>NC_047573.1:23800000-25090000 GCF_011004845.1 Esox lucius | reverse complement strand
GGGATCATGCTCTGCTTCAGTATGTCACAGTAGATGTTGGCATTCATGGTTCCCTCAATGAACTGTAGCTCCCCAGTGCTGGCAGCACTCATACAGCCCCAGACCATGACACTCCCACCACCATGCTTGAGGTGCCATGTTGAACTTCCAGTGACCAGTATAAGGGAGTGTGAGAGGGATAACACCGAATTTAACACACCTACTCCCCATTCACACCTAAGACCTTGTAACACTTATGAGTCACATGACACCGGAGAGAGAAAATGGCTAATTGGGGCCAATTTGGACATTTTCACTTAAGGGTGTACTCACGTCTGTTGCCAGCGGTTTAGATATTAATGGCTGTGTGTTGAGTTATTTTGAGTGGACAGCAAATTTACACTATTATACAAGCTTTACACTCACTACTTTACATTGTAGCAAAATGTAATTTCTTCAGTGTTGTCAAATGAAAATATATAATCAAATATTTGCAAAAATGTGAGGGGTGAGATACTGTATATATACACATACATAGTACCAGTTGAAACATTTTAACCCACCTATTAATTTAATGGTAAATGTTTATTTTTACTATTTTCCACATTGCAGAATCATAGTAGGACATCACAACTAAGAAATAACACATATGGAATCATGTAGCGACCAACAAATTATTAAACAGATCAAAATAAATGTAATATTGTAGATTCTTCAAAGTAACAACCCTTTGCCTCACTGACAGCTTTGCACAGTCTTTGCATTCTCTCAACCAGCTTCATGAGGTAGTCATCTGGAATGCATTTAAGAAGCGTGCCTTGTTATAAGTTAATTTGTGGAATTTCTTTCCTTCTTAATCTGTTTGAGACAATTTGTTTTGTTTTGGCAAGGTAGGGTTGGTATAAAGAATGCCATCATTATGTCTGTACTGTAAAAGTCCAAATTATGTCAAGAACAAGTCTAATAAGCAAATAGAAATGAATCTCCATCAATTAGCAGATCATTAAATCTGGAAGAATTCAAACATTTTCAGTTACAAAAACCATCAAGCACTATGATGAAACTGGCTCACAGGAAACATCACAGGAAAGGAATCCAAATAAACTAAATCAACAATTCACAGAATTCAAGCAATAGACTCATCTCAACATCAACTGTCCAGGGGAGACTGTGTGATTTAGGCCTTCATTGTCAAATTGCAAATAAACCAGTACTGAAGGACACCAATAATAATAAGAGGCTTGCTTGAGCCAAAAAACACAAGAAATTGACATCAGACCAGAGGTCTGGTGAGTCAGAATGTGAGATGTTTGTGTCTTTGTGAGATGCAGTGTGCAAAAACCGTAGATCTCTTCATTTGTGAATCCCTCTATGAAGCATGGAGGAGGAGGTGTGATGGTGTGGGTTGCTTTGCTCGTGACATGTTGGTGATTTATTTAGAATTCAGGGCACACATAACAAGCATGAATACCACAGCATTCTTCTGTGATACGCCATCCCATCTGGTTTGTCTATCATTTGTTTTTCAACAGGACACCTCCAGGCTGTGTAAGGGCTATTTGACCAAGAAGGGGAGTGATGAAGTGTTGTATCAGATGACTAGGTTCCACCCTCACTGGACCTCAACGCAATTGAGATGATTTACGATGAGTTGGACCACCGAGTGAAGGTAAAGCAGCAGTGCTCAGCATATGTGGAAAACTCCTTCAAGCATTCCAGGTCAGTATTTCATGAAGCTGGTTAAGAGAATGGCAAGAGTGAGCAAAATTGTCAGTAAGGGTGGCTGCTTTGAAGAATCTAAAATATTAATGTATTTAGATTTTTTTACCACTTTGTGTGTGTGTGTGTGTGTAAATATATGTACACTACTGTTCAAAAGTTTGGGGTCATTTAGAAATGTCCTTGTTTTCTGTACACATACATAGTAAATTATTAATACATGTAGGCTAATCCTTAAGTACCCCGTGACACTAAAACTTGTATACTTTTTTTTAATTGAGATTATTTGATTTTTATTAATTAAACAAAACAAAAAAACGTAAAATGTAACGAATTATAACCTG
Organism: Esox lucius; assembly: GCF_011004845.1. NCBI lineage: Eukaryota > Metazoa > Chordata > Actinopteri > Esociformes > Esocidae > Esox > Esox lucius. Next base: position 25,087,958 of record NC_047573.1, on the reverse strand, counting down.
TATCAACAAAAACAATAATCGGGAGAGCGGATATCCTACTTAGAAAAATTGCAGTGAACGATGGAAAACGTAGTTCTGTTGTCCACATTCCCGAATGTGTTCTACGCAAACTCAACGTACAAACATTGAACGTCTCCGCAGCTCTACGGAAAAGGCGTACGTTTCTTTTGCTTGGCTCCTTGGAGATTCCCCTTCCTGGGGTGTTTGAGGTAACGTACATGACTATTCAATAGAACCTAACCTAACTCGATGGAGTGGGAATATAAACGAGATTTTGGCAAGAAAAACTAACAGCTCGAGGATGCACTGAAGCGAGAAAGTAACGCTAAGCAATGTGTAATCATCTAACGCTTGTGAAAGTGCAATTTCTGACAGAACTTGTTTTTTGGCTAATAGAGAAAAGTTAACGTGTTCGACAATCAAGAAAGGAGTAGCTGGTTCTCAACCGTATTATAAACTACTTGTTTTGAGGTAAGAATCTTTTCGACATGTGTAGAATCAGAAGTAGACGAACGCCTATGACTATCGATTATGTCAACCTATATTTCTTAGTATGGTTGTCTTTGTTTATTATTGTCCCCCGGCTTTCTTGTCTCCCGCTGTCGCGCGTCATCCAATGGGTTGACTTTTGCAATAATTTTGTGGTGTTACATTGCAGCTAATCAAGGTGGACAAGTTCGTGCTTCTCGCTTGTGGAAGTTTGTTACGAGTAGTTATTTTCTTTTCGGCAGGAGAATTATGACAATTAACCTGGCCATTGCTCTCTAGCTAACCCTAATGGCTTATAACATGTTTTGAATTTTCTGTTTGCTTGCTAGCTAGGCTAATTTACCATACATAAGAATAGAATAGCCCACCCCAGCCTAGAACTAATTTGAAAATTCCAATATTGTATGTATTTTGCCCTTTCAAACTAGTGTTTACACCCTATATGTTGTCTACTCAAAGCAGCACTCTTGTTGAGTTATATGGAGAGGGAATTAAGGCACTTCCTTTAGGGAAATCACTCCAATGACAAAGCCTGTGTTAGCCTACATAGCACAGCATACTAAATGCCTTACTGGCCAGGGACAGATTGTTCTTTCGTTTGAACAAAATCTCTTTCAGACTCACTCCTTCTAAAACACACACAAAACACATTCTCTGTATTTGTGCCCCTCTCTCTCGCTCTCTCTCTATCTCTGTTTGCCCCCTCTCTCTCAGTCTACCTCTCTCTCTCTCTGTCTGCCCTACTCGCTCTCTCCTCTCTCTCTCAGCCCCTCCTTTGTCTGCCCCCCTCTCTCTCTTCGTCTGCCCCCCCCACCCCATCTCTCTGTCTCAGTCTTGGACCCAGCTGTTCCTCCTCACTGACAGGTGTGTACAGAACAGGTGCATTGTTACAAAGGGTTACAGTTCTCTGTATGCGAGAGAGAGGAGAGGGAGAGAGGGGGAGGGGGGGGGGCTGGGGGGAGGGAGGGGGGGGGGCTGGGGGGAGGGAGGGGGGGGGGGGGGGGAGAGAACAGAATGCTTCGTGTAAATTTTTGTTTCTTCTAAGTACAGGTGTGCTCATCTATGCTGATGTACCGAAACTAGGATTGCATCTGGATAGTTGTCTGACTAGTAGGACCAGATTATGTTCTTAGCACATATGACAAAACAGGAAGAGGGTTTCCATGGAGTTAAGCTCCCTAGCATGAATGCATTTTCCCCTCTCATGCTAAATTAAATGGTGGGTAAAATGTGTTTACTTGCATTTACACCAGAGTAATTTACCCTCAGAAAGTACAAGAAAAAGGATCTCAGCACTCACCATCTCAGGTTAATATGAAAATGTTTCTTTTTGATTAGCACTACAGGAAAAATACTTTTGAAATAAATACATGTTTAGAAGCAACCAACAAACCGCCTAACGCCAACCCGAACGTAATATGAATTGTTTCCAACCGCTAGATGGTGCAGTTTCTCCTGAACTAGGTTACTCTCACCCAGAGACAGGTTGCCAAATTTGCCAAGTACACATCCATCACAAATTCAAAGATTCCTGGTGAACAAGTAAAGGATTAATATGGCAGTTGTAATGTCTTCAGTGTTTTTGATTCTATCTGTACAACACATCGAAATATCCATGTAATGCTTCATCCGGTAAAAGAGGGCATGAACTGCCATATAGATTTGGACTTGAAGGTTTGTGACTAAGAAAGCAAACAATTTATGGGTCAAAGGTTTGATAAATGCCACGGTATACTAGGGGTCAGAAGATACTTAGCACTGCCGATTGAACACTCTCTAAAGGACACGGTGAACAAATGGAATAGACTGAAAGTCATACCAGTTTTGAACACAGGACAGCTGTTGTGGGCAGAATCTTTGGTATTGCCCATTTGTCATTTTCCTACATTGTTGTTGAAGTCCGATGACCATTAAAAAACGCAATAGGAGGAACATTAACATTTTCCATTCAATCACTTTTACATCAAGTGTGTACATTTTACCTGGAGGGGATAAAACAAATGAATGTTTTTATAGACAAATATGATGTGGAAAATGTATGCAATGAACCTAGTTAGCTATCACAAGAGCTCCGGGTTGGTAAGAATATATATTTCTTCCTTCTTTTTTTTGGGCTGTGTATGTCCATAAAAACCTGCTAGGAACTTGGAATTTGACTTATTACGACATCAAGTAATTGTTTTATCCGAAGACATGATCTACATCCTGTCTGTGTTTGGTTATGACTTTCTGTAGCCGTTAGCGATTATGCTAATTGGAGAAGTGTCATACACGAAAAGGCTTTCTCATAAAGCTTTTCAATGAAAAGCCGCCTTTTTTCACCGGGCGGAGTGATGTCATGACCGTCAGTCCGGTGGTGATTTATTAAGTAAACTCTGAAAGCACAGTGCTCTACAGAAACAAAGTTAGGCTAACAGGCCTCTTGCTGAGCTTGGATTAAAGGACGTGCAGAGTATTTTTTTCCATAAAAAACGACCACTCTGATGACATGGTTAAAGCGTTGTTGTGAATGTAGAACATCAAGTTAGGTTGTTTTTCTATTAAAACAAAGAGCCCTTTGAGTGCAAAACACAAAATATTGAAATCAGAAAAAAATGCCAGTAATAAATAGTGATATAATGTCTTTGCCTGTATCAAACTACCTAATTTCCAATGACACAGATTATACCATTACGTTTGACTCGTTCCATGAGTGACCATGTAATAGTGAATGTGCAAGCGCCTGATTCGGTCGTTTGCGGCCATGATTATAAGTACTGATTAGAATTGTGGATGATGAAAACATGAACTTAAAGGTGAAATTTATGCACCGAAGTCATCCAGCAAAGTATTTTTCTTGGCCATAGAGGACACGTTACATAACCAAATCAAGCATAATCTGCCATGCTAACACATCAACTACTGCATAAGAGGATGCAATTCGAAATGCAATGAAGGAAGAAAAGACAGTGAAATGATAACACTACGAGGAGCTTTCAGGGAGTGTGTGTTCACAAACACTAATCGTCATTACCATCAACGTATGGGACAACCACTTTGCCACTCCCTCTGCTGTTAAACCAAATGGCCTAGACTATAGTGAACAGAGGTGTCCATGTTGCTATTCGTTGGAGCTCATGGTCTACCCACTGCTGCTTGGGAAACCTCAAGACTCAATAATATAGGCCTGTTATGTTGATGCTGCTTTCAACAATGGAATATTGTCCAAACAGGGAGAGCTGAGGTTTGAGGTCACAGTGATGGCGGAGGAGGTTTGAGGTCACAGTGATGGCGGAGGAGGTTTGAGGTCACAGTGATGGCGGAGGAGGTTTGAGGTCACAGTGATGGCGGAGGAGGTTTGAGGTCACAGTGATGGCGGAGGAGGTTTGAGGTCACAGTGATGGCGGAGGAGGTTTGAGGTCACAGTGATGGCGGAGGAGGTTTGAGGTCACAGTGATGGCGGAGGAGGTTTGAGGTCACAGTGATGGCGGAGGAGGTTTGAGGTCACAGTGATGGCGGAGGAGGTTTGAGGTTACAGTGATGGCGGAGGAGGTTTAAGGTCACAGTGATGGGGAGGAGGTTTGAGGTCACAGTGATGGCGGAGGAGGTTTAAGGTCACAGTGTTAGGGAGGGGATGGAAAAAGAATAGCAGAAAGAGGACAAAAAAATGGAAAGTCAAAAGCTTTACTCAGCTATTTGAATGCACAAGTCAGCAGTGTGGTGGTGGGGTTCCCACGGGTTTATTAACCCTTCATTTACATGTTGTTTTTGGAGAGGGTGGGGCTAAAATGTTGTGTACTACATGGGTACACCCCATTTCTACGACTCTTAAATCTCTGCGTCTCACAAATGAGACCGTCAGACTATGCTGAATGGATTTATCTGTTTAATCTGGAGATAGCCAGAAGGTCCAACTCTGTCTCTGCTCTGCCCCTGAGTTGGAGCTGGCCTGTGGTCAAACAGAACTTCTCCCCTCATTTTGCTGTCACAGACAACCCAAAAAGGGCAAGCGTAGCCCAATTAGTGGGAGCGATAGGGACATCTTTCTGTTGAACATACCCTTTCTGTTAGACCCTTCTAGAAAGTCTGGGTCGACTCACTTAAGAATTCTGTTAGTAAAAGCCATACATTAATGATATTTATTTGATAAACAAAGCACAAGAGGGTGTGTTATATGACCAGTATAGCACAGTTAAGGGCATTTTTAACGTTTTGCACAGCCTTTAACACAATGTAACTGGTATTCCTTGACACAGCCCAGCTGTCTTTTTGCTATTATAAACCAGTTACTATTGTTATGAGAACAGTAAAAAGGAATGCTTTGTCATACCCAGGGTGGACCGATAAATATACCATGGTGTTCAGTCAGTCGGCATTCAGGGTTTGAATCACTCAGTTTATAATACAGTACAGCCACTGCTGCCAATTTATGTGCTTAAAAATGACCACATCTGCAATTTTCAACCCTAGGCTTATGTGATCACAGTAAGTGTAAGGGGCTGTGACATTTTAAGCCGCCCACTACTTTTTTCCCCACAGTGTTAGGTCATCTAACATTTAGCCTAGCCTATAGAAATTAAAATATATGCCTACAAACAAACAAAAACAATTAGTTTAGTCTGAGGTACACGGAGTGTATTTATCCGTTTGATGTCTTGAACGCACCCCTTCGCTTTCTCTGCCCCAAATGCGCATGCGCGATGCTGACTCGCTGTAATCCTCTGTTAGGAAGAGATTGCATCTGCGTCCACTGCACTTATCAGAGGGAGAATTAAACCCAATTGAAAAAAATAGAAATGTAATGCAATAAAAACAGCCCCCGGTGCAAAGTCTAACAGTGGGCCCAGGTTGGAGCATTGCAGTATGGGTAGTGATTTATTTCTAAAGCGACGACGGGGTTGAAGCGAGGATGTCTCCTAAAGAAGTCAACGAGGATCACCGTCATAAAATACCGGAATTTTGAGATGAGCGCACGGGAATGGACCGGTCTGGAGACAATGGAATTTGCGTTTAAAATCCATTCTGGATGAGAATGTTAAGTTCCATTTTCACGTTTTTAATAAGCTGTTATTTCGGCCCTGGCAGGATCAGCCCCTGCCCTCTTCTGAGTTAGGCACTGGAAACTGGCACATTGCTACATTGTGGTTTGTTCTGAATTCGCCTCTGTTTTGCGGCTCTCGTACTGACAGGAATTCGATACATGGTTTAAATACCTCTGCACACACTTGTTAGCTAGTTGGGGTTAAATCGTAATAAGCAATGCTGTTTTGGCACGAACGGAATCTGTTTAATTGTCAGTATTGACGCGGCTCATTTAACATCACTATTATTTAGTTTTGCATATGTATATATGAGAATGAATAATATAAGGAATATACCTATAATTATCTTTTCGCGTGTAATATAGAGTCTACAGTTTTTACATCCATGAGAATAAAGAATACATGTGTATATACTTCACGCCTTTGTTGGACTCCTCACTCGGAATGCACGATTGTAGTTCCTTTGGCAAAGATCCTTGCTGTGACAGGTTGGCACACATAAAGCCTACTGTACATGGATCTACTGGGTGGAACATCAACTGGATATTACTGAAATAAACCTGCGAAAAGCTAACCAGACAATCGTAGCATACTGTACCGTATCCTCATCGACGTTTGGGACTTGAAAACATAACCGGACTCTGCTAAGGTCACACCTGTCGAATATTTATTAGAACTTCCCCTACAGTCGGGAGCCTTTGAGTTCGTCGCTCACACACGTATTTGTTTAGTCTTCCGTTTTGATACCAAAGTTCATGTTTGTTTTCCTGTTTAAGTAGCTATTCTGGATTTTACTATCACGGTCCACGGTAGCAGCTGTGGGCAAGTTTCGAAATTTGAAAGATGAGCCTGGGAAATTTGTATCAGAGCTTCGGTCAGTGTGCCAGCAGTGCCTGCTCAAGAATCACCCATCTTCTGGACAACAAATGCTCATGTCAACGGAGACTACAGTAAAATAAATGTGATTATTCGATAAAGGTATTCTGATATGTATTGAGTTTAAAAGCTTATTTAAAGCAACCTAAATAGAATAGCATTTGTTGTTCATGCCATGGCTTGAGTTTAACTCAGTCTGGCTCAAGTCCAAAAAAAGCAGCACGTAGACCAATGTCAGTCACTTTTCAATTTTCCCGTTACTCTTTCTATTCGTTATTTTATTTATTGTCTCAACTCAGCCATATTACATCAGACATGTTAATTGAAAGGGATCCCTGTCAACTCTGCTTGTACCCATTCCACTGCATGTGCCTCTGCGTGACAAAGGGTTAAAGCATGGTGAACCAGTCACGAGATGGCACACAACTGAGGAACACTGCAACTAGTGCAGAAGAAATAGTTGAATGACACTCCAGACAACATGGCCCAGAGAATTAGTTAAGAGGCCTACAAGTCTACAACAGAAAATTGGTACCCACTTAAAAGAAGAGCGTGTGTGCGTGTGCGTCTTTTTCCCTCAGACTCGGTGACGAATTGGAATCAGTGCTCGGGGCAACCAATTACAGTTTAGATTGAGCACTTCTCCGCGCTGTGGGAAATCCACCCTGATCTGGAGTTTGAGCCGGTGCTGTGTTCCACTGGCTTTGATTTCCTCATTATTGCCTTTCTATTACATTTTTGGGGGATATAGCCATCTCCGAGCACACTTGGAATCACTTCACAGGATGAAAACCGTCCCTTTTTGAAATGGGGGTTGTCTCAAATCGAGCCAGTTGGAGGTTTGCTAGGGCTGAGAACACATGAGGGTCCCCCTTCCCCCCCGGACTCCTCCTCTCCACAACAACCCTGAAACTGTTAAGATCGAAAACATTAGTCGGCGACACTCCATCTTCTTCCCGTCCCGTACGCTCGGCGCTTTCAAAGGGCGATAACCCCGTTCGACTGGGAAAGTGAGCGCTTTACACAGCACCCCCGGCGATGGGGAGTTCCGCCTCCTCCCTCACAGCCGAGACCGAATCGGACCATGGTTTCCGGAGCGGCCCGTATCCCTCGTCCCCTCCCATGGGTTGGCTCAGGAACAGCCACAGCAGCCCGGTGTGGGGAGCCACCTTCATCACCCGCCAACAGCAGCCTTCGCTTCCGCACCGAGAGCGCAGGTAAGAGCTGAACACCTCGTTGGCCCGGATCGGCGGCCCAGACCGGGTTCCCGTTGATGGGCATTAAGGAGAGCGTTAGGCCGTGCTCTTTCGGCGGTCTAGGAGTGGCACCGCTGTCACTGCGAGCCATACGGGTTAGCGCACAGGACAGATGGCTTTGTTGTGCCGATCACAATATTGTGATGGGTGTTTCGTTTCTGTTTGAGTGGGTTCCTAAGGGTGTGTTTTGTCATTTTTAGTGTTGCAATTCTCCGAGCACACCGATCCACTTTAAATCATCCACCTGTCACTGCTCCAGACAGATTCACTGTAACCAGTTATGTCCCAGTCAGTCATTTTCACAGAAATCTCTTAACGTGCATTGACAATGTTACCATGTCATTAAATCCCCAGGAATACTATTAAATCCAAACAATTGTTCCACTAACAAATTGGATGTGACCATAGTTCCACTTTGATGATTTGATATCCAATCCACCAGCTGGATCCGCCATCTGATAATCCCGCCTCCTTACCTTTCCACTCTACAGCTCTTAAGTGCTGAATTTACGGGGAAGCTGATTGAATTGCTGTGCCAATTTGATTGCACCTACCGTGTGAATTGGGCATGGACTCTCTTCGCCGGGTTGATTGGGGAGCTTGTTTTATGGCCAGTACCTTTGGAGGGAGGGCTTCCGGACCAGACTAAACGACTGTTGATTCTGTGCCATCAGCTTCGTTTGAGAATGCGCTACACCGGGCTCTGTTGTTTGACCTTTGTCAAAAACACGCCGTCCACTAACAGATGGCCGCCACTGTGCAGATGGCAAAGTCCTCCCTGAAAATTGACTGACTGCCTGGTGTAATTATTGTTGTTGTAGTCTATAAAACCTCTGAAGGATTCTGCCGTCTCATTCAGCATCTCGTTAGCGTAGAGCAGTGTTTCCCGATCCTGATCCTGAGATGGTTTCAGAAACTGCTTGCTTTCTTTTCTTGCTGTTTGAGTTATTTTGTAAGGATGTTCTTGAAGAGACCATCATTTTGAGTCTGTGTCCATTATGACTGAGGATAAAAGCCTCCTGTAGGTAGTCGATACAGCATTACGGCTTGGTTTGAACCTCTGCTCATGACTGCTGAAACAGGTTGCTCCAACATTCCATACAGGCCATTTTTTTATCCGTTTACATCAATTCCGGTGTGAAATGACACCTAAGACCCATGGATAAATAAATCAACCACTTTACATCTTAAAAATGTCTTCGTATTAAAGGCTTTGCTTTCTGTCAAACAGGTGACAAACAGGTATTGGACAACATCTACCAGAAAAAGTATTAAGGTATTTTCAATCAATCAGTCATAGTATTTCATAAAGCCCTTTTTACATCAGCAGTTATTAAATTGGGCTTATACAGATAACCTGTCTAATACTCCCAAAAAGCAAGCAACAACGACAATTTGACACATTGGCTAAGAGAAACTCCCTAGTAGGATTATGAACTAGGAAGAAACCTGAGGAGGAACTGGACCCTTGAGGGGTGCTCTTTTAGATGGGCTGGTTTAAGATTATAGTAGAGCATGGGGTATATCATTCATCCATGTATTTACATGTTCAGGTGACCAGCGGGTGGGAAACAGGAGTATTAGAAATACACAAACACTGTAATGTTAAAGTAAAGGCCAAATAAAAGCAACACACATTTAGGTTTGGAGAAGAATTGCTCGTGGGATATATTGGTTTATACAGTGAACTCCAAAAGTACTGGGAGAGTGACACTTTTCTTTGGCTCTGTATTCTAACACTTTGGATTTGAAATTCTACTGTAAATATGTGGTGAAGTTTCAGACTCAGCTTGAATTTAAGGTATTTTAAATCCTATGGGACTTGAAATTACAGCACTTTCTGAACATAGTACCTCCATTTTAGGGTGCCAATAGTATTTGGACTGTTGGATTTACAGCTGTCTCTTATTAGGCAGATGGGTTTGTGTTATTATTTAATGCCCGAGAACTGTCAAGATAAAAGTAGAGATTAGATCACTACAGTAAAGCTGAGTGCGATACAGTACAGAAGGTCACACTACAGTATTGTGTTGTACCTACCCACTATCTCCTCTGTTTTACAGTACTTTTACTCTGCTACGCTGTGCTTTAGTGCACTGCAGTCTGCTCTGCTTTGCTGTGCGGAGCTTTCTTGGCTGCTGAAGCATGATGGGAATGACATTCATATTCAGAATTAATGCGTTTCTGTGCTGTAGAAATCAGGGACCAATGATGTAATTCGGTTACTGTATTTCCATCACTGGAGGTAAAACCACTTCCCTTAAAGTAGTTTGAAAACCTCAACAAATTTTTCTGGTCACAGGCTGACAATTGATTTCCACAGAATATACAGTATATGCCTATTCAGTCTTATTTCTGTGCAGATATTGGAGAGATTTTGGAAGACATGATGCCGTTAAGCCGATTTTACTGTAATTCTGTTACCAAAGTAGGCATCTGCACTGTTCTTCCACTAAATGGGTCTGTAGAGATTTTAAGGGCATATTAAAAAGTACTCCATGTCCATAGAATTTTGTCGTTAGTTAAATTTCTTCTGCCTCAGTTTTAACGAGAAGTTTAATTTTGTAATCCTGGGATTGCTCTTTGGTAACCCACGATCAGGGATTCCTCCACTGTCTGGAGAGAATCCACAAAGACGTGTTGCTTTTCCCCTTCATTGGTGTGTAATAGGTTTTGTACATGTATGTCCATTTTCCTGGAACACAGTCGGGCTGCTATCAACTTCCTCCTCCGGTGTTTGGAGGTTATTGCTGAGTCACCAGGGGCATCCAGTCTGGTTGTTAGTTATTGATTTTCAGAAGGCCTATCAAATATCCTTACAATGGATGTCATTATTTATTCAGCATTGGCCTCTTCTAGCTCTTTCAACTCACTCCACATTTGTCTGCGGTTCTCAATACTTATAGGTTACTCTGCGGTTGTCAATACTTATAGGTTGCTCTGCGGTTGTCAATACTTATAGGTTGCTCTGCGGTTGTCAATACTTATAGGTTGCTCTGCGGTTGTCAATACTTATAGGTTGCTCTGCGGTTGTCAATACTTATAGGTTACTCTGCGGTTGTCAATACTTATAGGTTACTCTGCGGTTGTCAATATGTCAATACTTATAGGTTGCTCTGCGGTTGTGAATACTTATAAGTTACTCTGCTTTTGGCCCTCTGTTAAGAGACAAACTGTAATACATTTGCCAGGTTTTTTAGGGTTCTGCTTGTGCTGTGCCGAAGGAAGGTCACGGCTGCTTCGCCTGATGGAACTGCCGTTACCAGCAGCCTGTTTATATAAGTAACGATGAAAAGGGTAGTTTCCTCTGTCGGTATCTGTTTGCGTCATCATCCGCCAAACTCCTTTATTGTTTCAAGACTGGAGACCCTCTTCCACTGCGTTCATGTGCATCCCCATAGCAACAATCCACTGTCTCCTTCACCAATCAGACTCCAGCCTCAGTCAGCTGAGCTCATGTACACAGACGCATGTATGCACATCTCACCACACACACAACCTCTGGTAACACAGCTTTTTGGTGGCGGCGAGGTGCGTGCGTAGACACGCGGTACACTTGCGCGTATCCTGTAGCGGCACGGCTTTCGAGATGTGCGTTGGTGCTTAGAGCATACTCTGGCCCTCTTTCACTCACACACACACACACACACACACACTCACACACAGACACGCGTGAATCTAACAAGGTTAGGCAAGCCTAGCTGAGCCGTGACAGAGCATGAAATATAGAAACAACAGACAGCTCTGAGCGTGGCCTAATTTTAGTGATTCACGTTGAGGGTTTAGATCCCGAATATAGGCCTAGTGGCTTTTTGTAACACAGTGGACTCTTTCTGTGGCTTCCCCCACCCCCACCCGACCCTGAAAACTGGCAAACTGGCCTGTCCTTGTATATTTGTTATTCAGCTTCTCCCAGCAGTGACTCATTGGACCTGAGAAGGGTCTGTGCACTGAATCAGTATTCTTCACTAACTTTATTCACAGTTTTAGGCTCAACAAAGCAACCCACTCACGACCCGAACATGACAACTAGCTAGACTTTCAGTGGGTGTTCAATCCTGGATCTATAACGAAAAACAGGGCTCTAATGAAATGAAATCAGGGCCGTATTACCCAACAAATATGTAGGACACCAAAATCTCTCCAAAACATTTACTACGTGTGTGTGTGTGTGTTAGATACAGTACACCCAACTAGTACCGGGTTGTGCTAGGCTACCCTGTCATCCCCAGCTATACCGCTAGGCTACCCTGTCATCCCCAGCTATACCGCTAGGCTACCCTGTCATCCCCAGCTATACCGCTAGGCTACCCTGTCATCCCCAGCTGGACCGCTAGGCTACCCTGTCATCCCCAGCTGGACCGCTAGGCTACCCTGTCATCCCAAGCTGGACCGCTAGGCTACCCTGTCATCCCCAGCTGGACCGCTAGGCTACCCTGTCATCCCCAGCTGGACCGCTAGGCTACCCTGTCATCCCCAGCTGGACCGCTAGGCTACCCTGTCATCCCCAGCTGGACCGCTAGGCTACCCTGTCATCCCCAGCTGGACCGCTAGGCTACCCTGTCATCCCCAGCTGGACCGCTAGGCTACCCTGTCATCCCCAGCTGGACCGCTAGGCTACCCTGTCATCCCCAGCTGGACCGCTAGGCTACCCTGTCATCCCCAGCTGGACCGCTAGGCTACCCTGTCATCCCCAGCTGGACCGCTGGGCTACCCTGTCATCCCCAGCTAGACCGCTGGGCTACCCTGTCATCCCCATCTTGCAGTGATGCGATCTACCACAAGGAATGGCTAGAGTGCGATCCAACAAGGCAGCCCTATCTGACATTCCACCCATGACGGCGACAAGCCAATTTGAAACGGTCTTATTCACTTCGAAATATGTCGATTTTACTATGCTACAGTTGACGTAAATTTTCTTTTGAATCTTAGTCGGTAAACCCTTAACATGCCCTGTTTTCTCCCCAGGCCAAGGATCTTGTCACACCTAGATTCAAAACCTAGAAACAACAATTCTGTGACTACAATGGTGAAAAACTTTTAAATCATATGCCAACTAAAAGTTGCCCTTAGAATACTTTCAGAAATCAATATTAGTATTTTATTTTACTCTATAATTGCCTGTGACATTGCACAGCACTAAATTGGTTTATTTCTCCTTGATGAGGTTTTTCAGTGTTAAAGGGAAATTAGGAACATACTTTGTATGCTGAGATTCTACTGAGGTAACAGCTTATTTCTTTAACAATGAATGGTGTTTGGTAGTCTTTGTTCTTGGCAGCCATGTAGAGTAGGGTACCGTTTAGTACAGTAGAGAGAACTAAAGTATAGTATGTAGCAGGAATGCACCAATCGATCTGCACAGAGCTCGGTTTTGCATTGACTGACTCCAGTGTCATGAGTCGAGTTCAAATATAATAATCATTGTTTTCAGCACTCTGTATTTCCCATGAACAATAGCTGTCGAAAACCTGTTTAGTAGACAGTGGTCATTTCTTATAGTCTACCGTAAAAATCTGAAGAATTCTGGCTCACATTTTACATCAGAAATTGGTTCTGACACTTGGCGACTAGAACGGGAGACCATTAGCTGATTGCCAGTTGCCTATTTTAAGCAAATATCAGCCAATCAATTGGTTCATCCCTAGTATGTAGTTCATTACAGAACAGTTAATTACAGTAGAGTACAGTTCATTTGATATACTGTGCTCACTCATGGATGATTTACTTTACTGAACTCTCTTAAAAGGTGTTCTACTGTACCTTGGTGTGTGACTCGTGAAATATTTCATTGTGGCCTCCTTAATTTCAGTAATTTTCCAGATTTTGTTTTAATCACTTCACATTTTTTAATGAACTGTAAAAGCACTAATTGGTGGGCTTCCCATGTTAATTCTGTGAACTTTTAATAATCTGCCCTCATGAGTTAGAGAAATGGTCTAGGGTTATCTCTCAAGGTGGTTTCCTATCCTCTTCGGTCCAGACGTTTTTCATTCGTTCTTCCCATACGCCTGTCGGGGCGACTTGGTGTACAAACAGTGACTGACTGGCCAATTCCACCCAACCCTTCTGGTGTCCCTGTCATCTGTTCCCTGGTGGGATCCTCTCACGAGTGTCTCTGTCCGTCCTAGCGTGATGGATGCGAGCATTAACCGTGGCTCCATTCCACTAGCTTCTCTCCCCGCTAATTGGATTAAAACCTGCTCCGTGCGGATTTGGCTAACGTGAGTCGTCTGTGTTTTATCTCTGAAATATTTCCACGTTTCCTCAGCTCGCGCCTGTCTGACGGCCAGACCACTTCAGGACACTCGTCTCCAAGTGAACGCAATGGATGCTGCGCGCAGGACAGAGTTGGTGTTGAGTCGGGGCACAGCGAGGTGTCGCTATATTTTAATGCCATCTGTACAATGATTTTGGAGTTGCCTCTCTGTTTCCATGGAGATCATAACATATGTTCCTTAGATATATTGCTTTATGTCTCTAACACAGAGGGGGAAGAGCACTGTCCTCAGAATATTGCACTCCGGCTAATTCCTTCAAAATCTCAATATGCAGTAAGACTGGATAGAAGCCAATCTGGAGTGACACCACATTACGAAGAATGGTTCATTTCAGGGGGTAATTGCGGGAAACACGGCTCTCCCCGTTCTGAAGTCTATTCCTGGTTGCAGGACATGCTGTGTCAGCACGTCCGCTACCCTTGCGCCCCAAGTGCTATTTGGGAACATCAGATTAGCGCCGCAGAAGGCATGCGACACATCCCCCCCCACCAGGCCCCCTTTTCCGAAAGACCGAGCTTCCCTCCCCATCCGTCCCTGCGTGGTCCTCTGACTTGGCAACACCTTTTCTGCTGAAACCCTGTTGGACAGTTTCCTCTGTTTAAAGATTCAGCGTCTTCAGCTGTCTCCCCCGCTTACAGATTCACCCGTCAAATAAGAGCTCCGGTCGTGAAATATTCACACATTGTACGGGCAGAGGTCAGAAGCTTTTTTTTTTTTCACACCCGATGTGGGGTTCGGAAAGCCACAGATTCCTATCCAGCTCGTAGAGCTGCAATCTCACCAGGCAGAAACATTGTCAGGCCATGCTACTCTGCCAGGTTACTGTTATCGCAGCTAAATGGTGCTTGAATCATTAGTCATGATCTGCATATGATTCCAAAGTGGTTTCTTTTTGCCCCTGCACTACAGCCTAAAGGCCCCAAGTTTAGTTCTACTGACAAAAACACCTAGACAAAGAAGACAAACAGATATATGACTATGTACGCTGTTCATTCCGTCACATCACCTGGTGTTTGGACAAAGCCCCAGGTTGTTTTGACAGATACCACATGGCATTCTTCAGAAGAAGACAATGGTTCATTGTAATGAAGTGCCGAATGCTTCCTCTTCCTGCTGTTTCTGCAACGGTTAGTCATGTGGTTTTGAGTGTCCTCTCACTCGTCCCAGGTGTCCTTCCCTGCCGGCCGAGGCCTCGGTGTCACCGCCCTACTGTATCCCGTCGACTAAGTTTCCGTTCGATCTACTGTCACTGTGGCATGTCTCCCTCGCTATGTGGAGTGTCAGTCATTTTATCATGCAGCAGCAGTGAGAGGCGGAGTGTGGCGACTGTTGAATCCTGTGAGCAAAGTGGGGAAATAGTCCCAATCCTTCATTCCTTCTGCTCGGAGTGGCCGGAGACTGGGCGGGTAAAAGTATGGCCTTAAGTCGGTCCAAGTTCAACGAGTGCTCTCCAGTGTTATCTCACCGCCCTCATCGACTCCCTTCGCGGACGTCCCACCGAGTCCATTAATTCCACCACAATAGGAAGGTGGACGTCAGGGGACAGAGGGAGCAGGAGGAACACTGCCCCCCACCCCTTATCAGGGAAGCCAAGCACACGGGACAGGCGAATGAGTCATGTCAGTGCCAGAACGCATTACCTGGCAGCTACAGAAAAGGCTCTTCAAGCTAATCCTTGAGTCCCGGCCTGCCTCATCATCTCTCTGGCAGACAGGGAGTGGAAAGGATGGAACGAGGAATGCTCATCTCTAAAAAATGACTTTTCTCCCCCTGCATGACTTTCAAATGGAAAAGGTTTTCTTTAATCTCCGTCTGGGAGAAATCTTTCTTGGAAGCCGTGAACAGAGAAGCAAAGTCCATGAAAAATGTCCCTCTGGCGAATGCGTTGGTTTGCTGTAGGGTGAATGGCATTTCTGAGCTATTTTTCTGGGAGTTGAATGTTAGTGACTGAGTGGGCATGTCCCAACACGTTACTCTATTTAAACACTGATTACCTTTTAGATTTATATGAACTACTCGCTATCTGGATCCAAAGGTAATTATCCATTTATTTTAACGCTAGCTTTTCCGGAGCGGGATAATGGACTATGTCTAAATAGTTTCAAAAAGTTTTGGGCAAATGCTGTTATTTTAATCTGGTGTTTTTTCAACAATGACCGCTTCAAATTTCTATTTGAAAATGCCCTTTAGTTAGACATTTAATCCAAATCATGCCTAATGCAAATCCATTGATGATAATAAAATAAATACAGATCTCAAACTGTCTCTCAAGCACCATCCAAGATGCTAGTGAATGGCCAGTCAAGGACTAAGAATCAAGCTCAATGGAGAACCTCCATGATAAATAATTATTTTAGTCTTCTACTTGGCTTAATGAGTCTGGGAATTTCCCCCTTTGTGTCCATATGACCATTTCCAAAAAGTGGTCCTTTATCTTGATTACTGTAAAAAGGGGAGTTGGAACTTTCTTTAAAACAGCCATTTGAATTAATTCGATATCGCCCTGTCTCAAGCTTTACTCATCTGTGAAAAGGATAAATCCCTATGAAGAGCTTACTGGTCACTGTGCTGCAAGTGATTCATTTCCACGGCTTTGAGGTGTGAAGGAGGAAAAAAAAAAACACTGAAGTGTTTTCAGGTTCACCCCCCTCAGGAACACTCCAACACCCAGATAACCTGGGTGTCAATCTGCCAGATGGAAAGCACTGCCCATCCTTTCCCTGTGAGTGTGACCTTCCCTTTTAAAGTGTCTTCTCCAGAGGCGTCCACGCTAAGCAAAGGTAACTCGGGCTAATTACCCGCCGAAGAGTCGGTCTTATCTGAGCAGAGCTCACCGCGATCGGGCCTTCGCTGTCCAGCTCTGCCCCAGTGGGCCTCTGAAAAATGGCCCTGTATCAGTTCTTAAATATCTTGTTGCCCATCAAGGCTTAAGTGCCATACTGAAGTATGTCTAACATGCTGAAACGGTTCATAGCTTGGCCTGCTGGTGTCAGGGAATGTGAAGCCAACTGTGCCTCTATTTGTTCCTGCTGTTCACCGATCTCCTTCCTAGGCTTGAGCAACGAGGCCCCTCAGGGGTCTGTAGTATATGGCTAATATACCATAGCTTATGACGGTTCTGTATACAGCCTTGGTATGTTGGCCATAAACCACAAACCCACGCTGTATGAACATGTATGGAGTCAGTATAAGGGTGTCTTGTAGATGACTTAAATGCAAATGTAAAATGTGTTTCGTTACAAAGATTTTTTGGGCTCAATGTATAAAATCTGATCTACTTTGACTTGTGTTATATTACCAATATACCACGGCTAAGGGCCCTGTTCAGGGACTCTGCGTTGCACTGTGCGTAATAAACCACTTAGCTATGCTATGTTAGCCATATACCCCACCTCCCCTGGCCTTTTTGCTTAAGCCAACCCATTCTTTTGTTTTCATGTCCTTGTCCATCCTCTTCCCTGATTCCACACCTCCCAGACGATTATCCGTATCCCCAACACCGGGATCGTTTGCTGTCAGTGCCGTATGGGTCGGCGGCATTATTAACCCCCCACCCACGCCCTCCCCCCACCCAGGAGAGCGAGGCTGGGTACAGCACATCACCATCTCCACCCAATGATGGGCCCAGGGGGCTCAGCAGTCAGCCACAGAGGAACTCGTGATGGAAAGCTTTTAGCGGGGCAGCAGTCACATAACCTTTTCCTTTCTGTGCTTTCCACACTGCTAACTAGCACAAGCGCGTACAAGCCGACTGGATTAGCATCCTGCGTGGTTAGCAAGCGCGTTCATCGGTGTAAACACAAGGGTGCAGTTCATCCCTGCCTATCTGTTCATTAGATTTGTTATTTGATGTTATTTTTCTTAAGACTAATTTCAAAAGAGCTGGCAAGCAGCGCTAGTTAAGGGAAACCTCCTTGATTACATTTGTCACAACAGAGATCCGTACTGTCTGAAGAGCATCTCCATTAGCTTTGTGTCCCAGACGAGGACTCTCAGTACGACGCTTTTTGTTAAAAAAAGAAAAACATCCATCAAGTTTTTTTTCCCCCTCCATCTGGCTTTTATTCTTTGTCAGCCTCTGAATAATGACTGCCTTGTTCCGGTATTGTTTGCTTGGTTCTTTTTCTCTTTGTATCTGAATAGATTTTCGTCACAGCAAGTGGAACCTCTTTAATACCAGAGAGGAGGCTTACACTGCTGGGTATATTTACTTTGAAATTGCGCGTAGCTGGTTTTCCCATCTCTTTCTTTTTTTCACAGAGTAATAGAGGCTTGGAGGTACGACGCAGGAAACTGATTACCCGTTTCTCTTTTTCCTGAATTATGGTGCATGGAGCTCAACCAATTTATAGTATGTAGCGTCCAATATCCTTCCACCATTTTGAAATGATCGTGCCCACTTTCTTAGAGTGAAAAACTGGTCGGAAAGTGGAAAAAAAGACTTTCTCGGAAATATAAAAATAATATAAAAACAAACTCCATATTCTGAGAATTTAATAAAGAACATTCCTGCAATATATCTGCAACAAAAATGTATTCCGTATTGTTGAAGAGGACGACCATTGTAATTCAGTTTCATTAATTATTTTGTGAAGCTTTTTGAGATTGCTTTGAAATGTAATTTGAATAAATTACGGATTGATAATACACTGAAGTATGAAAGCAGTATATTGTGTTTCTATTTAGGCTCAGGCTTTTTTTGTACTGCTGGGATTGGATGATTAGCCCAGTCCCTGGTGATGGTGGTGATTTAGTTTGTCCCTTTTATGTTGCGAATAACAGATACAAACCAACAGTGCCCCCGGTGGCCATGGAGGGAACCTTCTTTCCCTAGGCAGTGGTACTGGGCTATGGGCCAACCTTGTAAAGGCAGCGCTAATGACTGTCACACAAAGGCCAAATGTCTCACTGCGAGGCGGGGGTAGCCGGCGGCGGCTCAGCTCGGTAGCTATCACACTAGCGCTCAGAACGTGGAGCGCAGCCAGCCGGTTGTGGTGGCATACTCCATCATCACCGCCTGCAGCACTGACCTAACCGCCTCGAGCCCGGTTCTCTGCCCCTCATCCAATGCCGTCTCATCTGATCCGTCCACTGCAAACTCTACTCTGTTATCCCACTTTGTTCAGTGGTAACGTTTCTGGATATAATCTTCCCCGTTCCCTCACCGTTTACCTTTCTGTCTCCTCATTACAAGGCTTGCCCCTTTGTTCTCTGACTTTTCTAGTTCACCGACTGGCTCTGTGATTGGTCAGGAACACAGTGGCTGTATCGGCAAATGTTTAATGGGATCCAGCTCGGGTCTTCTTTCGCGGCCTTAGTGACAGAAGACAAGGGGGATTATGGGCTGCTTGGCTGCAGAGGACCCTGTGGAAACAAATGGGGAAGCAGCAGGCTTTTGTGCAGGATATCGGTCATCTTGCAGTTCTCTGCCACTGTGAGCTGTTGGCCTCAAGCCCGGGACTGCCACACTAAGGAGCTGAAGTGGGCACTTTTAGAGCAGCTTCGCTGAACACAAGGCCAATGACAGAAGAAAGTGTGTGTGTGTGTGTGTGTGTGTGTGTGTGTGTGGCTCACAAGGAGCAAATAGTTGGTATCTCACACAATGCCAGGTAATGATCTCTCCATTAGTTTGATTTAATAATGCATTGCAGCCACTCTCACTGTTAAACATCGCAAAACCAATGATCATTAAAAGATGTGATCAAATCAGTACGAGTCCCTCTGCGGCTGCTGTGGACTGGTAACCGTTAATGAGTTCATCGTCACACAGCTCCAGCGAGTCCCAAATCAGTTGACTTGACAGTGGCCCTCCTTGGCTGACAGCTTGGTTTTGCTTTTGGTGATGAAGAAGGAGGTCTGACAGTTATGAAAATGGCTGCCGGGGGAAGTTGCTCTGAAAAACATGGTGTCTCTTTGTTGTTGTTGTCGTCTTGTCATCCTCGATTCCTCCCCCCAGCGTGGAACTGTACAGAGTGAGAGTGTGCGTGCGTGCGTGTGTTTGAACACGTTCTCCCTAGCAGGGGGCTGCTCCACTTAGCCATAAAGAATTGAGTGAACAGAAGAGTGGTACTGTGGAGAATGCACTTCACTTCAAATCTGAAGTGTAACAGTAGTGCGAGGACGGATTAGCATGAATCCAGTTTCTGCTGTCATTGTTCCAGGGAGAAGCGCCTTGAACCCATCTTCTGTTTAGGTTGGATAAGATGAGTTGGACCCCAATCATAAGGTGTCAAATGCAGTCCTCTTTTAAAGAACCCATCTCAGTCCTCAACTCTTTGGTGAAAGGAAGCAGTACTCAGTTCTTTTTGTATTCAAACTGTCCTTGCCTTTGAATGAGGACTCCGCTCTCTTGACAGTTCACTTCAACAGGGTTTGCAGTCTGAGCCTTCTTCACATTCACATTGCTATGTTTAAAAAGGAACCAAGATATTTCCTCAGATTCAGTAAATGCATAAACTCTGACCAGCCATCCCACCAAAACCTGTTATCAGACAGCTAGCGGAGTAACTACTTACATTTTGAAAGCTCTTTTTTCATTTAACTGAAATAAAAGACAAAAATGATATTAAAAAAAAATTATCATTATTAAAAAAAAAACATAGTAAAACATAGAAATTATTGGTTAAAAGGATACATTATATAGTCAATGTTTGAAGGCCAACATGCAGTTTACATTTTCTTAGTTTGTGCCAACAAAATGAGGGGCCAAGGCAGAGGAAACAAGGATCCAAAGGGCACTAACTTCTTGAGATCTCAGTTCAGTTTGCTTTGGTGGCACCTTGAGGGGCCTGAGTTCCTTTACCACAGTAGTTGTCAAACCTCTTCTAGGGACCCCTAGTCATCTCATTTTGTTAGTGACCTAAACCAGCTCACCTGAATCAAGCAGCAAAGGACTTCATAATTAGCTTGCAAGCTGATTCGGGTGCGCTAGCTCTTGGACACGTCTAATACATCTTACAGCTGAGGGACCCCAGGAGAGCCAAACACAAGCAAACATTTTATGTCTGACAGGAACCAAGTTTGAAAACACCCTAGACTGTGCTTTTTTTAGTCCGGTTGAATCAAACCCTGGAGTGTTTTCCTGCTTTGTTCCATTTGTTTGTGGAGGTGAGAACGAGCACATCACACTTGGGTGCGTTCCAAATAACCACAGCCTGGTCCACTTGAACGAGGTGGTCTTGGGATGACTTCCCCTGTAGCAATGAACCCTGGAGCAGTGTTTGTTTCAACTGAGAATGTAATAGGAAGCAATCCAAAAAAGCTGTGTATTGTGGGTTAAATTTACTATTATTAGATTAGTAAGGAAATTAGATACAGGACAAAGTAATGCGTCACTGACTACCTTGCATAATCAATTGTAGAGGACAGACCTGGCAGAAGTGAAGTCGGAGAAACTCCACAAAACTGTTCAAACTTTTTAGCCATCGATTGAGGAAGTGTGGGTTTCAGTGAACAGTGTACAATCGCAAAAAAACTAGAAAAGGAACCAAGCAAGCCACGTTCGGCCTACCCGTGATTAGAAGGTATAAAATTGTTGATATGTGACAGGCAGTGTTTTTAGCCACTATGCCACATGTGTTTAGAGTGTCGGTATACTTTTCCATTATTAAACTAATTAGTTGAAACATGGCGGGTTCGTTTCTTTAGAATCATTCCGTGGCTGGTTTATTTCTATAGAAAAAATGACAGTTGAATAGCCAACCACTACACTGTATGAACAACTGTGTAAATCGAAAGCAATGGCTGAATCTCAAACTGCATACTACGTACTACTAAGTACATACTTCACGGATGATGGTGAAGTACTGTTTTATAAATTGTAAGCTAGTATGCCAGTATTGGGACGTACTACCTCGTCAAAAAGGTGCGTTTTGACATTAGATCATATTGTCTCGCATTAACTTCTAGCCAAGTTTGAATATTTAGCAAGACACCAATAAGCATTGTGTAAAACTGACTAATGCTTCTTATTAAGTTTACATCACAAATAGCATCTATGAACTGTATTGCTTTTGCCACTGGCTGTGTTAACGGCTTATTAACCAGTAATTGGCCTACTAGTATCTACTTACTACTTGGATTAATCATAAGAATTGATCAATTGCTAACAAGAGTGAAGATTAACTTTACACTGCCAAAGCATACACTGCCAAAGCTATTTCATTTCATGGCACAACAACATTACATTTTCTTTCATTTGTGAATGACATTCATAAAATAGACTATAAATATAGGTGACGATAACGGGTGAAGAAGTCAAGTGAAAAAGATGAGAAAATCGTGAAAACCCCTCATATTTTACTGCGCAAGGGGTTGTGATGTATATTACCCCAAAACCCATGCCCTGATGAGTACTTCGAAAATCCTCCAGAAATAGTTGCAATAAAACCGTAAACATTTTAGGCTAACTACAAGGTAGCCACTGAAGCTTGTAACCAGCGAAGAGTTTGTATTTCCTGAACAAATCCTAATGCATAGTTTGTCCGTGGCGAGGATCGAACACCGGTCAGCTGCATGGCAGTCCATGTCTCTAACCACTTTGCTGTTTAAAAATGGGTAGTCAGTCAGTCACTCATTCAGTAAGTGACATTCTCTCTTCTTGGCCGGCTTCGCTTACGCGGTCTGGCAAAAAGTTCAACAACAGTACATCAAAGTGCACATTTCTTTGCACAGAAGTGGTAGTTCTGGTGATGAAAGAGACGAGTTTGGGTGGTATGACAACCTTGATGAAATTATTTATAGTAGATGACCCACACTCAAACATCGCTGCGGATTTACATGCATTGAGTGTTTAGTGTATAAACTTGAGATTTGTAACTGTTAAGATGATTGGGTTTTGTTTTTTGTGCCAATTATCTGCCCAAGGAGTGGAAGACATTTCCGACCACACAGGTTTTGTTTTAAAAAATTTGGGTGACGTGAAAATATATTGGACTAAATTGGACTGCAAACAAAGGTATCAACTGTGCTTTGATTTAGACTGAGCAAACAGACTGACAGAGAGAAATCAACCTTAAAGACAGCAAACCTCTCATCCTTTTTAGTGGTGCTTCTCTGGAGCATTGTATGCCAGAAAAACTAATGATTGCATAGTGAAACAAGCCATACTCTAATTACAAGTATGGAATACAGGCATTAAAATGTAATTCAACAATATATAAAAAAGTATGAAACAGCCGGCATTACTGATTCGTATTAACTGGAACTTTTCGAGGAGGCAACAAAAATACCCATCTGTGTGCGTAATACTTTGTGTATCTGTTAGCGATTATGCTAATTAGAACAGTCTTCTGGTAGATGGCGTTTCCAAAACCCAACCCTATTAAATGTTACCTCGTCCCCAGGCCACTGCACACAGTGGTTCCTGTATGAGCCTGACACAACCAAAGTTAGTGATTAGTGGGCGTGACCGTATCATTCTATGGGAGTGACTGAGTAATCATGTGATTTATGCAAATCAAAATATTGGGAAGTGAGATATTTCTGACATTTTAATAATGAACACAGGTCCATTTGTTCCAGCCTCGCCTGAGCCCAGCTCTTCATATAATAAAAGAGATGTTAACCAGCAAATGGCTTGCAACACTAAATACCATGTTTTTCAGTTAGCAAGCTAGCTTCTGCAACATTTCATCACATTACATGTTTATAAGGGTTTTAAAGACAACCCTGAAATCAGGAAAACTGAAATATTGGAAGGGGAGAACAAATGAAAAAATACTTTAAGATCAGTGAAGATGCAAAGTTTAATAAAACAGTTTTTAGTGACAGTTTAGTAACAGCACAAACCTCACAAATGCCAGCACTGCTCTAGGTGGGTAATGTGTGCTCTACGTGGGGAATATGGGGAATGTGTGCTCTACGTGGGGAATATGGGGAATGTGTGCACCAGGTGGGGAATATGGGGAATGTGTGCACTACGTGGGGAATATGGGGAATGTGTGCTCTACGTGGGGAATGTGTGCTCTACGTGGGGAATGTGTGCACTACGTGGGGAATGTGTGCACTACGTGGGGAATGTGTGCACTACGTGGGGAATGTGTGCACTACGTGGGGAATGTGTGCACTACGTGGGGAATGTGTGCACTACGTGGGGAATGTGTGCACTACGTGGGGAATGTGTGCACTACGTGGGGAATGTGTGCACTACGTGGGGAATATGGGGAATGTGTGCTCTACGTGGGGAATGTGTGCTCTACGTGGGGAATGTGTGCTCTATGTGGGGAATGTGTGCTCTACGTGGGGAATGTGTGCTCTACGTGGGGAATGTGTGCTCTACGTGGGGAATGTGTGCTCTACGTGGGGAATGTGAGCTCCACCGGGGAATATGGGGAATGTGTGCTCTGCGTGGGGAATGTGTGCTCTGCGTGGGGAATGTGTGCTCTGCGTGGGGAATGTGTGCTCTACGTGGGGAATGTGTGCTCTATGTGGGGAATGTGTGCTCTATGTGGGGAATGTGTGCTCTATGTGGGGAATGTGAGCTCTATGTGGGGAATGTGAGCTCCACCGGGGAATATGGGGAATGTGTGCTCTGCGTGGGGAATGTGTGCTCTGCGTGGGGAATGTGTGCTCTGCGTGGGGAATGTGT
The DNA here is from genome assembly GCF_011004845.1 of Esox lucius. Lineage (NCBI taxonomy): Eukaryota > Metazoa > Chordata > Actinopteri > Esociformes > Esocidae > Esox > Esox lucius. The sequence continues at coordinate 25,063,447 of NC_047573.1, read as the reverse complement.
GCTCTGCGTGGGGAATGTGTGCTCTGCGTGGGGAATGTGTGCTCTGTGGGGAATGTGAGCTCCACCGGGTAATATGGGGAATGTGTGCTCTGCGTGGGGAATGTGTGCTCTGCGTGGGGAATGTGTGCTCTGCGTGGGGAATGTGTGCTCTGCGTGGGGAATGTGTGCTCTACGTGGGGAATGTGTGCTCTACGTGGGGAATGTGTGCTCTACGTGGGGAATGTGTGCTCTACGTGGGGAATGTGTGCTCTACGTGGGGAATGTGTGCTCTACGTGGGGAATGTGTGCTCTACGTGGGGAATGTGTGCTCTACGTGGGGAATGTGTGCTCTACGTGGGGAATGTGAGCTCTATGTGGGGAATGTGAGCTCCACCGGGGAATATGGGGAATGTGTGCTCTGCGTGGGGAATGTGTGCTCTATGTGGGGAATGTGTGCTCTATGTGGGGAATGTGTGCTCTATGTGGGGAATGTGTGCTCTATGTGGGGAATGTGTGCTCTACGTGGGGAATGTGTGCTCTACGTGGGGAATGTGTGCTCTACGTGGGGAATGTGTGCTCTACGTGGGGAATGTGAGCTCTATGTGGGGAATGTGAGCTCCACCGGGGAATATGGGGAATGTGTGCTCTGCGTGGGGAATGTGTGCTCTGCGTGGGGAATGTGTGCTCTGCGTGGGGAATGTGTGCTCTGCGTGGGGAATGTGTGCTCTGCGTGGGGAATGTGTGCTCTGTGGGGAATGTGAGCTCCACCGGGGAATATGGGGAATGTGTGCTCTGCGTGGGGAATGTGTGCTCTGCGTGGGGAATGTGTGCTCTATGTGGGGAATGTGAGCTCCACCGGGGAATATGGGGAATGTGTGCTCTGCGTGGGGAATGTGTGCTCTGCGTGGGGAATGTGTGCTCTGCGTGGGGAATGTGAGCTCCACCGGGAGCTTGAGTTATTGAGTTGGATGGTTCAGTAAACTTTTGGGTGTTACATACTCTTTAAATTGAAAAGGCTGAATTTCAGTCTTTATTCTGTTACCTGGCTCTGCCCAATTGTCCATAAAACTTAATTTCCATGTAATTTTTTTGTTTGTTGATGTTTGAGTGATGGCTTCTCTGTCTGACGATCAGTGATTTTAGAATTGTGATTACTTAACCAGGCCTTATTTCATTCTGCTACTTTTTTCTAAGGGGAGTGTTGGTCTTGAAGGGTTAACTGTCCTTACAGTAGCTAGGCCTTCTCTGTCCTCTGGCTGTTAGTGAGTGAAGTGGGCAAGTGAGGGGCGATCACTAATAGCTTCTGACATGTTGCAAGTTCCCCCTCTCACTGCCCTGAGCTAGTTGTGGACAGGCGCGCACACACACACACACACACACACAGCATGACAGCAGCATTTGTACTGGTCCATCTTGTCGCTCCTTTTCTCTCACCTCCACAGCTCAAAGTGACCCTTCTCTCCACTTCTGGGATTCGCGGTTACGGGATATAAGAGAGAGAGAGAGGGAAAGAAAGAAAGACAGACACCCTGAGAGAAGTACACACCGAGACAGAGAGTGTGCGAGAGGGCAAGCTGGAGAGGGCTTGGTCTTCAGAAGGACCTCTTGGTTTGTACAGCCGTGTGCCTGCCTGAAAGGGTTTAATGGAGTTGAACTAAGGGCAATTAGCTGGCTAGGACACATGGTGCTCCAGTGGAGATGTAGTAGAGCTGTGGGAACTACTCTGGTCAGTCCAGGGGCTGTCAGTCATATTCCCCTACTACATTAAAGACGCGGCGATAAGCCATACGCAATATAGACTCGCAGCGCCTTTTAATGGAGTGAACAAGGACACACCCAGCTCTTTGGATGTAGCCTACGGACAGTTCGGCATCATGTGGCTTTTTCAAAGATCGTCACAATGAACCAAAAGGACACACGCAGTTATTTATGTATTGCCACACTTAGAAATAGGCTACTTTTCATTCGAAATAGTGTAGCCTCCAGTAAATTTTCGAACACTTTTCACACAGACAAACAGTTATATAGATGGAAGTATTTCCTACTGTGTTGGAAATTTCTAACGCTATATTATTAATATCAACATATTTTCCTGGGCCTCTGAGGAGCACAGTCGCTTAGGTTAGGAAGAGGACAGACCAATCAATGGGTTGGTGGTCCAGCGTGGTGACGCTAGCTCTTAGCACTTCATCCCTTTCCTTCCCTGTGCCCATGTTCACACATGAGCGTTTTGAGTGATGGGGATGTTTATGGAGTCAGGGTCCAACGGCACACTGTGTTGAGTGTCCTCTGGGGCTTTCTGGTCCCTGGCCTCCGTTAGCCTTGCCCGCCATGCCAGTTGCCCAGGATGGCCCGAATGAACATGTAGTCCCAACAGAGTCTACTCGTACTTTAGTGAATCCGAGTAGAACACCTTGTTATTCCAGTTTTGAACTAACTTTTCCTCACAGATTAGGCCCGTTCACACACCTGGATAGGGAGTTCTAGCACCTAATATGCTAGTAAGGTCAAAGCACTGGTCCATGAATGAAAGAGACTGTAGAACTACCCCCTCTCCCCCAACCGGTCCATTGCCCTTCATGAACACATTTCTGCACTTTATTTTCCCTTCTAGCGCTGACTTTGCTGATTCGTAGAGTTAAATGTTGTTACTGTTACTGCGTTGAATGGTTGTCCCACCTAGCTATTGTAAGACAAATGCTCTAAATGTAAGTCTCTCTGGTTAAGAGCATCTGCTAAATGACTCAAATATCAGATGTAAAGAACAGTCGGCGCCAATTTAAAATCCATTTTTACTGTTGGGCCCTTCCCTTCTCTCTCGCTTGCTCACTCACACCCACCCAGATAGGAACTTAGATTAGAAGGTCCCAGTGTTTTTACATTCCAATTAATGTCTGTCAGGTGGATGGCTGCGAGAGGAGTTGTATGTGGATTCACTCAGTATTCCCCTGCTGTGGTAGCAGCCCTTGGTCTGTCTCTTCTCATCACAGGGGCATTGTGTATGGATTTACTGCCCTCAAGGCCCCCAGGAGGCAGATTTGATTCCACTGCAATGACTGACTGATCTGTCTTTTCTCTCCTCTGCCCTCTTCCTTCACCCTTTTCACATCTCTCATTCACTCTCGCTTCCTGTCCGCTTCCTGTCCGCTTCCTGTCCATCTTCCTCTGTACTTCTGTTCCTCTCTTTCCTTCATACAGCCACTCTCACTCCCCAGGCTCCATGGCGGCTGCAGTACAAGGCAGCGAGTGGTCGTGCGGCCGCTGCACCTTCCTGAACGCGGGCGAGGCGCCACGCTGCTCCATCTGTGAGGCGCCCCGGCAGAAGCCCGACCTGAACCAGATCTTGAGGCTGAGCAGCTCGGAGGAGCAGCAGCGCTGGGCCTGTCCCCGCTGTACCCTCAACAACCCGCAGGGCTCCGGCGCCTGCACCGTCTGCGGCTTCGGACCGTCACCGGGCACCGCCACGCCGACCACCACTGTGGCCGCCACCAACGGCCTGCTCCCCCCGTCGCCGGAGCACCCGGCGCCGGTCATGACTCCCGCTGTCCTCCTGGAGCCCCGCGGGCAGCAGCCGGCCAACGAGGAGCCGCCGAGGAGGTCTGAGAGCAATGGGGAGGTGGCGAGCCCAGTCGTACCCGAGGGGCAGCAGCCGCAGCAGCAGACGGGCTGGGCGTGCCCCCGGTGCACGCTTCACAACACTCCCGTGGCGTTGTCGTGTTCGGCCTGCGGGGGACCAAGGAAACTGTCGCTGCCCAAGATCCCCCCTGAGGCGCTGGTGGTGCCTGAGGTGCGCACGCCCCTGCCGGGTTTTCCCGTGCCCTCCGCCTCTCCGCTCCTCATTGACTTGACTGACGACTCGCCCCCCGCCACCTCCTGCGAACCCCAGGAGCCCCCCGCGCCGCTCTCGTCCCCTTTCACGCCCTTCTCATCTCTACAGAATAACCCGGTGCCCCGCAGCAGGAGAGAGGTGCCCCCGCCGGGTCGGCCGCCCAACCCAAACCCCAACGCTCCCAGCCCCACCTCGCCGTCCGCGGCCTCCGCGCCCCCCCCGCCCTGCCCAGCCCTCCGCACCCCGAAGCCCAAGCTCGCCCAGCCCCAGGAGCCCCCTGTCCCCAACAAGCGCCTCAGTGTCCTGGAAGAAGAAGACGGTCCCCATCACCCCTCCCTCGCCCCCGTCTCGTCCCCTCCCACCTGGAAGTGCCCCGGGTGCTCTCTGCCCAACCTAAACGGCTCGTCCAAGTGCGAGGTGTGCCGCTCATCTCGAGCCGGCGCTGACCTCATTGACCTGGTCGGCTGCGAGTCGGTGCGCTTCACTCCGGCTAGCCCGTCCAGTCCAGACTTCAGCACCTGGGCCTGCTCCAAGTGTACCCTCCGCAACCCCACTGGGTTGGCCAAGTGCACGGCCTGCGGCTCCTCCAAGCTCCATGGCTTCCAGGAGCCCAGTTCTCGCTGCTGCCCGCAATGCGGCCTCCCCGGGCCCTGTTCCTGCTCCTCTGCCGCCGCCTCCTCATCATCTGGACACAAGGCCCGAAAACAAGCCAGGGTCTACCCGGCGCTGCCGGCCGCCAACACCGCCTCCTCTTCCTCCAGCTCCGCCTCCTCCTCAGGCGCCCAGCCGCAGGAGAAGCAGTGGGGCTGTCCTGCGTGCACCCTGCTCAACGACGTCAAGTCCAAGAATTGCGCGGCGTGCCACACGGCCCAGCAGTATCTGCAGCTGCGCAAGGTAGCCAAGCCGCTCAAAAGGAGGGAGAGCATGCATGTGGAGGCGCGGCGGCGCAACGACGAGGGTGAGGCCAAAGAACTCTGGGAGAACATCACCACCTTCTGTCGAGAGGTAAGGCGCTCCAGGTGTCAGGGGAACATGAATTGCGTCTATTTGCTTCCTAAAATCGATGGGTGTCTCGACGACAGACATCCGACGCTAGTTTCCGACGCTCTGCTCACATTGGGGTGGGAGCGGCGGACATTTTGTGTCTTAAGATCACCACTGACACGCTGGCTTCTCCTTCAACAGAGATGAATAGTCGACAAGCTTCCCAAAGAGAATATTTCATTGTGCCATGAATAATGAATCGGGTTGGGGTGTTTTACATGCGTCACACTGCATTGCTGTACTGCCAAGTGGCACAGTACTTGCTTTCCAATAACCCAGCTCCTTTACCACCGTTCCAACGATTAGCCCGTTACTGCGATCTGCCTAATTTTGAAAGACACTGCCAGGAGACCCTAATAGGCTTTTGTTGTTGTTGTTGTTGTTGTTGTTTCTGTTTGCGCTCGTCAACTCATTAGTTGATTTTTAATGGGGCCATGGGGGTGAACATGTGTCCCTTCAATGCACTGGCAGTGCCGAGCATCTCTGTTTATTCCAATGGACCCCTCCCGTCACAGAGAATTAATTTCCGGAAAACCTGCAAAAAAGCTCCCAGTCAGATGAAGTTGTAGACAGTGTTTAATAATTGGGTTTCTGTTAATAGTTGTTTCTTCCCAACGGTCGATTCATTAGTGAGTTCTGTGCCACCACGGAGTCGATCAAATGTGTTGTTGTAATAGGTGAGTAATAGGGTCCCGCTGCAACACAACATGGAGATGTGGGGGCGGGAATGTAATATGCCCATAAGGGTGTCAGTCACGCCCGGGCTGGTGTTTAAGTACATTTCAGCCAATTTAGCCTGATTTAGTCAGACTTTCTGAGTATCGTGGTAATGTCGACCTAAGTTAGTCTGCTCCAGGGTGAAGTTCCCCTTAGGCACGGATCTAGGATCAGTGGCCCCTTCCACAATCCTAACCATTGGGGAAACGCTAAACTATCTCAAGGTCATTGGAGCTATTTCGCTCAGCAAACCATGCTGCCCCTGGTTCCCTTTCTGATCTGCACAGTTTCTATGGCTGCATTCTCACACACTTATTGGTCTCTTGACCAATCACGTCAGATCTTTGTCACATGACCAATTAGTAAAATAAATGGGGTTCTCTGTGTGAACTAACCGGTGTTAGCTTACCGGCTTTCATGATTTAATTCACACCAGGCGACGTAAACCTCCGTTTCCATTATATGAAGTGATACGTTGAAACAGTGGAATGGCATCAATGAGTGCATAAATAACATACATTTTAATTTCAATTTAACAATTTCAAAGTAAACTTTGATATAATAATTAAAATAATCTATTAGAAGCTTATAACGGGGTTATAAGTTCTCAAATACCCAACAAAAGCTTTGATTCTTTCCCCATAATGAGGTCAACCCCCATCAAGAAACCATGAATTTTCATTAACCAGCATAAATGTCAGTCTGGAAGAATTAATCAAGGCCTTTTCTTAATAGTGAAAAACGCATTACCCTTTGTAATTACAAGCAAATCTGTAGATGAAAACGGCTAATGTAGAGTGACGCCCCCCCCCCCCATTTGGGCTTATTGTTAAATACTAAAAGGCTCGCAGGTTCTTCTGGGTCAATGCACTTGCTTATACATTTTGACTGGTCTGCCTTAGCTTTTCTTTAGGGTGGGCAGATCAGGGATTTATTATTTTACACAATATACAATCATACAGCCCCCATTGGACTATTTCTTTTGTTGATAATTGAGATTAATTAAATTAGGCTTTTTTTGTTGAGCTTCACATTATTATATATTTTCAAATGTTTTAAATGATAACACTGTTTTCCAATTGAATAAGAACTTAATAACTAGAATATACAAGCCTAAATAAGTTCAGGAGTCAAATGTGGGCATGAAAAATCTTATTCATTTTGTGTTCAACTATGAAGACCAGGGAGCTTAAAGGGAAACACATAAAAGGCTGTGATATGTAGGTGGGTGACAGTACCTAATCAGACATTTAGTATCTCTAAGCAGATCAAGTTAATAATTATACTGCGGATGATGTAGTAACCACCCAGACACATGAAATATCCAGTTGTCCAGCCGAACTGAGCTGCAGGGCAGAAAAGAAACTGCACTGGGATGTCACTATGAGGCTATTAATGGTTGTAAAACCGTTGGGAGGAAACTGCGTATGGATTGACCACAATGTAGTAATGCTCCAATAATGTCCTGAACGACAGACTGAAAAGAAGACCACAGTTAAACATGTAATACCCTTTTAGGCCAGAATGCAAAGCCTTAAGTTTGGGACGAATCCAAACACATTACTAAGTGACTCCCTCCTTCTTTTCAAGCATGTTGGTGGATGCATCATTCAACCCTTTGGACCGTATGTGTGTCGTTGCCATTGACTAGACTGGGGAGTTTTTCTGATAAATAGTGTCAGGATCCAGATAAGCAAAGGAAAAAGAGGAAAATCTGAGCAATTCAACAGGACGATACTAGAGCTTAGTCTATACTAGAGTTACGTAACACAACAACTGTGTGTCTGGCAAAGTGACAGTTTTAATCTTTTATTTTACTATGGCAAGACTTGCAAATTGCTGTCTAGCCATCATCCCTCACACCTTTACAGAGGTTTGGTGTCAGCATTTCATACACAGTAGTGTTCCCTTCCAGATATACAACTAGGCTGTAATCGAAGTGCTTCTGATGTGCCACAGTCCATATGTCTGAAAAGGGTACAATTTAATTTCCCTGCCAAATCCGTTTTAGTGGCTGTGTGTCTGGCAGTGTATAGAAACACTCGTTGATGCAACGTTGGACCAAGCTCGCCAAAAATTACAGAGGGAGAAACACGTCGCGGCTTCTGTTGATTGCTCACCTTCAGACCTTTTGAGGTTCGCTTTCGTCTCTTCGTCCTGTGGACTCTAAACAAGGCTCCATCCTGTGGCTTTTAAACAAGGCTGCCGAATTCCATTATTGATACAGCATGAAACGTTAACCATTTTCCTGTTTGTCATAAGCAGGGAAATGTGGACGAGGGGGTGGGACTGAAGGTGATACAACAGTGTGCCTTGTATTCCATGTGAAGGGTGTTGTGTCATGTTTATAATAGCACGTTGACGGCCAAACCCTGCATTATTTATGTCAAGTGCTGCTGTGTAAGTTGCAGGTTCCACCTTTGGGAACGTGGGTGGAAAGGGCTTCTACAGAGAGACAGTTGCAGATGGCCTCTCTCTAGAACCATCGTGCACTTGCCTTAATCTCCCCTCTCTCATCCCTCTCCACCGATATCCCATCTTCCTCCTCATCTCTTCCCTCGCCTCTCTTCACTCCCCTGGGCTAACGTTCTCCCCATCATCCCTGGCTGTGGCGCTACCCGTGTGCACAGTAAGGTAAACGCGGGACATTCTATTATTAGAAACGGGAGTAGAGTAGCTGCAATTATTCGCTTCCCTAAAGCGAATACAATCAGCGGGAGCATCGAGCTGCGTGGCCCTGTTTAGGGAGGGCGGAGTCTGCTAAGCACACTGTCCCTCCATGCAGTGAATTAATCTCCCCCAGGGGGCCTCATGACCGCCACTGCCTCACACGAGATGCCAAAACACCTCCACTGGCAGAGAAACCATATCTGGCTTCACAGTGTGCCACAGACCCCTCCAAAGCCAGTCTAATGCTGCAGGATGTAACCGATAGTCTGGGATTTCCCATTGTGATCCGCTATCGTTCGTAGTCGAAGATAACAGAGCTCAGATGACTGCAGTGTTGCAAAGCCGTATATTTCCCACATCTACCAGTAGCCATTTCAACAAAAGGCTTGTTGCAGATGAGGAAATCAAGAGCGGAGGCTCCTGGGTTGGAGGGGAGGCTCCTGGATTGGAGGGGAGGCTCCTGGGTTGGAGGGGAGGCTCCTGGATTGGAGGGGAGGCTCCTGGATTGGAGGGGAGGCTCCTGGGTTGGAGGGGAGGCTCCTGGGTTGGAGGGGAGGCTCCTGGGTTGGAGGGGAGGCTCCTGGGTTGGAGGGGAGGCTCCTGCGTTGGGGCGGAGGCTACACAAGTCAATGTGTCTCCACGGCCCACAGGTTTCAGCGCTTGGCAGCAGAAACGGCCCCGGAGGCCCTCCCTATCCACAGGGCCATTTTGGCTGTGTAGGATAACGGGCCCTTTAAGGGGAAAGCATTGTTTTTCCACCAGAAACAAACACTTTTTAGGAGCATGCGGAAGACACCAGAAAATCAATTGGGTTTCTTATTGACAGCATCATATGTTCCTTCTTTCAATCTCTTCCATTCTGTAGCCATTGCTGCAAAACTGCCGAACTTTTTGGTGGATTTCAACTGCAAGCTTTCGATCCTTACAGCTGGAGGAAAATCCACAGCATTATGCCCGTTTCTCAACCTCCGTGTGTTTCAACTGGGGATAGCGGCCCAGTAACCCTCCGTGACTACCGCTAGCTCGACCGATAGGGTTGTAGCGTTGCACTGGGTTGCACCGTGTGCCTGTCACTCCCTCTTTCCGTTCAGACGTCCCAGTATTGAGTCAGGTTTGGTCTATAGAGACACAGGTAGCCGGTGTGCTTCGTCGCATTGTTAGCAGCCTAGCTATACGCCGTGATTGCATTAGAGTGTTGAGGCGTCGGTGTTGAGGCGTCAGTCAGGCACTTAGACCCGCAGAGTTTTGCGCCGCCGCCAGCACCACAGGTCCCCGGCCATAGCAGCTGAAGGACACTAGCACAGCGTGGCACTGTTTCTTTGTTTTCCGTCTGTCTGGCTTTGCAGGTATGTAGAGCTGAGGTTTAAAGCTCTCCCAACAGCCTTGAGGCAAGGAAAACATTATCGGTTCCGTCCAACAAACAGGGGCGTTGTAAACCTCTGAATAGCAGAGCCACTCTGAACCATGGAGCCTCTGGCGACCTGGAGGGGGGGGGGGGGTGGCATGATTGGAAACTGGGGCAGGGGACCACGTTTTATTGCCGCTGTCTGATGCGCTGTTGAAGGCCTCAGAAGTGGCATCTCGGTAGGGTGACAGATCAATCCGTTCCCACCAGCCGGAGGCTTGCTGTACTTCCACATGTTCAGGATGTGGCACCAGAAGAACTGGGATAGGTCTTTGTACGTCTGCCCTCTCCGGTTTGGTCAAGCAGGGTTTTGGCAGTGTGTCACATCGGCCCCTTAGCCTGAACGCAAATGGCTGTGGGGACCTATGATCACTTACCTCCGTGCAGGCATTCTGAACCGATTATCATCGCGTGTTGTAGCGAAAGTGAGCGCTCGAAGTCTTCACAGGAAGTGGCTGCATGTGTGTTTGAGTTCCAGAGCAAGGCTGTGTGATTCCGTGCACCGTCTCCTTGATCTTGGAAGATGTTTGGATGTGCGTTGGCAAGACTCACACTGTGAATGCGTCCCAATGCGCTGGCAGCAGGGGAGAGCTGCCAGCGCCACATGAGCGCTCCGCGACGATGGTGGTCCTTGTTCACGACGTCGTCGCCTGGCGGCACCTACAGTGGCCTGCCGGCCTCCGAAATTTGAATGGGTCATTGTCTTATTGACGACAGATGCTTGTGCCTTGTAATGACATACAGGCCTAACTGTATCATAGGTCCCTTCGGCCGGGTCTCGGTATAGACCGCACGTTTCTATATGCCTCGAAGGTGGACTTGCCTGCAAGCCTACGGCAGGAGACCAGGAAGCAACATCTGGTTGTAATTGGCTGTTCTCCCAGTCCGTCACCATCTGGCGTAAACTCTGGAACCTATCCTCATGAGTGATTCAGGCTAAGCAAGGGAGTTCCAATTGTGTATGTTTTAGAAACTTGTTATCCAGCTGCGAAGTGTTTGAATCGTGGTTGTGACATTCCGACACTGCTTACAGCCCGGGCTGCCTGATTGTGGATTCTGCTGCTTCTCACGCTTCAGTAGAACAGATATGGTCAAGAGCTTTTCAGTTCCAGCTAATCCAGCTGCTGCTGACTCTCTCCCCTTCCACCTCTCCTGTGTCAGAGTTGTTCCCGTCTCTTTAAAGGGTACATAGAGTATCATTCATGACTGGAAGAGTTTGAGGCTACCCTGTTTAGTCTGTTTTACCTAGTTTACGCCTTTGTATTCACAGTGTAATATGGGATTCCCAGAGTGAAGCTAACATAAGTGTGTTCTCCGGGTGGTGTTTCAGTCTCCACTAGCTCGGGTGCCTGGATAATGTTTCAGTTGTATCAAGCAAAGGACTCATTGTCAAACCCACTCCAGTAACTTCCTTAGATTCCACTGATCTTTGTGTTTCACAGCTGGGCTGTATTTAAACCTGTCTATTTCCAAGTATTTTCTACCTCTCTTTCTTTGTTTCAGAACGTGGTGAACTTTGTGGATGACAGCTTCCCCCCGGGCCCGCGTTCCGTGGGCTTCCCCGAGGGAGACAGTGTCCAGCAGCGAATAAAAAAGTGGCTCCGCCCCCACGAGATCAACTGCAACAACTTCAAGGACCGAGGCGTCAAATGGTCGGTCTTCCGAACCCCGCGGCCCTCAGACATCCTGCAAGGCCTGTTGGGAAACTGCTGGTGAGTTGACGTCACCGAGCGCACGGCAAAACCTGACCCCCTTTTAAGAGGTGCGCCCGCGTGGCTTCCAACAAAGAGGTGAATGCACGTGGCCTGCGCGCTTTTACCGCGTGCCGCTGGGCCTCTTAGAAAGCGTCCCAACCTCTGTTCTCCCTGGCCTATTCTTAAACTGTTTGTGAATGAATAAAGGCAAATGGAGGTGATCTCTCATCGCTCGTTTTTAAAAGGTCATCAGGGAATAACAGAGAGTATATTCAAACACGCCGGCGGCCCGATTAGTTTCTCAGAAGGAATAGAAAAGGAGAGGTTGAGGGAAAGGCACGGAGCCAAAGTGAAGGAGGGCGGGACCAACTGTAAGAGAGGCAGATAAATGAATGTAGATGGATAGAAAAGACAGGAAGAGCTGACGAGAAAGAAAGATGAAGAGTGAGTGAGTGAGTGAGAGGGCAGATGCCTGACTCTGGGATTATTCAAAGGACTGTCGGTTTGGACACACCACTCATCTCCCACGTCCTTGTTCCTATTGTCCTTAGGCCGGTGTAATCATGTCCACACACACACTCATTTTAATGAACTTTTCCCTCTCTAATACACGGTACATACACACAAACACACACCTATACTCCCACACAGCCGCTTATCAAAAATCCCCAGAGCCTCCCTTCGCCCAAACACGCGCTCTCTTTCACACTACGGGAAGTAACCCAATTCCCTTCCCTCACCCCGTTCCGGTCACATCGCCGGCCCTCGTTACGCGTCCCCAGCCGCGCCGCCACACGTCAAATCGCATGCAGTCACATCAGCCCGCTCTCGCTCGCCCTTGAGCGGCCTGGAGGCAAGGAACTCGCCCCGCCCTATTTGAGCGTTCCCGTCGCCGTGGCCAAAGTAATTGGATTTTTATCTGATTTGATTTGCATGGGGTTGAATGGCCGGCTGGGCCCCCACTTGAGTTACGCTGTAGCGCCCAAACAGAGGGGGAGATATTATTGAAAAAGCTTCTCATATCACGGCAAGCCCCTCTTGAGATGGATGCTCTGTCTGCAAATGGCACCCACACACACACACACACACACATACACACACACACACACGTTTGTCTTTCTATCTTTCTGAGGACCTGAGATATAACCCTGACCTAGAAATACACATTCACTTCTCCCTAGTTCCTTGCTCGAAACCTAACTTTACCCTGACTTTCAACTAACCCTAACCTTAACCTCAGTAACCAAACTTTGAAGCCTAAACCTATTCCTAACGCCTAACCCTTAACCTAGCTGGTAATGACTAAACCTAAATGTAACCTGATTCAAAACAATATGACCGATTTCTAGTTGCTTCCTAAACCAGAAATCAGATGTTTCCTAGTGGGGACTTGCCAAAATAAAACTTGTACAGACCGATTTTGTGGTTTCACATCAGTTCCCCGCAAGTCAATCACAAATACATCTGAATAGGTCATCTGGGTAGATGATTGTTGAATAAGGCCTCAGAGATCTCCCATAATCTCCCTTTAGGCAGCTTCCTCTAATCTTGTCACTATCGGATGAAAAGCTTTTTTTGCCAATGTTTTACATGAATTTTAAGCTCTAACTCTCCTCAGTGTACTCTGAATGTTTCATGACTCTAGCATGGGGCTCTACAGATGTTATTGAAAAGAGGGAAGGAACGAGTACACACCCTTGTTTTCGTGAATACAGGTCAAAGGAAGTGACGAGCAAGGGGTGTGGCATGCCCATGATTTGGTAGCATAGACCTTCCTGAAAACATTCTGTTTCCTCAAAGCCATCTTTCATCACAATGATCATTGTAATCAGTGTTGGACTAGTTCCTCTGAAATGTTTCAGAAAGATAGTGGTTATTAGTTAGGCGGGCAAGGTGTTGCCTTTTCAATTCCTGCCAGGTTGGTAACATGTTAGATAAGATACAATCTTTGAGCTATATGGGACAGAGCTATCTCCCCCGAATGTATGCAGCGCTACAGAGTCAGTGACTGTTTTGCACTCTTTCCCTTGTCTGAATCTAAGAAGCACCGCTCGACAAGGGGCAAAATAAGACGATTAGTGCTGTTTTCACAAACTACAAATCATACTGACCGCATTGCTCTACATTCTGGGATTTATAGCGCTTTTAACTCTTACTGACACTCATCATCCCTGAAATAAACCTTGACATCTGTTAGAACACCCGTGATGTGGCTGGCACTGTCGCTTGCACAAACCAACAACAAACCCGGGGTCAGTTTCTGAAACGCAAAGGCTCATGGGGAGTGTCGTTTTTAAGTGTTCTGTGAAGCCAGACACTGATGTAAAAACGTGATTTCCCAACGTAGCGCTTGACAGAACTGAAGGTATAACTGATCTACGCACATTGCTCTCTTGTTGTTTCTGAGAACAGAATATTGTGGAGATTTTTTTTTACTTTTCCCCCAAAAGCGACAGTATGAAATGTGTCCTGGACTCCCTGGTTGGCTGCCTCTCTGTCCGCCTGGCTCAATCACACGGTGGAGTACTGACCCGCTGGACCCCTTTGCAGGTTCCTGAGCGCGTTGGCGGTGCTGGCGGAGCGTCCGGAGCTGGTGGAGAGGGTGATGATTACCCGGAGCATCTGCAAGGAGGGGGCCTACCAGGTCAGGCTGTGTAAGGACGGTACCTGGATCACCGTCCTGGTGGACGACATGCTGCCCTGCGACGAGTACGGATACCTGCTCTTCTCCCAGGTGAGGGAGAGGACACCACACCGCAAACACACCCGCCACGCCGACCCGAACAAGATTCTGGCACACACACACTCTGTCATTCAGTTCAGGTTTTCAGGAATCAGCCGTGGTGCAGATGGAGGCTGTCAGAAATGTCAGGGAGGAAGTAGCAGAGAGGTTTTATTCCTTTATTCTTGTTATTGGAGAAGATGGTTCTCCACTGTCGATTACCTCTTATGTTTTTTTTCGGGACCGTCGGCTGTGAAAGTTAAATAGTCCTTGACTCCTTTTGTGACCGTGGGACGTTTCCTTCGCTGTATGTGCTCCTCCACGTATGATTCATGTCTAATCAGTTGAACTTCCTCTTCTGACCTTTCTCCCTGCCCGTCTTGCTCGCTCTCTCTCCCTTATCTCTTTCTCCCCACACAACCCCCGCCCCCCCCCACCTTCGTTCCCCTCCTCCAACCACCCCAACCCCCACAACCCCAACCCCCGCCCACTCTCCCGCTCTCCCTCCTCTCCTCGCCCAGGCTCAGCGTAGGCAGCTCTGGGTGGCCCTGATAGAGAAGGCCCTGGCCAAACTCCACGGCTCCTACTTCGCCCTGCAGGCGGGGCGCGCCATCGAGGGCCTGGCCACGCTGACGGGAGCGCCGTGCGACTCCCTCATGCTGCAGGTCAGCTCCACCAACCCCCGCGAGGAACCCATCGACACGGACCTGATCTGGGCCAAGATGCTCAGCTCCAAGGAGGCCGGGTGAGTGGGAAGGCGAGGGGCCGTCCCGGGAGTACATTGATACTGCTTTTAAGACCTACCGCGCCGTGCCCCTGACGGGACAAGGTGAAGAAGTAGTTACTGGAATGTCTCGGTCAATAGCGAGGCCATTCATTTGATGGGACACCAAGTGGCCAATCGAGTGTGCCTTATTACACCTACCGCAGGAATAACAAGCACGTTCAATGGAGTGTGCGTCTTTGTGCAGCACCAAGCTTAAATCTGGGCCGACTTTGGCAACCGCCCTGAAGAGTTTAGCAGTGTGACGGAAATGAGGCCTAACATTTTACATTTAGATTCTAGTAATTTAGCTGAGGCTCTTATCCAGGCGGCTTGCATACATTATTGATTGCGTACACTTAGTATGGGAGGCAGATAGACTAGCGATTAGGGCATCTTACCAGTAACCGAAAGGTTGATAAGATTGAATCCCTAAGCTGACAAGGTGAAAAATCTTTTGTTCTGGCCCTGAGCAAGGCAGTTACTAAAATATTATTTGGACTAATTGATTATAGTAAATAAAAAATGTGTTCTTGTTGTAAGACTAAACAAATTGGAAGCTGGGAATAAATAAGTGGCCAGAATGATATAAGGGACATATCAGACCTTTTGCCAGGACACCCGGGTTGAAATCCCTCCTCTTTCAATAAATTGGATTCTTTAGTGACCACAAAGTAAGTTCCAAAGGTTGGTACCCTAAGCAGGGCAATGTCCCTTTCACAGTCCCCTTTTCCAGCAGCTTCTGGTGTGCATGGCTTCATCACCATGTAGGGTGCTATATGCTGACCCGTTGTATTGTCTCTGTTGTGTGTGCTTAATAGGTTTCTGATGGGGGCGTCCTGTGGAGGAGGAAACATGAAGGTGGATGACCTGGTATACGAGTCGTTGGGGCTCCGCCCTCGCCACGCCTACTCGATCCTGGATGTGCGAGATGTGCAGGGCTACAGGTGAGAGAGCTGATTCGGTTATCAGCGGGAGAGGAAGTGGCTAATTGGTCTCAACCGGTATACGTTATTGAGTTGGTGTCTGCCAAGTTACCATACGTTATGGGAAAAAAATCTGTCGACAAGGCAGTCTCAAAAACCGTAACGCTCCAGGAGTGGTGGGAAATGTTCAGGAAGTTGGATAAATATAAGCACCCGCTAAATTATTATTATCCTTTCCATTACAAATGCGCGTAGTCACGAGAACCTTATCAAATACCCGATAAGCGTCCTACAGCCCTTCAGTCCCAATTCAATTATGTTGGTTTTAATTGCTTCCGCTAACTGCATGCTCACCCCCCCCCCCCCCCCCACCCCCCCCCCAATTTCAGACTGCTGCGGCTGAGGAATCCGTGGGGTCGGTTCTCGTGGAACGGCAACTGGTCTGATGAGTGGCCCGACTGGCCGCAGAACCTCCGTCACGAGCTCATGGCGCACGGCAGCAGCGAGGGCGTCTTCTGGATGGAGTACGGAGATTTCATCAAGTAGGTACCGCCGTCTCCACGCACCGATTGCCTCGACTCGGGATATAGGCCCCTCGACCCGGGAAGTAGGCCAGGGTGTTGAGCCGGCACGCCGCCGTTGGCCCTAGGAAAAACCACCGGGCCTGATTGCAACGCCGTACCGCCGCGACAGCGTAGGGTATCACCGGCTGACATGTTGTTAAGCCGTCGAGGCATGCTAGAAATCACACGCACTGTTGATGGCTGTTACGACCGAACGGTGACATGGGAGTGACCTCCAAATATGGAGAGCTAGTCCTTTCTTGAGAACATTTATCTCTCTGATTGGTGTTAAAATCTAGGCAGAAAGCAATTATGGTTAATGTTGCGAATGGCCAAATGCCCTTTTAGTTAACCTCTAATGAAATATGGAATACATTTCAGGAGATTTTGTTTTTTAAAACACGCTCACCCATCCTTATTTCCTTCCATTGATTTGTAGCTGTATTTAAGCTCATAGACTGCTTTCCGGAACGGTCTTGCATCTATTTGTAAAATAGGGGGAGTCTGGTTTAAATTGCCTACAGTACCAATTAAAAGACGATGGTCAGTTATGGGGAGTTTCTAAAACCGGTTTCCTCACGCCGCTCTCCTGCATCCTCTCTGGACTCACTATTTGAGAAGGTTTAAAGGTCATCAATGGAAGGAGGTTAGGACAGCGAACGTGAAGGAGAACATCTTGTATGAAAACAGCCCTTTTCCTGCCTCGTCCACATGGCACGGCACTGAGCCAGTTACACTTAACAGAGGTGGTTCCCTAAGAAGTTGTATGCCGGGAAAGAAGATTGATAGAACAAGGAGTAGCACAGGGGTCAGGGACATCCAACACCCCCGCCCCCCCAGCCACCTAACGAACGTACACCACCTCAACCACTTTATCACTTATCAGTTTCTGACTTATGGAGGAGAGGACGGAGTAGCAAGGGTTTAGGATAAACATTCACAGAATGAGAGAACACCATGGCCGATTTGGGGGTAACTAGGCCTCTATCAATAAATAATGAGGAGTTTAAATAACAACCGTTTTCGTCAAATTAAAATGTACTCAAGCCTGTACAGTTATTTAAATGGAATACTGTACACGACCTATTATGATGTATCCATTCGCGCTGAAACGTTTGCATTGAAGATAAGACAACGGTCTCATGCGCTCCAATAAAGCTTAATGTACGTTCCTGCAACGTTATGGTTTTCCAGGCTTCTGTAGTATTCAATTAGAGGCGAGGGTAGAGAATCTACACCATAATCAGTCGACACGTTCACGCGGCACGAGCCTATGACAAACTAATCTGGTGGCTTATTCTTCAGGGTTTTCTGTTGCTATCAGTTCCGCCCTTGGGTGCACATAATCTCCCATTAGTAGCATTACATTGCGGTAACCTACAGAAGCGGGTTAAGTTTAGCCTGTTGGTTGCAATCCCACCAATAAGTCCTATTAACGAGAGTCAATTAGGAGTTAATTTGTTATTTGGCTGAGTCGGCAGATACTTATTAGCATGTAAGACTTGAACGAAGTGACTCTGACCCTGTCCCTTTTGCCTCGTTCATACCAAGTGTTTCCGATTTTATTTGGTTGGTTGATGTTAAGGGTTTTGTGTTAAGGGTTGGGGCCCAAATAGAGGTAGATTTACTACTAAAACAGAAAATTTTTGCAACTGTCCTATAAAGGCCAGAATGGATGTTTTACTATAACTAAGTCTAAAACATCCGGATTTCACTGTAAACGTGATTTCTACTGATAGTTACTCAAATTTTCCATCATTTATCAGACATGCTTATCCGGAGTGACTCAAAGGTAGTTAATACCAAATGGGTTTTTCTTTTATTTGGCTTCTTGTTTGTGTGGTTGCTACGTGGTTATGTACCGTGTTAGTCAGTGAATGTTACGCTGTGAGTCAGACTCGGAGAGCACTGCAACGAGGATACACCTCCCTTCCTGACTCTCGGCTTGTCTTCCTTTCTGTCTGTTAAACAAGCGTTGCAATTTAGGGAACGAGACCAAATGCTCTTAAGTCCGTCAGTCCTTATCCTTTTTAGTACTCCAACTTCGTCCTGGGTATATTTTTTATTAAGAAGACAGTATGGGAACTACTGTACTCTGAGCCCTGTTTGGAGTATACATGGGTAAAGGGTCTTTGACAAATACCTGATAAACCAGGAAGGGGAAGTACACACCGGTTTTAACAGGTCTATTGTAGTAAAAAAAAAAAATAAGGAGGCTGCATTATCCCCAATCTATGGTTTCAAAGCTAAAAGCAGAGATTTCTGACTTTCAACTCGTATTCCTCTGTTCTAGAAAGACTAAAGAAAGGAGCAGACAGATGACAAAGCGAGGGGGGAATAAAACGCTGAAAACCAATTTAAGAGGAAAAGAGGTAGTCAGTCGCTGGTTGGGTCTCTGGGGTGCGGTTTCTTTGAAGCAGGCCAGTTTTCATTTGCAAGCCAAATGTTTACGTCCTGTAAGACGAGCGAGTGCCTGATTGGTAAACATACTAGCAGTGGGAGGCAGATAAAGAGGAGGAATCTAGCGAGCTAGGTAAAGGGTTGGCTTTGATCAATAGAAATGAAATGGAATTCAGTGTGCTCGCCAGGTCAGAGGGCGGCCTTCTACGTTGGGTTCCTGACTGGGTTATCTGGAATTGATCCAGATGGAGAGGAAAGGTTGTCAACAGAGCTCATGTCTTAAGTAGCAACGTTTTTCAAAATGTATGAATGGTTAAATAAAGGTAACTCCTGCATAATGGAGTTAGACACACAGCCACATTTTGAAAAGCCATCAAACTTTGACTATATTATAGCACATAAAACATTGCATAATCGGATGGGATGTCATTCGTTTGGCTGCGGGGTGAGGGGAGTGTTAAATAAAGCTTTGAATGTCCCAAATTAAGAGTGCCCTGTATTATATTTTTTTATTGTTATTACTAATTCAAAACGTTTTACCCCTTTTCTTTCTTTATCACCCATCTCATTCCTACCCTCTGTTCCACTAAAAAGAGGAAACCTGAAGGGAACTGGTACAGAGGCTGCTAAATTCTGCCCCCTATTGTTTAACATTGAGTTCTTTAGTTGACCAATCATATTCAAACTCCTGTTCCCAGCTGTATGGATTATTTTCAGCATAGCCATCAAACCGTTTGACCTGAAGCGAAACCGATACACTTTATGATTTTTAGTAGTGCTTCCGTGCCATGCCTTGTCTTTGATTGTTGGCAGGCAAACTAATTATTTCCTATCTCTTTTGAGTAATTGCCTCTTCTGTTGTTGTGGTGAAGGTGCGATAAGTTGATTATTCTTTTGTATCATGCATACTCCTTTGTTAATTGCTTGTGTGACATTTTTACCGTTCTTGTTCATAATGTTATTCATAAACATCACACCTTTGTTATGCATTTTTTCCCACAAGGATCTTGTCTTTCCTTCATTAGTACATTGGAGTTTAGCCATATTATTTTCTGAAGTATTTACTCTACCTCATTTGGGGGAATTAAATTGGAATTGTAACCAGCTGTTTTTAATCTGTATGTTGGCAAAAAGCCCCAATTTGAACATGAGATGCGACTGTGTCAGTAGCTTGCTGAAGAACAAGTTGGGATTTAGGTATAATGTCTGTATAATGACATCTTCGAGTGAGAGGTTTATAGCTTTTTATGGATTTTTAACCCTCCAGACTCATGTTCGTTATAGATAAGCTTGTTTATCTTTATTTCGTTAGGCTGTCCAGATTTAATGTGAAAATTTTCTCACGTGATCTATAAAACAATTATATCGGAAATGGTAGGTCCAAGAATAAATATGCAAACTGAGATATCGCTTTTCATAGATTTCTTGTGTCATCACTATACTGTTTTGAACATTCCTTGTGGGGCTGATGACCAAATAAATATTCTACTCTATGCTTCTTCAGTGCTGACGAATATTTGTTTTAAAGTGCATTATTAAGGTTCGAAAAGACATTACCACGTGTAAAGATGGAAATTTAGAATTAGTAGTAGTATAGTATAATTACTATAGTTAGTAGTTAAACCAGGGTTCCCACAGGTCCTTGAAATCCTTGAAAATTTGTGAATTTGAGAAAAACGAACAAAAGCCTTGAAAGTTTTTGAAAATAGACAGATATGGGCCATTGAAAGTGCTTGTGTTTATATATTTTGTGTAAGAATAGAAATTGAAAAGACAACACAGTCTGCCATCACTGTAAAAGTGTAAAACAGCACAAGTGAGGTGTCCTTACATTCAAGCCTCTCTTTAATTGTTGTCTGTGAGATTCTGTAAAGCCTGCTAGTTCTCATGATGAAAATTCTGTGTTGTATCAGTAATTAAACTTGATCCATGTTTTTTCGATTCAACTTTGTCATTGAACAGTACAAGTACAGTACAACAAAACTGTCTCAAACTGTGCCATGTTGGGTCCTTGAATTTGAGGGAATTGGGCCTGGAAAGTCCTTGAATGTTTATGTACCATTTTTGATGTGTTCAAATGAATTGTCGATGCAGTATAACTAGCTAGTTAATATTGAGGGGAGTCCACCAAATTTTTGCTAGCTAACGTTAGCATCGCTAGTTATTTTTGTTGGAATTTGCCAGCTAATGACAACATTGCCATCGTAGTATATTTGATAATATGATGATTATGGCGTTTGTTCTTTTCCATTTAAGTCATGTTTTCGTAGTCATGTTTCCAAGCCCATATAGAGCAATTTAGACAAAACGGAAATCAGCCTCTGTTTAAAGATATTTGCCCCAGTTCAACTTCAGGTGATCAAAGCCGTCTACAGACTGTTACTGATCATGACGGAGGTGCAACATATGAATGGAATTGATCAATAGAATATAATTGATTTACCTGTAGATTCACAAGTGTTTCCCTCACTAAGGTTTTAGAATCTGTTTTGTTTGTGAAAAGTATGTGGCAAACAAAGCAGTCAAGAGTGCAAGGTTTTGCTCTTAAGATAAATTGTCAAATTCATGTACTGTTACCGGCCAGAAGCCCTGCCATGACATGAAATGGGGGGGTGTATGTTAGTGCTTGTTTGTGTGTTTGTTTCTGAGCTGATGTAAACAGATGTAGCAGAGGTGCATCACAGCTTGAATTTGTAATTGGGACTGGCACATCTCCCTGTGGCGTAGCACACTGCTAGTTGTAGTAAATCACTCACGGTTATTCATTGGGGGTCTTTGGTATTATAGTTGTCCCAGAACAACTAAATGAACAATCTTCACCAATTTCATTATGTGATGTTAGCACAATGTAGATTTCTTTAGACACTCTGTAGCTCTATGGGAGCTCTTATCGTATGTGCAGTCGAAGAAGTGGTTAAACTACCTGGGTAGTGAAGCAGCTACTGGTTATCAGTGAAGTAACCTACCCTGAGATATAAATGTAAATGCAGTTCACAGAGTGACAGGCTAGTTTTTTGGTCCATCGGTTTGCGTAATTAGCTTTGAGCAACGAGCATAATTGCGGATAAGTTTGTAATACCATGTGTCGGTGTGAATGGAGCTGACACTGTACAAAGTCTGTGATTCTAACCCTAACCCTTATGACTGTCCTGGTGTTGAGGGTGAGTAACAAGTTACAGTAATAACATTACTATTTGTGATAACATAATGGGGAACTGCATACAGTTTTACCGTTAATGAACAAAGATTATTCTTGTTACTTTGTTACTCTCTTGACAGTTTTTGAATTGGTTCCAATTTGGTCACCCCCAAAAAATGTAATCCTATTTAAAAAGCAGTACATTATGTTAAAGACATACAATGTTGTGTTGTAAACTATGGACATTGCTTGATCTGAAATGAATTACCACCAGGAGCATTCTTTTTCCAAGTTGGTCTAGTAACAGGGTGTCAACATCCCATGACTTACATTTGTCCTGTCAAAAGCATGGAAGCATAAAAGATTCGGGGCTATATCCCCGGACGCCCAGGCCTAACGACGCCACTCTATCTCTGTATGAAGCCAAAGAAGCATCAAAAATAATGGGGAAATACGGACACCGCAGGTATAGGTGGGGGGGGGGGGGTCAGCTACTGTATGTGACTGACTGACTATGTAATGTTCAGAGGCTCTAAATGCATTAATGTGACAAAAAATGAACTGAGTTAATCATTTTATATTAACTGAATGCCTTAAAACGTCAACTTTGACAAGCCGTACAGTAAATATATATGGATAGGTGCTTAATTCAGGGGATAATAAAACTTTTTTGGGGACATTATAGAAGCCGGCAACAAATAGCCTTTAGCCTGCAACAGGTTTTGATAACCGACGGTAGAGCAGTTCCACTTAGTATAATGTGGTTATTAAGCCAACATAAAACTGGGCTGGGAATCAAACACATATTGTATTGTATTACACAGTGGACAGTGATCACAGGTCATACAATAGTTTTAATTCATCATTCTCAGTGCTCAGACACACATCAGTCCACAGCTGCTTCTGTGAGATTGCACATGTGCTTGCATTATTTCATCTAGAATACATTTGGCTATAGTCAGTATTCTAATTAGTTCAGAATGAATGTTCAGTAAAGAAATGTATAGGCTAAATAATAGTCATGTTTATTAACCAAAATATTCACATTAAACAACGAATTATCTGATAAATGCAGAGGAAAAACATCAAAGGAATGTGTCCCATTCTGACTTCCTCTCTCAATGTTCCTTTTTAAACTAGCAAGTTGAAGAGGGGGTCAAATACACTGCTCAAAACAATGAAGGGAGCACTGAACTCATACAACGGGTCTCGATGAACTATATATATTAAAGGTCAAAATCTTTAATGTACAACGTGTCATTCATTGTGAACAAAATGACGTAACAACTGTAAATGGAAACCAAAATCACCAATCAATTGAGGTCTGCATTCAAAGTCACACCAAAAATCTAAGTAATCAACTGAAATCACAGGCTGTTCCAACTTGAGTGAATTTCATCACGGCAACTCATAATGTAACTCAGTAGTGTTTAGGGCCCCCACATACCTCTATGCACTCCCGACAATGTCTGGGCATGCTCCTGATTTGACGACGGATGGTGTCCTGGGGGATCTCCTCCCAGACCTGGATCAGGGCATCAGTGAGTTCCTAGACAGTCTGTGGCGCTACTTGGCGGCGTCGGATGCATCGATACATAACATCCCAGAGGTTCTCAATTGGATTCAGGTCTGGGGAACGTGAGGACCAGTCA
Source organism: Esox lucius (assembly GCF_011004845.1). Classification (NCBI taxonomy): domain Eukaryota; kingdom Metazoa; phylum Chordata; class Actinopteri; order Esociformes; family Esocidae; genus Esox; species Esox lucius. Next base: position 25,039,944 of record NC_047573.1, on the reverse strand, counting down.
ATGGCATCCAGGAACTGTCTACACAACTCTGGCCTCATGAGGCCGGGCATTGTCCTGCACCAGGAGGAACCCAGGGCCCACTGCACCAGCGTAATGTCTGACAGTGGGTCTAAGGATTTCATCCTGATTCCTAACAGTAGTCAGAGTACCATTGGCTAGCATGTGGAGGTCTGTGGGACCCTCTAAGGACATGCCTCCCCTGACCATCACTGACCCACCGCCAGACTGTTTAACGTCTGTCACATTCTCAGTGTGAACCTGCCCTCATCTGTGAAAAGAACGGGGCGCCAGTGGTGGACCTGCCAATTCTGGTGTTCTCTGGCAAATGCCAATCGAGCTGCATGGTGCTGGGCTGTGAGCACAGGTCCCATTAGAGGACGACGGACGCTCATGCCACCCTCATATAGTTTGTTTCTGACAGTTTGGTCAGAAACATGCACACCAGTAGGCCACTGGAGGTTGTAGGGCTCTGGCAGTGCTACTCCTGTTCTTCCTCGCACAAAGGAGCAGATACCGGTCCTGCTGCTGGGTTGATGTCCTACAGCCCAGTCCTGCTCTCCTTGTGTAACGGTCCGTCTCCTGGTATCTCCTCCATGCTCTTGGGACTGTACTAGGAGACACAGCAAACCTTCATGGGACAGCACGTATGGATGTGACATCCTGGACGAGCTGGTTTACCTGTGCAAACCTGAATGAGCTGCATGTACCGCTTCATGCTACCAGTAGTGACAAGGACACTAGCAAAACACAAAACTAGAGAAGAATCAGTCAGGAAGGATAAGGAGAGAGGAATTGTCATTGTCTGTGGCCACCACCTGCAAAACCATTCCCTTTTTTGGAGTTGTCTTGCTGTTGCCTCTCCAGTGCACCTGTTGTCACTTTAATTTGCACCAAAACAGGTGACATTGATTCACTATTGCCTATGCTTCCTAACTGGACAGATTGATATCCCTGAAGTTTGATTGACTTGGTGTTATACTGTGATGATTATGTGTTCCCTTAATTTTTTTGAGTAGTGTAGTTTTGCTATGATGCAAATTAAAAATCCCAACCAAGGAATTCATGCAGTGTGGTAATGGGTATTATTTAGCCTTGCGTCTCCTCATGATGGGTGAAATCAACATTTTATGCCTAAGCAGTGTTATGTAATAGCCTAATGATGAGCATGGCTTGGCTACCTAAATAAATGCCCCCTCGAAGTTGTGTTGTAGACATGGCTGTTTGTTGTATAGACGGCTGTGCAGTCTACCTGATCTTGCATGATTTATGTTATTTTGTTTAGCCTACCCATTCACTATGCAAAAGAGCATGTTATAGCCTATAGGTCAAATCCCTTCTCAGAGGTTCTCATTTGTGTTTGTCGTTCGTATGGTACATTTTACCAGATGGGCAAATTTATCTTAATGACGACTGAAATCATTGTAATGATTATTCATGTATTAAACCAGCTATTACATTTAATAAAAAAAAAAAACATTCCCTCTCTGTAGTGAAGCACAAAGTCCGCAAATGATTTAATCTAAGAAGTGCAGCATTTCTGAGGTGTACAGCAAAACAACTTAAAGTAAATGTTAGGTTTTGGAGTAGGTAATGTGTAATGTTACTGTTCTAGACTAATGCACCCGTCACTGCTCTGTCCACAGGTACTTTGATTCAGTGGACATCTGTAAGATCCATTCTGACTGGCAGGAGGTGCGCTTACAGGGCTGTTTCCCCAGCCGAGCCTATGGTCCTGTTACGGTCACGGCCCTGACCGTGCTGGAGAGGACCGCGCTGGAGTTCGCCCTCTTCCAGGAAGGCAGCAGGTACTACATCTCTGTCTCCCTCAACAGCCACCACACATTTCATTTTTAACCTATAAACTGGTGCACCCAAATCAAGGGCTTGCTGGTCAATCAAGGACGGTGAGGATGTACTGGGTTAAACCACGTGAATAAATTATCCCGATCCACTTGTTACCCTTCAGAATGTCTGCTCCCCTGTTTGGTCTAGGCGCTCTGACGCGGTAGACAGCCACCTCTTGGACCTGTGCATCATGGTGTTCCGGGCCTCGTTCGGCAGCGGCAACAAGCTGACCCTAGGCCGGCTGCTGGCCCACAGCAAGCGGGCCGTCAAGAAATTCGTCGGCTCCGACGTGATGCTGGAACCGGGCGAGTACGCCGTGGTGTGTTGTGCCTTTAACCACTGGCAGATGAGCGTCAGCGGAGTGGGGCCTCACACACCAGGTACACACACTGGAACACACACGCTGGAACACACACCCGGTACACACACACACCCGGTACACACACACACACACACCCGGTACACACACCAGGTACACACACACACACACACACACCAGGTACACACACGCTGGAACACACACCAGGTACACACACGCTGGAACACACACCCGGTACACACACACCAGGTACACACACACACACCCGGTACACACACACACACCAGGTACTGTCTGTCAGTCAGTGTTTGCAAAGCAATGCGACGGACGACAAAGTCAGCGCAGTAATAAGCCCCTGAACGCTGGGAACAAAAATAACCACCAAGCAGTGCAGTACCCTTTCTGTATGTGCATTCAACCTTAAGTGGTCTGAAATGATTGCACCTAACACAGCGCAATTAATAATACCTCAGCCATAAAAATAGTCCAGCCTGGTAAACAGCCATGGAAATCTGTCTAAAAGAGGTGCCTGTATACAACCGGTGTGGCCAGTATTCCACATCAGTAGTTTCACATAATATCTGCAGACTGAAAGCACTCTTAATTGACAACTGTAGACATTTACCTAACCCAACACAAAGTATCACATCACATTGGAAGAAAATTGAAGAAATACCATGGGGGGCATAGTAGTCCGTCAGTCCAATCCGCCAGCACATATCCAGTGGAGAAAGGAAGTGGAAAACAGCCGGACCAATGAAGGCTTATAAATATACATGGATCCAAACCGACGTCTTGGTTAATCGCAGCACAGCTATGAAGTATTCATTTTTAAACAAAACAAATGAACAAGGTAGAGCACTTTTGGACATGAGGGTTTGAACTGCCTCATTCAATCAACTGAGAGTCATCTTGGCACAGCTGAAGCTAGGTATGCAATCAGGATTTCAAGGGAATGTGAGCTGAGATGGTTCAGACAATTCTGGGCTGCCACGAAACATACAGTTACATAAAGGTTTTGTTTTGAATGTGGCAACTGAAAATACCATTGAAAGTGAAGAGAAAGTACAGCAAGTCTTCTGAGGCAATGGAAATCGATAAAAAATAAGTACCTTATGTTTTAGCCCTTGGAATGAATGTTTTGTTCAACTAATGATAGGAGGTTTTTAAAAATGGCTCCCTATGGATGCACCCACCAGTACCAGTGGGAATGATACAGACTGTTGCCTGGTCTTCTCATAGTGTCCAGTCCCACCAGTACCAGTGGGAATAATATAGACTGTTGCCTGGTCTTCTCTTAGTGTCCAGTCCCACCAGTACCAGTGGGAATAATATAGACTGTTGCCTGGTCTTCTCATAGTGTCCAGTCCCACCAGTACCAGTGGGAATAATATAGACTATTGCCTGGTCTTCTCTTAGTGTCCAGTCCCACCAGTACCAGTGGGAATAATATAGACTGTTGCCTGGTCTTCTCATAGTGTCCAGTCCCACCAGTACCAGTGGGAATAATATAGACTGTTGCCTGGTCTTCTCTTAGTGTCCAGTCCCACCAGTACCAGTGGGAATAATATAGACTGTTGCCTGGTCTTCTCATAGTGTCCAGTCCCACCAGTACCAGTGGGAATAATATAGACTATTGCCTGGTCTTCTCTTAGTGTCCAGTCCCACCAGTACCAGTGGGAATAATATAGACTGTTGCCTGGTCTTCTCATAGTGTCCAGTCCCACCAGTACCAGTGGGAATAATATAGACTGTTGCCTGGTCTTCTCATAGTGTCCAGTCCCACCAGTACCAGTGGGAATAATATAGACTGTTGCCTGGTCTTCTCATAGTGTCCAGTCCCACCAGTACCAGTGGGAATAATATAGACTGTTGCCTGGTCTTCTCATAGTGTCCAGTCCCACCAGTACCAGTGGGAATAATATAGACTGTTGCCTGGTCTTCTCTTAGTGTCCAGTCCCACCAGTACCAGTGGGAATAATATAGACTGTTGCCTGGTCTTCTCTTAGTGTCCAGTCCCACCAGTACCAGTGGGAATAATATAGACTGTTGCCTGGTCTTCTCTTAGTGTCCAGTCCCACCAGTACCAGTGGGAATAATATAGACTGTTGCCTGGTCTTCTCTTAGTGTCCAGTCCCACCAGTACCAGTGGGAATAATATAGACTGTTGCCTGGTCTTCTCTTAGTGTCCAGTCCCACCAGTACCAGTGGGAATAATATAGACTGTTGCCTGGTCTTCTCTTAGTGTCCAGTCCCACCAGTGCACGGCGTCCCAGCCAGGACTTCCCAGGGTACATCCTGGCCATCTACAGCTCCCGGCAGGTCATGGTGGAGCAGGTGGAGGCCACCGCCACCACACTGGCCGACGCCATCATCCTGCTGACGGAGAACAAAGGGGAGAGACACGAGGTGAGGGGTACACTCAGAAAGAGACAAATACACACTCCGAGAGAGAGTTACACAGAGACAAACACACTCACAGAGAGAAACAAACACTCACAGAAAGATACAGAGACAAATACACAGAGAGACAAACACCCCCAAACAGAGTGAGGCAGACACACTCACAGAGAGAGAGATGCTGTAGATCCATAAAGAGACAAACAATTCCCTCACAGGGTAAATGCATACCGTACACACATGGAGAGAGACAGACACTCAGAGAAAGACACTACCGAGGTGGGAGTCAAACCCTCTCAGAGACACACACTTCCATCCTCCTTAACCTAGAACAAAGAGTGCGTTCTACATTCCTCTTTCCTCTAAGCCGTGTTGTGTGTGTGCATGAGTGTAACACCCCCACCCACACAAGCACTAGAGACCGAACACAAGCACTTTCAAGGCTTAGGAAGAATGTAGGGGGGGACGTGAATTGGGTGCATAAATCAGGTATCCTTTCAGCACTTACTTGCACGCACGCACGTTTCTCATTCACGCACTCGTGCCTGAGCTGAAAGCGCCTGTCATCTTTCCAGGTATTTAAGCGGCGGGCGCTTTTATCCGTCAGTGATACCCTGGTAAATAATTAAGTTGTCCGCCTCTCCAGAAATCGGCTGTACACAAAAGGTGACCAACAGCTTCTGCAGAATGTGAAGAACACTGCCAGGAAAGGGGTGAAGGGGGAACCTGAGTTACGATATGTGAAGCCTCGTATCCGTTTAGGAGTCCCTTTTTGGAGGCCCGGACTGCCAAAGCATTGTGTAACCCCGCTTTCATTATGTATGCCGTCTAACGTGCCCCGACCGGGCCTGTCTCCGTCTGGCCAGGGCCGCGAGGGCATGACCTGCTACTACCTGACCCACGGCTGGGCGGGGCTCATAGTGGTGGTGGAGAACCGCCACCCCAAGTACCACCTCCACGTGTCCTGTGACTGCACGGACAGCTTCAACGTGGTGTCCACCCGCGGCAGCCTCAAGACCATCGACAGCGTCCCGCCTCTACACAGGTACTGTCCCGGCCTGTTCCGGCCTGCCTGTTCTACGGGTCCGCTTGGGGACTGGACTCACGCCGGAAGGCCTGAGTTTGTACCTGTCCGCTTTTATTTCAAACGTTTTCCTATTTATTGGTAGTATTGTTGACTGTTATTGCCCTATTATTGTTTAATATTGACTCACTTTGTGATAGCTGCTTGTTTGGACAAGGAGTGTGACTCAAACATCAAGTGTAGGACATCGAGTTACATTGTGACCTTAATATGCTCTCTATCTATGTTCTGCTGTTATAATCCCTGAGCCGTTGTAGACCTGCTCGCTGTTCATGGATCCAAATGGAACAGCATAGATAATGTAAATGAGTCTGAGCCTGCCACCTCACAGTACAAACCAGCTAACCAGCTAATAGTCTACAACACTAAATGCAAAGTTCCTCCAAGTAGCTGGCTAGCAAACCAACTACTGCATACTTTTATTACAGTGATTTGGTTTTAATAAACCCATTCTCACATAAGGCTTAGATTTGTCCCGGGTCAATGCCGTAGCTAGACAGCCCGTAGCAGACATCTCGGCCGCTAGTTCACCAGAGTTTATTCCTGACCATGTTTCCCTGCTGTCTTTTCCAACTCTGTCTCACCCTGCAGGCAGGTGCTGGTGGTGCTGTCCCAGTTGGAGGGCAACGCGGGCTTCTCCATCACCCACCGGCTGGCCCACCGCAAGGCTGCGCAGGCCTCGCTAGGAGACTGGACCCCCACCAAGGCCACGCACAGCCCCCAGCTGACCCCCGACATCGACGGGCTGCACCGGCCCCGGCCTCTATGACCACGGCCCCCCTGGCGCAAACGCACACCTTGACACACACGCGTGCTGACAAACGGAGCATGACCATGGACATGGAGAGATGGGGGTTTTAGGGAGACGATGACTGGACTGAGAACTGGGGTTTCCTCTGAAAGACAGTTCTGCCAAACACAACTGGATTCAGTTTGGGGTGGAAGTGCCATTTTGGATGTAAAGGGTTGGGGGGGGGCCTCCCAGGTTGAGTTAGCATTTATGGGCGAATATATGTGTTCCAGAACCGGAGAACCTTCAACGGACCAGGAAGGTTCTAGATGTTGCCCGGACAGCTACTCTGCCTATGAGCCATGGCTATTACAGAGACCGGCATCCGTTCTCTAACCCCCGACAGATGTCAGCGCAGGCCCAGGAGACAGACTATTGACATCCCAAAGGTCAAAGGGTAAAAGGTCATTCAGCGGTCAGGATGCTGTAACTACTGAGCCACCTCGTGACAGACGTCCCACTGAGCCAATCCAGTAGCCCCGAACCCGACCGGCTGACCACGCTGTCCACAGAACACTCAAGAAAGAAGTCGCCTGGAGCTGATGTCCTCAACGCTTAAACCTTACGACCTCCTGGACGCTAAATGTTGCATCAGCGGCTTGACCTAAGAGCTTTACGTCAAGGGCATTGACTCTGCTGTGTGAGGTTTGGGATGGTGGGGTAGGTTCTCTCCACCAGTCCCCATTGCCAGCCTCCATTTTCGGGAGCCTTCGACCATCTACGCCATGGTACTATGTGAGCCAAAATCCAACTCCCAGTTTTACCAGTCATTTTACATTCACCTTTTTCTTTTCTCTCCGAAGCCGTGTTGTCAGTGTCAGTTGTTTGTTTTCCATTGATTTTTTTTCCCCCAGCGTTCGCTGGTCTGTCGCGTGTTCACTTGAGTCGTTTAACGAGCCGCCAAAGGTACCACCTAAATGTCACCTCTGTCAACTGTCCGAGCCTTCCGCGGCTTCTCTGCCATTGAAATGATGTGTTGTTTTACCTCAAGGCTGTGCGCCTCAGATGTGAGCTGGACGCTGTGTAAAGAAATGTCAAATCAGTGGGTTTCACCTACAGTTGTACGGTACATGTAGCTGGAGTCTTCCGGTTGTTGTGTCACACTTTTTCTAGTCATCATTCGTTACATGCGCTGTCCGTCACTCCTGTGGAGACAGCAGGTTTTGGAAGGTAACTGCTTTTCTTCGGTGATGCTACAGCTGTTGTTTTTGAGCCCGGGGGAGAGAAAGAGCTTATGTGGCAACCGACATTTACATTTTTCTACGCAGTTGTCGCTCCAGCTGTTTCGGCATATCTAAGTCAGTATGGCGGTGGAGGAAGCGATGTGAACCTCTTGCCCTTTTGTTTTTACTCCGTCTCCCGTGTGTTTGTTGCTCCTCAGTTCAGTGCTGAAGGAGGGCAGAGGTTCTTTTTTTTTTTTTCTTACGGACTTTGCACATTCAGTCAGCCTGTCCGCTCCCATTCGGTACATCATGTCTCACTCCCAGCGTCCACATCAAAGCTTATGGCCCTCAAGGTCCCGCCGGGAGAATACAACAGGGGAGGTCAATGGATCGTTCTCTGTTGTCGGTAAGCCTGAGTCGTTCACCCGTGCTCTCCTTTAACCGGGGACCGCTAACTAAGGGAACTCTCGAAAAAGCCATGATTGTTTGGACACTGAGTGCAGTTGACTGAGCATTGGAGGTAGAACCCGGGTGGTGTTCGTAGGGCGCAAATGGACGAAAACGGAGTGAAACGGGTAGGGAATATCCCGACTTGGCCAATAAGAAAGTAATTTCTGTTTTCCGGGTGCAGTTTTAGTTGTATTTATTTGAATGTGTTTGCCCTAATGAACAGGACCCGGTGTGGCGGTGGAGTCGTGACAGCGGTTAGTTAGCGTGGTGCGTCAGCCTTTAGTCAACCGAGCATCTGGATTGCGGTCCCTGAGGGATGCGCCAACAGCACATTGGAGAACACACTCTGCTTTTTAATTAGAAATGAGAGGTTTTATTGGACACACCAACACACACACACACACACTGAATAAAGCAGACGCGCGCACTCATTGACAGACGTCAAACACTTAAGAAGCCCCTGAGAAATGTAGATGCCATGGCGGAATGTAGCGTTTTCTTCAGTCTCTGGCAGTCTTGGTGCATTGAGTGGCAAATTTCCCAGGAGTGGCAAGGAGCAGTGGGGGATGTGAGGGTAGCCATCAGACTTAGCCTGGTTGACTGCACAGTCCGGTTTTAAAACAGACATGGCCTAGACAACACAAATCGCTGGGTTTGACAGAGAAAACCCTCATGAAAACAAAAAGGTACTGCTTTAGCTTGCAGAGGTGCTCGGAATTTCTAGCTCCTTAAGGGCAAGAAATGACGTTAAGGTGGAACTAGTGACATTTATTTTCTGTAATGATGTATAATTGGGAAACTTGAAATCTGGTGGCGGCAAATAATGTTGGCTGTACAGTCGATTTGTTTAGGGTTTTGTTTTCTTTCCTTTTTCTTTTCTTTTCTTTTTTTATTTCGACGTAATGATTTCCATGTATACTTGACCTTCCTCTGCATGTGTTTGAATGTAGTGTCCCATAAAATACTGGAGTAATTGAAGAACACCTTGAGCTGACCAGGTCTTCAAATTGTTCTAAACATGGCAGTTTAGGCATTTTTATGACATTAAATAGCCCGACAGTGTAACCGTGATAATTATCTCGTGCAATACAACCACTCATAACTCAATTCAAAGCCATTTGCTAGATCTGAAGCGCGTTATTTCATGAGCGCATCAAGCGCTGCAGGTGTTACAACCATGTCATTGTTAATGTAGGTGAACGTCTCACAGAACATCTCTCAAACATGTAAACAGTTTTCAGGAGAATGTATTTTAAATTTTTTTTGCTCTCTGTGGCCGCCGGTAAGTTGCTGTCTGTTCCGTGGGTTTTCGTGGGTTTATTTAAGAATGATTTGATCAAAGCACAAGAGAACACTGCTGTGTGGCAACTGTAAAACATGAGGAGATGGGATCCATGGATGTAGGAATGTATACACTGTGGACATGAGTACTGTGTCAGCGATCGATGGAGTGATTGATGAGTGAAATTAATGGGTGACAGAAAAATAAATGTTTATATATTTTAGCCCAGTGGGACTGGCTTGAAACCTGCACTGAAAAATCAAAGGCATCTCATATGTTTTCGTCATGAGGCTCTATATGTTGTGTGCTTACATTTTCTTTTTAAAAATCTATGTTTTAATTGATGGTGTAACTGTCGTTTCACCGCTGTCTCTCCCTCGCTCCCCGGTTCTGTTGGATCATTCTATTCATCTTGCATTGTGATGGTACTGGTGACTTAACCGCCGAGCAAGGCTGCCCCCTGGTGTCTACTTGAGGCTATGGCTAGAGGTGTTGACTTGAAATCCCAACCCACTGACCATTTACAGTCTATACAGCCAACAGCCTTTTTCTTTGCAAGCTGTACAGACTCCAATGTTATAATACAGACACAGCAAACTAAATGATTCACCATCTAAAAATGAAAATCCAATCCAACATAATGCTGTAATGGAAAATGGAACTTTTATCTTTGAACAGGAATGTGATATACATATATATAGAGTATTTTATTGATTTTGGGGGTAAATATGTGTATATGTCTAAAACCTATGTATGTTTAATTTTCAATCTCAGGTTCCAATGGACCAAATAAAGCTTTTTAATGAATACAAAATACAACTGTTTTTTTTCTTTGTCCTCTTTCTTGTGCATCAGTTTTCCCTCCTGTTCGGTCTGAGATTGTGTGGCAGGGGCAGAGAACGCGATGACCGAGAACCAGGAGGTCGCGTCTGACTCCCTGACCCTTCACCCATCACTATCCCCCGCAGGGCTCTAACTACAGCCCTGGTGAGTCCAACTCTTACCGTTCTACTTTGTCCGTCACCTGGTGTCCCACCAGAATCGGTCCATTATTGGAACGAGAGGATGCAAAAGTGTTTGGACCCTCCAGGACCACAGTTGAAGGGTCATTCCCAGAGAGTCGCGTTGCCGGGGCAGTGAGTGATGTATCACTTCTGCTTCCTCGTGTGTGATTCCCTCTTCTACTCCCTCTTATTCACCGCTGATGTCAGGAAAAAAGGCATGAACACTTTGCCTTGGCTCCCACTCAGGCCAGCTTGGAGGGAGATAGGTTTTCACTGTATACCCCCCACCCCCGGGGGATAGGATTGCATAACCGCCTCCCAACCTGTGGAGCTGTCAGTCACCATCCGTCAACAGGCGGTCTGGGTCGAGGAAGACCAGACAGAGAGAGCCAGTGAAGAACCAGGACTCTGGAGACACATCTGAAGTGGACCTGATAAGGTATTGTCATGTTTTTTGAGGGTTTACTAAAGAACTGGATGTAGGGATTTATTTTATATTGTATGGTGCATTGTGGGATTGAATTATTGGTGTGAGTCTCTCTGGAATATCTACTTTTCCTTTCATGGAAAATCTATGAATTCATGCTTTGACTTAATTGTTCCCTGGAGATATTGAGAACACCAATATACTGTAGTTCTTTTCAGACAATTTATGACAAACCTTCCAGAATTATTGGCTGCTTTTTAAAGATGAGCAAGAAAGGCTATGAAAAAATGTGTTGTCCATCTGCTTGATAATCCACTCAAAATACAACGGAAATCCAACCATGAGGTAAAACTGTTAAACAAAAAAAGTAGCATTTTCAATCAAATGAAAAAATATATCTAAAACCGTGTGTTACGGTTATTGGCACCCCTGCATTTGAATGCTTTGTGCCTCCTCACCTTGGCAAGTAAAGCTGAGTCCTCTACTTTAATGATCATACCGATCAGGAGGAAATATCGATCAGTGAGATGATACTGCTGACACATCATTCTGAAGAATTTCTAAAGAAGCCAGTAATCCTGATGCTTTTTTTTTCTTTGAACAATATTACCTGAACTCAAGGTTCCATTTCTCTCATTTTGGGAATCATTCTGGAAGGCACTATAAATCCAGTATAAAATCAATGTTCTTACCACAATGTAAGTAGAACCGTTTTCGGTGACTGTATTTTTTTCAATATTACCACAACACAATGTCCTGTGTGTGTGAATCGGGGGTTTGTGCCCTGAGTGCTGACTGACAGAAGGCTGTGGTATAGCAGATCGTCTAACCACATTAAGACTGAACATTCCTTGTCCTGATAATGTTGGACATCTGTATAATAAAAAATATGAAGCCTCTGCGGTGAGTCATTTACGATCAATATACCATGGATAAGGGTTGTGTCCAGACATGTTCTGAGGTGTGGTGTACTCACAATATATCACACCTGGCATGGCTTTGTTGCCTAAATAAAATATCAGCCATGCCCTTCATAAGGTGTTAATTAGTGCGCAATAACAGCATATAGATTGTCAAACATGGTATAGTATTGCTTTATTTGATTTATTGATGAAATCAGGTCTTTGTTAAATTGCAATAATTTGATGAAGAAATCGATCCTAGGATCTCACACAGCCAAATGTAATAAAAATGTACGACCGGTTTCTAAGTGAGACCACAGGCCTTCCATTACAGAGCTCTATTCTCCAGGGTTTCTATTACTAGGGTACTATCATTCTGAATGGGGAACTCTTATCAGGTTTAACAAAGCATGCCAGGTTAGGACAGGGGAGACCCAGTGACCCTCTTTTACATGTCAGTGATAGGGTTGCAAATGTCTGGTAACATCCCCTAAATCCAGAGGAGGTATTTTGAGAATTGGACTAATCTATTGCTGTCAGCATGCTTCTTATACTTTACATTGATTACACTTTACATTTGAAATAATACACTCACCTAAAGGATTTTTAGGAACACCATACTAATACTGTGTTTGACCACCTTTCGCCTTCAGAACTGCCTTAATTCGACGTGGCATTGATTCAACAAGGTGCTGAAAGCATTCTTTAGAAATGTTGGCCCATATTGATAAGATAGCATCTTGCAGTTGATGGAGATTTGTGGGATGCACATCCAGGGCACGAAGCTCCCGTTCCACCACATCACAAAGATGCTCTATTGGGTTGAGATCTGATGACTGTGGGGGCCATTTCAGTACAGTGAACTCATTGTCATGTTCAAGAAACCAATTTGAAATGATTCAAGCTTTGTGACATGGTGCATTATCCTGCTGGAAGTAGCCATCAGAGGATGGGTACATGGTGGTCACAAAGGGATGGACATGGTCAGAAACAATGCTCAGGTAGGCCGTGGCATTTAAACAATGCCCAATTGGCACTAAGGAGCCTAAAGTGTGCCAAGAAAACATCCCCCACACCATTACACCACCATTACAGTGGTAACAAGGCATGATGGATCCATGTTCTCATTCTGTTTACGCCAAATTCTGACTCTACCATCTGTAAGTCTCAACAGAAATCGAGACTCATCAGACCAGGCAACATTCTTCCAGTCTTCAACTGTCCAATTTTGGTGAGCTTGTGCAAATTGTAGCCTCTTTTTCCTATTTGTAGTGGAGATGAGTGGTACCCGGTGGGGTCTTCTGCTGTTGTAGCCCATCCGCCTCAAGGCTGTGTGGGTTGTGGCTTCACAAATGCTTTGCTGCATACCTCGGTTGTAACGAGTGGTTATTTCAGTCAAAGTTGCTCTTCTATCAGCTTGAATCAGACGGCCCATTCTCCTCTGACCTCTAGCATCAACAAGGCATTTTCGCCCACAGGACTGCCGCATACTGGATGTTTTTCCCTTTTCACACCATTCTTTGTAAACCCTAGAAATGGTTGTGCGTGAAAATCCCAGTAACTGAGCAGATTGTGAAATACTCAGACCGGCCGGTCTGGCACCAACAACCATGCCACGCTCAAAATTGCTTAAATCACTTTTCTTTCCCATTCTGAAATTCAGTTTGGAGTTCAGGAGATTGTCTTGACCAGGACCACACCCCTAAATGCATTGAAGCAACTGCCATGTGATTGGTTGATTAGATAATTGCAATTAATGAGAAATTGAATAGGTGTTCCTAATAATCCTTTAGGTGAGTGTACATGTGCACTTCTAGCATGTACTTCCAAAGTTTTTTTTCCCTTTCTTTAGTAATTCGGAATTCATTGAAATTCAGCTTAATGGTCTTCTGCATTGGTGTCTACTCATTGGCGGCAGAAACTGAATTGAGTATAACAACAAAGTTCATAACCAAGTGGAGGTTTCATTCAGTTTGATCTGTGACAGATTCATCTTTTTAAGTATTATTATTTAATAGTGGTCTTTACTTTTGTCCATGTGTTTGCCCCAGTCGTGTCTGGCTTCTGTCTGTCAGTAATTGATAAAACTGTCTTCTTGAACCTCCATGCCTTAATCCACAAAATGCTAGGAATATTTACTGCTGTGGACAGTTGGCCAACATACAGTATATATGTGTACAATTATCTCCAGAACTCCTCATGACGTGTCAGTTCTAGAACATACCATAGACATACCATAAACAAGCTAGCGCTAAGTATAGGACAGATTTTGATGGACCAAATGTCTTGGCTAAGTCATACAGTTGCGGTTAATTTATCAGCTGTGTCTTTGTCTCTCTGTCTCTCTGTCACCTTGTGACAACAAGCATACATCAAAATGGCTGGACAGATCCCAGCACTTCCAGAATCCTTTGCTCCAGGAATCGATGGTGTTTTCTCTGATCGCCTTGGCTTCTACTTCATGGAGTCTAAGGTGCCTGGTCTGTCCAAGGTCATTCTTAACAAACTTAACATGAAGGATTATGGGGAGTACAGGTAAGTACAAGAAAAAACCAAAAAAACACCAGACCTACAACCCCGTTTTACCAACATGTACATGCTGTCAAAACATTTTCTGAGCTTTGATTCCTTGTGACATCCAACCAAATATCCCATCACAATAATTTTTTTTTGTAAATCTATAGTCCCAATATTATTATATAATTCTTATCGTTTACGTGAAAGTGACAGTCCATTTTAACCCAGGGCAGCTATGGAAGGGAAAACAAAAAGAGGGGCATTCCGTAACTGCAAGGAGATGTTTCAGAAGATGGAGGAGACATTTAAATTCTGTGTCGGCTGCAACAAGATTCCAGAGCACCTGTCAGAGGGCCAAACACTCAAGCGCTGTGTGAAGTGAGTGAAACACTTGCCTGCCGACGATTTGAAACACTGCAGTCGACAATATGATATTATTCTATGGTCAGCGATGTCATGTGCTAAGCAGACTGATCTGTGGCAATCACAGCACACACTCACTGTTTCAAGAACATGATGATAGGACAGTTGCAGACCAAACTGCAGTGTCCTTGCCAACAGCAAATATAGCCAAGCGTTTGGACTTTAATCTCAGTGGCTTTGTCCATGGCTTTGTCTGGTCAGAGAAGAGGAATTGTCAAAGTCAACCTGTAGATAATTGCAACGTGTTGACGTGTCAACGCTATCATATTTCAGTATACTGTAAGAATGTATTATTGACTTGATAAACTGGCAATCAAAACAAAAATACATTATTCATTCAGTTCCATTCCAGCCAGTACCCATCAGAGTTAAAGTACACTGACAACCAGTATAACGAAACACTTATTTCCTAGAGTACTTTAAGAATTTCTATTAGCTTTTAGGGATTTTGTAATATCAGAAGGTTTCAGCTTCAACCTATTATTCCAGGCAAGGACAGTTAAAGTGATTCCTGTTGACACAGTACAGTACTATTTCAATGTCAACTAGGGGTGGCAGGGTCTTATGGCAGAGAGGATTAGCAACAATGGTCCCATGGGAAACCTCTCCGCTTCTGGTTAGTGGCTTATGACCGGAATGACAGCTTTGGTCGGTGTTTGGCATTTCTCAAGATAGACTCAACAGAATTAGGTCTAGGTCACACGCATAATACATTTAAAATATTTTGACTACTGGCAGTTCAGAGACTAGCTGCCCAGAAAGTAGATAGGCTACATCGTCCTGCCCAGATCACGTTATCGACACCGATGAAAGTTTTTAAAAGTATTTGAAAGTGGATCGGGATGAGGGAGCCTGATGAATGAATACATGTCAATGTATCTGGCATGACTGATGGAGGCTGGAATAGGCTATTTTGGTTTTAGACAGTAACCAGGCAGCCCCCCCCCATCCAAACCAATAGCTCATCAACTAAACCAAGGGCGCAAGACCAGCGATAAATTCCCAGCCTAGATTTTGTCCTGTACCTCGACTATTTTGCTCCGACCGCACTTGAAAACAGGACAGGCACCCACAGTCTTAAATGTGTCAGAATTCTCCAGTTAATAGCTGAGGGCAAAGTTGGATCCTGGCCCTGGCATCAAGCTACACCCATGGATACTATTAATATACCAATGCAAATTAGGCACTAACCTCACAGGATTCGATCCTGTGATGTGGTTCCAAAGATGCACTCCACTTGCTTTTTGAACGTGAATATCCTCTGCCTGTTTGCCCTAGTTTTTTACTTCTCTCATGCTCACACAGGTGTTTGAATGTGTACTACTGCAGCAAAGAGTGTCAGAAGAAAAACTGGCCTCAGCATAAGATGTTCTGTAAGAAGCTGCGATTGGTGGCTATCGATCGCCTGGTGGAGTGGCTGATGTTCACAGGTAAAACAGACGGCAAACATGACCATTGATCTGGACACATTGTGGGAGGGGAAACTGTAGTATTTTTTTTGTATTTTTTCTAATTCACTCACATAGCTTTTTTAGATTAATGAAGACAATAAACACGGTGTTCTGTATGTTATTCCACTGCACTAAGGTAAAGGTGTCTGGATGACGCATTTTAGAGATGGGAGGCAATACCTTTTTGAAATCCTTTAAGGATGGATTCTTTCTGGTGTTTTTATGTTTTATTCAAAAGGAAGGTGGGGAAAGATTGAGGAGAGTTTTTGCTGAAAGTGCAGTGGGCTGAATTCAAACACATGCACCAGAGGCAATGGCTTCGATCATAAGAACAATACAGTGCAGAGGTGGCAGCCTATCAGCAGGTTGGAGACATTGTTTACTGGAGCTGTAGTTTTCAGATGAAAAATATTGTCTCCCTGTTAGAGTCCATTTATAGTAAACACCTGTGTAAAGTGTCATTAACCAAAAGGACATTGCCAAACATCATCCAGTCCTAACACAATCTGATTTAAAGAAGCTTGTCCATGCTTTTATCTCGTCAAGGCTGGACTACTACAACACATTCTTCATTGAGGTCCCAGGCAGGCGTTTCTAGAAGCTCCAATAGATTCAGTACAGCGCTGTCAGGTTCCTGATGGGAATGAGGAAATTGCATCACATCCTTCCCCTACTGGCCTCTCTCACACTGGATCCATGTCTCATTCTGAATTGAATTTCAAAGTCCTGTTTACTTTTCACTACTCATGACAATGTACCTACATATTTTAAAGAACAGATTTCCATCTTGTAACTGAACTTGCACTCTAAGGGACCAAACTATGCTCCTAGGCCACCCAACCCCGGAATAACCCGGGCTTCTTGAAAACAGGCCTGAAAACCTTTATATAGCAGGGCTTTGATGCTCCTTGTTATCCTTGTAGCATCAGCTGTGTTCTTTGGGTCACTTCCACTGGCTAGGTGTGTATTATAATGGGTTGGGTCACTTCCACTGGCTAGGTGTGTATTATAATGGGTTGGGTCACTTCCACTGGCTAGGTGTGTATTATAATGGGTTGGGTCACTTCCACTGGCTAGGTGTGTATTATAATGGGTTGGGTCACTTCCACTGGCTAGGTGTGTATTATAATGGGTTGGGTCACTTCCACTGGCTAGGTGTGTATTATAATGGGTTGGGTCACTTCCACTGGCTAGGTGTGTATTATAATGGGTTGGGTCACTTCCACTGGCTAGGTGTGTATTATAATGGGTTGGGTCACTTCCACTGGCTAGGTGTGTATTATAATGGGTTGGGTCACTTCCACTGGCTAGGTGTGTATTATAATGGGTTGGGTCACTTCCACTGGCTAGGTGTGTATTATAATGGGTTGGGTCACTTCCACTGGCTAGGTGTGTATTATAATGGGTTGGGTCACTTCCACTGGCTAGGTGTGTATTATAATAGGTTGGGTCACTTCCACTGGCTGGGTGTGTATTATAATGGGTTGTTTTCCATTTCTCAATTTTATTTGCTTTTGGGTTTTATTTAATGACCTTAGGATTATTATTTATAATATATAAAATATATCATAATAGAAGCTGATTTCATAAAATGACTTTGGTTTGGAAATCATTCCTTGATTAACTCCAGGGTCATTTGTGGATCCCCAGGCTTCCAGAGTGTAAGATTGTTTTCTGCTTAATAATGACAGACATCGGGGATCCATATGTATTTCATAAAACTTCTCTTTGCCATCCCACCAGGAGACCTCCCGTTCCCTACGGAGAAGTGGACCCGACCACAAGGGGAGGTGAAGTGCTGGGATGACTGGCTTGCCATGCAAGGGGACCTCACCCCTCGACTGGACGCTGTCTTGTCCTGCATTAATATGGGAGTGCTATGGAAAAATGTCTCAAGGCCACGACCAGAAGACGCTGACCTGAGAGAGTCGGTCTGGCGAATTGAAAGCGAGTTCCTGTCACGGGCGCTTACTGTTGGCATGGCGATGAGACTCTTCTGCCTAGATCCTTCCTCCAAGCCATTTACCATCCACCTGGCAGGTGCCGGACTCAGTGAGACAATGGGAGCCCGGCTGACGGACTTTGATGAACTGGACCGCATGTACCCTGGACACCAGGGTATTGAAGTGGTGATGGTGGGGCCAGAGGTGGTGGACGGGCCCATCATGAGAAGCCCTCTGACAAGCTTTGGCCCCAAGACCAAGACCTTCATCAGTGCCTACAAGGGCCTCTACCACCAGTTCTACGAGGAGCTTGTGGAGACAAAAGCGGCAGCAAAGCCAGATCTGGTGGTTGGATTCCATCCCGGTAAACAGTTTCTCATTTCAACTAAATCAAAATGGAAAGAGGGTTGGTTGTTGGTATCGTGTGTTTAATGCCCACTTCAGAGTTCAGAGAACATTTTAAAAATGTGTTATTGGCAGTTTCCAGATTTTTCAGGAGTCTAATGTTGGCACCCAGAACGAACCAAATCTTGCGTGTGTGTTGCTGACCATCTGGTCAAAGTGGTAAGAGACTAAGCAGAGCCAGACTCGAACGGTCAGCTGACCTTGGTCAGGAAATGGTCTGCTTCAGACAGGGGAGGAGTGGTGTAACTCACTAAATGAGAAAGATGTGTTTAGGCCTTTACTAGGCATCTGTCTGGATGACTCATGGAGACAGCTGGGCCGAACCTGGCACCTGATTTCGGGACTTAATACACTCTTCGGCTAAGAGGGAGTTCTAGTTCCCCTAACTCCCACCACAGCAAATACAATACTACCCAGTGTTGATATTCCTGTGTGACATGTACTTTATATTTGGTAAATTTACTTTTTTCAGATTTGTAGTAACATAATTCATTGCACATTCAAAGGAATTATGTTATAAAAAATCTGCAAAAAGTTAATCGAATGCGCATTTATTGATTATTGAGTAATCTTATGTTTCTTGAAGATTAATTAAATTTTTTCACCAGTAACTGAAATTGAGGATCCAGTTTAAATTGCTGTGCACGTCCTAGGAATGGAAACAAGCGGGACTAAGCCGAATATCCAGGCATAATATGAATAGTTCAAAATGTGAGAAGACGTGTTAACACTGAGTGTGTGTTTCCTTGACAACGTGCAACAGAAAGGGAACAACACAATCCCCAACTGACCACCCGCAGAATGTACACAAAACAGTGTAAGTGGTTGTCCAAATCAACATTCAGCGCTAGTGCTAATCCCTGTCCCGCGGTTATCCCCATCTCTGCCGATGCTACTGAAAGCTCAACGCGACTAAAAAGGGTGAAAGTAAAAACCTCTTTTCACTCCCACAGATGCCACAGCATTGACCACGCTGACATCTGACCTGCAACCATGCACGGATTCAATGCAAAGCCCATTGTTTTGACCGTCTGTAACTCCTTAAGTGTTTGACTCCCCTCTCAGTTGAAACGGGGCCCCTCTCTCCTGTGTGTCAAAATCCCCAGAATGGTTACATGCCAAAGAATGCCCAGGAATGTTTGCACGCTGTAAAACGAGATCCTGCTAAAAAAGATGGGAGAAATGTTGATAGCCAATGAATGGGAGTCATCCTGTGGACCTCTTGGACAGCTGCTGTTGAAAAGCTTCTAACTCGCTAAGCAAGCAACGCCAAAGCTTCGCCTGGCCCCCGGGCGGCCCTTGTGCCCCGTCTCAGTTATCACCGACAACTCTAGAGGGGCTAAATATACAGGAGATAGCGTATCCCTGAGTAAACCCCATGACCGTCTGGCCCGGGCTCCTTCTGCGAAGTTCAGGCTGGCAAGCCCTTGCATCGCTAACGTGACACCGTTAAGTAGGTGGAAGGGGCGGGGGCGTAGAAATGGGAAACCCAGGGGGTGCCGAGCAATAAAGAAGGTACAAGAGGCAACTAGATGGAGGAAAGATAACATCAACTAAGGGGACGTAATTTGTGAAATCATCATAGCAAAGAGAGCCTGAACGGGAGACCCCGTATTGAGGTTCAACTTGTCTTCGTTTGAGTCGTTGAAAGCCATGCACTCTCCTCTTCTTCCGTTTAACTCTTTAAATCTTTACTGTCGCAGCAGAGCCTATCCAGACAGAGTCCTCGTGAAGTTATATTTAGTATGTTTGTTCCACAAACACAATGGTGGCTGGACCTGTACCAGGCAGTTATTGCTTCTGTTAACGGTATCTCTGTCACCATAGATACCGTTAATGGTTCTAATAACCGGCGGCTACAGGGCCAGCTGCCTAGCTCCTAGGGATGAACACTGCATTGTCTGTGGTAAATGTTTTAACGCCTTTAACCTTGGGGGGTACATTTCATTGCATCCGTTTTTCATCTTTGACCATTGTTTTGTTCCATGGCCAAACATTGCGTGGGAAGAATACGGTTTAAGTTGATGCCATGTGTGCGTCAACACCAGAGACTGTCAGATAAAAAAACAAATCTTTTATCAGACACTTCTACAGAATTTAAACAAATCATCATGTTTCCCATTAATGAAAATACCATTCAGAAGCTACATTTTCTTGGTTCAAGATTGACGAAAATGTCATATCACTTTGAGCTAAGGGTCAGTATATGTGAGTTAGTATATGTGAGTTAAGATGACCAGATTTCTGAAATGAAAACTGGGAACATTTCCAGTTTGGGGGTCAATATATCATTAAAATGTCCAATGTCATTACCTAAGAAATACAAAAGGGGGACAATTCCAGTTTAATGTATTTAGTCTCACAGGCAAACTGTGATAGACATAAAAAAGAACTAGCTATATTACAGAAACACTACAGACAATGCCTAACAACAATAACATAAAGAAACGAGATGAGATAGGCAACTACATAATATAATTACACCAACCTAATCTGAGCATTTCTCAGAAGAATGTAGGCCTATTTTCTGCAGGATGTGTTGTTAACTTTTTCTTCTCCTATCTTTCTCCTCCTCTTTTCTTCTCTTGTCTAACTTCCTTTCCTTCTCTTTACCTTTCCACCTCACACTTCTACACTCTCCTCCCTTCACTCTTTTTACTCCCTTAATTTTTCCTTCTCACTCTTTTACTTCCTCTCCAATCTTTAATGACAAATAGTACGCTATTAGACTAAATAGTTTGGTTAACAGATTCCCATTGCTTCCCTCATTTTAGTTTTTTTTTTTATCTCAAAAACATTGTTTGGAATAATAAATTGGCAAGCTCTGTAATCATATTTACCTTTCCTCCTTTATCTCCTTCAATCTTCTTCCTATCCAGTCTTCCTCTCCTTCGTCTCCACTCTCTCTATGCTAATTTTATCCATGGAAATGTCCATGAAAATATATTTTCACACTACTTATACTAATGCCAAACCACTGAAATTCGAATCTACATATAAATATACTTGTAATTAATTTTGCATTAATTTAATATGATCATATTTTCATTATAGCCTGTCCACTGCATGTTTGCATGTGAACACTTCTTTACGTAGCTAACTTAGTCTACATAGCTAACATTAGCTAGCATAACCTATTTAAAACCTTATAGAGCAGATCTATCTATTTAATCTATTGTGACATCATAACATCACTAGCTAGTATCTCAGACGATTGAAACTTTGTTTGTGATGATGTTGTGAATTCACTTGTGAGCTTCTGGCTGAGTTTTCTAAAATCCGTTCTCTCTCAAATTAGCACAAGCAAGTATTTAGTAAAAGAGTTAATTAAGCTATAGCAAGCAGCCCCCTTTGCCAAAACAAGCTCAACGCGATTGAGACGTCAACTTGTAGGCTCCACTGCCTGGTCTTTCTTGCCACATAAAATATAATTTCTCTTTGTGTGTTAAAAATGGGGACATTTTCCTGGGACCGCTCCAGCCACCAAAAACAGGAACTGTCCCCAGAAAACAAGGAAGTCTGGTCAACCTAAATGTGAGTGCTATGGAAAAAGGAATAAAGATGATCAAACGGCCCCACTAATGCTGAGGTTCCTGGATACAATCCTTCAACTGATTCAATGTGACCCTCCATATCCAGATTTGTTAATGAGATTTAGACTTGTGTTCCGTGTAAATGAGCTCATAAACTACATGATTGGACAATCTTCATTTGAGGATCTCACTTGTGTATGTTTCTGGTGGTGTTTCAGGATTTCATGCCACGCAGGGTCTGGGAGAGGGCTGGCTGCCCACCCTCCTGCTCCTCAGGGACTTTAACATCCCCTCATTCTTCTCTGTGTTCAAGTAAGTCACCTCACAATGCACCTGCAGACAGGGCTGTTTGGGAGATGTTCCAGACCTGACCACAGGCTCAGCTGCAGCATGAAATGACTGAGGGGTCAGTTTTTAAATGTGAGGGGGCATATCTTATTCATGTACCATTTGCTTTGTTTATGGGGAAACAAAACTGATTTTGTTTGCACAGATTTAATCTGGAGGGGCAAGCCCCCTTTTGTCGTAGTCGTCGTTGTCGTCCCCCGGGGCCTGGCCTGCCTGACCAGGAACTAGTTATTGGCCTAGAGTTATTTCTGACCAGGTCAAATGCTAAGCCCTTGTTTGGCTAAAATGCGGCGAAGATATCATGTGTTTTTCTGTCTGTCCACAGTGAGATGGAACTGAACAGTTCCTTGCAAATTCTGTCTGAGTTAGAGATGAACATCAAGGGCAGCGGAACCAACCCTTTTTCATCCCAGAAGCCAGAGCCGGTCCAGTCAAGTCCCAACAATCCACCGTCATACTGCAACTCCCACTTCCTCTATTTCCAGGGCCTACTGGAGCAAGAACAGTTTGAACATCCAGACAACTACAGAAATCTTTGGACAGTTTAAAATGGATCGTATGACAGCTTCCGGTCTAGGTTGTTCCACACGTCCATCCTGTTATGTTTACCTGAATGCTTGCATGTATCGCTGGCATAGGGCAGGGGCTATTCTTGGGCTATTTTTGCAACCTGTGAGATCAGATGTGAAGGATTTACTAATTCACTGATGTCATTAATTCAGTTGGTTCAATTGGTCAGCTCAGTGACAAACTAAATTCAACACAGCTGTTCTTCCTGGTCAGTTCATGTGAAATCCTGCATGCTCTGTGGCTCTCCAGGAACAGAGTTGGCTATACCACTGGCCTACAGCATTCTGATGTTGCTCCCCATTCTCTTGTGTAATGATGAACCAGTGAAGCATATATTTAAGGTGCCTGTGTATCTAGTTAATTAATTCCAAAGCTAAAGCCCTCTTAATGTGCATAGTCATTGCATGCAGGGAAGCATCTGAATAGTGATAACCGTTATTTCAAATAACGGCAGAGGACATATCCTGTTGACTCCTACGCAAATACTGCGGAAATTGCATGAATTGTAGGGGGGGGAAAACATCTCACATTTGCAACTCATAACAAATTGTTTAAAAAAAAGCCATGGACTATGATGTAATGCTCCTATGGTAAATGAGCTGGCAGGTCAGGGGTCTAGAGATGGGTGTGCAGGCCGATCATTGATCTCATTGAATATTTTGATCACACCATTCTGTTGTTTCGGGTGCACACACACGATTGCAATAAAGAAAAGCCTTTTTTAAAACATACTTAAGTACTATTTTATGGAAGAAAAAGTATTTCAGTAATATTTGGAGTAATTGTAAGTCATAGAAATCTAGAAAAAACGGGCCATTTAATTGAACATTTCTATATCTTACAAATAACTGTAATCCCAAAAACAGTGAGGACTTTCAATTAATATTTTCTAACTGAATTCTGCATAATTCAGTGTCAAAACATAGGGGAGTTTGGTACAATATCTAATCAATCCCATAACCCACATCAAGATTATAGAGGGCCAGTCTTGAATAAATCTGCACCTCCCTCTAGTGGATACAAACTGTAGATGCACTCCTAAATATAGTAATCTTCCATTGGTATGAATTATTTTGTGTTATATGTTAGGTTAGACCCACAACAATTGTAGACTTAGGGTACAACTACGTTATACTAAACCAAACCACACATTTCTAACCAGGGGTTACCACACCACTGGTGTAGTAGAGAAGAATGAGACAATAAAATCCAGTTGATTTTAGTTAAGCCCAATGTAACTGAAAAGAGTGGAAGAGCACTGTACTAGTCAATAGGAGGCATGGAGCCTGTACTTTAAATGTATGTAGATGTAAGAATATATATATGTGTATATATAACAGGAGATTCTTAACTGCATAACATGCAACAATTTTGCATATACTTCTAGATTTTAGTTGCATTTAGCCTAACATATAGAGGGATATTTTCCAGTATTTCCTATCCATGTCAACTTTTTGTCCCTACCATTATCCAATGGCAGTGCAATGGCTTTCAATGAGAGTATATATGTATGAACTTAGATCACTTGAACAGACGGGAAGACTCTGGAGGTGTCAGACCGTTCTGGAAGGGGAAGCACAGATGGTATAAGTGCCAGTCACAGCCGTTGCTGCAACATTAGCGGTCTTGTGAGAAGAGACATTCAGCAGCGTGTTACTTCAAGTTCCAATGGCAGATATCAAAAGGTAAGATGCTTTATTGATGAGGAATTGACTGTGTTATTTATGTTTGGTGAAAATCTAGACATTGAAGTCCCGACCCCATGGATGTTATGCTTCTATTGTGGGACGGGACACTCCTGATTGCCGAATCATTAAGGAGTTGCTGGACAGACGATGGCCACATATAGTCAGATGGGTTCAAGGCCATCATGGTTTTACGCATGTCGAGAGTCTCACAGTCAGTATGATGTTAAGTGTGTGGAGTTACTCTGTTTACTAAAGAAAAACGCCAGTCCCTTTAGTGCATGCTTCCTGAACGTTGACATCGGAATCCAGGTCCAAAAACATATCAAACAGAAGTAGGATTATTTTAACTGATAAATCAAGTCTTTATTATCATTAATAACATTGCCATTTTTGTTTCATGTGCCATGCTTTACGACCCCCCCACGACCTACATGGAAAGCCAAATGGTCCAGTCTAAAAATAGGGGACAGGTGGCTCATGTTGGACAGTACTAGTCCTTGGCTGGTTAACAGATCGACGAAGCACACTAACAACTAATGTCTGTAAGACGTGTTTCATTTCTTTCATTTTTATAATTTAGACATTCAGCTGGCACCGTCATCCACAGGGACTGACATAGAACAGTGATCACATCAAATGTGACAGTACCTAATAGTAGTTTAATCTTAAGTTTAGTTACAGGTGAGAAGATGGGAATGATGTTTCATTTGGGGATGATTAGGTGGCCCTGATTGTATGATGACCACGGTTGACGCCCCTAATTTATTAGTGTCACCTGTTTACCATTACATCCGAAAGATGGCTTTATATGCAGGGCAATGTCCTTTTCACCTCACTGAGTCATGGGGATTTGATATTTAGACCAGAAGGAGGAAAGCCCCCTACTGGCCTTCCAACACAACTTCCAGCAGCATTTGTTCTCCCATTCAGGGACCGGCCAGGACCAACCCTGGTTAGCTTCCAGTAGTTTCAGAGGGAAGCTGGCAGCAGTATAAAGGGTGCTATGGTGCTGATGTAATGGATTGACACTCAGTGGCCACTATTGGAAACAGCTATATAGTATGGGGTTTTGCCTCCAGGGCAGCCTTTTCAGTGATTTATGTGATGACTCCGGTGAATGTCAAACCTCTGGGGTACGCTTGAGATGAAATGAGCTCTGTGATATCACGCATTGTCCTGGTAGGAGTATCAAGTTGAAAATGGGTAGACCGGCAAAGGGATGTACATGGTTAGAAAACATGCTTAGGTACGCCAGGAAACAGTGCCAAGGGGTAACATCCCCTCACCATTACACCAACACCAGTCTGTCCCTTTGACGGAGGGCAGGATGGATTCATTTGGTGTACGTTAAATTCTGACCCTAATCAAGATCTGTCAGACCAGGCAGCGTTTTCCCAAAGACATCTATGCATTTAGTACAGGTTGTCAACTTTTTATAGACATCTATGCATTTAGTACAGGTTGTCAACTTTTTATAGACATCTATGCATTTAGTACAGGTTGTCAACTTTTTATAGACATCTATGCATTTAGTACAGGTTGTCAACTTTTTATAGACATCTATTCATTTAGTACAGGTTGTCAACTTTTTATAGACATCTATGCATTTAGTACAGGTTGTCAACTTTTTATAGACATCTATGCATTTAGTACAGGTTGTCAACTTTTTATAGACATCTATGCATTTTGTACAGGTTGTCAACTTTTTATAGACATCTATGCATTTAGTACAGGTTGTCAACTTTTTATAGACATCTATGCATTTTGTACAGGTTGTCAACTTTTTTTGTATACATTGTCAGTAAATCTGTATGTAACAGGTCCTACTTGGATTTAAACCCTGGTCCTCAGGATGGGAGAAGAGCACTCTAGCAAGGAGGCTAAAATCCAGGGGCTCTAGTGTCTGTCGCTAGAGTGCCTCTTAAGTTGTTGGGGAGTGAGGTTTTCACTCATTGCACAGCCCTTGTACTCACTGGCCTCCCTAACATGGAGTTAGTTCTTTACTACTGAAAAAAACACATTCATTTGTCTACAAGAAATGTCGCCGTTTACATTTCTCCCCACCAAGTTTGAATCCAGAAAATATCTTGGCATTATTTAAAGAAGCACAAATCTCTAAAATAATAATATCTCTCCAAACATTTCTTGTCAGTGCCCCAAGCCAGAAAGCTAAGGCCAAAGTTATGGCCTTCAAGTCTCAGAAAGACATGTTCCAGAAGATGGAGGAATCGTTCAAGTTCTGCGCTAGTTGCGGAAAGCGTCCCGGTCAGGTCTCAGATACACAAACTCTCAAACGCTGCATAAGGTAATTATAAAAAATACAAATTGAACTTCTTTTGGTTATTTGTTTGAAATATAAAAATGGTATTATATTATATGTATTGTAGTGGTTAGATGCTTCAACAGGGTATTCTGGTTGGACGTGGGTATACTGTCCTCACAAATTAATTCCTTTCCCTTCCATCGACTTCCTCCTTTTGACTTGAACAGTTGTCTGAATGTATACTACTGCAGCAAAGAATGTCAGAAGTCTGATTGGCCTCAGCACAAGAAGGTCTGTCCAGTGTTGCGTCTCGTGGCCATCGACCGATTAGTGGAGTGGCTAGTGTTCAAAGGTGAGAGAAAGAAAGGCACGTGGAAGAACAGTGAATCATTGCTTCGAGCCAATTGTTGCATGATTGCTCTGATCTTTAGATTATGACACTGTGGGTCTGCTGGTCCTGTCCCCCACATTTAAAAGTGCCATATTTGCTCTCATTTGTCATGATGAAAGAACACCTTGTACAGACAGAAAATCCAAGATCATAATTTAGAAAGCTGTTCCACAGGGTGTAATTTTAGGACTAACCATGTTTTCATGGCATTTGTTCTCTAAACAGTTTATTAAAAATAGATATGTAGATGTAGGATGGCACCTAGTCAGCAGACTCAAACTGATTTCATACTCTCCTCTTTGTGAATCAGGAGACCTCCCGTTCCCTACGGATAAGTGGACCCGACCACAAGGGGAGGTGAAGTGCTGGGATGACTGGCTTGCCATGCAAGGGGACCTCACCCCTAAGTTGGACGCCATCTTGTCTTGCACTAATATGAAAGACCTTTGGACCAACGCTGGCAGGCCTAAGCCAGATGATGATGACCTAAGGAAGTCCATTTGGCGGGTGTCAAGCGAGTTTCTCTGCCGGCCACTGACTATTGCCATGGGGTTTAGACTGTTTGGCCTAAACCCATATTCCAAACCCCTCACCATCCACTTAATAGGGATTTCTGACACTGAGACCCTTGGAGCGCGACTGACGGACTTTGATGAACTGGACCGCATGTACCCTGGACACCAGGGTATTGAAGTGGT
The DNA here is from genome assembly GCF_011004845.1 of Esox lucius. Taxonomy (NCBI): domain Eukaryota; kingdom Metazoa; phylum Chordata; class Actinopteri; order Esociformes; family Esocidae; genus Esox; species Esox lucius. Next base: position 25,012,048 of record NC_047573.1, on the reverse strand, counting down.
GATGGTGGGGCCAGAGGTGGTGGACGGGCCCATCATGAGGAGCCCTCTGACAAGCTTTGGCCCCAAGACCAAGACCTTCATCAGTGCCTACAAGGGCCTCTACCACCAGTTCTACGAGGAGCTTGTGGAGACAAAAGCGGCAGCAAAGCCAGATCTGGTGGTTGGATTCCATCCCGGTGAGAATCTCTTCCATTGTACTATTCAATATCCAGATGTTCCACTTTTAATACTCAAGCAAATATGATTGACTAAGTCATTTTGTGTTAAAACTGGTTATGACAAAATGAATGGACACAAAACAGATTAGGTCTTTGTCTGGCTATCTACTTCATGGTTTGGAGGTTGAAGCTTTGCATAGTGGCTGTGGGCTGTGCTGGTTGAGCTGTTCTTGTCTGAGCTCTGCTTCATTTAACTTCCCTTTGGTCCTTTAGGGTTTGATGCCAGTCAAGGCCTGGATGAAGGCTGGTTACCCACACTTTTGCTCCTCAGGGACTACGATATCCCCTCCTTGTTTACTGCAGCTGAGTGAGTCCCACATAACCCTAATTTTATCATATGCCATATTCCCGCTACAGCATATCCTCCATCCTTACCAGAGAAGCATTTGAAATACTTACTTGTTAGGCTTAATGCCATGTCACATTATGTACACAAAAATTAAGAGACCATGGCTAAATGATCAGTTTCTCTGGTTTTACTATTCATAGGTATGTGTTTGAGTAAAATGAACAGTTTTGTTTTATTCTATAAACTACTGACAACATTACTCCCAAATTCCAAATAAACATATTGACATTTAGAGTATTTATTTGTAGAAAATAACAACTGGTCAAATTAACCAAATTAAAGATGCATTGTTTTCAGACCTCAAATAATGCAAAGAAACAAATTCATATAAATTTTTCAACAGCAAAATACTAATGTTTTAACTTAAGAAGAGTTCAGAAATCAATATTTGGTGGAATAACCCTGATTTTTAATCACAGCTTTCATGTGCCTTGGCAAGCTCTCCACCAGTCTGTCACATTGCTGTTGGATTACTTTATGCCACTCCTGGCACAAACATTCAAGTAGCTTGGCTTTGTTTGATGGCTTGTGACCATCCATCGTCCTCTTGATCAAATTCCAGAGGTTTTCAATGGGGTTCAGGTCTTGAGATTTGGCTGGCCATGACAGGGTCTTGATCTGGTGGTTCTCCATCCACACCTTGATTGACCAGGATGTGTGGCATGGAGCATTGTCCTGCTGGAAAAAGCATTTCTCAGATTTGGGGAACATTGTCAGAGCAGAAGGAAGCAGGTGTTCTTCCAGGATAACCTTATACTTGGCTTGATTCATGCGTCCTTCACAAAGACAAATCTACCTGATACCAAGCCTTGCTGAATCATCCCCATATCATCACCGATCCTCCACCAAATTTCACAGTGGGTGCGAGAGACTGTGGCTTGTAGGCCTCTCCATGTCTCCATCTATCCATTAGACGACCAGGTGTTGGGCAAAGCTGATAATTTGACTTGTCAGAGAAGATTACTTTACTCCATTCCTCTACAGTCCATTCCTTATGGTCTTCACCCCAGCTGCTGTTTGCCATTCTTTTTCTAGGTCACTTGATGTCATCGGTTTTTGAGTGACATTCGAATGAGTTGACGGTCATCTCGGTCAGTGGACAGTCGTTTTCGCTCTCTGCCAGTCTGTAGCTTTGTTGTCCCCAATGTCTGTTGCTTGACCTTGTTCTTATGAACCGCTGTCTTTGAAATTTTCAGGATGGAAACAACCTGACGTTCACTGTATCCCTCGGCCAGTAAAGCCAGAATTTAACCCTTCTTTTCCTCACTCAAAGCTTTTCTTTTCAACTCTTTTAAATACACTCTATAAATACACACACATGTAGTCACAATATAAATGTCCTCAATCTTAAAACTTCTAACCATGGTGTTTAACCTAACTTGATAAAATCCTAAACACAACATATCCAGATTGCCAGATTGCCCCCTTCTCTTAATGTGTGTGTGTGTGTGTGTTTGGACTTAATGCTGTCCACTACAGAGTATTTAGTGTGTTTCCCATTTGATCCCCACAGCGAGACAGAGATGACCTACTCTCTACAGATTCTTTCAGAGCTGGAGATGGATTTAAAAGGCAGTGGCGTCAACCCCTTTGCCTCTCAGAAACCAGAACAGGTCCAGGCCACCCCCAACAAAACACCTGTGTACTGCAACTCCCATTATTTCTGTTTCCAGGGTCTGCTTGAGACGGTGGAGTTTGAAGAACCAGAGGATGACTGAGTTTTTCATTGAAGTCAAACATGAATGGGCATTGTTGATTAAGACAAAGTAGAGTAGGGCGAGGACGAGATTAAAGGTTGAACTACAGGTGAAAAAAAGGGCAGTGTGTCATTGTGGAGCTATAACGTTTTCCTTTAACGTTAATGAGCCTGGTCACTAAGGGCTTTTGCATCGACAATAGTGTTTTGGCACCACCACGCCAGATGGAATTCAGTTGTAGATTATTCATCTCACAGGTTGGATCCGGCCATTTAAACCTGTTTTATTGGCAGGCAAAATGTAATTTGCATATATTTTGAATTGCAGCATATTGCACTACTTATATATGCAAAATGTATTTGACTTTCAAGTTAGTTATTTAACATTTCTATGAATTGAGCTGGCTTTTTACTATGCTCACTGGGTTTAAAACACTGCTTTCAGGGTATAATGTATGAGGTCTTTGTTTTCTAAATGTGTCTACGATTATAGAACTGTTCAAAAGGCAGAACTATCATGCAATAAATAGTTGAGCAAAGTTACTGGTGCTGGGATACTGGAACATTAGAATTTTCTGATTATTCATATATTTTTTCAGTGCAGTCATTATTTGATAATCAAAGGCCAACAGTATCTGGATACTATCAGCAATTAGGCTGTGGTGATCTGAATTTCCTAGCCTGTACTGATCTGAATCTATTAGATTGTACTGATCTGAATCTATTAGACTGTACTGATCTGAATCTATTAGACTGTACTGATCTGAATCTATTAGACTGTACTGATCTGAATCTATTAGACTGTACTGATCTGAATCTATTAGACTGTACTGATCTGAATCTATTAGACTGTACTGATCTGAATCTGTATGGACCAGGTCTATACTTTTTTCCCATGCATTAACCTGTCAGTGACATTAAGTTGGCCTTTGAGGATTGTTTTATTTGAAGAAATTAAAAGATAGTCCAATTTTATTTCATTATGTTGATTTATTTAAGTGTATTAGTGGAAAACAAAGTGTATACATACGCTCTTTCCAACTTCAAACAAATGTGTGTTCTTGGAACAGACTTGAACAGATTTGTGAAGGAGCATTGTATTGCCTTTTATTGTAAAATGTATGTTTTTAAAATAAAACTTGCTCAACCACATCTTCGTTTGGAGCACCATCCTGCATACCATAGATAACGCAAAAGGCAAATCTATATACAATCAAAATCAATTATTCTACACATTATTTAATGAAAATACAGAGACTTCTAATATCACAACTTGCGATCCAAGACGCTAAAAACCAAGTCAACTACGTAGAGGACAAGATTGACCACAGTACCCACAGTTACCACATCTAGGTCGTCATGGCGACAATAGTCACAGTTCGGCGGATTGTATTCACGGTAGTGCTTGTAACCAAAGACAGGCCAGAGGATGAGGGCAGACAAATACAAAATCACAGCCACTATGTTGAACACTAATTCCAGTTTGTTAAGCCCAATACAAGCTATGAAGCCTTTAAGTAGGCTGCAAAGATTGACGATTACAATGAGCACAGTCACAGGGAAACAGACCACATAGACCACAATGCACCACACCATTGCGGGTGGGCGGAATTCTTTTTCCACACCCAGGAAGTAGTTGGTTGAACCGGCGAGAACGACACAAGTCACAACGGCCTCTGTGAGCCTAAGAATACCCCTCAGGTTGGACAGATAGCCCTTCGGACATTTCATTTTCCTCAGCACGCTGTCGACCAGGAAGACCACGGCAGCAGCCAAAGAGAAGATTACGCAGAAGGAGCTGCTGATGCAGGACAGGCAGCCGAAGACGATGGCGAAGATAAGTGTGGCGGCGGTGACCATGAACGCGCAAAGCATGGTCAAGCCACAGCAGAGGTCGTCCCAGTCTGGCAGACAGGCAGCCAGGAGCACGTTCAAAGCCCTGATCTCAAACACCAGAAGGACCACAGCGACAGCTGCCGAGAAGACCCAGACAAACTGGCAGTAGATTCCGTACGGGTTCACCATCCGACCTCTGAACAGGGGGATGATAAGCGCCAACACGCATAGTATGATCTCCACCAGCCGGAGGACATTGGACAGGATTCTGAAATACTGACACATCTCGGGAACGCTAAATACGCTCAACTTCAGTTCCAAACACGCTGTATCCAAGATTTTCCAAGATGGATGTTCGCTGTCTTCGTCAGCCTTTCTCTTGTGTGACCACACTTCACTTGAGCAGCACAGTGTTATGTCCGTACCGCTGTGTCATACGTTCCTCGCATTCGGATTGAGACGTCCTGTGGACTGTTCCAGACAGTAGTGCGCTGCCAATACGCAGTCCGTTGTTATCCTATGTTTCACACTCGTTATCTTTATTCAAATCCTAGGTTGAGCAGATTCACTATGGAGGAAGGGTTTTCAGCACCCGTGTTAACGAAGCTGTTAGGGAATGAAAAGAAGTGAGACTATGGCACATTCTAAATAGTACTCATAACCAACCTCCATGAAAGTAGATTCACAGGGTGCAGGCTCTTGTGGCCTGGAAACAGCTATAGGTGTAGGCTGCTGCAAATGTAAGCGCAGACAGGCAATTCTGCAATCGCTTGTTTTTATGGGCAGGAAGGAAGTTACATGCAGCTATTTAGACAAGCTTAAGGATACGCAGAATTGCAAAAGCAAGCAGGACACAGACTTCAAAAAGAAGATCCTTCTCTTTGACGAAGAGGTTTCCAGAAGGGCAATGAAAAAAAAAAAAGAGATGAAGGAATTACATCAGCCACTATGCAGAACAGATGAGCTGATATTTTGTTGTGGTCTGTGATGGGGACACAAAAGATGCAGTTTGTGACAGCCTTCTGAACCTTCCAGTCACCAGGACAGCCAGCCGTATAGCTCCCAGTCCAATACAGCACAGGAAAGAAAGAGATCACCATTTAATAGAAACCTGTTCCACAGGCATAGATGTTGGTGTAAGGGGCGGAAATATCTAATTGGGGTTACTAATTAACTTTTCAGTCATCTGGGTTTTGATTGGCTGAGACGAGCAAGGAGTAATTTAAGCATGGAAGACCAACAATAATCTAACAAAAGGCTTATAGGAACAACTTCAAATTTGAAGAACGAAGTTGCCTTTTGAGGCACATCAACTTGAAAAATAAACATGGCAAGGTCAATGGTTAATAATAGCACAATGTTTTTTAATGCAGCATGCTGCATGTAAAGTGAGGTCATCTTGAAACAATCAATGAATGTGACATTGTCCACACAATGTTGCTACATAATCTCCATTTTTTAAAGGTGCATGCAGTCGAATGCCAACTCCTACTCTAAATATGTACTGTATGTTTAGGGAATCTTTTTTACTTTACGTTTCCTTAGTTGGTACAATCTGGTTTGCATGATGTTAATGAAGTTTATAACACCTACCCTGAACCGTGACTGAGTTTATAAACAAATCTGACAATGAAAAGACGGTTAAAAGATTTTTGAATATTGGTAAGAACTAATGCAACTGAGCTCAAACAAGACCTTTCGCACATGACACTTTCAGATGCATCAGGTGTCATTTGATCATCCTACAGATGTCTCTGTAACTTTCTTGGAGTCCATATGGCAAATTAAATTGATTGTACACAAAGTGACCCAGAACCCAGTGGCACCTTTAACAGATATTTCGAGTTTCACTGCAGAGAGGCCAGAGAGAAGGGGGTAAAAATTGTATGTTTGGGATGCTCTGGATCAGCGTATACAGCCATTGAAGAGGAGTGGACCAACATTCCACAGGCCACAATCAACAACCTGATCAAGTCTACGCGAAGGAGATGTTGCACTGCGTGAGGCAAATGGTGGTCACACCAGATACTGACTGGTTTTTGGAACCCCCCGGACCCCCCCAATTCAGTGAAACTGCACATTTTAGAGTAACCTTTTATTATGGCCAGCCTAAGGCACACCTGTGCAATTTATCATGCTGTCTAATCAGCATCTTGATATGCCACACCTGTGGGGTGGATGGAATATCTCAGAAAAGTACTCACTAACACAGATTAAACAGATTTGTGAACAATATTTGAGAGAAATAGGCCTTTTGTGTACATAGAGAAAGTCTTAGATCTTTGAGTTCAGCTCATGATAAATGGGGGCAAAAACTAAAGTTTTGCGTTTATAATTTTGTTGAGTGTATATATATATATTGAGGTTTACACCATATGTGTTCAATTGAAAGATAACAGTTTTCACATGGCACTTTTCACAAACGGGCCAGGAGCATGGCTGGTCAGACAATTTATAGAAAACAGGTAAAACTCTAAATGAATTCTATGCCCTATCATTGGACAACTTCAGACGTATTCATTTATCTGGTTGTACATACACATGTGATCTCAACATTTCTCAGCAAGATAAATTACTGATAAAAAAGTTATCCTATTTTCATGCACCTCAGAAGAGGCCAGGGTGGTGTTAAATCTCCTAATGATATTAGAGACTATAAATGACAGGCTATCTGCTGTGGTTAACGTGAGTTTGACACATCTTTATTCAAATCCTTGGAAGAGTAAATATACGTAACCTATGGAGAAGCTGTTCTGCATTATCACTGTACACTTTAAGAATTTCATGGAATCAAAAAAGATGTGGTTGTGGCACTTCAAAATAAAATGCAGTATACAGTAGTTTTCTATTTGTCTATTTACCTGTTTTTATATGAACCTTCCTGTATAATGCCATGGAAATGTCCATCAATATTGTAAGTATCACCAATACATTCCATATTGATAATTTCATCTTAAATGTTTAATATTATGACAGATTTATCAGAGACCAAAAATGTTGATTTCTTTCCACAATAAAAAAGGACATAAACCATATTTTAAAGTACTTTATTCCGTAGAAAAATGAGCAGGAAAGGCTATGGTCTATATATTACAGTAAAACAGTCAGACAGAGTGACCGAAAGGAAAGAGACTCGTTGACCCCAGAGGTCCGCTATGAGCGTTTGAAGCCACATATCCCAAGCAAGGTAAACACCAAGTCCACTATAAAGAGAATCAGATTGACGTATGTCATGAATGCCACCATAAACTGAATGGCCCAGATACAATAGCTTCCAGGACAGTCACTGGGACGAGGGTTGCCCCTGAAGGTATAAATAGGCCAGATGATTGCAGCACCAGTGTAGAGTACCACAGAAATGACCAGAAATATAAACGAAAATCTGTCTACACTAAATGGCAAACAGTTCTTAATTTTCTTAAGGATGTTGGTCATGATGATGATAGGAATGATTGGGAAGGGAATGACATAGGCAACGATGCACATGATCAAGGCCGGTTTCCCATCATAACCTGTGAGGGAGATAAAAATAATGCAGCTCACAAAAGCCTCCAGAACCTTCCAGAAGCCGGGCAAAGCAGCCAGGTAGGACCCCGTCTTCTTGTCTAAGAACTTATCTTTCACCACCTCTAAGATGTAGACCACACTGCACAGTAGGGCGAGGATGGCGATCACAATCGAGTACACACAGTTTCGGCAGGCGTAGAAGTTGGCGTACATGACGAAGACGGACGTGGTTGTTAGGGCGGAGGACATGGCCATTCCCGAGGTGAAGTCATTCCAGTCCATACAGAACCCGAGAAGGATGTGAAGCATGAACATCTCGATGACCGTGATGATGAGGGTCATTAGGGGGGAGAAGGACCAGATGAACATGGCATAGTTCCAGTAGGTGTGTTGAGTCTCCCCCTGAAAGGCAGCTAGTAGAAAGGTGACGAGGCACAGGGTTATCTGAGCCATATGCAAAGCCCCTCGTCCACTTATCAGTGAGGAAGGGGTGAAGATTGCTTTGGAAATCATCTCTTTAATAGTATCCATCGTCGGGGTGTTGAGATGTCTTCTTTTGGGATTTCTTGACAGCGGAGTTGCGGAGTGTCTTTGTTTGAGCTAATCTTGTATCTGTTCCCCAGCTGGTACAATGTACTTTGCATGATATTCATGTCATGTGTAATGTCCATACAGACTTGAACACTTCAGTGAGCTTGGAGAGAAAGTGTATTTGCAAACCATACATGATAACAATGCATGCATACAGTAGAAGACTGGAAATACGATCGAGAATTACAACAAATGTTACTGTTCTTTTGGGCTTGCAAGTGTAACTCGTTAGACTTTTTTTAGACAGGTGCAAGGGAGGAACACTATGATAACTGTCGATGTAAAAAGGGCTTTATAAAATACATCTGATTGACAAATTGAATAGGGTAGAGAGGCTTTGTCTGAGTTATTTGCTCATCTCTGTCACCTTTCTGTCAACTAGGCAGTACATTGAACAAAATACTTTCAAATAGGGTTGTTAAGATCCTGATTAATTGGCTAGTTAAGAGGTTGGTGAAGAGGCTGGCTAAGATCCTGGTAAATTGGCAGGTTAAGAGGTTCGTTAAGAGACTGGTCAAGTGGCTGGTTTGGTCAAATTTCTGAAAGACAGAGCGTTCTATTCAAGCTTGGAAATAGTCCATTATGACCTAATTGGTAGAGTATGACTCAGGCAACTCTAGCGTTGTAGGTTTATTCCAGTAGTGGATTAGCTTGAAAAAGTATGAAAATGTATGCACGCATTACTGTAAGCTGTTCCAGATAAGAACTCCTGCTAGAATGAACAAATGAAATGACCTCTGACACGTGCAGACTTGGAATTCCCTTTCATGGATAGGATGAAGCTACTATACATTTATTACCCATCACAAACCAACAGACTACCGAAGTCAAGCACTCATGAGTAGGGTGTGATTAAATATTGAATTGCCGACGATGTATTGAACATGATACATATAGTAAATAGACAATATACAGCAGGTTTCCTTTTTTAAAGCACCCAGATTGGACCTGTGCGTGGACGTGTTTGACACACTGATAATACACATCTGCATGCGTAGATATCATTCATCAGTGTAAAAAAAACGTATGGCTGTGCCAGTGTCCTGAAATACCATTCATTGACCATAGTGTTATAGTTGACCATTGTTTCTCAAAACCCGTCACCAAGCCCTTGTTCTGGACACCACCCTATGCTTTTAATACTGGATCATAAAAATGTCAAATGACACCACGGTTATATGCCTGATAACCAACAATGAAGAGTCAGCCTAAAGGGAGAAGATAAGCAAAGTGATGGTCTACATAACCAACAATGAAGAGTCAGCCTAAAGGGAGAAGATATGCAAAGTAATGGTCCATAGAACCAAGGACTTGTCATGTACCATAAATCAAGAGGGCACCCCAGGGACTCTACCTGTTGTTCCACCTGGGTCCAGTGTTAATAAGCTGCTCCAAACAATTAAGGGAACACTTAAATCACACATCAGGTCTCGATGAATGAAATCTATTAAAGATCTAAGTCTTTACTGTACATTGTGTAATTCGATGAGAACAAAATGACATAACAATGGTCAGTAGAAACCAAAATCACCAACCGATTGAGGGCTGGATTCAAACTCACACTGAAAATCTAAGTAAACAACAGAAAATCACAGGCTGTTCCAACTTGCGTGAATTTCATCACAGCAACTGATAACGTGACTCAGTAGTGTTTATGGCCCCCATGTGCCTGTATGCATTCCTGACAATGTCTTGGCATGCTCCTGATGAGACGACGGATGGTGTCCTGGGGGATCTCCTCCCAGAACTGAATCTGGGCATCAGTGAGCTCCTAGGCTGTCTTTGGTGTTACTTGGGGGTGTCGGATGCACTGATACATAACATCCCAGAGGTTCTCAATTGGATTCTGGTCTGGGGAATGTGAGGACCAGTCAATGGCATCACTTCCTTCGTCATCCAGGAACTGCCTACACACTCTGGCCACATGAGGCTGGGCATTGTCCGGCACCAGGAGGAACCCAGGGCCCACTGCACCAGCATAAGGTCTGATGATGGGACTGAAGATTTCATCCTGGTGACTAACAGTAGTCAGGGTAACGTTGGCGAGCATGTGTAGGTCTGTGTGACCCGCCAGTGATATGTGTCCCCAGACCATCACTGACCCACCGCCAAACCGGTCATGCTGGATGATGTTGCAGGCAGCACAATGTTCACCATGGTGTCTCCAGACTCTTTCACGTCTGTCACATGTGCTCAGTGTGAACCTGCTCTCATCTGTGAAGAGAATTGGGGGCTAATGACGAACCTGTCAATTCTGGTGAATGCCAATCGAGCTGCCCAGTGCTGGGCTGTGACCATAGGTCCCACTAGAGGATGTCGGGCCCTCATGCCATCCTCATGGAGTCTGTTTCTGACAGTTTGGTCAGAAAAATGCACACTGGAGGTAATTTTGTAGGACTCTGGCAGTGTTCCTCCTGTTCTTCCTTGCTCAAAGTGCATTAGTTGTCACTTTCATTTGCACCAAAACAGGTGACATTGATTCACAATTGCTTATGCTTCCTAACTGGAAATATTGATATCCCTGAAGTTCAATTTATTTGTACTAACCATGTTTTGAAGTTTAAGTTTGCCTTGGACTACATGCTGAAACTTTCAAAACACTTGAAACTAGACGGTTCGCCAAACAACGGCCTGAACGTAACTCCGGGGCTTCCGTCGTTTATATCGTGACGTCAGCATAACAACAAACTTGCTAGCTCTTAGTCGTGACAGCTCAATGGGGAAAGCAAATCAATTAAGAATTGACATCGAAAAATATTGCTACATCAACCGTCTGTATGTGACATTTCATTGAAAAGGTGAGATTGAAATGCTTCTCTTTTGTAGATTACAACAATAAGTAGTAACGCATTGGTTTACTTGCTAATTCAATGTTTATTTTGAGCTAGCTATATTGGCTAGCCCTTAACGTTAGCTAGCTAGCTGCGTAACATTATCGAAATTCTTTCCGCTAACATTACTAGCTAGTTTTTTCCCCGTTGGTGTTAGTGGGCTTTGTATCGATTTGGAGTTTGCGACGGGGCTTGTTAGTTAGCTAGGGTAGTTGGCTTCCTCTAGAATTTAAAAAACTTACAAACGAACGCATGGGGTGAAGAGAGATTACGCTGTTAATAACGCGGCTAACTTTAGCCTTAGCATGGATATCATGATTAGACCAACGTCAGCAATTAAACTTAACTGCTAGCTACCTCTCAAGCATAGATAGTTGCATAGCTACTGTACTTTACAGAACATAACCAACCACGTTTACTGTACGTTGTCATTAACTAACTTTAGCTAAATTGATGTATACAAAATATTGCAAAATGAACGACATTTTGACAATGGGGTTCCTTTCACTTTCATCGCTGAGTGAGGTTGTGACCGGCTTTTCTCAACGACTTCAGCAGCTTGCACAGCCATACAACAGTGATGAGGCTGCGAATTGTGAGAACTGTTTATGAGTTGCCACAGCGACTGCAGCTCATCACACGTGCTCAACGCAGTGCAGGTGCATTGCAGCAACAGCGCATCGGCTAGTGCCTGATACCCGTCTTACTATTTTTTAGTTGGTGAGAAGACAAAGATCAGCCCTCGGCCATTCTTCCACCTAACAGCCAGCCAGCCGGAGCGACGGGGAACAGGATAGGGAAGCAGCGCGGAGCCGGCGCCGCGGAGCCACCGGAGAAGATGGCAGGTAGCCCTGAAAAGAGTTCCACCGCACAGGAGCTGAAAGAGCAGGGCAACCGGCTGTTCCTCTGCCGCAAGTATCAGGAGGCTGCCACCTGCTACAGCAAAGCTATCGTGAGTAGCAAGCCAGTACTGCCCATTATATAATAGACTATAGGTTGATGTCCATCTAGAAACCGTATGTGTGTGTGTGTGTGTGTGTCCTACTAACAGAACCGTAACCCGTCAGTGGCGGTGTACTATACCAACCGGGCTTTGTGTCACGTGAAGCTGCAGCAGCACGACAAGGCCCTGGCAGACTGCAAGCACGCGCTGGAGCTGGACCCCCAGTCGGTCAAGGCCCACTTCTTCCTGGGCCAGTGTCACCTGGAGCTGGAGAGCTACGATGAGGCCATCGGCAACCTGCAGAGAGGTCCGAATCAACCCCAATGGGCAGTCTGTTGGACAACAGAAAAGCCTGGGGCTACGTGAACATAGTTACTTATAGTTGGTGTGCTAGGAATGCCTTTAGAGTTGTAATGGATGTGATTGGTATCGAGGGAATTGAATTGAAAAAAAAGAATACAAATATAGAACTAGTGCCACTGTGCGCCACACCGCTGTTGTTTTTGTTTAGTTGACGAGCTGCGGTGTGGAGTGTCAGGGACATGATGAACACGACACAGGCAAACCTGCTACCGTCAATATGGAAAAAAGATGTATTGAGGCTCAGATCATGACCTATGTTCTGAACCATGTTGCCTCAAATAGCCCACCTAGCTAGCTGCTTGTTATCTAACTAACACAGAAACTAGAGACAGTGAAAAAACATAACCTGTAAATGTATGGGATGTCAAACTGTTGTGACTGTGCTGTCCCTCTCCACTATCGAGGAGTTGAGATGATGGTTGGTAAGTGGCGGTTGCCTTGTGACTGAGGCGCTGGGTCCAGTCAAAGACTAGAGAAACTGAGGGACAGATGCAGGCACGGTGACTTACGCTAGCAACAGAAACGTCCAGCTTCCATTGATTCAACAGTCTGTTTGTTTATCTGCAAAGTCTTGTATTGACTTTATCAATCCAAGCAAACGGTGTCACTTTTTTTGTTGAAATATAAACACATTGATTTATTAATAAAACTGTTATTTCTTGATTATGTTCATAAGTTGGTTACATGGTTATACAGTAATTGTGCCTCTATGTCTCTGGCATTAAAAGGGCTATGCTCTACCAATTAAACTGAAAAAGGACCATATTAAAGGACCACAAGCTGGGTGTCTGTAAAAGCACTTTGTTACAACTGCTGGTGTAAAAAGGGATTTATAGATCATTTTGATTGTTTGATTGATTAAAGTCTGGACCACTTGTGTCTGCAGCGTATAACCTGGCCAAGGAGCAGAGGCTGAATTTTGGAGATGACATTCCGAGTGCCTTGCGGATTGCCAAGAAAAAGCGCTGGAACAGCATTGAGGAGAAGCGAATCAACCAGGAGAACGAGCTGCATGCCTATCTCACCAAGCTCATTCTGGCCGAGAAGGAGAGGTGAGGGAGTAAAGAGGCTGATATGTATATTCCTATAGGGAGATCAGCATCGCCGTCACTGGCCTCATTTAGTTGATAGATTGATAGGCTGTTGGTTGACCAGATTTATTTAAGCAATTGGTAGTTGCTAATGTATATTTTTAATGGTGAAAATTGTGATGCATCCTGAACCTCGGGTGTATGTCAACGTCCAAATTAGACGTATTAAAATTACTTTAGAAATCTGTCACCCATCCTCCAAACTGCACAGCGTCTGGCAGGCTTGTGTGGCACCCAGCAAGTTCTCACAAACTTCCATGAGACTCCATGTATTAGTGGCTGAAATGTAGATAAATGTTATATTTCGACACATTCAATATGTCTATGTGAGATGTTAGGTTATGTTTTCTATTTTAGTAAAACTAACATGTGTGGGCATTGCAGTGGTATTAAAACAGAAACCGTTCACTTTATAATGATATAGGGTAAAGACATATTGTGTTCTTATGAAAGATCTGTCATTCAAGCCTATTTTCCTGTATTCTATAGCTCTTTTTTTGGGGGGGGGGGGGGGTCTGTTAAAAGGAGTTTTGAAAGCTATCCAGATCCCTATCACTTCATTTCAACATGTATGGTCTGTCTATACTTTGGGGGAAAACACATTTACATATCCTATGCAAGTTTCGACACAGTCATTTGTGAAGCTAACGCTTGGGACCTGCTGGAGAAAGTCTTGGTTAATGCATTACAATCTCCCAGTGGATTTTCTGTGTTTTTGATCACAACCCCTGGGAATCTGCAGTGAAGGATTCTAGCAACTCGCTGTCTATTTTTCAGGCAGGTGGAGGGTTGCCTGGAAAACAAGGTGGCGGACAGTCAGGAGGGAAGCGACGTTGCCAAGATCAAGTCAAAACATGTACGTCGTGCGTGCGTGTGCTTGTTCCTACGTGTACATTCAGGGACCACTGGCCTCATTGCACATAGCACTGTGAATCCGCACTGCCACCGTGTGGCGTGTGGTTCTGTATTCCATTGATATTGAATGCGCCGTTTCTCCGTGCCCCATTGATTGTGAATAGCGTTCGTATTAATGCCTCGCCAAATCTGCTCTTCTCCTGAACAGGACAAGTTCCTTAATGACATGAATGAGCTGTTTTCACAAGTGGATGAGAAGAGAAAAGTGAGTGATTTGTTAAGCTCTTTTGTCATTAGAGTGCCATAGAGCTCTATTCATTGTTGAAATACAGTCAGTATTATTCTTGATGTGTCATTACACACTGTTTTCATTTAGAAAAAAAACAGTCTGTCCACACGGTTTCTATGATATACCGAACCGCTTAGCTGTGCCAGTGTTATAGTTACCAGAATAGACTGGCCTTGTCCATCTCCAGTTTCCAGTCCAAACAGTTTGTAAGGCAACCAACACTTCAGGTTTCATGTTGAGGCCTGTTTTGTATTATAGGGAATACAGATAGGGCCATGGACTTAGTGCTTGTCATTGTCCATTAACCGGACCCTGTCTCTCCTCTGTCAGCACTGCTGTTTCGAACCTGCTGTTCTGTAGCAAAATGTTTTACAACCAGCACTATTCGGATGAACAGGACCCAGATCTACATGGCGTCTGGGGTGTCGTATGTAGAAGTGTCTCTTGCAAGTACTGTATGCGTGTTTTCGTGAACCCTCCAGAAGCGGGAGATTCCTGATTACCTGTGTGGGAAGATCAGCTTTGAGCTGATGAGGGAGCCCTGCATCACACCCAGTGGGATCACCTACGACCGCAAAGACATCGAGGAGCACCTGCAGGTACCACCCCTAACAGTCACCGCGTAGACAACCTACTCAGCTACTGAATCAATCCATTCACCGTTGTGCCATCACCAGGGCGCAATACTGCCATTTCAAAGAAACTCTCTGGAGCCACCTGTTAAGGCTTTTAACATGTACTATACTGACATTTTACATTTACATTATTTAGCAGTTTCCCCTACTATAGTGACGGTTTTGAGTGCGTTTGTTTTCATACAGCCAGTTTGGTCCATTTATAGTCTGTTTATTAGCTTACAGGTTTTTATTTTATTTACATTTCCTATGGTTTATTTGACAGTGATGAAAGATAGTGGTGAGTGTTTGTGCTCAGAGGGCGGTAGGCTGGACTCTGACCCACACAGTGGCCCCCCAGGCCAGGCTGACAGCTCCAGTGATTAAGATTGCCCCCCCCCCCCCCCCATGTCTTTTCCCTGGAACACTCCTGCTTATGAAATAGTTCCCAGTACAAACTAATCATCCACATGAAACTACATTGTAATAAAACAGAGACTCCTGTTCCCTCCGACCTCTGCAGCGAGTCGGGCATTTCGACCCGGTCACCCGGAGTCCTCTGACCCAGGACCAGCTGATCCCCAACCTGGCCATGAAGGAGGTCATCGATGCCTTCATCCAGGAGAACGGTTGGGTGGAGGACTATTGAACCCCCGTATCCTGGCCTTGGCTCAGAAACCCACACAACCCAGAACGTGGACCCACACCAGAAGTGTACACACTTACAAAAGAAAAAGGATGACCGGAGAAGCAGAGTTTTCTAGAATTTCTTCTGGACATGCACTTTACACACAGGAGGGGGCGAGGGAGTATTATGGACTGCCAAATTACAGCCCTTTGTTGAGGCAAAGGCTCTCAGTTGCTTTTCTTTTTTTTTTCTTCCTGAATCTGTTTTTCTCTCCCCCTGACTCCTTCAGTCTTCTCTTTCAGAATCAGGAGGCATGTTTCTCAGGTCTCTCCCTGTAACCTCTCTCCCTCCTCTTTCTCCTCTCAGTGCCACAATGCTGTCTGAACACACTACTCTGCACTCAGGTGTTTCAGAACCTTTTAATGTTAAAGCTTCCAATCTCCTCAAACATATGCATCAGAACTATCGACCCCAACCAGGAACATATTGGCCTTTAAACTGGCTCCTACTCCAGTGCTGATTTCTGAATAATAAAAAAAACGGTATAGCAGTATAGTATATGATTAAACCATAATTACAAATGTCACACAAATTTGCATTGTTGGTGATTGTCCAACAATCACCAACAAGTGCATTGACCAACAAATTAGCATTGTTGGTCAATGCAAACATTTTATTATGTAAACACTAGTGTGGGGGGGGTTTATGCAGGAAAATACGAAACGTGTGTAATGGATTATAGAAAACTGACCAATCGAAAACAAAGTTTGCGTCACTCTTTGCTCTGGTGTCATAACAACAAACTGGATTGGTCCTTTATTGCATTCTGTCAGTCCCTCATAGTGAACTGGTATATTATGCAGAATGGTCTTCCCTGCCTTCCTGCCAGGCCTCCCCAGGTGCATTACACTTTACTTTTTAACCCTGAACTGGCCCACCTGATTCAGTTAGTCAACTAATCATCTAACTAATGACTTTGACTAATTTATTCTGGTTTTCCAGTTTTGCGTTTGAAGTTGAAACATCTCAGGAGGTCCTTTGAGAGGTTTGTGAATTCCGGGGTTAAGCAGATTTTATTTGACAATGACATGTTGTGGCAGTAGTGTGAAATGGCATTATTTTTTTATCATCAAAAAGGTGTTTTGTATGATTGACTGAATTCCACTGAAAAAGTGCTGCACAATGGGCCTCTAAATCAGTAGGTCTCAACTCTGCCTGGGGAGTGCAGCTGGTTTTCTATTGTACCTGGTATTTCATTGCGTTCACCTGGAGGTTTAAATTAGTCCTTGGTTTGAGGGCTTGAATGATAGCCTGCAGTCGTCGTGTTCCTCGGGCCTGGGGTTGAGGACCACTGTATGGTTAAAATGTCATCACTTCATAGTAAAGGTGACCATGCATTGCTTACCTTTTTGTTTGAAAGTTCCTGAACCATGTTTTGAAAGCCTGCTGTACTTGCTGTTCTCTGAGACCGTAGGTCTGTGCACTTGGACAATGTTTTTGGCTGATGGCTGGAAGTGCAACTGCCACTACCCCATAATATGAAAATAGATTTTTCTAAGCATGAGGTCTTTAAGCATTGATTTCTGAATTGTCCCGCATTACTTTGCATTGTGCAACCCCAGCCCTACATGACTTCACAACCATCAGACTGTAATGCTAGGAATTAACAAGACCGTCAAACGTAAGAATAACAACTGACTTCAAGTTCAAGGCAGTGGCTTTCTCAAATACCTTGAGTTTCCTGTACCATCTCCTTTTATTTGAAAGTGTCTTATTTTAATAAGTTTATGCTGGAAGGGGACAATCGCCAACAAACGACATTGCAGTATCTTGACTAGCTGCTTTGAAATCTCTGCCATTGACAGATGCTTTTTTTTGAGATTTCACAATTAGTTTACATGAATCCCCTTTGCCTCAAGTGAATGTATGTGACTTTAGTGAGCTGCAGGTTTTGTGATGGGTTGAGAATGCCGGCTGTGTACACTGTTTGCTTGTGGATTTCTGATTTTATTTCTTGAACAGACAGATTGGCTTTTTGAGGATGCCTGGAGTGATTGAGGGAAAAAAATGTATTAAATGTAGATATGTTAATAATAGACGTGCTTGGTTTGTTCTTTTGTCTCTGTGTGAAATATTTGATTATGCTCACACTATTGAGTACCTCCTGCGAGCCACTGCGTTTCTTCCTGTTAGCTGGGTACTTAATCCCTCATCATTATCCTTTGTCTGTCTGTCAGCATTAAAAATCAGACCGCTAGAGATAACTGCCTAAATAAGGAAAACGCTTGACGCCCATGCTTGTAGAAATTGGCTGCAGAAATTGGAGTGAGTTTAATGACGGAAACCACTCAACTTGCTGACGGTTTCCCCAACATCTTATGTCTGCCTCCTTTACCAGGTCTCAACGGAATCGAACTACTCTGGTAGATAATAGGCAGTCACCTGTTGGAAACCACAAGGTTCCAGGACCTTACAGGTCACCCTTATTAAACCCTGACGTGACTTAATTGGCACGCTCCCACAATCACATGCCTCGGAACAGGGACCAAACAGTGCCCGCAAGCGTGTGCCAGTTAACACAAACAGAACAGTGTCACCCAGACCCAAGCCTCTTCACACACACCGGGTCCATTGTTAGCACATCCGTCCACTGAAGTGATGTAATGGTCTGGTACTAGGAGGGACGAGCTGTAGTAGCCTACAGACCGCATTAAGAATTGACAGGCGTGACGGAGTGAGCTAGCAATCACAAGGCCTCAGTGGAATAACAACCTTCTGTCGACATGGTAAGAGCAATACTGTCTTTCGAGTGTCGGGGCATTTTGTTTGCTAGTAAGAAATGCTGTGTTAAGTACACAATGTATTTACTACTTTTTATTGTTTTCACAATGACTGTAGTGATGGCAGGTTTGACATTAGTGATATGTGTTTGTTGTGGTAGATGAGGGAAAAGACAGCGTTCAGGGCCATTCTCCTACTGGGACTCGTTGGTGTCACCTCAGCCAATGAAGGTACTGTACGTTGGGTTGGTAGGAATCTGATCTACTCAAAGACGGCCGCAACAATACTTTGTTTCTCATTACTTTTTATAGACAATAGAGATGAGCAAGTTCATACAATTGTTGTTGGTAAATTCGCATAGGGTATAATTAATGCTATACAATATGCAATATATTACATAACTCACATGGCTTTACATGGAAAATGTGTCTTCAGAGAGCATACAGAGACTTGTCCTTTGTCTTAATTCATCTTATGTGAAGCTGACTTTTTGGACGAGCTGGTAACCATCAGTAGACCGATAACGGTTGGTTAAGGTGTTGGACTGATAGTCGCAGACGCCTGGTTCAAGTCCCATGATAACCAATGCCTTTTCATTTGCCTTGGAAGGCGCGTCGACTTCCCCAGTCACTCTAATAAACCCTACATGTTTTCTGTGTTGCTGTTCATAGCAGGTCTGGGTGGTAAAGTGTTGGTCTTCCCCTACGAGACGGACTTCAGCTTTGTGGCGCTCATCCCCCAGAAGGAGATGGGCCTACAGGCGTTCACGCTGTGCATGCGTGTGGCCACCGAGCTGGAGGGCGAGCGGCAGATCATCCTGTTCGCCTACCGCACCCCCGACTACGACGAGCTCAACGTGTGGCGCGAGAAAGACGGACGCGTCTCCTTCTACCTGAGCGGTGACGGCGCCTTCTTCCGCCTGCCGCCGATAACCACGTTCAGAACAAGCCTCTGCCTCACCTGGGAGTCCCTCACCGGGCTGGCCGCCTTCTGGGTGGACGGCCGACGCAGCACCTACCAGGTGTACAAGCGCGGCCACACCATCCGACCCAAGGGGACCGTCCTTTTGGGGCAAGACCCGGACAAACACCTGGGAGACCTGGAGGCGGTGCAGAGCTTCGTGGGGGAAGTGACCGACCTCAACATGTGGGACTATGTGCTGACCAGAAGCCAGATCCAAGCCCTGCATTATGGACATAAGATCGCCAAGGGTAACGTCTTCGACTGGGCCACCATCCAGTACCAGCTCAACGGAAACGTAATGGTGGTGGATGATGACTGACTTGGCGTGGAAGAGTCGCAAGCCAGCGCGGACGTGACCCGTTTGTGCGTCCACGATGGACTCCTGCTGACCTTTTTGTTCGCTCTGGTCTTCTAGATTGTTTGCTTCACGTCTTAAGCAATTAACCGTGTTTACTCGTAAAGTACTTGCGGTTCATAAGGCTGGCATATCTTTTTGTAATGTTGATTTGAAAAGGTTGCTTGAGGATCCGTGTAGGGGTTCTGCCAATGGAAACTGTAGTTTAAACGAAATGTTTTGAAGGGTTTTTCAAATGGCCCCTTATAATAGTTCCTGAAATAACTTTGAGGAACGTACCCCCTTCTAATAGGGTTGTTTTGAAGAAGTGATAGGCCAAAAGTTTATATTTAAAGAATGTCTAAAAAGAACCTCCCGGGAACCTTTCCCCTTTAGAGTGCATTTGTATGTAGAGCAAAACCAGAAGATTTCAAAAGATCCTTCATGAAACAGACACATTTAGCAGTCCTTTTTTAGACCAATGTAACTTCCTTTGATAACCATAAGGTTTCCCTTATTTTATTAGCAATTTAGTCATGAAAATGTGGTACACAGTAGTTGAGGTTTGTCTGCTCTTGGAGCCTGCTTTGTCATTTGTTCATTCAATATGCAAATTACATTCTTATTTTGTTGCATACCTTATTTAGTTATTGTTTTTGAAGCTTTATATGCTAGGCCTCAAGAAACTAGTAATTTTAATAGCCCTTATTGTTGATAAAATCTAACCACAAGGTGGCAGTATATGCTAACCTCTATGCAGTGAGTGTCGTTATAGATATTGTCTGATGATGCTTGCTTTGACATTCCTATGCTTGAGATTTCAATTGCTTTTGTTCCCAATAATGTCTAAAGCTGCAATGTTTAAATGAAGCTTGTCCTTTTAGTTTTTGGTTAATTTTATTCTTTAAAAGTAACAATATTGTTTCATTATATTGAACAATATGCAAACCAGGATAAGTAAGCCAGTGAGAGTGAAATTGTATGAATAAAATGTGAAGGGAAGAGTGAATTGTTTCTGTAATTAAACATGTAAATGTGCTTTGAGACAGCAGCAATTGCGTTTAAAAGCTGTATTGTTATAATATTGCCATTGGTTAGCACACTCCCACTCAAATTCTCAAGGTGTAAACTGATGTAAGAATGCTTTTGGGCCTGAAATTAAATTGTGTCATGTGCATAACTAAAAGTGTTTGTTATAAAAGAGAAAGTGGGTACTTTTTCAGCATTGCTTTTATAGCTATAATTGCAGGTTCACATACAGACAACAAAATCGAATGTGTTCCATTGTTTTAGCTTGTGTTCTTATAAAAGGGTGCTCTAACATAAATTTACTTTAAGTATGTGTTGAATGGCCCGTAATCCCATAGTGGTTTGGAAGGTGAACGCTTTCTGATTCAAATGCTTTTTGTTTAAACTGCAGAATGCCCCTTTAAAAAAAGTCAACAGAAAGCTGTGATCCACACTATTGTCATTTTTTCATTAAAATCTATGAATTGCCATGGTGGAAAGCTGCCAACCTTGAGTGTAATAGGTTTACATTTCAATGGCACTGTACCTGAACATATTTACTCTGGCATATCCTGTCAGAACATACAGTGTGGAGAACAAGTATTTGATACACTGCCGATTTTGGAGGTTTTCCCACGTACAAAGCATGTAGAGGTCTGTCATTTTTATCATAGGTACACTTCAACTGTGAGAGACGGAATCTAAAACAAAAATCCAGTAAATCACATTGTATGATTTTGAAAGAATTAATTTGCATTTTATTGCATGACATAAGTATTTGATCACCTACCAACCAGTAAGAATTCTGGCTCTCACAGACCTGTTAGTTTTTCTTTAAGAAGCCCTCCTGTTCTCCACTCATTACCTGTATTAACTGCACCTGTTTGAACTCATTACCTGTATAAAAGACACCTGCCCACACACTCAATCAAACAGATTGGGGTATCAATGATCATGAGGAAGGTGAGGGATCAGCCCAGAACTACACGGCAGGACCTGGTCAATGACCTGAATAGAGCTGGGACCACAGTCTCAAAGAAAACCATTAGTAACACATTATGCCGTCATGGATTAAAATCCTGCAGCGCACACAAGGTCCCCCTGCTCAAGCCACTCGCAGTGTTTGGAGGAAGAAGTAATTGTCCCGAAGGATGAGTACAACCCTTAGAACACCATCCCAACCATGAAGCATGGAGGTGGAAACATCATTCTTTGGGGATGCTTTTCTGCAAAGGGGACAGGACGACTGCACCGTATTGAGGGGAGGATGGATGGGGCCATGAATCGTGAGATCTTGGCCAACAACCTCCTTCCCTCAGTAAGAGCATTGAAGATGGGTCGTGGCTGTCTTCCAGCATGACAACGACCCAAAACACACAGCCAGGGCTACAAAGGAGTGGCTCCGTAAGAAGCATCTCAAGGTCCTGGAGTGGCCTAGCCAGTCTCCAGACCTGAATCAAATAGAAGATCTTTGGAGGGAGCTGAAAGTCTGTATTGCCCAGCGACAGCCCTGAAACCTAAAGGATCTGGAGAAGGTCTGTATGGTGGAGTGGGCCAAAATCCCTGCTGCAGTGTTTGCAAACTTGGTCAAGAACTACAGGAAACGTATGATCTCTGCAATTGCAAACAAAGGTTTCTATACCAAATATTAAGTTCTGCTTTTCTGATGTATGAAATACTTATGCCATGCAATAAAATGCTAATTAATTACTTAAAAATCATACAATGTGATTTTCTGGATTTTTGTTTTAGATTCCGTTACTCAACACAAAAATGACAGATTTCTACATGCTTTGTAAGTGGGAAAACCTGCAAAATCGGCAGTGTATCAAATACTTGTTCTCCACACTGTATATGAAATCACTGTGTCTGCTATGTGAATAAAACGTAAATGTAAAATTCTAATCAGAACAAAATGATCCACTCCTGTTACATTTTACCTCCTGATGTTTATAGGGTCAGTTCATAAAAATGAAACATTATATGGTTCCTGTTATGTGTTATCATAACCTGTAGACTTCAGTAAACTTAGTAACTATTTTGGGGTGATATATTTTTTGTTTTTCACTTTTAAAGGATGTACTGTATATCAAAATGTAGTTGCAATTTCTGACAGTTTTTGATCGTGTGTGATCATCAGGTAAAAATGTTTTAATTTCTTTGAAAGTGAGAAACTAAAAAGCCCTGACAGCTATAAAAATGTCATCTGTTTTGGGTGTGTTTGGATTTAAAATGTTTAAGCAGGTAAATGCATTATTACCACTGACACACAGGCCGACCTGAATTGTTGCTGAATAAGCACTGTTAGGTTTATTTCTGCACTAAAAATTGAAACAGCTGGGCCAATATTTACAATTCTATACCAAATCAAATAATTATATTTTTATTATTGTATTTACTAAACGTTGTGAATTTAGTGAATGTTGTGAATTTAGTGCATGTTTTCAATCAAAAGGAACAACACCAAGAAACTATCTGTACACATGTTTTTTAGCATTAGAAAGACCTGGTTTGGTACATTTTGTTACTTATTTTTAGTAGTGTGACTTTTCCTAAATACATCTTTATTTGCATGCATATTGAAGAGATATTCAAAAATATCACTTTTTCCAAGAAAATATGAAGTTTCAGACAAGCACACAGCAACAGCTATCTTACAGAAACATGAAGAAATTACAACGCTCTTGCGTTACTGTGTTATGAAATGATGCCATTGTATTTTAATGATTGGGATTAGATCTTTGGACCAGAGGGAAGAGTGCTCCAAACTGGCCCTCTGACACCCCTTCCACCAGCATCTGGTCTCCCATCCAGGGGTCAACCAAAACCGTCTGAGTGGGGTGCAGCTGGATTTTAATATATTATAGTGTCTGTTCCAGTATGGGTATTTCTATCCATTGAGTTCATCCCTATGTTGAAGTAGTCTTGTTTGATATAATTATTTGGCTGTTCCCTCCTAATGACCCAGTTGCCCGATGACCAGGTCAGAGTCATCATCCGGATTATCTGGAGTGATCCGCAAATGAAGTTGGAAGTCCCACCCACTTGACTACATCCATTCTAATAAGGGTTTCAGTTAAGTCCTCCAAGCATCTCTATGGCACCCCCGTCATATTCTAATGTTCGGTTGTTTTCTGTAACACCATGAAGCCGTTCTCCCTCCTGCCCTCCATCTTGACCTCCTTGGAGAGGAGGGAGAAGATTCCAGTGAACACGCAGCCTAGGCTCCCCAGAGGGTGGGAAAGTGCGGCGTTCCGAGTGTTTGTGTTTATTTATTAGGACCCAGTTCCCCCGTTGGCTCTCTCTGCAGCAGCAGCAGCTAAATAAGGAGGGGAAGGAAGGCGAATGGGTTCTGACTGCGGGTCAGCAGCCAAATGTTCCACCTTCTTGAATGTTGCAACGCATCAATCGCACTGCCCACTCACTGTGTGGTAACACCTTTGTGGACCATCTGCCCAGGCAGGCTCCTCAGCCCTCTGGTTCCAACCACACGGCTCCGTTTCGCCTCTCCTCATTTCTCTTCTTTCGCATCCCTGCCCAACAGGAGTTCTAGCTGCCTCCCAGCTCACACACGCACACACGCACGCACACACACACACACGCACAACAGCATCCTCCACCATGCTAAACTCGCTGCCCATATCGCCCACATTACCATATTGCCGTTAATTATGGAACAGTAAGTTTAAGTAAAGTTTTTAAACGCTTAGAGATCCGATAAACTAGGAATTAAATACAGCCACGTCCATTTATGCAGTTGTGATCAGAGACTAATAATATTTCTTTATCTTCAATAAAAATTTCATTAGCATACTTTGGACACCATCACCTGGGAAGACATCACCAAGGATGACATCATCACCAGGGACAACACCTTCACTAGGGATGACATCACCAGGGAAGTCTGGCCTCATCATTCTCTAGCGACTCCCTCAGGTAGCTGACTCACGTGCATTCACCTCACGTGTTCCTGGTTTGAAGAGGGACCAAAGCTCAATGCTCCTGAGAAAAGGCATGTTTTGATCTTCCTTTTTGTTGCTTTCCTGAAACAGTTGGGGTGAGACGTACTTGTCCTCTCCAATTGAAGAAAGCTGCCCGTTCGGCCCTTCATTTAGCTGGAGGGAACGAGTGAACAACTTTGCTCACTTGCAGGGTTGATATCACCCACAATTCAATGTGAACGGTCATCCCAGGTGTAACACTGATGGCCGCAAAGTGTCAAATGTGATCAATACAACTACATTTTTGTGTCAGACTCTAGCCTCATTGGACATAATCCAGGTGTGTTGGTTAGCGGACTCCATAGCAGGTTCGCTAACTCTCCCTTGCTTAAGCAAGTGCCCTTGCAAGTATACTCGGATGTGACAATGTAAAGGGTGAAGGATTTAGAGAACGGTTGCTTTGCTTTTAGAGTCCATGTAATGTATCCAGTGGCTCATAAAAGTATTAACAACCCCTTGGACTTTTTCACGTTCTTGTGTATGTTATTGTGTTACAACAATAAATCTAAATGAATATAAATAGGTGTTTTTGCCACTGATAAACACAAAAAAGTCCATAATGTCTAAGTGAAAAATAAAATGAGCTGTGGTGCAACCAATTATCTTTAGAAGTCACAGAATGAGTTGAATAGACTCCACCTGTGTGCAATCAAGGTGTTTCACATGATTTAATGTAAAATGCACCAGTCTCTGGGAGGTCCCAGAGTGTACAACAAAAACTGCACCATGAAGACGAAGGAACATTCAAATCAAATTCTGATTAAGG
Source organism: Esox lucius (assembly GCF_011004845.1). Taxonomy (NCBI): domain Eukaryota; kingdom Metazoa; phylum Chordata; class Actinopteri; order Esociformes; family Esocidae; genus Esox; species Esox lucius. Next base: position 24,986,384 of record NC_047573.1, on the reverse strand, counting down.
TTCTTTAAAAACACCAATCAGGTGTAGGATATAGAAATATTTCTGAGGTATTAAACATCCCCCACAGCACACTGAAGTCCTATATTAAGAATTGGAGAGAATATGGCACAACTGCGAATCTGTCTAGAACAGGCTGTTCTCAGAAACTGACAAAAGTTGTTGAAGTCTGCAAGAGACCTGGGACTTGGAAGAAGATTTATCTTCCAGCAGGACAATGACCTAAAACATACAGCCTAAAAACAAAAAATTGTCCCGTAGTGACCCAATCAATGAGAATATGAGGAAAGAGTTCAAAATTGCTATTCACCAAAGGTCCCCATTCAACTTGGTAATTCAGCAAACAAGACCATTTTGTATTTGAAATAGATTATTGGATTTTATTTTATACTTTGACTTTGAACTTTTTGTCTTGGAAAAATAAAAATTGGGAGAGAAAAAAATCCCATTTAAATCCATGTTCACTTCTTGTTTTTATACAATAAAATGTGCTGAAGTCCAAGGGGGTTAAACACTTTGGAGACCCACTGTATTTGTTTTGCAGGTTTATTTTCAACTACTGCAGGTCTTAGTCTGTTTTTGTCATTTATTTATGTTTTTTTGTTACAATAAATCACAAATTGATTTACAATGCTTTCCCCCCACCTACGTCAATGGCCAAAGTGGCAGTAAAGTATTGAAGGCCTGTAGTCATTGAATGAGTGAATGGGGTCTATGGCGTGCATTACACAACAAAGCAAACTGTGGCAGGGCGCCTTGCGACGGCTTGCAGAGACAGCGTGAGCCGGCAGCAGTGGCCTGCGAGATCTGCATAATGGCCCGTGGTGGGGCCGTCTGAGGCGATGCGGTGTGGTGCATGCTGCTCGTCCCTGCGTGTGTGAGCGTGTGAGAACTGGTGAAATGTCTTCCACGCGAAAGGAGATAGACGGCGCGAGGGAGGCCCGCGTAAGCCGGTGGGGGAGACAGAAGGAGGCCCGTTCTGGATTCCTTCGAGCAACTACAAATAGATTTCCAGGCAAAACATATTTGCATACGCAAGACAGTGCTACGAGCTATCTGAGTGAGTTCTGGCATGTGAGCATTGAACAGATGGATGATTTCTTAGGAGCTCTCTTGCAGAAATGTTAATTCCATTAAAATGTGGATGTTCAGCCTAGTTGTGTTTTTGTAACGACACGTAGGCCTAGACAATTCACAATGTTTATAATCCGTCCATCTTTATTTGGTAAAAATATTTAAACATACTAATGTTACTACACTCCTCAAAAAAATGAAGGGAACACTTATATCACACAACGGGTCTCGATGAACAAAATATTCTAAAGATCAAAACCTTTACTGTACATTGTGTAATTCGTAATGTCGTAACAACGGTCAATGGAAACAAAAATAACCAACCGATTGAGGTCTGGATTCAAACTCACACTGAAAGTAAACAACTGAAATCACAGGCTGTTCCAAACTTGCTTGAATTTCATCACAGCAACTCATAATGTGACTCATTAGTGTGTATAGTCACATGCCTGTATGCACTCCCGACAATGTCAGGGCATGCTCCTGATGAGACGACGGATGGCGTTCTGGGGGATCTCCTCCCAGACCTGGATCAGGGCATCAGTGAGCTCCTGGACAGTCTGTGGTGCTACTTGGGGGTGTCGGATGCACTGATACGTAAAGTCCCAGAGGTTCTTAATTGGATTCAGGTCTGGGGAACATGAGGGCCAGTCAGTGGCATCAATGCCTTTGTCATCCAGGAACTGTCTACAAACTCTGGCCTCATGAGGCTAGGAATTGTCCTGCACCAGGAGGAACCCAGGGCCCACTGCACCAGCGTAAGGTCTGACAATGGGTCTGAGGATTTCATCCCGGTACCGAACAGCAGTCAGGGTACCGTTGGCCAGCACGTGGAGATCTGTGCGACCCTCCAAGGATATGTCTCCCCAGACCTTCACTGACCCGCCGCCAAACTGGTCATACTGGAGGATGTTGCAGGCAGCCTAACGTTCAACACAGCATCTCCAGACTCTTTCATGTCTGTCACATGTGCTCAGTGTGAACCTGCTCTCATCTGTGAAGAGAACGGAGCGCCAATGGCTGACCTGCCAATTCTGGTGTTCTCTGGCGAATGCCAATCGAGGTAAATGGTGCTGGGCTGTGAGCGAAAGTCCCACTAGAGGACATTGGCCCTCATGCCAACCTCATGGAGTCTGTTTCTGACAGTTTTAACAGAAACATGCACACCATTAGCCCGATGGAGGACATTTTGCAGGGCTCTGGCAGTGCTCCTCCTGTTCCTCCTCGCACAAAGGAGCAGATACCGGTCCTGCTGCTGGGTTGTTGCCCTTCTACGTTCCTTTTCATCTCCCCTTAATGTAACGGCCCATCTCCTCGTATTTCCTCTATGCTCTTGAGACTGTACTGGGAGACACAGCAAACCTTCTTGTGACGGCACGTATCGATGTACCATCCTGGAGTAGCTGGACTGCCTGTGCAACCTGAATGGGCTGAGGGTACCGCCTCATGCTACCAGTAGTGACAAGGACAAAATGCAAAACTAGAGAAGAATCAGTCAGGAAGGATAAGGAGAGTGCAATTGACTGTGGCCACCACCTGCAAAATCATTCCCTTTTTGGGGGTTGTCTTGCTTTTGCCTCTCCAGTGCACCTATTGTCACTTTCAATTGCACCAAAACATTGATTCACAATTACTTATGTTTCCTCAATTGACAGATATCCCTGAAGTTTCATTGACTTAGTGTTGATACTGTGTTGATACTGTGCTGATTACGTGCTCCCTTAATTTTTTCAGCAATGTATATATTACGTGGATTTGTTGGTTATTGTGGGAGTTAGAGCCTATGGTGAATCTAGGGATCTTGAGCCTCCTAAAATTTGATTGCCCCTTGAGTGCGTCATTTCCTTCTTTTTTTTTTCATACATATTAGTCATAAATCCTATTTGTCCCAGTGACAACTGTGGTACAACTTTACTGAATATTGTTTGTTAATAATTTAATAATTAAAAAACACAGGTATTTTCCTGTAGGAAGTAACAGATAACAGTGGTCAAGTGTCATTGGTGTTCTTTTCATCTCAGAAACGTCTACATTTCAGCAGACAAGAAGTGTTAAATTTCATTTGAAAAGAGTGTTTCTCTGGTAATCTTTCTGGGGGTAATTTCCCTGATGAAACATTTGTTTATGATATCCATTTGGCCTTTCCGTCTCCACGCCTAAGGAATGAACATCTCTTTATTGTCCTCTTAATATTAAAAGAAGTCTAACCCTATATAAGGTTTTCCCTGCATATGCATGTGAAATAGGGTCAAATAGATCTCAGAAAAATCATGTCTAATACCATCTTTTTAAGAGGAACCTATTCTCTTCACTGACATCCTTTATACTGCATAAATGCTCAGGACTACATTTTTATGAAACCCTTTTGGTTTGTAGATTTTCTTTTTCTTATTTACTTCCCATTAGCAGATAATTGGTCATATTTGGTCATTAACCAAATCATAGCTTAAAAACAGTGTTTTTAAAAGTCATATCACTCCCCCAAAATTCCAGCAGATGTTGGCCCCTCTGTGGTAATTACTGTCCCCTTATGGCCCTACCATTTAAAAAATCCTAGAATTGCCACTGGTACATAATGACACTAAGAAATGCGCACTGGAGCACCAAGTGTGTCTTATGTTCAATGCAATGCAGTAGTAAACACACATTATTAGTAAATATTTTCCCCCTTACATTACTCTAACTATTGTGTTATAACCGAAAAATACTAAATTTAAGATTTAAACGTAACCCTAAAGCTTTGTGACTGTTTATGATTCAGGTTAATACCTTAGTTTCAGCCCTCCTTCTGTCACAATTCAGCCCTCTGATTTGTGACAGAAGGATATTGTATCTTATAAGCAAGAGCACTAAAACATTTTTTGTTATTTACAAAATAAAAATTAAACTCCTCTCAACATTTTTTTAGGAGTTTGAACAGTCACTGTCCTTGCTATATTTGCTATTTCCTTTAGTAACCGCACGGATCACAGTGAGACTGGTGAAGTGGAGACAGAGTGTAACGACCAGCCACAGCCAAAGCCCCTGCCAGTCGTTCCATTTCTATGTGCTGTGTAGTTATGTTCTAGTTTGCCTGTTTCTATGTTAAGTTTAGAGTAATCTTTGTAGTCGCTGTTTGTTGTTATGCCTGTTGTGTGTGCCTTGTTTCGTCTTTGGCTTGGATTAATGAACCTATATTCAGTCACCTCTCTGCCTACGTCCTGCTCCCTCCTACAGTGTGACACACAGGCTAAGGGATGGGGGGTATTGAACCCTGGTTCCCAGCGGGGTGCCATTTATATGCATGGAGCCGGTAGTGTTACCCCTGAATCATAGCTCCGCACTGACTCACCGAAACTTAAAGATGGACCGAAAAACTCTACAACTATAGCTTTAGTTTCTACATTGTATCTGGTTTTACACTGATCAGTGCAGGAATATCTACAAGTACAAGACAACTATGTCTCTCTGGGGATTGTTGTCTTTAACATGCCAAAAAACAATTGTCAATAAATGAAGAACGTCCCACAATAAGTTAATAAAATGATCAGGCTGCATTACACACTATGTCGTTGGAGGTAACATTTCTAAGACAGTAGGTTTGTGCTTGACTTCACATGGGATATCGCTGTATGATGCAGAGAAAACACCTAGAAAGAAACGTCTGAAGGTAATCAGAAGTGTGTAATGAGTTAGGTCGCCATCTCCTTCCCCCTCTCTTTTTCACACCAACGCTCTCTTATTGTATCTATCTGTGTCTCCCTAACTTTCTCTATGTCCTCCACCTCTGTATTCTCCCCCTCTCTCTTACTGTATCTATCTGTGTCTCTTTCTCCCTGTCTCTCCCTAACTTTCTCTATGTCCTCCTCCTCTGTATTTCTCCCCCTCTCTCTCCTTCTCCCTCTAACCCACTCTTTTTGCCCTAAAGAGAGAGGTTATAATGTCTGCAGTATGGTGCCTCTTCTTCACCCTGTGGGCCGTATGAAAAATTCACCAGGCCGTCCCATTAGAGTCAGTCTCAATCAGGAAGCAGACACTGCTATGGCCGCCCCCCTGACACATTCACAGCACCACAACTTAGCAACGCAAATGTTACGTTTAAAAAAAACACAAAATCACTGCCTTTCTGGAATTTCTCTGTCGCTCCCATCCAGTATCAGGGCGCTGGTGTTGTAGCATCTACTACAGACTCACCATACTCACTGGCCTGCACTACACACACGCGCACACACACACACACACACACACACCTACGCACGCACTCCACCAACCGCCACTGAGCCCCACTTGTTAAATTCAGAGGCATTGTACCCTTTTCCGTCTAGCCTTTTCGCACTTCTTGTGTGAAGCCTGACCTTTCGTTGAATGTGTACGTGTGAGAGGATGAGTGCTCTCCAGTGAAACACCTTGGGGAGAGCTTGGCTAGAAACAACCCTCCTCTTCAGGCGTCCGTCTCCCCACCCCGCCCCCCGCCCGATGACATGAACTAAGCCTGTACAATACTTCAGATCAGTGTTTCCCAATGTCCAACCCTCTGGATCCCCAGGACAAGGATCTTGTCTAATGGACTCTGAGGGGTTTTTGTGTGTTCATTTTCAAAGATTTTGGCGTTTGAAGTAATTTTGATATTCATTATTTATTCATTCATTATAATTTGCTTAATTCTTTACTTCTTAATTATAGCAATGACAGTCCATCAAAAATGTTTTATGACTGATTTGCAATAATATTTAAATCTGAAGGAGGTAAGGTTTGAAATGCATTACGGATGATCAGATAATCATTTTGTATAAAAGTCTGTGTAGAAAAGAACATAATAGATTTTTCTATCAATCTGATTTACCGACGGGTCTCCTCAGTCTTATCTCTCAGTAATGGGGTCAGGTGAACTTTTAGCTTAAATCATAAAAAATGTACAGACACATTTGTTAGAAGAAAGGTAACGTTTTTATTTCAGTTTACCTCACAATCCCATTTTCACAATATCACAATCCTTAGTTTGGGAAATGCTGGGAACGATTTCAAATATTTTGCAAGTCATAACAGCAATCATAACCGTTGTATTAGCAAATACCAAAATCAGCTTCCATATTTATACTTTTGCTAGTTAATAAAACATATAATACAATTGCGACTTGAGATAGGGACTGGCACTTTCTGGAAATTCATAGTTCATTGAAAAACTTTTATGATACTAAATTTTTTTCAGACTAATATTCATCAAAACCAAGGCCAGTCATTTCCTCCCATCTCCATGTTCAGTGCAGGAAGATGGACCAAGGCAACAGCAGCAGCTCTGTTGACTGCATTGCATGGGGCTTTTAGCAGTGAATTCCCCTCTGTCACCCGTGGGCTGGCCTGTTCCTCCTGCAAACATATGAGGCGTGCCAGAGCCAATGACGCTGGGAGCAAAGCCAGGGCTCCTGATTAAATATTACAGCCCTCTAAATGGATGGAGATTATCCTCTGTGGGAATGCTAAGGACTTAATATGCCCCCCGGCCAGAGAGCGGGGCTCTCCGCTCCGTCCTTAGGAAAGCACACACTCACTGCGTGTGTGGTTTGTGGACATGAAAGGATGGGTGGTGGTTGTATACATGGGAGGGAAGTTTAAACCCATGTAATGGGGAGTAGGTCAGGGGAGGAGGTGGCTGCGGTTTGATGGCTCGTAGGTGCGCCTCCTTCATGGACCTGGTACTTCAGCCCAGGTACTTGGTACACATGGTTTAGGAGTGCCCTCAGGAGTGACATTTATGTTGCCAGTAAGTTGTCTCCAGTCCGCAAATCCATTGTAACAGGCACTTGATCTGAAGTAAATTATTTTCTCTCTCAGGCGTGTGGAGTAAATGCCTGTCTCTTTTAATTGCAGGCGGTTTTCTCTTCCATGTTGTGTCGGCTCGACGTTCTCACTCAATTATTGATTGGCTGGTTTTGTAGTCTGCTGGGCCTGAAATGCTTTTACGGATGCATGCCTGTGTTTTGAGGTCATTGCAATAAAACCCCCAGTGTATTATTCATAAACACACCACCTTTAAAACCGAAAAATATGAAAATATGATTGTAGTCTAAAATAAATATTTTGTGTTCACTTGTGTATGGTGTATACTGAATATGAGGGTCATCAATGTGTTATGGCAAATGCATTGCAAATATAATTAAATCAATTACGATGAACGTGACTGTGGAACAGCATGTACTAGATTGTATTGTTTCTTTCACGCAACCACTCATTCCTATTAGGATAATAGATTTACAAATACAAACACACCACATGAGCTCACATCCAGTGAAAAAAAACTGACATGCATCCACACACACACACACACACAAGCACTCTATGCCAGTGGGCAGGGACTAGCCTGAAAGATTGAAAGCAATTAAAACTATCATCTGCAGTGGCTCTGGGCAGGCCCGTGGCTGCGAGGGGGAGCTGCCACTGTGCATCAGCCTCTCCGTCTCAGCGGCGCACAGCGACAGGCAGGAGCGCATCGGAGGGCCTCTCCAAAAGCAGAGGTGCGCCGCTGCAGTCCTACACACATCTGAGATGCTGCGGCCCCCATCGTACCGTCCGCTGTAGCCCCGGCTAACATTTACACCGGCGACGCACCGCGATGCTGAGGTAGCGTTCAAGCTGAACACTTTCCAGGTTTCGAGTGGCCCCTGAAGACACAGAGGTCAGTACAGTAGTTACCACACCAGCGGAGCTCCCTCCAAGACAAATGATGTCACGCTACAACAGTCCCACCCGACATAATGGCAATGTTCCCGAGCTCTGCAGGAGGCATATTTGCCCTCACTATGGCAACACTGTACTAACACAATGACAACGCGGCAGCGCCAATTAGCTCAGTGCTTCCACTTTGGAAGCAATTCCCTTGAAACCAAGCCTTCGAGTGTGACCAAATGAAATAAAGGAAATGTGCTTGGTACCTCAACGTAGCATGTGTAGGGCAGTTTTAAGGCCCTCGATGGTGGAATAGATCAGCCGATGCGTTTTCATGATTGCACTGTGTAGCAATAAGGACAACTACCCTTTGTATGAGAAGGTGGATCAAAAGTATAGAAAATATAGAGTTTATATATTAGATGCTTCTAGCATGAGCATAATAGGCCCCTTAGTATGAACTGTACTGTAGATACAAAACTCGCATAGAAACACAGGCACACATTCAGAACCACACAGAACCAATCTGTCGGACCTGAGTTGATGGGAGTGACTCCGAGCTGTTCACCCCAACTTTGAGCTTTTTTACCTGGTTTTAGATCCCCGGGAAACGGTGGCTGTCAGTCTTTGTCTGCCTGGTCCTCTAACGAGTCTCCTCAGGACAGAGCGTCCAACTCCACATCACCAGCCACTGGAACTCTCTCCCTCCCCAACTCTGTCTCCTCCTCTCCCTCTCCATCTCCGTCTCCCTCCGCCGGTTGGCCCAGCCTGTCACTCTGGCTTAGCGTCGACATTAGCACCGGTGGATTCCCTGTCTGTGGCTCCTTTTTTTTTTGGTCCCCGGTGCGTTTGAATACATGCCCCGGCCCTCCCTAATTTGACAGGGCCCTGTTTTGTCAGGCTGACAGGCCGATAGCAGGACACTAATAGGCCACAGAGACCACCAGCAAAGCACCAGTCAGGTTGGCCCCTGCGGTGCCAGGCCCGATCACCCTCCATGTCTCCCGGGGCGATGAGTACGCGGAAGTGGCTTGGGAGTGGGGGGGTGGGGTGGACAGAGGGCCGGCCTGCCTGGCCGTGTTGTTTAACCCAGTCGCACCGGCCACAGCAGACTGGCACCAGTCACTGAGTCCATCCACACAGAGGCGGGGAAAAGAGCAGCCAGTGGGGGGGGGGGGGGTGTCTGATGACTGGGGCTGTCACTCAGAGCCAGTGCCTCAGCCTTCATCTGAGATATCAGGCCCTCTGCGGAGTGAGGGGGGAGTGGGGGTTTTGTCTAACAGTCCCACTACTGGTTTAGTGATGGAACCAGGGTGGAGCAGCTGGGAGCGGGCTGATGTTCTGTGTGTGTGTCAGGCCCCTCTGGGCTGATCTGTCTGTTTGTCTTTGACCTGGTAGACCCTGATAGGGGTAAATTGGTAGGTTGAGGGGTGACTGGCAGTTTTGGTCTGGAGACAGGTACCCTAGATTAAGACAGTGGGTGTTGTTTTCAAACAGGGATGGCTGTTGTTAGATGTCTGGGGCCGTTTGTTGCATTCCAGTCGGATTCGGTTTCGTTCATGGCTTCAAATTTCAGGATGCTATATTTGGATGACCTTATCATAAGATGTCAAGACCGTTTTGGAACAATATCATCATATGATTTACCTGGGGTCCAACAGAAAACATCTTAAACGTCGAATGAAGTTGAGACTGTAGAAAATTCATTCAGAAGCCAAACGTGTCATCACAGTACTATACATTTTGCTCTCGACCAGCAGATTCCATTTGCAGTAAAAAAAAAAGTTCCATATTCCTAGCCTTGCACGGCCACCCAATCCTGCAAGCTTACATTTAAACGCTGCATGGATATCAGTCTGGTTGGCCTAGGATTCACATCGTTTAGGCATGGGCCGTTTCCAGTGGGAGAAAAGTTAAGCTCGAATGTTAAGCTCTACTTTCAACAAATCAAACCAACAACACACACGAAGTACCAAAGTGTCATAATTCACAACAACATACTGTACTGTAACTTGAGCAACAGCAATCAAACAAGCAGATCAGTAAGTGTGGCTGATTAATACACTGATCAGCCATAACATTATGACCACATGCCTAATATTGTGTAGGTCCCCCTTTCGCCGCCAAAACTGGCCTGACCCTTCGAGGCATGGACTCCACTAGACCTCTGAAGGTGTGCTGTGGAATCTGACACCAAGACTTTAGCAGCAGATCCTTGAAGTGGAAGTTGCGAGGTGGGGCCTCCATGGATCGGACCTGTTTGTCCAGCACATCCCACAGATGCTCGATTGGATTGAGATCAGGGGAATTTGAAGCCCAAGTCAACACCTTGAACCAGTTGCGTTCCTCAAACCATTCCTGAACTATTTTTGCTTTGTGGCAGGGCACTTTATCCTGCTGAAAGAGGCCAATATCATTAGGGAATACCATTGCCATGAAAGGGTGCACATGGTCTGCAACAATGCTCAGGTAGGTGGTACATGTCAAAGTAACATCCACATGAATGGCAGGACCCAAGGTTTCCCAACAGAACATTGTCCAAAGAATCACACTGCCTCCACTGGCTTGCCTCCTTCCCATAATTCATCCTGGTGCCTTGTGTTCTCCAGGTAAGCGATGCACACGCACCCGGCCATCCACATGATGTTAAAGAAAACATGAATCACCAGGCCACCATGTCTTCGTGGTCCAGTTCTGATGCTCATGTGCCCATTGTATATGCTTTCGGCAGTGGACAGGGGTCAGCATGGGCACCCTGACTGGTCTGCGTCTACGCAGCCCCATATGCAACAAACTGTGTGTTCAGACACCTTTCTATCTGTACCAGCATTAACTTTTTCAGCAATTTGAGCTTCAGTAGCTCGTCTTTTGGATCGGACCACACAGGACAGCCTTCGCTCCCCACGTGCATCAATGAACCTTGGCCACTCAAAAGCCTGTCGCCGGTTCACCACTTTTCCTTTCTTGGACCACTTTTGATAGGTACTGACCACTGCAGACCGGGAACACCCCACAAGGGCTGCGGGTTTGGAGATAATCTAGTCATCACAATTTGACCCTTGTCAAAGTCCCTCAGATCCCTACACTTGCCCATTTTCCCTGCTTTTAACACATCAACTTTGAGGACAGAATATTCACGTGCTGCCTAATATATCCCACCCACTGACAGGTGCCATGATGACGAGATTATCAGTGTTATTCACTTCAACTGTCAGTGGTCATAATTTTATGGCTGATGGGTGTATCAGTGTTATTCACTACACCTGTCAGTGGTCATAATGTTATGGCTGATCGGTGTATCAGTGTTATTCACTTCACCTGTCAGTGGTCATAATGTTATGGCTGATCGGTGTATCAGTGTTATTCACTTCACCTGTCAGTGGTCATAATGTTATGGCTGATCGGTGTATCAGTGTTATTCACTTCACCTGTCAGTGGTCATAATGTTATGGCTGACCGGTGTATCAGTGTTATTCACTTCACCTGTCAGTGGTCATAATGTTGATCAGTGTATGTCTGAAAAATATTTGCACCAAGGCACTTTAGAGAACCAAAAAATATTACAAAAAACAAATCCATAAAAGTGCACTGTTTAGCCTGGTTAAATGGTAGCTGACTCCAAACCTATTCAGCCTGACCAGATTCACGGGATCAGGCAGCAATGCCAGACTACCATGTTCTAACTCAGGCACCTTTCAGACTAACATTGTGTAAAGAACTGTCTCTAACAAACAAGACTACTATTAAAAGAAATTATCAATGACAATGGTATGGGCCTATTTTGGTTTACCAAAATGTTGCCCCTCTTCACCAGGTAATAAATATCTTGAACAGGCCAGTTGCCATGAAAGGGGTGGTGATCTAGCTATGTTCCACAAAGTGAGTTGTGACCTGAATTACAACAGAATCAGCATAGTATTCTGAGCAGATCACGTCTACACTGTCCTCTTTGATGATTTATTGTTTGTTAAAAAAGTCAGCTCTGATTTGGCAGTGTCAGCACCCCTAAAACTCGTACAGTAAAAGTACTGATCCACATGACATTATTTCAGCTGGGTTTTGCTAAGTTAATTATTTTCCATGTTCATGCAAGTTTGAGGATGATTCCTAGCCTGCTAGCCAAGAATATGTATGTGGTGTACAACATGACTCATTCAGGATAATACCTATTATAAGGGTTAGGTGGTTTGTAATACTGTCTGAAGTAAAATCTTGGATGCAGAAACACGTCTTTGAATTTAACGTCAGTAAGACAGAAGAAATGTGGATATGTACCCCATAGAGGAACCTCAATAACCTGGGTCTGAAATTTTATCCCAATTTTTCTTACAAATTGTACTTTTCACCTGACGAAAACCTTTTGCTTAACACCACCTCTCACAAAGTGATGTTGAAACGCTAATCCTTGCATTTGTTCTCTCTCGAAATTATTATCAATATTGAGGGCTTGCCTGCAAAGTCACCGTATAAAGTTACAGCTCATTTAAAACAGTGCTGCATGGACAGAAAATGTGTCTACCCACACCACCCCCATCCATGCTGTCTTCCATTGGCCTCTCAGTCAAAAAATTAACTTTAAGATTCTCCTAAAAACTGCCTGGTACCTGGCTACCTGTCTGATCGACTGTCCTTCTATGAACCTCCACTACAGTCCATCCACGGCTTCGTGGACCCATAACCTTGCTTCAGACAATGAGACAGGCCTTACACATACCCTACATACCCTTCCTCCCAGACTTTAATTACATCAGTTATGCTCACCATTTTTTCATCTTTTAATTTCATAGTTTAAATGTATTTTTGTATAATCATAGTCCTTGAAATGTTTTATTAGAGCTATTGAAACCAAAATAGTTGCTTACAGTGTCTGATTCTAAAAAAATATCATGTTATAGTAAGCTGGTGTGGAATACTGACCTTTTTACAAGATAGAGGGATAAAGACAGGGACAAGTTCATTAACTCGTACCCAGAATTGTACTTACAGTTGCAATGATGCTGCTAGTGGTAGACCACATAAAGGGACAGAACATGCTAAATCTACAAATGTTGATATACAGTGGGGAGAACAAGTATTTGATACACTGCCGATTTTGCAGGTTTTCCCACTTACAAAGCTGTCTGTAATTTTTATCATAGGTACTCTTCAACTGTGAGTGACGGAATCTAATATATAAATCCAGAAAATCACATTGTATGATTTTTAAGTAAGTATTTGATGCATCAGAAAAGCAGAACTTAATATTTGGTACAGAAACCTTTGTTTGCAATTACAGAGATCATATGTTTCCTGTAGTTCTTGACCAGGTACACACACACTGCAGCAGGGATTTTGGCCCACTCCACCATACAGACCTTCTCCTGATCCTTCAGGTTTCGGGGCTGTCGCTGGGCAATACAGACTTTCAGCTCCCTCCAAAGATTTTGTATTGGGTTCAGGTCTGGAGACTGACTAGGCCACTCCAGGACCTTGAGATGCTTCTTACGGAGCCACTCCTTAGTTGCCCAGGCTGTGTGTTTCGGGTCGTTGTCATGCTGGAAGACCCAGCCACGACCCATCTTCAATGCTCTTACTGAGGGAAGGAGGTTGTTGCCCAAGATCTCACGATTCATGGCCCCATCCATCCTCCCCTCAATTCGGTGCAGTCGTCCTGTTCCCTTTGCAGAAAAGCATCCCCAAAGAATGATGTTTCCACCTCCATGCTTCACGGTTGGGATGGTGTTCTTGGGGTTGTGCTCGTCCTTCTTCTTCCTCCAAACACGGCGAGTGGAGTTTAGACCAAAAAGCTCTATTTTTGTCTCATCAGACCACATGACCTTCTCCCATTCCTCCTCTGGATCATCCAGATGGTCATTGGCAAACTTCAGACGGGCCTGGACATGCGCTGGCTTGAGCAGGGGGACCTTGCGTGCGCTGCAGGATTTTAATCCATGACGGCGTAGTGTGTTACTAATGGTTTTCTTTGAGACTGTGGTCCCAGCTCTTTTCAGGTCATTGACCAGGTCCTGCCGTGTAGTTCTGGGCTGATCCCTCACCTTCCTCATGATCATTGATGCCCCACGAGGTGAGATCTTGCATGGAGCCCCAGATCGAGGGAGATTGACATTATCTTGAACTTCTTCCATTTTTGAATAATTGCGCCAACAGTTGTTGCCTTCTCACCAAGCTGCTTGCCTATTGTCCTGTAGCCCATCCCAGCATTGTGCAGGTCTACAATTTTATCCCTGATGTTCTAACACAACTCTCTGGTCTTGGCCATTGTGGAGAGGTTGGAGTCTGTTTGATTGAGTGTGCGGACAGGTGTCTTTTATACAGGTAACGAGTTCAAACAGGTGCAGTTAATACAGGTAATGAGTGGAGAACAGGAGGGCTTCTTAAAGAAAAACTAACAGGTCTGTGAGAGCCGGAATTCTTACTGGTTGGTAGGTGATCAAATACTTATGTCATGCAATAAAATGCAAATTAATTATAAAAAAATCATACAATGTGATTTTCTGGATTTTTTTTAGATTCCGTCTCTCACAGTTGAAGTGTACCTATGATAAAAATTACAGACCTCTACATGCTTTGTATGTGGGAAAACCTGCAAAATCGGTGTATCAAATACTCCACTGTACATGGGTGGTGAGCATGTGTTAAAGGAACGTGTGGTAAGAGTATATCCAATTGTTCTATTTCCAGTTGTTGTACAGATTTGTAGTTCCAATACAGGCATCTTCTAGATGTAGAGAGATAAACAGAGGGGAGATGAGAGAATGACAGGCAGGCAGAGGGCGAGATAGTAAGGGACTTCCCCGGGTCTGTGAGTGGTGAATTATTAAGGTTTACTAATACTTCATAAATCCCCTCTTTGTCCTGTCCATTACCGGCCTGTCACATCCGCTCGACGCACAGACGGAGTCCCCCGATTCATCCAAATGACAGAAGTTAAACTGTATTCCTTTCAGAGGAGATGAGGGGATGGAGGGGGAGGGGACAGGGAGGGGGTGACTGTAGCACTCTGCAAGTAGACCTGAGGGCTGGAGGGATGCTTGGGAGTGTGTATGGGGGACCCTTGTGTGTGTGTGTGTGTGTGTGTGTGTGTGTGTGTGTGTGTGTGTGTGTGCGTGTGTGTGTGCGTGCGTGCGTGTGTGTGTGCGTGTGTGTGCGCGCGCGCGCGAGCGTGCGAGCGAGCGTGCGTGCGTGCGTGCGAGTGAGTGTGTGTGTGTGTGTGTGCGCATTTGTGTGTGTGAGAGAGAGAGAGAGAGAGAGAGAGAGAGAGAGCGCGCAACAGTGTGCATACCTGAGATTACATTACATTAAAAACTAAATTGACAGTTGATTGTGTACCTAGTATGTACAATGTGTGTACATTTGTGAGTGTCTGTTTTTATGTGTGTTTGTGTGTGTGTATTATTGATAGTTATTTATTCAACATGCATCCCTCTATAACCAGCAAGCCCTCCCATCTTTACCTCATCCATCCTCCTCTTCTTTCTCCTCATCCTCCTCCTCCCCAAAACAGCACGCCTCGCCTCAGTGCGTGCCTGGCGGACTATCTCCACAGTCCCGACAGCCGAGCTGGTCGTTGCCCGGAGCGCTGAGTAGCTGTCGCCTCTCGTTAGCATCGTAGTCCTGCTTGCCTGCTCCTTGATTAGAGCGAGGTGGAGGAGCGCGGGGGGGGTGAAGGGTGGTGGGGAAACAAGGCAGGGGGGTGGACTCAGCCCCCCAGAGCTGCATTTAAAGATCAGTGATTTGGTCAATTGGCCTGGCAACTCCAGTCCCGTGGAAGGTCAATGATGACTCAATGGGCTGGTCTGGGAAGGCAGAGGACACAGGGTGTTAGTGAGTGTGTGCGCACGTGTTTGCATGTGTGTGTGTGTTTGTGTGTGCAGGGATAGGAGGACTAAGATGATAGATGTCAGAATGTTTTGAACAAAACTCCACAATTTATTCAACTCAACATTTTATCTGATGCACAAACACACTAGTAGGCCTACACAAGTTCCCTCAAAGGACACTTTCCCCCCAATCACACAAACGTACAGGCAGACACTATGAGGTAACTACAAATAGAGTAAGGCACTTACAGAAATGTGCACAGCCTTGGATAAGCAATATGCAAATAAACATGCAACAGACATTCATAAAACAGACACATTTCTTTAAAATGTAATGAGGCTTCCATTCATGCATATGCATTACAAAGCTCACTCAAGAAATTAATGTGAGTGCACTACATTTTCCTTTAGAGTATAGGGGCTATATAATGGATTTCATTACGTCACACTAGAAAACAATAACAACATAAACTGATAATTCATTTCAGTTAACCCATTGGAGACACATTGGAGCATTTTGGTTTTTCTTAGAAAGAGACAAACCAGACCCCAAAGATGGTAAGGTCACTGAAACTAAAGATTTTTTTTTTTGGTGCAAATGCATTTATGTAATTTTTATTTGGGTGATTCAAATTCAAAGTTTTTATATTTGAATGTAATAGCAAAGAAAACCAGTGTTCTGAAAACTGTTGTAAGAATGTATAATATTGTTGGACAAGGAAACCATCCTAAAAGTACATAATGTTTCACCCATCTCCTTCCTATCAACGGTCATCCTATTCCAACGACGATGTTGGTACTTACGTGGTTGACTGTTTTGGACAATGTGAGGAATTTTAGATAGTCATCTGTCTGCTTGTCTGCTCAGGGTGGCCAGGTCACTGAATCCAGAGACCCCCAGGGTCCACAAATAGTGTTGCACACTGCCCATGATGTAATTTCCTATATGCCCTGCCCTGGGCACAGCTGTCCATCTCTGGCCAATTTCTCTGCCCAAAGGGGTAATGACTCGCCCCACAGAACCACAAAAAACACACAGTCCATCTGTTTAGGAGTGTCCTTCATTCACCCTTATAGTAAAACCCATTGCCAGGTCTTCACATCTGGACAATTCTAATCAACATTTTAAGAAAGAAGTTCAGAGAACGATGTTGATACCTTTTAGCTCTACTTTAAAATTTGCACCACATTTCCAACTTTCTGAGAAAAGGAAATAATTTTTAAATGAATACATACATTCTTCAGTTCATATTTCAGTTTGTTTCACCAGCATATTGGCAGGAGAATGTAGCTTTCAGTTAGAGTATGTCGAGCTCCCACTTAATCTCAAATCCTCTTCATTAGCCTATTCCGGTTCAAACATGCAATATTACCATGTAAGACCACTTCTGAAAAGGTTTCATACCATGTACATTTATCAATATATCTGCAAATAGGAACCTCACTAAAAGACATACAATGGCTCTTTCATCAAGTACAACTGCAATAACAAACATTGGTATAACATGGATGCTTCA
Organism: Esox lucius; assembly: GCF_011004845.1. NCBI lineage: Eukaryota > Metazoa > Chordata > Actinopteri > Esociformes > Esocidae > Esox > Esox lucius. The sequence goes on along the minus strand of NC_047573.1, from coordinate 24,969,334 downwards.
TGAAATTAAACAAAACATGATTTTTTTCAGATCTTCAATACACTGTGACTTACTAGTGTGTGTGGTTTGGAGCACAAAACACATTCCCATGCTCCTTCTGGCCAATGATATGAAACAAATCTTACTGCTCTAGAAATCTCTCAGACATGAAACACAAAACTTAAGGTCGTCCCAGGGTGAAGTGCCCCTTTAAACACTGAACTGAAATAAATCTGTTTTAGCATGTCTACACACAGGCTATTGTAAAAGTTGAGCTTGCTGCAAACTAAGTTGTTCCAGAAGGAATAGAAAAACAGTTGACAGGATCATAGTGGTATAATGCTGAGTTATAGTGTACATATTATTTCAGTCTCTTTTTTGGCAACGTATATGAATATCATCACAGGTGTCTGGGGCATGTTGTGTGTAGCAAGCTGTATGTTTTAGGACTTGATATTTTGTGTGCAGCTAGTGTAAATGGTTAGCCTGTTAGCGAAGCGCGCTGTTAGACCTATAATTCCGGCAACAACTATAGCTTTTGCAGTGCAATGGTCCCTATTCACTACGACTGATTACTCAGTATGTTCAGAGGATTGAAGTTTTGTGCTGCAAGGGCTGGTCAGTCAAGGCTTTTAACTATGGTGACTTATTTGTGAATGCCTTCAGATGGATTACTTGTTGCACAGTATTGGTTTGCCTAAAAAAAAATTACTAATGCTTATATAACAGATATCTGAATTAGTGAAATCTGTTATCTGTGGAGAAAGAGAGGGTATATGGTGAGAGTGAGCAAGAGAGGACAGTGTGGACAATGTGAGGGTGGAGATAGGAGCGTATTGTGATAGAGAGGTTGTGGGAAAAGATAGTAGTGCAGGGATAGAAAGAGAATCAGGACAGTGTGGAGAGAAACATAGAGAACACAGGCTGGGTAGAAGAACCTGACCTCCCTCCAGCTATAGCTTCTTGACTTGTTTATTTGCTGAAGGGGTGTGGGGCGAACATATGGTCTGCTAAAACATGGACTTTGTAGTTTGGAAGGCCACAGGACCCCAGGGGCTGGCGCCAAGTGAGCCGAGGGGTCATGGGTGATTGGGCCCTGTCTCCCTCCATTCCTCCCGCTTGGCCAGCCAGGGCCCGTGAACCGACTCTCCTCAGAGCCACAGCTAGAGCTTCAGCCTCCTCTCCATGCAAACTCCCAGAGGCCGCTGCTCCCCAGATGAGCCCCCACCCACACCACACCGCTGAGGGTCCCACCCAGGGATGGGGGCCGGTGGCTGCAGCCGTGCCACACACTGACACCATCCAGGCCTTTTGTTCCCAGGAGGGCGAGGTGGCATTGCTCTGAGCTCCAGGAGTGGAGGAGCACGGTGCTGTGTCCCCAAATGGTGCTAACAGACAGCGGCTGAGCCTGACAACCGTTTGTGGGCTACACCAGCGTAACCTGGTCATAGACATAAGACACACCTAACCAAAGTGATAGCAGCTTCTCTCAAGAGTATAATGGGATGCGACGACGGGAAGAGGAAATTTGGTGCACGTGTTTTCGGCAAGTATCTTTTGGACAAATCACGAAGTTACTGGTTTGAGTTTATAACAATTTCAGCAGGGGAGGGGACAATCGCCCTGTAGAATTGCCTGATACTTGCAGTTTGAGGTGGGTGGAACCTTTTGCCACCTTTCCTAACGACTCTCCCGCCAGAACGTAATGGTGCATCTCACGCAATTACACCACACTGTTGTTCTGGGTGTCCACAGGTATATAAGAATAAAACGCGTACAATGATTTTATTGAGTGCAGTCAGTATGTTTTGTCTGGAAGTAGGATTGGATGTCTTATTTTTATTGGATTTTAGTTCAATATCAACCCGGGGCCAGTGTTTCGGCTACTGGGCCTTTTCCATGGAACGCGGCTGAGGTAAAACTCAGTGACACAGACAAACCAGACACCATACAGTCATGCAGTCTACAGTCCCATGGACGTAAAGACACACACACACACTGCACCCTCCAGGTATGTGTGTTCACGGACAAACACATTCCCTGGGATCAAGGCGGTACTGTAATGTACTCACAAACCCTGCATGACGGCCATGCGCACACGCAACCTACATGTCAGTGACTGTACCGGCACACACACACACACACACCCTCTGGATCAGCGGTTTGACTGACAGGGGCTCTCATGCTTGGTGACAGGATCTGCTGCTTCCCTTCATTTCCACTTCCTCATCTCTCATCAGGTGACACCCCCCACAGGTGCCCATGCAACCAAGAACCCACCTCCTCAGGGTGTGGACAACGGGGCTGGGGGGGCCACTGCTAACCAGGGGGGTGGCGAGTGACACAGGGAGTTGAACCAAGACACCATGCACCAGCTGCTTCCTATCATGGCGTGACAACACAGGAGCCATGGGTGTCAGGGCCGTGTCACTGTGTCCCTGCTCTGTATCAGTGTCATAGGGAGTAATACATGAGCAAACAAGCTAACTGTGCCTGTTACGTCACGGCTGACTGACATGTGAACCAAAAACGGTATGCTAGTTGACGTCAACTCGTTCCTCACATGCCAACGGAGGGTTCGTGTAAAATGTGTTTATGTTGTATTTAAACTTACTGCGGAATAATAGAAGGGCATCAATATCTGGAGAGAAAATAAAATCAGTCGTAAATTCGGTCATCACTGCCCTTTGACATATGCCCTTTTCAGAGATTAACGAAGCCCACTTCAGAGGCAGCTTTTTAAAAGTTTGGAACATGTCCATCACTTGTCTGCCCTCCCTGGTATAATTGTGTGAGGGCAGACGAGTGGAAAACTGGAAATGTCTCAGTCCTCCTGCTCAATGCTCCCAGGGCTGTTCCCTCACTCCCTCTAAGGGCCTTTCACCTTTAAGAGGGACTGTCTGTCACTGTCACCACTGACTGGGCTGGATGCTAGGGTCCAATGGATCTCACTGAGCAGCTAGATGACTGATATGTTTCACAGAGCTTCCCCTGAGCATTCACAGGCATGGCAAATAGGAAATGTTTCAAGAGTCTTAAGGCAGTAAATTGTGTACATACTGCAATTTCTATCCAATCGCATCACAATAATGGTCATTTTGACCAGTTACAAGCAGTTTAGTATATACCCCCCTAGAACCAGTGGATTGATGTACAAAGCAAGCAACAGCATTTTAGTGGTAAACAACAACTTCTATTGGGTAAAATATCCAGGGTCAGGGGCCACTAAATGGTACAGTAGTGAAGCCTTGCAGTAAGCTGCATTATTGGGAGACCAGAGTTTCACACCTGCTCTCAGATTTGTCAAGGGGTCCAGCAAATGGCAGATCAATTTGCCAGCACTTTGAGTTGTTTGAGGGTTTCATATATTGCCTTGCCTCGTCGCACTCTATTAACACCAAGCAAATCCTCTTGGTTTGGGTGCGTGTGGGCTCAATCAAGGTAAAAGGCCAGAGGGTGCATTTCTTCCGGCTTGTAAGGATTCCTGTCTAGCCTTCCTGATTAAGAAAGCAGTGTCATAAAAGCCAGAATGACAAACGATGTTCTTTGGAAGAGGCACATTATCTTCACATTTACTGACCCAAGTCCGCTTGGACCTGCTGCGATGAAGCAGTGCCTTAATTATGAATTAGATATAATCAAATCGGAGAGAAAAAAATTGGGGGAAAGTTTAAATAAGATATGTAGGTTTTACTCAACACCTATCTTTATTTACCAGTAATTTATGGCCAGCGGTTGAAAAAGTTGAGCCAAAATTGTATACTATGTAATGTTTTGATAAACTGTTAGCAAAATAGATCTGATTTGTCAATACGCTAATAATAACAATCAGAATTGGGCTGGATCAAATAGGATAACATGGCCAATAATCATGCAAAAATCTTTCTCTCAAGAATCCTCATTAAAATATTGTCGCCCAATAGAGTGCAAATATTTTTGTAAAGACTGACCAAGTATATTATCATGTTTCCATAACTCCTATTAGTTTAGTAGCCTAGCAACCCTTATGATATCTGTGGGTCTAGCAGCAAAATATTTTTCATGTAATTTGTCCAATATTGAAACAACCAGTCATGAAGTTTGCATCTGATTGCAAATTACTTAAAAAAGTACATTTCCTCGCACATTTCACCTATAAAATAATGTCAACATCCACACAGTGACCATATGGAAACATGGTCACTGTCTGAATGCTGTTAAATAACTCACTGATATTTCTCACACACCAAACAACACAGAAAAACAATATAATGCTTGATTGCTATTCTTTCAGTCAGTTCATTTTCATGCTTCCTGTCTCCTCTTGCACTTGCTCGTTATTGTCTCCACACGTGAATGTGGTCTTTAGTAGTCACTTCACGAAAGTACAGCGTGTCTGCAGACAAAACATTCACTGATCACAGGGTAATAGGTTGGAGCAGCCAGCAAAAATGTATCTAAAATGTTTATCTCCTGGCCCGTGGAACATCAGGAACTCAGCCCTGACAAGGTCTCATTTCGACCCTATGTGCAGGAGCGCAGCTTCCGCCCAACTGACATATCTGAGATGACCAGTCGTTTCTTTCATTTAATGTACCAAACCGTTGACTCTGGCAAGTGTAATGTTTTCGCTACATCTCTGATCGATTCTGATTCATCTGCATCATGATGCCAGCTTGACTTGCATTGACAGTTCTTTGGTCCTTGCGTTTTCAAACCCTAGCAACTGACTCCAAATGCAAATACAAAACCTATAACGTAGACTAGACATTGAAAGCTCTCTTGTGCATGCACTAATGATGCAAACAAACACAGCTGACTAATAAGACATAGAGTATGAAACGTGCTGTTATTTCTAAATGGATCATCTCTTTTGAATGAAGATACCCTGAAATTAACGCTGAAATTAAGTCTGTACTCAAACGTAATCGTCATTGTTTACTTGAAAATCCCAATGGCTGAAGTACAAAGCCAAAACAACAAATCTTGTGTCACGCCTAAATACTTATGGACAGCAGTGCCACTACTGGAGCACATGTTACTAATGGAGTAGCAGAGTATAAAGGGTTGACCGTAAGTAGAGGGGGCATTTACCTAAAAGGAACTGATAGGTTGCTACCAATGAGACTGGTGTGATGTGTGTTGGGTGGTTCAATTAACTAGTGTAAAGGTCACAGAGATGATTGAATAGGCGCAGGTTGTGGATGGCAGAGGCTACTTTTGGAGGAGCATTTTTGAGGCAAACCTAAAGACTATGTCACCGCAGTCAAGGAATGACAGGATCATAATTTTAACAAACGTATATTTTGCAGCATGCGTAAAGGATGCTGTACTGCAGAACAAAAAATATTCTGGATTTAACTTTAGAGAGCAGGTGGGTGTTATGCAACAACTCAGGCTCGGTAGGAATCACATACATATGACCATTAGGCTTTACCACATAGTTATTATAGATTAAACTATTCCATGTTACTTACTGACTTTCTGTTAAAACTAATATATAAATCGTAAATTGTATTCTGAAATATTCCCATTTCCCAAAAATTTGGGACGATGCGTAAAATGCTAATATCTGCGCTTGCTTTTGCTGGTGTTGTTCAATGCATTTGATAAATAAACTTTGAACTTCTGGATATCCTTCGTTTGTATTGACTAGTCGAGTTCTGTCTGTTCACATATGACCATGCTGTATGCCTGCTCGTGGATCTTGAGTTAATTAAATTCTACCTGCTCTGCAATTGGGACAACACCTCTCAATTGCCATTGCCTCTCCCGAGTCGTGTTGTGGGACAATCAATGGAGCAACTTTGCCAACGAGACAAACAACATTTTTAAATCTTTTACCTGCACAGCATTGTGACCCATGTTCCCTTAGAAGAGGACTAAAGGCAAATGCAATTCCATCAAGTCACTCAGTTCAACCCATGGAGACAAGACAGATTGTAAGTAATACTTATGATTGCTATGTTATAATACCAAGTACAAATTACCTCCGGATATTCTCGGCAATACATCGCCATGTTCTTTGAGGTAAACAACACCACCTTAGTTTGGAGTGTTTTAGAGTAGTTTTCTGCTTGCAATGCAGCTTTGCAATACCTGTGCGTACCGTTTCCATTCATGAATTAGTAAAATGCTAATAACGATAATTACTGACTGAGATAGAGCTGAATAATTAATTGTTTAAAAAAAATGTGTCTGAAAGAAGAACTCAGGGTAAGTGGACTGTCACCAAAATATGATTTTTGGACAAACTATCCCTTTAAACCCTACATTCAATAGAAAATAGTACAAAGACAACACATCAAATGTGGAAACTGAGCTTTTTGATTGTTTATTGAAAAATATGTGCCCCCTTCGAATTTGATGCCAGCAGCACATTTCAAAAATGTTGGGACTGAGACACCAAAAGACTGGAAAAGTTGTGTAATGTTCAAAATCGAAACATGGTGTAATATCACACAATTAATTAGGCCAATTGGCAACAGGTCAGTAACATGATTGGTTATTAAAAGATAATTCCAGAGAGGAGTGAAATGTCATAATCTGCTGTCCTTAATATAATTAAAAGATTCAAAAAGATTCAGAGAATCCAGAGAAATCTCTATATGCAAGGGACAAGGCCGAAAACCAATATTGGATGGCTGTGATCTTTGGGCCCTCAGGCAGCACTGCATTAATAACAAGCACAATTATGTAGTGGACATCAATGCATGGGCTCAGGAACACTTCCAAAAACCATTGTCTGTGAACTCAGTACGTTGCTACATCCACAAATGTAAGTTAAAACTCTTCTATGCAAAGAAGAAACCATATATAAACAAGATCCAGAACTACTGCCGCATTCTCACTTAAGATGGACTGAGGCGAAATAAAAAACTGTCCTGTGGTCTGACTAATAAAAATTTTAAGATTACGTCTTTTTCAGGGAAGGCCTTGCTTATTTCAACTGGACAATGCCAAACCACATTCTGCACATATTACAACAGCATGTCTAGGTAGTAAAAAGAGACTGGGTGCTAAACTGGCCTGCCTGCAGTCCAGACCAGTCACCTAATTGAAAATGTTTGGCGCATTATGAAACAAAGAATGCAACAAAGTAGACTCCGAACTGCAAAGCAGCTGAAATCCTATATCAAGCAGAATGGGAATACATTTCACTTTCAAAACTACAGCAATAGGACTCCTCAGTTCCCAAACGCTTACAGTGTAGTTAAAAAATGAGGTGATGCAACACAGTGGTAAAGATGCTCCTGTCCCAAATTTTCTGAAACGTGTTGCTGCCATCAAATTCAAAATGGGTATGTATTTTTCCAAAAATAATAACATTTCTCAGTTTCATCATTTCATAGGTTGTCTTTGTAATATTTTCAATTAAATATAGGGATGATTTGCACATCATTGCATTCTGTTTTTATTAGCATTTTACACAGCGTCCCAACTTTTTTGGAAACAGGGTTATAACAAAGGAAGACACCACAGGCCTGTGCTCGCTGTGTTGGTTAAGCAGGGGAGGGACTGATGTTAGGAGCTGTTCTCCTTTGAAAACGACAGGAAGGAGGAGGGACGGGCTATTCAATAATTGATTGTGGCTGAGAGCGATATGAGTTTACTTAATGTGCCTGGCAGCGCAGGGCTTAGAGAGAAGCTGTTAGCTATTCCACCCCAGGCCCTAAACCCAGGCATTTGAAAATGGTAAAAAGCTTCAAAGACTAAACACTCACCTGGGCAAAAGACTCAGTCAGGCCATTCTTTAGTCTGCAACCATCACCTACTGTATCATCCACCCATCTATCCACCCGCAGTCCACCTTGGTAATGGGGAGGAGGGCTTCAGACTAACAATTTCTACTGAGTTTTTCAGTAGGTGGCACCAGCACATGATTTGGTCACATCCCCCAAAAAATATTTATAACAAAAACATGTTTTTTATATAGCACATTTCATACACAGGGCAATTCAAAGTGAATTACATTAGAAAAAGTGTATAAATAATGGCTTATTAGTTTATTTCTACAATGATTCAGTAATTTCAATTTACTTTATGTTTAGACTGCTGTCTTTACTTCTACAATAAAGCAATTAGCATTGTGGCGTATGTCTGTCTGCTACAAAAGAAAAATACTGTTATTTTCCCTGTACGCTAAGATGTTTATTTTATTTACAGAAACGACCCTACACTTTTGTAAATTCCATGTGCTTTGACATGCTAAATTTGACCAATAAGAACTAGTGATGGGAAGTTTATTTTTAATGACTTGGATCTTTGAGTCATTCAGTGAAAAAAACGAATATTTTGACTGATTTTGTTCATTTTAGTCAGTATTGCCCAGAGCACCCCATGACCCACTGCCGGCAAACAATAAACTGAAAACTCAAGTCACAATTTTACGTACAAGCCTCTCCTTCAGAATAGAAGGTTAATGCTGACCAGTTTTAGACTTGTAAATGTGTGGTTTAAATGAGGTACATTTATAACTACTAGGCATTCAAAGAGAATTTCTTAATGCATTTATAACTAATGTAGGTCTAGTTGCAGCTTCAATACAATTACACTGAAGTGTTTAGCTGCCTGTGAGGGTGAGCACATAGTTTGAGAACTGCAAAGTATTTCCAAAAATGTTGGAATTTTTCACTAACAGATGTCTGTGTCAGTATGTAGGAGGATGAGGCAAGTATGTAGGTTGATCTGGAGGACATTTTATAAATTGTCCGTTATAATGCCAATAACCCAAGCACATATTGTATCTTTACCATACTTTGGATAGAGGAAGCTTGTTTCTTTGTTGAGAAAGGTCTCTGATTTGAACTTTGTAAACCACATCCTTATAGCATCCTCACTTTATTCCATACTTTGGCATCATGTTGAAAATTCATTGCATAAGGCAGAAGCTACCCAGAAGAGGCTATTGTCACAGTTGGCATTAGGGGTGAATGAGAGTGTCGCAAACACGCAACTTGCGAAACAGACAAAGTTTCATTACAGATAAAAAAAAATTCACATTAGTGTTTGATCAAATCATTAAACTTGGAGAAACAAAAAAGGTTGTATTTAAAGGTTGCACTGATGTGGGCAATTAAAAATGTTACTTGAAAAGCTCAGAAAAAGGGTCACAAAACATGACCATTTAGTCCCAGTCTGGAGCCCTGGGGAGCGTGTGTGTGTTTCACGAATGTGTGTGTGTTTGCATGCGTGCGTACGTACGTGCACGTATGCATACGTGAATGTATGCGTGTGAGCGTGCTTGTGTATGTGTGTAAGCGTGTACATTTGGCAGGGGCAGCACAGCTGGATCTCCCCAGCAGCAGTGTTGTAGCAGCCCTAAGGTTCCTTTCTGTGCGTCGTAATAGAGTGCTCCTGTCAGCCTTCCCAGATGCCTCACTGTGAGCACCCTCACTACACCAGCACAACCCACTAAACACATCCAACCCTGGCACTGAAAAAAGTGCAATCTTAGAAGTCTCATCATATCTTTACAGGGTGGAAGTACACCAAACTTAAACCTAAAACCCTTGTTGAAACTAAACCCTGCTAGGGCTGCCAGCAGAACGACAAGACTAGATCTAATAATTCAGCATACAACAACACACTAGAGACACTGTCGGTGTCGTACCTTCAGCCTCGCTCCCTTTGGTGTAAACAAGCTGTGAGATAAAGAGGTTTAAAGCTAGGGGAGATCCTGTTACACCCGTCAAATTCCCACAGTGCTAGAACGTGCATGGATTTCCTGATACTGAGGCCTCGCACATAACGTGGGGAACTGACATCTCCTCCCGACTGTCTGCACTGTTGGAGGAGGAATTATTCTCTCTCTCTCTGTCCTCTCTCTCCCTTTCAAAAAACAGACGTAACCTCCTAAGTGGAAGCAAAAGCTCTCTCTCTACTTCTTCCTTGTTCACTGACTCCCTCTCTCTTTCTCCCTCTTCTCCATCTCAACCTCTCCTTCTCGTACTTCCTGATTTGCCAGACATCCTCTTTCCCCTGCTGTCACATTTTGTACAGATGGTTAGGCCCTATGGAGCACTCTGTCAGTCTCCATTTGCCCGGCGCAGTGTGACAGCGGGCCTGATGGTTCGTGAAGGGCCCCCGACTCCCCCAGACACACGGACACTGACATTTTCTCAAAGGGGCCCGCACACGCCTCCACACAGCCAGATACTGTAGGAGAAAAATTAAGAGAACCTGGAGTTGACCCGGAGCCAGCCACAGGCTAAGAGAGAAAGGGAGTGTGGGAGAAATAGAGTGAAAAGGAGATGGAGGTTTCGGAGAAAGAGAGAGCAGAGATGGGAGGTAAAGTCGCGAGGTGAAGGAGAAAGAGAAGTGGAGAGAGAGTGTGAGCTGTCAGATAGGACACACATCAGTCCTTGCCTTCAGATGTGATCTCACAGTTCAGGTCAGTAACCTATCCCGTGCCCCGGCGCCATTACACTAATCACTTCCCTGGGCGGCTGTGCCGAGTCGTGTAGCAATGAGACCGCCCGGCCACACAGGCAGTGTGTGTGTGTGTGTGGCCAAGCGGAACAGAAAGAGCCCCCGACCACCCTCAGACGCACTTCCACCTGACATGCCCGTTTACTCAGAGTCAATACAGCCACACACGCTGTCAAACTCAGTAGGTACGTACACATTTATTTTACATATAAACATAGGTTTTGATATTTTTTAATCAATTGTTTAATCAATAATGAGTAATTCTTCTTATTGAATTTGCCTCAGGGATTCAGAAATGTAGCGTTACAGTGTAATTTATTTTACACTGTAATGTTCCCGCATCAGTGGAGATATATATATAAATATATAAATATGAAAGGTGGTTTTGACAAGTACAATTGTCTGTTTGTAGCCTTCTGCAGGCTTCAGTGCACCAGCACATTTTCCAAGCTACCTCATGTGGAACAATCTGACACATAAACATCCATAGAACTCACAGACTGACAGCTATGTTTCCCTCTCCACATGGTTTCCCTTCTGTTATTTAGCTCCCTATTTATTTCACTTTTCTAACTGACAGCCATTTCGTTTGGGTTTTATATTTACTTTTGTCATTGACAAATATTAGAACTTTCAAACAATTTCTGGATGTTTGGCCTACCTTGATGATGAAATCTTTTGAACTGCAATGGAAAGAAAAACTTTGAATGTTATCCATTTGTATCGTTGATATGTCATATTAATTGAAATACTAAAATGGACACATTTAAAACATAAGATTATGCTGGGCTACATGTAATTTCGTTAGTCGCTCTTTATTTATGAATATAGGCTAATAGTTTTTACAAGCCAATATGTTGAAATATGCACGAGTGCGGCTAAACCATCCACTAAAAGGTATGTATGACTGAACTAACAAGAACAAACCAAACCGCAAACTTCTGCAGACTAGGCCTATTAGAAATCTTAACCAGGCCATACCTCTCATGTCGGCTATAATATGCATTTATTATTAATACATTGTGTCTCCACTTGGCAAAACATCCATTCTACATATTTAGTAGTTCAAAGAGATGTCCACGATTAGCAAGTTTGCACATTAGGCCTATCTTCACGCTGGCTAGCAGGTGCAACACAAAAAGACGGGGGAAAACACGACAATAAAATGGAACCTCTTCAGCATTTTATTCCAATTTGTATTGTAATGCGAGAGTCGAAACAGCTGAATCATTACGGACTAATGTACGTTTTGGCAGCGGTACCTACTTTGTAAAGACCTTTAAAACACCTCGTTCAAACAGGTTTAGAAGTCGAGCGTCACCAGGTCTCATGAAAACCAACAAGCACGTTGTACAGAATGATATCCTACCTAGAGTCTACCTCAAATTAAATGCTGTACCAACCTTTGCCAATACTGTTTAATTCGTTACTGTATCCTTGCTGCAAGGTATACAACACATGTGACGAGACCGGGGAAGGGAGGAGGGAGCTTCTGTATTGTAGCGCCCCAAGGCGATGCTTCTAGTCAATATATATCTCCCACACACTCGCTCTCGCGCTCCCATTTGAGCGGGATATGCGCTGTGTGCTTGGTCTTGCTGGACACAAAGAATTGACAGACACCACAGACCCACACCAGGTAAGAACACCTAATGTATTTCCGTGTTTTATATCCAATAAAGCCTAACACTGGGTTTTTAGATTATTTAGCTTCAAAGTTTTGGTCAGTGGTTGGTAGGCTAATTGAGATAATTGGTCCACAGACCATCGTCCATGGGAGACTAGGTTAGAACATAACTCAACGGTGATTTGACATTATTGGAATATGCATTAATATTTCAGGAGAAATATGTATAATATGCGATTACTATAGTATCTCATTAAAATATTATCCTTATTATGTTAAGGTTATTATCAACATTTCCCTCTCTACATTTCAGTCAAAAAAAAAAAATATCAAAATTTTGACAGTAATTCACTGGGGATGTGAAGTGTCATGGATATTTTTGTTAATTTCAAACTACAGCTTTATTTTAGGCCAAATTCTACATCAACAATTTCACAAGAGAATAGGATAAGCAATTTTGCCTAGAATAAAAACACTTTCATTTTGTGTGACTTGAATTCAATGTCTATCAAAGTCCAAATTAGGACTGAAGCCGAGGTATTTTTAAAAAGTTACTGAATTAATTATTGTATTTTATTTAAAATACACGAATAGAGGAATATATTGGTTATTGAATGTTTTGATATCATCAATTTGGATTCCTTCTGCAACTTAAAACAACTTTTCAATTATTTTATTGTCACCTCGAATGATTAATTAAATATAATTCTATAATACTTATAGTAGGTATTTAGGTAGGTATTTCATGTTTTATGAGGATTCTATTAGCAGCAGCCAAAGAAAAACGTTTTTCTGGAGTTTGAATCCAATTCAACACATGTATGTAAAAGTCCTAAAGACTGTACTTAAAAGTGTTGTTGAATATTGACAGCTTTTATTGAACATCAGTTATACAACATCACAGAGTTATCAAGTATGTTGCATGGTGATAATATATATAATTATAATAACATTAATTTTGAAATGGTTTCTTCCTCTCTTTCAGAAACGTTGTCTTTTTTCAAGTTGACAAGTTTGCCGCAAGCAACCATCTTAGGTAAGTCTTATCTTTTCTGAATTCAGAATGTTGTCTGTATTTAAAGGCAACATTTGTTCATATTAAATCTTGTAGTGGGTTAATAGAATTCAGCATGCTATCAAATGTGAATTTCTGTCCATAGCCAACAGAACAACACTTCATATTGGTGTCATTTAAAAATTCCCTCTTCCCCCAACCCATCCAAGGTTATTGGTTTTGGTTGTTATTGTACAAAACGTGTCAATGCTTTTAGTGAGGCGAGCCTTCTTAATTGAAACAATAAATGCCGAATCTGAAACGATTAGGCCTGTCCGATTACAAGCCCCTAAAAGCTTAAAACAAGACCGCAGAGTCACCAGCCTAGAGGGCATGGTGGCCACTAACTCTGTGTCCGACACAAAAAAATGTAAAGGGGAAAATGATTTTTATCGATTTGCTCCTAATAGCAGCTGTTAGGATCCATTATGAGCTCTGGGGCCAGGTTAGAGCCTCGGGGGTAGATGAGGGAGCCAATCACATGGTCCGATGCAAACAGACAAGTTCTGAGGAGCCAGTCAGAACACGGTTCTGTGAAAGGGCCTGCCACCCTGTGTTAGAGTGAGATGCAGATAATGTAGTGAAGTCCAGGTCATTTTCTGTTTCTCTGTCCTCAGAATGGGACAGCCATAATCGTCACATGAGGTGTGATAAGTGGAGTGATGGTTTATGAAATGTGTATTGTATTATTAAATCAGTCTTTACCAGGGATCTCAGAGAACAGAAAATAATGATTAACGTAATTAAGAGAAAATAATCAGGGGTGTGAAGCTGATTTTACTTTAGCCCCGGACTCCTAAACATCACACAGGCTTTCATCCCCGAACGACCCCAGGAGAAAGACAAATTAAAAGCCTCCCAGCAGGGTCTTTTCATTTGAAGAGCGACACTCTTTCGTTCGCACACTTGCTCTACCCACAGGGCTAACCCAGCGGCTTGGCTTACAGTGGAGAAATATTCTAAAGTTCTATTTTTCCCCTGAATTCTATTAATCTTTTTGTGTTTTTAAAGTTTCATTAAATAAAAGTTATTCTTTTCTGGAAGTAAAAAGCATTGCTTCGTTGAGAGAATTAGGCAGTAGTTCATTGTAAAAAAAATTTTTTTATGACTGACTGAATGCTGCATTTAATAATGGCATTTAAATCAGCTGCATCAGATCCTAGGGTAGGTCAAGTGTGTAAAACTTGATTTAGATTTGTAATGTTGAATTAATTTGACATTTAATCTGCATGGTTCAATTAATGTGTTTACCTTTAGGGGATGTAAACCACCTTTATTATAGATGGATGAGGGGTCAAATGTGTTGTCAATTGTCATATCCCACATCATTTTCAAAATATAGAGGACATAAGTGAAAAGAAATGTAGTCATTTCTTGATGACATTTTTGACAGTTTCTTTTAAGAGTGTCAAATATGTATGATTTCTTCAAACTAAAAGCCTTTCTACAAAATATTGGAATGTGCCATATTTAGTGCTCTGATGTATTGAAAAGACAAATTCCTTATAATGTCATACAGAAGTCAGTAATTTACTCCAAATACCCAAAGCAGAAAAATACATTAAATAAATGAGCTTTGGTTATCTTTGGGATTTATTAAAAAAGTAGAACCCAAAGCATCACATTTCTTACCATGTCACTTCCCCAGTAAAGTCCAGCTGTACTAGAGCAATCGGAAACTTCCTGAACACCACCCCAACTCCCAAAGCCAAGAAATCGAGAGTGGAGACAGAAGCGGGTGAGAGGAGAGATGTTAAACTTGGTGTTATGCTGCCTGACCCAGATCCCAGCCCTGGCACTAACAATGCCCTATGGGCGTGACACCAGGCTCTCATTAAGAAACCAGGCCCATGCCCCATCTTCCCCTCCGCCCTGTGCAACCCTAACCACGGCCCACTGCGCCGCTAGCTGGCCTTCAGGGGCCCAGCCCAAAGCGCATGTAGCCAGGTCAGGGCCATGCGTGGGAGCCCGCTGCACAGGTGCCATGCCCCACGGGGCTGCCTGTTTCCCCCCAGCTCTGGGCCCTACTAGCGCCTGGTGCTGCACTGGAAATAATGAGTAGTGGCAGGTACAGTGAGAACAGGGGAGTGGGGGCCTCCCCACAGTTAGAGTTGTGGCAACTCAGCTTAGCAGCTCAGGCAGAGAACACATGACAACTCTTAGAGATACACGTATGCTGATACCTAGCCCCCCCCCGTCCCACCCACGCATATTCACATCCACGCATCTGTGTAGGATGGCGGCTTCGTACACCGATGCAGCCAGACTCAGGGAAACATTAGGGGATATTCAGTCACCATGCGATCGGCACAGAAACTCCTGCACTCTCATTCCGTTCTGCTTTCTCTTTTCGGGACTTGGTTAAAAATTTAGACTGACTTCTAATATAATATGCATGACAAGGTTCTATCATTTTATTATAAACTGCATGGTTTCAATCCTAAATGCTGACTTAGATGTGATGTATTGGCCACATACCACACCCCACTCATGCCTTATTTTTTAATTATGACTTCATGGAAACATGTAATTTTCATGTCATAATAAAAGAACAAATATCTTGCGTTCTACAGCTTGAAGAAACTCGAAGAATCTTCATTAACGAATATAGAAATGTACTAAATCCAGCCAGGAGAGGACCAAGCGACTGCATCTCTATAGCCCCATCTCTCCAAGACCTCCACACACGTTCTCCTCAGAATACCCTGCACTGTGAGGAATAAATAACTCCCCATCATGTCCAAGGAGGACCACGCGTGCAAGGTGACCTCCGTGTGCAAACACAAGGAGCGCAAGCCCAAGAAGCCCCACTACATCCCGCGGCCGTGGGGCAAACCTTACAACTATAAGTGCTTCCAGTGCCCCTTCACATGCATGGAGAAGTCCCATCTGTACAACCACATGAAGTACAGCCTGTGCAAGAACTCCCTGTCTCTGCTCATCGAGTCCGACTGGCCCTATAAGAAGGGCAACTTGCTGCACCCAGACCAGCTCCGGCCACTTCAGCAGGCACACTGCCTCCGGACCGCAGCCGGGAAAGAGGAGCCCGGGCCAGCCTCGGGGACCGAGGAGAGGCCCCGTCAACGGTGTGCGGTGGAGGAGGAAGGAGACGAAAGGCAGAGCCTCGGAGGGGAGGAGGACGAGGAGGAGGAGAGCAGACAGGGAGAGGGGGCCAGAGAAAGCTCCAAAAGCAGGGAGTCATCAGAAAGGGCGACCAAGAGAACCAGTAAACGTCCCGAGACGGATCTGCTAATGGCCGATATGTTCTCCCTGGAGGACCAGCTTCTCCGGGCCCGATCGGTGGAAGTGGAAGCCCAACTGAAGCACTATAAGCTGCCTAAGACATGCCTGACGGCCCCTGGGCTGCTGTCGGAACAGTGGCGCCTGCTGGCCAACAACAATAACAAGGCCAAGGCAGAGGGCACCCAGCCCAGAGTGGGCAGCACAATCCCCTGCTACCCTCCTCCACCTGGCCTGGTGGACTACCAGGACCCCACAGCACTCAACCTGTCTGTCCTTGGGGTTGGTTACCCCCTGAGCCCCAGCCTCTTCTCCTATATGAACTCAATGAACGCGATCCCCACCGTCGGCACTAATGTAAACGGGGCAACTCACGCGCAACTCGCCCAGCTGCCTTTCCTGGCATCGGCCGCTCAGCTCATGCACCCGGCGTCCAGTGCACATCACCCGGCCAACCGCAGCCTCCTACCGCCCCAGTTCTACTACCCCTTCCTCTGTGAACATGCCTTCGGAGCATCATCGGCTCATAGCGACTTCAACAAGGGGCTGAAGACCTCAGAGAGCAGCCTGGAGCCCAATCCCAGCTACCAGCCGAAAGTCAACCTGTGGAAGGTGCCTGCTCTAAGGCCAGGTGCCACCTCTCCTGCCGGCTGGGTGTCCCAGCAGCGAGAATCACCAGACCCGTCTAACAGGGCAGGGGACAAGCTCCAGCCAGCAGCCAAGGATGGGAAACCAAGCTGGGGCCTCAAAAGAACCGGGGCCCCCTTGGGGAACCACAAGTCCCCTCCGGAGAAGAAGCCAGCCCTTGGGTTTACCCTTGACCTCCTCAAGAACATTCAGAACACCACCCCCATCTCCATGGCAACCGAAAAGCTTCTCCTTCACAGCAGGTAATAATATTAGCTACTACTGTTTAGCAACATTTTTATAACTCCATACTCATATTTCACTCTGGTATCTAGAGGTTTCTGCAAAAACCAATCTTCTCTGTGCTTTCTCCGTAGTTTTACGAATGCTCAGTCACAGTCCCATCTGGCAGAGCAGTGGTACACCGATTCCCCCGCCAGCCCAGTCAGTCAGTCGCCTTCTCCTACACGCTGCGGGAGACCCAGCAGCAGGGACTCCGGCACTGGCCGAGGGATAGAGGACGCGTCCCCAGAACCAGAATCAGCCACTGCCCTCCTCAGCCACCTCTCCAAGGCCCTGCAGGAGTACCAGGAGGCTGAACGCAAGATCTCCCACCTGGAGAAAGAGGACCTCCCAGCTCAGGGACACCTATGGGAACACCTGAACAAGATCCGCAGCGAGCTCTCCCACATCCACCATGCACTGGAGAGGACGGCCCGGCAGAGCGAAGGACCCCTGGACCTCTCGGTCAAGAAGGAACAAACCGGAGTGACCGAAGTGGTCGCAACCGGCGACCACGGCCTCCCGGGAGCCTCCCTTAAAGACGACCTCACCACGGAGACAGAGGAGGAGGAGGAGGAGGAGGAGGAGAGGGACGAAGAGGAGGAGGAAAACGAGAGGAGGAAGGAGGAGATGAAGGCTTCGTTGGAGAGTCGCAAGCAGTCATTGGACGTGCTGATCAAGATGAGCCAGGCGGGGGTGCAGATAGTAAAGTCGGAGGTCCTATCACCAGGGGGGTTGGGGTTCAGATCCAGCCAGGCGGAGGGACTCTGGCCGGGAAGAACCACCAAATGTGAGGCCGACTCCAGCGTGCTGCTTTGCCCCGATGGACGGCCTATCACAGTCTTCAATGACTTCCACATGTCCTCCAAAAACTCCAAAAGGCCCGTGCCCATCCAGCGACTAGGGGAGACACAATGTCCATCCAGCCCGCCGATGGCAACAGACTCCTAAACCTCGTGATACTTGATCTCCCTGCTTGCCGCATTCCTGTAAGCCCTGTGGTAGCAACACAGAAGCACTACTTCCTTTTGTTTGTGCACTGCGTGTTCGTCTGGACACACGGGGCTGGTTTTGCTGACACAGATTACATTTAGGCTAGGACTACGAAATCTGCGTCAATGGAGAACTCTTGTTTTGTTCCTAGCCTAGGCTTGATCTTTGTGTGTGAAAAGCTGTCTCCGTGTGTCCTGATGATCACTCTCCACTCACCACTAACGTCATCTTACAGCACCACCCCCCTATCCGCACAATGACCACAGAGCTTAGCACCTTAAATGAATGAAGTGGAGACCGAAGAGAACTGACAAATGCACTAAAGACTAGTCCCCTCCAACATTTCTCCCCTTTAAAATGTTGATACAAGATTATCAAGGGGGGGGGGGGGTATTCTAATGGTCAATAGGGTTGGTTAAAAGACTTGCACATAAAAGAAAGACACAGAACACATGAATATGAAAATAATGTTTTATGTTTCTCTGGTGTGAATCCTCTTAGAATTCTGTCACAAGTTGAGACAATCCCTTGAACTGATGTGTATATATTGTAATTTATTGGATTGATGTACTCAAAATGAATTAATAAGTAAATGTTATGTTTTATATTGTTGGATGGTCTCATTGTGTCTGATTTAACCATTGCACTCCACATTTGTATAAAATGCACTTCAATGTGTTTGAATAAACAAAGAGATTGTGTACTAAAAGTTGTTGTAGACTTTTGCTCTTTTACTTTGTGTCGAGGCTTCCAAGTGAATGAGAGTACAAAAGCACTACTAAGGATGTAATATCAAAAGCAGACAGCATAGCAGTTAGAGCAAGTAAAACAAAGGTTTCTAAAACTAATCCTGTAGACAACAATGTGAAAAATGTATTTTGTGTCATTGAGGAAGACAAGGACAGAAAGCTACACTTAATAAGAGTGCTTACTTAATAACCAAAATGTACATGTACAAATACATTTCTATACATAAACTATATTTTCTAGTTTTTATTGGTAGGTCCCAGCAGGACTATACTGCCGTATTAAAGAAGCAGTCAAGGGTCACAGGTTATTTAGATCGGGGGTAAGTAAAACATTTCGGTTAATGGGCCACATTGGAATTTTAAAATCAAATTGAGGGTTGCCCATTTGTATGATTTATTTATCTGAAAATGTATCCCCCTTAAATAATATTTGATAGGTGGTCCAGGGACACCAAGTGGTCTACACTGTGGCCACCACAGCACATGTACTGCTACAGCATGGGTTTGAATCCAGCCCACTGCTTTAAAGCAAAAACCATCCTCTATGCTTCACCACTTTCATATCCAATAAAACCCAAACATGCATGAACCTATGTCTATAAAAAGAATATATATGTTGTACCCAAACCTTACACGTGAAATGTTTGCCCAAATCTGGCCTGGCGGGCCTTAGTTTGCCCACCCCTGATCAGGATAAAGGTGTTGCACCCCAATATCTTGATGCTCTCAAAGTGTGCACTCATTCTTTACTCCCTTTAAGAGAATGGGACAAGTGCACACTCTGGGGAAAGAGGAGAGGTTGTTGGGATGCCACCGTGGTCTTTTCTAATGCACAGTGGCATGACCTCTGTAGCTCTGCTCCATCTACACTGGCATGACAGGGTGACCAATCCAGTCTAAAGGTGAATAGGCTCCCTGAGCTAAAGCCATCAGCGTCACCTGGGCCTGGATGGCTGCTACGCCTGGACCCCCCCCCTTCAAAGGTCAGGGCCTCAGGCTTGGGCTTCAGATAGGCCGGAGAGAGGGCTACCTGTCAGCCCCTAGGACGGGTGCTCAGCACTGAGCCGCCCTGTGTTCCCCTGCCCCCTGCCCTCCACTCCTCACGCCCGTTCACGGCAGCAAAGGTCATCTGTCAAAACCGAAACAACCAAAAATGGTACCTCCCTGGTCACAATGGAGAGGTCAAACTGTCTGTCTGTTCGCTTTACTAGTTTGGTAGATAAACACGGTGCCAGACAAATTGTTCACCTGTCCATAGTAAATAGCTCTCTGAAGACCCTGGTTTACATGACAAAACATCACGCACAGACTCACTCACTTAAAGCCTTGAGTAAAGTACTGTATGACTAACAATATGTACACTAACAATAAAATAGCCAACATTTTATTAAAAAGAACAATATAAATAGTCAACAATAAAATAGTCAAAGAATTTTGCTAGTGCCATGGAATAAAACACTGAGTGTACAATGGACCTCTTCAATGAGAGATCTGTCTCTGGGGTCCAATGTCAGCTGGCAGGACTCTGATAAGATGAAAAATAGAATAAGTGAATGTTAAGTGAACATTTTGATGTGTCTGCTAGTGAGAGAGAAGGAGAGAGAGGAGGAGTGTGAGAAAGGGAGGAGTGTGAGAGAGGTTACTCGCTCTCAAAGGACTCCTCTCTGGTCTCAGCAGTTTCACCTGAGATTTTGTCACTATGGATACAGACACACTAGTATTGGTCCATGTTCTTTCTACAACCATCAATCTTTTACGGGCTACTTTATGGGACTTGGGTTATTTAAGTATTAAGACAGGACACTATTTGTAAGCAGGATACATCGCAGAGTTGTCTGGTTACGGCAGTTAGTCATGGTGAATTGGCAGTATACCACAAACCCCTGAGATGCCTTGTTGTTTATATGTACCTGATCCTTGAAGAAAGAAAGATGGTCAGGAAAGGTAATGAATGGAATCATAAACTGTGTGTGCTCCTGTTCCTTATAGATGTACTTTATTAGCCCAGCAGCTCAGTTCTTTTAGGATGTGCATATGACCACACATGACTTTCTCTTGAAACGAAATATACCAAATATACCCAATCTTATTCAATTCCTTGTTAGAAAATATCCTGTAGTCAATCTTTCAGTTCATAAACTGATTTTATTACTTGTTCAGAGGTGACATTGTGGTTAGACAGTGATGCCAGAGATTAACGAGAGACACAAAGAGACTGGAAACTCTACAGAGAGGAAACAATACTTAGGATGACAAATGTTCTATTATGGGGATTGCACACATAAATGGAATACAAAAGAAGCCCACATTGGTATAATTCAAATGAAACAAGCATTTTTAGAAACAATTATTTTCCAATGAAACTGATATTATGGTCCATTGGAAGAATTGTTCACGCATATTTGACATGTCTATCTTAAAGCACAATTAAGAATTAATATAATAAAGGTGGAATGTGTGTTATGTTGTCATTAACACGGTCTTTATAAAGATCCAATATAGGGTTACAAAACAATTGGTGTCATATGATGCAAAATATGATGCACATTTCTAGGAATCACTCAAGTAATCTTTTCTCAGATCTAAGTTAGTTATGACACCTGGAGAATATGGATGTGTTCCTCTGTGTGTGAGCTGTTCAAGGTCAACATCTCTCCTCCTATATTCAATGACCTCCTGCTCTAGTTGCCTGACTCAGATGAGCTAAAATAGAAAAATATTAGCAAAATAGTCTGCATATTAATGAACACAGGTAATGAGCTGTATGGTAATCTTCCAGCTGGCGTGCTGGAAAGAGACAAATGTGTAGAGTTTGCTAAATTGCATTGGTTCTTGGTATGGTGGCTTTTTAAGGTCATGAACATCAGTAGTTGTTTTGTTGTGGTGGCTCTTTAAGCCCATGAACATCAGTAGTTGTTTTGTTGTGGTGGCTCTTTAAGCCCATGAACATCAGTAGTTGTTTTGTTGTGGTGGCTCTTTAAGCCCATGAACATCAGTAGTTGTTTTGTTGTGGTGGCTCTTTAAGGCCATGGTTGCTCTTTAAGGCCATGAACACCAGTAGTTGTTTTGTTCTGGTGACTCTTTGGTCATGAACATCAGCAGTTGCTTTGTTGTAGTGGCTCTTTGGTCATGAACACCAGTAGTTGTTTTGTTGTAGTGACGCTTTGGCCATAAACACCAGTAGTTATTTTGCTGTGGTAGCTCTTTGGTCATGAACATCATTAGTTGTTTTGTTGTGGTGGCTCTTTGGTCATAAACATCAGTAGTTGTTTTGTTATGGTGGCTTTTTGGTCATGAACATCAGTAGTTGTTTTGTTATGGTGGCTTTTTGGTCATGAACATCAGTAGTTGTTTTGTTGTGGTGGCTCTTTGGTCATAAACACCAGTAGTTGTTTTGTTGTGCTGACTCGTTGGTCATAAACACCAGTAGTTGTTTTATTGTGGTGGCTCTTTGGTCATGAACATCAGTAGTTGTTTTGTTGTGGTGGCTCTTTGGTCATGAACATCAGTAGTAGTTTTTTGCTGTGGTGGCTCTTTGATGCCATAGAGTTGTGTGTCTTCCACTGTTCCTGGGGTCCTCGTTAAGGTCAACACCATTATCAGCACTACTCAGTGCCAAGATAGTATGGCCAAACACCTGGTTAACTCTGCCAGGAGGCTAAACCTTGTCCATAAGTGTATCTCACTCTAAGCCAATAACCCCACGCACTTACTGTCGAAATCCGAAGCTGTTTCCTAGCAATTCAAAGTATATCATTCCACTGTCTGACAGATTATCTACGAATGGAGAAAATTCCAGAACAGTGGCCGTCTACATTGGACAGGACTTCTCACTTAACTGAGCCCAAGAGTGGAAGTGAAATAACCTTTATGCAGCAGAGACCATATCAGATTATTTTTTATCCAACATACACTGATAAACTGCTGATCAGAACGACTGTATACTTCCAATAGTTTGTCATGATTTGAGCGTATCATATCCTGTAGCCTAGTTGTTGGAGGCTTTGACCAAATTGTGATTTTGGACCTCCTGAGACCCTGGGTCCATATATGTGGACATTTTAGGCTTCCTGTACCAAAGCTCAGGTCTTAGGAGGTTAAAGGCAGGAGATTCATAGTGATGCTAGAGGTGAGTCTCACAGAAAGTGTCCATACAAACTAGACTCGACTGCTTTGAGTTTTCTGCCCGTGCAGAAATCACACATAACTTCTCAGTCCCAGCAGAACTGTGAACAAATAAGCATGTTGGACGACTTCTGTCTTCATCATTTTTTCCATCAGTTCAGCCAAAAAAGAGTTTTTCCTCAGAACAGACCGCGGAATTAAGCATTCCTTACTGGGAGCAGCTGTGTCCACAGGGAATAACCACTGGATCCTTCAGTAGATCCACACAGATCAAACAGTTGATCAAGTCCAATGCCATTTTGATTTTAAAAAACTAACGGCGCAACAGAAGCCAGAGAGTTTCATGTTCCTTGAACAGTTTGTAATGATATTTTGTGCACAGTGGCTCAATGGTTCAAATTTCAGATACCTTGTCTGGCCAGCAGAGTGCATGAGTGTTCTTTCACAGCCAGAGAGAATGTTGTCAATCTGGCACGTCTGGAGATTTCATAGGTTCATGAAAGTAATGGCACTAGTAGTAGATAGAGCTGCACTGAGAATAGTAAAACAGAATACTCACAATCCTTTAACAATTTTACACCACATATTTATTGTTATGTTCTATATTGCATTAAATCATGGTGAAATAGGGTTCTTCCATTAGTGAACTTCACTCCAAGTAAAATTTCAGTTTGACCTTCTTTTCATGATGACTAAGTTAATGTAGTGTTTTTTTAAATTTAATAACATGGTTTAGGGGCATTACCAAAGCACTGAATAACAAATTTCAAACAGCCCAAAATGAACTGATTGGAAATATACTCAAGATTTGCCCAAGGTTATACAATGATCTTTTGAGGGAACTTAAATTATATTTTCAAACTGAAAAGGTTTTCTATAATAATTCCCTACATTGTTAGGATTTTTCTTCATATTGCTAAGATGTATGTAGTGTGTTTTAATCTTCTGTATTTTAGTTTATGTATTTTCAAAAAAGGTTTTATAACTTTTTTGTTTCTTTTTCTGTAATTTTTATGAACTTTTACTGTGTTCAGGTGTCATTTATGGTATTATGTTTCAAATTGACCAAGTTACTCAAATAAAAAAGGCATGTGCATCATGTGGATGGTAAAATAATAATTTCACAAGATGTAATCAAATACAGCATAAGGACTCAATATAATCAGAGCTTTATCTTTTGGCCTAATACCAAATCCCTGTAAAATAACTGGAAAAATATAGTGACGTATGTAATGAATCGGTGAAGACATTTGAGCCAAAAGTTGTTACAACTGGGAACTACCATAGATATTTCTATTGAATGTATAGTGAAAGGCCAGTGAATGGTCATAGACATGCTATTTCTAATGCAGACCAGATTATCCCCCACTTAGAGATTCACACACATCTCCTATGTTGACAGATAGATACACTGCTGTTGTCTCCCGTTTGCGAGTCCGACAGGGATCTAATATGACACCAGTGAATAGAATGGACACCCAAGTTTGCTCCTATAAGAATTAGCATGTCTGTGCCTTTGGACAGGATCACTTTCATCTAAGCCTGTAGACCCGGCGTGAACGGAGGCAGAGAGGGAGGGGTGTGGCGAGGGACAGAAACGCAGAGAGGGAGGGGTTAGAGGACAGGAGACGAGTGTGGCTCGGCCCAGAAACCGGTGCGTGAGGATCGGGCCCCTCCCCCGGAGCAAACACCCTGGTTATGTGTGAGGGCCGTGGAGCGGCCAGACCCACCAAACACTCCAGCCCAGCTGTATTTGACTAGATGGCTTCCCCGGTCTGGGCCATCTCAGCCCCCCCCCCCCCAAAAAAAGTTCTCTAAATAAGTTCTCTCCTCCTCAACCCTTCCCTTCAAACCACCCCCTCCCAAATCAGGGCTGTCTCACCCTTCCCAGACCCACCCTCTACTCATCCCTTCTTATCCTGCTAACCCCCCCCCCCACCACCACCACCTCCTTTTACTTCTTCCCCCAAACCAATGCCCTGTGGTGAGGAGGGGGGAAGATGGAGGGGGGGGGGTCACAGCTGTACCAAGGTATGAGCTGCCCCACCCACATACAGCTTAGCTATTAACTGTGCATACGCGCTGGTAACACTTGCGTGTGTGGTTTGTATCCCCACGCATTTCCATGCTGTTAGGAATTTCAGAGTATACTCACGCTGCACTAAACATATCACCCTTACTGTACACTTTGTGATCACTTTCATACACTGAGAGAGAGAACACAGATATATATATAAACACAGCTTTCTTTCCTTTTCAACTTTTTTGGAAAGGAAAGAAAAAGGTGCAGTGGTAGCTTAATTTTTTCCCGGAGCTGTGTGTATATGTATATATATATATATATATATATATATATATATATATATATATATATATATATATATATATATATATATATATATATATGTAATATAAACAGTTACCAGCCATATCATGATCCTACAAAACCATATTGGCCATACCCTGAAACTCACACAGCCCATTAAAGGCAGTCCTTCTCCCTCTTCTCCCCTCCAGCATACCCGCATTCCTTGCCAGAATCCCAGAGAGCCCTCTGTACCAGCTGGCTGGGCTTTGAGTCACCTTGGCAACGTGACCAGGAAGTTGCCCAGGCTTCACTGGCACAGCTCAAAGGCTGCCACTTCCTGATTGATTCTCTTCTTTTCTCTCTCCCTCTGTAGCCGTTTTCCCATTTGGCAATGGCCAATCTTCCCCATTCACCACCTAATCCAATGAAAAGAAAAAGAGGAGCACATTTTCCTTATCACTGGGGAGACTTCAGGTTCAAATGGGTACAGGCTAAAACAACTGTGGAATTGAATAAGCTACAGTAGCCACGTTTGATTTGGCAACCTTTCAAGAATTGCCTGGAAATTGCTAACCATTGTTTACCATTATATTGTTAATGAGTACAACTGTCAGTACTATTGTGCATAAAAATATGGTTAATGGCCATTCAGTACAGAGACTTGAAAGGCAACTGTCGATTTCTTAATGTGGATGTCGTTATAGAATATGGCCATAATAGACAGTGACTACGACTTTCATCACACACATGCAAAACTAGCTCATTCATTTTAGCTTGCAGTGTAAACCTGATTTGGGGTCCACTGTTACAGTGCAGAACCTGTGTACTAATTAATATTGGCAGGGCATTAATGGCAGATGGCCTGTTAACAATGCTAATTAACGAGTTGTCCCTGGACAGACTGGTCAGCTCCTGTCTCAGATGGACATGCCCAGACATGTTCCTTTGTGGCTAAATTAGAACTACTGATTTAACATTTGTTGATTAAAGGTATTGTTAACGAATTTTGCAATTAGGCCCTTTTTCTACTTCATCAGAGTGAGATTAAATCATGGATATCATTTTTATGTCTCTGGGTGCCATTTGAATAAATGTGCTCATCAATGGTTTTTACAGTTGCTAATTAGTGAGACCTTTAACTAAAAGGACTCATTGCCAATATATCAAACTATCCCATTAGGTGTTTTCCTGCCATGTGAATTCTGTTAGGATTTGAGGAGGGTAATAATGTTGTTCATTAGTTCGTTTTATTTAGATAAACAAGAGTATTTGCAAAAAAGAAGTGATTGTAAACTGCCATCAGTCAGCTTCTGAGGTAGGGTGGGACATTTTCTCCACAGATCTAAACACCAATGTGTCCACATGTGAATTTTAAAAACATACAATCATATAGTGCCCCAAAATGTTGAATATCAATCTGCCTGCATGGTTGAGTACATTTCACTACCTGTCGGTACGAGAGTCCAGCTAGCTGGCTAGATGGCTTTTGTTGTTACATATTCAATGTTGTGTGCTGCACTGGAATTTATTGAAAGTTATGTGTGCAGCACATTCCCTTTTTGTTTATTATGAACTTGGCTAGCTAAGCTACATGTTGTGTGCCATTGTAACTGGGGCAACTTGTGTTTGTTTTTGCTTGGTACCAGCATGAAAAGAAGGAAACTGCAGTAATTGAAAACTTTATTTACGTACCCTTTAGACCCCAATAGAATTCTAGAATGCTGCTGTGGATTGAGAATTCTCAAAATAAATAATATTTTTTCACACATTTCTAACAAACAGATATAGCACGAAAGCTAAGAACAAATAAAAATTACAAGTTAACTGAGTTTTAAAGACCACATCATCTTCTTTAATTTGACACCACATACATGTAAATCTTTTTTCCCCAATTTTGTAGACACGTAATAAAAAAAACGACCTCTCACTCTTCCTACTCCTCTCTATCGGCTAGCGCAGCACCCATTTGCCACTACACCATTTCTCTAATATCCTGATAAACTAACCAGATAGTAAACTAACTTCAGCAAGCAGTTGTGATTGTTTCTACAGGTGCTGGTCATATAATTAGAATATCATCAAAAAGTTGATTTATTACAGTAATTCCATTCATAAAGTGAAACTTGTATAATGTATACATTCATTCCACACAGACTGATATATTTCAAGTGTTTATTTCTTTTAATTTTGATGATTATAACTGACAACTAATGAAAACCCCAAATTCAGTATCTCAGAACATTAGAATATTGTGAAAAGGTTCAATATTGAAGACACCTGGTGCCACACTCTAATCAGCTAATTAACCCAAAACACCTGCAAAGGCCATTAAATGGTCTCTCAGTCTAGTTCTGTAGGCTACACAATCATGGGGAAGACTGCTGACTTGACAGCTGTCCAAAAGACAACCATTGACACCTTGCACAAGGAGGGCAAGACACAAAAGGTCTGAAATAAATCAACCTTTTGATGATATTCTAATTATATGACCAGCACCTGTATATGACGGAACGGTCATGATCCTTCATGATCACTTGACAACATCGTCAATAAGGCACAACATTACTGGTTCTAATCTTGGCTAGCTAGTGAAAGTGACAGCTTGTCGCCTCACAAGAGAAACAAATTTGACAACTTTTATGAAGTCTGACATAAAAACTGAACCGGACACTTAGTTGTCTAGTTAGCTATTGCAGTTTGCACATATGAATGAAATCTGCAGAAACGCGATAAAACATTCAACTAGTTAGCCCACTACACAGCTAAATACTGGAACGTTTTTAATAACAAAACTGCAAAATTGAGCGAGCCACAAATTGGAGCTCCACAGTTGATGCGCTCGCCTATCAATTTATCACGACAGGGTTACTACTATTGCCATCTAAAAGTTATTACCAACATTTAACAACATCAAATGTAGACAACAGCAAAGATACACTCACCTAAAGGATTATTAGGAAAACCATACTAATACTGTGTTTGACCCCCTTTCGCCTTCAAAACTGCCTTTATTCTACATGGCATTGATTCAACAAGGTGCTGAAATCATTCTTTAGAAATGTTGGCCCATATTGATAGGATAGCATCTTGCAGTTGATGGAGATTTGTGGGATGCACATCCAGGGCACGAAGCTCCCGTTCCACCACATCCCAAAGATGCTCTATTGGGTTGAGATCTGGTGACTGTGGGGGCCATTTCAGTACAGTGAACTGATTGTCATGTTCAAGAAACCAATTTGAAATGATTCGAGCTTTGTGACATGGTGAATTATCCTGCTGGAAGTACCCATCAGAGGATGGGTACATGGTGGTCATAAAGGGATGGACATGGTCAGAAACAATGCTCAGGTAGGCCGTGGCTTTTAAACGATGCCCAATTGGCATTAAACAATTACACCACCACCAGCAGCCTGCATAGTGGTAACAAGGCATGATGGATCCATGTTCTCATTCTGTTGACGCCAAATTCTGACTCTACCATCTGAATGTCTCAACAGAAATCGAGACTCATCAGACCAGGCAACATTCTTCCAGTCTTCAACTGTCCAATTTTGGTGAGCTTGTGCAAATTGTAGCCTCTTTTTCCTATTTGTAGTGGAGAAGAGTGGTACCCGGTGGGGTCTTCTGGTGTTGTAGCCCATCCGCCTCAAGGTTGTGCGGGTTGTGGCTTCACAAATGCTTTGCTGCATACTTCGGTTGTAACGAGTGGTTATTTCAGTCAAAGTTGCTCTTCTATCAGCTTGAATCAGTCGGCCCATTCTCCTCTGACCTCTAGCATCAACAAGGCATTTTCGCCCACAGGACTGCCGCATACTGGATGTTTTTCCCTCTTCACACCATTCTTTGTAAACCCTAGAAATGGTTGTGCGTGAAAATCCCAGTAACTTAGCAGATTGTGAAATACTCAGACCGGCCCGTCTGGCACCAACAACCATGTCACGCTCAAAATTGCTTAAATCACTTTTCTTTCCCATTCTGACATTCAGTTTGGAGTTCAGGAGATTGTCTTGACCAGGACCACACCCCTAAATGCATTGAAGCAACTGCCATGTGATTGGTTGATTAGATAATTGCATTAATGAGAAATTGAACAGGTGTTCCTAATAATCCTTTAGGTGAGTGTATATTCACAGTGTATTTGTTACTCAGCAGGACATCATTATTGCTTTCAAAGAGCAAGGACGGTTCCAACTTCGAATCACC
Organism: Esox lucius; assembly: GCF_011004845.1. NCBI lineage: Eukaryota > Metazoa > Chordata > Actinopteri > Esociformes > Esocidae > Esox > Esox lucius. Next base: position 24,939,737 of record NC_047573.1, on the reverse strand, counting down.
GAACAACACAGAAACAGCCTCTTCTAACATAAAAAGTTGTGGCCGCTTTGGCATTAGCATTTTGAGTAAAGAAATAATAAAAACAAAAAAAAGTAAAATGACAACATACCCTTTTTCTGTTGTCTTCTTCATGACAGAATATGCGGGAATACAGTAACACGTTTTTATTAGGTAGATTTGGTGATATTTACACACATTATTGTTAAAATAACAGCCGTCAGTGGCTGCTATGGGATCTAAAGGAAGAAATCGTTATCACAGCAATTGTACTTGGAGTAGGTCCTGAGTTGATCAAGGTCCTATTCCATCGCTTAACATTACATGATGTGGTTGAGGCAGGGCTGTCACCAGGAATCCTGTCCCCCCTGAAAAGATGTATGTCTGCGCCCCATCACTTATAGACAACACTGACATTATTACGATCAGAGTGCCCTGCCACTCCATTGGCCCCATGAATCATTTCCACCTTTCCCCCACGTTGACTGTGGCCCTGGGTTGAGGTCAGAGACTTTTATATATATACATATCATATATACATATCATATATACATATCATATATACATATCATATATACATATCATATATACATATCATTTGCCCCTGTTTTAAGGATAGAGAGGTGTGCAGTGTTGAGTGACGGAGTGAGTGGACATCCTGACAAAATGTTTGAGGGCTGTGTTGGGGTTTGGGGAGGGTAAGCGGATCCATGATCTGTGCCTATTGGCAACTTCCCCCTGGAGATCAGGGATGTGGAGGTGCCACGAGTGAGTGGACATCCTGACAGAGAGGTAAACAGAAGCGTGAGTCGGGTCATGTTAGTCCCAGTGAAGGCGGGGTATGGTGGAAAACAAGTCACAGGTCAAGGGTCATCCACACACCTCCACGGCCCTGATTAGTGCTTCCTGTCCCAGGAGGGGTGTGGAATAACACTCCATATAGCTGCCAGCCTGAGGGACGGATAAACCATTCCGTTAAACATACAGAGACAAACACGGAGGCCAGTGAATTGTTTCTATTTATACACACTGAAGGAGACTAAGGGAGCAGCAGTAATAATCGATGCATAACAATACAACACCAAAAATACTGTCTGATATGTAACATAGATTACATGTAGTTTAGTTTCTCTACAAGAAACCGCAGATACAAAATGCAATAAATAAATGTCAACAATAACCATCAGTCGGGGTTTGTGAAGGCCTGAACTCTGTGGGTATATTTTTAGAAAATCTAAAATAAAACAAAAGGAAATATATTTTCAAACCTTCCTAGCTTCCTTCAAAAGGAAGTGTTATTCCTGAAAACTTTCACACACAGGGGGGGTTAACACTATACCCCCCATTACTAGCTTTGATAGATGTTTGAAAACTGGGTAGGGGGGAGTGTTGGGGGAGGTGGCTCTATGCCATGCATCAAAGGTGGGGGAGGCTTTTTACAATGGACCAAGTTTCTGGAGGGAACTTAAAACTACTGTGTCATCCCCCATGCCCCCCACCAAATCCCTTTGACACCAGCAACCCCCCTGAGGCCATATTTTCAAGAGTCACTACCCATCTGCAACCCCCTCTGACACAAACCAGAGTTTAGCCAGATATAATGCTGTGTGTGTGTGTGTGTGTGTGTGTGTGTGTGTGTGTGTGTGTGTGTGTGTGTGTGTGTGTGTGTGTGTGTGTGTTGGCCCAGACAGGTACCTGAGGTAAGGGAGAACGGAGGCTCTTCCAGGGAGGACCAGGAAAAGGCTGCCATAAATATTACACTCGTTCCTGCAGTACACCAGATTAAAGGAAAGCATGGGGCCATGTTGACCACCACACACACTTCGCTGCACATATTTAAGTATGAGCACACACCCACCAACAGACTCACATTCCCATGCACATACTCAGGCTCTGTGCAGTGCAGATGGTTCCACTGGTGTAGAACACGTTTCAAACAACAATTTATTATGATTAGCCTAAAGTTATGTCTGCACAATTTGTTACATTTATGGTTACTGTGTGGTATGTACAAACAGTGTTCATTTTTTTTATCAGAAAAACTCTGTTGTATAAATACTGGCACATCAGTTGAACACATGTATACTTCAACTTGAGAAGGAGTCAAGAGGGATTCTGTGAATACTGGAGAAAGTGCGTCATAAGTTTTTCTGCGGGTGAAAAGGAGTTGTGATTTATCATGCCTTGTTTAGTTTGGCTTAATCTGTGATAGCTTCTTCTGCAGTTGCTCATATAACTTATCGCTATCATTTAACAACTCTCCAATGTGTTCCATGGAGCGATTGGTCTCATTCTGCTAACGACTCTCCAATGATTCCCATGGACTGATTGGTCTCATTTTGCTAACGACTCTCCAGTGATTCCCACTGACCGATTGGTCTCATTCTGGTAACGACTCTCTAAAGATTCCCATTCACTGCCAGACCATCTCTTCACTAACATGCTTTCACAGCTGCCTTTCAGGTCAGTGCCTGTAAAACAATATTGCTGTTAAACATAGAATGTACTTCTATGCTTTTTGCTTAAGCTTCATTAAAGAAGTATATGTTTTTTAAGTTTTAACTCCTCTTCCTCAGCAAAAATAATAATGAATTTCCGCTCTTCAATCTAGATATTTGTATTCATGTAAAGTTGATGAAAGCTTGTTGTCTTCATTGTAGAAGTGTATAGTCGGCAGATCTCAAATTGGATGGTAATCAGATTACTGAAAAGGGTTTGACAAACGACAAGTGACAGTCACTAGCCCCCGGAGGACGTGAGGGTTCACCAGGGTTCAAGGCTGGGGGTCAGAGTTCAGCCTTTTCAGAGCCGCTCAATCTGAGGGTCATTAAATCCCATCTTTGTGCCATCTCGCAGTATGGAGGGGTTCCATTGGAAGGTTCTATTGGATTCCTTCATGGTTCCATCTTTGTGGTCTGTCTTGCTTCCACCCCTGGGTTCCAACTGGAAAAGGGTGGATTGTGGGTTCTTCTCCTTGTAGGGGGGAAATTAATAAAAGCTTATGCTTGTCGTTCAGATCCATAGAGAGATTGAGTTTGAAATGTGCAGAATAGATGTTATTTGAGGTTGAGTTTGAAATGGGCAGAATAGATGTTATTTGAGGTTGAGTTTGAAATGGGCAGAATAGATGTTATTTGAGGTTGAGTTTGAAATGGGCAGAATAGATGTTATTTGAGATTGCTTTCGATTGTTTGTGTCTATGAGGCAAACCACATTGCAACACAAACAGCAGATTGAAGATTTCACATTCTAGTTTAGCACAACAAAGATGTATAGATTTCACAATATCTCTATAGATATCTAATTAAATTAATGCAAAATCAGCCTTTGTCAGAAAGATCATAAATGTCTTCAATGGTGATTTTAATCTGGTCAAGGCTAGCTAATTATGTGTCAAATAAAATGTAAAACACAAATATATTTCAGTGATTCTCTATGTTATATGTAATTGGGGGGGGATTCTTGATAATCTATTGCATTTAGGGACATTTATTGTATTTGGTGATTTCTGGTGTTATCTCATATGTTAAGTATGTAGTCTCTGGGGTGTCTAGTCGAGGACTTTATTTTCATACGCCTGCCGTCCAAATTTCCATCACAAACATTTCACCCTGGCTGACCCAGTGCCTTTCTTGCTTTTAGAGGCCTCTGATTAGAACGCATGCATGTGCAGATAAAGCCAGCGACTTGGACAAAGTCAGACTGGTTTGTGTGTATGTGTGTGCGCGTCGGAGTTTCAATACAAATGCATACCATACCCCTTCAATATGCTTTAATTATTCAAGTCCCCTCTGCTCCTTTTTGCTTTTTAGCCGTATCTGTGTCTATTGAAGAGTCACTCAGTCACCAGAGGACAGACAGGGGTTTGTCTCTTTCTCTTTTTGTGCTTTCCTAGCCTCCTCTGTTCTATGGCATTGGGGTTAGAATCAGATAAAGTTAAATGACCACAGAGCTAAATATTCATTGTTCCTAAGATGCTTTTCAGAATCCTAAGTACTTCTAAAAATAGATAGATGCATCTATCAATAGAGATGCATGTTTGCATTTTACTGATTAGCATTTTACTGATTAATATCAATTGACTAGGTCATGTTGAAACAATAAATTAAAAATGAAGCAATTTATTCTAACCACATTTCAAATAAATAATATCCATATGTCTGCAGCTTTTACAAACAGTGTTTAGAGCATTCATATACCTCAACCACAGTGCTGCCTGTATACATTCAAATAGCAGCAACCATTAACATGATAATATAAAACCCTAATAATATATAATGCCCTGAGGGCCTACTGATACGATATCCCCAGAGAGAGGTGTGCTATTTCAGACTGGGAGTCAGGGCTGGGTGTGGATGGAGGCAGGGAGTTTACTCAATGACAGGGGACACCAGATTTTGGCGGTCCCCTGAAGGTTTCCACAACAAAGGCACCTCATTTGCAACAGATATATAATTCTAAAAAGACAGCTACTGATCAGCAAGCATTACTGCAGGTGCATGAAGAAAAAAGATAGAGGGAACTTACTGTGTGTGACGTTATTTCATAGAAATAGATTAGAAGGATGCCAGACACACGTCACATTCTATGGTAGACTGAATGGAGAGGTTGAGGAAGGAGGTTCCAATGTAACGTATTTGCTGGGGCAAAACAGTTCCAAATGAAGAGTTGAAATTGTTGAAAAATCCTTTCAGATCTTTAAATGGTTACTTGAACACAAAAAACATTAACAGATCAGATAAAGCATTTACGTACATTTTCCCAAGTAACAATACAATCAGCACTGTAAGTAAGTAAAAATAAGTATGTAAAATATACTATGAATTTAAATAATTAAGTAGTCTATCTAGCTAGAACAGAATATGTATATTACTAGTAGGCTGGATATAATATTGAGACCCTTCAGACCAGAAAACTGAAATCGTGTCTTCGTATTTGCAAGATCAAATCCAAAAGAAATAACGTGAAGGAGTTTAATCTCTATCTTGACTAAATGTTATCTTACCTATTAGCAATTTCATTATGGTGAAGAGTGGGGGAGCTGATAGGGAGGAGGGGTGGGGAGGTCATTAGACTGTAACAATCAGTGGTCTGGGTGCAGCCTAGCGAAGGATTAGGCAGGGGGGGACATGTCAGAGGGGGTCAGAGTATTGGCATGTGTCTATTGTCCTATGCACACCATTGTCTGGGGTTTAAAAAGTTTCTGTTTGTGTGTCTGTGTGTGTGTGTGTGTGTGTGTGTGTGAGTATGTGGGGGTGTGTACTAAGCTAATTATGCTCTGTGCAGCCAAGGATGTCCCCCTGAAACACATTGCACAGTGGAGTCAATAGCAGAAAGCAGCGCTGGACTCACAGGGGTGGGGGGTGGGGGGGTATGGCTGATGGTAATGCTTTTGCAATCAGGAAGCATAAGAAGAAAAGCGTCCATGCATGTCAATGGCATTGATTGGAAACACTTTTATGAGTCAAACCTTCATGTTGGATTTGAGTTTCAGGGACTGTTTGAAAGGGCATTATACATTTTTTTTGGTCAAAACCGTGCTAAAAACAGAGGCCTGAAAATGCAGATCTGGACAAATGCCTCAACGTAGGAGTTCAAAACACCTACAGTTACTAATGCAGGATAGAGACATGGAATATACATGTTAAATGTCACCTTTTGGTTACATTTATATTGTCGCAATGTCAAAAGTACCACTCATCTCTCAAAGCATCTCTAGGTCCATGCATGATCTTTGATATTTTGTTTGCATTCCTAATGTTTCTTTGAGGTTCTACATAATATATATAATAAATAAGTTTAGTGTGTCTGGGGTGTCTGGGGACATATATCTAAACACACTAGAGCTTTTGTTATTTTTGGAGGGATGCCGCTTCAGTGGATGGAGTTTCCCTCCAACATGGACAAGCCAATCGTAGAAGACAATCACATGGCGGAGGAGGGGCAGGGACAGACTGGGGCACCTCTGTCTGACCCCCCAACTGGGCTCTTTCAACAAAGCAGGACTGAACCATCACCCTGATCACCAATCCCAAAAAACAACTAGCGGTATTGGAGATTCTCATAGCAATAGGTCTCTATAATAGACTTTGTTTGAGATGTCCTCGGATAGGTCTCTGATTAACACTCGGAAAGAGAAGAAGCAACTCCGCAGGACAATTCGTCTATTCCTGTAACACATCTGAACTACTACGAGCATCAGTGTCATATTGTATAGACTGCAAACAGAAACAATGTCATTTAAGGGGAAATCTACTGATGTGTAACAACTATCATGAAGGAACATTTGTGGAAATTGAATGCTGAATGGCGCTTTAGCTTTTAATGTCCCTGGTTGTCAATTAAATCTGGTCTGGTTGTAGTAGTGGTTTTCAAATGTGAATATTTATTCAAAAATGCCTGCACTCCCTAATTTAAGTGGCTCTTTATAGGAGTGTCTGCTAAATGACTTAATTGTCAATGAATTGTAGTAGTGTCATTAGCATACAGCGGGGGCATAGTGACTCCCCTGTAAAAGTGCAAATGAAAGCTGTTCCCTCCAAAAACACCCCCACATTAACCCACACCCAGTCTCCCTCCCAAATCCCCTAAATTGCCTGACATTTACCTTGAATGATCACAACTAAAATGCCCACATTGCACAAACCCCAGAGGGAAAGCACACAATATAACATTGTTCCATCCAAAACCCAGGTTTAATTCACCCACTCCCATAACCTCATCAGCCACCCTACACAGACCTACACAACTCTCAAGTTATCCTGAATGAAACTGCCTTCATCCAGTAACCTCAATACAGAAAGTGTGTGGCCACATTATGGACAGAATTCAATCTGATCCTAGCTTTAAATATTTCCACATTAACAGACATCCCATGAAGCTTCAAAAACAGCATATATCGCCTCTATCTAAAATATCATTTCAACCTTCCTTTGCTTATGGAACCATATTTAATCTTGGCCGATATGAAAAAAATACAGGATATGGTTTGTTTCCTTTGAGGCTACAGTAAACAGCACTATTGCAGTCAGCATTTGCAGTATTTGCCCCCCAAACCATGGTAGACTTCCTGTGTGCATTCTGTGGTTACTTTAGCGTGGGCTTTCCCCTCTTTCTTCATCTTCCCATTTTCTCCTCTCATCCGCCTGTGGCGCCTGTGACCACGCATTGATCGCCGTGATTCAATCTGTTGACTAACATTTCTCCATGCAGAACCACTTCGCAAAGGGGCTTCCCTGTTTGCTGTTAAGCTGAAACGTTCTCTTATGTGTTTTTGAACACTGAGGAATGCCAGAACCAACAAAAAACCCAGTCAAGATTGTCAACTCTGTTGACGTTTTCCCTCTTTTTAAAGCCAATTTCATTTCAATGATACTATCGTTATCTCCCTCGACTGGGAGATAAAAGACGAGACCACCCTCCGTCACGCTCTAGATTTTCAACATTTGAACTATTAGTGACGGTTTATTAATATTTATATAGAGCATAGTTTTCTAAGACAGAGGGCTATTGTAATTTATAGAAGTAGAAACATCTAAATATAAATAGCTTTCCAAATGATTTGATGTTATTTCTTCACACTTCAACCTTTCACGCCTAAAACATAAAATCAGATAACTATCTTACACTTGTTAATGATGTTTCTATTAGTATTTATTTTATTTAGGTTTTATTCAACATAAGTAATAAAATCCTGTTCCCTCCCAATTTTCCCTCCATAACAAGACACTGGATGACTTGGAGGGGGGTGGTGAAGGACAAAAGCACTGGGTGTACATATATACATAGCTTTAAAGAAAAGATCAACCCATAGTCAAGATGAACGATAATTCCATTCCTTATTTTCTACTCCGCTACATCTCACCACTGAATAAATGCTTTGTCCATGATTGGTTGCATTGCTCAGATTGTGATGTGGTAATGTGGACCTATTCACACTGCTGACAAACCCATAGCCAGACAGATATGGGACATGTCGCACCAGCGGCAGACAGACATGTATACGGTCAAATGTCATGCTGCTGTCCAATTCTAAGAGCTGCGTTGGATTTAATTTGATGCTAGCTTGACTTCAGTACAGTATAAATGCTGGCTTATATGCCTTTTCAATTAGTATGAAATGCTGGGATCAAGGCAAAGTTAAAACAACAACTTAAAAGCCAACTTTTGAGGGGTAACAAATCTATCCCCCACTTTGGGTGCTCTAGACAGGAACTCCCTCTCCTGACACCTGCACCATTTCCCTCTGTTTCAGTAATTATCAGATCCTGAAAGGCCTCCAGCTGTGACCTCTGATGAGGAAGGAATGATTTGATTATGTAGAGGAATAGGTTCAGTGTGTGGGTTGGAGTGAGCATGAAGTCAGTGTTATATCATGAAGTCTGTTTCTACGGTAGCATGTTAGATGCGTTCTAGGAACTAATACAGGAACTTCCAAGTAAATAAAGCTGGGTTTATGCTGTAGATCTGTAGGCCAAAATGTCATCAATGGTAGGCAGTCAAATTAGAAATGGAGATGGAGGCACACATCCGACATCTGTGCAAGATACGGTCCCATTCAGTTTAAATGTGTGCCTCATATGGAATGAACTGAGAATAGACAGAAATATATTTTGACTCGGACCCTACTTCGGACCACTGGAGGGGTTTGGATTAGAACATTGTACTGGTGGGGTTGCATGATTCAACCACTCTGGGAACATTTTTGACATTTATTTTTCAACCGGATTCAGTAAATCAAAGCCGGAAGTAGTTGATTTGATGTCCCTGCTAGCCAGAGAGACTTTGCTGCTATATCGGAACTGTAGCTCTCAGTCACATAGTAGATGGCTAAAATGTGTATTTTTATATATTTAGTTGATCTAAAAAGTCGATACATAAATTTGGTGACCTTCCGGATACACGTAAAATAAATGCTACTGTTGCACTTGGAACATGAAATGCATGTGTGCAGATGTCATTGGTGTTAATGTGAGAGTACAATGTATTCACTGCATGTTTTTGTGTGATCTGAACATTACAGGGAAGATAAATTATTTTATTTGCATGACATTTTAATTTAAATTTATTGTGCAGATACCAAGGTAAACATGTAAACTTCTGTGCAACTTTTTCTCCTCCAACTTAAGACTGAAATAGTTGTCACAATAAAAGTTTACATGATTTCTTTTTTTTCAAGCCATCAGAAACAGAAATATCTTGACTGTGTAAAATGTCTTCCAGTGTTTTGGATTTACAGGGGTTCCCTCCTGTAGTCCCGAGTTCCCTCCCATTTTAAGATCTTTGTGTTACTTGCATATCAAAGAGCTGCTAAACCTCTGTGGATAACATGAAAGAAGGATTATTACAGGACATCTAAGTGATGTATTACATGCTTATGAGGCAGTTTAACGGCATTCTCACTGTGCCTCTGTGTGCTACCAGCTGCGTTTGCCATCTTCTCTCTCCCTCTGTTTACCTGCTACAGCTCTCACAGTTTAGAATCTCCCACTGAGTGTAAGACTCGCACACAAACACACCGACTGGGTTACATCCACAAACACACACTCACTGGGGACAAAAACACACACAGAGACGCACAGACACCAACACACGCATAGGAACAGAGAGCGACAGATACACAGAGACACAAACATCCACACACACACACACACACACAACCACAAACCCAGCCCTGAGAAAGTGCTATGAGAGAGCAGGTGTGGGTTTTCACATAGGTCTCTCATAGGCGACCACGATGGGCAAATAAAGTACATTGTAAGGTGTATTCATATGTCAAGCCTTCCTAAAAGTCTCACTGAGTCAGACTGGCCCGAGAAGGGACAGGACATCAGCTCGTCACCAGGCCTCGCGGAGATGGGAAAACACTCCACTCACCCATCCCACCGACTCATCGGGAATCGGCACTGTGACGTGAGGGAGTATGGGAATGTCACATTTTACCTCTGGGATGTCAACGTTTTGCATTCGCTCTATAGATGTTTTTCTCCTGGTCTACAAAAACACATTCCTACAGTACATTCACAGCCAGTACGCCATAGCTGTTAATTATCAGTCACAGTAAAACAATGTTTACTGGGCCCAAGTACGGGGGCCGCAGCGCTTCTCATTACATCTTAAAGAGGTCTGTGGTTACAGGGAGAAGGGAGATTGACATGCTTTCCAATCTCATTACTGTGGACACACATCATGTAGCCTGAGAAAAAAATCATAAGAGTGTCAGATGAATTTGACTTAAACTGGTGTCCCATGGGAAGATGCTGTGAGTCGGTGAAGGGATTACGGAGGTGAAACATTTGCTGAAAAAACTTTTTAGGTTTTGATTTGATTTATTTTCATTAATAATTGCGGACATTGAGACTAAATTATGCAGAATGCAAAGTTGAAAACAAGACTAAATATGCAGAAGGCACAGTTTCAAACAGGTGTCCAGGTATTGTACAGCCTAAAGCAATATTTTAGTATGAACTAATATGAAGAGGCATTGCAATATGAAGTTGTATTGCACTACAAAGCTATATTGTAACGTGAAGCAGTTTTGGAGTATGAAGCAATAATCCAGTACAAAGCAGTATTACTGTGTGAAGGGGTATTGCAGTATAAAGCAGTATTGCAAGATGAAGCAGTATTGCAGTGTAAATCAGTATTGCAGTAAGAAGCAGTACTGTAGTGTAAAGCAGTACTGCACTATGAAGCAGTATTGCAGTATAAAGCAATATTGCAGTGTAAAGCAGTATTGCAGTATGAAGCAATATTACAGTACAAAGCAGTATTACCATGTGAATCAGTATTGCAGTGTAAAGCAGTATTGCAGTGTGAAGTGGTAAGACATTAAGGATTATCATTTCAGTTTCTCCCTCCATATCAAACAACTTATCTTTGTACTATTGTGCAACAGATTTGCAAACGACAAAGCAGGCCTCCATGCACTGCTAGACAGACTGCAAGCTGTACCCGCATGCGCATAAGACCCGACGCTGAGATATGTGTGCACGAATCCCCTATTGTCATCCGTGCATGTCGGGTGCACGTGAAGTAGCCCGGAAGGTAGAAACACTGTGTTCTGTGGGTTGTTTGATCCAGGTGAGTGAAGGTCAGGTCAGCCATGACGGTCACACAGCTAATCTCTGATTATTGGCCTGGGAAAAAAGAGACTGAAAGAAGAGAGAGCACAACACAGGCTCCGTAGCCTGTCCTCTATGAGAGTCAGGTAACATTAGACTGCCAGGACCTCCTCCCAGCACACACACACACACACACACACACAGGCATACATGTACAAAACAAACACACTTTGTGTAACACGTACACATGCAATGCCTCCTACCCACACAGAAACTATTCTAAGATATGTCATTCACAAGCCAATGAGAGAATGTCTTTAAACACAGACTCACACAAATAGATGAATCAACTCTGAAACACAGAAAATCTGGTTGGACATTTTCACAGTGCTTGAACAATCCCACGGCCGACTAATTGGCAAAAGCAACCTCTCCGCTCTCTGAAATCTGCATGTTAAAACTGAAACAACACGTAAAAAACAATTGTAATCCAAACAAAAGCCAAAGTTTGAAACTGATGAGCCTTCCCTTGGGAACTGCTGAGGTCATGGCGCAGTACGTTTCTGTCATTGTATTCTACGGATACGCTTGTACTGTAAATGGACGTGCATTCATAGGTTGTTGGGCACAATGTAGACTACACGCTTATGCACAGTCATAGCAATAGTAGCCATAACCAAATTTAGCCACTAATATATTCATATTGTCTTTGACTCTATTACCCCCCACCACCGTGTCTGAGATATTGGTCCTTTGAAATGTCCCAGGGTGAACAAAACCCCGTCCTCAGACAGACAATGGAGCAGCTGGATTTCTGCACATGTGCCTTTGTGTCGCGTCTGAGGCCTTGTCATAACTCGATCAGAGGGCCTTGCCCTGCCTTTCAACAGACACACATGCGCAAACACACACACACACACACACACACACATAGTAATGCAAGCTGCAGACATACACACACAAACACACACGCTCACATGCAGACACACGTACATTTAAAGTCGCTGTTTGGGTCCAGTGAGATGGATGGGGATACCAGTACAAAGGAATATTTGATTAGGTTCTAATACAGCCACATGAAAGAGAACCCCAGCAGGGTGTGGTCAGGGGTCACAGCTCCCAGCCGGGACACGGTGCACCTCTTCATCTTCATGGCCATGCGTGCTGCCGCAGGTTAGCTTTGACAAACTGATGGCCTGGTTTGAGACGGCTGGGTAGCCTAATGGTTGGAGCAGGTGATCAGTAATCAATAGGTTGCTGGATGGAATGCCATAGCCAACAAAGTCCTGCCCGTAAGCAAGACACTTAACCCTGATTGGTCCGAAGTCTAACCTGGTAAAATAAAGAAATTACACTAACCGAGGAGTTTGAGCCTAAATCATTTGGTTAACATTTGGACAGTAAGGAAAATGACCTCTATATACACTTCTTTTTTCAGGTGGGATATCTCGGTCAGTTTTGCTTGTTTGTATAACACAGCAATGTTGCGAGAAGCCCTATAACTAAAATGCTCATTATAATCTTAATGTCTTATTGATGATGATGGAATCATTGATGTATCCATTGAGAAGGGTTTGCATATTTTAGGAGAAGGGATCCATTCTACAACTGTAGGGCTATGGTGGCTCTCAAAAGAATTCACCCCACTTTTTCCCACATTTTATTGTGTAACAACATTAATATAAAGGGAGGTAGTTAGGAGTTTTAATTTCATGTTGTAGCACAATACAATGTGGAAAAGCCTGAGGTGGGTAAATACTTTTGAGAGCCACTGTATATTGTCAGGAACTATCATGTTAACTGTAGTCAAAACATATTTTAGGAGGTTCTATCATGATTTGGAACTATTCTATTGGATTCTTATTTCAAAATCAAAATCCTGTAAGGGAAATCAAGTCCAATCGTTATAGGGTTGTTTCCTACCACGTTGGTAATAGAAATCATGTTAAAAAAGAAACACTTGGTTCAACATAATGGTAAATTGCCGGCCGCCTATCTATTACCAACGTGGTTTGTTCTTGAATACTGATAGATCGTTCTTCTGATCGTTCTTCTGTCACGGGTAATATACCACACCCCTCCCCCTCGGTCCTGTGAGTGGTTTAAAGTTTCTCCTCTCCAACTCTGATTGGTTGATCAACTTAAGCTCACGGGCAAGAACTTCAGAAAACTCCTCTCTTTACGCAGTTGTGTCAGGGAATGAGAACCGAGGTAGTATTAGTCTGTTGATGGTGCAGCTGAAAGTACATTTTCAGCTAGAAGAGAACTCTACCGCGCTATGGAGGTTGTCAAGAATACTAACTGACCATTCGCGTAGATAGGTATATTGTAGAATCCTCCGGGTTAATCTTTTGAGAAAAACTTTATCATAAGGTAATACCACAGACGGAAAGAAATGGCAATTTCTTGGATTAACAAAGTCTGGATCCTACTCTTATTCATTTTTGACAGCGCTCTGTGTAGTTATTCCGAAGACCAATGCAGCTGGAGAGGAAGGCAAGTATATCTTTATAACAGGTTATTCGGGTAAAAAAAACATGGATAATATACGTATTTTATTTTGTAGCAAGGTGCAAAAGAAAATATATTTTATTAGTTCTGTATGCATTATAATAGTTTTATGTTGAGGTTTTGTCGTGCATGGCGGTCATTTAGCAGACCTTTTTTTGAAAAACGTTTTGGAAGCAATTAAATGTTTCCAGACTTGCAGTTGAAACAAAGTATTGCGGCTTGGTTTTTGCTGACGACTTGCGGAGAGAATCAACTAAAACTAGTCGGGCATTAGTCATTCTCTTATCATAAAGGTTTTGGGTGTGAGCACGGGGAAATTAAAACAACTTAAAAAAAAAAAAGGTTGACATTAATTGCAGAATTTAATTTATATGTACAATACCCAAAAACAGATTATATTGTGAAATTGAAAATTAGCACACGCTGCAAGGTCAGTCCTCCCTTTTAAATGGCAAGCGAGCTGCTTCTTCATTGTCCATTAGGCGGCGCTTCTTCTTTTCCAATTCACTTTGAACCTAAGCCAAATTTGAAAGCATGTTCGTTTTCAATCGTTTTCAAATGATGCACTTACACTCGTGAAATGCACATCAATTAATCAAGACCTGAAAAGGGTCGTCTGTTTTCATAAATTTGAATCAGCATTTTTGGATGTTGCAGGTTTTCCCTATTAGTCTCAAGTTCCCCACATCAAAAGCGTGCACTCAAACCAAACGTCCTGTAATGTTCCTTTCAAATTCAAAAAAAGAAAATTGTAGCACATCCTACAAGTGGTATGCTGGTGAGTTGAATTTCAGGCTAGATTAAACAAAGAGGACAACTCGTTAGGACTATTCTGTAAATTTGTATGTCTGAAGCTCATGGGGTGATGAAGTCCAATTCTATAACTGACTTTCTCTCCTTTCATCCCACAGTGGTCTGTCCCAGGAGCAAGGCAGTGTGGAGCAGATCTCCCTTCACTGTTCTGAGGGTGCTCTGGACTGGCTCTACCCTAAGGGGGCGCTCCGCCTCACCCTGTCCCCCAGGTTACCCTCTGCAGCAGTGGGGCCAGGGGGCAGCAGCTCTGGCCTGATCACAGCCTGTGTCAAGCCCTCAGAGGACTTCCATGGGGCCCAGCTCTACCTGGAGAGAGACGGGGTCCTGGAGCTCCTGGTGGGGGACCGACTGGAGACCTCTCCCCCACCTCGGGTGCGTTGCTTCAGCCGCCTGCCTGGTGAGAAGGTGGCCCTCTTCCTGCAGGCCACACCCCACCAGGACATCAGTCGCCGGATCGCGTCCTTCCTCTATGAGCTGCGAGGGGATTGGACGGCACGCCTGTCACTGGACTCAAACCCCGTCAGCAGTAATGAAGGTGAGTCCACTGGAATAAGGAGGGAAGGGTCCATGTTGGATCAGATTCCAGGTTACAGAGGGGCCATTTTGGCTAAAAAACAAGAACAAGCAAAACGGTGTCAACAATTAATACATTTCTCCGTTGGCAAACCAATGAATATGAAACAATAAATGATGCAGTTTGCTATGAATTACATGGTTTATGTTCTCTAAAGGCATCGAAACGTGTTTAAGCTCAGATTCCACAACTCCATTCTCTGTGTCACTTTCCTTAAAGTGGCACTAAAGACCTTATCTCATTGTGAAGCACTAGCAGACCTGTTTTGGGAGGTTTGTTTTCAGTTTCCACCTTGCAGGTCAGAGTTGGGGACGTGTCCTCTGGGCCTACAGACCCAGTCCCTTGGTTTAGGTTTGAAGGGGAATCAAGAGAGGCGGAGAGGGGGGAGGGCCAGGGGCACAAAAGCCCAGTATGTGGGGCCTTCACTCCAGAGCCCGGAGCTCCTTTTCACTAGAGGCCTTTGCATGAGTGTTCTGGGATTACTGCCGTTGCCTGGACGACACGGAGGCCTCTGCCCCAGCTGAGATGCTCCCTCCTTTTGTTGAGCTGCCTCTCTTTAAAGAGGCTTGTCTCTAGCAATGCGCCCCCTCCATGCTATAGAGTCACCCCCCCACACACAAACTGGCTGGCTGGGCATTAGAGGACGTATGCTCTATGGGCAAGGGAAAAGGAAGGAATCTCATTTATCCGTTTTTTTTTTACTAAGTAAGGGAATGTGTGAAAGGGCACTAGGAAGAGGGGGAGGAGGTGAACTTCTTGGAACTTCCGAGGCCATCAGCACTTTTGGGTGCAGTGAGTCAGTTCCAAGCAGCTAGGGTTTAGTGGTTTGGTTTGGCTTCATTTCTTGCGGCTGTTTGGACTGGGTCCTGTTATAAAACGAAGAGGGATTCACCGTGTAGGAATTTCCACTTGGGACACTTGAAAAACTGATAAACAGATGTGAATGAAGTTGTCACCACTACTGGGAAGGAAGTCCCTTCTGAAAAAGGGCAGGAGCTGAGTTTGACCCATTGAAGAAACCTTTTGATGTTCTCAACCCTCCTCTCTCGCCCGTCTGGCTGGCTTTGATGAGGTGTGGGTGCAGACACGTCTGGGGGCCAGTGGAGTTTTCACGTCTTCAGGTTTCACTGGCCTTCCTCCAAACTGTAAAAATAGCAGCTGTCCGATAAAACACTGCGGTTGGTCCGCGTGTGTGCGTGCGCTCGTGTCTTTGCAACACACGTTTGTTCTGATCTGTGCATTCACATCACAGCTCCAGAGCATTTAATCTTTGGTACAAGCTATTCCCCAGCCTCCTTTAAGCCTCCTTTTAATGTTCAACAGGATACAGTGTAACACATTATTATTGTTCGTTTATTCGGCTAGGTATTTCATGGTTTGCAGTGTCAAACAAGGAGGAGAACAAATTGAAGAGGGGATGCAATTAGCTTTTGTTTGATTAGTGGAGCTCATTAACTGACTTCTCCCCCTCCCTCCACAGGTGCCTGCAGACCATGCAACAACTCAGAGCTCCTTATGGCCGTCTGCACCAGTGACTTTGGTGAGTTCTCCTCTTTTACGACCTACTGGCTGGTTGTCCGGGCTGCCGTATAACAATAGAGTATCAGGAGCAGTTTGGTGTCTTATTGAATCCCCCAATTCATACAGGATTAGTATATTTGATTCAGTACAAAATAGCTAGAAAAACCCTTCAATTGCAGGCCGCATGCTAAAAAAAAAGGAATGAGCTTGTGTCAGGATTCGGAATCTACAAATCAGATGTGTCGAATCGGCTTAAAGTAGGGGTGCCCCAGGTCTAAAGTTGGGCCGACTGTGATCTAAATCCAAATCCTCCTCCTTACGAATAGAGGTCAGAGGGGAAACAGCACTACTTTATCCTCTCCAGATCCCCAAAGTTCCACTAAACCCCCCCTCTCAAGGGACCATAGTGGACTAATCTCAACCGCTCCCCCTCAGAGACAGTGCAGTGGACTAATCCGTGTGGCACTAATTGAGCCATAATCAGGCAGCCCCTTGGCAACGGAAAGTTAGGCCCTTGGCAACAGAAAGTCAGGGGATTATAGAAACATCCCAGGCAGCTCTCCATATTCATATCACTCACTGATCAACTACTGCTAGCCTCTGGGATATTCGTTTTTTTGTGTTACTTCAGCTGTTTTTTTGGCAGCTAATACAGGGGGCAGATGTTTTCCAAGTGATTTCCAATGTTATTTTGCATAAGTAAATGACATAAATTCAATTATATATCCTCAACTATCTTAGTCCAAATACAGCTTTTTTTTTTTTTTTTTTTAAATGGACCTGGTCGGTAAGGCTCATTGCTTACAAATGTTTTTTCTTTTCTTATAGTGGTGCGTGGTAACATCAAGGCAGTGGACGAAGATGGTGAGCTGCGGGCTGCTGTAATCAAAGTTAGTGCCACCCGAGTATTCCGCCAGAAGTACGCCCTCTTCACCGGCAACAGCCGCCTGACCCGCTCTGGCGAGATCAGGACCCTACTTCAGTGCGGTGTCCGACCTGGGTCTGGCAGTTTCCTGTTCACCGGCCGCATCCACTTTGGCGAGGCGTGGCTGGGCTGCGCACCCCGCTACAAGGACTTCCTCCAGGCCTACGCTCAGGCCAAGTTGGCCCAGGAGTTACCTTGTGAACTGGATGTGGACTGAGCTGAACGGTTCTAAATCTCGGCAGACTGCTCCCCTGAAATG
Source organism: Esox lucius (assembly GCF_011004845.1). Classification (NCBI taxonomy): domain Eukaryota; kingdom Metazoa; phylum Chordata; class Actinopteri; order Esociformes; family Esocidae; genus Esox; species Esox lucius. The sequence goes on along the minus strand of NC_047573.1, from coordinate 24,922,074 downwards.
TGGCTGTCCTCTAAGGCAACCCAAGCTCGGTCAGCTCTCCCCTGACAAACCTCAGAGTGAAAAGTGGGGAAGATGGAAGCCTAAACAATGGTGTAGATTTGGGCTGATTACTGCCTTAAAGATCCCTTTGGATGCAATTTTCCCCAAAGGACTGGAAAGTTGGGCATGGACATCTAGCACCGTTCCCTTTGCAATATGCAGTTCTGTGGAGATATGAAGGACACTGTGTACTAGATGAGATTAAATCATTTAGCACAGAACAGATCTTCCAGAAGCATCTTCCAGAAATGTTTATTTTGAATAGTCTGAAAATCCTTCCGCCACAACAAGCTACACTTTGTCAGGCATAGATTCAGATTTATTGAAGGTTACTATGTTTTTTAAACTCAGGAAAATGTGGGAAGGTGTTTTACAATTTGTTTGAGGTTAGATTTGCTGTCCCAGTGTTCAACCACAAGGTTATGGTGTTTTTCTAATGTTATCTTCAAAATGGCCACTCATTTTCTTTTTGTTGGGGACAAGTTTGGAGAGTCTATCATTTTGTGTCCACACATCTATGATTGAAACAATCAATGATGGATAATTCTGGGTGTTACAATTCTTTTATTTGATATTAGGTATTTTATTTTAATTTTATTTTTATCTTAATTTGCACTGATAAAAAAGGGAATGATCTGGAAAGTTGGATGCTACAAGCACTGAAAACCAAATGAAAAGCTGACTATATGTAGCATATAAGAGGAGTGATCAGAACTTAATATATGCACAGAAATTGCTTGCGTATGTTAGCACTAGGCTTGGGCTAGCGTGTGTTATTGCTAGGCTAGAGCTAGCGTATGTTAGCGCTGGATTATGGCTAGCATATGTTAGCACTAGCCTAGTTCAAGAAGAACATGTTTAAGCTCTGCAAACTAGTGCTGAAAGCACTTTCACGATAATAGCCAACTCTTGAGATTACACAGTCAAACAGGGCATTTGTACCATATTGAACCCTGTATAAATATTTTGTGGAGATAGTTATTATACAGTTTATTTTGCTATTCAGTACTCTGTGATATATCAGTTTAGTTAAACACTTTTGTTATTTTTTGTATGTTGAAACATTGATTTTTAAATTGATATTTTGATTTAAAAATAATTGTTTGAAACGTTTTGATCTGATCATGGTGATGATGCATCAGTATTGCCCATTACAGCCATTTCGTAGCTAATTCTACAAATAATTCTTCATAAAAATTCTTCCAAAACATCTTGATAATTAGATGCTATTAGGCTGCTGGCCTTTAAATTAAAGATATAAAGTTAAATAACTGTATTCATGTAGATTTGGCTGGATCTTTTTTTTTACGTTTATGGGACTGCAACTGTTGACTACAGCAATGTTTTTCTCGTTAAAGTCCAATTTGTTACTTTATGTCTCAGATCTAGTTGTAGCTGACTTACTTCCACAAGCATTGGATTTACATACATCCAAGCATAAGTTGATAGCCATGTTGAGCCGTGACAACCTCAAAAACGATTTAGTCCAAATATCAATAAGGAATTTTTGAAGCAATATAACATGTATTTGCAAGATGGTATTTTAACTAGCTTTGGGGATAGCAGTAAGAATCTCTGGACTAGTTTAGGGACGAAAACAGTGTGAGGGACGAAACAGGCTGTATGTCAATGGCCAAAAGAGACGCCATGTGTCTTATGTGCACTAAATCGATGAAGGGAGAGGGTAATACCAAATTAACATGAAGTGCTGAAGTGAAATACTGCCACGTTTGATGATATTGTCAGTGGTTTCTATGTGTGTGTAATGTTCTGTGACACAAATGTGATTGTTAATATGTATATAAGAAAATCTAGAAAAAAAAAATACTTATGGAGGAAAGAATGATTGTTTTTGTCTGTTGAGTGTTTATGTTGTCTGTGATAAAAAAGAAAGTCTAAAAACACAAATGAATATGTAATTTCTGTAAAGTTGCCTCTTTCACTAAATTAATAGTAAAGTTCTGTACACATAAAGTTGTCCTCTTTCATGCACACGTTTAAACCTAAAGTTGACTCTACACATGGCCCTATTTCATTACACCAACTTAAAACCCAGCCTCTAGTTTCCGCTTATCTATTCCTTATGTATCTGAATAGGACATAAGACTTTTAACCATGTTATGTCACTATTAGTCTCCTTAACCCTGATCCCTTAGGGCACAAAAACAATCGCTTTACTGAAAGAAAGTGTAGAAAAAGAGATTTAGAGGGGAGCATATAGACCCCGGAGGCTGCCAGAGGGAAGAAGGAAAGGAACGGTCGGAATTCTGTTGTGCTCCGACTCCCGTTTTCAGGATTCAGGAAGCAATAAATTGCCATTACGGGAGTGGGCTGGGAGGAGCGGAGGTGCCATACAGTCGCATATTTTGTCTTCACGCCAACTGACAGTTTTTACGGCTGCGGAACGTTCCTTCTTAACCAATAGGAAAGCAGACTGAGCACACATCCCCTGTCACACTGTGTACTGTTACTGGTTACAGGACACCAGGGTTATGGTCAATTAAATTCCCATTCAAATTATGAGTTGAAAGGTTCACATGGTAAACAATGAGAATGTCTTTAATGAATGAATGAATGGTATTTCTATTCATCATTCCCATCCGCTGACATGGAATGGACTACTGGACACTAATGATAGACACACATGCAGTATTCTGTCAGCGAAGAGTAAGACACCAGATATATAACGTACAAGGATCCTCATATAAGTATAATATTAAACCGCTATGTTAAATTGAGCACCTGTCTGTCTCAGAGCGCAAAACCTGGTGGTTAGCCCAGTAAAACCATAGAAAATGGCAACCACATCCTGAACCTTTTTGCTTCCCTGAGAATGAAGCCTGCCTCACCATTTTATTGCAAACGGTAAATCTTTTTGAAAAACAGCAGGTGGGAAATTATATGGAGGTTATGTACAGTTGAATATGCTTCCCATCCAGTGGTATACACGCTTCCACCCCTAAAATCCCCAAAGTATGTTAGCCTCTGCATCAGTAACACATCTAAAACCTATCACCCCGTTCATTTCACCTCTGCCCCCACCCAGAAGTGTCTCAACTGGGGCCCCTGAAACATCCCCCCACCTACATCTCAACCCTCCGAGGGTTCTGGTAAAAGACTGATAAGCCAAAACAAAAGAGCACTAAAGATATGGCAACAGGCAAGCACTAATATATCATGTGACGTTTCCTGGTAGCCCTTGTTCTACCTTCAACCCTCCCAACATCAATCCATGGCTGGGGAGAACAAATGCACTTAGACGTAGCCTTGGGTCGCAGCCTTTACAGAGGTTCATAGCCATGCGTTCAGAGCACCGAGTGCCTGGCTAGACACAATCATGCTATTCTATCTTCCTGTCAAAAAGCTATTATGTACAAGTGCTTATCAAAGACAAAATGCAGTGAATTCACCTATGATTATTTCTGAGGCTATGCTTCGGTCTGCAGTGACACTCCAAACAAACAGGTTAGCATAACCTCCGTCTTTTGTGCCGAGGTGAGGTGATGTACAGACAGTGGAAAACAGGAAGCGGTCAGGAAGGGGGATCCAGTGGGATGGGAGAGGGTGGCCGGGGTGTGGACATCCGTGGGCCCCAGAGGGAGGCCAAGGGGAAGCGCTGGAATCCAAGCCCCAGAGAAGAGAGAGCAAACGGGGGCAAAGTGCTCCTGGACCCTCCCTTGGAGTCTAATTCAACAATAGGTGAACACCCACAGAGAACAGGACCAGTAAACTGAATGTGAGAAAAGCGTTTCTGACCAGACTAGAGTTTACACAATCAAATCTAAAGGGAAATTCTCAACCCCTCCCATTTATGCTTTACCAACACTCATTAAAATGAAATGTTCTGGGTAGTGGGGAAACGTCCATAAATATACATATTTGTGGTGGGTAAAATGTTTTGAGTGCTACTAAGATTCACATTTCACATTTGTGCCAGGAGAAGCAACTGTCTCCCTGTCTCCCCGGCAGAGTTTCTGCTTTATACACAAGGTAATGCCCCTGCCTGCTGAATCCTGGGTCATGTTCAGTAGGGTACTATCTGTAGCAAATCAATTCGCAAGCCAAAACTAAACTCTGTGTTCCAATAGGATTAAATAAGTTAGGTAGGGGCAAAGACAGGTTTTGCATACGCTTTGGTTTGAATTCAAAGGCATTCCTGTTGGCCTGTGCGATGCCCCCCAGTACATTCCAGCATTTCATTTCACTCCGTTTCATGACTTGTTCTCCCCATTGAACAGTCTGTGACCCGACAACCTCTCTCAGAATCAACACAGTTCTGCCTGTCTCCGTTGTCTGCTGCTCCTCAGTCAACCCAGCACCAGCTGAGAGCGGGGCTTAGACCATGACCACGCCAGGCTTATCCATCCCAGCTGACGACGCCTAGTTCCCAGAGTGTTTCCCTACAGTCAGTTGGGGTGATGTAACCCCAAACGCCGGGTTTAGCCGGTGCATCATTACCAGGGAAAATTGTAAAATGCTCCGTAGTAACTGCCAAACAAAGCCATTTCAACGAAGAGTACCAAATGAAGACAATGTACCATTCAACCTAAACAAAAAAACCTACATAATTTGTAATGATGCATGTGTGAAATACACATAGCAGAGTTCAGAACCTTTTTATTTACCAAACCTTTCGTCAAGGCATCAAGCAAGTCCTTTTAACAGACAGCTGACCTGACCGAGGGGTGAATAGTACTTAATGCGGTATTTCAGCACGTTGTACTGGATTGGGATTTCCTCAGTTCCAGGCATAATGCAGAGCGAATAGTTGGACCAAGAGCATGTTTATCTGTCCATGTTATCCCTCTGAAGAACTAGGTGGCGGTTGTGGCGCTGGAGGGGGGACAGAGGAGACACCTTTGTTCCTCAAGAGTCTGCAGATGGCTATAATCCGTTCCAAAAAGGGAACCGAAAATCAATCAAGACAAGGGTGGACATGGCGTGTCTGCGTGCTGAGGCAGGAGACAGAGAAAGACACTTCTTGGGCAGGGTAGTGGTGGGGGGGGGGGGTTCCCCCAAAGTTTCAAAAGACACACAAGTCGTGGCAGGCCGGGTGTCTAGAGCTCTTTGGGGTGTTTCCCGCCAAAAATGGCATTGTAACGTAAGACAAGGAGAGTGAATTGCGACCCCCTCCCAGGGCCGTGACACCCCTCCACCCACAACCCTGTTTGGGCCGGCCACAGCTGCCTAGTGGAGGACTTTGGCTCTGGGCTGATGTAACCTGGGGGTGGGATCAAAAAGGTCTGGAAGAGTTAGAGCGTTTAGCACTGACATCAGAGATGCAGAGTCTTTAAGCAACCGAAAGCGGCCTTTCAGTGTGTCACTGTGTGTGGAATCAGAATCCCATGGAGAGCGACAGAGGGATGGGGGGGGCATAAGACTACAAGCTATGGAGTCCATATGTATCGAGCGTCAGGCTTTTGAATAACTTTTTTGTGGCAACAATAGGAAGTGTCCTGGGCATATAGTAAGGGTTATAGTGGTTTGATGTTATTGTTTTGTTCTTGATTTTGTTCAAAAACAATGAATACATGAAATGAATAACAACCCATTGTGTAGGAGTTCATGATGCTATTCATAGCAACACTTTCTTACGGCCATACAAAGGGGCAGAAAAGCTGGTTCAGGCTGGCATTTTCAAGAGGACATCTGGTTTTAGCTGTATTGACTGAAAAGGACAACCATTCCACTGAGAAATACTTCTGTTAGTTGATTGTGATGTTCCGAAGAAATAGCTAACTGATCAACCAAACAATACAACAAGGTCTACTTTATTTTGAAAGTTCCTAAACTTCATTGGTGCCACTAGTATTATGTCGTTCATTTTCCTGTCAAGTACTCTAACGATGTTGACATGTAAGGTTGTTGAGTCCTTGCTTCCTCAGCAACACCTGGTGTTAATAGTTCACTGTGGACTGATTGGTAACAGGCTGGAATTCTTTTTCATTTGTTTTTTCCACTCTCTTCCTTTCAGTTTTTCCACCACCCCCACTCCCTCTGCTAACTTTTAGGACAAACAGACTAATCCCAGAAACCAGGAACTCCAATATTCTGTAATTGCTTCTAGGGCATAGAGATAGATATTATTTAGTTATTATTATGGCTTGTGTGTCCATTTTAAATTGTAAAATGATGTTCACAAATATACTTCCGGACAGGGTAAATAGGGGGGATCAGCCATCGCAGTTTGCTAGACCCACCCAGTTGATTTCTTTAAAAATAGTGGAAGCCTCTAATAGCAACTTCTGTGCTAAAACATATAACATCCATGTATGCCATGCCAAGCCCCAGGCTGAGAATCTATCCAGTATACACTCCACTGAAACACACCTGTCCTGCTCTGCCTTAAAACCCAGCCGTTACCCTGGACTGGGCCAACATAGCGTTTGAACAAAGAAGAGAAACTACACTAAATAGGAAATCTTCTCAATATTCCCTCTGTCTCTTTTTCTTCTCTCTTTCTGGTACTCGTTACTATGTTTCTGGCCTTATAATGAAGCATGGCTATCCCTTTTTTTCTCTGTCTCTCTCACTTTCCAGAATGAAGTCGTTTCAGGTTACGTCCTGTGGGACAAGATGCACTGTTTCTGTTGTTCACATTGTTTCCACCTGGTCAAGGGGGCGAGGAAGGAGGCAAGAACGAAACTGCCAGTCATGTTTGTTTGTGTTTTCTTTTCTTTACCTGCCAGTATCTGTCCACTTTTCTTCTTTCTCAGTGTTGAGCCTTGGGAATAGATCTGCCAACACCAAGTCTGGCTCCAGTTATTAGCCATGAGAGCCGTGATCATGGGCTATCTGACAATGCTGGAAAATGCCCGATGGGCCAGAATTTATTTTGCTGGGTGGACTTGTTGAAATTAATACACTAACCTATTTGTATATATGAAAATGAAATGCCGAATAAAATTAAACTTTTTTATGTTTTAGTATGCTATAATGATCTTCGGGCTTTGCCAAGACGGTTTGACCTGAGGCCATGCAAACTCACACTGAAGTCAAACACACCATCGTGAGTCAAGACCTACTCTTTCGTCAGTCATTGTATGTTATTTGCTTTATTGGTTTTGTTTGTAGATCTACAGTAAATTATGCTTGAAAATACGAAAGAGCTTAAAACTGTTCACGGAGTGAACCAGTCGACGTCACACTCATCTTAAAGGTAAAAAGACAGGAAACAATGCAACCAGCTTGACCAAGTTTGATATGTTCAATAATCTTAGTAATTATTTAGTAATCCATGTAACTAGTAAGCCCCTTGATTCTCTATTTAAATAAAGTCAGCAGACTCTACCGAGCCCCACTGCCCAAAGAAAACCAACGTAGCAGCAGTTCTTTAACAGACTGCATCCAAACATACCATCCCCGACAGAAGCACCCTTAGAAATAATGAACAGCATTCTTAGGATAATGACGTTGCACCTTACTGGTCATCTAAGTGTAAAAAAAATCATGTTTTTAGGGGACAAAAGAATTTGCATTCATCAGAGATTTCGCTTTTCTCTTAACCGCTGTCTGAAGGAGTGAGGGTTTGCGAAATAGTGTAATCACTGTGACATATCCAGTAGTGGTAGTGTAACCACTCATATAATGAGTGTCTTACTCTTCGAGGAGTGGTGGAGTGTCATATTCAACTGCAGGTCAGTACAGTGTTGAAATTACGCGGGGGATTGGGGGAGTTTGACCCTCCTAATTAAGCTTTGGACCGCCCCGAAGGAGATGAAAACAACAGGTCGAGGGGGTTGAAACATTTATATATCGTTCTTATCCGTAGTCGTAAATATTACAGTATATGTACCATATTCATGCCTGGATGAATCTGGTAATACGATTTCAGACACTCCTAAAGTGGACCATACCATTTCTTAACAAGCTGTCCTTACAGCCCCCAGAGACAAAAAATTAAGAAGGGGTATATACGCATGTAAAGTTGACTCCCCCCCCCCCCCCTCCCCCCAGTCAATAACTGTATCTTCACTGACACACCCACATTTTTTTTTACATCGTCCACCCATTAACAGAGCGGTGAGGCGTATGGGCCTGTTAAGCTGATCCTGTTGTTTAATGTCAGTTTACTGGAGTAGCAGGCACGATGTGGCAGTGATAATACTCTGAAAACATTGTGAAAAACCTGTCTCTCACTAGCTCCAATCACATTTAACAATCCTTATAGTTACATCAGTAACTATCAGACATTGTGCTAGCTTTTTAGCATTTCTGTCTCCATGATATGAGCACATAGCCCTCTTTGATATCATGGCATATTGTATTTACTGACACAAAATATCAATTGAATGCACAATGTTCAGTGTATTCCACCTCCGGCAGAGTTTCGACTGGATCCCGAGGGAGGTTGGAGATATTGAGTCCGAGTGGACCATGTTCTCCACCGCCATTGTCGAAGCGGCCGCTCGGAGCTGTGGCCGTAAGGTCTCCGGTGCCTGTCGAGGCGGCAATCCCCGAACCCGGTGGTGGACACCGGAAGTAAGGGATGCCGTCAAGCTGAAGAAGGAGTCCTATCAGGCCTGGTTGGCTTGTGGGACTCCTGAGGCAGCTGACGGGTACCGACAGGCCAAGCGGGCTGCAGCCCGGGTGGTTGTGGAGGCAAAAACTCGGGCCTGGGAGGAGTTCGGTGAGGCCATGGAGAAGGACTATCGGCTGGCCTCGAAGAGATTCTGGCAAACCATCCGGCGCCTCAGGAGAGGGAAACAGTGCCCTACCAACGCTGTTTACAGTAGAGGTGGGCAGCTGTTGACCTCAACTGAGGATGTCGTCGGGCGGTGGAAGGAGTACTTCGAGGATCTCCTCAATCCCGCTGACACGTCTTCCATTGAGGAAGCAGAGGATGAGGGCTCAGAGGTGGACTCGTCCATCACCCGGGCTGAAGTCACTGAGGTGGTCAAGAAACTCCTCGGTGGCAAGGCACCGGGGGTGGATGAGATCCGCCCTGAGTACCTCAAGTCTCTGGATGTTGTGGGGCTGTCTTGGTTGACACGCCTGTGCAACATCGCGTGGCGGTCGGGGACAGTGCCTCTGGGATGGCAGACCGGGGTGGTGGTCCCTCTTTTTAAGAAGGGGGACCGGAGGGTGTGTTCCAACTATAGGGGGATCACACTTCTCAGCCTCCCCGGGAAAGTCTATGCCAGGGTTCTGGAGAGGAGAATACGGCCGATAGTAGAACCTCGGATTCAGGAGGAACAGTGTGGTTTTCGTCCGGGCCGTGGAACACTGGACCAGCTCTATACCCTCTACGGGGTGTTGGAGGGTTCATGGGAGTTTGCCCAACCAATCCACATGTGTTTTGTGGATTTGGAGAAAGCATTCGACTGTGTCCCTCGGGGCATCTTGTGGAGGGTGCTTGGGGAATATGGGGTCCTGGGTCCTTTGCTAAGGGCTGTCAGGTCCCTGTACAACCGAAGCAGGAGCTTGGTCCGCATTGCCGGCAGTAAGTCAGACTTGTTCCCAGTGCATGTTGGACTCCGGCAGGGCTGCCCTTTGTCACCGGTTCTGTTCGTAATTTTTATGGACAGAATTTCTAGGCGCAGCCAGGGGCCGGAGGGTGTCAGGTTTGGGGACCACACAATTTCGTCTCTGCTCTTTGCAGATGATGTTGTCGTGTTGGCCCCTTCTAACCAGGACCTTCAGCATGCACTGGGACGGTTTGCAGCCGAGTGTGAAGCGGTGGGGATGAAAATCAGTACCTCCAAATCTGAGGCCATGGTCCTCAGTCGGAAAAGGGTGGCTTGCCCACTTCAGGTTGGTGGAGAGTGCCTGCCTCAAGTGGAGGAGTTTAAGTATCTAGGGGTCTTGTTCACGAGTGAGGGAAGGATGGAACGGGAGATTGACAGACGGATCGGTGCAGCTTCTGCAGTAATGCAGTCGATGTATCGGTCTGTCGTGGTGAAGAAAGAGCTGAGCCGCAAGGCGAAGCTCTCGATTTACCAGTCAATCTACGTTCCTACTCTCACCTATGGTCATGAGCTTTGGGTCATGACCGAAAGGACAAGATCCCGGATACAGGCGGCCGAAATGAGCTTTCTCCGCAGGGTGGCCGGGCGATCCCTTAGAGATGGGGTGAGAAGCTCGGTCACCCGGGAGGAGCTCAGAGTAGAGCCGCTGCTCCTCCACATCGAGAGGGGTCAGCTGAGGTGGCTTGGGCATCTTTTTCGGATGCCTCCGGAACGCCTTCCTGGGAAGGTGTTCCGGTCCCGTCCCACCGGGAAGAGACCCCGGGGAAGACCTAGGACACGCTGGAGGGACTATGTCTCCCGGCTGGCCTGGGAACGCCTCGGTGTCCCCCCGGAAGAGCTAGAGGAAGTGTCTGGGGAGAGGGAAGTCTGGGCATCCCTGCTTAGACTGCTGCCCCCGCGACCCGGCCCCGGATAAAGCGGGAGAAGATGGATGGATGGATGGATGTTCAGTGTAAACGTGTTGGAAGTTAAACAGAATTCTTACATCTTTCATGTTTCCAACAAGATATGTGCTCAGTGGCAGAACATTCTTGAAGGAACATTGTCTGTAGATATTTGGCAAAGACTAGCACAGCCAAAACCCCTAGAGGAAAACCTTGTTCAGTCTGCCTTCCAAAAGGCAAAAATTGAAGAGGAATTCACCTTCCAGGAGGACAATACTCTAAACCACAAAGCCAACTCTAAACTGGAGTAAATAACAACATTGACTGTTCCTGAGTGGCCTAGTTACAGTTGTGACCTAAATTGGCTTGACAATCCATGACTAGAAAATGGCTGCCTAGCAACAATGAACAACTTGACAGACATTGGAAATAATTGGAAATAAAGATGTGAATATATTCTACATTCCAGATAGACAAACCTCTTAGAGTTTAACCCAAAAAGTTTGTAATAGCTGCCAAACATGTTTATAATATAAAATATATTGATCTTTTCTTTCTCCTCTTTAACTATACCACAGTGTTTTTTGTAGATCATTTACATAAAATAACAATTGATTACACATGGATCCCACTTTGTAATGCTACCTAACATAGAGAAAGACAAAGGGTTAAATACGTTTTGAAATCAATTGGAAATTGGCAATTAACAGCATACAGCACTCTTACTTAATACATGAGTTTACAAATGACTTACCACACAGGTGTTGTAACAGGTGTCAGTAAACATTGGCTACAAAAACAAATTTAAATAATTTACACAGTTACAGCCATTAACAGTTGAGATAACATGAAATACGTACGCCCAGCTTTGCTAGGACAGTTAGTAAAATGGTAAGAGGAACGTGCCCCCTAGAGCAAAACACTAAATTTACTCCAGAAACTCCAGAGTGGTCATGTTGGTTGATGGCAAATTAGTTTAACTCCAGGTCTGGTTCCTTTCCAACCAAATCAGATTGCCTACAACTTATAACGGTGTTGCTTGATCTGTCACATTGCTCTGTCAGCTTATCATTTGACCAGCTTGTAAAGTTGACCAGCACTCCAAACTTGTCACTTACATCCCCTAAGGCCTAAAAAGTATCTTCTAGAGATGCGAAGGCAACATCCACAATTATATTGAATAATAGTGTACTCTTTCTTCAGTCCTTCACTGACTGGCTCGTCTGCATCCATATTAAAAGTATTTTAGTGGTTCTCAGACTCTTCACAGTCAGCACTTGACATTCACATTCACCTCTACAACAGACAGGGTGAAAGGTGACCACCCTATCCGCTTGTGCCAGCAGCTAGCCCCGGGACACGGTCTTATCTGTAGTTTCTGAAGTCTCCGAAACATGGTAGTGTTCTTGGTTTTGCTCTAGGATGCACACAAGCTTTATAATCCATCTAAAGGAAAGTGTATCGTGTGTGGAGCGATGGCATGTGCATGTATGGTTGGTGGCCAGCTTGAAGTGTGATGGATGACAAGACAGCACTTTGGGCTGGCCTGGTAAAACGGCCGGGGCACTTTGCCTGTCCGCCCATTGCCATGATATAACTATTTGATACTCGATATGCATCACTCTCTTTGCAAAAGGATTTGGAAGGTAACTTGATGCATTTATTAATGTCGCTACTGCAACAGACGAATTGCTCTTATGTCGCCGGAGTCACTGGAACACGAGAAAGAAAGGGGTTTCAGGGTAGCAATGGAGTCAAAGCTTTTAACTTCAGAATGTGAGGAGGTGAGATAGTGAAACTGTGAACAGCCACCGCCGTTTGACTGTGACGTGTGTTGACAGTGCCGTGGCATGTTATTCTAACAGAGTGCACTCATACATGTCTGACCGGCCGGCTGTGGCCTGCTGCATCTCCCAGGGTGTTAGGGAGCTCTCGTTCCGCCAGCATTCCCCACAGTCTTCCCTGTCCGTCCCTCTGCTCTCATTCCAGGGAAACGTGTGCGCTGGAATTCTCTCCCAATTAAGACAGGGATTAGCCGGGCCACTGTGGGAACAGGGCAGAGTGTGGGAACGCCGTGCAGAGGGGCTGCCTTGTCCCCCTCGTCTTCTCTCTCGCCACAGTACTCTCTCTTCCAATTCCCCCGGCCTCATTCTCTCGCCTCCCTCGTATTCAGCGAACCCCCCCGCCTCTCTTTATTTTACGCTTTTTTCCACTCTAATTCTGCTCCGGCTCTTTATTTCTGCCCGTATATTCCCGCGCTCCTCGTCAATCTCATCCCTTGCTTTGCAATACGAGTGCTTCTTAAAAACAGGCGTGAATTTGGTCCCTCTCTCCCCCACTCTAGTGTCCACCGACCCTCCTCTCCTTTAATGCTGCTATTAATTCTTCCCCTGTGTCATTTCATAATACGTGGACCCTCCCTCCCCCTTCTCCCCCTTTTATTTTCCCTTTCCCTCGCTTCTCTCTCCACAGTTTCATGCTTCATTCTGTTAGGCTAGCTGAAGTGCCCCCGTTTCTCCGCTCACCCCCCTCCCTATCGCTCCCTCTCTGGATGGCATTGAAAGGCTGTCTGGAGGGCTGCAGAAGACTCTCACATGAATGGTTCGAACTTTAAGGCTGAAGGAGGGGAGGAGAGACAACGCAGGTGCCTAAGAAAGTGATCGTTTATCTTGTTTCTGACCGAGAGCTTCTGCCTGAAGTTGACAAGAGAGAAATAAACCAATCGAAACATTTAAAGGAGCTTTTTAGGAACAGTGGCGGTATGATTGACAGTGCAACTTTAAGAAAAAATTTTATAATCTTAATAGTCAAATATTCACATGATGAATTTGGGAAACATCCATGGGAATGAACTCATTGAACCTGTTGTTCCCTCTGACCTTGTCCTGGTCTTCTTTGTTGCGATCTTGCAATAACTCCAGTCACAATCCCAGTGAATTCCTCTCTCACCGCCTCTGCCACATTCCTCCTCTCATTGTCACCTTTTCTTCCACACTCTCACTCATTCTCTTCTTCCTGCACGTTCCCACAAATCCCTTCCCACTCCGTTCCTCCACACAAGGCTTGTCCGTTCCAATTACGAAACAAGCATACAGACCCTGGCACACACACGCACATGCGCGTGCACACACACACCCACACACACACACACACAGCCCTGTTCTCATTAAGCCTTTATCAATTAGGCGTTAGCCCCCTAAAACAAAGAGTCTCTTTACAAGAGCTCCATGGCCCATGGTCGGGCCTTGTGAGGTACTTCCTCTCCAGTGTTGCACTAAAATCTGCTTCCCCTCTTCAGAAGGACACATTCAGACAAATTTTTTCCCACTAGAGCTGTCCCAGACTGGTCTGGCTCCTTAGCATCTAGTTAGCATATTTAGCCCAAAGAGGCCTTACATGACCATATCTTGCTGGATGGTTACCAATTACACAAGAGATGGTTCACTGGTAAAGAGTGAATGTTGTTGCCCTCGCTGGATTCAAACCAGGTTCTCCTACAGTATGTGACAGGCTGTGTCTTTAAACACTAGACCACCAAGCTATACATGTGCAGAGTGTTCTGCGTCGTTAAACCAGTTAGTCGAAACCCCATGGTTCTCGAAACTAGTTCCCTACATTAGCTAACATCCAAACCAACAACAGGTATAACATTGTTGATACACTACATTCAATGCATTAAATTAGAAATAAATTACTGTAGGGACCGATTGGGACATACTACCTCATCATAAAATTGCATCTCAACATTAAATCATTTTGTCATGCAAAAACATCACGCCAAGTTTGAATATTTAGCTAGACACCATTAAGCATTGTGTTAAACTGACTAATGTTTCTTATTAAATTTACTTTCAACATAAAATAGCATTTATGAACTGTATGCCTTTTGCCACTGGCCGTTTAAACAGCTTATTAGCCAGTAATAGGCTTACTAGTATCTAACTTACTACTTGGAATAGTCATAAGATTTGAGAAATTGCTAGCGAGACTAAAGATGAACTACACTGCCAAGGCTATTTCATTTCATGGCACAAAAACATTTGTTTTTCTTTCATTCGTGTATTACACTGATACAATAACTATCTATATAGGTGACGATAACTGACTTTTTCCTCAAATGAAAAACGAGACAATCGTGGAAACCCTTCCTCTTTTACTGCACAAGGGGCTGTGATCTATATCACCCCAAAAATCATGCACGGATGCATACTTAAAAAATCCCCCAGAAATAGTCGCAATATAACCGTAAACAGAAGCTTGTAGCCAGCAAAGTTCTTGTCTATCCTGAACAAATCCTAATGCCTACTATGTTCTGCCCAAGGTCGCCTACATAGCAGTCCGCGTCTCTAAATACTACACTATTTACCAACGGGTAGTCACGCTGTCAGTCTGTCATTCACTCAGTAAGAGATACTCGCTCTTCTTGGCCGGCTCCGCTTACGCGGTCCGGCAAAAAGAAAAGAAGAGTATTTACATATGAATTCAAAAATGTTTGGATAAGAATTGTCAGTGGAACTGGGGGCTTATTTGCTTACCCATATTAAATACATGAGCAAACTTGTGAGAATTTATATAGCAACTTTTATTAAACTCCAACCCTGCTGCTGAGGCAAAACACTCTTTCATCACTGTTTAACGATTCCTCTTTTTTTATACTCACCCTCATTTGAGCCCTCTTTCTCCCCCTTTACAAATGTCATCACATCCAAATTGCATCAACGGCCCGGTCTCCCACTAAAAGTCCCAACGGATTCTGCTTGTTCCCACAATGCCCTTCCAACAAGGAAATCACATGGGTTAACACATATGAGGGCGTGGTGGGTACACACATTCACCTGAGGATCTCATGGCCATGATGTAGTCGGTAGAGTGTAATTAGGCCAGAAGGTCCCTGCTGACAATACCTCCCCAAGCAATGTTGGCCAGTCAGCTTTGACGATGGAGCTTCCCAGTCAATTGTCAGCTAGTGCAGGAGTTCCCAGGGCCCACATTTCTCCATTTACATTTTCTGCTGTATACAAAGTTAGCTCACACTAGCTTCTACTCTGTTTAATCTGAATGATCTACAAACATTTTGTTGTTTTAGGTAGTATTTCATTATACAACAACTGCTACTACTATATAGAAATAATGATATAATAATGAACCTGATTTACCCAAACGTGCTGTATACAATACAACAATTTGCATCACAAATTGTTGGTGTGCACCCTAGGTCGGGCTTCCCTAAATTAGGAGCGAAGTCTATACTAGGAGAATTTCAACTCAGGTCAATAAAAAAAGTTTCACTATCATTACAAATTCTTATTTGAGAATTTGGATTGACAATAAGCTGTCTTTGGAAATAAATACAAGAAAAACTGACATAAAAACCTAGAAATTAGAATGGTGAATCCTGCCTCTGGTCTAAAAGTAGAAAAAGGATTGTGCCCCCATGTTCTTCCCCATGCTTGACTATGATTAGATAATCTATATGAAAGCAGCACCCTGTACCTTGAGACATCTAGAGTTTAAGGTTAATTAATTGTTAAAGCAATATGTTTTATCACTGGAGAAAACTTTCGCAAAAACATATTTTCTATACAGTAGTACTGTTGTCTGAAAGTCCATGATTACCAGAAGGGCTGAACACTGGCTGTGTTCATCAGTTTTTCAGACGCTCCCGCAATATCGTACCTTATTTTTAAATGGGAAAACTAGGAGTGATTGGTTAGGTCTAAAGGCTCCACATGAATCCTGATGTGGGTAGGCTTGCATTAAGTAACCCACATTTGTGAAATGTATTACAGAACTCTTCAGAGCTCTGCATGCTCACTTTTTATATCCACTGAACCAATAAGTGGATATAAAAAGTCTACACACCCCGATTAAAATGCCAGGTTTTTGTGATGTAAAAGAATGAGACAAAGATAAATCATGTAAGTTTTTCCACCTTTAATGTGACCTATAATTTGAATAATTCAATTGAAAAACAAACTGAAATCTTCGAGGGGGAAAAATTAAGAATTGCAGAATGTGACTCCGGAATGTTTTGTTCCAAAATTGTCTGGTATTTGGAACTGTTCATAATAAAAACAGCCCCAAAGCATGATGCTGCCACCACTATGCTTTACTGGTGTTCTTTGGGTGATGTGCAGTTTTTGACCCTAACATACCTTTTGGAATTATGGCCCAAAAGTTCAACCTTGGTTTCATTAGACCATAACACATTTTCTATGTGCTTTTGGGAGACTTGATGTTTGTTTTTGCAAACTTCAGCCGGGCTTGGATGTTTTTCTCTGTAAGAAAAGGCTTCCGTCTTGTCACCATACCCCATAGTCCATTCATATGAAAAAATACAGGAGTTTGTTGTCACATGTAGCACACAGACAGTACTTGTCACTGTTGTGCCATATTTTCTCCACTTGATGATGACTGTCTTCACTGTGTTCCATGGTATATCTAAGGCTTTGGAAATTATTTTGTACCCTTCTCTGGACTGATATCTTTCAACAATGAGATCCCTCTGAAGATCTCTGCGGACCACGGCTTTTGCTCTGAGATGCAACTAAGAAAATGTAAGGAAAATCCTACTAGCTGAACTTTATTTGTGATTAATCAGAGTCACTTTAAATGATGGCAGGTGTGTAATGACTTCTATTTAACATGAGTTTGAATGTGATTGGTTAATTATGAACACAGCCACATACCCAGTTATAAGAGGGTGTGCACACTTATGCAACCAGGTTATTGTAATTTATTTTCATTTTCCCACCTCGAAGATATCAGTTTGTTTTCTAATTGAATTGTTCACATTATAGGTTACATTAAGAGTGGAAAAAGTTCTGACATGATTTGTCTTTGTCTCATTCTTTTACATCACAAAAACCTGGCATTTTAACCGAGGTGCGTATACTTTTTATATCCACTGTATTCTAATGTTTTGAGGAGTAAAACTGCGTAGGTAAAGTTTGCATTCTGTTACAAATGGATGGACTGGGTAGAATAATTTCCAAAACGTCTAAAGCTTTCATTTAAGTACCACCCCCCCCCCCCTCATCCGTTGCACACAATAAGTTTCCAAACCACCACTATCACTGATTTCAAATGAATCATCCACCCTGTAACTTTCTTCTCATCACTTTCAGTTAACATCTTCAGAAAGCCTGCTATTTAAAATGAGTTCTAAATGACAGAATGTTCAAATTAGGAGAAATGAAATGCTTTTTAGACAAAGCTAAAAAGTTCAAAAGGCACCAAATTGGTGGATCGACCCCCCAAAAATCATTCAAACCTATTATTTCCGTTTAATTTCTTTACACTGCAGTGCTCCTTGTTAGTGGAGGCTTCAGTTCGGTCCACAGCCCTCTGTCTTTGTTGGCTCACCCGTGGCCGGCAACCTGGTTTTGATTTTCCCACAGATCTGTCAGTGAGAGTGGAGTATCGTCCCTTCTCTGGCATGGTGACTATGTTGGCACCAGACCAGCCTGTACACCCTCCTTTCCCTCCCCCTCACACACCCTTCTTTTCCCAGGGGTCCTGGGAGTGTAATGCATTACGGACAAAATCCCACTTCCCATTCCCCCCCGCTCCGCACCCCCTTTCCCCCAATTCAAAGTTGGCATGCACCCTAAAAGGGGGATTGGGGGTGATGTGCATGATATGACTCTCCTTCCCTCCCTCCTTTTCCATTCTCTACCTCCATCCCTCGTCTCCCATTCTCTACCTCTCTTGCTGTTCCGCTCCTCAATTTTCCGATCCTCTAGCTGTTTTTCAGTTGCAGTGTTGAGTCACTCCTAACCAGCTGTTATTGTTACGGACTCCATCGTTCCACATTTAGGCTAAAGAAGTGTCTATGAAACATTAACACAATTCAGACCCTAATTTGATCATGTCAAGTCGCAACAGACAGGTTGATTTTGCACTGTTGGTGTGCCAGCTGTAAGGCAATACCACGAACAACTGTGTGCGGACACCGTTTGGTCAATGTTGTGGAACGAACAAATGCACTGGGCCTTTAACTGTAAGAAAGATTTAAAGAGAGTATGGATTCCTCGGAGGCCCGCTGTGGTCTGGACTGTGCTTTCATCTCGCCCTCCTCTGCAACGCACTCAGGGTTGTGGGAGTTTCAGCATAAAATGTAATGACATTATTCTCACCCGAGTGATCATTCATTGTCAGTACGTTTTCTTCTCCTCAGCTCGTGGAATTGACATAAGCTATACAAACATTCCTGGCATTTCTTTCTCAAGGCCGGATTTATTTGGGACCTCTAGACAGGGAACCAATGTCGTGAGCACCATCCTGTGGCTATTAGGTGTGGAGACATGCATAAAAATAAGTATTCATTAAAATGCCATTCCAAGCAATGTCAGCTGTTTTACTGCAACCTAAGCTTATTGTACACAACATAGGTTATTTTTAAGCAATAAGGCAAGAGGTGATGTGGTATGTAGCCAACAAGTTGCCTGGATACAGCAATTAGCCATGGTATATTGGCAATTCACCATACACCCCAGATATAACTTATTGCTATTATAAAATGGTTACCTTTGCAATTAGAACATAGAAAATATAACACTTTATTTTGAGATTCCCAAAGGTGAGTCTGCAGATGCTGTAGAGATTATCCAGTGACTATCAGTAACATTTAAATTAACTGTTGACTAATTCTATTAAACCTTACACTTGATACTCACCCTTACCTGTTTTTACCCTAAACCTTCTTCAAAATCTGCTCTTAACCTTACCAAGCAGCTGCTTATCAACAGATATTTTGTTGAACGTTTGTATTACTGTTGATACAAATCTACAGATCGAAAGCTGTGACCCTGAAAATAAAGTGAAACCATAGAGTCATGTCAAACCTGCGGTATACAGTCTCACATATCACATACCGCTTTCCGACAATCAGCACTCAGGATTCCAACCACAAGGTTTATAACTTGATTTAATCATTATTATGAAATATTTAATCAAAAAATAAAGGTAATGACTATTTCTTTTTTCATTCGAGTTGGATGATTGACAGTTAAGGCTGTAAGGGTGGATGTTAGATGCAGGTAAACTGGCCCCTCCCTCTGCAAGAAATACTAAATGTGTCACCTCAACTACCCTACTCACTTGCCTTTGTTGACAGTTACGATGTGGTTGTGAAATAAAACAAATTATTACAACACCTTCCTGAAACAAGCTTTCCAACTGAATTATCAGCACTCTGATCATTCATTCCCCTTCCAAAAAAAATATTTCAATGACATTTTCATGTCTGACACTCATTTCAGTGTTAAAATTGGGCTTCAGTTTCTCTAAATGGTCAATCAGTAATGAACACGTCTGATCCTGCCCCATCCTGATGCAAATTAAATAAATACTCATTCCTCTTACTAGCTCCATAGGATTCCTCTAAAAATGCCTCATTGACATTTATCAGTCTATCAGATCAATTTGTCTGTATCTCCTCCAGCATTTGTTTCCTGAACTCACTCTGCTTCTTGGTCTTTGAGAAAAGGATGTTGCTCTGCAAATCATGTCAATGTGGGACCCTTTTTCAACCGACATTCCAGTGTCGCAGGAATTACGTAAATATGTAACTATTTTGGTAAACGCAATTATGTCCAGCATAAAAATATCAGCAGTGCTATTACATTCAATATCAACTTATCCCAGTGCTACCGGTCCTAAATATCTTGTAACTACTGTACGTACTGTACTTCTCAATATGTGAGAAGTGCTGTTTATATACCATCAGAAACCGGCTCAGTGGCAGTTATGAACGTATTAATAGTTAAATAGAGGTGTTGTTTGTAAGGGTGTTATGGTCGGGGCTGTTGTGAGATGGTATTGTTTAGACAGGCGTTCTCTTTTTTTGTAACCGTAACCTGATTTCTAGCCCTAACACCAGTAATGTCTTGCCTAACCTTAACCCCAAGTTAACCTTAACCATAAATGCCATTCATAATGAGGTGTTTTAAATTTTGAACTGATTACGTTAAGGAGCAACATAACAGCTAAACATTAAGGAAGAATAGCACTGAGGATATGTTGACAGGGAACGTAATTGTGTTCAAACTGAACGTAATCATGGCTGACAAATTAGTTGTACATAATTCCTGAGAGGTATAGTTGCCTACTCGCTGCAGCTACATATGTCTAAGGCCGACTTAATGTGTCACACTGGCACAGAAACAATTCTACTATGATCAGGAACAGCATTTGTTGGGTGGAAAACCCCACACTTTTCTCTCCTCCTTTTCTCTTCTCATCTCTCTCTTTTAACCAGTATCTCAAGTTCTGATGTTTGTTCACCTAATGCTTTGATCTCTCCATTATTGGGTAATCCCTCTATTTTCTAGTCCTGCATTTCCAGGTCTGTTTGCAGTAAAAGCTCTCTATGGTTCCAGACAGCATCTTATTGTCCTGTTCCAGCAGATGTAGAATTTAGATAATTCTCTACCAGCGCTGCATATCTGGACACAGCAATTTCTGGCCATTCTTCTTAAAAAAATTGCTCAAGAGCCGTCAAGTTGAAAGGGGACCTTTGGTGAACAGCAATTTTCAACCCTTTCCACATCAAACTACAAAGTAATTTACAGCGTCAGCTGCAATTTTTTAAACTGCATTATGCTAGATTGTGCATGCTAATTGTTGGAGCTAACAAACTGACAACACTTCCCATTGGGGCAGGAACTGTTTGTCCATGGTGATGAACTGAGCACAGCTGTCTTCTGTGCTGAAATGTGTGGCTAAACTAGGTAAACATACATGAATAGTACTGTAGATCGGTTATGAAACAACAGCTTCCATGAGATGAAAAATTCCCCAAATTTCCAAGTGTTTGCATCTTTTGAATTCATAAGGGGAGAGAAGATTTTGCCCAAGGACTTGCTGGTAATTTTGCAAAAGACAGGAATTTAGCGCTTTGTCCTCGTTCCAGTCTCTTCTGTTAACATATATGGACCCAGTACTATTGAACAATCAATTAACCAAGAACAATCAATTATGCAAGACGCTAGATGTGTGTTAACAGAGATTACTAGGCTTTGATTTGAGGCCCTGTCCTGATGAATTGTTACATCTTTGCCCATTCATCATCTGGTGCTACAAGCATATTGTTGCACATTGTCTGGCTTTGTTCGGCTACCTAACTCTAAATCTGTAAGCAAACTGTATTTAAATAAACATACACCCAGGCAATAGATTGTTAACACAGACAGGGCAGCAACATTAATCATTGAAAAAGTGGGTTGCTTCTAAGGCAAGTAGCCCCAAGAGGTTTGTTATAAGGCATTAAGATCTGGACATTCATGCATTTAGTGTTGAGGATGACACACTTACGCAACAAGGTTAAAGGTTTTATTTTTCCCCCTCAAACATTTCAGTTTGTTTTTCAATTGAATTATTCACGTTATGGGTCACATTAAAGGTGGAAAATGTTCTTACATGATTTATCTTGGTCTAATTCTTTTACATCACAAGAACCTGGCATTTTTACAGGGGTGTGTAGACTTTTTATATCCATTGCATATATTCAGTGGGGAGAACAAGTATTTGATACACTGCTGATTTTTCAGGTTTTCCTACTTACAAAGCCTGCTCAAGCCAGCGCATGTCCAGGCCCATCTGAAGTTTGCCAATGACCATCTGGATGATCCAGAGGAGGAATGGGAGAAGGTCATGTGGTCTAATAAGACAAAAATAGAACTTTTTGGTCTAAACTCCACTCGCCGTGTTTGGAGGAAGAAGAAGGATGAGTACAACCCCAAGAACACCATCCCAACGGTGAAGCATGGAGGTGGAAACATTATTCTTTGGGAATGCTTTTCTGCAAAGGGGACAGGATGACTGCACCGTATTGAGGGGAGAATGGATGGGGCCATGTATCGCGAGATCTTGGGCAACAACCTCCTTCCCTCAGTAAGAGTATTGAAGATGGGTCGTGGCTGGGTCTTCCAGCATGACAACGACCCGGGAACACACAGCCAGGGCAACTAAGGAGTGGCTCCGTAAGAACCATCTCAAGGTCCTGGAGTGTCCTAGCCAGTCTCCAGACCTGAACCCAATAGAAGATCTTTGGAGGGAGCTGAAAGTCTGTATTGCCCAGTGACAGCCCCAAAACCTGAAGGATCAGGAGAAGCTCTGTATGGAGGAGTGGGCCAAAATCCATGCTGCAGTGTGTGCTAACCTGGTCAAGAACTACAGGAAACTTATGATCTCTGTAATTGTTTCTGTACCAAATATTAAGTTCTGCTTTTCTGATGTATCAAATACTTATGTCATGCAATAAAATGCAAATTAATTACTTAATTCATACAATGTGATTTTCTGGATTTTTGTTATAGACTCCGTCATTCACAGTACCTATGATAAAAATGACAGACTTCTACATGCTTTGTAAGTGGGAAAACCTGCAAAATCGGCAGTGTATCAAATACTTGTTCTCCCCCTGTATAAATATGAGCTATGATTATAAACATTAGAAAAGGTTATCGGTTATCTTTTTTTGGGGGGTGGTTCGGGGGCGGGGTCATATATCATAGCTTGGATTCCTGATGGAGTGACCAAATAGTCAGGGTTTAGGCGCCCCAGTGCTGTGGGCGGGTCCTGTTTCCAAGCCCAGTAGTCTACGCAGCCGTGTGATCTCCTTCTTATACCTGTAAAGGGGCAAGGGTCACCTAAACATGCTTTGTTAACACACAGTGAATCCTAGCTATCTATCCTAAATCCCTGCCTTCGCCTGAATAGGCCTACTGAATCTGTAAGGGGCCCAATAAGTAGGTATAGGAGGACATTTTAAGATATTTTCTACAAAAGTTATTTGTATGAAATTAGAATACACATAGGATAGGTTCTATGAGTAAGAGATATTCTGTTATTACCTGCCCAGGTGCTTGTCAACATTCTCCTGCAGCTCTAACACCTGCTGCTCTGCAACTGTAGCCCTGGAGATGAGCTGGGCACGCTCTCCCACTAGGCCCTCCTGATTGGACAATAATGACGTCATATATGAATTGACAGTACAACAGTTTTTGTAGTTTTTACTTATAAAAGGGTGTGTGGAGTAGTGAAGTCTGATTTATTTAAGTCGAGGGGTATTTACTTGTATAGTATTAGTGATCTCACGTAGTTGTTTCGGAATGTCAGCCCAGGCCTCTTCAGATATCTGGCCTGATGTTCCAGACCTTCACAAGATTACAGGATAAATCATGGATTGCTTCAGGGATATGTTAGCATTAGAAATAATTCCTAGTTGTTAGAGATATTACTCACTCCTGAACGTTGACAGACTGAATATGTCTGGCAAAAACAGCAGACTGAAAAATAATAAAAACAATATAAAATAATAAAATAAAAAAAATTGGCAACATTTTATGAAACACTGAAACTCAATAACAAATCTCTCCTTAAATCAAACTCAATAATCAGTGTGTCGTTAAATCAAACTCAATAGTCAGTGTGTCCTTAAATCAAACTCAATAGTCAGTGTGTCCTTAAATCAGTCTAAATGCAGATGCTCATCCTCTGTGCAACTACCAGATCCTGGGCCTCTCTGAGCTGGCCCTCCAGTCTGGCCTTGTCCTGTCGCAGGAGCTGGATCTCTCTGTCCATCTCCCCCCGCAGCTCACTGGGCTCAAGGCTGAAGTGGGCCTCGGGGGGGCCGGCCTCCAGACCGCTCTCTGGCTGGGACAGGACCTGTTCCCTCTGCACCCTGACATATACACAGTACACACACACTCATGTTTCTCTTAGAGGAGACCACAAAAACAATTCCATATGAAAAAGCATTCCATGTATTCTTCATCCTATACCTAAAACTAACCTGAATTCTAAAATTAACTCCAGTTCACCATAAACCTAATCCCTAAGACTGGCTTAAAAGAGAGATAAGGACAGAAGTGTCAGATTTGAATACTAACTCCAGTCCCCTCATGCAAAGTAGAACCAGGATCACACAAACATGCAGAGACAGTTGGCATGTGAGTGTTTGTTTGGTATTGCAAAATCAAGAATTTGCACCCGATGACTGTTAATGCCTCATATCAGTCAATTGGTACCAACTTGTTGTTTTCGTATGAGAGGCAGTCTACAACAGTGTATAAAGTAGCAAAAAAGGTGAGAGGGGTTAACCTGTATGCAATAAGCAGGGCTTGATGACTCCTAATGATCCTCTGCAGTCTCTTCTTGTAGGAGCGGGCGGCTGTGGCGAGCTGCTCCTCCCTGGCCCTGTAGGAGGCTCGCACCTCCTGCAGCATGCTGTCCACGAAGCCCCTCAGCTTGGCCTTCTCCGGGGGGCCCCCCCCCCCCTTCTCCAGATGATCCATATGCTCCTGGAGACAAGAGGCAGAGCCTGGATTTCTTGGCACGAGCAGCGTGGGCGGCCTGTGGCGGCCTGGGCGGACTGTGGCGCGGTGTCGGGAAAGGATGTGGTGGTGTTTGTAGTAGGAAGACAGTCTTTATGTCTGCCTGTCCAGTCTGCCAACCCTGGCATCTGTTTCTGTGTGTTTATAGTATGCACAGCGTCCGCGTTTGTGTGCGCGAGTGCATCTGCGTACTCACAGAGAGGTCCTGCAGGTAGTGGACCAGTCTGGCACGGTACTCCTCGTTCAGCTCCTTCACCCGCATCTGCAGCCTGGAGTTCTCCTCCTCTGCCTCATTCAGCTGGCTCTGAGAGCTCAGCAGGACCTGAATGAGAGAAAACGGCGTATACAGACAAACCCACACACTGAATAAGGATTTGCCCAAGAATTTAAAGTAGGAAATTCTGAATGAAGACGGCGTAACGGAAGCAATAAAATGGTACAAGATGGGGCTCTTTGGCTTACGGCATTCCGCTCGGCCAGTTTCTGCTGGGTGTCGCGGATCACCCTCTTGTTCTCCTGTTGCTCTTTGCCCATGGCTACCCTGAAGACCCGTTTCCATTCCGGGAGAATTCCACATATGTCAGAGACCACATGGGGGAGGAGACCACATCAAAAGACAACATCATCGCACAAAAGCCCAAATTGAGTCAGGGACTACAGTGAGATGAAAACCATATCAAAGACGAAACCACAAAGCAGACGTGGGTTCCGGTGGATGAAGAGCCTAGAACCAGTTAGCGCGGTAGATGACAGAGAGGGTTCATGTGTCTCGTTGCTTCAATCGTTACTGTTTAAAGCAGCCAGAGAAGATTTTGTGGGTGCAGGCTTTCAATGTGAAGATGTGAGACTTGGACTAGCGTGCATCTACACTCACACTTTCTCCTCCAATCTGCACTGCTGCTCATCGTAGCTCTTCCTCATCTGTTCCAGCATGTCTTTGATTGCGTCCTGGTTTCCTGGCAGCTACATGAAATGGATAGGGTTTATTATAAAAGCTAATCTGACCATTGTTCAACTGTTACTCTTATAAAATTACTATTCATCTCTCTGATATATTACCAGCAGAATTCAGTTAAGAAGTATTACTAACACAGAGATAAAAATAATACCCACACTTTTCTCCACAAATGTGCATTCTTGGTCAATCACAGAAAGTCCCTCGGGCTGTTAAAAGATAATTAAATATTTGAGCAATAATAAAGTTATTGAACCGTATGTGACTAGCATATCAGATGTTCTTTTAACCTATTTTGTTAATGCCTTGTGGGAAACGGGGTCGGATGTTTTCAGATAACTCTCTGTCAAAAAAAACACACAGAGAAATTTGAAAAGGGAGTAGTGGTTGTCAATGTCAATTAAACCAAACCTCCATCTCACCCGAATTCTATTGTGAGACATCCGGCTGACCAACAGCCGCACCCTGTCCATCTCCTGAGCAGTCTGCCCGTGGACTTCCTCTGTAGAGGCTATCACGCATCGCTGCTGTTCCTCCGTCTGCCTGAGGAGGGCGTCGCGAGCCTGGGCCAGGCCAAGCAGTTCGCTGCTTAGCTTGTCATTGTGGTCTACCTCCCTCTTGTAGGCCTTGGTGAGGGCAAGGTAGTTCCTCTTCAGGGTCATATACTCCTCCGTGAGGTCACTTTCTGTCCTCTCGGCCACATGCAGACGTGCAGTGATGGACTGGATTTCCCGGTGGAGCCGGTCTCGCTCTATCTCCATCTCCATCAACATGCCTTCCTGGGACAGGATCTGAGAAGGGTAACATTCATTCATTTAACTGGAATTGATCCAAAACTGGCTTCCCATTAAATAGGTTGAATAGGGCACAGAGATCTGAAATGATTATGATATGATAATGATCTACCTTGTTTTTCAGCCCAAAAGATTCCTCTTCAAATTGCTCCCTTACTTTGTTGTTTTGTATCTGTTCCTCAACAAGCTCCTTGGATATCTGACGGATGAAGGGATACAAGATACAAGTCCATTTTAATAAAAAATTCCAATTGGACCTAGTAATGCAATTAAGCTGCTGGTCTCATAGACCCTACCTTCAGTTTTTCCTCTTCACACGAGACCAGTTTCGAGGATAGGTCAGTCTTCGAGCCTGCCAGCTGGCCCAACTTGTTCTCAAGGTAACCCAGTTTGGTAAAGAGGAGTTCATTTTTGTCACGGAGCTGGACCTATAATCGTGTTTAATTAATGTTGGTATTTAATGAAATACTTCGCTTAAATTATTTATAAAGGTTTTTGTAACAAGGTTTTTGGATCATGTAGGGACCATGAAATGAGTCTAGAAAATACAGTACAACGTAATGTGCAACTAAATGTTGAGTTATTTGACCAAAGTAAATTACTTACATTTTCATCTGCCAAAGAACACATTTGGTCCTTTAGCTCATTTAACGATGGAAGTTGTTCCCGGGAAAAGTCCATATTTGTATTATTATTAGTAACAGTACAAAGCCAGGAGAGTTTGATCAAGTATCCAGTCCTGGCTTAAAAGTTGTATCAACACTTGTTGTTGCCATGGTCCCTACATGATACATGGCCAACATTTGTTTTACGGTTTTGGGACATATATGAAATATACCTATTTAATGGAATGCACTGCGTCTCGTAATATGTATAATTTTTTTGTTGGTGAAAGTAGTATTTTTAAACTAGTTCAAACGTCAACGCTCGGGCGTCAAAACAACTAAAGCTTGTTCAGAAAGCGTCCCAACACTGCCCTCGTGCGATGACAGTTGGAACAGCTGGAGTTACTGTAGTACTTTTACAACTTGCCGAGCCTTCAGATTAGCAAACATAAAAACACAGTCGTTTGTTTCAACTTTTCCAATAATGATTGAGCGAGTTCCCATAGATGTCCGTACTGGTTTTCGTAAAGAAAGCCGTACTGAAAGGCTTCGAGGATCTACCGTGGACTTTGAGATGCGTGACAACGACGACTCCCACCCAGTGAAACGGGGGTCCTCAGTTTGGAAGTCGGGGTCCAAAGGGAAATTAGCCAACACCTACAGGTTAGGACCAAAGCAGAAGTTTCTTCCCCATTTCATTAAGAAGAAATGTGACGAATTGATGAACAACTCATTTGGTGAGATTGCCTACGACCACGATAAGTGCAAAGATGTGGCTGATAAAGTGGCGGCAGATATCCTAGCGTTTTGCACAGAGCAGGTGTTCGACCGGTACAGGTACGTGGTCAGAGTGGTTGTAGGCGACAAGAAGGACCAGACGGTGAAGATTGCCAGTCGAACCCTATGGGACGTCGAAAAGGACAACTTTCTGACTCTCAAATGTGAGAACAGACACATTTTCGCAGTTGGCATGGTTTTTGCCATTTCTTTCGAATGATTGGAGTCAGTGTAAATACAATAATTTTCTTGGCCTGCGAATAAATGAACGAGACATTTGTGGCTGTACGTTTTTTAGTGATGGCTCTGTAACGGAGCAAACCACTTAACAAAGGTATAAACATTTTTATTAAAAAATGTATATAGCTATACAGATTACAAAACATCTCAAAATAATTTCAATGAACTCACAGGGTAATGTACAAATAAGAACACTAAAACATACCAAGCACATTCTGTTATAATGTCAATTCTGACAGCAAGTGTATATATATATATATAATGGATTTATTACAAAACAGTTGGGAAAATGTTAGTATGATCTAGGAATTTAGATCCAAGATCCATGCAACTTTCAGCTCCAAACCAAAGGCATTATTTTGCATTTATAGATGCCATTCTGCATAAGGCAAAAAAGCTAACCAGCATCAGCAAAACACAGCCAGGAACTTCAAATTGTATAAATGCACAAGGTATACCAATGTATTGCTCCCTTATTTCAAATGGAAGTAGAGGCTTATATATATATATGTATGGTTATACAGTCCAATTAAACCAATTAAACGCATTTACCATAAAATAAAAGTATAAAAAGTGTAATTTATTAGTCAGAGTGATTCATCGGGTATAAGATAATCCACACTTTTCTCTACTATTCATCCTTTCTGCAGGGTGAGAATACAAATGTATTTAGGTGCATGCTAGCACTTAAACACCAGAGTCAACAAATCAACTGCTCATCGTGATGGCGAAGAGCAATATCTGATGAGATAACTTTGGCTACAAGTCCCCTTGGTTGGACTCTAGGGCTTCTTCCTCCTCGACTTCATCGTCCTCTCCCCCGCTGTCCCGGCGATCTCCCCTGCCTGAGAGGTGCCCCCGGCCCATGGGTAAACCCACTGTCGACTGCAGGGCCGCCAGGCTGCCCTGGCTCACGTAGTAGCTGACGTTTAGAGAGGGCAGCAACTTCTGCAGCTCCTCCAGCATCCTGTAGGCCTGCCAAGCAGATAGGGATAGAGAATTAGAATGCATACCGGTATATGTACACAATGTAAACCACACAGTTCGAAGTCGGACTGGCTGATAGCAATCATATGTACGCACTAAGGCACAAAGGGTTGTGGTATACGGCCAATATACCAGCGCTTAGAGCTATTCTTAGGCACAACGCATTGCAGATTGCCTGGCAAATTAGTACAAACCCTCAAGGTGCCTTATTGTTAATGCATAGGGTGATGATTAATGTGTAAACCGACATTAAGACACTTACCACCTGGAAACTGCCCTGCTGACAGTGGTGCTCCACCAGGAAGCCGTATGCGTCTCCTATCCTGACGGCAGGGTCCAGATCTGGTTCCTCTATTAGGGCTTCACAGAGACGCACCGCCTCTCCTGGGTCCTCCTCGTACAACCTTCAGGGACAGACGGAATTACACATTTTAGAGGTGACCCAAAGGTTTTTGAAGGAGCGAGTTTACAGAGTGAAGAACTGAAGTGCCAACAACTAAAGTAACATGCATAGTCTGCCTTTAAATGCACTATTAGGACAAAACATTACATATGCACAGTTTTATCAATATCAAAGCAGAATGTATGTCATGTGGTCCCCCTCTTGCCATTGAAACTGGTCAATACAACCTTTCCATTAGAGCTGTAATTCTGCACGTTTCTAGGGTGCACGTTTCTAGGGTGCACGTTTCTAGGAAGTCAGGATTTAAATGTACTCTTTACAGTAACAGATCATTTTGCTTTACTGTAGACTATAAAACAAAATTGGTATTTTCATATTCCTCAAATGTGTTATGTTCTAGATATAAATAATATATTATAGGAAATTCTTTGGTAACTAAATGTAAATATCTTTTCATTTTCAGTATGTAAGTGTACTTTTATGTACAGAACTTGCTTTTTAGTAGATTTCTCCCAAATAAAATACTGCACTGTGCCTATGACAGAATATATGTTCCTAAATGCTTACATTGGTTCTCAGTACGTCTTATAAGAATGTGTATTTCCCATTGACAAATATTGGATCATTTTATCACTTGAATAGATTCTGGCACTAACTCTCTCTTTCAATGCAGTTTTTTTCAATTCTACTTAAGACCCACATAAAAACCCTATCCATAACAACTCATACGCGTATTAAAACCTGAATCATTTGCATAAACAAGCCTGGCTGCTTTGACCGCTACCCTAATCACACTAACAGAAAGGGACAGAGAGACCGATGGGGAGAAAGAAAGGAATAGCTGGACAAAGAGAGAGAGAAAGTGCAACGTTCTCACCTGCGTGCCTGGACAAACCTCTTGACCAGGGTGATCTTGTGCTGCAGGTCAGCCAGGCGAGCCTCGTGTTCATCTGGGCTCCGGCCCTTGGCCTTGGACAGGCACTTATATGCCTCACTCAGAGCACCCATCGCCTTCTCATAATTCTGGTAGTCATCTATCTCCACCTAACAGGTGCACACATTTACAGACATTGAAATACATTCAAGAGACTCAGTAGTTATTTGAAAATCCATGTTGTTTCTGGTTTATAAATACTTAGATGTTTATTGGGTTAGTTCACTTCTTTCAACAACCCAGTGTCAGATGAACTCATGGGGTAAATTGTTTAAATCTGCTTGTAGTTTTAATGGTAAAGACTTAAGATAAAGGTGGTTTCTGGATTCTATCCTTGAATTCAGTTGACTCTTGAGAGAAAAAAGATCCCTTTTAGATTTCTGAATGACTACCTAAAATGCTCTGCAACTGTACAGTATATGGCCAATAAATTACAGATAACCAGGCTGACATTAAAACTTATAAACACCTTTAAAATACCTTTTAAAATGTCAATATCATGAGGTACAGATCCCTACCTGGGCACAGGCTTCATAGAAGCCCGCCAACAGGTCCGGTGCCCTGCCTTTGGTGTAAAAGCTAATAATGTTCTTCATGATTTCTGGATCTTTCCGCCAGTCGAGAGACTGCAGGTAGTTGGCAGCCATGATGTAGATCTCCTTCTGACGCGACACGCCAGCAAAGAACACAATCTTCTCGGTGTCCCCTGACTTCAGTAGTGCCCGCATAGCCTGTAGACATGAGCAGTACTGTGTAAACAAAACTGAACAAACCTAATGCAATAGCTACTTACAGTGAAACACTGTATTGTTTGTTCATGTGTAACAAACAAGCACACCTGCGTAAACCCAACAACGCTAAAGTACAAAATACAGTACAGAAATTGGTGCTACGTGGATAAAAATAATCAATACATACTACAACCTTCCATTATAATGACTAAAGTGGGACTTTTAATGAACATGTGTATAATTGAGTCACTGTTGTCTGAAGAAGATTCCTCAGCTCAGTGAGATGGAGGAAAGAGGAGACGAAGAACAACAAGAGACAAGGAGGACTATTAGGAGTGGATGCCACGTTTGACCGGAGTTTCCTCACCCTTAACTTGTTGCCAGCCTGGGTGTATTTCTTGGTGGCCAGGTGATAGTTGCCCTGGCGCATGCAGCAGTCAGCGATTCTCTCCAGCAGCTCCTTGCGAGCCTCCTCCGAGAGGTCCTTGGACTCCTTGGTGACGGTCATACTCTCGGCCAGTTCCTCTGTGATGGTCAAGCTCTGGTCCAGACACAGCTGCAGGGCCTCGTGGTACTGGGGTTAAACACAACACACACACCCAGGTTACAGTATGTGTACGCATACATCAAATCATGTGTAATCCTTGGCGTGAAATGAATGAATTATTTTGGATACTGTTTATAGTTTGGTAGAGCAGTACCTTTGAGCTAATGCAAGAGGAGTTTTAGCGGTAGAAGATTTTAGGTGACAAGCAGTGCACAAGCAGTGGATACATGTATATGTACGGCTCCCTGCGACACGTGAACCAGAGATGACATGGTGGTACAGTACCTTGGACATGTGAACCAGAGGTGACATGGGGGTACAGTACCTTGGACATGTGAACCAGAGGTGACATGGGGGTACAGTACCTTGGACATGTGAACCAGAGGTGACATGGGGGTACAGTACCTTGGACATGTGAACCAGAGGTGACATGGGGGTACAGTACCTTGGACATGTGAACCAGAGGTGACATGGGGGTACAGTACCTTGGACATGTGAACCCGAGATGACATGGGGGTACAGTACCTTGGACATGTGAACCAGAGGTGACATGGGGGTACAGTACCTTGGACATGTGAACCAGAGGTGACATGGGGGTACAGTACCTTGGACACATGAACCAGAGGTGACATGGGGGTACAGTACCTTGGACATGTGGACCCGAGATGACATGGGGGTTCAGTACCTTGGACACGGGAACCCGAGATGACATGGGGGTACAGTACCTTGGACACGTGAACCCGAGATGACACGGGGGTACAGTACCTTCTTTGCTGCCAACAGCAGCTCCACTGCTTTCTCATAATGGCCGTGTTTGATGAAGAAGTCGGAGCAGCGGGACAGCAGGGCCGGGTCAGATGTCTCATCCAGGTCCTCTGCTATGAGCTGCAGCGCTGTGAACTGCTCCGTGGCGAAGGCCAGCTCCAGAGCCTTGGAGAAATGACCAGCCTGAGAGAAAATATTAGGAACACCCAGTGATACATGTTGTACGTGTTCAAATGTGTGGTTAATGTGAGTTTATCCATCAAACGTACTCTGAAGCCATTGTGTTCCTTCTAAATGAACAGTGAGCTAACGCCCTCTTGTGGAATTACATGTCTGACATTTTAGCCATTCAGGAGACACTCTTATCAATAGTGATTTACAGTTAGAGCATACATCACAAAATAGCTAGGCGGTACAAACACAGAACTCAGTGGTAGCTCATTCTACTAAGTGAATGGGTTATCAGCAAAAGTCAGTGCTGGAAAGACAACATAAACAATAAACAACAACATAGCAAGCATTAGTTAATGGAGACAACGGAGGGGGGGCTGTGAAGTTATAAGGTAGTCTTTGAAAATGAGCTACCACTGGAGTGCCGGGACAGGGTAGAGTTTAGACCCTGGGTACAGCGCTGACCTTGTGGTAGAGCATGACAGCACGGTCCATATGGGAGCCCTTCTCCTCGTAGTAACAGGCAGCCTCCATCATGTCCTCCGGGTTACTGAGGAGGGCCAGATTCAAAAGCTGGTCATCCAGGCCGTTCTCCTGAACAAGAAGAAACACGGACAGTCAAGAATGGCCCACAGATAATAGTCTTTGACTACAACCATCAAATCAATGACGCAAAATGAATCCTATTAACCTGGAAAAAAACAAGGCTTTCATTTCAAGTCATTCATTTCCTGCTCCGTTCATGGAAGACAGGGGAATGGAGAAGGTCCAACGTGTTTGTTAAGGTGCATGCGTTACCTTGCAGAGGCGGATGGCGTTGTTGTAGGCCTGGGCGCGTGTGTAGAAGTGGACAGACTGTTTGATCTCCTCCTGACTCTCATACTGTCGGGCTAGGTGGTACGAGGCAGCGCGGTTCCCTGTGTCATTGGCTATCTCCGACGCCTGTCAGAAAATGCCGCGTTGTCATTGGATATTGAGGTTAGATTGTGTAGATGATCGTTTTTAGGCTCCTGCATAAGCATGTTTTTCAACATCCCTTTGGAGTAAAAACTGGTCATTTCTCTACTTCCAATTGGCAACTTTTGTGTGCGCTACATCATAAATGTTCCCCTTAGCTAAGAAAACTAATGTTTTACCTTCTGAATGTTCCCAAGGTAGCAGTGCACACGAACCAGCGAAAGGAAGTCCTGTGCATACTCATAGTAGCGCAGAGCTGACTCCATATCTGACTGGCTCTCCAGGTACTGGGCCCACCACTTATAGATGTTTCTGGATCAACAGGGAAGACTGCATGTCAAACACGGGACTACCAGTCCCTCAGTTCCCAAGTATCAGTCCCACAGGACCAGAGTTTGGGGTCAATTCAGAATGTCAAAATGTTCCTAAATGAAAAGCATTGAAGAAAATATGGAATTGATGTGTTCTACAGCATTATCCTTTTTGAGCCTGAGACAAATGAAACATGTACTGTCTTCCCATACCAAAATAAAAACAACATTGTGTGATTATAGATGTATTTGCCTTACTCGTGACCCACCTCTAGTATGCCCAGGGACCACTTTGGGTCCCAACCCATAGTTTAAAAAATGCTGCTTTGCAGGATTGAATAAATCAAACTGATTCATAGCCTGCCTTGGGGACAGAACAAAACCAGCACAGCATTCCCAGACGTACTTGTCCTTCTTTTTGTTAACATAAAACTCCAGTGACTGTGCGTCATCCAGAAGCATCCTGGGTACCTCGAACCGGTGGGTGTCAGACCTCTCATAGCTAAAACAGAGACAGAACGGTTAGAAAACACACAGGGAAACACATATTCAGCCGAAAAGTAGATTCAGAATAATGACAAGAATGATGTTCTTATGATACTGTGATCTACCCATACTCCAAAAATAAGAGACACATCCTTGTAGATATAATACACGAAAATCAATGAAGATAACATGCATTTATAATTTATAGTGCCTTTATAATTTATAGTACCTTTCATACACATGAGAAACGCTGGAGCTTTTTAACTACTACACTATTCACTGTTGGACTTCAAGCCTTGAAGTCAGCCTGCATTGGCGTTATGTTGGCTCTTACAATATGAGGGCCAGGCCCTTGTCTCCGATGGCCTCCAGGTGTTTGGCGTAGCTGTAGTAGGTCGTCCTGAGGTGGATCCTGTCGTGGGTCTCCGCTGTCTCCAATGCCTGAGGCCACTTGCCAGACGCCTGGTACAACTTGTTAAGGAGGTCGAAGCGGCCGCAGCTCTTATACAGCTTCTCGGCATCATCCTGTGCCCCCCAGCGGGAAAATGTGGCCCCGGTTTAGGACAGAATACAATACAACGCCCCCACACACAACATGTAATGACTGAAGAGAAAAGTACTCTGTAATTGAACATACTGCAAGGTAATCCCAGAGATACTAATAGTCTGTGGGCTGACCCTTCACCAAAAAGCAAGCAAGACAACCATCTGCTGGGACCACCTTGTGTGCAGTAGGTTTACTCACCAGCATGCCCAGTTGCAGGGCCAGTACTGCCACCCTGGCCTCCAGCTCAGGCTCTGCTTCAGCCTCACGAAGTGCCCGCGCTGCCCTGGCGTTGCCCATGTTGCCCAGGCACACCCGCGCCACGTCCAGACGCTGGTTCTTCACACACATCCTCGCCATGTTCTCCCATACTGCCTCACTGCAGGGAGGAATAAACAGGTGGGTGATACCCGTTTGTGTTTTCTTTAAAGGCAAAACACGGAAACATAAAAAAGTTTAATGAGGAATTGGAAGAAATGAAATGTTGTAAACTATTTCAGAACGAGGCCAGTAAATGAAAAGTCGCTGGCTCTAATACCAAGCTGTCAATTTCCCCGTCGTTCTGTCTCTGACTAATTGCTCCCAGGCCGTTGCTGTAAATAAGAATGTGTTCTTGGCTTAAAATTTTGCAAAGAAATCCAATTAAACATGAACCCAATCTCTCCCTGTATATATGTGCTGGGTGATCTCAGGATGGCAGCGTGGATCTAAGTGGGACTGCAGATCTGGAGCACAGGGCAGGAGGCCAAGCAGGGAAGGAATGTTTGTTACGGTGAATTAAACATGTGAGCGACTGCAGGGAAATCCAACTTAACAGACACATGCACATATTCAGACACACACGTTCTCACATTCTCCCTCTAATCTACATCAACCTCAACCCCCATTTTAGATTCCACTCCCATCTGGGTCCTATTTGTGCACCCCCTCCCACCTCCCCAGTCCCTCTTCGGCTGATACAGATGTGGGCTGTTTATTAAGGTTGGGCTACAGGAAATTCCCGGAATCTTTAGGGGCCCTGGGACTCACTGGCAGGGGAAAAGGAGGCTAAGCTCGCCTCGCGAAGACCCACGTTTATGTAGCATTGCACTGGCAGTCGTACGTCTGCCCTCTATGCTCAGAAAGCCTAGAGAAACAGCCCCTCGTATCTCCAGGTCTGTCCACCTCTGAATAAATGTCTTCCACGGAGGTTTCAGAGTCAGGCACCTTATCTTAGTAGACACAAAGGTTTTGTGGCACAGAGAGAAAGAGAGAGCAGAGGTAAAGACAGACAGAGTGAGGGTAAAGAAGAAAGAAGGACAGAGAGGTTCTGCCTTATGCCCCCCCCCCTCTCCATTTTCCTTTCAGGAAATGTATCCTGTTCTGTTGCTGGTCTGAGGGGGCCAGGGTGTTTTGGTTGTCAGACACACACACACAGAGAGAGGCAGCGACAGAGAGACAGAGAACAGGACCTAAAGCAGCTACAGTAGGGGACTCCTAGGGCTTAAACACTTGTGCATTCCCACACACAGAAGAGCGAGGGAGGGGGATTTCTGGTCCGGACAGTTGCAGCCATAGAGGGATATCTCCCACCCCGAACCAACTCCCCTTTCTTGGACCAGGAGCACCACCTCTTCCCAGAGAGGGCGAGAGATAGACAGAGAGACAGAGAGAGAGACAGAGAGAGAGACAGAGAGAGAGACAGAGAGAGAGAGAGACAGAGAGAGAGAGTCAGAAGTAAACTAGAGCTTTTGCAGCCAGATAACGGAGCCCTTCCCTCAGTGAGCCGTCAGTGAGAGACTGGCCCTTAGTAACACGATCCAGAGGATCAGCTCTGTTGCGCTGCTCTGCCTCTCCACTCCCCCGCCATCCCTGTGGAGTCTGAAGAAGAAAAGAAAAGAACGGAGACAGACGCCCACACACAGAAGTGCCTGAAATCGTCGCGGAGGATCGACGGAGAGGTCGTAACAAGTACCAGTGAGAGGAGCAGAGGAAAGAGGTGAGAGAAGAAGTGGAAAACACAGAGTGCAAGAGGGAATAGCAGAGGGAGGTTTGAGAGCGAGTTCAACTGCTGCCAGTCACCGGAGCCAGTGGAATGGACCTCGGTGCCTGCCGGATTAACCCACGCCTGCCCACTGTGCACTCCGAGGAGGAAGGCTGAACCGACGCGTCGCCCTCCCCGTGCCTCGAGAAACTCAATGACGATGAACGGAGATGTTCTTTAGCTGAGCCAACGACACGTTCCCGTCGATCTTTCTTCAGCGGCCTGACCACCCCGGGGCTAAGGCATCAGCCTGCTTGCTGACCGGCGGTGGAGGAGGTGGAGGAGGAGATCCGGGGGTCCCTGAGCGCCCGGGACAGGCAGGGCAGCGCGGGAGACGAGCGTAGGGACGAGGAGGGGGAGGTAGAGGCCGGGGAGGGAGCGGCGGCAGAGGTGGCGGGCGGCCAGCGGCGCATGGCCGTGCAGCGGCTGGTGGCGGCGGCGGTCGCGGTGGCCCTGCTGTCCCTGGTCCTCAACAATGTGGCGGCCTTCACCCCCAGCTGGGTGCTGCAGGCCCTGGAGGATGGCCGCAAGCGCAGCGTGGGACTCTGGAGGATGTGCCCCGTCACAGTGGGGGGAGAGAGGGGCCGGGACGAAACCGGGGTTGGACGAAGGGGTCAGGGGGCCCAGAAGGCGTGTGAGGCCCTGGGTTGGGGCTCAGAGTACGTGGGCTACCAGGAGTCCCGGAGCACCGTCAAATGTAAGTGCATTTGTGTTTCATGCGTGTTCTTCTTTCCGTACAAACAGTCCACAGTTACCCCAATACATGTGCATGTATCGATAGTTTGTATGGAAAGACCAACACTATAGGCCTGTATCTGAAAATCAGAGGAAGCAAGACCTTGACCCCAACATCAGCTGTTGACAGCTGAGGAGTGTAATGCTTAACAAGCTGGTCTAGGGAACCTCATTCAATGAAAACAAATGGCCATCTAGGCAGTATTGGATGGATTTCTGACATACACCGATGAGGAAGGATAGCATGCACGTCAATATAACTCCCAGAGCTCCTATAAAATTGTCCGGAAATCATTTTGTTAAGCTATCCACTTCAAGGTCTTCTTTGGGGAGTCTTATAAAAGGCTAAACAGAAAGATGATCATTCTGGTATGACAACATTTGATAAGATTCTAGCAGGACAGCATCTGATATTCTAGCATGTTAACATTTGATATCGTTCTAGTATGACAAAACATTTACAATCATTCCAGTATTACAAAACATTTGATAACATTCCAGTTTTACAAAACATTTTATATCGTTCTAGTATGACAAAACATTTTCATATCATACTAGTATGACAAAACATTAGATATCATTCTTGTATGACAAAATATTTAAAATCATTCTTGTATGAAACATTGTGCTCGGATACGAACAGGCATCATCACATGAACTTTCAATTCGGCATATTCATAGAATCTCTCTGCCCCCCAGTGCAGTTTGACATGATGCGGGCTTGTAATCTGATGGCCACGGTGGCGCTGACGGCCGGTCAGTTGATCTTCCTCCTGGGCCTGATGGAGCTGCCCTTCATCACCCAGGACTCACAGTGGTGGGAGGAGGCCATCGCAGCTCTCTTCCAGTTGGCCAGTGAGTACCACACCAACTACGTTAAAGACACAGTCTGGGATCTGGGCATGTAATGTAGTGTTTCACCAAGAATCACAAAATCAAGAATGTGGCTTTAATGCAGCAACAGCAGAACCTGGGGTACAGTGTAATATATAAGGGCTTGTAGTCTATTTTGGTGTCTTTAGCTGCCAAGGATGATTGTTTGCAGTGTAGGAGATTGACAACTGTGTCTAACTGTCAAATTTGTCAGGTATGAGGTGCGATGTAAGATGTAAGAAATCCTACAAGGATTAAACAGGACCATAGCTTATAATTTCCTGGCAAAAGAAAGTTTGAGAAATAATGGTCTAGATAACCATATACTAGTGGTCTCAGCATCAGACTTACAGAGTACTTCTGGTTATAATTCTAATCAGTCTGATTGAGACTTGAAACCCCAGGTCAATGCAATTAACTTAGCAGGCTTTACAGAAAGCTAGTGGTGCACATGGCACCCAGGTACCAAACCCTACAGAGACACTAATACACTAACAACATGTTAAGACCTGCAGACACCTACATGCACTAACATAAGTGACTAAACCACAACAAATCACCTACTGCACAAACCAAGATACTAAATGACACGGCAAGCAGAACAGTAGGGAATTTGAAGTGAACGAGCAAGTGTCTAACTCTCCAGTTCAGTGGTGAAATGTTCTTTGGTTCATCGCTTTTACATTTTTAGTTTCTTTTGCTGAATGTTCCTACAATCTAAAAATGGCAACAGTGCGCAGCTAAGAAACATAAATGTCCCTCGTTCCCTGCAAAACACAATCAAGAAACCAGCTTTGAGTGGCAAGAGGATAAAATTAATAAATACATTCAAAACGTCTAAACATGTATGTGAGAAGAGGGGGTTTCGGAATGAGATGAAAAACCAGAAAAAACTAGCAGTTGTTATCATTCAGAACTGTCCTGGAAGGTCAATTACAGAGAAAATCAACTAGGAATAGCAAGGAGATGGTGGGAGTGGGGGGGGGGGGGGGGGGGGGGTGAACCGAGACTCCTCCCTCATCTATACCAGAGGGCCGTGTGCCTGTGTGGGCATGGCACTTTCCCGGTGTTCATGTTTGGGGGGGGGGGGGGGTGGGGGGAAGCGTTCACAGTTTGTTTATGGATGTCAGACCCGGTCAGTATTGTGGCACAACAGACGCAGCATCCAAGGGTCCGACGGCTATATATAGCTGGCGGTCGGACAGGCTGGTGGCCCAGCCGGAGCTGCAACAAGTTGGGGAGCGACTGTCGGGCGCCAGGATATCCCTGCTCAGGACGAGGAAATGCCTGCGACTACCTGTTATGCAAACCCAGAGGAAGGGGGTGGGGGGGGGGTGGACACCAAAGACAGTTCGACATGGACTGAGGGTGTGCGCGCGCGTGTACACTTTTGTGCTGGGTTGGTCGGTACAAAAACGTTCTTTTCGCACACAGCGCTGGGGGTGGGAACAGCTGCCGTCCAGATAAGCTTGGTTTAGCTTTTATGCTCGTGTTTACAGAATGTCCAGGAACGGGGGCAAATAAAGGGACCCCTCTCGACATGAGATAAAACGCTAGCCTCTTCAGCAGGCATCGCCAGGCCTTTCATCTGAACGTCTCAGATAGGACCCACCCAAATAATCACAGATTCCCCTTCCCAAAAGGGCCTGCTGAGCCAAACTATTGTTTGTCACGCAAGGACATGTCTCCTCAAAAGTGTGAGATGCTCAACAACGGCAGAAGAAATGTGTGTGAATATAATCTTCCGTTACTCTGTTCTCACATCAAGGGTGGTCATTGGTAGCCATTAAAAAAAAAAAAACACGCAGTCCACAAATGTTGACATTAGTAAGGATGGTAGCATGACTAATGAGTCGGACAGACACACACAAATCTAGCCTCTTTCCCCCAGCTAAAAATACACGCTGTCGGAAAAATGCTATCTTCCTTTTTCCTCATAAGCCAGTATCCAAAGACATCACCATATTAGGTCAACAAGAGTCAGCTGAAAATATATGACTGGTTAAGGACTTCAAGGCAGTTGATATAATATTTCCCAGGGAATAAAACTAACATCAACCAGATGTGAGTACATTTGGATGGTGGCGCATGACTAGGCTTTATTTATAAGTGCAAGATTTATCAGAAGAAAGAAGCCTGCTAAATACACAATATTTTATTCACCTAATCCACCTGGTCTCAGAGGAATATGGAACCTATTATATGTGAATCTGTTTCAGTCTAATTCGTATGATATGTAATGTTACGTTAGGGTACACTACAACTTGATATGCTATATTACATTAGGGTACACTACAACTTGATATGCTATATTACATTAGGGTACACTACAACATGATATGCTATATTACATTAGGGTACACTACAACTTAATGTTATGTTACGTTAGGGTAAACTACAACTTGATATGTTATGTTACGTTAAGGTACACTACAACTTGATATGTTATGTTAGGGTACACTATAACTTAATACGCTATGTTACATTAGGATACACTACAACTTGATATGCTATGTTACATTAGGGTAAACTACAACTTGATATGCTATGTTACATTAGGGTAAACTACAACTTGATATGTTATGTTACGTTAGGGTACACTACAACTTGATATGTTATGTTAGGGTACACTATAACTTAATATGCTATGTAACATTAGGATACACTACAACTTGATATGCTATATTACATTAGGGTACACTACAACTTGATATGTTATGTTATGTTAGGGTACACTACAACTTGATATGCTATGTTACTTTAGGGTACACTACAACTTGATATGTTACGTTAGGGTACACTACAACTTGATATGCTATGTTACTTTAGGGTACACTACAACTTGATATGTTACGTTACGTTAGAGTACACTACAACTTGATATGTTATGTTACGTTAGGGTACACTACAACTTGATATGTTACGTTACGTTAGGGTACACTACAACTTGATATGTTATGTTACGTTAGGGTACACTACAACTTGATATGTTACGTTAGGGTACACTACAATTTGATATGTTACGTTAGGGTACACTACAACTTGATGTTAAGTTAGGGTACACTACAACTTGATATGTTATGTTACGTTAGGGTACACTACAACTTGATATGTTATGTTACATTAGGATACACTACAACTTGATATGCTATATTACATCAGGGTACACTACAACTTGATATGCTATGTTACATTAGGATACACTACAACTTGATATGCTATATTACATCAGGGTACACTACAACTTGATATGTTATGTTACGTTAGGGTACACTACAACTTGATATGTTATGTTACGTTAGGGTACACTACAACTTGATATGCTATATTACATCAGGGTACACTACAACTTGATATGTTATGTTACGTTAGGGTACACTACAACTTGATATGTTATGTTACGTTAGGGTACACTACAACTTGATGTTACGTTAGGGTACACTACAACTTGATATGTTATGTTATGTTAGGGTACACTACAACTTGATATGTTATGTTAGGGTACACAATAACTTAATATGCTATGTTACATTAGGATACACTACAACTTGATATGCTATATTACATCAGGGTACACTACAACTTGATATGCTATGTTACATTAGGATACACTACAACTTGATATGCTATATTACATCAGGGTACACTACAACTTGATATGTTATGTTACGTTAGGGTACACTACAACTTGATATGCTATATTACATTAGGGTACACTACAACTTGATATGTTATGTACGTTAGGGTACACTACAACTTGATATGCTATGTACGTTAGGGTACACTACAACTTGATATGTTATGTACGTTAGGGTACACTACAACTTGATATGCTATGTTACATTAGGGTACACTACAACTTGATATGCTATGTTACATTAGGGTAAACTACAACTTGATATGTTATGTTACGTTAGGGTACACTACAACTTGATATGTTATGTTAGGGTACACTATAACTTAATATGCTATGTAACATTAGGATACACTACAACTTGATATGCTATATTACATTAGGGTACTCTACAACTTAATATGTTATGTTACGTTAAGGTACACTACAACTTGATATGTTATGTTACGTTAGGGTACACTACAACTTGATATGTTATGTTACATTAGGATACACTACAACTTGATATGCTATATTACATCAGGGTACACTACAACTTGATATGCTATGTTACATTAGGATACACTACAACTTGATATGCTATATTACATCAGGGTACACTACAACTTGATATGTTATGTTACGTTAGGGTACACTACAACTTGATATGTTATGTTACGTTAGGGTACACTACAACTTGATATGCTATATTACATTAGGGTACACTACAACTTGATATGCTATATTACATCAGGGTACACTACAACTTGATGTTACGTTAGGGTACACTACAACTTGATGTTACGTTAGGGTACACTACAACTTGATATGTTATGTTATGTTAGGGTACACTACAACTTGATATGTTATGTTAGGGTACACAATAACTTAATATGCTATGTTACATTAGGATACACTACAACTTGATATGCAATATTACATTAGGGTACACTACAACTTGATATGTTATGTTACGTTAAGGTACACTACAACTTGATATGTACCAAATTAAATAGATGGTCAGGTATTACAGTACTTCTGATAAGGTTGGGGGGGTTAAGGAAAAAGGGAAAAAAAAGGTTAGGTTATGGTTAAGGTAAGGCATTACAATACTGGGATTAAAGCTAAGGTTAGAAAAGGAAAAAAGTAAGGTTAGGGTTAAGGTTAGCCATTACAATACTGGGATTAAGGTTAAGGTTACAATTTGGGTAAAGTTAGAGAACATTTTAACGTTAGGTTATGATTAAGGTTAGGCATTGCAGTCCTGGGATTAAGGTTAGGATAAAGGTTTGGGTTAAGGTTATACAAAAAAGGGTACTTAAGGCTTAAAACTAGTTATCAAATAGTGGTCCACTATCTCCGACCACACCACTCTTCCAAAATAATTTCTTACCACTGCCCCAAGTCTGCACCCTGATGTATCCTAACATATCTTATAGAACATGTCTTGGTGCCTTCATTTTTGGGAGCAGATTGAGGTACAGGTGTGTGTGTGTGTGAGTGTGTGTGTGTGTGTGTGTGTGTGAGTGAGAAAAGGGAAGGGGGAGAGCTATAAGTGTAAGACAGATTTATGTGTGTGTGATTATGTTGATATAAGTATGGGTCAAGTTATCTAAAAACTAAACGTATGTTTTTTTTCCTTCATTTAATTTAGCAGTATCTTACAGTACTCTGTATAACAGTGTGAAGTAAACTTCCATGTGTTGTAATGAGTACAGGAGTATTGTGGGCAGGTGTTGTTGGGGGCAGGTGTTTGTGTAGCACATACACAGGCCATATTAAACTGGTGGGCGAACAGAATGGCATTAGGAATAATAATAGTTGGTGTGCTTTCGTTGCTAAAAATGTTTATCGTGATGAAAACCCCTGAATATAAGCACATTTTCTGTGCTTAAGCACTCTAATGCAGTTTCTGTGATCTACGCCCCCTCATCTTTTTGGTTTATAT
The DNA here is from genome assembly GCF_011004845.1 of Esox lucius. NCBI lineage: Eukaryota > Metazoa > Chordata > Actinopteri > Esociformes > Esocidae > Esox > Esox lucius. Next base: position 24,877,946 of record NC_047573.1, on the reverse strand, counting down.
ATTTTGGGGGTTCAAATAAATTTTTTTTGCCCAATGGTTTCTAACTGTCAGTGTTCAAGAGGCTCTTCATCAGCATATTTAGCAGTTACAATTTTTACTATGAAACAAGAGCGATTATATGGACCAATTCAATAGTAATTCAAAGACAACAGCAGCCTTTGGTAAATCACGAATCAGCAGGTTCAGTTGTTCTCAGTCCTCATTGCCTTTACTTCATCTAGACCCAAGTGTAATTTCCTGAGTTTGAGTAAATTCAGGCGACCTCCTCAGCTCAGTAATTCATCCCTCATTTCTCTCCTCCCCCACTGACAGCCAGTGAATGGGCCTCTCTCTCTCTCTCTCTCTCTCTCTCTCTCTCTCTCTGTTGTGAATGGAAGTTATTTTTACCAGCAGCCAATTTCAAGGGAAAGAATGCTCTGTTTTCATTTTCAGATGTGCCAAAAACCTCAGCTATCACATGCAGACGTTGGGATAACAATATTCCATTCAGTGATATCTCAACACTGGTATCAGCAGCAGGTCTGAGCCTTGGCTGGAAGTAACACCGGCCTGTATTCACCCCCCTAGAGACCATCAGGCTGAGGAATGCGTGATGGAATGGGGTGGGGTCTGGGCATCAAAGGTGAAGGGTCCGAGATTCAAGTGGGTTTCAGATGCACGTTCACAGTTTTTTCTTTCAAATCGGGGGAGGGGGGGGGGTCTATGGGACGTGCAGCGGGCACAGCTGGCGCTACGCCCAAGCTGTGTCCTTGGCTATTGTGTCTCCCCTATACAACGGGGCAAAGCCACTTCCAAGAAGAACAATAACGAGGGAAATATGTGCTTCTTTTCTGGAGGAAGAGAAAGGCAAGTCAAATGTGGCAAGTCGAGGAATTCGAGCACTGGGACCTCTTAGTCCTGGGGGTGACCTCGCAGCACAGTCGAGTGCACCACAGACTGAACTGAAGGCATTTAGTGGGCTGGTTAACATACCAATCATTCTTCATTAATTGAAGAGTTCATAGCCGTCCAGGCATGGTCACTCATTTCAGTTCAAGGACGATGATTATTCGGACATCAACTTAAAGGACAAGCAGTGAGCGGAGGTAACCTCCAGGACAAACTCTTTAGAAGGATGAGAGAAGAATGATCAGTGCCTTTCAGAAAGGTCTTCGACTGCTTGACGGATAGTGTCGCTACCCGTATGCTAACCTGAAACGGAGGGTGTGGGGAACAGGGAAGGAAGGAAGGATGGAAAGAGGAAGAAGAGGAAGGAAGCCAGAGAGATTCGACCGAGCCAAGAAAAAAAACGGTTCACACAGCCCATCAAGTCTGGAGCCAGGGGACAGGGGAGGAGAGGGGCTTTATGGTTTCTTCGAAAAGAATTAAGGCAGGTTAAACAAACAGAGACAGGCTGACAGATAAACATTTGCACGCAACTAAAATGCAGACACGCCTTCACGTTCAAGACACACACACACCGGCACATAAAATGAACTCCCAACATCCTCGGATAAACAAAGAAAAGCTTATGGATCGGAATCATGCATTCAGAGATAGCCAAATACACCCAAGCTCTCACACAACATTTAAATAACGCTAGTTCAGTGTTGGCACTGGCTTTCTGGCCTGTCACAGGAAACTGATTCATATCCTAACAGGCGAACATCCCCTTTTCCAAGTATTTCTGGTGCCTTTATTTATAACAACCGTTCATCGGATATTCCCAAATGAATGTTATTGTTGAAATACTGACTGGCACCCGGAATCACTTGGCGATATAGGCTGGTGATCAATCTGTTGAGTGACTCATTATACTTTGCATCGCAAAGGGGTTGGTTGGGAAGACAGCGGTAAAATCGTCATGTTGTTTACGTTGTAACCAATTCATAACCAAACCTAAGCACAGCAGACCAATACGCTGCATGATGATAAAATGCTCAAACTGTCATGTGAAAATACTATTCATGCAGTTATTTGGGCCATGGGTCATGTGGTTTCTTACGGTAATCCTGGCCATATCATACGCCATTGATTCGTACTGCCCTTCCTCATTGTAACTGATTAACAGACACTGTAAATGCTGCCTGGAATGAATCATTAAGACATATGTAGTTGATGAGATACTACATCTGTCCTTCAATAAGTTCAAGAAATGCAATAGATTAATTTGAGCTGGATGAAAACTAAAAGGCATAGAGACAGTTGAGGATTTGTCAATCTCTGGTTTGATGGACAATGGGTTTTTTGACACTGAGTGATTTTGAATTCATCTTTCCCCTCCCAGGTTTTGTGCTAGTGATTGGCTTGGTGACATTCTATCGGATCGGCCCGTACACGCACCTGTCCTACTCGTGCTACATCGACATCGCCGCCTGCCTGTTGGCCACGCTGGCCGCCGCCATGCTCATCTGGAACATCCTGCACCGGCGCGACGACTGCCTCACGCCGCGCGTCATCGTCATCAGCCGTTCGCTAGCGTCAAACTTCCACCCCCGTCTCGACAACGACTACGTGGAGTCACCCTGTTGAACACCCCCGCGAGTCATGTCCATTAAACGGCAATAACAACTACTGGACAGGCTGAAGAACTGACAATGTCTCCACGTATTATCAGCCAAGCAGGTGCTTCAGGGAAACAGAAGACACCTATATATTTTTTGTGGCTCTTCCGGTGCTGCACTAACATGCTTTCCCTGGTATACAACTCATCATATTTTCACCTCACGGCTATCATGGACTATTATTAATGGGGCAAATGTTTTGCCTGTTTCTGAAAGGATATTTTCTTCATTAAACCACCAGCTAACAAAGAAAATCCTAAACTGTAGTGAATGTATTGTTGCAGTAGACATGCCAATTACTCTGAGGTTTCTTCAAAGTTTGTCTGACCTAGAATTTGAAATAGCATTTCCTCAGCAAGTCTCCCTGAAAACACCCTGCTTAGGAAGAGATCAAGCTGGATCTTGACATGTTTTGTTCATTCTTTGTGCACTTATGTAATAACATATACTTCCTGCATATTGTTTATATTATTCTTAATATTAAAAGCAAGTTAGGTTATGAAAAGCGATTTAGCTTTTTACTCCAGAGTTAACTCACGTTAATTCCACCTAATTCATCCAAAATGTCACTGAAGTTGAATATTTGATACCATATCTCTACACAGATTGTCAAGTGCAGATAATAGACTGTCAAGGGCAGTTGTGTAATGCATGAAAAACTAATTGACAACAGAATTGTCTTGAAAGTGTAATATTTGCCCAAATATTTTGATTCACAGACCTCAGGACAATCATTCACATGGAAAATGTTTGATGATTTCATATTTGCCCAACAGACATACATCCCAAAATCCTTTGATTGAATTTTGATAGGGATGCTTTCCTTTCGATAAAAAGCTCGCTTGTGGTACATGTACTTAAATTAATTTTATACAGTATTAAACTATTGATATTATATTGCTATTATATCATAAAGCTTTATGGAGTAATCCCTGAAGGCAAACAGTGAGTGTGCATGACAATAATAATAAATAGTACAAATGTAATCATTTATGGTGTTGTTTTTAAATTTCCTTAATTGTTTTTGATGCATAAAATTCAAATACATTCTGGCATTTGTGGGACCACAATATTAAAAATGAAAAAACTCCCATAAAACTCCCATACAAAACACTATTTACAGTACTGTACATGGTGCGTTTGGAAAGTATTCAGACCCCTTCATTTTCTCCACAAACACATTTATTAAATCCATTTTGGTCATCCATCTACACATAATACCTCACAATGACAAAGCAAAAGTTTTTTTATTTAATTTATTGAAACTAAAAAACTGAAATATACATAAGTAGACCCTTTGCAATGAAACCTACAGCTCAGTTACTTCCTTTGTCCTTTAATAATCCACTATATGTCTCTAGAAGTTGAGACCATCTGTGGCAAATTCAATTGATTAAACATGATTTCAAAAGGCACACACCTCTCTGTATAAATTCCAGCACCTCACAGGGCATGTCATAGCAAAAGCCATGTAGTCCAAGAAACTCTCCATAGACCTCAGAGATATAATTGTGTCAATACATATCTGGGTAAGGCACTAAAACATTGCTAAAGCACTGAACATCTCAGAAGCACAGTGGGCTCCATCATTGTGAAATTGAACACGTTTGGAACCAACCAAGAGTCCTTGTGAAAATGTCCATCCAGCTAAGAAACTAGGCAAGAAGTCTTTGTTAAGGAAAATGACCAAGAAACCAATAGCTACTCTAACTGACCATCAGAGTTCCTCTGCAGAGATGGGAGAACATGCCAGAAGGTCAACCATATCTGCTGCACTTCATCAATCAGACCTCTATGGTAGAGCAGCTAGATCAGGGGTGTTCAAACGATTCCACGGAGGGCCATGTGTCTGCAGGTTTTTGCTCTCTCCTTGTACTTGATTGACTAATTACGTTATTAATTGGTTAGTTTCTACCCTCACATGGTTGTGTAGGTGTGAAGTGGGAACCAATTTATAGGAAAAATCAAAAACCTGCAGATACACAGCCCTCTGTGGAATGGTTTGGACACCCCTGGGCTAGATGGAAGATATTCCTGAGTAAAAGGCATATGACATGCTACAGGATACACTCTGAGCACATGAGGAAAACTATTATCTGGTGTGATGAGACCAAAATCAAACTATTAGGCCTGAATGCTAACCGATATGTCTGGTGTAAACAAGGTACCACTCATCACCTGGCTACTACCATTGCTATGGTGAAGCATCGTGGTGGAAGAATCATGCAATGGGGATGCCTCTTAGCGGCAGGGACTAGGAGACTCATGAGGATTAAGGGAAGGGTGAACAAAGCAAATTTCAGAGGTCCTTGAACAAGAAACCCTATCCAGAGGGTACTGGACCTCTGACATGCCAAGACAACACTGGACAGGCTTCTGGTCAAGTCTGGGAATGTCTGAGTGGCCAAGCCAAAGCCTGGACAAAAACTCTATTGAACAATTGTGTTTAGACCTGCATATTGAAGTTCACCAACGCTACCAATGACAGAGCATGCGACAATCTACAGGAAGAACGGTAGAAACTGCCCAAATCCAGGTGTGCAATGCTGGTAGTATACCCAAGAAGACACAAAGCTGTAATCATTGCCAAATGCAATTCTATAAAGCACCGAACAAAGTGTGGGAATACTTATTTACATGACATTTTCCATTTTATTTTAATAAACTGGCACACATTTAAAAAAAAAGATGTTTTTGCTTTGTCATTATGGGGTACTGTGCATAGATTTATTGCAAACATATTAATGTAATCTAATCAATTATGTCTATTTCCGAAAAGCAGTGTAAGCATGAGGCTCAATTGAAGCAGGTGCTAGAATGATGTCAAATGTTACTAGCATCATATTAAATGATGTCACACTAAAATGATATCAAGTGTAGTGTCATATTAGAATGTTATCAACATTTTGTCTTACTAGAATGATATCAGATGTTATGTCATACTAGAATGTCATACTATGGGGTATTATGTGCAGATTGATGGCAAAAAATGTAATTCATTATAAAGTCAATAACAGTAAAGAGGTCTGAATACTTTGCATTGTACATGAGAGATTGAAAGGACATTGGTGTGGGATTACATTGTTGTCTTCAAAAATTACATGATATCTATTTAGTGAGGCAAGGGAGTTAGACCAGGTTATAGCGCCTTTACTTTATTCCCGAAATGCAGATGATATACAGTAACAATACGAGTTGCCTCAGACAATTCCGTATATAATGATCAGCTGTAACCAAATCAAGCAAAGCAGAGATTTAAAAAAAATAATTTTAATGATTGGGATAATAATGTTCTGTTTTGTGGTGTCTACAAATTGCTTATCTGGCTTCACTGAAATTCAAAAGAGTTTTATCCCGGGTGATGGATTATTTTGGTCAAAGACCGCAATTCAGATTTGCTATGGTTCAATTAAGCTACTAGTGCTTTCACAAAACAGTTCAAACTGTCTCTAAGCAGAATAGAAAGGGGAGTGGGAGGTCAGGGTGCACAATTGAGCAAGAGGACAAATACATTAAGCTGTCTAATTTGAGAAACAGACGCCTCACAGGTCCTCAACTGGAAGCTTCAATAAAAAGTACCCCCAAAACACCAGTCTCAACATCAACACTGAAGAGGCGACTCCGGTATGCTGGCCTTCCAGGCAGAGTTACAAAGATAAAGCCATATCTCAGACTGACAAAGAAGTGTTATGGACAGAGGAATATAAGTTTGAGGTGATTATATAACAAAGAACATTTGTGAGAAGCAGACAAAATGAAAAGATGCTGGAGTGCTTTACGCCATCTGTGGTGGAGGCAATATGATGGTCTGGGGGTGCTTTGGTGGTGGTGAAGTGGGAGATTTGTACAGGGTATTAGAGATCTTGAAGAAGGCTCTCTCTCCATTTTGCAACACCATGCAATACCCTGTGGACAGCACTTGATTGGAGCCAATTTCCTTCTACGGCAGGAAAATCACCCAAAGCACAGCTCCAACTATGCAAGAACTATTTAGGGAAGAAGCAGTCAGCTGGTATTCTGTCTATAATGGAGTGGTCAGCACAGTCATTGGATCTCAACCCTATTGAGCTGTTGTGGGAGCAGCTTGACCATATGGTACGTAAGAAGTGCCAATCAAGCCAATCCAACTTGACAGAGGTGCTTCAGGAAGCATGGGGTGAAATCTCTTCAGATCACCTCAACAAATTGACAACTAAAATGCTAAAGGTCTTCAAGGCTGTAATTGCAGCAAATGGAGGATTCTTTGATAAAAGCAAAGTTTGAAGGACACAATCATTTCCCATTCATTTTGCTTTATTTCCTATTCAAACTAATTTCACATATGCTTTAATGGAAAACAAGGCAATTTCTAAGTGACCCCAAAGCTTCGAACGGTAGTGTATCTCTGCCAAATAGAGACAAAACTTGCCAGAGGTGACTACAACAATCCCTTTAATGGTGAGCAATGCCATAATTAATCAGTCAAACAGAGCTTCTGGAGACTTCCTTAAGTGTTTTGTCTGCCTCTGAAACGGAAAAGATGAAACGTCACCCCTTTAAATAGATGGATGATCGCAATGGAAATAAAGTAAAAGCTTGTATTCACATGGAGCGATAACCCTGTCATCTGGAGTCAAGGACATCATGAATGACAGGAAATACTGGGGGTTTGGAGACATTTCTGTGCGGAGACATTTCACACTGTACCTGATATACTGTATCCGACACACTGCATCAGTAAGACATACTGTTTGAGTATGTCTCAGAGAGAAACAGCAAGTAAAAAAAAATCAGGAAGACTATGAATGTCTTATTAGGTTGAAAAGTTGAGGTCCAGCTAATCTAGCTAGTCATTCCTTATTGTCCCTAGCTGAAAATCACTGCAGATTTATGTTGTTATTGATATTAAACACTGCAAATAAATTTTTAATAATAAGTATTTTAAATTTAAACATGAAAAGGCCCACACCCCCCTCATGAATAATTAGCACATCACACTGGCCTCATTAACTTGGGAACACATGGTCTTGGCTATGTTCAGAAATCTCATATTTTGATCTATTATAAGAATGGTTAAAAGTGTTTGGCATTACAAAGGCAATTTCCATGCAGATGGAAAGAGGAGATGTTCAGGTTACTGGTCACACATAGAACAGGAAGTGCATCATCCTGTGGGTGGAGATATGTGAGAATCGAACACAATGCCTCTGTTGGCGATCGTTTGTAAAAGGTATCTTCGGTAAACATAGCTGGTCATTTGGAACTTACTGAAGCTGTTATCACATCTACAAAGATTCCACAGGGAGGGCAAGAGGGGGCATTGCCCCTTCAAGTAGAAATGTCCTACCCCCACAGTTTTGTGTCCCCAAATAGCACATTGTACAGGTGCTGGTCATAAAATTAGAATATCATCAAAAAGTTGATTTATTTCAGTAATTCCATTCAAAAAGTGAAACTTGTATAATGTATATATTCATTCCACACAGACTGATATATTTCAAGTGTTTATTTCTTTTAATGTTGATGATTATAACTGACAACTAATGAAAATCCCAAATTCAGTATCTCAGAAAATTTGAAAATTGTGAAAAGGTTCAATATTGAAGACACCTGTTGGCACACTCTAATCAGCTAATTAACTCAAAACACCTGCAAAGGCCTTTAAATGGTCTCTCAGTCTAGTTCTGTAGGCTACACAATCATGGGGAAGACTGCTGACTTGACAGCTGTCCAAAAAACGACCATTGACACCTTGCACAAGGAGGGCAAGACACAAAAGGTCATTGCTAAAGAGGCTGGCTGTTCATATAGCACTGTGTCCAACCACATTAATAAAGAGGTGAAGGGAAGGAAAATATGTGGTAGAAAAAAGTGTACAAGCAATAGGGATAACCGCACCCTGGAGAGGACTGTGAAACAAAACCCATTCAAAAATGTGGGGGAGATTCACAAAGAGTGGATTGCAGCTGGAGTCAGTGCTTCAAGAACCACCACGCACAGACGTATGCAAGACATGGGTTTCAGCTGTCGCATTCCTTGTGTCAAGCCACTCTTGAACAAGACACAGCGTCAGAAGCATCTCGCCTGAGCTAAAGACAAAAAGGACTGAACTGCTGCTGAGTGGTCCAAAGTTATGTCCTCTGATGAAAGTAAATTTTGCATTTCCTTTGGAAATCAAGGTCCCAGAGTCTGGAGGAAGAGAGGAGAGGCACACAATCCACGTTGCTTGAAGTCCAGTGTAAAGTTTCCACAGTCAGTGATGGTTTGGGGTGCCATGTCATCTGCTGGTGTTGGTCCACTGTGTTTTCTGAGGTCCAAGGTCAACGCAGCCATCGACCAGGAAGTTTTAGAGCACTTCATGCTTCTTGCTGCTGACCAACTTTATAGAGATGCAGATTTCATTTTCCAACAGGACTTGGCACCAGCCCACAGTGCCAAAGATACCACTACCTTGTTTAAGGACCATGGTATCCCTGTTCTTAATTGGCCAGCAAACTCGCCTGACCTTAACCCAATAGAAAATCTATGGGGTATTGTGAAGAGGAAGATGCGATACGCCAGACCCAACAATGCAGAAGAGCTGAAGGCCACTATCCGAGCAACCTGGGCTCTCATAACACCAGAACAGTGCCACAGACTGATCGACTCCATGCCACGCCGCATTGCTGCAGTACTTCAGGCAAAAGGAGCCCCAACTAAGTATTGAGTGCTGTACATGCTCATACTTTTCAGTTGGCCAACATTTCTAAAAATATTTTTTTTGTATTGGTCTTAAGTAATATTCTAATTTTCGGAGATACTGAATTTGGGGTTTTCATTAGTTGTCAGTTATAATCATCAAAATTAAAAGAAATAAACACTTGAAATATATCAGTCTGTGTGGAATGAATATATACATTATACAAGTTTCACTTTTTGAATGGAATTACTGAAATGAATCAACTTTTTGATGATTTTCTAATTTTATGACCAGCACCTGTATATGAATGCGACCCGGTCCGATCCTCATAGGCAACACGTTACGATCAACGCGTTTCGGTCGGGTATGCGACCGAAAACGGATTTTCCTGCATATAAAATTCAAAGGCGGCCGCCTTCACAAAATCTCGCACCACCTCTGTGTCAACATGGTAAAACATAATTTTGCGCTCATATACGCTGAATAACCAGCGATATACTGCAGCGAATGTGACCGTAGGAGGATTTTTTCCCCCATATTGGCAGTGTTGCCAGATGTGTAGATGGTGGTATAGAAAAAATAGTATTTGAGCAGTTCTCGGAATTCATGTCCTAACATGTTCGGAGATGAGTAACGATCCTAGTTTTCTTTTACCCCCAAGCATGTAAAAACATTTCCATAAAACTTAACGCCTAAACTACATCCAATCTGCATAACATTTGTTACCATTTCAAATGACTTCTAGTATAATATATTTCTTTTTTCAATAGTTCGCGAGACGGACAAAGAAGACTGGTGAAAAGGCGATTAACCTTAGGGTAGGCAACTGTCCCCAATGACATTATACAGCTCTGGAAAAAAAATAAGAGACCACTGCACTGCACTAGACTGACTGACTGACTGACTCTTGCTAAGTAGCTTAGTGGTTAGAGACAGTACCTGCAACCAATAGGTCCGCGTTCGAATCTCGTCACAGTAAAAACAAATTATGCATTAGGATTTGTTCAGGATAGACAAAAACTTTGCTGGCTACAACCTTCAGTAGCTACGTTACAGTAAGCAAAAAATAAAACTGTTTACGGTTATATGGCGACTATTTCTGGTGGATTTTCAAAGTACTCACCCATGCATGTTTTTTGGGATAATATAGGCTAGATCAAAACAGTAGGCTAGATCAGTAAAACAGTATGGGTTTCCACAATTCTCTCATCCTTTCACTTGATGAAAAAGTCAGTTATTGTCACCTATATTGATAGTTATTGTATCAATGTCATTCATGAATGAAAGAAAAACTGACGTTTTTTTTAAACCATGAAATGAAATACCTTTGGCAGTGTAAAGTTTGTTTTCAGTTTCACTAGCAATTCCTCAAATCATATGATTATTCCAAGTAGTACGTTAGTAGATACCAGTAAGCCTATTACTGACTAATAAGCTTTTAAAATGGCCAGTGGCAAAAGCCATACATTTTAAAGATGCTATTTGTGGTGGAGTTAAACTTAATAAGAAACGTTAGTCAGTTAAACAAAATGCTTAATGGTGTTTAGCAAAATATTAAAACTTGGCATGATGTTAATGCATGACAACATTACCTAATGTTGAGGATGCTAAACCGACACTGGGCAAACGTATAGCATCATGGCGTAGTGGTTAAAGGCACAGCCTCTCACGTGGGAGACCTGGGTTTGAATCCAGTCAAGACAACAACATGTATCCCTTTTAATTGCGGGCCGGCTGAACCAGGCTTGCCTGGTTCCTTTTATGATTTAATGCAAATCCTAGATCTTCTAAGAAACATAGTTATGATGCTCAATGGCAAAATGTTGTCAGGTAGCTCAGACATTATAATAAAGAGGGAATAATATGCTCTGTATGCTAGAAGCATTGTGGAGCCAATGTGTTTGTAGGCCTTATTAAAAAAGCCAAAGGGAAACTATAGGCTGGATGCATTTAAATCCAATAAAATGTCTAGTAGTCAGGCAGAAGAGAACAGAAAACACATGATAAAAACCTAAATAACCTAATAAAATGTGTAACATGTTACTATGTAAAGAATAGATACATTGTTTGTATTTTGGTTGCTCTTAGGGAGGACACTGTAGTGTGCATTAGCTGCCCTACTAGGCATTGGCAACAGGGCAGATATAACACTATAATAGTTGTATTTATTAAGTGTGTACACAGATATTATATATAGTGTATCACCAAGGGGCGTCCGGTGGAGCGCGGCTAAGTGGGGGTTGGGGTACCACTTTGACTAATTATGAGCCAGGAAAAACCCTTATCTATTCAACTCAGTGCCATATCCAGCAAGCTATGACACTACATCCTCTGACATTTGTGCTTTTTGAGATCATTGTGTGAGACTGTACACGTTCAAAGCAGTTCTGAGGAATTTAGGGTTGCCAGTGCCTTAAATCCGGTAATCGTCAATTAAAGATTTCCAGGCAACACGGAGATGAAACCCTTTGCATTTGTCACATGTGCACACGCATGCATGTGCACGCACTTCCCTTCACTGACCTACTCCTCTGTTGGGTCGGAAAGGCCTCTCCTTCAGAAGCAAACAGGGACAAGGATTTGTGTGTCACCATATGTTTAGAAAAGCACATCCTCTCCCCATAACATACACACCTTTTCCAAGGACATTTGGGTTCGATTTAATTGTTAGTTGAAACACAAATGAGAAAAACTATAAATAAATAAAAACGTAATTGTTAAACCCCAGAAGGACATGGCAGTTTCAGCAATTTGAATTTATGGAGTTACAATTTGAAGATATACAATTGTGCTCAAAGGTTTGCATACCCCTGGAGAATTGGTAATATATGTACCATTTGTAATGAAAACATGAATGATCAGACAAAACACATGTCGTTTATTTCTTATGGGATTCACATTCAACTGTAGGTCATAACAGAATGACACAATCATAAAACAAACATGGCAACAAATAAAATGTTTTACTGACCCCTGTTCAAATGTCTGCATACCCTTAGATCTTAAAACTGTGTATTGCCCCCTTAAGCATCAATGACAGTGTGCAGTCTTTTGTAATAGTTGTATATGAGGCCCCGAATTCTTGCAGGTGGTATAGCTGCCCATTCGTCTTGGCTAAATGCCTCCAGGTCATGCACAGTGTTTGGTCATCTTGCATGAACCGCATGTTTGAGACCTCCCCAGAGTGGCTTGATGATATTAAGGTCAGGAGACTGTGATTGCCACTCCAGAACCTTCACCTTTTCCTGCTGTAACCACTGGAGGGTCAACTTGGCCTTGTGCTTAGGGTCATTGTCGTGCTGGAAAGTCCAAGAGCGTCCCATGCACAGCTTTCGTGCAGAAGATTGCAAATTGTCTGCCAGAATTTTCTGATAACATGTTGAATTCATCTTGCCATACATTTTCCCCGTGCCTTTAGAGCTCACACACCCCCAAAACATCAGTGAGCCACCACCATGCTTCACAGTGGGGATGGTATTCTGTTCACTATAGGCCTTGTGAACATAAAGTTAGATTTTGGTCTTGTCACACCAAATTACAGTGTGCCAGAAGCTATGAGGCGTGTCAAGGTGTTGTCGGGCATATTGTAACCAGGCTTCTTTCTGGCAACTCGACCATGCAGCAAATTTTTGTTAAAGTATTGTCGTATTGTGCTCCTTGAAACAACCACACCGTCTTTTTCCAGAGCAGCCTGTATTTCCCCTGAGGTTACCTGTGGGCTTTTCTTTGTATCCCGAACAATTCTTCTGACTGTGGCTTGGTATCAACAGATCCCTGAATTTTCCACTTCTTAATAAGTGATTGAACAGTACTGACAGGCATTTGCAAGACTTTGGATACCTTTTGATATCCTTTCCCATCTTTATAAAGTTCCATTACCTTGTTATGGAGGTCTTTTGACCGTTCTTTTCTGCTCCCCATGGCTCATTATCTAACCTGCTCAGTGCATCCACATGAGAGCTAACAAACTCATTTACTATTTATACACAGATACTAATTGCAATTTAAAAAGCCACAGGTGTGTGTGTCACCTTCTCTGTAACAAGGCTCAACATTCAAGGGTATGTAAACTTTTGATCAGGGCCATTTGGGTGAATTCTGTTATCATTATGATTTAAAAAGGAGCCAAACAACTATGTGATATTAAATGGCTTCATACGATAACTATCATTAAATAAAAGATCGTAACGTGTTGACTATGACGATCGGACCGGGTCACATTCATATACGATCTGCAATATGGGGACAAAAAACTGTGGGGGTATGACTTTCTACCTGAGGGGGCAATGGCCCCTTTTGCCCCCCCGTGAACCAGGCCTGAAAAACCTTGTATATGTGATAACAGCTTCAGTAAGTTCCAAATTACCAGCTATGTTTAACAAAGATTCCTTTTACAAATGATTGCCAACGGAGGTATTGTGTTCGATTCCCACTTATCCCCACCCACAGGATGATGCACTTCCTGTTCTATGTGTGACCAGTAACCTGAACATCTATGTCCATCCGCATGGAAATGACCTTTGAAATACAAACACTTTTAACAATTCTTATAATAGATGATCAGTCATAATTGCAAAGTCAATGCCAAGATTTCACAATTCCTGCCAGGGTAGCAAACTTATGAGCACAACTGTACAGTATTGTAAACCAGCCATTCCATTTACAGAATGTACCCCGAAATTAGCACCCGTGAATCAACTTGCCTACTACCTTACCAGGCCATTGACTAGTTGATTCAGTTGAGCTCTTTCAGGGCTACCCGGGAAAAGGTTTGATGTAAAGGGTGAGAAAAAGAAAATAGCAACAATGCAAATTTTCCATGTTGTTCTAAAGAGCATTGCAAAGCCTCAGAGAGGTCCTGAAAGAGGACCCAAGGCCGCGCTAACAATACCATCCCCATAGTATTTCCTGACATATTTGAACTGGGACGTGCAGTATCGACTGGCAATCACAGGCCTGAGGCTCTCATAAGGGCCCTTCTGTGGTCAGGAACCAGGAAGTGATGATAGGAAGTGATGGCAAATGGATGGTGCAAGGATGCAGTTGGACATGTCATCCTGCACGTATCCCCCACCACACACTGATTGGGGCGAAGCAGAGGCGCACAAAGACATTCTCCAGCACTGATACACTCCGACATAAGATTTTCGGTCACACTCAGAGGGTTGAAATAATTTTAGGAACTTTTAACTCTAACCTCAAGAAATTTCAGGTTGGTAAATTTTGTGATTCGTGCTTATTCTCTACTGATTCTGGGAAATCCCAATCAAAAACCAAATGTGAATTCATGATGTTTGTGGAATTTTGGAACCTGCAATCCAACAGACACAATAAATAATGTTTGTCTGGGTGACGAACACGTTTGTGGAAAGGACACAGCTTTCAGGTAGTAGACAGAGGGGTGACCACAGTTCTGGGGTCAGGTGTTGAGCGGGGGGAAACAAAGCTCTTACCTCTTGATGAGCTTGATGGACTTGAAGGCTTCATCCATGTTGCCAATGGTCAGGTAGAAGCTGAAGTTGAGCATGGCATCGCGGGTGGCCTTCTCGCAGTTCTCTAGGCCCTGGAAGTCCCGAAGGGCTCGTCTGGACACCATGTGGGCAGACTGGGAAGGCAGGACTGGGGCCGAAGCCTGGGCTGGGTGAGGAACGGAGACTGGACCTGGGGCCTCTGCCACTCCAGGACCCTTCTCACCAGGCTGGATGTGGGATGGGAGGACCAGGTATGACACACTTCAATACAATGGCACTTCTGAGACACTGTGGTATCAATCAATGTGCCTGACCCTAACCATGGCATTTATACTGGGGAACCCCTGAGGCTTGAATAGAGTCACAGACACAGTCCAAATTCAATTCAACATGAACTCAAGTCCTGGTAGACTACTTCTTGGGAGGATTAAATCGGTCTCTTGAAATATTTTTCATATAGCGTGATAACTTCAATACTGGCAGCCAACTCGATTACACACAGGTGAGATGAAAGCATTAGGCTGCTTGATTAGGAAGGGAAACTGAGGAGCGTACGCGCACAACCACGCCATGGTAGAGACATTCAGTCCTTTATCATAGTAGATTAGGCTCAATGAAAGGAAACCTCCTCGGATATGAGGTATCAGGCTAGTGGGAAGACACAGACAAGAAAAGCATGGCAACAAAGGCAGAGCAAATAGACACAGAACACAATGACCCATAACAAACAAACCTTATTAAGAGAGGCAAATACTTCTCTAGTTAAAACTTGGACCCTATATATATCCAACCTAAATACTATGATTGTTACTCAATTAAGAAAAATAACATTTACCACTGTATGGTCTAGAAATGTGTTCTTAAATCAGTTTAATCCAATGTTATAACCCTTTTGGAATTTTAACCTATTTATTCTGATGCTAGGGTACTAAAAAGCAGGTAGGACTTTGGACTAAGCGCTGAGGAGATGTGTAGCTCAGACTAACTGAAGGGCCAGTAAATACTCACTTCTGGTAGAAAGATACCACCCCTCCGAAACAACAGCTGGAGTGAATGGAAGCCAGGTGCACACACACACAGACGTGAATGAAATGACAAATTCACGTACACTCAAACAATATTGGGAGGAAAAGATGAACATCAAAAGAAAGACTGAATGTTTTGTTAAAGATAACATGAGGGACATGTTATCTAATTCAAATAGTACGTCTCTTGTAAATTAGAGTAAACAAACGAGTAGGCATTGAGTTCAGTAATGAATAGCCTCACCAACAATTCACTCCCCTCACTGTATTGGTCTTTGGTTCTACCTTACAGGTGAAGTAAAGCAACAATTTGCTCCCCTCTAGGTCACGGTATTGGTCTTTGGTTCCACCTCACAGGTGAAGTAAAGCAACTATTCACTCCCCTTTAGGTCACAGTATTGGTCTTTGGCCGTACCTTACAGGTGAAGTAGTAGTAGGGAACGTCTAAAGCCAGGAGGGCCTGCAGACCGGTTGGTTTGGGGAATGAGTCCTGCAGGAGGAGCCCATGTTCCTGAGTGCAAAAGAACGTCACTACCAGCACATCCACCTGAAGGAGACAGTGAATACATTCCATTAATTAGGTTACACAGCGGCCTCAGACCTTGTAGTATACTGAGCACATTATTAACCTGCACTCAGTTTTTCTCCTAGGATTTACTTCAGCAGCAGTGGTGGCTATTGGATGTGGCATGCAGGTTGAATGGACCTACTGGAAAAAAGGCAAAGTGGTGGCTGTACTGTTGTGAGATGATTAGGTACACCATCCCAAATATTTATCACTACCGACTCCGCATGTGGTTGGAAGGTAATATATGAAACAATTACTAACTAGATTTAACACAAGGACAGGACATCTATACATAAAAACCTTTTTAATAAATGAATTTGACATTTGGCAAATAGAAAAGGAGAGCTTGTACATTATACAAAAAGTATGATATTATAGTTGTGGTTAACTATATTAACCTTACATTGACATTCTATAGAGAATCATCTTTGAAACCCATCCTGACAACAGACCGATTATTTGTAATCAATTCATGTTAGTGTGGCCTCCCAGGTAGTGTAGCAGTGTCTGTCCACCAGCCTAGGTTGGAGCCTTTACTGTGCCACAAGGCAACAACAAGCTAGGGAAGCCAAGGGGCAATGCAACTGAAGAGAAACGGTATTGGGGGAATGAAAGGAGAAGACTTTGCTGATGGTCGCTTCACTGACTAAGGTGTATTTACTATTACTGAGTTGCGCTGTTGTCCCACCTAGCTGTCTTAAGATGAACACACTAATTGTAAGTCAAACGTGATAATAGTGTCTGCTACGTCACTGAAATCTCACAAGAAACACTGAAATTGTACATGTGATTGTGCAGGGTATATTGTATTTTTGTTTGGTGGTTACTGGAAACATGAAGCGACTCTTACCCTGTCCACGTGGTCCATTTGGGAGAAGTCAGAGTTGACCAGTACGGTCTCACAGACAAACAGACGAGGCTCGCTCTCATCCCAGAAGTGAGAAATGGGACATCTCTCAATCAGCTCGGTCATCGGCCGTCTGGGGCACACACATGAACAATCAGAAGACAAAACACACACAGTCAACACACCCTCAGCCAGAACTAACATTCAATGGACACGCAGACCTCTCAGTGTCGTCGGCCGGTGAGATGCTGCTTGGAGGCCTGCCAGTGAAGAAGTCGAAATAAGAGAGCGTGTCCATCTCCACGTCATAGAAGTACATCTTGTGGTCAGGCCTCCCATTGACCTTAGAAGGAGAAACACATTAGACACAAGGTCATGTATATCAGGTACCATACCATACCATCTTCTTCCGCTTATCCGGGGCCGGGTCGCGGGGGCAGCAGTCTAAGCAGGGATGCCCAGACTTCCCTCTCCCCAGACACTTCCTCTAGCTCTTCCGGGGGGACACCGAGGCGTTCCCAGGCCAGCCGGGAGACATAGTCCCTCCAGCGAGTCCTAGGTCTTCCCCGGGGTCTCCTCCCGGTGGGACGGGACCGGAACACCTTCCCAGGAAGGCGTTCCGGAGGCATCCGAAAAAGATGCCCAAGCCACCTCAGCTGACCCCTCTCGATGTGGAGGAGCAGTGGCTCTACTCTGAGCTCCTCCCGGGTGACCGAGCTTCTCACCCTATCTCTAAGGGATCGCCCGGCCACCCTGCGGAGAAAGCTCATTTCGGCCGCCTGTATCCGGGATCTTGTCCTTTCGGTCATGACCCAAAGCTCATGACCATAGGTGAGAGTAGGAACGTAGATTGACTGGTAAATCGAGAGCTTCGCCTTGCGGCTCAGCTCTTTCTTCACCACGACAGACCGATACATCGACTGCATTACTGCAGAAGCTGCACCGATCCGTCTGTCAATCTCCCGTTCCATCCTTCCCTCACTCGTGAACAAGACCCCTAGATACTTAAACTCCTCCACTTGAGGCAGGCACTCTCCACCAACCTGAAGCGGGCAAGCCACCCTTTTCCGACTGACATATATCAGGTAGAAATATGATTTAACAGTTTCAAGTGTAGCAACTCAAATTACTCTTCTGGATATCCCAGCAAAGTCAATCTATGATCATTCAATCCAATAAGAACAAAGTCAAAGAAAAAGTTATCTGAACTGAGTGCTCCTCACAACCTCTTTCCACATAAATGAAGCCTAAGGTCCCTGCTCCAAAATGTGCTCCTCTAATAATTTTTTTTGGTTTCAGGAGACGAGGGGAGGACGTGTGGAGCATGCGATCGAAGATCTCGCTCTGTGTCTCAGGGTCCACTCACCTGAGTGACCAGAATGCTGACTTGGCTTCCGTTGGCGTTACACTTGACAGATCTCAGGCATCCAAGATCAGGGATCAGGTCCACCATGTTCTTAGCACTGCTGTGAGCCTTGGCTTCCCTGAACACCAACACAGTTAAAGACGGTCTCTATACTGATGTATTAAAACCAACCAAAGATTTCCACATCACGCAAATGAAGGAAATCGCCTTTTTATAATTTTACTGTAGCAACAAAACACAACAGTGAACAGAAAACAAAAATGTCTCATTTGCTTATAACAATGAATGATGTGGCTAAGACATTTGAAGCGGTTGTGGCATTACAAGGTTGATTTTGTGGAGGAGCTGTAAACAAAATGTGTTCTGTGCACTCCATAAGTATTTGGACCGTGACACCGGTTTTGTTGTCTCGGCTCTGTCCTCCACCAAATTTTGGATTTGACATTACAATGTCGGTGATATACACTCACCTAAAGGATTATTAGGAACACCATACTAATACTCTGTTTGACCCCCTTTCGCCTTCAGAACTGCCTTAATTCTATGTGGCATTGATTCAACAAGGTGCTGAAAGCATTCTTTAGAAATGTTGGCCCATATTGATAGGATAGCATCTTGCAGTTGATGGAGATTTGTGGGATGCACATCCAGGGCACGAAGCTCCCGTTCCACCACATCCCAAAGATGCTCTATTGGGTTGAGATCTGGTGACTGTGGGGGCCATTTCAGTACAGTGAACTCATTGTCATGTTCAAGAAACCAATTTGAAATGATTCAAGCTTTGTGACATGGTGCATTATCCTGCTGGAAGTAGCCATCAGAGGATGGGTACATGGTGGTCATAAAGGGATGGACATGGTCAGAAACAATGCTCAGGTAGGCCGTGGCATTTAAACCATGCCCAATTGGCACTAAGGGGCCTAAAGTCTGCCAAGAAAACATCCCCCACACCATTACACCACCACCACCAGCCTGCACAGTGGTAACAAGGCATGATGGATCCATGTTCTCATTCTGTTTACGCCAAATTCTGACTCTACCATCTGAATGTCTCAACAGAAATTGAGACTCATCAGACCGGGCAACATTCTTCCAGTCTTCAACTGTCCAATTTTGGTGAGCTCGTGCAAATTGTAGCCTCTTTTTCCTATTTGTAGTGGTACCCGGTGGGGTCTTCTGCTGTTGTAGCCCATCCGCCTCAAGGTTGTGCGTGATGTGGCTTCACAAATGCTTTGCTGCATACCTCGGTTGTAACAAGTGGTTATTTCAGTCAAAGTTGCTCTTCTATCAGCTTGAATCAGTCGGCCCATTCTCCTCTGACCTCTAGCATCAACAAGGCATTTTCACAGGACTGCCGCATACTGGATGTTTTTCCCTTTTCACACCATTCTTTGTAAACCCTAGAAATGTGCGTGAAAATCCCAGTAACTGAGCAGAATGTGAATTACTCAGACCGGCCCGTCTGGCACCAACAACCATGCCACGCTCAAAACTGCTTAAATCACTTTTCTTTCCCATTCTGACATTCAGTTTGGAGTTCAGGAGATTGTCTTGACCAGGACCACACGCCTAAATTCATTGAAGCAACTGCCATGTGATTGGTTGATTAGATAATTGCATTAATGAGAAATTGATCAGGAGTTCCTAATAATCCTTTAGGTGAGTTTAGACTATCCGCTTTAATTTGAGGTTATTTCAATCCATATCAGATGAACCATTTAGAAATAAAAGCATATTTTGCACATAGTCCCCCCCCCAATTGACAGAAACAAATGTATTTGGACAACTGGCTTCATAGCCGTTTCATTTTAGACAGTGCAAAAGAAGGCTGTTAACGTCTATACTTTATTCTAGGATTTATTCAGGGACTAAAGAAGTGACAACGCAGGTCAAGCTGGCCTTCATGATGCATTTATAAATTCAACTTGGAGCAGGACAATGACCCCAAAACTGCTAAAGAAACCAATTACCTTTTAAGGTCCAAAAAGTGTAATGTTCTTGGCTGGCCAAGTCAGTCACCCAATCTAAATCTAACTGAGCATGTTTTTACTTGATTTTACTTGATAGCAAAAATGCCCCATAAATTAACCAGAACTCAAGATGTCTGACAGTCTGGACTTCACCCTTTTAGTCATTGACTCATTTCAAATCCAAAGCACTGAAGGGACAGAGCCAAAACAACAAAACTTGTGTCACGTTCCAAGTACAAATGGATTGCACCGTATGTCGTGTGCCAACATTTACCTGCGGGTGAGGTCAAAGACCTTGATGTGAGCGGTGTCCGTCCCCACCGCCAGGTAGCCCTGGCACACACTGAGAAGCACGGGGTTGCCCTCCGCCTCGGAGAAGGGGAGCAACTGCTTGACAGTCCCCTAGGAGACAGAGAACGATACTGTCAGGGGAATGGGGATACTAAGAGAGTTCATATTCTGCAAAGTAATTTAAACAATGCTCCCTTCCTGTTTAACATGTAATTCTGTTCGTTTGAGGTTGACAGGAATGTTACAGTTGAATGTTATGGGCCGAGGACACGCTGGTTAGCGGTGTATTCTGGAAGGTAGTGCAGTGAAGGGAGTGAGTTTGGAAAGGCAGAGAGTTCCAGCTGTTGGACTGACCTGTGGCGTGCGGACCTGGACCCTGTTGGGCTCCACAGTGTAGATGTTGTCATCATGCACAGCTAAGACCTGGGACTCACACTGGAAAGAGCCTGGGGGCGGGCAGCATAGTACAGTGTTAACAGAGCTCACGGCAGTGTCCGAAGGGCCCCGCGGCAGTGTTTTAGGTGCCTATAACCATGTTGCACACTGCCATGCTAGTGTAGAGTGAACTGTTCAGACTACTCACCTGTGTCACGTAGCGTGGTCCCGGAGAACTCGTACACAGTGACCTGCTTCCCGTTCCACACTGTGACAGTATCCTAAACACACAACACGCCAACATCAGGACCATAACTAGAACAATCTGTAAATAATTGGTAAATGTTAGCCCACACTACAGGGCAGTAGAACGATTGACTGTGCACCTGTAACGCATCCTAGGCCTGTTAATAAAGGTGGTAAACAATGACCATTCAGTGCCCTCAGAGCGTGTTTCATACTGAAAAACAGCAAATAACACTGCAATGTACGTAAGAACAATATAAAATAATGGGTATAAATGTTGCAGTTTAATGACAAATGCAATTAAGCCTGCCAATCTTGCACAGCATGTCACTGCTTGCCTCAGGTGGTTTGCAAGGGATTCAAATGGTTCCAATTCATTTAAATTCTGTTGGATATGATTTTCACTACACTCGTCTCTTTAAGTTCTGTCAATCATTTGCAGTAAATCTGTGCCACAGATATCACAGCATTTCTCTCCCACTCCTTAACTTTCCCCAACAGGCTAATTAGTCTGTGTTCTAGCTTACATTCAGCAATTAACAAGAGCGAGCCTTCTTTACTAAAAGAGAAACAGCGGTGAGGGTTGCATGGCTTACACAAAGGAATAGCTGGAAGAGAGATGCAGCTCAAGTAAAGACTTGAATATTAGCTCATTATTAGTCCTTTGATTAGCTGAATGTTAATTCCGCCTACATTTTCTGACAGTAAAAATGTAAACCTAGGCTATAACAACACAACGTAAAGATGGTCCAGGAAGGTACACTAGCAGAAAAAATCTAACTTTATTAAGAACAGCTCACTGGGATCTCTGCCACCACTACATCCAAGCAGTATCCCTGTTTGGACTGGGGAGGGAAAACAGACAAAAAGAAAGTGATCCACAACATCCGCTATCGTTTTCATTCTCCACTGTTTCAGAAGGTATAAATGTGGTGTTAACACGGGTGTTCATTTGAATCAGAACCACTAACAAGTCCTTGATGTGGCCCGGACTTTAAAATGACCACTCCAAACCAACCTATTTGTGTGAGACGGTACGGACACAAACCACTCAATATCCCACAACGTTGACCTGGACGTACACTGCCTGGGGTCGCCTAGGTAACGGGAAGTTTGTTCAGCGGGTTACCTCGGCGATGGCCCAAAAGGGGCAAGTATTTCGGGAAGGTTACCTTGGAGACACAGACGCCCTTGATGTGCGTGGCGGAGCGCAGGGTGAGGAGGGAGTCGGTGGTGAACGCGGCGAGGCTGAGCTGAGTGGGGGTCAGCTGCACCGCCGCCACCTGCTGACTGTAGCCGGCCGACATGACGTGCTCGCGGAGGATCAGCACGGTCGCCCCGCTGGCGGCCGCCAGAAGGTTCAGGTTGGAGCCCCACTGGAGGACGCACGGGACACACTTGCACTCAGAAAACACAAGACTGCACAACCCAAATAGCCATATTTACTGACTGGGCGTAACTCTCGCGTACGAGTACAGGACAGCGATCGTATCGAGAGATCAGCTCGCTGGTCCGTCAATGCAAATAATAAGTGTTCATAAGTGATGGACTGTGTCTGCGCTGCCACCTAGTGTCAATACGGGGTCATGTTTAACTGTAGTAAAGATGGTCGGACCTGGAGTTGGCTGACGCTGCCCTGGACCTCCGCGGGGGTCTGGAGTTTCCACTGGGCCTTGGTGTCGGTCCTGGTGTTGGGCTGGCTCACCATCCTCCACAGAGCTATACGACCCTTACTGGTGCCCGCTGCTAGGATCTCTGGGGTGGTCCAGGGGGGAGTGAGAGCAACATCACAGAACAATAAGACCCATTCTATGTCCAGGAATTCGAATAAAACGAATGTCTCTCTAGAGCGTTGAATGCAAGGCCTGGCGCCTGGTTCATTTTGTGTGACCGGGCCCACCCCTATGGCAGTCAGTGGGAAAATCACTGTATCATGCATAACGCTCCATTAGGCCCGGTTTAATGTTCCTGCCTACCTTTGGCTGTGCAGTAGGACACGCAGTTGAGCAGTTCTCCCTTCTCGAAGCCGAGGCTCTCATCTAGAGATAGTACGTAGTTATCATCCCTCTCCAAGTCCCAGAGCCTACGAACACAAGGTGTGTCAGCTACACAGCGGGTGTGGAGAGTGGCGTCCTCACACGGACCATTAAACATGAAAAACTAGTGTTAGGGCGTTTTGCCGGTCCCCACAAGGACAAAGCTAACTTCCAGCTTAGGGGTTAGGTTTATGGTAAAACTTACAATTTGGATTAGGGTTAGAGTTACTTAAACATTTAGGTATTACGAATTAGGTTTAGGCATAAATGTTAGGTTATTGAGGTTAAGGTAATGGAACATAGATGTTTATGTTTTCTGGGCCCCACAAAGATAGAAATAACCAACTGAGTGTGGTGCATGTGTGTCTCTGTGTTGGCTGACCTGATCACCAGTTCGCCTGTAGCCATGATGAGGAGGCCCGTCTCTGTCGAAACGATATCTGTGTTTTGCCCACTCTTTCCACTTAGCTTCACCTGCGACAACGGAACACCCGAAAACACAAATCGTCACCCAGTCGAACACGCAAATGCTCGCTCACACACTTGAACTGACATCGACTCCATACCTTCATGAGCTCCTGGGCCCCACCTTCAGGTCCCAGGGTGTACTGTGACAGCAGAAGGGTGTCCGTGACGACGGCCAGGATGTCTCTCTTCTTCAAATAGAAGAGTTTCAGGACGGAGCTGTCCACGCTGAGCACCTGGCTGCTGCCGCCACGCTCGTCCACACAGTGGACCCTACCTGAGAGCCAAAATACAAACACAGTGGACCCCACCTGAGAGCCAAAATACACACACAGCGGACCCCACCTGAGAGCCAAAATACACACACAGCGGACCCTACCTGAGAGCCAAAATATACACACAGTGGACCCTACCTGAGAGCCAAAATACACACACAGCGGACCCCACCTGAGAGACAAAATACACACACAGCGGACCCCACCTGAGAGCCAAAATACACACACAGTGGACCCCACCTGAGAGCCAAAATACACACACAACAGACCCTACCTGAGAGCCAAAATACACACACAGCGGACCCCACCTGAGAGCCAAAATATACACACAGTGGACCCTACCTGAGAGCCAAAATATACACACAGTGGACCCTACCTGAGAGCCAAAATATACACACAGTGGACCCTACCTGAGAGCCAAAATACACACACAACAGACCCTACCTGAGAGCCAAAATACACACACAACAGACCCTACCTGAGAGCCAAAATACACACACAGCGGACCCTACCTGAGAGACAAAATACACACACAGTGGACCCCACCTGAGAGCCAAAATACACACACAACAGACCCTACCTGAGAGCCAAAATACACACACAGTGGACCCTACCTGAGAGCCAAAATACACACACAGTGGACCCCACCTGAGAGCCAAAATACACACACAGCGGACCCTACCTGAGAGCCAAAATACACACACAACAGACCCTACCTGAGAGCCAAAATACACACACAGTGGACCCCACCTGAGAGCCAAAATACACACACAGCGGACCCTACCTGAGAGCCAAAATACACACACAACAGAACCTACCTGAGAGCCAAAATACACACACAACAGACCCTACCTGAGAGCCAAAATACACACACAGCGGACCCTACCTGAGAGCCAAAATACACACACGCACAAGTTGGTAATGAAAGTGCTGCTTCAATTTCATTTAATTACTGCAGTGTTCCAAACCCAAATGCTCTTCACCCGCTAAGAGGCTGACAGACAATCCCTCACCCGGTCAAGAGGTGAAAAGGCATAAAAAAAAAACACACACACACACGACAACTGAGGTGAAATAAAAGGCTGGTGTTGCAAGAGCGTCTCTAACCATCTTCCGTGCTGACGTAGAACGCCAGTCCCTCCTGAGGGCCCATCTTGAGTGGCGCCGCCTTCCCGGCCTTCTTCCAGTTGAACATGTCCAGGGCGTTCTCGTCTCCGCTCACCGCAGCCCGCGCCAACATCGCCACGTCCCTGGAAACAAGCACCATCCTGATCAGCGCACCGGGTGAACGGTAGCTCAGCTCTGAGACCTCCCCCCCAGAATAGATCCCAGCATGCGTGACGCTAGCAATGACTGACGACCTCAGTTCATGTCGCAACAGCGGTGACATGGATAGGGTGTGTTGGTCACGAGGAATTCATCTGATACTTCCACATGCCACGCGCGCCATCATGTTTAGTTTCTCCTTGAGGCATTTGCAGTGCCCGAGGTACTCACTCTCCCGGAGGTGCTGGTCTGAAGATGCAGTAGGTTAGGGGCTTGCTGTAGTCGTGCTTCACTATGGGACTTTCCTGGAGTCTTCCCCGGGTGTCCACCTTCCATAATGCCAAAAGTCCACTCTACACAGGTTAAAGACATCACACACACAGACACGTTGGCATTGGTATATCTTCCCTAACCCCAAAATTCTAATCTTAACCCTAAACATTAACTGCTAACCCTAAAACCCTAAACCTAACAGTTAATCGAACATAGCATTGTTCGCGGCTAGGCAAATGTCCTTATTAGTTAATGGATATTTACATGTCCACATCCTCAGTTGTGCACTTTTATACATTTGGAGATGAAACACATACCGTTTAAAAGATATCTGGCCGTGGCAAAAACTTTGCCGCCAACAAAGGCATGTGTATAATCTCTAGCGACATGTGTATAATCTCTAATCTCTATTGAATTTACCATCTGTGGAATTGAATGTGTCCTGCAATATTAAAATCTGTTTTCCGCAGGTACTGTCACTCCAAAGACTACAATATTCTGTAGTCCTCTGAATTGGGTTTAGGTCTAAATATTTATTTGGCCATTCCAAAATGTTACTTGTTGTCATTCAGCCCTTCTGAAGTAGAATTCATGACACAGATGCGCTTCAGCTTCATTCCCACATTATCCTTTAGAATACAGCTGCAGCTCATACAGATTAATTGTTCCTTCAATGATGTCATGTTGTTAAGGCCAGCAAAACAGCCCCACAACATGACACTACTACCACCATTCTTGACAGTTGACATGGGAACAAAAACAAGTGTGTGTTTGCAGTGTAGGTGTTATTCTAGCATGTGTATCACATGCTCTACTGGCATGTGTGTGTGTGCGTATGTGTGTGTGTGTGTGCATGTGTGAGTTTGTCTGGACTGCCTCTGTTCAACACACGGACCTGATCCCCGGTGACCAGCCGGCTACCAGAGCAGCTCCACTCCAGCAGGGTGATGCAGGCGGTGTGTGTGGCTGGCAGGGGTGTCTGATCTCCAGAGGGGTGCGCAAGAAGCAGCACCTCGCCTGTCTCCCAGCCCAAGACCAGCAGAGGTTTGGTGGGGTGCCAGCGCAGTACTGTGGGCTGGAAAGGACGATCCACGTGGCAGCTTACTACATGCTCCCCCTATACCACGATGACAGGAGAACAGTTCAGTCAATGCATTAGTAGCAGGTTTACACTCGTCTCTATCCAAGCAGTTGACCCGACACCAATGTAAGTCCAGGAGCACATTGACAAACGTGAATGGTGATAAATTACAGACTGAGGGGAAAAAATGGGGTGCAACTCTGGCTGTGCGGTGAAGGCACTCACCTGTTGGAGGTAGAGGTCGATGTTGCCCCCTGTGATAGGGCTGTTGGAGGCCACTGCTAGTATAGGCTGAGTGGGATGCCATGCCACCTGAGACGGGGGCCCACTAGATTCAGGGGCCTCGATACAGTGATCAAAGTACACAGCCATGTCTGCTGTGACCGGACCTATGAAATGATGAGGAACATTAGGAATAGGAATGGAGTAAGAGGAGGAATGGAGTATGATTGAAAGAAGTGACCTTATCAGATAACTAATCAAGCGATTAGCTACTGTTGCTGTTGAGTAATTAGTTCAGCTAGCCAGCTAGAAACTGCTGGAATGATGTGATGCCTCTGGCAATTGGGTACTTGGCCAGCGCTTGTCTAGTTACAGTATTAGCAAACTGAAGTTAACTTTGCTACTGTAGTTAGAACTACTGCTGTACAGTATGTATTTTAAAAAGACAGACCTTGCTAAAATGTTGCCCTAATAATTTGTTGCCGTTAAGTGAATTATTAAATCATGCCAAATATAAGCTAGCCAGCATGGCTAGCGATGCTAACTAGTAAACTCAACATTGACTGCCAAATACCCAACTGCCAGCTATTATTAGCTAACGTTAGCTAGCTAAGTATTGTTGATAGCTAACTGACGTTAATCCATTGCACTGGCATTTCTTGGGCCTGTTTTTGTGTTGCAAAAATAGCATGCGATAGCATTCAACGGGTTGCTTCTACAAGTTCCAACTGACTGAAGAGTTCGACATATTGAACATTTCTAGCTAAGTTACCTTAAAAGCTGTCTTCTAGGTGGCGTCGATAAATGGGTAAATACTCGCAACAACATTAATGATAAAAGGCAAGTCCACTGTTCTTTTGGTCTGCTGCGGCTACACTTAGAGAGAAAGCGTCCCCTCCAGTTACCCCGACAACCTTGTCGGAAAACCGAGGAGGAGTTACGGAAACGACCGAGTGAAATTGTTGAGTCGAACGTGTCTGCCCGATCTGACCGACAGTACATGTATTATTTTACAGGATTTATAACAGTTTTGAATACAAAATGTTACTCTTAATATCCCTTCTCAAATCCTATGCAGAAATGTAGACGTGAAAATATGGAGAAAGATTCATACTTAGGTTTGTTTCTATTCGGCACATGACGAGACCGTTAGAAAATGAATAACTAAAGTAACAATCCAACAAATTCAACATGAAGGGTTTCAGATTGCAGATTTAAATGTTTCATCAGAAAAATATAATCTTCTAAAAAGAGATTAAAGCTTTGTACAGTCGATGTCAGACACCTCCCCAACTCATCACTGGTACTGAAAACACAACAAGAAAAGCTAAGTCCACTTTATTTGGCCTTTCTCTGGGTGAAGGATGCATATTGTACATTTGTCCATTTGTCAAAGAACACTACTTCCCGCAAAAACAAATGCAAACAAACACTTGAGATGTTCCAATTCCATACAATCATTTTAATACAGGTTTTTTTTTTTTTATGAAAATATTATTTTTTAAAGATATATTTATGGCCATTTTCATGCTTTGTGACAGAGACAGTGGTTAAACAGTTTATTGAACCAATTCTGCATCAGGACATCTGCAGCAATGGGAGTGGCTTGTTCTGATAGACTTTAGTCCACATATTCCGTAAAAAAAACAAAAAAACATTTCAACTGGTTAAAAAAACTTGGTAGACGGTTCTCAAACTACTCATGTTACCATTCCGCTATTTCTATGGACAAAAGCACTGTTTACAGCAAAATATGTTGACAGCTGCAGGAGAAAAACTGGAGCAGCTTCAAATCCTGCTATTTATATATAATATTTCCTGCTATTCTATATGTGGTGTTACGTACAGGCCCAGTACATTTATCTATTTATATTATGAATTACAAAGTAACTTCCTGTATCCCAAAAACAACTGACGTGGCCGGAGCTGCTGCCCCTGGTACATGCATTGCTGTAGCGTGGGATGGAATTCAGCTCACTGCTCTTTCTGAGAAAAAAATCTCAGCTCAATCCTTTACCTCTTTCCTGTCCGATGAATCATACATTGACTGAACATGCCATTTAGGTGTCACAATCTGTCTCACGCACACCCACGCGTATTCTTTCCTTTGGCTTGGTGTTTATTGGTTGCAGGATATGGTGGGCCAGCAGCACCTGCAGCTCTATGTCAAAGGACATCCTTCATAGTCCAGGATCCACTACATCCTCGGGGCCCGGGGCAAGCATCATTAGTACTCTTGTCACAACCGGCGTCCTGAAGCTGTCTCTACCAATACACTGTGAGGCACAAGCAATAGACTGGCTGGCTGTGGCTTTTTATACACTGTCTGTTTCCTTGTGTGATCATGACTGCAGGCCCAGTGCAGTCGGGTCCAGTTCAGTCTTCAGACTCTTCTCCAGCAGCACCAGGCTCTGCACGGCCAGGCTCCTACAGTCTGCATCAGGATCCCCTTCAGCGACATCTACCAAAAGCACAACAGGTTGGACCATTATTATAACAAAATGAATGAAAAAGCTGCACACTCTAAACTCAAATGCATATAATTTTTTAATAAGACCAACGTTTCGACAGACACGCTATCTTCATCAGGGTACAATCTGTCGAAACGTTGGTCTTATTAAAAAATGATATGCATTTGAGTTCAGTGTGCAGCTTTTTCATTCATTTTGTTTCCATTTCGTACCCTTTAGCCAGCACCTCATAAACTAAGGTGTGCGTTTCTTCTACTTTTATCCTGTATATGGACCATTATTATAACTACAACCATAAACGCTACAGTATACTGTAATCAAAATACTACAGTAATTTATAATCCTAATCCTACACTATACTGTAATCCAAATACTAGAGTATTTTATAATCCTAACACTATAGTATACTGTAATCCGAATACTACAGTATTTTATAATCCTAACGCTACAGTATACTGTAATCCGAATACTATAGTACTTTATAATCCTAACGCTGCATTATACTGTAATCCAAATACTATAGTACTTTATAATCCTAACGCTGCATTATACTGTAATCCAAATACTACAGTACTTTATAATCCTAACGCTACAGTATACTGTAATCCAAATACAACAGTATACTGCTCTGCCCTGTATTCTCACCTGCCAGCCATGCTCTGGTCTCGAAGAGCTGGTCACTGAGCTCAACCAGCAAACTCTGACTAGGCATGCTCAGAAAGACAGAGCAGACAGCAAACAGGACTCCACGCCGCACCATCCTGTGTTGGATAAACAGAGGTCTGGTAAACTGTAGACCAATTAAAACAAAACCACACTAGAACTTTACTACTCAGGCCCAGCATTCAGATATGCTCACTGGTCGATGTGGTAGCGGACAGCCCAGACGAAGTCCAACAGAGCTCTGCCCATTTGAGTGGCCACCTGCAAAAACATCAGATAGCCCATTCAATCCCAATCATATCATGTAATGAGGAGACACCAGGGGAAAATACAAGTGTGGTAGCCTACTGGAGCATTGACCGCTAGGTGCATCATGAGGCCCAGGGTGTGGATCAGTCTCCCCAGGACCAGATGGTCACTGCCGAGCAGGTCAAAGGTCACCTGAGGCCTAGGAGTCAAGGAGGAGAGTTTGTGCATGAGCTCTGAAATACTACTGGTAGGTGTAGCACAAAGTGAGCTTTAGAATTCCTTATCACACACACACACACACACACACCTGTCATAGTTCCTGAGCAGAGGGAAGAAGTAGTGTCCAGCGACAGGGGCAAAACGGTTTGGGGTGGGCTTGGCTGGGGGGCGAGTGACACCCTGAAGACACAGAGGAATGAAAGCCATTTTAAGACAGTACAGTACTGTTAGAGAATGAAAGCCATTTTAAGACAGTACAGTACTGTTAGAGAATGAAAGCCATTTTAAGACAGTACAGTACTGTTAGAGAATGAAAGCCATTTTAAGACAGTACAGTACTGTTAGAGAATGAAAGCCATTTTAAGACAGTACAGTACTGTTAGAGAATGAAAGCCATTTTAAGACAATACAGTACTGTTAGAGAATGAAAGCCATTTTAAGACAGTACAGTACTGTTAGAGAATGAAAGCCATTTTAAGACAGTACAGTACTGTTAGAGAATGAAAGCCATTTTAAGACAGTACAGTACTGTTAGAGAATGAAAGCCATTTTAAGACAGTACAGTACTGTTAGAGAATGAAAGCCATTTTAAGACAATACAGTACTGTTAGAGAATGAAAGCCATTTTAAGACAGTACAGTACTGTTAGAGAATGAAAGCCATTTTAAGACAATACAGTACTGTTAGAGAATGAAAGCCATTTTAAGACAGTACAGTACTGTTAGAGAATGAAAGCCATTTTAAGACAGTACAGTACTGTTAGAGAATGAAAGCCATTTTAAGACAGTACAGTACTGTTAGAGAATGAAAGCCATTTTAAGACAATACAGTACTGTTAGAGAATGAAAGCCATTTTAAGACAGTACAGTACTGTTAGAGAATGAAAGCCATTTTAAGACAGTACAGTACTGTTAGAGAATGAAAGCCATTTTAAGACAGTACAGTACTGTTAGAGAATGAAAGCCATTTTAAGACAGTACAGTACTGTTAGAGAATGAAAGCCATTTTAAGACAGTACAGTACTGTTAGAGAATGAAAGCCATTTTAAGACAGTACAGTACTGTTAGAGAATGAAAGCCATTTTAAGACAGTACAGTACTGTTAGAGAATGAAAGCCATTTTAAGACAGTACAGTACTGTTAGAGAATGAAAGCCATTTTAAGACAGTACAGTACTGTTAGAGAATGGGTTAATACCAGTGATGCACGAATAGTCAATATTCATATAACACAATTGGCCTATACTGATGTTGTCATTTCTATACCTGTTAATCCTGACATCAAATAAATAAAAATAGATGTTTCTAAATTCAACAAATGCAAATTAAAATGACACCTTTCAGTATATTACACACTAAAATACCACACAAATAAGCACAGTTAACAGAAAAGGTATAAATGATATGATAAAATAACCCTCTTTCCAAAATTGCACATTATACAATGCCAGAATAATATACAAGACTTTATAATAAAAAAAAAACTGCTACAGAAAATAAATAATACCCGTAAAACAATAGGACACACAAAATTTGACATTTAAAAGCACTCCTTCAATACCGATAAAAACATTTCTGTACCAATAATCGCCAGACAACGATTCTAGGCCGATATAGTGGTGCATCCCTAGTTAACATTCTGTCAAAGGGGAACTGAAAGGCTGTGAAATACTGTCGCAGTTCTGCCGCCCACCTTACTGAGCAGTTTGGTCTTGCTCTGAATCCGCCTCTCCACCACTTGTCGCCAGTGCGTAGTGTCGTCGTCGGGGTAAGGGGGTGCATCCACGGTTACCGCCCGAATGCCCTTGGATGGAACTCCTTTGTCCGTGATTGGCTGAGAGAGCTCCTGCGCTGACGTGGCAAGGACCTGAGGTACGGGGAAACAACCGTTCGTGAATAGTTCCGGAACCCCTTTTTGAAGGAATCCGGTGGGTGAAGGACGACGAGGAGTTCGTTCTCCTCACCTCTAACATATCCAGCCGTTGTCGTAGACTGTAGTTCATGGAGTAGAACTCGGTGGTCAGAAACTCAGTCACCTGGGGAGGACAAGAAAGACCATGAAGCCAGAGACGGTGGATTTAAACAGGGAGTTTAATGGACTGGATGGAAGTAAACCCTAACAAGCAGGTACATTTGGGACGTCTCGGGACAGTTCTGCATTATGTCCCTCTGTCCAGCAATCGAACAACACGTTAAAACGACCTCGTCTGAATGAATGGCCCATATATCAGTTACACCCTCCAACCAGTCAATTCCTTGTTTCACATTACCCCTAGCGACACAAGGTAAACGGCCCGGCCAAAATCACCCCACGCTCTCATACTTGGGTGTTCTTAAAGGTTTCCGCCAACGTGGTACATAGGGTTGATACTGCGGTGAAATGAGTTAAAGGGGATGGAAACTTACGGCGACTGGGTGGGTGACGGCGAGGGCCACCATGGCTGACCGTCTGAGGCTCAGGAAGCCCTCGGTGCCGTACCGGTCCTCCATGTGCAGCAGCACCTTGCTCAGCTCCACGCTGACCTGCGGAGTCAGCAACGTTGGACAGTGATCACGGGCCAACGCTAGCTAGTCGTGTGAACATCGGCAGTGGACGGGGCGCGAACTCTCACCTCTCGGGCTGTGGAGGGGTTTTTCCTCACCAGGCCCTCGACCGCTCGAAGACTGAGCTCCACCCTCACCGGGTCCTCGGAGGAGAGGAAGGCTGGGGAGAGGGGGGGGGGGGTTGGGTTGGTAAACTGAGTTGGTACAGGGCTTTAATGAGCAGGGGTGGGTGGAGGGCTGAACATCTCTAAGATACTAATTACTTAGATTTTTATGACTAAAGCAAACGTAAGAGGCATATCCTGACTTACAGATGTATTCTGGGACAGTTTGGCACACTGGTTGAACAATTGGCGCTGTCGAGCTAAAATGGCTATTGCGTCTTCTCTTATTTATGTGCTGATACGTGCAATGTGTCATCATAATCACTCATATTAAAACTCGGATTTCATGGCTAACTGAGACATGAAAGTGATTCTACTTACAGAATATGCACATAATATATAGATAACATATTACACATACAGACCAAGTTAAAAAAACTGTTTGTCATTTGCAAAAGTCCCAGAATGCATCTTGAAGTACTAGTGGAAGGCCTCTCCCACATCCACGGAGACGAGCTGTATCTTACCCTCCAGACAGTCTCGGAGGTAGCGAGGCGGGGCGGCCGGGCTCATCTCCTGGTCACCTGACATGTCGTAGGGGGTGAGCTCATCGTCACTGGGTCATCCAAACACATGGGGGGGTCAGGTCATGTGATGCTACTAGTGTAGGTCACACTGTACAACACCGCAAAGCTAAACTCTCATAGAATCCGAAGATTTTGAATAAAATGCTAATGTCGATCTCACAGACTATGTCGGATCCCGAAGGTGGTGTAAACCCAGGGTGGACTGTGGCGCTGCGGTGGACGTGGTTACGGTTTTGACACCGGATTCATCTCTTACCTGTCCAGGTCAGAGTCTGGAACGGCTGCTGACGTCCGGGCCGCTGCAGCCTGGGACTGTACTGTCTGAACTTCAACCTCTCGGGGAGGATCCTGTGGGCCAGCGACCGGTTTGGTTTCTTCGGACGGCGGAGCCAACAGGGAGAGTAGCTCCTTGGTCTCTTCATCCTGCTCGTACTGAAGAAGACGAAGCACACCGGTGAACTCGCGCCCATTCCTCTCTCACAACAACAAGGCAGCCATACTAAAGCCGTGCACTTCGACAGTTGGTGGTAAATTCCACCGTCGCCTCGATTTCATTTAAACACTGAATAGGTAAAAGCATTGGGGTATTTCTTTTCACAAGATCACCATGAACCGACAATGGTGAAACAGACCCTAACCCAAAAACGTTTTTTTTATGAACTATTAGGATTTTTATTTTTCCACCATACCTCAAATTTGAGTTTGGCTCCATCAATGTCCATCCGGGAGCTGAGACACTCCCCAACCACCATGCCCATACGCCTCACACGAACTACGCTGCTGTCCAGGTGGCTCTGCATCCCTCCCAGCATGCACTGCAGCAACTCTGATTGGAGGGAAAAGGACACAGAGGCTGTGTTCGTTAACCACCAAAAGGAAGGCATTGGACGTTGGGGCTTTTTCTGTCATGTCTCTCAGTTCGGTTCATTTCATTGTCGCTTCCCCGTTTTCCTCATCTGTCATCATTTATTTTCAATGTCTTCTTCTTGGAACTTTTTCAACAAATTGTGTT
Source organism: Esox lucius (assembly GCF_011004845.1). Taxonomy (NCBI): domain Eukaryota; kingdom Metazoa; phylum Chordata; class Actinopteri; order Esociformes; family Esocidae; genus Esox; species Esox lucius. The sequence continues at coordinate 24,843,121 of NC_047573.1, read as the reverse complement.
GAGAAATAAGAAATGCACTTTAAAGGTATAGAGGCATGCCATTTCCTCACCTGATTCTAATAAATGCTAACTTGGCATGGGGGTGTTACCCGAGTCTATGTTTTAATAAACGCTAACTTGGCGTGGGGGTGTTAGCCGAGTCTATGTTTTAATAAACGCTAACTTGGCGTGGGGGTGTTACCAGAGTCTATGTTGTAATAAATGCTAACTTGGCGTGGGGGTCTTACCTGAGTCTATGTTTTAATAAATGCTAACTTGGCGTGGGGGTGTTACCTGAGTCTATGTTGTAATAAATGCTAACTTGGCGTGGGGGTCTTACCTGAGTCTATGTTTTAATAAATGCTAACTTGGCGTGGGGGTGTTACCTGAGTCTATGTTGTAATAAATGCTAACTTGGCGTGGGGGTGTTACCTGAGTCTATGTTGTAATAAATGCTAACTTGGCGTGGGGGTCTTACCTGAGTCTATGTTGTAATAAATGCTAACTTGGCATGGGGGTGTTACCTGAGTCTATGTTGTAATAAATGCTAACTTGGCGTGGGGGTGTTACCTGAGTCTATGTTGTAATAAATGCTAACTTGGCGTGGGGGTGTTACCTGAGCGTAGCTCCTTTAGCTCTGCGTCATCGAGCAGCGCCACACACAGCAGCAGAGCCCGGCTGACATACAGCTGCTGTTCCAGGGTGGTGTGTCTCACAGCACTGGGGTTGGCCCAGGCCTGACACAGTGCCCGTAGCACCTGAACACACACACACAGTCAACAACGCTGTCCTAACAGCGCTGTCCTAACAGTGCTGCCCTAACAGTGCTGCCCTAAACACACATACCTTAAACAACACCAAATAATTTGTTTTACACTTACCTGTAGAAGTAATGGTCTCCTCTCCCTGTCATCAGCCAGGTAACCCAGAACAACCCTCAATACACGAGTCTGGGAATAATGAAGTCCAAGACTTGTGTAAACGACTGCTTTGCAAAACATCTAATGGTGACTGATATGACTAGTTTTGGTACAGAATGTATGAAGCGACCAGTTCACCGTCTCACCTCGTACTTGTACTGGAGTAACAGCAGTTTATGGGTGATGACAAAATGGGCCTTTTTGTTTTTCAACACCAGGTTCCCCATGATCCTGGACAGAGTGTCAGGCCTAGCAGAAAAATAAGACAGACATAATAAACTAAACAGAAAGGAAAAACACGCAGCATAACAAAGAGTGACCCTGTTGATCAGCTCTAGTCCCTCCCGCCCACCTGTTGACAGCTTGCACCAGCCCAGTGAGCACGCTCTCCAGCCAGCGCTCCGGAACATTCTCCAGAAGCTTCCAGCACACCCTCTGCCACACCATGTCTGAGCTTGTGCTGGAGGAGAGCGTAGGGGCCAGAACCTCAAAGACTAACCCTGCGGAGAGACACACACGCACAATGATGTCTATCTGACGATTATACAATGGAATGGGTATCAGTTAACAGATGGTTGATGAGTAGCCTAATGCAACCACAGTGAAAACTTCAATGGACCGATGCTTTAACGTGTTCTTTCGTTTGCCAGTGTGGGCCCCCCCATCCTTTTGAACAGGGCCTTGCTTACCACTGTGTCCCTGAACACAAGCCTTTCCCAGTGTAAGGGCCACGAAAGCCAAAGAGCAGTCTCTTCCATCTGCGAACAGCAAAGTAAATGGAAAGTGGGAATTACTTACATTTCCAATAAGATTGTTGAAGATAAAACAACCACTTAATCTGAACGTACAGCAACGCAACCAATACTGACCGTCTGCATTGCATCAGGTTGACATACAAACACATGGATGGACACAGACCTCTCAAAGCCTGACAGGTTCTCTCCAGGGCAGTGAGCATTCCACTGGCCAGTAAGGGGTAGTACTGCTGGGGGAGGAAGACAGTCTTGTTGTGGGGGTGCAGCTTGTTGGCGGTAAGGTCAGGCAGAGCGACCAGGCGGCCCAGCAGAGTCTCTCTCAGCTGGGGAGAGTCAGAGGGGGCAGTCTCCTGACACCGGGACCACAGCAGGACTGTAAGACGGCCGCTCTGAAGGAACCGCTCCAGGATGCTGACCAAATGGTCCAGACCTGCACTGGGACTACTGGAGGGAGACGATCACACACACACACACACACACACACACACACACACACACACACACACACACACACACACACACACACACACACACACACACACACACACAATTTAGGTAATTTAAGTATATAATTACCACTCAGATCTCCACAAATTTAAAAGTTATTCATAGTATTTACCAGCCCATTTCATTGACTCTGAAATTTCCTTCCTGTCTCACAGAAACACAATACTGTATAAAATCTTTGGAGCTTAAATATCCTCAATACATTATTTTCAATGACAAAAGGTGAAGAGGTTGCCCTCTGGTCTTATTAGGATGTAACAAAAAGAACTCAGAAATGTATAAATTGAAAAATACAGGAACACTGTTAAGACAGTGTACAGTAAATGTGCTGTCTTTTGTATTTATTTACTGATAATAATAAAGCTAATATGATTTTTGGAAACTGGCTTAAAAACATTCATTCTTAAAATGTACATTGAACGTTGGGACTGTTGTATGTATTGGTCTTTCTGTGGTTCACAATCAACATCTTCAAACAGGTTTCTCACCTTATTGAGCCGATTGCGTCCATTAGCACTAACAGGGCCTGGTCTGGAGGACCTCTTAGGAACAAGCCATCCCATAATTCTGTGCGTTGAGCAGCAGTAATATGCTGAATCCAATCAGCATTGATGTTACTGATGAGAAACTGTAGCGTCCGAGTGTAGTAGGCTCGAAGGAACTCTGTTCTTTGAGCTGAGGTAATTTTACATTGAACCTCATCGTCCAGGTAACTTGCTAGTCTGTGTAAAGCTTTTGTCACCTCTTTCTCTTTGGAACTAGCAGTGAGAGTTCGGAAACATTGAGCCACAGAGAGCCCAACTTCAACCTCTTGGGTTAGGGACTGCATCATTCAACTGCACCTGTCAGGGAATACATCTTCAATGCGTATCTACTGCACATTACCTATACAGGTATTGTATTTTAACAATACCTCTAACAGTCTAAACGAAAAACTCTAGTAACATCATGAGATTTGCTTTTTTGATAATTGGTGCAAGTCCAACCGGGTAATTTATATTGTTGGACCAATTAGTTACAGCTAACATTCACACAGACGACAGTACTGTACTAGGTCCTATGTGCGTATGATGTTGGCAGACACTAGACAACACACTCACCAATGTTTAGCTAGTTAGAAACCTTATCGCCCATGCATCATGGCCATAGGCTAGCTAGTGTGATAAGTTGTATTTACAACGCTGGCCTATTCCCCGGATAATAAACTACACATTTGAAACGGGTTGATGGTGAAAATGAACAAAAATAAACAAATACAACAACCCAAAACAAGTCCGCGCTTTAGCTAGCTAAATTACTTGCCCTCTTAATAAAAGTTCCAATAATTCATACTGTACTGGATCTGAACATGTGTGCTGACAAAATACGTCCGTACTGAACAAAAGTACGTAACTTGTATCAAGACAAGTTCCGTCGGAGGACTTTTGAGTAACGTTCAAGAAGCCATGTTTGTAACTGTTCATTTATTTAGACCTGTTTTTTCACGTTGAGTGTTAGAACATATATAAACATACCAGTAAAATTTTGAATAAAATATTTAATATTCCACGTGTAGTTTAGTACAGTGGTAAACCACATTGCACAATAATATCTTAGTGTTGTACTTATTTTTTGCATCAGGAGAGAGTACAGCACTAGGTGGCCAGACTGGCTATGTGGCCAAACTGTCCATGTGGAATAGGACTGCTGTACAGCTGTGCCAGGAATGATCCTTCATTCCAGCATATTTCCTCCTCAGACATCTGTAATGATGCCACTATATCCTCCATCACCTCATTCCAGAGCAAATCCACACTCCGGTTAATTTCCAGGAACCTTTGGGCTGATAAACGGACACTGCCCAAGCCTATCCCAACCACAGGAACCACTGGTATACCTGCCACCATCATGGCCACCATCAAAGGACACACAGGCCCAATCTGCTCCAATACCTGCTTATCATAGGTCTGGGTCTGTGGTACCTCTACAAGTGGTGTTAACCATGGAACCCCCTCACATACATAGGGCAGGGGACCATTGAAGAAGTCGATGTACTGTTGTGGCTCACTATGAGAGGCTGTTGTATGGCCAGTATATCTGGAACGTTGCTGTTCCCACGGGGCAGAGGCTTGTTGCAGACTCTGGTAGTACACGTCCCCAGCCGGTAGGTGGGGGTGATGGGGAGTGACAAGGTATCCATTTGTCAGCAGAGTTGTTGATAGATGGGGAACGGAAGTCTCTGTATCCAACATTTAACATGAGTTACGTTCAAACCGTTGTACTGGACAAAGGTTATATATTTTTTTAATGTAGACATCTAGGGCTGGTTTCACAGACACAGATTAAGCCTAGTCTAAGATAAAAAAAATAAAAATAAATAAAGCTCAATGGAGTTTTGTATTGAACTTGAGTTTTTTAGTACTAGACTAGACCGTGTCTGAGAAACCGGCCCTTAGTGTTATATAAAGCATTAATTAGTAAGAGAACGCTGTGCAATGTTTAGAATGCCCGCATCATTTATAAAATAACCTACCATTTACTTTCTCGCCTGTCACAGACAGGTACATTCTTTAGCAGTGGAAATATAATTACTTGAAGCAAAATTGTCAGAAAATAGATTGGTACAATTCTCCAAATCCAGCAATCAAGTGAATTTATCACAAATGGTACTGGTCAAGACACTTCAAAAAAATACTGCATTCCTTCTCCATGGAAACCATATACCTACCATGTTTAAGATAGCACAATGTCTTTTAAATCATATGTGCATTCATGTACGCAGTCTCCTGTAAATGAAATATTGTATAAAATAAGATCAAACAAAATATAATTTTATAAGATTTATTTTCTAATCTTACTTCACCGTTTCTTTCATATTTTAAGAATGACAAAAGTATAATTCCCAATAACAATATGGATTACATCTTTCAGGGGATCTTCAAAGAAAAATATACAGCAGTAAACAATACTGTTATAATAATTTACACATTATCCTTCAGCGCAAGAATAAACTTCATTTGTGACATTTCTGTTTCTACAATGTTCTCCCCCCACCCCAGCCCCAAGTTTAAATGGCAAGCCATGCACCACTCCAGTAGTGATGTTTGTGCCGTGAGCAAAACCTTCTTTGGACATTGGAAGCAAAAGTTCACATCATTTATATGCACAATTTTCATAATTATAATTTAACAAACTGACAGTCACATATGGTCAGTGCTTTCCCAGGGCTCGTCATCAGGTTAGTAGGAGGCAAAAGTATGAGAGACAGGCACAGTGTTAAGACTAGCAGGCCAATTCTCCATGGTAGAGTTGGCAAAAAATGAAAATTACTTTTCTGATGATACGGTTTCTCGAATTCCAGCAAAGACCGCAAGCAAATAGTTAAAAGGGTCAGAAGTAAAGCCTCATTCTTTGGTCAGTTTGAAAATGCAGGGTTAAAACTAAATTGGAACTTGTTTAAAGTGCATAAGACAATCCCCTTGATCAAAGTTTTACCACGCAAAAGAGAATCCCTGGACTGGACTCTGGTCCTAGTCTAGTCAGTTGGCTAGCTAACATGCAAATCCTCCCAACTAGTTGTCTGAATGTCTGAAACAAAAACAGGGATGAAGAAAAAAAATATCATAATCCTGTTGTTGAATCCTTTTATCTTCTGGTCTAATGCACCACTGGCTACTGAATAAAATAACTAATGTATTTTAATGTGTGCAATCAATGCATGTTGCTCTAGAGATGTAAGAAGAAGAAAATGATTGGCTGAAGCCTTGCAAGCCTAATATTTGTTGGGAAAAGTTCACTCGAAAGAATTACTTGACCAATCAGATAGTTGTTCCAATTACGTATGGTTTAGCCTTCAGTGGGCGGGCTCTATGAGGCCTCCACCCATTCTCAAGCATTAGGTGGAGTGCAACTCAACTGACTTGCACATAACAGAAATGGGTCAACCCTAATGATTGGTTAAACGATTCTGAAAGTGATCTACAGCAGGGAAGGTAAGAGTTGACATGATGACAATGCCACCCATGAGGTCACCGTCTGCCACCTCAGCTTGATACCGAATCCACGTCTTCGTAGTAAGATGGATAAACAAGCCACACAAAAAGCCATTTTAAAATCGGTCAAACCAGACTGAAGCGGGTCAGTATCACCATTGTAGGTGTGCTTTAGAACAAGAAATCTATTAAAAATCAGTAAGCACACTTTCCCTCACTTCAATGTTTGCCCTTTGAGTGGCATTGAACAATTAAATCCATCAAAATCCACAATCCCTTGTGATTCCAGACAAATCTCTTTACTCACTTTAACCTAAAAATGTCTAGGTTTACAGAGAAAGAACAGAACCAAGTCCTCATGAAAGAGTACAAAGTGATGTGGAGAATAACTGTATGCAGATGAGATTCAGACGAGTGCTGACACGTAACTTGCTACATGCTTGATTGGCATACACAAGATCCTCACACGCGGGAGGATATTTCTCAGCAGAAGACCAGAGAGAGAACACTTCTTCCCCTTAACTATAAAAATACCTATAATATAGAAGGTTAGAAAAAAAAAAAATGACATGTACAAGTTATTTACAGCCATGGCAATATTCCATGGAGTGCTCAAGGAAGAAAGTGTGGTGAGTTAAATGGGTGGTAGAAGGCTATGTTTTAGTTTAGCTGTGTTGGTCGGTTTATTATGCCATGCTGTCCATCCCTTCGACACAGGAACAAAACAAGCTGCCTGCAATTCCAGCAGTTAGACACCCGTGTTATTATCCTTCAAAACGTCCAGTACCAGAATCTCAGAGTGCACTGGTGAATAGGCTGCACTGACAAGAATCAGTAGTCTTCTTTTTTTATTTATTTCCACTTGCTAATGTCCAGAGACACGGCGGAAAGTTCCGGAGATTCAGACTGGGACTTTGTCCACCGAGGCTCGGAAAATAATAGAGTTCAGTTCAGAGGTCAGTTCTTTGACGTCCGGTTGTGATGTCGGTCCTTCGTCGCTTCCACTGTTCTTCTTAATGTTATTGCTTAGGGTTCAACATTACTGCTCCTCAAATTAAAAGGTCAGAGTATCATGATAGAACCTCCCAGAAAATCTGCCTTATCCACACGTCTGTCTGTATTCAGACCAATTCTCAATGTTATTACACAAGAGTTATCTTCACATTAGGACAACATTCCGTCAATCATTTTGTAGTTTTTTTTTTTTTTTACAAAGTAACAATACATTTGTCTTAATCAAAAAATAGAGTGCAAAAGTACAACTGATTCTATCCCTTCAGTAAGCATATTTACCTTAATTCACATATTCAGTAAAAATGAATTGGTAACAAGCAGACTACACAATTTAATGCTGGCTTACTTTTCACTTTCACTCAGCAAGAGCCCAATTCAGATCAGGTGGGTCCATCGCACTCCAAAGAACTATACCTCCCCATGCCCCCAGCTCAATAGAAAACTAGTCTAAGAACCGTTCTGTTTGATCTAATGAATTCACACCATTAAATAAATGTGTCAGTATGAACAACATTTAAGTTAGCCATGACAGCATGTCAGTTGAACAACCCTAATGTCGGAGTTCACACAAAAGCGTTGTGATGGAAGCGTTCTGATTGGAGTATTTAGCCCCACCTGACCTCCTAGGACTCCGTTTCATTGTAAAAACAAATGGATGCAGCAAAGAGTGAGACCACCAGAGATGCCAGCGGAGCCTTGGTGGTTCTAACCACTGTAGTCAAAACACCATGTTCTTCAAAAACATACTGCAAGCAATGGAAGCAAAGCACTGCGCACGTGCGCACACACACACGTTGACTCCTCACCCTCGGGGCGTTTCTCATCTACAGGAGGAAATGTCCCTCACCTGGGTGACCTTAACTCACACTGTGTAGAGAATCCAAATCAAATTAGGAGAGAGAGTCCCACAGCAAAACACAAAACGGTTAACGTAGGACGTGGTGAGCGGTTGGAGCAGCATGGGTCGACTTCATCCGACCTAGTCTCCTGGTGAGCACTTCGTATGTTTCCAAAAAAATAAAATGACTGATACAGAAGAACGTGCTCAAACACACCCCGAGTTCATTTACTGAGCTCAGGGTAAAATATTGGTTGATATGTAAGACCAGATGTTTCAGAATCATAACCATTAGGACTCATTTTATTGCCAAAAAATATATTTAAGGGAACAGTGACAAGTTAACCAGCTCTTCCCTGGAGTTGAACCCAAGTGTTCCTTGGAACACAAAAACAAGCTCAGACACACAAGTGAAACTCCGGTCCCTCTACCCAAATGCAGGGAAGTCATCAGCACCAAAGCCTACTGTATGAAAGAGGGAAGACACACAGAAAGCAAAACTCAAATCTTCAGTACGTCCAACCATGTAGCTTATTTTCGTACAGACAATATATATATATAGACAGCCACCAAAAGTGACAAATAGTGATACATCTTTAATCCTCTGTAAGGGTAATCGGAGTGCTTTTCTTCCACCTGATAAAGTTTTAGGTATTCTTTTGTGGTGGACAGTCTTTAGCCAGTCCCTCCAACTGAAGTCCAGTGAGTCGGAGGCGCTCAGAGATGCCCTGTTTCAAAACTCATCTACTTGACCTCCAGCATGGAGGGGTTGGACTCCATTATGGCCACGATGATGCGGTCGATGTAGTCCTGTAGTCGGTAGTTGACATCCTCCTGCTTACGGATCGCCTCCATTAACTGAAACCGGCAACAGAGCGAATGTTAAGAACGATTCTACTCCACAAAAAAAGGCAGCGATCTAGGTTTAACATTCAGGGTACCTGAACATATTTTGCAACAATAAGCATAACAATGTAATAACTGCGAAGGGGACCTAAGGCTGCATACCATTGCCTTCAGCCTATTGTACAGATCTACATAGTGACTCACTTCTCCGCGGGACACAGAGTTGATCTCGGCGGCCAGCGACTCGGAGAAGGAGGCAGTCACCAGGTTCTTGGCCCCCTGGATGCTCAGGTTGATGATCTGTCCGTTCAGCTCGTCGTTCTGCTCCTTCAGCGTGCGGTTGTCCTGCTTTAGCCGGCGGATCTCCTGCTCAAGCTCCGCCTCGCGCGTGCGGCTCTGGTACTCCTGCAGTCCGGCGCTGGGAGAGCGCCCCCTCCTGGCCTCCGCCTCTAGCTTGTACAGCTGCAGGTGCTCCAGCTGCTTCCGCAGGTCCTCGATCAGCTGGCAAGAGGGGAGAGAGTTGGAGACTGAATTAAATGTTGAGGCCTTTGACAAGACAAAATTTGTTTTAGACCCCACGACACTTGTAGTGCACATTCAGGGTCAAACAGGCGTGAAATGGCGTTGACCTAACCTCCTGCGTGTGCGCCTTCTCCTTCTGGTTCTGGTGACGCTCGTGGGCCAGCTTATCCGACGTCTTCCTGCGTGTTTCCAGCTCCTCGTTCAGCCTTTCCGTCACGTCCTCCACCTCGTCCTCCAGCTTTCGCTTCTCCTGATGGGCGAACAGGAGGACGACAGAATGAGGGATGGACAGAACACTTACATTGCAGTCCATCTAGAGCGACTTACGGTGGACATTAGGGTTAAGTGCCTTGCTCAAGGGAAGAACAGATTGTTCTGGTTTTATCATTGTTTTTAAATAGGGATGCACCAATATATCAGCCAGCCATTGGTAATCAAATGATTATAGAATAATACAAAAATAAATTAAAAGTAAATCGGAATTTGGCCAACTGCTTTAAAATGGCTGAATGTTTGACTAACTGTGCTTTTGTCAGTTTTGTTTTGCTTCAAATCATGTCCGATTTTGTTGTGATTATATATTTTTGGCTGCAGTTTTGCTAATGTAGTCTAATTCTCGTTTACTAAAATGTACATCAGGCATTGTATAATGTCCAATTACAGGAATGAGTTAAATAATTAATAATTGTATCTATACATTGGGCTTAAGTCTAGTGTTATTGGAACATAGATAATTGTGGTATGACTGAAATTAGAAGCATCATGAGAAGCACATTTTTTCCCTTTAACTGATGCCTGGGTACCAAAATGACAAAACATCAGTATCCACATCAGTCAACTGGGCAAGAAAGTTCTCATACGTTCCGCCACATGCTTAAACACTGCAGGCTCTGGGATTTACTGGGCCAATGCTCTTGACCACTGGCCTTTCTGCTGCACCCAGATGAGGGAAGGAGTCGGAAACTGCTTGACCGTGAAGCGAGCGAGGAGACGGAGGAGGTGCAGGAGAACCGATATAGGGTTTTTACCTCCTCTAGTCTCTCGATGTTGGCCCGGTAGCAGGGCACGCAGGACCTCAGCTCACTGTTCTCCTCGTCCAGCTGCTGCAGCCTAGGATCAATGAAACAGGCGGATCAATAAAACAGGCCACACAAACGAAACAGGCCGCCACAGGACAACACAGACAACCTATTCAGGTCTATTCAAATACTCTATTCAACAGAATTCAAATAATTCATATCAGGTCTCCCACGCACTGACTCTCCACGCTGATTGGATACAATACTTAAAATGACCTGCTGTGAAGCCTATGGCAGCATTCTCACAGGCAGACCCATTCATCCACTAACTGGTACGAAGACCGAACACTTCACATCTTTTCAGAGCCAATCCCTTACCGGAGCAGATACGAGTGGTCAAAAGAGATGAGGCGTTTGGCCTGTGTAAATGCAGCTTAAGTTTTTACTCTGCTGAAAGAAAACAGCTCAGGGATCGAGGACTTTCAGAGGCTCAGCGGTAATCTAAACCAGGCCAGTAGAGGGCAGTGAGGCCCCACAGTGAGTCACGACTTACCGAAACAGCGTTCACAATCTCAGCCTCTGAATAGGCCTTTGGCACAACAGCCGGCCACCAGCTCGGTTTCCATCTAACATAATGGCGACGTTACTTCAGCCAATCATCTGGCCAGATGGACAAACCCCCGCCCCCTAAGGTCCAAACTGAGCATTCCCACAACAGATCAGCTTAACTAGCCTCTCCACAAGTGACTTGTCAGACATTTGTACATTTACAGCAGTGAGCACATACAATATGAACCTGGTCCAACATGGGATTCAAACCCACAACCTCTGGCGTTGCAAGGGACATGCTCTACCAACTGAGCTATATAGGACTCACACACACACATAATGAAATGTCACAAAAGGTGCAAACAAACCCACCCACTCATCCATCCACCCACCTGGCCTGCAGGTTCTCCAGCTCCAGGCCCTTCTCCCGCTCCAGCTTGGTGAGAGCGTCCTTATGGCGCCGGGTCTCCTGGTGCAGGTGGTCGTCAGAACGGAGCTCCTGTTCTTTGAGTTGCTCCTCCAGGGCGTTGGCCCGGTGCACCAGCTGCAGGTTCTCCTGGCGGAGGCGCGCGTGCTGCTCCCCGCTGACCTCGGAGTCCTGCTCCAGCTCCGCCACGCGACGCTCCAGGAGTAGCACCTGGGAGAGGGTCGTTACAGAGCTCATCACATTGTTTATTACTATCCATTTCAGCCAAAACGCCCCGGGGCAACTTTCCCCTGTTGTGATGTCATTGAACTCTGACCTTGTCAGTGATGTCGGTGTCGGCTAGGTCCAGAATGTCCCGCGACAGCTCACCCATGCCGTCCAGTGTCATGGAGCTGTTCTGGAGGAGGTGTCTGAAACACAGCGGAAGGGACTCAACGATGGTCGTCCAGTGGAAGAGCGGTCATTCGCACCCCGATCGGTCGAGGAAGCCGGCAGCGTTTGTGAAAATCCACCCTACTTTCACATGCGATCTCAATCTGACCAAACTAATTCACCTACCGTGCCACTTTCTTGCTGGACAGCCTCTTGCTGGAGCTGATGGGGGGGGGGGGATAAAACAACAGGAAACCAGTCAGGAAGTGAGGAAGGATAGAGGAAAGAGACACTGACCAAACCCCTGGTATCCCCTCTTAACCCACAGCCTCCCCCGCTCCAAAAAGCAGAGGGATAACAAGGATGTCATGCTGGATGGACTGGATCCTGAATTACATGTTCATTATGCACATCAGAGCACACACACAAAACCTGGGCCATGTTCATTAGGGCACCCAACCGACGGCGGATTCAAATTTGGAAACAGAAAAAAAGTTTTAGTCCACTTTTTGTTCAGTGCCTAATGGACACAGCCCTGGCAGAAAACCAAGTGTAGTGGAGAAAAAGGTTGGATTTTCCAGCACACGTTATTCAAACAGGCAGAAAATGATTCAGTCCGTTTGTGCCACAAGCAACAACACTCATGACTCACCTTTACAGGAAAGAGGTTTAAGCTTTCTGTTCGCAACAACTGTCACAGCCCAGATGGAATCCTTTCAACATGTAAAACTGAGGTCATGCGCCAATGGGCAATGGGAACTCTGGGTGAAGTTCCAATTGGTCGTCCTGGCACTAACTGCTAGGGCGAACGCACGATGGACCACGAAACTCACCTTTAACCTTATTACAAACGACACTAAGAGTGAGCCTGCGAGTCAGTGGGTCAAACTGAACGATGACGTTGTAACTCACACTCAGAACATGCATCGGGCAATGAGGATGAGTGAGCGGGATGACCGACGAATGAACGGTCGCTCTCTGTGCCCGTGTGTCTACTACCCTTAGCGGATCAACAGGACAGCACACGAAAACAGAGAACGAGAGCCGTGCGTGTAAGGCTGGAAGCGCACACACACAAACACACACCTAAAGGTGACGGAGTGTTACCTATTCATCTCTAGGAAATTGAGGCGAGTGGAGAGGTCCTCTAGACGAGATATTTGTTTGTGACATTGGTTACAGAAAAAGTCCAGCGCCTCCTCCCTGAGGAAGCTCTGAAAGCTGGAGGGTAGAGTAGAGGGGGCGCTGAGGAGAGGAAGAGGGGAAAGGAGGAAGAGGAGGAGTAAGTGACAGAAAGATGGGGTGCACGGTGATGAACAAGTGGAAGAGTGCTGGGTTATCAAAGTTTGCAGAAAGGGAGTTTGAGTGATTGGGATGCGGGGGTTACTGAATGAAGAAAGCCCATGTGTTCAGCTTCACTAGTCTTCCTGTACCTTTGTACTCACTTTCCAGCATAGTCGGATCACTTGAACAGAACAACCTGCGTATTAACCGGCAAACAAGCATCAGACTAAATACAATCTACCCTTCAGAATGTGTGTGTGGGCTGCAATGGCCTCCGCTCATCCCTTTTTCTGGCGGATGATTCATTCAGTGTCGCCTGCTTTGCAAAAGGCTGCCGTTGATTCACGTGGGTCTAGACAAGACTAGAGTCTCTCCAGGTGGTACGAAGCACCTGAATATTTCTGCCCTCATTTTCGGCTGGTTGGCTTTTATGGGAGGGGACAGCCATAGCGAGGTGTGTGTGTGTGTGTGTGTTGTAGTAATAGTGCAACAGTGTGTGTCTGGAGTGTTTCAAAACTAGGAGTGTGACTGGCATCCGGTGCATAGAGAAAACGCCCAATTTAACTCTGACCAACGGTAGTTCTCCCAACCACGCTGGGTAAGACGCCTTCAGTCGTTCCCCTTCAAATTCAACTGGGAAGTAATTTGCTACGGCTGCACGTTTCAATTCACCAGGGTGAACACCGTCAGGAATACCGTTAACTGAAAGGGGATCTTTAAAGTCAATCCTTCTAGGCCAGCCGATTTCCATATTGTGACCGGGCGAGAAAAGCTAGGCCGTCAGCAGGCTAAAAGCTTCCAGCCACGAGAGACTGGCAAAATGTGATCCAAACAGGAATTCTGAATTATCTGGCTTAGCGTCTCGGATGAAAACAACGTGTAGGAAGAGGCGGTGGAGTACAGAGGGGGGGATTGTGCTCAGGAGTGATTGTGTGTTCAGGCAGAATAGACAGAAGGGAGTGTTCACATGTTGTCAGGTTGAGACCAACAGATAAGTCCATGCCAGCTAGCTCAACCCCCAGCTTTGTAAAAGAGACTATGGGAGATGCAACTCCCCGTTTTCGGACAGATTCCACTCCAGAAACATCCCGTTCCCTTAACGACTTACACACTCAAGGGGACTGGATGTATGTGAGCTTATGGGGGTGCAGCAGCTCAACCCATCTTTCCAGTGGACCCTTTTGGAAATGAGCTTCCACCACATGGTCTCGCCTGCATCGTCCAGTCCTTTCCGGTACTTCAGAGCAAGCAAACGATGGCAGAGGGAAGGTTTCACGTCTTTCGGAACGGAATCCAGCTAGGGCCTTCGGTTTCACTGAGTAAGCAGAAAGCAGGGAGAGCAAGTGAACTTTGCCCGGGCCCTCTTTCGTTGCTTACTTCTGAAGGTCGGAGGGCGGGACAGGAAGGACATCTCCGGAGAGTTCTTATCAACGTAAGAGCTCCAGGCTTCTCAAACACGCAGCGGGTCAGTCTAGTCACAGCCTCATTGTGGGAGGCTGAGGTCAGCAGACCGCAGCCACGAATGTGTCACCACTAGGCCTGGAGTCAGACTGAATGGACACTTTCCCTATTCCCTGAGACGAGTCCAGAATGAAGACTTACCGCTACGCTGGGTGTTGGGCTTTGGAACTTACAGCAGCTACCGCGGGGTAAATTTTAAACTTTGACCCCAACTCGGCAGTGTTTTTTTTAGACAGGGTGGTCCGTACCTGGGTGAAAGTAACATTGAGGAGCAGCATTTCTGGTCAGGGGTCTGGAGGTGGGATGAGTCCCCCTCCCCCTCTGTCCCCTCCTCAGTGGTGTCCAGGAGGAGTTCCGAGGAGTTGCTCTCCCCAAAGTCTTCAAAGTGCTCCTCCTCACCCCCGATCACGGTCACCAGGGAGTGGCTGTGCAACTCCGAGCTCAGGGAAAACCTGCACGAGACGGGGAAACAACGTACGAGAGGCATTTAAATCCACACGTAATTCCGTACTGGTTTCTGTTTGAATAGAGTCAGGAGTGGAAACAAGTACAGTATAGCATCCCAGTTAACTGGTTTTGTGGTTCATGGCCTACGTGGGTTTCGTGAACCTTCTAAATTGACAAGCTCATACATACTTCTGGCTTTAACTAAAGGTAGTTGGATTAAGTGACTTTTAGCCAGAATTGTGTACACCACAGGTCCTGAAACATCAGATGTGCTTTGGTCAATCACCTGCCCCATGACACACTTCCCTAACCTTGATCCATTCTAACACTGCTTCAACCGAATAGTCTAGACTGATTTTACGCAAGCGCAGTCCCTTAAAAAGCAACTAGCCCAAATCCGACAGACAGAATATTTGTCTTGACAGATTAAGACTGGCCAGCCAAATGCCCCGCAATCTGGACAGGTCTAACCTTAAAGGCAACAGACTAATCTGCTAATTCATTAAAACCCACAGACTCGAGTGTCAATACGAAGCACATTTAGTGTCTGCTCCACAGGCAATGTAGACCTAATGTGTTCCTGGACTCTGTGAGAGTGCTGCAGCCTGGAGCTTTCACAGCATTCTATGTAGGGTAAGCCTGACGGGTGACCTTAATTGAGACGAGACTGGGACAAGCTTCTAATAGAGTTCAAAATAAGCAGACTAACTTTCACACAAATAACCACCAAGCTGAAGTGGACCGAGTTAAGGCACTCAAATGTTTGGCTGGTCTGCAATGTCTAAACTGGTAGGTTCAGAGTTGAGTTGATGCTGGGGCCTTGCTTTCTGGAACTAGAAAGTGTATTTATACAGAGACTTTCCTTTGCACACCAACAGGACATGGGTTGCTGGAGAGTAGCTACACTACACAGGATATTTAACTCCGCTTCTTTCAAAGTTAGCAGTAATCCAATGAAAAAGCCTACTCCGGTTTCTCGTGCTGACAAGTACAGTGTTAGACATATGTCACTCAATCCTAACATAAAATTCACTTTGAGCAGACTCGGACACAGTGAACTATCCACTTCAGATACGCCCGTCTCGCCGAACAATTAAACACTAACAAAGCAAAACCGGACACCAAAAGAAAATGTGCCAACAACCTAAACCTTCAGCGTCAGTCGAAACGTCCACCTTAATGTCCGCCTTAGGAGTCGACCCAGCATCCAGACTCACCCACTAAGCCCGACACGGAGGTCCCGCACGTGGAGGGCAGGTGAGGAGAGCGACCGCATCGCCAAACGCCTTCCGCTGCCCCTGCGTCTCAACCTGGGAGCAGCTGGAGACAGACCACCTCCAACCAACCAGAGCGGAATCCTGAACGCTCAGGGGTTATGCCAACCCAAAATGACAAAAGCCCCTCTCCAGTCAGGAGACAATCCAAGGACCTTGGCCTGACCCCAGAAAATGGACTCCGCTGCACGCAGTGCTTTCCTCGCAAACGGCGTGTGACAGGTTTCTGCCGATACGGTCGACTAGAAACTCTTCGCCGCGGCACATCCCTGAAAATGACTAGTCGGTTTCCTTCCGTCGCCGTGGGCTTAGAGCTGAGGGAAGACGGGGCGACGGTCTGTGAGCGGCTGAGGGTTAATCAGATTTAGAGCTGAGCAGGACCACTGGGCAAGTGCTGTGGATGCCCCAGCCGGGGGGGGCAGGAAGGGCGGGGGTTGTTAATCCTGTTAAAATCTTAATCCCAGGCCAAGAACGGGCATATAACGCCTGTTCAACAGTCCACAACTGAATAAAAGGCCATGGGGCAAAATGCGCCGAGACCTTCTCGTTTACCGTTACGGACCGCCGCCAATTCCTTGTGGCGGGAGGAGCAGTTGGCCCGACTGTTTACGCGGAAGCATGCGACTTCGGAGGCAGTGTGCGCCTTTTGTGCTCATATACTTCATTTATGTTGCTGTGGGGAAGGATTATGATCACAGGACCCATCACTTGACTCCAGTGGAACATGAAGTGACACAGGCGTACTGCCTAATAACGTCAGACTTCCATCAAGCCAATTAACTTCATCCCTGACAGTTTAGGGAAACTGTGGGGATTCCACCACTGTCACCAAATTTTAAAACCCTTCACAGTGGCTAACTGAAATGGCTGGTGTCTGGAAATTTGCTTACACTGATCTTCAGAAGCCATCAGTGGCAGACAGGATGAAACAGGATATGTGGAACTGAAAGCAGGAACACAGCTGAAATGCAGAATAAAATGCCTCATGGAAGACTGGGTGGCATGTGCTCTCCACAGCATTCTCAAGTCAGTCAAAACTGCATTAAAAACATCAGTATGTGAATTAGCAAGAGCTAACGCTGAAATGGCAGAATTTAAAAAAGAATGTCGGACACATTGCCAGTCAGCGGTAGAAGATAGGAGTATCTGATACGTGTCTGAAATTGACTGACAATACTCAGCCCAGCAAAATGTGACTAAGTTCATTCTTTCTTCTGGGAAGTTTCGCTCCGAAGTGCCTGGGGACATCCTACAAAAACTCCTGCCTAACTGGTAATAGTAGAGGACTGCTGAAACAAGAGAAAGTGGATGTGTCATTGTCTGCAGGCCAGCCGGCCAAGATTCAGCCCACATCAGCATGAAGGAAAGAAGGAGGGGGAGGAGGGAAGATGGGGGGGGGGTCCCACTTCAGAGGAAATAAAAGGATAGGAACAGAAAAAAAGCCTACTCCACACTTCCTGGCATTCAAGGCTCAGCTGTGGATGGGAAGTCCAAACACAGCCGTGTCAACTAGACCCCCACCCGATCCATCATGGAGCCAGAGACCGGTCTCAGTCAGCAGGTCACCTCACCTACACCCTCTCCACCCTTCAGAATTAATACTACCTATAGGGCGGGGCGATAGAGCCCAAAATTAAATGTCAGTAGATTTGGGACGGTAACAGAACATGCGCTTTGAAAATATTCCATTCAAACCTCCAAAGACAGGGTTTCGTGCCGTTGCCTCGCTTTCCCCTGACAGCCTCGTCGTAGCCTCCGTTAACAAATAATCGATTAGGCATCAAAGAGGCTTTGAATCATACGCACCAAGACTTCGGGACCACGGTGTGGGTCCGGTGAAAAGGTCATCAAGCGGCTGCTCCAACGCGGTTGGCAGACACTAATCAGGCTCCCCGGGAACACGGAGGTGGGGGTCACCACTACACCCGTCCCACAGCCAGACTGATCGTCACCTCATGCATACATTTCAACCAATTAAATCATTATGGGTAGACGACCCCTAGCCAAACAAATCCTCAGAGGAAAATAATCAGTTCTCAGTAAAACACCCAACAGGGTAATGTGTCTAGTTATTGACCCGAAGCGGATGAACGACTTCATGTAGGGCTTGGAGTATACTCCATGCAAAACGGCAAAGTCAGCGTTTCATGCCATTGCCTGCTTCTAGCTTAAGACGAATAAAATTTAAAAAATTGTAAACCATTTCGGTTTAAGCAAAGGTCAGAATAGATTACTTACAGCAATTATTGAAGCAAGACATATCTTTGATCGCTAAGCTCTTGTCTACTCAAGTACAAACTCAAAGACAAAGGATTAGGCCACCCGATGGTGCCCCAATCCCGTGTAGTATCCAGTCCTCTGCTTCAAGGTCTCT
Source organism: Esox lucius (assembly GCF_011004845.1). Classification (NCBI taxonomy): domain Eukaryota; kingdom Metazoa; phylum Chordata; class Actinopteri; order Esociformes; family Esocidae; genus Esox; species Esox lucius. The sequence continues at coordinate 24,824,562 of NC_047573.1, read as the reverse complement.
GGGTTTTACATTGGATCTGATGAGGTTGTCTTAATGTTGAGCATCACCAGAACAGGAGGGCAGAATGTTAAAATACACAAGTTGTTGAACAGTCTTAATTATGCATGACGACATTGCAAACATCTCTATTCTCAACCATGTGGTCATTGGTAAATAAAACGCTTGCCCTAAATTACTAGGTTGTTCCAGCTTTTTCTCCTCATAGCCATGCGCTGTATGTAATTGCAATAACAATTGGTAAACGCCTAATATAGGCCTGTAATTTATCTGCCATATGTTGACGACAGGTTCAATTACAAATCTATGCATCCACAACACATCTGGGACACAGCAACAATCGTCCAATCCCAACAAGCTAAAAAGGCCAGGTGGGTGGGGTTTCATTCTGTTTCGGGAGTAACACGACGCTACAAATAGACGGATTTATTGTTCCACGCTGAAACCATGAAATCAGGACTTAGAATGGCTCTGCATGCCTCAAACACACAAGCTGTTTTAGCAGTCAATCGTCTGTTAACGCAGGCAATGCTCCCCTCCTTGCAGTGTCACACGCCAGGAGAATGGAACATGCGCATCTTCCAATTTAAATTGATATTTAGGGTTTGACTCATCCAAACTTCCATGTGACTGCCGCAGCATTTGAGAACCAACAAAAGTAACAAATGTCCTCCACATTTGAAAGTCTTTGGCAGCAGAGGTCAAAAACGGACACATTCAGCAGAAGCCTTTTGTCACCTGCTGAAATGCACTGCCTGTATCATTTCTCTAGAACCTTAATATCCATTTACACGGTTTTAAAAAGGATGCTATAAGCTCAATCGTGTTCCCATTATATTCAATAAATGTTAATACCAGCAGTAGTCACTTAATGCGCATTGTGATCGAATGTGAGCAGATTTGCCTGACCAGCGGTTTCCTCTCAGCTGAGTACAAACGGGCCAGTCCGAGCCATTCAGGGGGCCAAGTAATTATTGCTCTGCGGACTCATATTCCAGTGTTATTCAAACGCCATCTCAAATTAACTACGGTGGGAGGATAATTACCAGGCCACAGGACTGTTGACACAGCATTTGGGTTTTATTAATGGCTTCCAATAAATGTTATCACAACGCCCATCAAGTCATTTACACTTGCCATCGTGGCTTCACATAATCCAACAGGATGCACTCAATTCCTGTTTCTGATTAAGCTCTTTTTATCACTGTAAAAAGTAAACAATCGCTTAGCAAGGGCAAATGTCATCGGTTTACGAAACAATAGGTGCACTGCACTTTGGCTCTTTTAGGGTGTACATAAAACTCCTACTGATTAGGCCTACTTTATGGCCCCCCTACCCATCCCATCCCATCTTATTTTCAAGTCACTTGTCTACAAAACCCTAAACTGCATGTATTAATCACCTCATTTGACCGGCCTTGTGCCCTGCATTTTGAAGGCAGTAGGCATGAGTGAAAAATCACTGAGGAAGCCAGGTCTGGAAAAAAAAAAAGACATCATGATACAAGCGCAGCAACAGTTTGCTCTACAAACTATTACATTCATGCTCTGTGAAACCCTCCATCACAATTAGGCCTATAGCCTAGCACGTACAATTTAGGAACTAAGAAACATGGGAATACAGTCCCCCCAAAAAACACTGGTCTCACAGTGAAATGACACCGGATAGCAGTGTTCACCACCGTGCATGGAAGGAACAACATGGCCCACTGAAAACACCTGCAAATGGCACAGACTCAAGAGAAGTGCTGGCACCTTGAAAAGGCCAGAGAGAGACTGGGGTTCAAAGTAACCCTCTTCAACACTACAAAGTAAGAGACCTTGTTATACCTACTAGTGCAGTTAATGCATTCTGGTGTCGGAGTGAGGAGCAGAGTGACTTACGGCTGAGCAGCATCCAGGACCGCTTTCGACTTACCTGAGAGTCTGACTACAGACAGAATTACATGCCCAGTGGAAGACAGACCGCTCCTTCTGACCAATCAGATCAGATTTTTCACATCAAGATATTTGAGCGGATTTGGTTAACGAAGAAATGGTCAGAATTGACCTGCCCGTCCAAAACGTAGCCTCTCTATCATGGAGGTTAACCGGTTCAATGACTGTCCTGAGTAGAAATACCGGGAGCATGGTTACTGCTTGATTTCGGCCAGTGATATGGAAGTTAGGTTAAGGTCAGGGGTCAAGGTCTGGATTGACTTCTGGGCCCGGGAGTCTGTTCTGAGAAGCAGAGACAACTGCTTAAGGGACAGAGGTCAAAGTACCAACCTGTTGCTGCTGTCCTCGGGATCGTGCAGCGTGGCCTCGATGCCGCTGTCCGTCTCCACGTCCTCGTGCATCTCGGGCTGGACGAGGGCTCCGGTGTCTTCATCCGTGAACATCTCACACTCGCTGTACGTGCTCTCAGAGCCCAGGTACGCGCTGTCCGTCACCTCGTTCTGCTGCAGGAGGGAAACGGGAACATTGGTTTCTCTGTCAGATTATGCCGGGAGTACCATGTCAAAGCACAGTGTTAAGTGGACAGAGTATTCACAGGGGACTAAAAATAGTACTATGAGGACTGGTAAAGTAGCGGTTGTGTGGGTGTCAACCACTTTTATACCCCAGCATTACCCTAGCTGTAATTTTGCAGACTCATAAATCATGACAGCATCCTCAGCGGATATTGAAATGGCAAACGGTAATCATTAACAAGCTGTTAGGTCATGTTTATCATCTAACCAGACCAGGCGAGGGGGGGAAAAAATCCTCATTGTCCAAGCGTCAGAGGCAACATTTGGTAACTCGTGAGGTCTTCAGGGTTATGGCGTCGTCATGTGACAGCACTGCCCAGACCTAAGCTGGCATTTAATGCAGTACAGCAGCTCAATGTCAACAAACCCAACGGTTAATGAGCAAAGGCAGAGTAGCCTACTGTTCAGTGGTCATCCGTTGCCGAATGCCGGCACACGCGCACGGTCAGCTCCTTACACAGCAACACCGTCCGCTGACGCTCACACGGTCAATGGAACTCAAGACGGAACCAGATCAGGCCCAGGTGAGTGTCAATTAGTCTAAAACAAGCAAGACAATCTGAGACTCCCCTACCTGTTCGTGCGGAGCTCCGGGAGGAACCAGGCCCAGAGTGTTGTCCACCATGCCCAAAACCATGCCGTTTGCCTGGGGCTCACGAACAGGAAGACTGGCCAGTCATGAGACCCCCAACCCCCCCCCCAGCGCTTCCTCCCTTTAGAAGGCGAAAGTGGAAAAACAGTGTCCGACACCTAGCTCAGCTCCAGTGGGTTCTCTGAAGGGGCGGAGTCTACACACAGACAGAGTCCGAAGGGCAGGAAAAGGGAATGGTACACCCCCCACTGAATCAGGAGGGTCTAAAAGCCCTTCATATGAATGCCAGGGAACAACGTCCCCTTGAACATCTCCCACTACGGCGTCTCCAGTTCCTGGGGCAATGTGACAGGGTGAATCATTAAACTGCCTGTTGTAGCCGTATTTACAGGTTAGAACACACAGCTGTATTTCTGTGTGAGCCATAAACCGAACGACTGTTTACCTTAAGGAGACTGAACCAGCGTGACGTAAGACCCAGAGATGGAGCCCTTTGGCTGGGGAGGAGACTGAAGATAAGGCCCTGGATTGGCCGTGGTAATACATGGTGGCAGTGTATTGACAGGCAGGGATCCTTACAATGACGGAGGAACAGTACACCGGCGCATGTGCGTTTGTGTCAGACATGAACAAGTCATCAGAGAGCAGGAACAAGGGGGGGGGGGGGGGGGTTGGTTGTCTTAAGGCAAACAGGCCCTCCACCCAGCTACCTCACCTCGGGTGTTTTGAGAGCAAACAGGGCTAGAACAACGTGACCATTGAGAGAAGCCTTTACTGCCAGGGGGAGGGGGGTCCAGGAGCACAGGTGTGGCGTCAACTTCAGAAGCGCCAACCCTCCCCCAACTCCCTCCATTACAGCTAGCGCTATTCAAGAAAAATCTGGAAATTAGACAAACAGCAGCATGTTTAGTTCAGTTTTAATCGAGAGAGCCTGTTCACAGCTGACCATTTCTGCAGCTCACTTGACTGACTTTGTGGAGGTGTATGATTACTACAGGCAGTTTAATCAACAGGACTTTATTTAACCGGCCAAGTAGGCTAGTCAAACACCTACCCGTTGAACGGCATATTGCACTGATACAGCAGACTGCACAAACAAGCCACACCGGGGGGGCGCTGAAGCTAACGTGCAGACAGACTTAATGCAGCATTCAATGCATACCACAGTACTTAAATCAAAATGACTGGGTAATAGCCGGGAGAAAAGGCTTCATCTCACAGGCCTCAGAAACGAACATTAAATATACAATTCCACGCACGAAAGGGTCAGGAATTTCAGATATGCCTGCCGCAGCCGAAAGAGCATAATAGCGCACATGTGCAAAGTATGACCAGAGACTCCAACCGTTCGACGTGGGTCCAGAGGGAAAAAAAGATAGGATGGAGAATTCTGCCAGATGTTGTGCGACGCCTGCCAAACCCTGGTGTTCGGCGTGGGGAGTACTCACGCTGTTGTAATGATAGCTTCGCTGCCCTCTCTGTGAATTACTGTGGGAGGACTGAGTGCACAGAGAGTTCAGCCCGGGAGCTCTGCATTCAAGCAGAGGCAATAGGGACAGCACAACTGCACCACTCAAGGCCATGATAAAGTACAGCGAGCAATTCAACCTGGGGTCTGGGGCACACGAGGAGCACGCAGAGCTACCACACAAAGGGTTTTTGGGAAGATCTCTGAAAAGTATTTGACTACTACTTTTACCCTTTTGTGTTTAAGGTTGGCTTAAACATGAAAGTGTTTGTTTTTAATATAAAAAAGTTCAAAAAAAGTCAGTACATTTTATTACCTTTCAATGGTTATAGTGTGATTTGACTTACTAAAATCGCAAACAAAACACAATCTTTAGAATTTTGTCTGACACTCTAACATGCAGGGACAACATAAACCAGGAACCCTGACCATAGTGTAACTAAATGCTTAGATGGGGTCTCTGGAGGAAAAGGCTGAAGGCCTCACCTGTAGGACTGCTGATTCACATTACACCAACCTAACAGTATGCAGCTTCATGCGGTGCTTTCATTACATAATGAAAGCCCTCTTTCAGGGTGGTTTCGGTTCATTGGATTCCTTTTGGTTGATGCTTGGCAATGTGGGTGGACTGACTTCTTTCCTGTTGGGCCCTGTCTGGGGCCTCCCCCGGATAGGGCCACAGTGTCACTGGACCCCAGTCTCAGCCCCAAGGTTTTACGCTGCTATATTGTGTCAGGGGAGTAAGGTCAGTCCTCCATTGTATATTCTTGTATATTTAAGGAACACTCGCTTTAAACGTTCCTGGTCTCCTGCTCCGTTAAAACTTAGGACATGGGGTATGGACCACACCTCAGGAGTACCAGGGTCAAAAGACTCTCAAAAGTCCCCCTGGTTGTGTTGCCGGTAGATACCAAACCTGACGATTCCCACTGCCACTCCATTGCCCATTCCTCCCCCCCCAGATTGTTCCTGACCTTTTCCATTTGGTCATGCCTGACCTGAATTAGGTTTAGACTTTGGACACCAACCCACACACATTTATTAATCACAATTTGTACTCAAAAAGGCACAGTCTGAAGAGGACTGGTAACCCCTCCGAGCCTGGTTCCGCTCTAGGTTTCTTCCTAAGTGTCGGCCCCTTTTAAGGAGTTTTTTGTAGCCACTGTGCATTGTTCGCTTGCTCCTTGGGTTTTCATGCTGGGTGCCTTGTTAAAAGCATTTTGACAAATGCTGATGTAAAAAGGGCTTGAATGATTGATAATGTCCTCACATAAGCTGTGCTGGATAAGAGGGTCAGCTGGACGATAAAAACGGCAAATGTAAATTTAACAGTGTGGTACAGTCAGTCACTTTTTGGGTGTAGTCTTCGTGAGTGGTCCCCTTGCTGGTAGTAATTAATGTAACCCACCTCGTCATACTCCTCTGGGCAGCCCACAGCGCCATCCCCTGGGCTGAAGTGCACGTCGTAAAGCTGGGGCTCCATACCTGCAGAAAGAATCAGGTCACACACAGGACAAGAATACAGAACCAAGTCAACGACAAAGGTAGACAAAGTCAATATTCCACTGCTCAAACCCACAAAAGGTTATGAACTCCGATTGAACAAGGGTTGAAATACAAGCTATGGAATGAATAACAGGTTTAATTGAGTTTAATCCTGATCAGCAGACCACTATGACAAAACATTCCTTTTTACAGTTGAAATTGTTGGTAACCGGTTTACAACAGCAATAAGGCAGCTCAGGGCTTTGTGGTATATGGTCAGTACTGTACACCACGGTTAAGGGCCGAATCCAGACACTGAGTGGCATTGAGAGTGGTGCTTAGCTGTGGTGTATCGGCCATATAACAAACACGAGGTGCCTTATTGCTGTTGTAAACAGATTCACAGCAGTAAAATTTATCTTAATGCTAACTCATAGAAGAGGGTACCAAATGTCTGCATCAAAGCCCTGTCAAGTGTTACATAAGGCACAGTGCTTCCTTCATTGTTCAAGTCCTTGCTGATCCATTTAGAAAGAAACTTTCTATGCTTGAAGTGACAGTTAACATTATGTAACAGGCACATTTCAAAAGCTACCGTGTAAAATGCGACTGCTAAAAATCAAACAAAAGAACAACCCTTAGAAAACATTCCAATGGGTCAACTCGGAGCCTCCCGTGAAAGGACCTGCAACTAAGCCACCATGAAACCCAAAACCAACCAATCGTGAGCAGACAATAGGGTGTCTGGGCAGACTCCCAGCAGCCAGTGGGACAGGCTCCTGTATCGAGTAAACAGATCCCCCAATAGCAACCGGCCGCAGTGTTAAAAGAAAACAAAGCGGTGGTCTTGAAATCAGCAGGCACGGGGCCGGCCTTACGTAACAGTCTCCACTGCTCCAGAATGATCATATTTACCAGAAGGTCAAATAAGTCATTCCCTGCTTGGAGTTTCTCCTGAGACGTTTGCCTGTCCATTTATATAGGGCGGCGGAGTGCTTGAATTGCTTGGCCTGGACTCAAAAGTTCCCAGTGTGCCGAGAGACATTCCTCTCAAAAGTTGACAGGCTTTACTCAACTCTTATTCCTTCCCCTAGACTGGCTTAGCCCCTCCAGACATGCCATGGTCACCATGTGGGGGTAAGGTATTTCCAACGCCAGCGGGCAGATCTTTATTAAAAGGTGTGTCTAACCAGTAACAGATGACAAAAACCAAGATGGAGGCGCATTAATGTCAACACAAACTGAACTGGGATAACAGTAAGAGCTGGAATAACAGGTTCCATGGCTCCAGGGACCTGTGGGTGACCAGTCACGTGGCACTGAGCTAGGTTTGCCTAAAGCAACATGCTGCCTATACATTTTTTATTTCATTCATTTAGCACACTTATCCGGAGCGACAATTGTAACGGCATATGGGCCGAGACGAACAGAAATTCTGACGTTGAAGCGCAAGAGGCCTGGGAAGTTCTAGTGCTTAGATCATCGCAAACGACTGGCAAGCTGGAGAGACTCAGCACTCTCGATTCCAAAAAGAACACGTTCCCCTATTCTCATAATTAAAATGCCAAAGTGTTGAACCCAGAAAATACTTTGGCAGTACTGTGGACGTGTTACAGTAACACTATAGCAGCCTTTAGGGTCCATCGCCTGTCCAAAAGACTGGTGCTGCTGAAAAAAGGCTGTGTGGTACATGAGCCATAATATAACAGGATCAGAATGAAGGGAGGAGTAGGTGGTGGTGGGGGGGGGGGGGCGACACTGAATTATTCAGGCGAATAGGACTCAGCCATAGCCCAGTCTCAATGCCTCCCTCACTGAAACCTGGCCTAGCAGAAGTTCATGTGGCTCGTGTCTCAGTGCTTTCCAGCACATTAGTTATTAACTGTCAGGGTAACTGGAGCGGTCATAACCCAGAAAGAATGTCAAGGAAAACTCCACAACAAAGAACAACGGCAACAAACAGCTGCGCTGGAAGCCGGGGTGATTCGTGCGACCATGTTGTCATCAGAAACATACGTGGCACGTCAAAAAAGCCGGCCCGATGTCAATGCCGTCTTGTAATTTATGTCAGCATAGTGCCGTGGGGATCCTGCTTTGAATAACTGTTAACACTGACGCTTGAGGTGCCTCGAGGGCGGATTAATAAATCAGAGTTTTACAGTGGCTCATGTTTTTAAAAAGAACCACTGGTTCAGTTAGTAGCATCATGTACTTTTCATCAGTGGGCTGAGACTGACCTTTGTTTAAGCGCTTTGACTGCACATTAGTTCTCTGAACTTTTGAGAAAAAGAGCACTTTGGCTAAAGCTTCAGAAGCACGCAGAGTCTTTACGGACAGAATATCTGGCATGTGCTGTAGTCCTAACACTGGACAGACACACCGTAGCCCATTATCAGTCTGACTGTGGGTCTTTCCATTTGGCATGGCCCCGGTTATGTTGACTGAAGCTAGAAATAACCCCAGACTAATGCTTAGACATATTTACCAGAGTTACAGGGTACTACTAAGGGCATGGCTGTCCCCTAAGGTCATACAACCTGTTGATTTTTGGAATGAGCTTACAACGAGTTGCTGAGTTCCTCCCATTTCGGCAATTTAATCTTCTCTGTTCAGAAACACAACAGACATTATCAGGTGGATGAAATCAGAACAGCATGTGAGAAACGCAAAAGGGAGGGAGGAATTCAGCAGAAGCCTGAGTTGCAACACTATTACCCCTTTAGGAATAAATACATGTGTAGAAAGTGATATGCACACACACAGAACCTTCTAGACAGAGGTAATAGAGCCAGGGAAGACAGGCTCCCATGTATAAACCAGCACTCTATGGCCTATAGATTAAGACAAACCTCTCCTAACTTAAAGGCTCAGAAAGTAAAGAAACATACACATTCATCCTAGTTTTGGCAGAAAAAGAAATAGCAATTTAAGCATAGTCTGAATGAAAACCCTTTTGGGTACAATATGGAGAAATAGCAGGTGCCTGAGAAGGCTGGAATAGATGGAACCTGATTGGTCAGTGGACCCCCTGATCTTAAAACTATACAGCTCTGCATATTGATAGAAGTAGCATATTTGTTGAGAAACTGCATTTATTAAATGGATCACTGGAGCCAGTCAGTAAGGCGGAAATGTCTTTAAAAATGTCTAGATAATTTGACAAAACAGGGCTGGCCAGTCAGCAGAATTCAAGTTCACAAATGTTTCTATAAGCTGAAGGCCAGCACAGCTGAAGGCCCAGACCCACCGGCCAGCACAGCTGAAGGCCCAGACCCACCGGCCAGCACAGCTGAAGGCCCAGACCCACCGGCCAGCACAGCTGAAGGCCCAGACCCACCGGCCAGCACAGCTGAAGGCCCAGACCCACCGGCCAGCACAGCTGAAGGCCCAGACCCACCGGCCAGCACAGCTGAAGGCCCAGACCCACCTCCATTGCTGATGGCAGAGATTCCTCGATGGAAGTCCTCGAAGCTGATCACACCCAGCCCACTGGGATCCAGGAACTTGGTCAGATCCTTCACCTGTAATACAGACACAGCCAAATGGACATTTCAAACGCGGTCACAAGGAATCGTAAAGCTCATTTCACCATATCATTAAATTAACTGTTATCAAAGCTGTATGAACAAAGCAGAAGCCATTCTGTCAAATTAACAAAGTAATGAAGACATAGGGTAAAACAAATTGAATGAACAGGGCAAACCACTCAAATTAAAGTTGGGACTTCAGAGCTCTGAAAACTGATATTTGGTTGACCTCCGTGATATCGAAGACGTCCTTGAAAATGTCCTTGAAAATCCATATTAACCACCCAAATGTTTCACTGAGGTTTGTGGTTACTTGCACAGGTATGTTCTTTTCTAAGACAAGAGGAACCGAAAAGTGGTTTGACCTTCACAAAATAATTTGTTTCTGTACACGTAGACATTTCAAAACGCTCAAGGATACATAAAATATGTGGTTGAACTGCACATGGTTAGTCACCTCAGACAAGGTAAGACGGATCATTGAGTTCCAACTGACTCACCTCCCCTGTGACACACAACTGTAAAAATCCCTAGTCTTCACATTAACATTAATTGGAACAAAAAATATATAGTTACATACAATGATCACCCAATACATGGTTTTCATTCCAGATATCAAAAACACAGCTTGACTTGAATTGTTCACACTAAGTTCTAGCCTTAGATTTTAACAGGACACTATCCCTTTTTTCCCCTATGTTTTACCATTTTAGTTGTTTGGAGCTCTTTCTGTTGCAGTGTGCTCAGCATTGTTGCAAGGTGTGGTTGTTAGAGGGTGTGCCACTAATTGGCACATCCTATTATCCTGAATTGGAAGGGTGTGTCAGGTGATAAACCTTGTTTCAAAATAGGGGGATAGGGATTTTCCCCAACAAAAAATGTAACAATTTATATCTATCTATTATGCATAGCCAATATTTAAAAAGAGCTTATTATGTTGATTATTTTTATACTAAAAATAATGTTAATGCAATTAAGCAGGGGTGTTTCAACACCCCTGAACCAGAATTGCCAACTGATTGATTTGTGTATTCTTGTAGCCTAACTATTCTTGTAGCCTAACTATCAGATACTTTTGAAAAATATATGATTACTTCAATTAAAAAAAGAATAGTTGCGCTAAATAATTATGACACACTGCATGTTTGATTTTTTTTTTATATGTTTTAAAAACATAATTATTTGAACCAAAATAACAATTGCACGCCTCAGTTGTTGGGTGTGATGCATGCACGCAAAAGTGTGCGCGCATAACCAGTTAATGACCGATGAAGCACTATTTTTATTGGTGAAAACAGAGTATATCTACGATAATATAAGCCTAGCCATATAAAATGTGATTTATATCGACGCATCTTTCTCAGAACAATTACAGGCGATAGGCCTACCTGGTGTTATATATTTGTCAAGTTTCAATATTTGTCAAACGCACTGAACCAAACTGCCAGGAACAGTTTGGAAGATTAGGCAACGATTTGTTTGATAGCTGTAACATGGCGCTACCAAGATAAAACATTTTAAGGAATTTATCACGACATTTGAGGAGAAAATGTGCTGTTTGACGCAGCCACCTCAACTCCGTCCATACAGGTAGACCATGTGATCCTGCATTTGCTTTGCATCTCAGAAAATGGTGGTTATCATGGCTGCTGACCGCATTGAATTTAAGCTAAGAGTGCAGGTGTATAATCACCGTTTATTTATTTCATTTGCGTTTTGAAAATCCATCGCTTGTGGCCCTAACAATCACAGGTTACGTTCACGTAAAATGTGTTTGTGTGCGGGTGTTGACGATTGCAAACGTGCATTCGTGTGCCTGGGGCTTTTGCAACGTTTTGACAACGTTTGTGGTTGTGGAGCAAAACATCAGACTACTGCAGATTTAGTGAACGCAAGTGTATGCACATTTTGTTTTTGGCCATTGGTTGATTGGCCACTCTAACATTGGTTGATTCCGCAAAATGTGTTTAATTGGTTATAGGCTATTCCTATTTGTTTTCTAATGCCTCTTAATATTAAAGTAATCTAAAAGTAATTCAATGTAATCAGATTACGTTACTGAGTTTGAGTAAACAAAAAGTTACGTTACTGATTACAAATGAGGACAGGTAACTTGTAACTAACAGATTACATTTAAAAAGTAACTTATCCTACCCTGGTCACAGACAACATAATGGGAAAGATAGAGGGATGAATGCTCTATTCTTCTTAATGGTGCAACCATATGCAACCTGTAAATTTCTTGGATATAATTTATTCCCTTCTGCAGGTGAATCAATATCTAGGCCTAGTTCTTAATACCCTTCAATAACCTGCTGAGTTGCTCATCTTCTTACATGTAGACTCCGTTGTACATTTGTTTGAGGTGTCAGAACTGTTTTGAATGTATTAGTTCACCGATCAAGTACTATTTTAATGTATGGCTTGTGATTATTCTCATTAGACTCATAGGTTTGCTTGTTTTGTCGTTCCTTAAATCCAACACACACATACACCAAACCTCCCCAAAGGCCTTTTTGGACTTCACACAAACTTGCACCAGTAAAGACATGTATACATAGACAGAGAAACCATAACCCAACAAAGACAAGCTCAGGCAGCAGGGTAACCTAGTGGTCAAGCGTGTTGGTCAAGTAAACAAAAGGTTGCTGGTTCTAATCACCCATGGCGACAAGGTAAAAAAACCTATTATTCTGTCCTTGAGCAGTCAAACCGAACTGCTCCAGTATAATTTGTAAATTAGCATACTTACCTGCTAAAACAACAGTAAAAAATAGGTGGTATCCAAGAGAAAAAAGCCTTAGTAGTGTATGATAGGCATATCAGTAAACAGCCTATGTGTGTTGTCACATGCTTGTCCCTGTGTGTTTTCTTGTTAACAGGTAGGCTACTAGTAAAACGCCAACTTATGGGCCCTTGTTCCAGAAATGCAGGTATGATAACAGAAAACAGTAAACCAAGGGATGAGCTATATTAACAGGCCTATGAATAACAAGAGTTTGTGTTTGTGGGTTCCCAACTATTGAAAAGATAGGTGGTAGCTTGGGTGTGACAATAACCTAGTATTGTGATGAGAACGTATTGTCAAGTCACTGGAGATTCTCAGCTCTTGCTAAAAACGGAGCATTACCCTGGCACCAAAGATCCCCAAAATGTGACCAGACCTTTCCTACAAATGAGAGAGATAAATACGATATGTTGCGATTACTCATGCCCTATACTAATTAGTCTGTCATTCCATGCATGTATCATTTACAGTAATTAGTGGGGAGGGGTTGTGGGCAAAGCCCAACCAGAGGCCTTGGGAAAACCATTAACGTCAACATGAGAGTAAAGGAATACAATGGATGACCTAGCAGCGCTGGGCACGATGCCAAAGTACAACTGGGTTTAACATGGCCATTCAGCAGATTCTTTAACTTTGTGAATAGGGTCTGCTGTACTTTTGTATCAGTTACACACATCCAAATAGTCAAGCTTTGAGAGGGAGCAGCAGAAACTCTTAGAAATCTACGGTGGCCTGAGACTCACAGCTTTCAAGGTGATAGAGTGACTTGTTTCCTGCTACCCGACTAAACACAACTGACATTTTAGAAGCAAGAGGAGACATCTTTGCCTTGTGGCGGTTTGAAACCGAAATGTTCAATTTCATGTTCGAGCTCTGCGCCTGTTTCCCTACTGGGCTTTGCAATTTATTCCATCGATCAGATTGGCCAGAAGGTGGGTAGGAGTGAACAAGGAAGTCATTTAATGCGGTTTGATTAGTTTTTTTAAACTGCAGTAAATTATATAGACGTTGACAATTGTTTTCAGAAACGAGAGGGGCGCTCCCCAGCAGTGGAGTTTCTGACTTGGCCCACCTAAGAACAAGCAACAGTTGACATAATGGCAGGGGTCACCGCAGAAAGGAGGAAACCTCTCTCTTCACACCTCCCCCGCTAAAGTTAGCGATGTGCTGTTGCAGTCCTGCGTTGATGGGGCTGACGGTGAAAAAAAGCCAGGCGAGAAAGGCCTGCTAGGGCGGTCTGGGGAAAGCACTGGTCATAATAGCTGCAATAACCTCAATGACCACGTCCTTCTATTTGCATGGCAGTGAGAGGATGGACGGTGTTTTTTCTGTGTTCCCTCCATTTGTGTCTAATCAGTGCTGGGGCACGCCTGACTGCTTCCACACAAACCGCAGTTGAGCAGAACCCCAGGGAGTGGTAGCTGGCGGTGAGATCCTTTTTTTTATGTTTCCCCCATGGAGCGGGGCTTCACAATAGCTCCTCTCCAACAGATTATTACAACGCTGAAGAACTACAGTGACTATCGACCCTACAACAGCTGTGAACTGGAAGTTGGAGATGGAGATAATGGAAGTATTTATGTGAACAACAATACAACAGACTTTGATGAACACACCCAGACACCCCCCCCCCAACACACACACACAGACAGACAGAGGAAGGGGGGGTGTGGGACAGGGTGGTGGACATTCCATTGAGGATTATTTGGGCAGTAGATAAAGCAGGAGAAAGGAGGGAGGCTTTGAGAAGAGCTGCCTGCCACCAGAATGCAGGCAGCTTTATGTAAAACAGAAACACTGGGGTGTTAGTTTAAAAGACCTGTCCAACTGGGAAAGCCAATCTTCCACTCACCTGATCCTGATGTCCTTAATGCTGCTGTGACCTTTACTGTGGAGAGGCAATTATTTTCAGGGGGATTGATGAGAGATACATTGAGTTGTGACAAAAAAGATAAGCAGCAAGCTTTCTTGTTACTGGGTTTCTGCAAGGGGGTGGGGATTTCCTGTACATTACATCAGAGTCATACCATCATCAAACCTCAGGGAAATTTGAACACAAGTGGGAGACTGAATTTCTGACTTGTCTGGGTACAACTTGTGTTCTTCAGTGGCATGTTCTTGTAGTAGCTGCCCTCTACCCTTTCTTTTCCATATCCAATTTATTTTCGTTTCTCTTCCCTTAGGCCAGTTCTTAACCTAACCCTAGTGTGGTCAGGTCTTCCTTGTATTTTTTTTATACTTTAAAACCAGACCATGTGATATCAGGGCTCGACAATAAACGCTTTGGGACTAATAAAACAGTAAGTCAGTAAGTAAACTCAGCATCTTCCAGTTGTTTCGTAATCTGGCACACGCACAAATAACTACCTTACAGCGTTTTGCGCGCGCTGTTGAACAGTCAAGATTTGAGCAGTGATGTGTCTGTCTGGTATGGTTTTTAATAAAACATTTAAAAATTAGCGCAAGTCACTCAAGTGAAAAAGGCAGCGAAGGATAACTAAGAGTTCAAATGAAAGCAAACATTTATACTTCATTGCAAAAATAAAGTTAGCTGTTTCGACTTCGATGGAACACAGATGCACTGCGTGTTCCCGGCTAGAGCAGAAAATGTGTACTGACAACTTTCAGAGTCCCTGACCAGCCATGCCAATAACAAACAGCACCAATTCTGCATGACAGCCATGCGGGTAGCTGACAATCGGTCTTCAGCGCCCTTGGTTGTATCAGGAATTTAAATTATGTCCATTGGGTGATTGCACGACTTACAACAACCGCATACCTAGTAACTAAGACAGACCAGCCAGTCACCTTGTTCCCTAGGGTGAATAAGTTAGTGTTTTGTTACAAAGTCAAATGTTTTGTTGACTTACCTTGTTATTTTTTATTATTAGAAACGTGATAAAAGAAATACAAAAATATTTTTCATGTTTTTTATATCTAGAATGCATTTCATGAAGGATTAAACATGTTGACTAACAAAACTATTTTCATTATATGTTGTAACACTGATAACTTTTAGAAGGAAGGAGAGTAAATTTTCTGCCAGTAGCAGAAAATGTTAACGTTGAGCCCTGGGTATCATCTGGTTCCATGTTCTTTCCTAATCCTCCACACTGTTGCCTAGCTGTCACACTCCGAGACACTACCTTCTCTTCCTGGAATGTTTCCGGGATGAAATTTGCATTCAAATCTAAGGTGCTATTAATGGATCAGGACATCCATGCAAATATCAGATATCTGACAGCACACAAACCATTCGTGCAAGTTATTCTCCCATCCACAACTATCAATGGGAATGTCCAGTACAGGTCCAACAAAGTGTAAATTAGAAAGTTATTCTCTGCCCAGACCTACTTGGGACATTTCTTTGGTAACACATAGAACTTGCCAAGAGCTTTCAGTAACATTTAAATGATTTGTGAAGCTTACTGGATAATAAAAATCCACACAGACAGACAGACATTTACTGCATAGAGAAAATAAGCTGCCTTATTTTTTATAGACCCACATGGTTTTGCTAAATGCCTTGACTCTTTATGAAGCTTCTTAAGCTATAAATTGTTTGTGGCTTGGCACATTTAACTCAATCACATGGCTTGTGGTGCAGTATTGCCTTTCTGATAAATAACTGAGAAACTTGTATTATCACTGAGTCGAGAGGCAATATAAGTTTTTATCTTTATATAGCCTCGATTTGTCATATTGTACTTTTTTCCAAAAACAAATGGAATTTTCATTTTGGTATCACCACCTCTTGGGAGCTATCTGATGATGCACAAACAAAATGATGCTACACAACTTACAAAATCCTAACAAAGTAGTATCCATCTCAGCTGAACTACCTGTGATCAGGCTGACTCAACAAAAACAATGCACTGGCAATCGGTGTCAGACAGCTGATTTAAAACAGAAATACTAAATATGTTGGAAATAATGGGACGCTGTAAGTACCACTAAGAAACATCAAACAAATATCATGTATGTGCTTACACTGTACAGGTTATAGGAGAAGGTTATCCTAGGGGTCTGCTGTGATTCTCTACAATTTGGAAATATGCTCCGGGAGCCCATAAATCAGGATAAAAACCCATATCAGCCTTACAGATGATTGATGTGGACTGAGGAGGAAGGGGGGTCCCAACGAGTGGGGAAGAGGAGAGTAGACTGTATTCATTCAATTAATCTAGGAGGCCATTGAAGGAGTTCTCAGAAAGTTGAGTTTGTGAATTTTAAATGGTACTGCAATCATAATCATTAGCACTGCACGATTTGGATGAAATATCTTGCTAACTGCATTTGGGGGAAAACCAGGTAGAGAAATCCACTTCTAAAATTAGATCATAGGAATGAATAAGTAATAAGCTGAATGAATGGAAATGCATAGTGCATTTCAAACATGAAATATAAAACAGAGGCACATGCACTCTGAGAGAATCTCTCTGTGCCACTTGCTAGCTTGAATCAGACGTCTTAGCAAGCAGCTGCAGATCAAACAAACTAACATTGACAAACCACCAATAATGTGAATACAATTAAATAGCCAGCAAACAAAGACTCACATAAGCAGCTAGAAAAGATCTCATGGATGACATCTGGAAATGAATGTTGCATTGCTCTACTTTCCGGTAGTAGGATATGTGGCTGCCACGGGTTGTTTAATAGTTAATGATTTTTCTGTCCAAGAACTTAATGCCAAATCAGATTTAGTTGCAAAAACTGACTTTTAACCTGTTCTTTTGTGGCAAAAATGCCAGTGTAACTATGTGCCCTATGAGCCCTTCATCTGTGGCTACAGGCAGTCAGACACAACAAACGTCCGAAAGGAAAATAATGTCTAGTGGGGCATTAAAGGTGCAGTCTGGGTCTTGACAAAATATTTATTTAAACCTCCCATTTTAGACAGAAGATGTGATATGTTGTTTATCTATTAGTAGATTAACTGTCCTCAGTTAGCAATAAGTTTCCATGTTCATGAGTGACTTTGAAGACACGGGTCACAAGTTGACACTTACATTACATACTACACCATCTCCTTAGGCCCCTTTTTTGCTCGAGAGAATCGCTTAAAACAAGTGGCTCCGGCAATTCCTTCTGCAAGAAAGAGCTGTGTTTCTGCTGGACTACCCAATCACAGGAAAATTGGCCATTTCACAACTGAATTTACAGAGGGCTGAAAGGGAAACCAATTAACCCATCTATAATATACAGGCCAAGATCTTTAAGGTGACAGAGGCCCCAAATAACACGTGATGCTCCCTTCTTGGGCACCAAACTGATGCTTGTGATTTGTCAACATGATGCGCCATGCAGAGAATGAGAGCCCGCTTCTGACTGTTAACCCCCATATATGTGCACGTAGAGAGTGAATGAAAAGAGTCAAGCACACATTTAGTTTCTGTTGCATGACTGTAGTGTGGGGATATTCCTGCATATAAAACTCAAAGACGGCCGCATTCCCAAAATGTGGCACCGCCGATGTGTGTCGACATGGTAAAACAATTTTCTGCTCATACACTAAATACTCATACACGCAGGTTTTGCGGTTTACTGTTAACGATATGGCAACCTTGCATACAGGACCTTTCTCATCCAGACATCTTGGAAATAAGAAATGTCAGAAAATCAAGTGGATCCTAGTTCTTCTACATCCAAACATCTCAAAATATTTCAATAAAACTTCACACTTCAACTACAAACAAAACGCATATATTTATTTAATATTTCTGATGAGTTCTAGCAAAATTACAGATTTTTTTCAATAGATTTGCAAGACAGATGAAGATGACAGCTGAAAATAATTAGATTAGGGTATGTAGGCTACTGTCCCCAAAAACATTATATATGCAATATATAGTGTAAAAACATAGATTTTTACTAACAACATAAATACATGAACATGCTGGATGAGTGCAAGCAGCTAAGGCAAGTAGCCTACAGCTGAAGGAAGTCAAGAGAGGCGAATAAATGTGGCGGCGTCAAGGCAAGGATGGAAGAAATAACACAAGGCTGTAAAATACACAGCGCTGATGTTTTTAATGCAAGTTAACAAGAACATAGTATCAACGAAAACTGACAATAACATTGACTGTGATTATAAATAATGATATAATTATATAGCTTGAATGAGTTATATTTTTCATGTGATTCCTAGATCTAATAAACATGGTTTTGAGGCTCAATGGCTAAATGTTTTCTGGTGGATCAGACATAAGAGGGGAAGATGCTCTGTATGTATGCTAGAAGCATTGTGGAACCAATGTGTTTGGGGCCTTAGGAAAACAGCCAACCAGAAACTATAGACTGGATGCACATACTAGTCCTGGACAGGCAGAGGAGAACAATAAACCTGAGGGTAAAAACCTACATATGTTAAAAAAAATAAAATAATATGTAACATTATTATGTAAAGAATAAACATATTGATTGTATATTTTGGTTGATATTATAGGGAGGACATTGTAGCATGCATTAGCTGCCACATGGACAACAGGGCAGATTTAACACTAACAGAGTGTAGCCAGTTATTATATGAAGTATATCACAGAGAGGCGTCTGGTTTAGCAGTTGGGGCACCACCATTGCCCAATTCTGAGTTAGGAAAAATCCTGGACGGGTCAACAAAATCACAGAGGTTAGCTATACCGCACATCAATATTGCATCATCGATAACATTTCAATGAATTGTGCAGCCTTATTATACACAGCTGATGTCAATACAGGCAAATATGTTACTATACAGGAACATAGACCAGACAAAGCAGAGAATTCTACCAAAGTATCTCAAAATGTTGGATAGAACGCAATAAAAACTATTCGTTCTTTGATGCTCTCTCTCTCTCTGTCCTGAATGAATGGGCCTTAGGCAAAACATATCCCTTTTTTATTGCAGATCACCTAAAAAATAAACACAAAAATATTACCTTCTTCATTCAATAAAGCTATGAATAAGAGTTCCATTTCAAAAGGTTATATGCAGAGCATAAAAACTTAGGGTAGACAGGAGACTATCTGAATCCCCAAAGGGAATCTCTTTGCAAGCAGTTTTAGCTAGATAGGACAAGCTGACATCACCCAACCCTAACAGACAAGTCAGAAGTTTCAAATACATTTTATTGGTCTGTTCTAAGACATCGACATTGTAAATATAACATTCATAACGCTGGAATTGCATAAGGTTAGGTCATGTGTGCTTGTATGAGCTCTGCAAGTTTGTGCAGCGATGCGTGTTGTTCACTAGGCCGAACATGTGATTCTTGTATAAAACACCAAATCCACTCCAATGGTCACTGCATAACATTCACAGAATTCTGGTGATTATAATGTCTACTGCTTTCTTTCTTTCCTTAACGAAGGAAGAAAATAAGTCTACGCTCATTGAGACACCAAGGTAAGCAATCTGTGCAATCTGGTTTGAGACCCAAAACCAATGCTTGAGCTTCACATGGAAGAGTCCATAGGAAACCAAATATCATGTAATTACATCATGTTAGACACCACCTGCGAAACTGTATATAAAACATGGTAAACTATACCTTGTGATAGTTGTAGAGTGAAGCAGCAGAGAACGGAGTCAGGGGCTACCGACCACAAAAAACCTCAATGACTTAGGGCATTACATACATTGTATTGCTATTCCTCTCTAACCATTGAAACACCAAAGGAGATATGTCATGACCTAAAGTATTGGCACCCTTGCTCAATATTCCAATAATGCTCAAATTATAAAAAATGTAAAATTCAAAATTATTTGGTGTCCACATACGCATTTCTTTGGTTTGCAGTTTAACAAAACCCCCAAAACTCAAAGTAATTGACTAAATTGTAGCTTATTTTCAAAAAGAATGGCAATAGTAATGGTCACTTTCAGAAGCAGGGTAAATTTCGATCAAGGGAGTTTGGAGGTGGACTAACCTGTGGTGGGTGCAGGTGCCTGCAATATGAAAGGACTTATTCTCCTGTTTAATGTTAATGTGCATACCACAATGAGCATGGCTTCTTGCTTCCAGCTCCCTTCAGTGAGTTTTATGATAGTAGACTCATGTGGTGACAGAGAGAGAAGTAAGAAAGCCTGATAAAATGATGTGCCAAAACACACCTGCACGTGCCAGAAGCCTTTGGGCAAAAGTAGGCTACTCGCTCCCCTTTGAATTCCATACTGAATCTCAAGAACATTCTTCACTTCCATACAAGTGAAGTCAAATTCTTCCACTAGTTTCCAAATAACGCCCTCGTAGGCTAATAATCAAAGACGGATATGGCTTCAATCCGTACAAGCAACCCCTTAACTGGGTCAGATGCAGATGTGGGGTATGTTGTAGGCTACAATGAAAAAACATAACCGACCAATAAGAGACCATCTCAGATTACCCCTTTGTTAAATGGTTTAGTCCAACGCCTCAGCCCATCTGAGCTGGAAATAAGAACATGATCCAGTTTTTTGGACAGAGAAATTCTTGAAAATTGAAATTTCCAATCAATTTTTTTATTTTCTATTTACAGATATTAGATTAATAAACTGATAAGCGTTTCACGGACCATATTAAGTTCTGAATAAGATTCTGTGATATCACTAGTAACATTTTGAGACATTGTGTGTTATTTAAAGTGAGTACACTTAAGGTCAGTTTGAGGTACACTCAAACTGACCAAAACAGTATTACTATTTCATAAATCAATAAAAATTATCAAATGAAATAATCAAACTATTTTATCAAAATAACACAAACTAGTATGACAAGTGACATTAAAATTGCATCCTCAATTTCTGTCAACATGTCAGAATTCTACATTATCATGAATAAATCAGGACATGACATGGCCAGCTATATCACTGAGCTACTTTTTTCACTTCCAGTTTGTGTTGAAGGCAACAGTACCACACAGTCTGTTAAGTTTGCTGTATTTTCACACTTTAAGCTAATGAAATAGACATCCCTGCGGTCCCAGCTTTGATGGTATGCGCCAAAACCATCTTTCCATTATGCACCAATACCATCTTTCCATTTTTGTGAAAGCTAGCAACTGAAGATAAGCAAAAAAACACAAGGTTAAGATATAAAACTTGGTATCCTGACAGTATTGAAATGCAGAAGTTTACAACAGCTCATATAATACACCTCTTAAAGGGATATTTCATACTTTTTTTTATTATTAAACAGTACCTCTTAGATTTTTGCACTTCTCACTGTACTACCTATCCTAGTTGTTGGTGAATTTGCCAACACACACACAGGATCAATACAAAAACTGCCCTATTCACATGTACTACATACACACCATTAGAGGTTTTCATCAGATCTGACATGTATATCTGAGCCAAACTCTATTTGTGAAATTCCTAAACGACACACTCACGAGATCCATCAGCTAGTGTAAAATCACTAACCAATCCTAGTGGGACCCATGGTTAGTCATATCTGATTTGAAAATATGCCAGAGATTATATAAATGATGAGATCGATCTAAGTTGGATATAAATAATAGAACAAAATGCATCCAAAAGACAGAAAATGCTTTTTTATTCCCACATAGGCCCACCAACTGTCCTGGGGGTGAATGTTAACTTCTTTGATATAGTTTGGCCAATCAAATCCGTGGTTAAGTATGGCGGACAAGGATCTTGGATCAGTATGGTAATAACGACTGTATCCACAATTATATTATAAGAAGGAAATATCCTGATAATATTAAAATACAGCTCCAGAAATAAAGAGACCACTGCGCCTTTTTCTTCCCATTGCAAAAAAATTGAAAAGGAAAGTTTTGAGCGAGGTGCAGAAGCGTTAAATTAATTCTCTTAATTTTAACCCTTCTGTTCCGCAACCAAAACCTTCCTTTTCCACTTTTTTGGAAAGGAAAGAAAAAGGTGCAATGGTCTCTTAATTTTTTCCGGAGCTGTATATTATTTCCTTAACTTTTGCTATGCTTTGCAGTTTGTTCAGGACAGGTTATTTGAGCTTTCATCTCTCTTATTCACATGTCTTAAAGTATGTGGTTTGAGCTCCTATGTTACAGCTGTAACATAAAAGTATGTGGACTATTCACAATGGACATTATGAATAGTCCAAATAGTCCAGGACATTATTACAAAATATTACTTTCAGAAGCATTAATCCAACTGCCAACAGCACAAGGTTATATACAAACCAGTCAGATAATGAACTCTGATAATCTGATTTCGGATAATATAAACAGACACACTCCCAGATAGTCCCCTGGACCAGAGTATAGAAGAGCCAAGCAGACAGTGTCTTTCAAATGAAAGGCAAAGGACAAAAACTATAGGACAGGACATTTAAGAGAAATAAAAGCTTCAAAAGAGAACCTAAAATAAAAATGGAAGAACAACCTAAGAAAACAACAATGGAAAAAACAACATGCTCAAACTAAAGCCACAACAAACTCTCCACGGAGAGAATGACTAATAAAATGTGTAACTGCTGTTGAACCTGAGGAGGGTTTGAACCTCTCGGTTACCTCAATCAATCAATCAAATGTATTTATAAAGCCCTTTCTACAACAGCAGTTGTCACAAAGTGCTTTTACAGAGACACCCGGCCTTAAACCCCAAGGAGCAAACAACAGTAGGGTTGAATTTCAGTGGCTAGGAAAAACTCCCTAAGAAGGTCTGTGTTGCCCATGTAGCAACGAAATCTTTCCTCTGGAAAGGCAACATACAATGATAAAAGATATAGAGTAAATTAAAATAATGATTTTTATTATGGCTTATCAAGTTATGAAGTGAATAATGTTTGTTTTTCAAAAGTGTTGAAAAAGGCTATCTATTCCTTTACATTATTTGATAGCTGAGACCTCCAGCTACACAGGAATGTACAGTGGATATAAAAAGTCTACACACCCCTGGTTTTTGCACCTTTAATGTGACCTATAACATGAACAATTCAATTGAAAAACACGCTGGAATATTTGAGGGGGAAAAATTTAAAACTCAAAATAACCTGGTTGCATTAGTGTGCACACCCTTAAAGTAATACTTTTTTGAAGCACCTTTTTGGGTGTGTAGACTTTTTATATCCACTGTATTTCAACACAACGTATAACATTCTGAGTGGGGGCCTGCCTCACCCCTACAAAATCAGTGATATCATGTACAGTGTATTGTTGCTTCTCCTCAGAAAGCATTGTTACAAGTGAAGTCCTTTAATGGCCTTAAACTCCACTTTCCAAGATCTTCCTTTCAGCAACCATATTCAGGGTTAGTCTCGAAATTAACTATGTTTCAGGCCACAGTTGGCAAGATGGACAACATGTCGGTAATTCCAAAATAAGAGAAGGATATAGACTGAAATTTGTCACATTAAAATGTATGCCAAACAAAATAAGGAAAAAATTTTAAGGAAGGAAAACTTTTAACAATTTCAACTTAGAAAAACATGTGGATTCAAGAACAGTGTAGTGGCACAAGTTTGGTAGCAGAATTTTGGTTTGACATCGCAACGTAAATTAATCATTGCTTTACTGTGTCACTGCTAATGTGCTGAAATAGGCCTGCCAAATACAGATATGTATGAAAAAAACAACTGTTCAAGTCCATGTCACCAGTTACAATGGTATTTACATAACCAGTCAAAAGTTTGGATACACTTATCCATTTACTTGCATCCAAACTTTGCATGTTATTTGCAACTGAAAAGGTGCTTACTGGTAGTAGGCCAACTTCTCCTGGGCTACAAGTAATAAACATGTTATTGCACATACAAACATTTGAGACTCACTGGCAGAACAGGAATTTCAGACAACAGAGCCAACACAAAGATTTCACATTATTGTTCAGATACTAGACTGAGCTTTTTGTATACAGACAATACCATATCCAACACCTTAGGCCAGGCCTGTTCTCTGAGACAAATAATAAATTTACCTCCATTGCCGTGTAGAGAAATAAATCAAGGTAGGTGAAACTGAAGTACTACAGGGTGAAACTCTACACCCACATCACCAAATACAATCATTTTCACAATGGGATGCCAATAAATTAATTTATGACACCTTAATCCACCTATCAGCTGTGGAAGGGATTATTTTAGTGACTTTCTTGAATTGGCAACACAAAACCACACAACTGACATCATAAACCTTGGTGAGAAGGTCATTGGTGCGATAGAGTGGAGAAGCCATTTTGCATTAAATAACCCAGTACAATCGAGTGAAGTATGTTGCCTATAGGCAGAATTTTACTTATTTGCGGCTTCCTTGTATGAATAAATAGGGCTGGAAGCAGCTGGCTAGCCATGTCAGAAATTATTTCAGCCCAAATGTTTTCCTTCAGACTTGTTCTCACCAAATCTTAGCTCTGGATCACTGACCAAACAGAGATTAGAATAAATATTAATCCAAACAATGTTTGAATAACAAGTGGCTGTGTTGGCCAAATCCACTGGCCAATGAGCATTGTTTGGGTTTAAAAGTTGTGCTATGAAGAGAAAAAGAAAATGACCTCAACTCATCTTCAGATAACATTACCTTTTCTGATCATGTTTCAATGGTGTTTTGACAAACCGTTTGTGACCAATTGTAGTGTATCATAATAACTATTATTGCTGATACAATTATTGAGGTTTGCAATCAGGATACCAATTTTTTCAGAATCATGTTGGTTCAACAGCATTTCAGGGTAACATAAACCTCCAGTGAGTTCTCTCCTGAAGAAAAAGTAAACCATTTGAACAAAACGATGCCTATTCCATGTACCTGAGGCTGATGTTTAGAATATAAATGCCTCTTACTTGATCTAAAACTGGTTGTAATGGGCATTAGCAAAATAATATTTCAAATATGAAAAAAAAACATCTTGCTTGCCTAGTTGTTGTCAGAAAAAAGCCTACAGTAATGCCTTTCACCCATCAAGGAAATACTGACCTCAAAGGGATAGATTTCAGTTAATGCTATTTACTAAGCATTTACAGAAAACTCTCCAAAGTTAATGGGAAATACAATAGTAAATTATTTACACAGAATGAGCATGTTACGATATCTAAGTTAGCAAACATACAGAACCCTTTTCTAGATTAATAAATCACCATGACCTTATACTATGTCATCCAGTCGCTGGGAACTGATTAAAAAAAACACTGATACAGAGGTGGATATCAAGAGAGCACTTCTCACCTGGTCAGCTCCATATGCAGCAGCGAACTCCATAAACTCCTCAATGCGTACAAATCCATCCCCATCCTGGTCCAGAGCATCAAACACAGCCTTAAGAGGGGACTCTTCTTCCTCTCTCTGATTCACTATGGGGGTAACAGGAATGGAGTCAGACCCCACCATCTTAGAGAGTGACAGAGTCTCCACTGCTTGTTCACTTGTCCATCCAGACCCCGAAGACGAAACATTCAACTCAAGGACTGTGCAGTCAAAACGGCCCGGTTTCTGAAAATCGGTGGGTCGGGCAAACATGTCCAAGTCTACCAGCCTTTCCCCATCGCCCTGTTCGTTTTTTAAAGCAGGAACACTCTCCCCCTGTATAGCCTCAGGTGGTTTCAAGTCCCACGTTTCCTGATTGTGTAACGAATCTATGGTCAAGCACTGATCCAGAGCCATTTCCTCTTCACCTTCATGTTTGGAAACAAAGATAATTTCGTTATCCATCAAAACCTGGCTGCCACCCTCCTCGGAGCTGCAGCCAGTGGGCAGGTGACCCAGGACTGAAGCATATTCGTCGTAAAGGACTTTTGGCGACTGGGGTTCGATCAATGGTGAGGAGTTCAGAAAGATGGACGAGTCCCCCCCACCTCGGTGCTCTGAGAGAGTCAAGATTGCAGTAGCCGATGCGTGTTCCTGCTTTGAATCCTCTGCAGGTGAATCTGATGTTGCACCTGTGCAGGAAGCTGATTGGATGTGTGTAGGGCAGAGGCTTAGGCTGCTGTCCCAGTCAGGAACCTCCAGATCTAGCAAAGGCACAGATCCCACCAGTATCTCTGTTGATTCACTAAGGCATTCAGTAGGGATGGCGTTGTGTGAGAGACTGCTCTCAGGTGAACCTTCTGAGGTAATGTTACCAACTGCGGACAGATCAGTCACAGATTCCAGGAATAAACCTTTGTCCTCCGTTTCAGGTGACACAGTCTCTCCGCCCTGCAAGGGAGGGAGGCCCCTATCCAGCAAAAGGAGTAAAAGCTCCTCACTGACACCCTGTGGGTTTACTTCACCTGAAGGAGCAGGACCAGGGGAGGAAGGGGTGCTGTCATTCTGTGAGTTTCCGTCACCTGAAGAAGTTTCAGTGTTGGTTTCTGGAGTCCTACCTGAAAACTTCACAGGGGAAGGTGGTTCACTAAAGGTTATGAGTTCCTTGTCACAGGTAACAGAGTCTGTGTCACTCACAGATGGATCTTGCTGGGGACGTAGTTCCTCACAGGGTGAGTTGTCCCTGAGCAAATTAGCCGTAGGCAGAGGACCGTCAGAGGCATTATGTTCCACAGTTTTGTCTTGGAAAGGAGATAACATGTCCGGCACAACATCTTCGGAATGATTAGATTGAGCTCCCTCCCATGGCAAGATCTGGTCTCCACCAGAGAAACTGGAGGTCCTAAAAAGGCTGTCTAAATTTAAGGCGTTCTCCTGAAAAAGCTCTTCCAGGCTTAGTGATACATCCTGGTCGACCTTCTGGAAATGCAAATCCGTCTGACCGCTTTCTCTTGGAGGCAGTATAGCTCCTTTGTCTGAATCCATGAGTCTGAATCCATGGGAGCGTTTGCATTCTGGATCCCACTCTGAATGCCCAAGAGGGCTAGACATCAGAGTCTGTTCCATCTAAATGAACAATTCCTGAGCAAATCTGTGAATACTTCGAATTCCTATTTCTTCCTCAATTTCAATATTGTTGTTATTGGTAGTCAGCATCTTTCATGAGATCCATTGGTTCATTGGATCTCATGATATGGATAATGTTAAATAAAACACCTGGCTTCAGTGTCTAAATCTGAAATTATCTGGAGTTACGACATCTTAGCACTACGTAAACCCTTAAAACCCATTAAAAAAAACAGTTCTAAAAACCAGTTGACTTCGAAGGTATGTTGTTTTGTTTACTTGACATAATGGTTGATTATGCTCATAAGAGCCACTACCATCACATGTATGTCCTACCATGCACTCAAATGTTGTCAATAACTAAACCAATGGTGTGTTTCAAATGAAATAATGAACTTTACTGTCACATGTACAAAAATATATTCCTGGCATTCTAAAACAGAACTATGACTACATAAATGTTCTAAGGGCTACAAGCAAATATTATACAATGACTATTATATTATTAAAAACAATAAATCAAAAAACCAAAGGGTGATTTCCGTGATAATGACTTTAGTTCAGCTTCCTAGAAAATGGTCCAACCAAGGAGGCATATGTGAAAAACGGCGTGTTATCTAAAACACAAATGAATTATTCCCATCTCCAGCATAGTGAGGACCTGGCCTGGTCGTTGTGCAGCAGCGTCCTGATTAGTGCCTGTCAACACTTGTCCTGTCTGAAAATAATCAGAATACGGGATTCATGCTATAAAATTGATGTAATAAATGAAATACCACCAACGTTAAAGTACATTAAAATAGCTAGTTAACATGTATTGGCCCTGGGTTATCAATAATTTGGTTTAAAAATGAAACCATTTTAACTGAACAGCTTCTACTGAAAGCGATATGCAATTAACAGTGGATGTACTGTACAGTTTACACACCAAATATTCGAAAATTCGTAAATTCATATACAAAACAATAATAACTACTAGCTAGATACAGTCGTTACCAACGCCTGACCCCTTATTGATTAGCCATAAGACATGTTATTTTGCCTGCTGACTGACAAAAAGATGTTCGTTAATCTGGCTAGCTGAGACTCCCTAAATATGATCAAGCTAAGTAGCTGTATATAGTATACAGCTAGCCAACGTTAGCTGTTGACTAACGTTAGCTAGCTACAATAACTTAGCGGGCTAGCTAACAACAAGCCAATGATTCGTCCCTTTTGATTTGTAAACTAAATTAGACTTGATTTAAAGACCTGGCTAGTTTCTTCTTCCCGGTAAAGTCAGTTGATACGCTATACGTCGACAATTCTCATTTTCATCTGCGTTTGGTGTTTTTCTCCAGACGTTTCGAATCCAAAGAATACACCTGTGTCAGGGTCCAGGAACAAATTCAGTCTGCTTTCTTGCTTGCTTAAAAATGTTCCAGCTTTTCAATCCTGGCCTCGCGAAATGTATTTGAAAAGCTAACGCTTAACAAAAACACAATGTCCGTCTAAAAAGTCCCCGGGAAATGTCAATCATAAAACATATGTTGCTAATATTGAACTAACGATATTCTGGTGCTAAATGGTGATTAGAGCCAGAGGACGTTCACATCATCAGCATCAGCAGCAAGCATATGCCCCTACCATCCCTCAGCCGCATACAGCGGTGACGTTTCACGCACGCGCATTAAACGAACCGCAGTCTCCAAAATAGGACGAAAAATACCAGTGTAGTAGTGTAGTCGGGTGTAGTGTATGCTTGAAAAAGCGGTGTCTAACCATTGTTTATCTCCTTATTTTAAATCCATGGCCATGCATATTTTCGAGAACATTCCAAATACCGACAGTGATTGAGTGGAAACATGTCTTTCTAATAAAAACAAATCAAATGTAACTCATTTTCTTGGGCTTTTGTATATTTTGCATAATACTGTAATACACAACTAATTAGATAATTAAATGTTTCATTTCATGTACATTTATTACGAGTATTTTATTTTCTTACATCCGTTGTAAAAATAAATATTGATTGGCGAAATTAGGAAATATTGCAACCTTCAAGGCCCCAATATCGAATACATTGTACTTTGGCGCCCCCATAAGGCAGATATTATTTAACACATGTTCATTTAAATGCTCCCAAAGATAAACTTTGTTTTTAAGACCTATACCTACAAACTTGTTATTTCTCACTATACACTTGGTACAGTTATTTCACTGGAAGAGCAAATATGGACATAATGTTGAGCACACCTAAAAATTATGTGCGCTGCAAAATTATTGTACCCACTACATAACTTTTAGGGACTGAAAGCACAGATTAAGAGGTTAGAAGTGATGTTCAAAATGCAGGCACAATTTTGAAATGTCATAAAATATTTTTTAATTATCAAACTTTAGGACACAGGACAATGACTCTTAAACCAAAATAGTTACTGAATAATATGAATGTAAAGGTAGTGTAAACTGAAGTATCCAACACTTGAAACCTGATTTGGCCCAACCATCCTGTTTTTAACATTACATTGCTGTGGTTTTTAGAAGCATTTTTGGGTCAATAATTATCAGTTAATATTTTAGTGTTTACCTACTATTGTCCAATTATTATACATGTAGGTTTCCAGTTTCAGTTATCATAAATGACCAATCCACTGCTTTATACTTAGCAGTTTATTTAAAATATGCCACTTCATCTTTACCATCTACTTGTCCCTTTTCAGTTCATCCGACCAATAGCCTGAAAAAATAAGAAAAAAAATCTGTTTTTAAGCATAGAATTTGCATGTTAAACATTTAGCATTTTTCTGAAACTGTCCTAAACAAAAGGCCACAGATGAAAAACGGAGGCCAAGCTCGACAAACGAATGTCCAATTTAGGGAAAACCACTATTACAAATACTAAAAGGCCACCGCTCCCAAAATGTCCTATTTCTAAATGAAAGAAACATTTGCCCTACTTGCGTGGGCACTATACCACAACACTCATCGCAATGACTTCCTCTCCTAGACCCACAGCTCCACCTCCTCTCCTGTCCTACACACCTGGGACGGGGGAAGGAGCCTTGTCAGAGTTTAGCAGATTGATTGGAAGCTATACCCAGCAGCTTGGACACGTCGTTAGCCGAGGTGAGCCAGCTCCCGCCGTCCGCCACCATGATGTGGCCCGTCACATAGGAGGAGGCGCGGCTGGCCAGGAACAGCACGCCGTGGGCCATCTCCGTTTTGTTGCCAGCACGCTGCAGTGGGATGGATGAAAAGGCACCCATAGCCTGTGCTGTGTTGCCCCCTGAGACCAAATGAGGAAGAGGAGAGTGAAAAACACAACCAGGGCCCAAAAGAAATGAGACTGAGGACATCATGTAGTTTACTCTTCCTCAGGTTCCACTATTGATAGATCTGACATCACTAGCATAGAACTAACAAATAATCACCCACACTTAATCAAGTGTTTGCTAAAACCTACTTAATAAAGAGTACTTTAAAAAAATAAAATAGGAGCGGATTGCCAAGATGAAGCACTAACAAGTATTTCGGCTAAGAATGGGTTTAACACACACCTATCTTAATTGTGTTTCAACAAACCCAACCATGTAGTCACAAATCCTTACCCAGCCTACGAAAGCCCTCCGTTCCAGAAATCGGACCTGGTGCCAGGGCATTAACCCTAACCCCACTGGGTCCCCACTCAACCGCCAAGTGCTTGGTCATGGCATCTGGTCAGGAAAAGTAGAACAGGATAAATCAAGACAGGAAGTAAACAGTGGGCTTCTTATGTTATATCTGACATATAGTGTTGAATCAGTAAAAGAACAAGACCACATTGTAACGTTTCTTACCATTGGCTGCCTTGGCAGAACCAGCATGGACCTGCAGAGCCTGACCCCTGTAGCCAAGGGTGGCAGAGATGTTCACAATGGCTCCCCCATGGTCCTTAACACAGACATAATCAATTATATACATACATTTTACTAGAAGTATGACTGCTGTAATAGCACAACAATGAAAAACAAACAGGAATGTCCTCACGTCACGCAAACACGTTGATTAGGTTAGATTGGTGGATACTGAGTGTGCTGTACCTTGAACCACTTCTCATAAACCACCTTGCTGGTGTTGAATGTTCCCATGGTGTCTATCTCCAGGACTGTCTTGAAGGCGTTGAAGGAGAGGGAGCTTGCGGGGCACAGGAAGTTTCCAGCAGCATCTAGAATACAGAAGTAGTTGTTATAACCCTTTTCCAGTACCAACAGGGTATCGAAAAAATAAAGTTCAGATTAAGACACACAATTTATTTGAATTAAATAATGTTAAATGACCTAATGTTAATACATTTCAAGCGTATTTCAAGCGTAACAGCTACCATGAATGATGACTGGTCATTTAATTTCAAACCATGACACCCAACATCTCAAATTCATTTCTCATAGAATCAGATAAGATGCACCTGAGTAGTGTTGCAAGTTGACTAAAAATACACCCAGGGGAATAGTCACAGGAGAGGGGAGGGGAAGAATGAGCCAACTGGAAGCTGGGGATGATTAAGTAGCCATGTTGGTATGAGGCCAGATTGGAAATGTGGCCATGACACCATGGCTAACACCACTGCTCTTAACATCAATGCCATGGGATCTTTAGTAGCCATTTCACAGCCAAATCAAACTACTGCACACTATGCACAGCAATGCACCCTTCACTGCCCTGGGATCTGATCATTAGACCAGAGGGAAGACTGACTCCTACTGGCCCTCCAAAACCACT
Source organism: Esox lucius (assembly GCF_011004845.1). Taxonomy (NCBI): domain Eukaryota; kingdom Metazoa; phylum Chordata; class Actinopteri; order Esociformes; family Esocidae; genus Esox; species Esox lucius. The sequence goes on along the minus strand of NC_047573.1, from coordinate 24,792,680 downwards.
CCAAGCATCATCAGGTCCCCACACCCAGGTACCGAACAGGAATTACCCTATTTAGCGTCAGAGGCAAACCAGCAGTGGGATGGAAGGTGATATGCTGCTAGCGAAGGATTTACCATATCAATTCAAAAAGCCAATTTTGGGGGCAATCAATATGCCTAGCATTTCAGAGATCAATTTCTATTTCAACAAACTAATGTTTTTGGACAGCTAATAATCTGTGTAACTATATCACTGTTTTCATGTTAATCTGAGAAATTAGGAATTTAAATCCGCTTTTGTGTTTGTGACTAGTTGTATTACTGACAAGTCCTCCAAAGTAAAATAATTCATGTTAAATCAGGGAAAGTGACTGGAGCTCATCCTGGTGAAAAAGGCTATTTAGGCTAGGGGTTAAGGTAAGAGGTTAGGGTAAGTTTGGGGGAAAAGTATTGTTAATGCACATTATGGTCTGAAACAGGTCTGCACTAGTATAGTAGTATGTATATAGGGTTGTTTGTGTGTGTGTGTGTGTGTGTGCACTTGAATGTCCTGGCATGTGTCTGTTCTACATACTATTAATAAGAATATCAATCCTGCCCAGCTCTTTCAGCGTCTCATCCACTGCAGCAGAGATGGTCTGTGGCTGGCGGACATCAGTTGCCAGGGGTAGACAGTGGCGCCCTGTTGCTGCTGTCAGCTTCTTAGCAGCCTGCAAAAGAAAAGGAGCAGGACCAATCAACTTTCATTTCACTTTTATTCAATGTGAAGTCAGTATAATATATACCGTGTGATCTCTTTGTTAACATAAGAGAAGGTAGTGACCTCTGTGAGCCTTTCCAGGTTTCTGCTAGCAATCACTGTGTCACAGCCGTGCCTGGATGAGAAGACACGGGAGATGTCAGGGATGAGGGGTTAGGGGTGATGTGCATGAGGTTCTGTGGGTAAAGACATGCTACATTCAATTTAAATGGTCTCTGATGGTGATTCCCTACAGGTGGAGCCCAGTTACCTGGGGTGAGTCCCAAGATGTATGCTGAAAGGCGATAGGAACGTTATAGACGAGAGGCGGCAGGTTTAAGTGAAAGGTGTGTGGAAATGTTGAGATGATGGGAGGTACTAAGAGGTCAAAGGTCTTTGCAGAAGTGACAGACTGTACAGTAGGTAGGAGGTGAGTAAAAGTAGACAAATGCAGGCCGTGAAACACCAGGCACCTCATGAGCACTTCAGCTACACGTAGTCCAATTCCAGATCCTCCTCCAGTTATGAACGCCACTTGGTCTCTGTGTAAACATAGTCAAAAAATACTACTTTACCTGATTTATGTTTTGTAACATTATAACATTTCCCTATGCCTACTAATAGCTATAGCTTTTTCCAAGTGACAACGCTCGAGTTAAAGTTGGTACTTTTAGTTAGTATAATACCACTTACTTGAGTAAATCTGGACTGTAAATGTGAGTGTATGAAGTCATGCAGTCGTCTGTGTCCACATCCTCGGGCATATTACCCGCCCACTGTGGCTCTGCCATTCTGATGTTCCAAATAAACCTAGCTGGAACAAACGTGGAATGTCAAACTTCTAAGGCACGCATTTACTATGTAGCCATCACTGTCATAGAAGATGCATTCAAGACTGCAGTTTAACCAATGTTGCATTGAAAAATATGAAGTTGGCGAAGTTGTAGCTACTTACAGTGGACGTTGTGTTCCTGTTTGCTGTGCAATTACACCAACGAACAAAAAACTCTTGACGACCAGCGGCAATCTGTTCGAAATAAACTTCACACAAACTGAAGTTCACAAACTCACATAACATAAAAATAGCGAATTTCCTTCGTGGCCATGAAAATACAGAACTTTGAACCTACTGAAACGGCAACATGGGCATTTTGGGAAATGTAGTGCGATTGGGGTATGTTCAAGAGCACAAAATTCAAACTCCTGATTTACAGCATCATTGATTAACCGTCCATGTAGTGGATAGGTGTTCCATCGTCTTTCCTCATTGCAGAATGCAGAAATATAATATAGAATTGATGTGCTTATACTGCATTTCCCTAAAGGCACACACAGAATATGAATGATTAAAAATATATATATAAAGATACATCAAACAAAAAGGAATAGTTTTCATTAAGTGTTTCAATGACACCATATTATAGGACCCCTTGAATGCAAATAATAATTTTACAACATCTTGTAAAATACACAAAAACCTCTATCTAGACCTATTTATGCATGTTTTGAAGTACGTCCTTTTTCCAAATTTGAAGGTTATATACAATTGATTCCTTAATCTCATATGACCCATGATATTTTACGATGGCACCAGGGACTGTCTCTGCTGGTAAACTGACAACAGATTTAGCCGGTGAATGCTATTAGTTTCCGGGATCGATGCTCATCAGAGAACATTAGGATGGTGCATGGCTCTCTCTCTGTAATTAGGGATAGAATGGACAGGAAGAGCCCAGTGAAATGGAGCTATTCTATCCAAAAGCACTTAGGCTATGTGTAAACCTACCCTACCCATTAATGGCTGCCACGCTGGACTGGTTCATGTCTCCTGATACAGGGCCCATTATATTTGGATTTGATGAAAAAGTAACATTGTCAGTATTGAAGTTGATGGTTGTGTGTTATAACGTAGCGGCAAAATGAAACAAATAGCAAGCGCAGAGGACTTGGTTAATCCACTTTTCACAGGATTTGGTATACTGCCTGTAAAAATTATAACACTCCCTGTTTTGTGACACTGCTTTAGTACTGCTTGACTGTATTTATCTTATTTCCTTAGGGCATGTTTGCAATTACATTTTTAGCTGCAAATGTGTATAAATCAAATAACTTCAAATATAAGCCTATATTGATTGGGGTGGTCAAGTTTTCATGGAGTTTAATAGTTCACCACCAGGTGGTGTTAGTTAGCGAGTTACAGTTTAAAACACTAGCATAGTGTGTAGAAAGTATGTCTTCCTCACAAACCATTGACAATACATAAACAAGCCCAAACAATCAAGACAGGGTTCTAGCATAAATAGGGCTCTACATACCACATTAAACAGACCTAGTATGTGCTAAGCTTTAATCATGTCTTGTGGGAGAAATGTGAGAAGATTAGAAGGAATTGTCCCCACTGTAGTGGGTGGTTCATAATATATTATGCAAGCCATGTTTTTTTTATGATACATCAATTTTCCAGACTCAGACTGTCACTCCTGTATTGTTTGATTAGTTCAGTGAATAAAAATATAATCAATGACAGAGAGCAATTCCAACATAATGCTTGATATTTTTCCACATTTAATTATATGCTACACAAAAATGTACATAAAATTACAGAACCCTATACGAGAACTACTAGTTTTAACAATTTCCACTGACATTTAAAAAAAAGTATTAAGTTGGAAGAACAGTGCAGATGACTGTAAAATCTTGTTACCTCACTTTCCAAACATTCTGTTAAACATCTACTCTGGTCTAACAGTCAAAGATATATTCAGAAATAACAGTGTCAGCCATGACACCTTGGGTGTGAAGAAATCTATTTTGGTTATTGAATTATAGTCAGTAATATGGATCACCGGTAACTGAATAATATATCACAGGTCTCTGATCCGTACCATACAGAAACATATCATTATGAATATGTGATGTACTCATTGAGAACAAATCCAGAACATGCACACAGGTAAGAAAAAGGCCATATGTTCCTGCAATACTATGTGGTAGGTATTAAGCTACACAATGGGCATTATTCTAATGAGCCCCCAAACAATTTGGAGCTGGAAATTGTTTGATAACTACCATACCATACCATCTTCTTCCGCTTATCCGGGGCCGGGTCGCGGGGGCAGCAGTCTAAGCAGGGATGCCCAGACTTCCCTCTCCCCAGACACTTCCTCTAGCTCTTCCGGGGGGACACCGAGGCGTTCCCAGGCCAGCCGGGAGACATAGTCCCTCCAGCGTGTCCTAGGTCTTCCCCGGGGTCTCCTCCCGGTGGGACGGGACCGGAACACCTTCCCAGGAAGGCGTTCCGGAGGCATCCGAAAAAGATGCCCAAGCCACCTCAGCTGACCCCTCTCGATGTGGAGGAGCAGCGGCTCTACTCTGAGCTCCTCCCGGGTGACCGAGCTTCTCACCCTATCTCTAAGGGATCGCCCGGCCACCCTGCGGAGAAAGCTCATTTCGGCCGCCTGTATCCGGGATCTTGTCCTTTCGGTCATGACCCAAAGCTCATGACCATAGGTGAGAGTAGGAACGTAGATTGACTGGTAAATCGAGAGCTTCGCCTTGCGGCTCAGCTCTTTCTTCACCACGACAGACCGATACATCGACTGCATTACTGCAGAAGCTGCACCGATCCGTCTGTCAATCTCCCGTTCCATCCTTCCCTCACTCGTGAACAAGACCCCTAGATACTTAAACTCCTCCACTTGAGGAAGGCACTCTCCACCAACCTGAAGTGGGCAAGCCACCCTTTTCCGACTGAGGACCATGGCCTCGGATTTGGAGGTACTGATTTTCATCCCCACCGCTTCACACTCGGCTGCAAACCGTCCCAGCGCATGCTGAAGGTCCTGGTTTGAAGGGGCCAACACGACAACATCATCTGCAAAGAGCAGAGACGAAATTGTGTGGTCCCCAAACCTGACACCCTCCGGCCCCTGGCTGCGCCTAGAAATTCTGTCCATAAAAATTACGAACAGAACCGGTGACAAAGGGCAGCCCTGCCGGAGTCCAACATGCACTGGGAACAAGTCTGACTTACTGCCGGCAATGCGGACCAAGCTCCTGCTTCGGTTGTACAGGGACCTGACAGCCCTTAGCAAAGGACCCAGGACCCCATATTCCCCAAGCACCCTCCACAAGATGCCGCGAGGGACACAGTCGAATGCCTTCTCCAAATCCACAAAACACATGTGGATTGGTTGGGCAAACTCCCATGAACCCTCCAACACCCTGTAGAGGGTATAGAGCTGGTCCAGTGTTCCACGGCCCGGACGAAAACCACACTGTTCCTCCTGTATCGGCCGTATTCTCCTCTCCAGAACCCTGGCATAGACTTTCCCGGGGAGGCTGAGAAGTGTGATCCCCCTATAGTTGGAAAACACCCTCCGGTCCCCCTTCTTAAAAAGAGGGACCACCACCCCGGTCTGCCATCCCAGAGGCACTGTCCCCGACCGCCACGCGATGTTGCACAGGCGTGTCAACCAAGACAGCCCCACAACATCCAGAGACTTGAGGTACTCAGGGCGGATCTCATCCACCCCCGGTGCCTTGCCACCGAGGAGTTTTGTTTGATAACTACACGTCTTTATATAAAATATAACGCACTCCAGAATAATAGACCTTATGTTAAAATTAACAAAAAGTAATTATGAAATTTTTTTATGTCCACTATTAGGTCAAATACTTACAAGTTTAAGACAACTGCTTCAAGACAATGAACCTGCCTTGAACAGGCCACAAAAGGATTTTGCTCAGAAGATGGTTAAATCTTGGGTTCATCGAATTTCCCAACCTAAAATGACATCAACAACAAGTCCAAATCTATTATATCGTCTAGACAGAAGAAAGCCTTGACTCAAATCAAGACAAGACACGATCAAAGAACCCGGTTCCAACCAAAGTTCCAATGACATTTAGCAAACTTCAGACACTGACATTTACGTCTTGATAAGCGTACAGTCTTTCTTCTAGCAAGACATCCAAATAGCTTGTTGGCATTGAGTTGACGTTGATATTGTAGTTTGATAGTGACAATTAGATACAACAGATACTTAGGACATGATAGACAGACAGACAGATAGTTCACATGTTTATGTTTATGGACCCTTTGAAATGGAAATCCTCCAAAAGAACTCCAATCAAGTCAATAATTTTTATTTGATCAAGTCTGGATCAAGTTTTCAACTTCTAACAATTGTTAGCCTGTACTGTATGCCTTCATTTGGTATATTCTATTGTTGAGAGAGTATGATGTCTACGCATTGTAAACCGTTCCCTTTAACAGTGTCGAAAACCAGGCTTGCAGCACTTCAAACAAATCAAATGTCTTGCATAGGTGGAGCTTAACAGGCAGCACTCCTTCAATTGGCATGTGGTAAGTTTCTTGAAAAGTAGCATCCAATAAAAAAGTTGCAACGATCACATCTAAAAGACCATTCCAGATGTTTCTGCTTATACAACCTCCAAATTGCGACAACAAGGTTTTTGAGGTTATGTCTATGCGAGACAGTGTTTCCTGATATTTCCGCATATACCAGAGCTCATACCACTGGCGCTGGTGTCTGCTCCAGCCCCACCAGCCTGGCACTGGCCTCCCACAGCCTCCGAGATACCTCCTGGTCGAGGGCCTGGGGAGCTGGCTCCATCTCTGTCATCACGTCGTAGTAGCATCCCGTTACTCCCTCCAGCTCCTCTGCCACAGCCAGATAGACGCTAGGCTGGGCCCCCAGCTCTGGCCCCTTCACCAGGAGGGTGAAGAAAGGACCTGCAGGGAGAAGTAGAAACGGTAGCAGTCTTTGAAAGGCTAATTTGGACCATTATGGCAAACATTTGTGGAATTACTTGGGGATTTACCTATGAACTATTAAGAGTAGTTTTCTGAAATTAGATAAAGGTTTGGTAACAATTTCCAAGTGAATAGATCTTAAAGCCTAATAGCCAATGAAAAGGCTGCGGACTCACTGAGCACAGAGCTGGAGAACTGTGATTGGTGTAGGCCAGTGTGTCTTCCCAGCCCGGTGGCAACAACCCCAGGGTGTATGCAATTCACAGTGACCCCAGTACCTGATACAACCACACACCACACCGGTAAATAACAGAGTATTTCATTTGTATTCAATGAAAAACACAAACCCAACAACACAAGAATAATAAACCTAAACAAACAGATTACAAACCCAACAACCCACCCACCCACCCACACACACACAAACACACATCTACTGGACTTACCTTCTAGCCTTTGAGCCAGTTCTCTTGTGAACAGAACAATGGCAAGTTTGCTTTGGCAGTAGGCCTGTTTGGTGTCATACTTCTTCTTGTCCCAGTTAAGGTCGTCGAAGTCGACCTTCCCCACGATGTGGGCGAGAGAAGTCAGGTTGATCACTCTGCTGGGAGCGGATTCCTTAAGCTTCTCGAGCAGCAGGTTGGTCAGCAAGAAGTGACCTGAAGAAACACAGGAACATACACATATGGCAATGACCACATGCTTCCTAAGTAGCTACAATGAAACCTTCATCGTTTTCTGTATTTCGGGATACATTTGATCTAAAACAAGTCTTAAAGCAAGGGCTTAATATGAATAAAGTGAACAACATTGAACAAATAAGTAAAAAATAATTGTGCTTTTTAATTTTCCATTAAAGAAATTATACAACATTATGCTTTTTATTGTCAAAATAATGTGAACTTTTAGAATGATCAACTCCATCTAAAGTATAGATGTAATCAAATGTTTTGTCCCATATTCTTTGCATGAAAAGACAACATTAAAATTTATTATAAACTCCTCAGATACATTTGCACTTTTTTGGGGTATAATGCTGTAATTTAATAAAAGTTATACATGAGGAATAATCGCGTAATCTATGAAAATAAAGATTGGACAACATATTAGGTCAAATGCAGAAATACAGAAGAATGTGAGACAAACAACACAGTGTTGACGTCTGAGAGGGTGGTAGAACTGTACAATACAATACACTCTCTGACACAGTTCAGGGATGCAAACATTCCCATTGCAGTCTAGTAATAACAGTATGGTGAGTGTGGCAGGATACATGCTGCTAGAATAGTCAGTGCCAATACAAATCGACTTCACATTTCCTCTGAAACTCCCTAAGACGGTATAAATAACTGTCTATACACGTTATGACTGTATGCGTGACAGCATGCTTACCTAAATGGTTAACACCAAACTGTACGTCAAACCCATCCTCTGTCTTCCCTGCTGGGCATCGCATCACTCCAGCATTGTTTATCAGCACATCCACATGCTTTTCCTCTGCAACGATAAGAAACAAAGAAACAGGCACAAAGAGACACACACATGCATATATATATACACACACACACACACATACATATATATATACACACACACACACACACACACACACAATAGTCAACTAAGGAATGTAAAAAAGCAGCTTATATTGTGACTGATTCCAATATTGAGGACTGTACCTTTGTTGACTCTCTCTGCAAACTGCCGGATGGATTTGATCGAGGCTAGATCTATGTGGCGTGCGTAAACATGAGGGTTCAGGGTCTGCCCCCGGATCTCCCTGGCAGCCGCCTCACATTTCTCCATATCCCTGCACCCCATAATGATTCGACCGCCTGATTGGATTATAGAGGACAGGAAATGGGAAAGGGTAGCTACAAAACTAACAGAGTCAGGAAGTGCTTTCACTTGCTTGAATTACTTGCAACAACAAACCAACAAAAACGAAGTGAAGACAAACACTAAATAAGGAAATTAAAACGACTGTTATACTCTTTAGAGACCAGCAGTGAATATAATTACTTTGTCAATATGTACCCCACCGAGAAGTCCTAGTTAGTTAGCACTACAGTGAAGCCAAATGCTCTGTACCTCTTTTGGCCAGTTCTTTGGCTGTCTCTTTCCCAATGCCCGTGTTAGCTCCTGTTATGATAACTGTCTTTCCGGGTATTTTTGCCTTACTGGGACAAGGTCCTCCAGTTACATGGTTCCTATGAAAAGTAATTCAGTGGCATACAGTTATGCAATACAATCAAAGTTGAATACGACCATGCATTGCCCTTCACTGTAACACTGACAGTTGTGAAATCATAGCCGTCATTGTATTTAAGAAGCGTTGTCAACTATCTGCATAATACTACAGAAACATTTCCTGTTGCCAGAAAATATTTCTACCTTGCTCGCTAGCTGTTCAAATTTATACAGTAGCTGGTTTGGAAGAGAGCAATGTGTTAGCTGAATCTTACTTCAATAACACCGCGCACCCAAACACTGTCCCAAATACCGACACGGGCAGAATATATTTGCTCATTGTTTTGAAAGGTACACACAAAAAGAACAATACTTAAAAAATGTGTTATCAACAAGGTTAAAGACGCATGGTTAAACACGTCATCCAGTCCTGAGATGCTTGACCAATCACCGCGAAGACAGAAGCCAATAGCATCATGGGAGTTGTAGTGTAGGTCTTTGTAAGCAATGGATTGGACGAATCAATCCGTTGTTTTCGACCAAATATGTAACATTCTGATGCAGCAAATGGACTAGACTAAATTAACAGGACATTTGGTTATTTACTCCTAAAAATGTATTTGATGTAGACTACCAAACTAACGGTTACCCCTAAGGCTGCAGCAATTCGATTTTTATTAAAAAATCTGTCCATGTTTCACCAAATGTTTTTACTTTCATGTGTTGAGTAGTTTTTATCAAACCATTTTTTAAACAATCGCCAGTTCAGTTTACATTTAAGTAAACATTTAGCAGAAACACTTATACAGATAGTCTTACATGAGCAATGGATGTTAAGTGCCTTGCTCAAGAGCGTAATTATAGTTGTGAAGGTGTTTACATTGTGGTAAAATACTTGTTTAAACTAGGTGAAGTGAAATGACTGAATCTTACTCAAATTGTAATTGCATGTTTTCTTTGTGGAAGTACTATTACACTTAAAAGTCCAAGCAAAGAAAGCAAGCCTTTATTCCTGTAACAAACATTCCATGATTCTATCCTGACTAGAAGCTGTGGTCATTGTACTGATGTTTAGATGTAACAGTCTCTCTGATAGGTACTTTAGTAGAAAGCTCTGCAACAGTCTCACACCCACTCAGGCCCTTGGTTCAGTGCTAACAAAATAAAATGTTGGCTTTCATAATTATTTCTTTATTGCTGCTGTAAAACCATTATGCTGACCTCTCTTTCATTTCTTCATTGTCTCTTTCTCTCGCTCAGGTGGCTGCTTGCACTGTGCATTAGGACCTGTCGTATTGATTTTCTCTGAGGCTATGTGGATGATCCCAGACACACTTCCTCTTAAGCTGATCCAACATCGGTGGAGTAAACAAGTCATCTGTGCTGTCAGAACTGCTCAGTGTATATACCACACACCTCTTCAGTCTGCATCTAAGCCTTCCTGTTCTATACCATTCCTTCATCTGTTCTCCTTTCATGACATGATAATGGTGTATTGCAAGCAACGCAGGGGTTAAAGAATTAAAATCGCAACAGGATTTAATGAGAGAGCATAAAGGTTGGGGAGATTGAATTTCATGTCTGTAGCTATCATTTGTTTTCAGAAGAATTTGTGAACAAACATAATCGTGACATGTCACTGATGCGAACAATGTTACAATTATTTACTTTTATATAAAAATACGTACCTGAAAAGTTCTTTGTTCTTTGAAAACAGAGAGAACGAGGCCACTCCTGTAACTGGAAGGAAGTGGTGACACAAAAAAATGAAACTAGGACAAGAGCTGTAAAAGTCAGAAGTCTGAAAAAAAGAAGAGAGAGAAAGGGAGAAACAGAAAGGGAGCAGAGAGAGAGAGATTGGGGAAAATGAAGGAGGGATACAGAATGACCTTACTAGAGTGTGAGAGAGAGAGAGAGAGAGCGTGAGGGGAAGGTGGTACAGAGGGGAAAGCGAACAAGTGGTGTTGGTCTATTTGTTCACAGCTCAACATGAGCCCCCCTGGACTCATTTGACCCACAGCGCTCCTGTTTCCCAGCCCACAGTACTTGACCTTCAACAGGATTGATGACAGTACCATTGACTTTCAGCCCCCTAGTTTGTGCCCAGTTTCCCAGAGTGTGAGAAATTGTGAAACTCTGGAATGGTGAAGACATCTTGCCGCTGTTATCAACTATGTTTTCAATCCAGGAGAAGACTAGAACAGGACAGCCTGAGGGCACTCATACTGCGTCAAGACATGGACAGTCATAGCTTTTGTGTAAAGGATGTCATGCTGCTTACAGAGTATTGTGGATTGCAGAAATGCCTTTGCATACTTTGTATTGTTACAATGAGTTAATTGGGATTTTCGGTCACTGATCTAGTCAAAGTATATTGTGTTGATGTAGTGGGGGAAGTACCTTATATATTTTAAATAACTGGCAAGGAGGTCATTGTCAGAGAAACCACCAAGGGGCCAGTTGTAATTCTCAAGGAGCTACATAGTTCCATGGACAGGACTGGAGAAACTGTCCATATCTCAACTATTACCTGGTTGCTGCACAAATCTACCTTATGGAAGAGTGGCACGGAGGAAGCCAATGCTTATAATCCGTCACATGAAATCCTGTTTGGATTTTGTCATAAGGCATGTAAAAAACACAACGAAGATGTGGGAAAGGGTTTGCTAGTAATGCAAAACGTAATGTATGAGGCTAAGCCAACACTGCTCATCTCCCTGAGAACACCAGCCCTGCTGATTAGCATAATGTTATTAGGATGCTTTTCATCATCAAGGACTGGACAACTTTTCAGGATTTAAGGGCAAGACAAATGGAGACAAAAATAGCAAAATCCTTCTGGACCTTGGTCTGCGGCTAAGCTTCACCTTTCAGCAAAAACAATCAGCCTAAATACAGCCATTACTACACCGCAGATGTTTACAAACAGGCACAATGTCCTAGAAAGGCATAGTTAAAGCCCAGACCTCAAATGAAATTGTGTGGAAGGAACTGAAAATTGCACATTTTCCAACAAGAATAGGGGAAAATTGCAGGAACTAGGTCTGCAAAACCAGCAGAGACTTACAAATAAAGATTTACAAATAAAGACTTGCAGCTTTAAATGCTGCCAAAGAGGGTGCAACCAAATTTAGGCTTTGTGGAATCCAGGGGGTTAAATAAAAAATCATGATGTCTTTTCACAAAATAACCTTTAAATTAGTGTTAGTTACAGGGAGATCACATCTGAATCTAAAAGATTTGAGATTGTAACACAACAAAAGGTGGAAAAGGCACAAAAGGAAGTAGTGAGGAATATTGTTCTGATGCTCCTTATTCTACCCTCTTCCACGGCCTGTTCTTGCCCTGGTTACAGTATTGGTACAAGCTCATCTTTCCCACCCTGCAGGCCTATGTGATCTTTATTCTGGAGCAGTGGGTCTTGAGTGGAACAAATGCTTAGCCTGGGGGAGATATGGCAAAGGCAAGGTACCAACCGTTCCGCTACTCATCAACCATTCTGCTCCATGCTCCATGATGATGCCCTGAAAAGCTTAGTGGGGGGCTGTACACTAAGGTTAGTTTTGCTATTAAACTTGAGTTCCATCAGTTGATTCAGATGGACACATATTATTGTAGGCCTTCCTGTTTTTTAACATGGTCAGGGATTGATCAAGCAGTACATTTATTGAAAGTCTTGGCCCAAATATTACAGTACCTAATGCGAACAATTTACAAAAGTCCCTGTGAAGAAGTACTTGTGGCCATAAGCTACTGAATGGTGAAATCATCATTGCTGTAGTACACTGCTTCTAATAAGCAGAAGCTGAGGCTGCAGGTCTAACTTCTTTACTGACCTTTACAGGATCCCGAATGTGCAGAAGCAGCAAAAACTTTACTTCGGGGGACAAAAAGGTCAGAGAAATGTCTGATCTGAAGTAAGCAGGCGCTAGGACCCAGTGCACGTGAGAGCGTGCTTCTGCCAGAAGGTGGAGACGACGAGACGGGAGGGAACAATGAAAGAGCTGACTGGTAGGGCTAGCAGAGAGATTGGGAACAGTTGTGAAAGGGAGAGTGAAAAGCACATCAAGACTACAATACCTGACGGACAATACCAGCCTAATGCAAAGAGAAGAAATGGAGACACTTTAAATAGATGCAGAGTCGAGTCATTTTCCGCCTGAAAAGTATGGTTCAAATGAATGGATTTTGTGTGGTGCTGAATTGGGAAATGCAGACCCCAAGAATAAGGAAAGATAAACACACACCAGCCTGTCGTTGCCTCGCAGGTTGAGGGGTGTGCGCTTTCCAGAAAGAAACGGGAAATCTTGCCCTCCATCTCCAAATCGTGGAAGATAACGGTGTCAGTTCTCCAGTGGCACCGAAGAACCCAGAACAGAAGAGCGCCTTTACGCACGGAACTAAACTGAGAATTACCATAACAGACAAGAAAACAAGGCACAAAGACCGCTCTGAATTAAATTAACTGTGTAGGCTATACATTTTTCCAGACAGAAAAACATTGAAACAATTTGTTTTATTAGAAACAAAATGCACAGCTGCCTTTCAAATAGAAAACTGTAATATATGGACTAATTCATTAATCTTAAAATATGTTTAATTTAATTTAAATCAGAGTAATTCAAAACACGTCAGTTTATTGCAACCAGACTCGCTGACTCAACCGGCCTGTAGAAGAGCGCAAGTGCTCCTTGCACCGCGCGAATGCAGGACCATGGAGGAGAGAGACAGGTCGCCAGCAGGTGAGTGTAGTTACAACCTGTGATCAAATTATCCTTTGAAAGTTACTCCATTAAAAAGGGCTATTCTTGTCAAATGTGATATGCAACAGAAATGCAATTAACCATTATGGTTAGTGTAGCGCTTGTTTTTGTGCTTCGGCTATGTTTGGGTGTAGTTTAAGTAGCATGGTATTTGCAAAGCCTAGATTGTGGGCTCAATTACACTGGTGGCCAGTACAAAACATTAACACCCATGCACTTACTTCTGTAGATGAGAGCTTCTGCTAAATGACTTAATTTTGCTATGTATAGCCTAATAAAAAAAGATCCCTCATATCAGGCTGAAAATACTCGGTAATTTCAGTGTAGCCCTTGAAGATTTCTAATGTACTTGCAATATGCAACTGGATTCAACATATTGTAGTCTTTATTTCTGGTAGATTTTAAAGTGAAAGCCCAGTGTTTACATATTCATATGAAGAAAAACGATGAAAAGTTTCCTACTACAAAATCAGATTAGCTTTTTGTGTAGATGGTTTTGGCATACCCCAACAACGGAATGATGTAGTTGTATACCTCATTAAAACATATTCATGCAAGTAGGCAGCTGATTGGCCAGATCAACCTTCCCTAGACGACTGAATGGCCAGCATCGCCCTCCTCAGGAGGATGACATCATACTATATAGCATTTAAAACTGTTTGTCTGTTTAAGGTGGGATTATTAAATGTTTTTGTCCCTCCAGTGTATGCTTTGGCCACAAACACTAATATGATTATAGCACAGATGTTAAAACATGCTGTTACACAAGTTACCAGAATATGAAGAACCGTGTTCACAAGGTTTCGATCTTCACCACAGATGACATCTTCAGGACAACCTAAAGGGCAGGGGTGTTACACCAGGCCAGGGGTCTAATAAAACCCCTCAGATTATAAATATACCACTGTGGCAGGTGCAACACGATCTGATGACAACCTTAACTCCACAATAAATATATATTTCTTATCTATTCATTTTGTAATGTAGAATGACCAATTTATAAGTCTTTATGAGAATATTTGTTTAGCATACACACAGGCAGGCCTTCATTAGAGACAGGCCATTTAATATACTATGGTGATCTTGAATGTGTGTTTCTCTCTAGGTCAACACATTGCCATATTGCCTGTACATTTTAATCAGGCAGGATTTCCACTCCTGGGCAGCACTCTGCGTTTGTTATTCAGCACTGTTATGCACAAATAGTGCATCACCACTCTTACGAACAGAAAACAATAAAAGCAGCATGCCTTGGGGGAATAATGAAGTCTAAATGAAACATCATGATAGTGATGCATTGGAAATTAGCTTAATTTTCCATTTACTGCTCCATGTCCGAACACTGATTCGACCTTACACGGCAACTTTGCTTAACTGATTTGTAAACCCAATATGTTACTTTTCTATTTTCCTATGCTGCAACACTGTTCATTCCCCTACTCTATTATTTATGGTAGCCTAACATAAACTGGAGCATAATGTACATAATGGAACATGCTGTAATGACAACAGTATGCACACCGTTCCGTCCTGTTTGGCGGTCACACTCACTGACAGAGCAGCTCACCAAGAAGGTCATACTGTATGTAGCCAGACCTGGGTTCAATACATCATTTCAAACATCGCAAATTATTTTCATATACATTTTGAATTCAGTATTCTGATATCTTTGTTACTCATTGAAGATAAAGTGCTTTGCCCTGGTGTTTTATTTAAGCTAAAGGGTCAAACATTTTTGTTTCTTACTTGATGGGCTGGCACCTGTGTCAATCTGGGCCATTGATCTGCTTTACAAAGACAAACCCAGGTCAATGGCACTTTTCGGCTGGCATGTACACATTAGTGGCGAACTGCATGTGAACTTGAACATCTGATTGAACAGCTCTCTTAAAAATGCAGAGGTTGTATTGATCTTGCCCACCTCTGGACTTTAGTGTCACATGCCTTAAGAAAACACAATAACACCAGAGCTTCCATTAACATGAACAATGACAACACCCTGATGTCGAAGAGAAAATATGCATAATGCAATGGCTCAAAGACACTCCCGTGCGTTTAACCCAGGTGTTTCAAAGTGCTGTTTCAAATCTGGATTACAATATGCTAGACTATATCAAATAGTCAAAAAGTAATTTGTATGTGGTTTGAAAGCTATTTGGAGTCACAGATACTCAAAATGTGTGTGTTGGAAGCCAGGCGAGGTTGAACACCAGAGAGCTGGTGGGATGGTAGCCTACATAATGACCCAGTTCGGTGGCAGGTGAAGTGACGTGCTTAGCTGCATGGATGGGTAGACATGGTGTCAGGATCAGCCTCCGGCGGCGTTTGCAGCGGCCACGTTCCATTCCAAGACAAGGTCAGAGGGAAAGGGGAGGAAGCGAGTGACGGGATTGGACTGGATTGGCATTCGGCCCCTTCGGCTCAGAGCCTCGGCTGTTCACGCAACAGCCGAGATTAATGTCGCCGCAGGGTTGGCTGAGGGACCACCCCCCCCACCAAAATGAAATCTTGGTAATTCTTCAAGGAATGGTTCTTTGCTTCCTGTGGTCCTCTCAATGGGACGTGCGTATGGCCAGGTTACTCCACATTATAGAGCCGAGGCGACACTCCCCTAGCATTTAGTACACTCTCGACTCCTCCAGTTGTTGTCAGTACAGCCGTGGAGTCACGGTTTCCCATCCATTTCACATCAAAGGGATGAATCCTCCTCGCTCGCCTGGGGAAAGAATGCTGCGTTTCGATTCAATTTCATGTCCTCAATCCTATGGTTTTAGTGAGGACAAGAAACACTGAAATGTACATGCAAGCTGAGTAGGATCTGTCATCTGAACGCCATCTTCCTGTTGGCTGGTTAAGGGCAGCTGCGGTGTTTGACGGCTGAGTGTTGGTGTGACGTTGTGTCGACGGCTGGTTGTGTGTGAGTTCATTTCCTGTGGAATAATGCGCCGGCCGTTTCATGTCAAACGAGGCTTTGAGGCTCCCCGGCCATGCAGGCCGACCCACTGAGGTTGGCAGTGGCACACTGTCTAGTCAGGTGTCTTGGATTTTCTAGCTCCTCTCAAACAGGCGTTAGTACATGGCCAGTTGACTGCTCTCTGGGTGCCCTGGGATTGCGTTAGCTCACTGTGCCCCAGCCCATGTGGCCCGGTAGCTCTCAGCGTGGTGGCGATGCCTTAGCATGCCTGATAGTCGCTGACAGCTCTGTGCCACAGCAGGTGGCAAAACGGGCGTTAGAGAGGGATGTGCAGGGAGGAGAGGGGCACCTGGATGTCTCACAGGCTCAGCAGGAGACAGTGAGGAAGGAGGTGGCAGGGAGGAAGGAGACAGACAAGCAGAGTGAAGGTGATTTGTCTAAATGAGTGGTTGTGGGCTCAGCTGCCGGTCCATCCAATCACCGGCTGGCAGGAAGTCGTCTAGGTTACGAGCCTGCGTGAGGAGGACTGAGGAGCAGCTGTTCTGGCTGTCTTTCCTTGTCTTTTCACTGTGGTTGGTGCTGTTACATTAGATGAAACAGTTATTTACCACCAAGTGGTGAGCAGCTGAGCTATATGACAAACAGGATGCTATGGAACAGGGTGTTTACTATGATTATGAAGAGTTTCAAGACTCCATGTTGTTTTGGTTGCATACTGTACACTTGGTAGCAGATGTAGTTGCTGGTGTAGCAAAATGCTTGTGTATCCTAAACAATGCAGTCAGCTAATTAAAGCAGGAAAAACAAAGTTCACCCAGTTACAGACACATTTCCAAATTCACAATAGAAATGGGAGTCAGCCCAGATAGCACTATGCAAAAAAACATTGCACCACAGTGTTCAGCACCATTATTCACCATCAGTGTTTTCAGCACCAATATTCACCATCAGTGTTTTCAGCACCAATATTCACCATCAGTGTGTTCAGCATCAATGTTCACCATCAGTGTGTTCAGCATCAATGTTCACCATCAGTGTGTTCAACATCAGTGTTCACCATCAGTGTGTTCAGCATCAATGTTCACCATCAGTGTGTTCAGCATCAATGTTCACCATCAGTGTGTTCAACATCAGTGTTCACCATCAGTGTGTTTAGCACCAGTGTTGAGCATCGGTGTGATTACTTTCAGTGCCTGAAAGTGCCTGAAAGGACATCAGAGCATCTGGAATGTTCGTGTGTGATCAGTATGATCATGGATCAGTGTTACTGGTTGAGGAGCCTTATGGCCTGAGGGAAAAACATTTTTTGCCAGTGCGTGCTCCGATGCTCCGGTAGGGTCTACCATGTCTGGACCAAGTGAAGTCATCCTTAATGAACACACAGAGAAACTTGAATTCGGAGACTCTCTCCACTTCAGCTCCATCACTGCGTATGGGGACATGACCCCCTCCTGCCGCTTCCTGAAGTCCGCGATCATCTCCTTAGTCTTACAGACGTTGAGAGAGAGGTTGTTGTCCTGGCGCCATGTAGCCAGGTTCCTTACCTCCTCTCTATAAGCGATCTCATCGTTGTTGAAGATGAGACCCAGGATGGTAGTGTCGTCCGCAAATATGAAGATGATGTTGGAGCTGTGTGTGGCCACGCAGTCGTGTGTGAACAGGGAGTACAGGAGGGGACTGAGTACACAACCCTGTGGGGCTCCAGTGCTCAGGGTCAGTGTAGAGGAGGTGAGGTTGCCCATTCTCACCACCTGGAGTCTGCCTGTCAGGAAGTCCAGGTCCCAATTGCAGAGGGAGGTGTTAAATCCCAGGGTCCTGAGCACCAGTGTTCAGCATCAGTGTGTTTCGCACCAGGGCGCAGCAACAGTGTGTTCAGAACTTGTGTTCAGCACTGGTGTTCCCAATGAACATGGCACAGTAGCGTCAGCTGAATGTGTGTATGTGTGTGGGTTATCTCAGCGTTTTTTTGTCTCTGTACGTCTGTGTCTGTACATTGAGTGTGGGTGTGTAATTGTGAGAATGAGTGTGAGTGAGAAAGACTGTGGGTTAACACGTAAAAATAAGCGGACATCTGTGTTTCATGTGTCTGAATGAGTGCGCAAAATGACCCTAATGCGCATATCAGAGTGCAGTATAGATGGGCTGTTGGAATAATAGTCTGAGGGCTGGGGGTAGGCCCTACCGTCTCTGTCCCGGTTTCCAAACCATTTTTCTCTGGTAGTGGAAACAGTGTGACAGGGTCACGGCAGGGTCACGGCAGGGTCACTCCAAGGTCACTGCAGGGTGGTTGAGGTCCATGATGATCTTCATGGCCTTTCTATGGCACTGTGTGAAGTGAATGTCCTGGAGGTCAGGCAGCAAGCCCTCTATGGTGTGTTGGGCTGACCTCACTGCCCTCTGAAGAGCCATACGATTGCAGTTGTGATAGCATGAAGAGATTTACTATGTCGGACACCCCTTTCCCCACGTTTCAAAGTCTTTTAAGCCGTTTCCTCAGAATGGAATGTAAAGAACTGCCATGCCATTTAAATAAATAAAAGGGTTTTTACCCGTCTAATACAATCGTCCACCTCGACCACTACCCAACAGATTATATTTCATAAAATATATCTAACGATGACGTGAATGTAGCTATGGTTTAATGGTTGGGTGATCTGTTAGAATCAGTGCCTTAGTTTACAGGCAATTCAACTAGATTTGCTTTATATGTACATTAGGTTGGCTGCACTTTTGTCTCACCCGCTATGATCTCCCCTGATTACATACAGTAGGAAATAGATAACCTGTTATTATCCATGCATAGATGCATTTATTAACGGGAGAGACAGTTCCCATGGAAATGTAATGTTAATTTCCCACCAATATCACAGACAGAGGTTGCTAATTATTGATGCGTTCATGTTGGCATGAACTGTGATGAATAGGTCTTTGAACAAGATAACAGAATTCTATAGAAAGAACATTACAGTGAGCAAGGGAGAAGATGAGGGATACATTTTAGAAGGCCAACCAATTTTCACAGGATACGACACTGAGATAAGTGAAGAACAATCGAGGCATACAGAAGATGGACACAAAAGGAGACCTTTATGCAATAGTCCTGCATAGTTCAAGGACTGGTATTCCTACTCTCACAAGCCGAGTTGATTTAATAAATGTCGCCCCGGCTATTCCACTAGGCTTCTCGTGTCTGGTGCATTTGAATGTACAGGCCCATGTGGGTTTGGACCCCTAAATGTTTTTGCCTGTTATAGGACATTCAAGGAGATGTCTTGTCTGTTATAGTTAGCCCTGTAAACAACCTCTACACGGACTGCTGTTGGAGAGTTTCTCCTCTTCATTTCATCTTACATGAAACATTGACATAGAAAATACATATTTG
This sequence comes from Esox lucius, assembly GCF_011004845.1. Lineage (NCBI taxonomy): Eukaryota > Metazoa > Chordata > Actinopteri > Esociformes > Esocidae > Esox > Esox lucius. The sequence continues at coordinate 24,772,935 of NC_047573.1, read as the reverse complement.
ATGCTTGTGGCGATCTCCGGAGCCTCTCGAGCGACAAAAAGTTCAGGCGTGCTTGGAATGAAATGAATTGGAAATGACAGAGACCGGAAAGCATCTCTCACTGAAATGCACTCGCCCATATAATGGCAGACAGTCTTTATTAACTTACAATATACCTTTATAGAAGGGCTTTGACGAACCAAGCAGTGAAGCGTGTGTGTTTATGAATCATTCAAGTGTGCAGACTCTCTATATTTATTTCAGTGGTAAATACGGATTCAATAAATCAAGTCACGTCAGGTTCTATACATCCATACGCCCTCTCTCTTCCGGCTGTCGGGGAGTAGCGGAGGGCGCTGTGGGGATGAGCGCCAATGCCGAGTCGGGGAGACACCCAGTGGAGCCGCTCGACCTCCCTCGGTCAGCGCTGCAGCTGCTCTCTAGGAGAGATGGGAACACAATGCCCCTTTGATAGAGTGTCCCTGTCGGACTGTTTTCACCACACACGCACACGTGCGCGCACACACGCTCACACGCACGCAAACAGGCCAGTGCACACAAACACGTAAGTTTCACAGACACCCGAACACTGATGCACGCGCAAACTGAGCAGTCACACACTTATACACAAATGATGCATTCACCACTCAGTACGCGCATATCGTCCAAACCCCGGACTCACACACACACACACACACACACACACGCACACAACACACCCGTCGGCACACAAAGCCCTTTGCCGGATCCCTGGCTCCCAGTTAGAACATTATACCGCAGCTGATGTCATCTCTTTTCCCCTCGTCCCATTTTAGGTCTCTTAATCATGTTCTGCAACGGAAATGAGGTGGCTGCGACTCGGGTTCGCTGGGTGTTTTTGTCTTAGCCGAGGCTGAGTAATGCGATTAGGCTTGATGCCGGAGCGTTGCATGTTCCCCTGTGGAGCACTGCGCGACTGCAAAGCTACGGTCAGCCAGCCAGAGCTGAAGGAGTGCCAGTAAACAAACACTCCCTCATCTGCTGGGTTCATTATGACGAATAGGTCAGGAGCCGGTTGGGGGGTCCGGTCTAGTCAGTCTATTCCAAAGGTTATTGGGTAAATAGAACCTAACCTCTTCAAAGCTATTTTTTGATAATAGCAAATTGAGTAGGTAGAGAATAGCCTGTAGATTTCCCCCTCTTAGGCAGAAGACATGCTGTGACTTATGTGAACGTCTCTGTCTAGGTTGTAATCGTGACTGAATATAGCAGCCCGTCCGTTGTTATGGAAGGTAATTGGCGTGACGTGCAGTCATCATTCGGCCTTGTTTTAGTCCCTGCGTGTGAAGATCTTAGAAATGAAGGCGACTCCAAATGCATCCTATTTCCGTTTTCTCCCTCTGTTTCATCTTACAATATTTATGACTTTCTCCCCACCAGATAGCTGGGTAATCTTAATTGGACGAGAGGAAGAACAAAGAACAGAAGCTGAGGGTGGGAGAGACAGAGTTGGAAGAGCCTTCAGTGAGCTAGCCTGTGTGTGTGTGTGTTTTATGGTACTCAGGCACAATAGATGACATCTCTGTGAGATCAGCTTCGCAACAATAACACTACTTGTGTGTACAACACCAGTAGACACACAGCAAATAAACCAGTCACAGATAATGATAATGGCAGGCTGAATAGTTTCCTTGTCAGGCCAGCACCGCTTTCCCCATTAACTCATCTACACTGTGTCATAGAGGGTAATGGCTCAAGCTTCCACGTACACCAACTGTCGGTCAGAACCTCTGAAACATAGCGGCAGGAGTTCTCTCAGGGTTCCGCAAATTGAGTCAGCCACCGGTTTTCCAACGGCTAGCTCAGAGCAAATCCAAGAATGTTTACCCGGGCACAACTGAAGTAACACCTTTCACTGCTGTTACGCCATCGACTGTATGGAAATGCAATCTAGACGTTTGGGAGGAGGGTGGGTGAAGATCTGTAACGTGCCAACGCAGACTTCACCGTTTCTGTGTCAGCTGTTCCGTCCGCCTACCTGGCTCGCTTCTGAGTGGGTCGTTAGTGTGGGCATGAGTTCCTGGAGGTTCGGCAACGCCCGTCTAACTGGCCAGATGGACTCTTTGTCAAATATGTTTACCAGGCACACAGCCTAATCCCCTTCTGCTCCTCTGCCACTGTATTGATTGAAGTGCGCATTACAGTGTGCAAACACACGCACACACACACACACACAAACAGGCACGAGCGGACATTCAAGGTTAAGTCATCACATATGTGTGGGGTCATCAATACGCCAGCTGGATTTAACTGTTGTTTGCCACAGACAGTCTAAACCATTGCCTCAGAGACCTGATGACATTCAGTATAGACAGTGTAAACCATCACCTCAGAGACCTGATGACATTCAGTATAGACAGTGTAAACCATCACCTCAGACACCTGATGACCTTCAGTATATACAGTGTAAACCATCACCTCAGACACCTGATGACCTTCAGTATATACAGTGTAAACCATCACCTCAGACACCTGATGACATTCAGTATATACAGTGTAAACCATCACCTCAGACACCTGATGACATTCAGTATATACAGTGTAAACCATCACCTCAGACACCTGATGACATTCAGTATATGAAGTGTAAACCATCACCTCAGACACCTGATGACCTTCAGTATATACAGTGTAAACCATCACCTCAGACACCTGATGACCTTCAGTATATACAGTGTAAACCATCACCTCAGACACCTGATGACCTTCAGTATATACAGTGTAAACCATCACCTCAGACACCTGATGACATTCAGTATATACAGTGTAAACCATCACCTCAGACACCTGATGACATTCAGTATATACAGTGTAAACCATCACCTCAGACACCTGATGACATTCAGTATATGAAGTGTAAACCATCACCTCAGACACCTGATGACCTTCAGTATATACAGTGTAAACCATCACCTCAGACACCTGATGACATTCAGTATATACAGTGTAAACCATCACCTCAGACACCTGATGACATTCAGTATATGAAGTGTAAACCATCACCTCAGACACCTGATGACATTCAGTATATACAGTGTAAACCATCACCTCAGACACCTGATGACATTCAGTATATACAGTGTAAACCATCACCTCAGACACCTGATGACATTCAGTATATACAGTGTAAACCATCACCTCAGACACCTGATGACATTCAGTATATACAGTGTAAACCATCACCTCAGACACCTCATGACATTCAGTATATGAAGTGTAAACCATCACCTCAGACACCTGATGACATTCAGTATATACAGTGTAAACCATCACCTCAGACACCTGATGACATTCAGTATATACAGTGTAAACCATCACCTCAGACACCTGATGACATTCAGTATATACAGTGTAAACCATCACCTCAGACACCTGATGACATTCAGTATATACAGTGTAAACCATCACCTCAGACACCTGATGACATTCAGTATATGAAGTGTAAACCATCACCTCAGACACCTGATGACCTTCAGTATATACAGTGTAAACCATCACCTCAGACACCTGATGACATTCAGTATATACAGTGTAAACCATCACCTCAGACACCTGATGACATTCAGTATATGAAGTGTAAACCATCACCTCAGACACCTGATGACATTCAGTATATACAGTGTAAACCATCACCTCAGACACCTGATGACATTCAGTATATACAGTGTAAACCATCACCTCAGACACCTGATGACATTCAGTATATACAGTGTAAACCATCACCTCAGACACCTGATGACATTCAGTATATACAGTGTAAACCATCACCTCAGACACCTGATGACATTCAGTATATACATTGTAAACCATCACCTCAGACACCTGATGACATTCAGTATATACAGTGTAAACCATCACCTCAGACACCTGATGACATTCAGTATATACATTGTAAACCATCACCTCAGACACCTGATGACATTCAGTATATACAGTGTAAACCATCACCTCAGACACCTGATGACATTCAGTATATACATTGTAAACCATCACCTCAGACACCTGATGACATTCAGTATATACAGTGTAAACCATCACCTCAGACACCTGATGACATTCAGTATATACAGTGTAAACCATCACCTCAGACACCTGATGACATTCAGTATATGAAGTGTAAACCATCACCTCAGACACCTGATGACATTCAGTATATACAGTGTAAACCATCGCCTCAGAGACCTGATGACATTCAGTATATACAGTGTAAATCATGGCCTCAGACACCTGATGACATTCAGTATATACAGTGTAAACCATCGCCCGAGACACCTCATGTCCAGTACATGCGGCATAACTCATAGCTCAAAGACTCTTTCATGTGTTCCATGCTTGCCGGTTCTCTCCACAGTCTGCCCCACGGCGTCAAGGCCAGTCTGTCTCTGTCACCGTCGGGACCGGGCCACGGGGGCAGTGGCGGGGGATCTCCCACCTCCAAGATGGGTTACTGTGGCGGTGGAGGGGTGCCGGTGGATGACATGCAGGCCCTGGCCATCACCTCCCTATCAGCTGCCGACGTGGCGAAACACTACGAGCACATCCGCGAGCTGGGCAAAGGCACTTACGGCAAGGTGGACCTGGTGGCACACCGAACACAGGGTGAGTCATAGGATGGGTGTGGTGAAAAGGTATTGTTTCCGTGGAGATTACATAGGCTCACTGCAACAGGATCAGAGACCAGAAGGTGCAGTACAGTCAAAGCTAAACAAAGGATTTGATGAGAAAATGGCACTCCAGTGACTTGGCATTCAGAGGTGACAATAGTGTAAAACAGGTTGAGGGGCTCATCAGGTTCAGGGTTCATTGCAAGGTTATGAGACGTTGAGGTAAAGAGGGTAACAGAGCCAATGAGCTTTTTGAGGAGCTCGGATTCCACAGCTGTGTGATTAGTCAACAGCTGAGGGTGCGTTTCAGAGCATAGAGGCAGCTGGCCCAAAGAGGGAGTAGCAGGAATCAGATACCACACGCACATACTGGATCAATTCAGTAATTATCATTCTTTTATATTGCCTTGTCTGAGATACAGTGCAATCCAGTATTTGGACTGTGAGACACATTTAGCTGTTTTGAATATGTACTCCAAAACATTGAATTTCAAATGAAACAATAACTAAGAGTGCAGACTGTCCGCTTTAATTGGCGGGTATTTATATCCATAAACCTTGAACCGTGTAAGAATTACAGGCCTTTTTATACACAGTCCTCTGATTTTATGGGAACGAAAGTATTTGGAAAATTGGCTACTGAACTGGGTTTTTTCCGGTCTCTGTGTCCTTGCATTGTACATGTACCAGAGAAAATGGTCTGGAGGTGATTCCAGGGGTGGCATTTGCATTTGGAGTCTGTTACTGTTGTCTCTTAGCATGAGGAGCAAATAAGTGTCAATGCCAGAAAGGTCAGTCATCATTAGGCTGAAAAATCTGAATAAATTAATCAGAGACATAGTCAAAACATTAGATGAGTCTATGTGTCAAATTAACTGTTTGGTACATTGGTAAGAAGCTAGAATGCCTTGGTGAGCTCAGCAATAGCAAAAAACCTGGCAGATGGAGGAAGACCACTGGTGGATGACTGAATCAGTTGTAAAGAAAAACTATTTTCTATGGTTGAACAGATCAAGAACACTGTCCCGGATGTGGGCACAGATATGTGAAATAGTGCCATAAAGAAAAGACATAACATTAGAGGATTTATCACATAATGCAAACCACTGGTAAGACTCAAGAACAGGATGGCCAGGTTAGAGTTAGGTTAGATGCACATAAAAAACTAAATCTGTATAGTTTTGGAACAAAGTCTCATGCACAGAAGAAGATTAACATGTACTACTGTAAAGGAAAGAAGGAAGTGTGGAGATAGAAAATAACAGCTCATGATCCAAAGCATACCACATACATGTAGTGTTATGGTTTGGGCATGTATGGCTGCCAGTGGAACTGGCTCCCTTGCATTCATTGATGATGTGACTGCTGATGGTAGCAGTAGGATGAATTATCTTATTTGCAGAAAATCTTATTTGCAGAAAATCACCAGGAAAGATACCCAACGTCTAGTTAAGTATTTGGATCGCAGACTTCAGCCACTCATGAAATACAAAGGATTTGCAACCAAGTATTAAATAAGATGACATTTATGAGACAGGTATTATGTTAATTTGTCCAATTGCTTTTGATTTCCTACAATGGAGGGACTATGTTTAAAAAGGGCTGTAATCCCTACATGGTCCAAAGTTTATGGATCTAAATTCTGTCAGATTTCTAGATGACAGTCCGTACTTTAACCTCTTTGATATTGTTTCATTTCAAATCCAATGTGGTGGATACAGAGACCAAAAAAAAAAAACACAACTTGCCTCTATCCAAATACTTATGCACTGTAGTTTTCAATATCCACTACAGTGGGCATTGTGCTGGTCAAATAACATTTTCAGGAATGGTTAACTTGCTTTCTTACATTTTGAAGCTAAGCCATTTGTTACATACGGTTCTACTGTACCCTAGTTTACAATTGCAACAGGTGTCAGAAGTGACCTCTTAAAATGTATGTCCGGAACATTGTCCGAGCAGACCAGAGAGATTATGTGACGTAAAGTAATAATATTTAGTGAGTTTAGTTTATTTGGAGGGAAGGAAGGTTGCTGCCTAACTGCTCTTGGTCTCTCTCACTCTTTTTGTGAGAAATCAAGTGAAGCCGTTGCTATGGATACTCACGCAGAGAACCCATGGAGCAGATGCGGCGCTAGCAGGGACCAAGTCCAAAATGAGCAGCTAACTAAGAAAGTCATTTCTGATTTTGGGCAGCGTCTGTCTGTCTGTTTGTCGAATGCTGCCACTGGACAACATTGGGACACTAAAGTATTCATTCATTCATTCTGTCCATCTTTGTGTGTACATATCAGGCACCAAAATGGCTTTGAAGTTTGTGACCAAGAGTAAGACGAAGCTGAAGAGCTTCCTGAGGGAGTACAGCCTGACGGGCACTCTTAGCTGCAGTCCATTTATCATCAAAGTCCTGGACGTGCTCTTCGAGACTGAGGATAGCTACGTTTTCGGACAGGAGTATGCCCCTGCGGGAGACCTGTTCGACATCATTCCCCCCCAGGTACTGTACTGGATCCTGCTTCTCAGCACCCCCCACCGATCACTGTTCTTCCTCACCCGTAGCTAATCAAGTGCAAGGATTCACTGTGGTGTACCAGTATGGTTTAAAAAAGCCCTCCTGGGATTGGATCCCTCTCTAAGTCCCTACCCAGAATGGAGCTGAATGCTCCTTTATTGAGAAGTGTAGGATCGTCCTTTTATTGCTTTGCCCGCAGGCCTTAGTTTGCCCACCCTGCTCTAGCTGGTATACAATAACATGCTTAATCGAACCTCTTTTGTCCCACTTTACTATCCATACACCTCTCAGTTTACTATCCATACACCTCTTATGTATTGCACTTCATTATGTTCCACTCTGCTGTGCTCTCTGAAACACCTCTTTCTCTGAATTCCTTCCGTCTTCCTGTCTTTGCCTCCGTCATGTAGGTGGGTCTCCCGGAGGAGATGGTGAAGCGCTGCATGCAACAGCTGGGCCTGGCTCTGGACTTCATGCACAGCAAGAACCTGGTGCATCGTGACGTTAAGCCAGAGAATGTGCTACTCTTCGACCGAGAGTGTCGACGGGTCAAACTGGCGGACTTTGGCATGACGCGGCGCGTGGGCTGCCGGGTGAAACGCGTGAGCGGCACCATCCCCTACACGGCGCCGGAGGTTTGTCGCGCCAGTCGAGCTGAAGGCTTCCTGGTGACCACCAGCCTGGACGTGTGGGCTTTCGGCGTGCTCGTCTTCTGCATGCTGACCGGAAACTTCCCGTGGGAGGCGGCGCTGCCCGCCGACGCCTTCTACGAGGAGTTCCGGCGCTGGCAGCGGGCCGGGTGCCCCACGGTGGCATACCCGTCCCAGTGGCGGCGTTTCACTGACGACGCACTGCGCATGTTCCAGAGGCTACTCTACCCCGATCCGGAGAAGCGCTGTGGTGTGAAGGACGTCTTCTGTTTCGTCAAGTACGAGCTGGTCAGCGAGCTCCGTCGCCGTGCCTCCTGCAGGTCCAAGAGAGGCGAGAGGTCCAGTTCATCCGGTGTGTGCCCCGCAGGATGTACCTCCACTTCGTCTTCGTCCTCTTCGTCACGCTCCCACAGACACCCGGAGCCCTCAACCCCACCTGGAACGACAACTCTCCTTCGCCCAGCACCCTTGAAGAGGAGCGTCCTCTCCGACCCCCACTCCCCTCGGGAGGAGTCGCCCAGCCAGCATCACTCTTCTCCAGGTCGGGAGAAGACCAAGAGCCAGATGGTGATGGCTACTGCCATAGAGATCTGTGTCTGAGAATGACGGGATGAGCGGCAGTGTGATGGGTTTCCAAAGGCATACGGAGGAGGTGCAGGGTGCATATGTCAGGTATTTTGACTTTGGTGAAAGGATGACGTGTTAGAACGCTCCTGACTGTGCCACTGAAATTGTTCTAACTTAAGGCCACGCACTCCATTTTGATTCACAACCTAAGACAGTTTTTCAATCCTGGAGGGACTTTCAAGAGTTTCTCACAGCAACTCTTTCGGACGTTCTGGCGTTTCGCTTGTTAGCCCACACAATAACACTCCAAATGATGCTAACAATGGAAACATTTCTAGACGTTTCTAAATGTGCAGTTTGGTTGAAACACCCAATGCTCCCTCATTTCACATCTCCAGGCTCCCTCCTCCCTCGTTCCCATTTTTTTCTCACTCTTTCTCTTTCTATAAATACCTTCACCCTGGGGAGGCCCAAATCATAGCTGGTCGTAAACTAGCGTAGCTGTGGGCCAGTGATCCAATGGGTCAAACGTATCTGTCTAACTGACGCATTGCTGAACCAATGGACTTTCACAGCTTTTCTGTATGTTTTCAGTATGAAAATTAGTACAGACTTATCGAAAGAAGAACCTTTTTATTTTAGAAGGAAATGATATGGGAAGGTGACTCTTCAATGTAGCAGTTACTATGACAACGGGACATTGCTCATCTAGACTGTCTGGACTAAGACAGAACCCTGCTGTCAGACATCATCTCAGGACATCTCTGCAGGGCACATCCTGTCTCACGATGACTTCTGTTGAGGATTGCGAGTGATTTCCTGTAGTAAACCACTGTTTTAAAAAATGTATTCTGTTGAAATTCATACGCTTGGAAACTCTTTAGGAATACAGGGAGTGCTAATTTTTTACATTCTCTTTTTGTGTGTGTGTGTGTGTGTGTGTGTGCATGTGTGTGTGTATGCGTATGCGCATTTGTGTGTGCATGTGTTGGGTATACATGGGTTTGTCCGGTATGTGTTTGAACAACTAAAGCACAAATTCAAATTAAAAGGGGCGAAACGTTAAGGGGAAATTTACTTTATATTGTAAATATTTAAGAAGTGACGCTGCACACAGCTTTATTGTCAGGTAGTTCAAACATGTAGCTCTACACATTTTATATTTCTGGGAGGGGTTACAGGTTTTTATGTTGTTGTTAGAGCAATGCACTGTATGTAGCAAAATATCATTATGAAGTATGTACAGTGTATGGAAATGTGGATAATCCTCTGGTGGGAAGTCATGGTGGATACTGGGGTCTATAGCATGTGGTGGACAGTAGCAGCTTTTACAGTGTGGTTGGGATTGACCAGGGCTCATCGGAACAGTGGTGTTTAACACTTGTCATGTGTCATGTCTCTACCTGAGCACATTCTGAACATCGTGAACTCATCATGACCTGCAGCCCACGCCGAGCATCGTTAACCCCCCTTTGACCGTTTCAGTACAGCTCGGTTCGATATAATTGAACGAATGACTGCTTCTCTGCACCACATGCATACTGTACTCGCAACAGGACCCAAGCGATTCCAATGCGCTGTCCTCGCAATCGCTCCGGGCTCCGCAAACCCCTAGCCGCCCCATTTCCCACTCTCCATCCTTCATCTTTCTCTTCCTTATCTCTTGCTTGACGCCCGCCCCCCCCCATCTGCCGTCCTTACACACCTGAGCCTCAGAGCCTCACAGTGGTGTCTGACTTGATGACCCGTCTTCCCCCTTTGGCATGCCAGAGGCTGATGATTGATTAAGAGCGCCACATGGCAGAAGAGTCTTCAGCTAGCCAGTAAAATCAAACTGATTACTCAAGCCTCTAAAAAGCATGCCGCCTGCCACTCCTTTATCGAGCGCTCGTCTCTTTTGATCAGCTAAGCCGCTGCCGCTGTTATGAAGTTAGGTTGTGAGCGTGCGTTCATCCTTTTCCCCGGACGACAACCCATCATCCCTGTCGCTATGGTGACAGTCTGTGTTTTTTCTTCCCTGTTTCGTTCGTCAGCTTCTGTCCAACCCCTGAAACATCCAATGTAATTGACTTTGCCTGGTCATTCTGGTCACACGCTCCCTGAGTGCGAGTAACGACCACCGCCCTTTCTGCCACGAGTTCATGGCAGTGGCGTCGATGTTATACATAGCCCGTTCTTGGTGTAGTTCACATCTCCCTATTGATCTCGTCCAAGTCTGCGTTGTTCATCACATATAACGTCTCCATAAATTGAGAGCCCACTTCGCCTGTTTACGTTGTCTGTCCGTTAGGCTCAACTTTCTTAGTCCGCCGTCGTCTCTAGAAAGCCTACTGGCTTGTCATGATGATACACGTTAAGGGCCAATCCTTACTTAAAACAATGAGGATGTGTATTTTTCACTCTCTCAAGACAGAGCTCTGGATGCAAGGAATGGTCATGAAAAATATACTGTAACAATATAAAGCTTTACAGTGCGTATTTACATTCAAAGTCTTAACAAACATTTGAGTAGAAGCTTATATTTTGGGTTCTTATGGGGTTACGACAGTTGAACTAAGCCCATGGAGCATTTATAAGTTATAGTAGCAACTGCAGATTGATCCTAAGGCTGAATGTAGTCTGAAGAAATCGGGAATTAATTGACCTCTCTGGGTCACTATGACCCTCATAGATTACTTAAAAAGCTCTTCCATTGATCCAGTCTCCCATTGGTTGTGGGAACATGGAACAGCTCTCGGTCTTAGTCTCCACTTGCCGCATCAGTGCAATAATGTAGATAAGTGCAGGGTTGGTTTAGAGAGACGTAAAATGGTGGTTGAAGTGTTATGCTTAATATTTGTAAGCCTTTCACACATAACAAGGAAATAGACCCATTCTCTTACAGAACAAAAGGGGATGTGCTGATTCTGCAGGTACCAGATGTGGAAAAAAATGTGGAAGCTACTTCATCTAATAGGGGCTACGTTAGTTCCTATTACTTATTAGAACTGAGGTTGGTCAAGCTGACTTTGCCCTGTAGGCTTGGGCATAACCAGCTGGATTCTGATGGATACTTGTTCACTCTCAGACACTGGTTTGCCTCGTTAAGTACTTTGGGAGAAATTAGGGTTAATTGCCATGCTCAACCGCAGAATTACAGATTAGGGATTTGAGCTAGCAGCCTTCCTTTTGCCAGCCCAATTATTCAACCACTAGGCTACCTGCCGCCCCATATGATATAAATCCTGATTGGCTTAACGCTGTGATGTATAAGACCATATAGCAAGAGTATGACAATTTTTCTTTTTACTGTGGTAATTGTATTGGCATATTATAGCACTAAGGCACTTCAGAGGTTTTGGTATATTGCCAATTCACCACAGCTAAGTGATGTACTGTAACAAGGCACTCTGCACTGCATCCTGGGGAAAAAAATGATGCTCTCAGCCGTGGTATATTGGCCACATACCACAACCCCTTGCACCTTATTGCTTAAACATGTAGTTAAAACTTAAATCCATGACATAAATATGTTGCTGCAGTTTTGGGAAAGGGGAAAAATGAATTTGGATATTATTTTGGGATATACACTGTTTTGCTGTGTGAAATAGTAAATACTTGGTAAATAGTTTTGTTCAATATGCAACTTTATACATCATAACAGTGTTATGTCAAGTGTCCCGACTGTTATAAGAGGTTATGTCAGCATAATGACCACATTGTGTAGTGTTGACTTTAGCTATGTAGTGAGTACAATATTGTTTGGCCTACTGTTTACCTCATGTCCTGATCCTACTAGCTGGCCTCCACCAGGCTGTTGAATTACAGTATGTAAATGTATGAATTTGTTACGCCTTTAACACAGAAACAAATAAAATATTTAATAACATGTAAAAAAAAATCAAACCTTGTGTACCATAATTGAGTGCAATTGTTTGTATTCTTTCTTTGTCAATACGTAAAAATAACCGTTAAAGTCTCAATAACACTGTGAAATGGTTGCCGGTCTCCCACCATTTTCCGGCATTTAACTTCGCTCCATGTGCGTATGTTAATCCTGTCCGGCTCACCAGTGTCCTTTACCCTGCACGCTGGCTGAAGGTCAGCTCAAAGCAAGTGTAATTCCAGAAGCTTTGGTCTGGTGCGTGCTGCTAAACCCTCAGACTGCTTTAATAGGCTGACGTCGTGCTGAAAGACCAATTAACACATCTGTAGATAGGAGCTATCTGGCAGACCTCAAATAGCTGGACAAGAGCATGGCAAAGGCTGTTGGAATATGCCACAGTAGACAAGAACACCACCCTAATTGTTCTGAAGCCCCCTCCCCAACACTGCCCCCTTCAGCGTGTGTTATCATTGCCTTTTCTGAGCTCAGACATTACTCATAATAGGGCTTCACACTGGCAGCAAATGGCTGCGTTTAGACAGGCAGGACAATACTGACTGGACCAATCAAATCAGCTCTGAATAATATTTAATTTGAAAATATCCAATGTGATCACACCAATTAGTAGAAACATGATTGGAATTACACTGGGCTGCCAGTGTAGGCATTGGCTGTTTGGCTATATTTAAGGCTGTTTGGCTATATACTATATATATTTGTCTGAACAGGCAAAAAGCACATAAAATTTCAAACCCCATTGATATTATGCCCATGCATCTGGACGATGTATTGGGCCTCAACTATATTTATATTTTATAAGTAACTTCGCTCGCTAGTTACTTTGTTACAGTTGTGAAAACTTACTCGATTGTTAATTGCTTACAATTGAATTGAGAGAGAGTGCTAGCAAAACATAAACTACCAAGCTTGTCGACTGTTGTGGCCAGCCAAACCAAGATTTGTACAGTAGTTACACAGATTTTTTTCAACATTCAAAGCACCTGGGCAACATTCATGCCAGGCACTGCTGTAACCGTAGCATGCTACATAGGCTGAAGCAAGAGCATTACAACTAATCTGCTCACAAAACGGCACACACACACACACACACACACACACATGCACCCACTGTTACTATGACAACTAACATAGCAATATATGGAACATAAACATTTAATAAGTTACTTGCAACTTGCCGTTTCTTTGGTCAGTATTTTTTTTTTTTATACGGAAAACTGGTTTGTGAATATAGTCAGCGCAGGTGAAACGGCAGGTGATATTGACCTGAATGGAATAGAAGCTGTCTGCATATCAAGTGTTAAATTCTATTCACTTACACTCTCGCAGCAGAGGCGAATATCCATAACAGGAGGAAACATGATTGACAGGCAGTGTTCATCATGCCTGATTTCCCAGTATCTCATTTATCAAGTGTTTGTTTGCTGAATCATGTCACTGCAGTCTGCTTATAATCAAAGGGAGATAACAGTATGTGAATCTTTTTTTCTATTAATGTGTTAGTAATACAGACTCAATGAATTTTCCCATATGTTTGAAACAGTGTTGGCTCAAGCATTTAGGGTGCCCTAAGCAACATTTCATTTGGGGCCCCTCTCCCCTGTCGGTCAGGGGCTACCTAGTAGTCAGCGGCCCCCTAGCAGTTGGGGGCCCTAAGCGACCGCTTATGCCGCTTATGTCTGTAACCCGGCCCTGGTTTGAAATATGAACCAGAGACTTGACTGGAAGCTTGCTGGTGAACTGTGAAGTCATCTACAGCTGTTGTGCCTTTAAGGAAGTCTGGTAACCTGGTTTGCGTCAGTAAGTATCCTATAAATATGTCAAATGTAGTTTCACTACAGTTCAAACTAAATAATTAGCAGTGTAGTAAAGAAGATAATTGCTGAAAGCCTGCATATTAAGATAGGATGCAAATGTCACAGGTTTGTGAAGAGCTTCACAATAACTATAACCATCACCAAGACATTCTATATTTTTGTTGTTGGAAAAACACAAAATATCGGAGACTGTCTTCTATAGATTCTCATTCTGTTGCGCTTTTCATTTGCTGAACGTCCAGGGATAACACATAGATGACATCAAGCCTTTGATTTTAACATTTATGTTAGGATATATTTTCAGGAATTTGAAACTCGATTAGACAAAAGGGAATGATGGAGTAGAGAGCTTTTGCTTTTAAAGAGGAACTGTCATAGGCCACAGATAATTATCTTACAGGAACATAAAAAAATCAACTTAAGCATCAAACCTATGTTACGCTACATCCCCGTAGAAAACAGGAAACAAGATTTTGTCGAGACCAAAGAGTTGTTGATCTGATGGTTACGATGTGAAATAGTTGTCTGGTTTGAGCCAACGGGCTGAGGGATGTTCCAGGTCTAGGAAGATTAAAAAAGTTTTTCATCTGTCTGTCGGATCACAGCTGGAAAGCAGGAGAGGACGGGTTTGTGCGTCTGCACGTGTCAAAAGTAAAAAATGAACAGAAACAGAGTGTATTTGAGTGTGTGTCTGTGTGTGTGTGTGTGGATGTGTGCGTGTGTATGTTGTTTTTGAGAGAGAAAATAATGAGGATTTACGTGGGTGTGTGTGCCAGACAGACATCAAGTGTGGTAATGGGTGTGTGTGTGCATGTGTTTGTGTGCGCGTATGTTTGTGTGCGCGCGTGCGCGAGTGTGTGTATGTGTGTGTGTGGCAGGGGTGCATTGGCAGAGAAAGAGTATATGCATGCACTTGTCAGTGACAGCATGGCTATCAGAAATCTGAGACAGCTGGTTGCTCAGTCTCACCCTAGCACCCCCCTGAGGGTGAACCACACCAGATACCTCCACCCCAGCTGTTCCCTGAATGTGTCTGTGTGTGTGTTATGCCAGATAACTGGGTGGTACATTTTGAGTTAGACATGAGCAACTTATGGGCAGTGTGTGGTCGAACTGTTGCCATAGCAACCGAGGTGAGCCCAATTTAGGAGAGTCCGTAAATTTACATTGGCGCCTCCTACAACACTCGGTTTGGAAGCATACGATTGTTTATAATTAGCGAGTCTGTCGCGCTGTGTGAGTTTGTGAATAAATCGTCCTGCACACCGTATCTAGTACTCATCCACTAGTTCACTTAGCGGCAAGAATCACTGAATATTCAGTATATTGTGGAAGCAATCCCGCATCATCTTCATTTGGCAATGATATTTAGTTCATGAATCCTTTGCTGTAGATGAATATAGCACACCGTGACCAGTGTGATTTCATCCTGTACATGAGGTAATGTGTGTATGAATGCTGTGATGAATCAATACCAATCGAGTCATCAAGGTCTCAGTGGCCTGCTGTTTGTGTTGCTGTCATTAAAAATGAGTAGTATGCAAATCTTCCTGGAAACGGCCTTTCTAAAGAGTTACTGTTATGAGGCCAATGTTCGTGTTAAAAGAAATAAAGAGTTACTGTTATGAGGCCATTGTTAGTGTTAAAAAATATATAGCGTTACTGTTATGAGGCCATTGTTAGTGTTAAAAGAGATAAAGTGTTACTGTTATGAGGCAATTGTTAGTGTTAAAATTTAACTCTGTAAGGTGTCAAGGGTTCACAGAATGGCTCACTGCCTGTGTTTCAAACTTTATTTGCTAAGTATATTGACCCATACCCAGACTTTACAGTCAATTCCAATGAAATAATGGATTGCCAAACAATATCGTTACAAAATCCCTTGCAGAATGTTGAGAAACATCAAATTACTTCAAAACAAATTACTTCAAAACAACATTTTAAAAAGGAGATATTCTCTGAAAAGTATTTGTAATCTTGTGATTCTTGGTCATATAATGTTTGATATTTCAGTTAATGCCAATCCAACTCACATTCACTCCTTGAAGGAGATTTAATTGTAATTCACTGCACAAACCATTGAAACTGTCACAACAGTAGAAAAACACAAATAAATGAAAACATGTATATAACATCCTACTCCACAACTTTAGATGGTGATTGCCGGTTCCGAAAATGGTCCCAGTGGACGACACTGAAGAGTGTTGCATAATTGATGTTGTTACTTTTAATTCCCCTCAAATTACTGACATTAGGGTGCCATTGTATAACAGGAATTGAACTATTCATGTCTCTGTAATTCTATGATTACACTGCTCACTCGTGTTGCCAGTTGGACATGGGCAGAGAGGCACATTTCTTTTGGAGCGGATGGTCGAGGGGGCCAGAAAATAATTCTGAAAAATAATTTGTACTCTGCAATTTCACCATTTTCAACATGATTTTACAGGGTTCCTCAAGGATTACATTTTCTTCTTTCAGTGTGACCCATCTAAGGGTTCATAAAAACTGGAAGCAATTTGGGATGGACTCCAGCTATATTGTTTTTGATATTTTCTTTGTTGGCTGTGAAAAGAAAGAGAACTCACTTCATACATTTACTGTGAGCATGTATAAAGTTTCAGCTTGGAAACTGATGTAAGCTCATCAAATAACAATTCAAGTTTGCTGTGAATGTCTACATGAGGGAGTGTTTCTGATAATTAAAGCAGTTTATCCTAAAACCAGCCAGTAGGGTGTTTTGTTAGTTTGTGTGTTCCTCAGTGCTGCAGGGATCTAGAGGATAGGCAGCAGGAACAATGTGCAACGTTTGAACAGTATAAGATGGTGTCTTCCTCAACAGTGTGGATTGAGAGGAGTTAGTTTACATCATGCCCCCCTCTGTCCGGGTAAACAAAGCGGTACCAAAGTATCTCCTCTAAGACTCCAATAACTCATTTTAACCAAGCCTGAATGATGGCAATTCAACAAAGATATTCAGACTTTCCTCTTTATGACTGGTCCTCGAAAGGAATGGCAGCAACCAAGCTGAGACTCTTGATATGGGCAATGGACCTAGAGATGAATACAGTGAAACTGTAGCACCAGTATAATATAAATGGAGAAATTCTGTGGCTGCATTTTTACGCATTAACTAACAAGCTGTGACCTTTGGGTTCTGGCTCACTGGGATGAACCAGTCACAAAGTTTCACACAGATGATGCACATCTGATTGAAAATCAGGTTGAAAATCAACTCTAAGTTTTATGGACAGGCTGTTTACTGGCATAACTCATTGTTCCTTGTGCTTTTTCCAAAAACCCTAGTTAAAACCAAATTGTGTAGTAAAACATTTGTCAGTAATGACCAGAAGTACTACATAGTTATTACGTCAACATGTTGTTAGCCAACAGTAGCTACAAACCTTAGCAAACATAAGCCAGCCACGCTGTAACGCAACGTTAAAGCAAGCTAACGCCTATTAACGAGCAGCAGCAGTTAGCTAGCTGTCACTATTACAGTAGGCGAGTCTTCCATGCACTCGCACAACACTGGTTCAATAATGTTATTGTCATTGTCTTTGCATTAAAAAGTGTAGCTAAATTGTTACATTGTCTGTAGCATTTAAGATACACTGGCTAACTAACATCAGCTTAAATAAACATGTTGCTTTTTTCCATCAAGCATTATGTTTTACACATTTGTCCCCTAAATTAACTATGACTGTCCAACATGGTTCTGGGGGATTATGTAATTTAGTATATCTATGTCTGTGACAGACTAATTTGCATGTTTCGTTAGGGTACATTACAACACTATGCTAAAATATATGATAAGTTACAAATTTATAAAAACATCTGATTTGTTACGAGATTAAGATTTAAGGTTAGGCATCACAGTACTGAAGACGGGTAATGGTTAAGGTCAGAAAACAAAAAGTATAGGTTAGGGTTAAAGCTCGATATAACAGTACCAAGGTTGATTTCTATACATACGCTTTTTGAAATTGTAAACTAGAATTAATCAATGAACACAACAGGGGATATAGATTTCTTTTATTAGGATAGTCTTTCCAATCATGTTACTTTTTTATTTCTTCATATAAGAAAGCCCAGTTCATCTATCTTAAAAATACAATATACTTCAGACAGAAAACACCACTTATTAGAGAACATAATACAGCAATGTACATGCAATGTCTTGGCATGAGGTTCTGCTCCTTTGGGGCAGTGCCGGCTCTAGCCTTTTGGGGGCCCTAAAAAAACTTTTTGTTGGGGCCCCCTCTCCCCTGTCGGTCGGGGGCTCCCTAGCAGTCGGAGGCCCCCATCAGTCAGGGGCCATAAGCAACCGCTTATGATGCTTATGCCTGGACCTGGCCCTGCTGTGGGATAATTCTTTGCCATCACCTGATTGTTTATGCAATACTTCCAACAATAAAATAAACATAATATGACTAACAGCAATCCCCATAGCTAATGAGCAACGTACGCAGTATTGATCCCGCCCACAAAGGAAACACAGAACCAAACAGGTGTTTTTGTTTTTAACCAGCATGCTAGGACGACCATCAGCATATTAGATGTCAGTAACCTGATGCCTAAATAGACAGGTATAAAATCTGACATTGTGATAGGAGCAATCTGCATCGGCTGATGTATCGCTGACCAATAACCACTCAGGTTTCCTGGCTGAACTGCCTAGGCTAATTTCTTATGAACAATTAGCAGGTTTGTTCAAAATGATTTCATCCCCTAGGCCAGCAGTCCAGAAGTATTTTTAAATCCATGCAGCCAGATTAGAAAACCTTTGCCTTTATCAAGTCCTATATTCATTTATATATAATATATTCCCGTTTACGAGACAGGGGGACCCATTTAACATCCAAAAAACGGCAACCTAAGTAGAGCAATGTCAGTTTTACTGCCTGGTGATTTGGTATTATATTCGCACCATAGGTAAGCGTGCCCTCATACCATAGCTGTGGGCCTTAAGGTGCTACGAGTGTTGTAGCTCCACCTGTTGTAGCTGGTCATAGCTTCTGCACTACCTGACTAAATTCTGAGAGACACTTTTAGCTTTGTATTGTTCGCTATTCACACTACCAATCTGCTTGTGAAACAAGTCTGGTAAACCACTGAGATACAATTGTACTCAAAAGTTTGCATTCCCTTGGAAGATTGGTAATATTATCCCATTTGTAAAGAAAACATGAGTGAGTAGGCAAAAGACTTGTCTTTTATTTTTTATGGGATTCATATTCAACTTTAGGTTATAACAGAATGGCACAATCATAAAACAAAACATGGTAACACAGAAAAAAATAAACTGACCCCTGTTCAGAAGTCTGCATACCTTAAGGTCTTAATACTGTGTATTGCCCCCTTTAGCATCAATGACAGCGTGCAGTCTTTTTTAATAGTTGTCTACGAGGCCCCGAATTCTTGCAGGTGATGTACTGGCCCATTCGTCTTGGCAAAATGCCTCAAGGTCATGCAAAGTCTTTGGTCGTCTTGCATGAACCGCACGTTTGAGATCTCCCCAGAGTGGCTCGATGATATTAAGTTCAGGAGACAATGATGGCCACTCCAGAACCTTCACCTTTTTCTGCTGTAACCACTGGAGGGTCAACTAGGCCTTGTGCTTAGGGAATTAGGCCTTGTCGTGCAGGAAAGTCCAAGTATATCCCATGCGCAGCTTTCGTGAAGAAGAATGCAAGTATTTTCTGATAACATGCTGAATTCATCTTGCCATCAATTTTCCACACTGTCTTTTTCCAGAGCAGCCTATTTTTCTCCTGAGGTTACATGTGGGTTTTACTTTGTATCCCGAACAATTCTTCTGGCAGTGTTGGCTGAAATCTTTCTTGGTCAACCTGACCATGGCTTGGTACCAAGAGATCCCTGAATTTTCCACTTTAAATAAGTGATTGAACAGTACTGATTGGCATTTGCAAGGCTTTAGATATCTTTTTACATCCTTTTTCATTTTTATAAAGTTCCATTACCTTGTTACGCCGGTCTTTTGACAATTCTATTCTGCTCTCCATGGCTCAGTATCTAGCCTGCTCAGTGCATCCAAGTGAAAGCTAACAAACTCATTGACTATTTATACACAGACACTAATTGCAATTTAAAAAACCACAGATGTTGGAAATTAACCTTTAATTGACATTTTCACCTGTGTGTGTCATCCTGTGTGTCTGTAACTAGGCCAAACATTCAAGGGTATGTAAACTTTTGATCAGTTCCATTTAGGTGATTTCTGTTATCATTATGATTTAAAATGGAGCCAAACACCGATTGTGATAATACATGGCTTCATATGATCACTATCCTTAAATAAAAGACAGGGATTTTTTGCATGATGACTCATATTTTCAAAATCAATGCCAAAATGTCCCAATTTCTGCCAGGGCATGCCAACTTATGCGCACAACTATATCTTCAAACATATATATATATATAAAAAAGAAACAAAAGATAACACATTGAGCTAGTTCCTATTTACATTTTTAATGCACATCAAATCCATTTGCTTTCTGTCTTTCTCTCATTTTCATCCGGATGTTATTCCTTGCCTGAAGCTCAACGCTCCATTTCCCCAGTGCCTAATGAAGAAGCCTTGCTGCTGATATTAACCAATGCATGCTCCCAGCTCCTCTCCTCTCAGCATGTCCCAATGTCCTTTACATGTTGTCACCAGAGATAGTACAAAAAGACAGCCATCCAACTTGGAGGAATGCCCTCATTATTTTTAGGTATGGGCAGAGACACTCTTGTGGGGATCACAGTGGGGAACCTTCAGGGCCCTCTACGCCCTCAGAGATGGCCTAAGGATAGAAACAAATATATATTTTAATCTATTATAACTTGGAATTTTGTTTTAATTAATAACATATTTTTTCCTTAATTGTATTGATCTTCCTATTGAATTTGTGTTGGAAAAAGAAGAGTTAATATCCATGTGAAAAAAATATCCAATCAAAATTTTCTGTGACAGTATCTTGGTAGAAAATATATTGCTCTGCTCAACACTCATTGGCTAGGTCCTCAGGCTTTGAATAGAAGGCACCAGCCAACCTCTTAGACATTGACTTCAGTTAGAAAAGCATTTTGGAATGACAGTAAAATCAGCCAATCACAAATTGTCTTGTAATTGATGGGACAACTGCATGACGCCTTAAGGCCCTGTAGAGGGCCTAAGTGTGCATCCCTTATTCAGAGCCAATAGCGAGCCTTATCTTGTTTTCTCTTGCTTGAGCCTATAGCTAGCTGGCTAGCTTTTTGCAGCGAGTGTGTGTAAAGATGGCGATGGCCCGACTGTGAGCCCTGGCTTTGATCTTAATCGAAAAAGGACTTATTTTGGATTAAAAGTAGAAAGACAAGCTACATGAACCTGCCATTTCCCATTTCATAAAGTAGGACAGGAGAAAGGATAATCATAATGGTGAGTGGACTTTTCATCAACATCTTGCTTTTTGTTGCTATCTCGTTCATATCATTTTGAATGCAATGTATAAAATATTTTAACTTAGATCCCTCGTTATAGGGTGAAAACAAAGGAAATGGCGTTGTCATTGGAAGTACTGGGTAGGCCTACATGACATTTCCTGTTGGGGTGATTTTTTTTTATTGTTGCATGCTTGAGATAGAACATCCAATAGCCTGCAGAGCAACTTTTCTCTTTGACAGCATTTGCTGTCCGTGGTCTTGAAACAATTTTGGCAGATTTTTCTTTGAAATGCCTGTATTTTCTTCTGATGTGGTTCCTGCTATCTATTTTATTTGCAGCCGTTGTGGGCCTAGCTCCAATATTCACGGGGCATAGCCAGGACATTACAGTATTATTATTCCCAATTTTTTTAAATAATTGTGTTGGGTTGTGTTTTTGAAAATAATAGAGTTTAACCTAAGTAGTTAGCATTACACAACTTTTACAGTCTTTTAATCCAAAATCTTGACAAAGGCAATGCCCATGTCCTTGGACTGATGCATTAGCCATAGGTGAAGAGACCAAAGATGACTACACTTGTCAGCCCTACTGGAATTGGGCCAGATGCAACAATATTTTGAACAAAGTTCCAAGCATTTTCCAGGAGCACCAGGACATCATGATCCAGTGCAGAAAAATTGTCTGATATTCATTACTGACACCACCATAGAGAGCAAATTAAAGTGGCAATGTTATGATTTGACCCTATAATAATTTTTTCATTCTGTGTTTGGCCTTTCATGAGGATTGTTTAATAGGTGCAACATGGCGGGACCACCCTCTCAAAAATAATGGATGGTCCAGTGGAGTTTGTCCCATGTTGGTGACGTCCCAACGGAAGCCACATCTTGTTTTTAGTGGGCAGGAGTGATAGTCAGTTAGGTCACTCCTCTGCCCATTTAAACCTTAAATCAACATGTTTCACAATGGCTAACACACATTTCCTAAATGTGTACTACATTTTCCCAAAACTATAAACACACTTCTCGAAACGTACACTTTACTGACAAAACCCCAGAATTCTCATGCAAAACCATAAGTTATAATCCAAACCAAATTATCTACCATATAAATTCAACTTTATCTTCAAAAGTCACACAAAAGCTTCAAATACAATGACACTACTGAATACCCATTGCACAGCAGTGAGTGGAATGGAAAGCACTATTATAAAACGGTATTAATGAATCGATAACAATAATGTATTCCAGAATTCCCACTAACAATTTTGCACTTTGCATGATTATGATTATTATATGATTATTAAAGACTGTTGAATGATTATTACTATGATTATTACAGACTGTGAATGTAACGTTATAAGAATGCAGGACACAGGAGCAGAGGCACATCAAATGAAGTAAATCCAAGTAAATCCGAGAACATCCAAGAACATGTGACAGACAAGATACACTAGGGCAAGAGACACTAATGACAGACAAGAAACAGTAGGACATGAGGAAATTAAATAGGGACTTAACAAAGGGTTAACGAGACAGTGGAAACCAATTACAAAAATGAAACTAAACTAAACATAGAAACAGGACATAACTACACAGAACACAGAAATATAGAGACCAGCACGGCACACTAGAAGATAAGTAAACAGAACATAGAAATGTAACGACCGGCAAGGCACACTAGAACATAAGTAAACAGAACATAAAAATGTTATGACCGGCACGGCACACTAGAACATAACTAAACAGAACATAGAAATGTAACGACCGGCAAGACACACTAGAACATAAGTAAACAGAACATAAAAATGTTATGACCGGCACGGCACACTAGAACATAACTAAACAGAACATAGAAATGCCATGCTATGCTGTGGCGGTCGTTACAGTAAATGATATACAGAGAATGCTGAAGTGTATAGAAAATATACAAAGTCTATGATTGTTCATTTTGGGGTGGGTTTTGCATTGTAATTCACCAAAACCTAAAAAGTACAAATTAGGCCCAGATTATAAAGGTAAAAATAAGTGGGAGGGGGCAGCAACAACCCCACCCCCACCACCTCTACTTATGCTTATAAGGTTATTGTCATAAAAAAAATTTTTTATTTGGCTTCAGCATCCTGTGTCTGACCTGAGTCTGAGATTTCCACCAAATTCTCAGGCTACATTTTCTGTTTTCATTTCTGAAAGCAGCAGTGAAATCTCTCGGGTTTGTCTGTACTTTCCGCCCAGATTCCTTCATTGTCATGTCATGTACAGTACAAGAACAGTTGCACTGTTACAAATATCCTTAGAGATTATTCCTCTCCCTCATCCACCTCCTCTCATTCTTCCTCTTCCCCTTAATCTCTCTCTGATGTTGTCTTCTATTTTTCCAAAACACAGGTGAGCTTACCTGTGGCCCATTTTACTTGTGCCAACGTCCTGATTGCTTATTGGCTCATTATTGCTACTTTGCTAGTTGCTAATTGCTAGTCTTTACACCTGGACAACTGTTTGTTGAGAGTGCTATAATTGCAATGATTTTAGTTTTGTTTTTGAATGGCTCTGTTTTCCACATGATGTTGTGACAATTGTGATCTACAAAGAGAGTTGTGTGTAGATTTTTGTAAAAAGAAAATGTGAATGGAACAGAGATTTGTATGAAAATAGGTGAATAGTGCTTATGGGTTTGAGTAAATGGTCTTCCTCAGCAAAATGAATTTAGCAAAATGGTTTTGTATGTACAGTATTGTTCATAGAATTATTTTTGTGTCTCAGTGCTTGTGAACTGCATGTAGCAATCCAAAGGTATGACTCAGAACTTGCAGGATTGATCCTTTTCCATGAATGTGGTGGTGTACCAAACGTTTTATGTAGAAGCAGCAGTGGAGACAATGAACAAGTAACAAAATGGGCAGCAGCTCTGTGACTTGGAGGGGGATGTTGCCGGCTGGAAGTTAATGTTGTCCACCAGCCAGCTCTCCGATGTTGAAAGGTCTTGTCTCACAGCAACTCGTATGTGAACATGAAAGCAGCAGCGTTGAAATCCACTAGTGGTTTTAATTGGCTGGCCTTACCATCGCCATCAGCCTAACCCTTTGAACATTATGGGCTTAAAGTGTGATCCACCCTAGTGACTTAAAAAAGGAAGTGAGTTCGGAAATAGTTTTCACGTTAACCTTATTCGCCCAAAGAAATAATTAATTTCTACAAAATAATTTCTACTTCCATTTACTTTAATTGAAAATGTTCACCAAAATGTCAAGACCTATCTAATACAATTGGGTCACCCCTAACACAACAGGCTCACTCCCATCTCCATTTACAACCACAATATACAGATGGCGATTTTTTGAGAATTTAGTAATTCTGTAAATCCACAATCTCTACATTCCAAATAGTCTCACACTGTTTACACTGTGCACCAGCAATTTGTGCCTGGGGATTAAGCTCTCTATAAGTGGATCCTGAAAGTGCAAAAATATACACATCAATTGATAGAAAAAGATTCAAGAAACTCCAGAACCACCTCCACTCTGGGAAAACCAAAGTGTAGACCATTGTACCCTCTTGCCAAACCTGCCTTATGAATAACGCTGCATGCCGTTTGCAACCACAGATAAGATGCTATAATGTTGATTCAGTACACCAAGGTAACCAGTGGCGTGTCCTTAATATAACCTCCTGTCAGAACAAGCAAAATCAAGCTAGCAGGTCATCACACCAGCATAGTGGTGTGAAAGATATTCACAGCTTCTCTTGTAAGTCAATCTAAGCAGGTCTGTTATTCATGCGTCCCTGAGGTAAACAAGTCTGTGTTTGTCTCATTCACACTGCTGTATGACTCAGACCTGGGTTAAAATACATTTGTATTTGAGTATCTGTTGTGACATAGTTTTTTAATACTCAATCATGTAACAGGTCAGTAACATGATTGAGTATTAAAAGATCATTCCAGAGAGGATGGGCCTGTCAGAATGAGTACGGGGAGGGGTTCACCACATTGTGAA
This sequence comes from Esox lucius, assembly GCF_011004845.1. Classification (NCBI taxonomy): domain Eukaryota; kingdom Metazoa; phylum Chordata; class Actinopteri; order Esociformes; family Esocidae; genus Esox; species Esox lucius. The sequence goes on along the minus strand of NC_047573.1, from coordinate 24,747,458 downwards.
AGACCGCATAGGCAAATAGTGCAACAATTTAAGAATAACGTTTCTCAACGTAAAACTCCAGGGTTTGGGGATTTCATTATCTACAGTACATAATATCATTAAAAGGTATTATGTACGATGTGATGTATGATATTATGTATAAGGAGGAATCTGTACGCAAGGGACAAGGTCAAAAATGCATCCGCCATGACAACGAAGCAACATATGCTGCCATCCAGACAACATCTTTTTCAGGGAAGGCCTTGCTTATTTCAGCAAGACAATGCCAAACCACATTGTGCACATATTACTACAGCATGGCTCCTTAGTAAATGTGACTGCCTTAACTAGCCTGCCTGCAGTCCAGACCTGTCAGCCATTGAAAACATTATGAAATGAAAAATACAACAAAGGAGACCCTGAAATGTTGAGCAGCTGAAATCCTATATCAAGTAAGAATGGGAAAACATTTCACTTTCAATACTACAGCAATTGGTCTCCTCAGTTCCCAAATGCTTACAGAGTGTTGTTTAAAGGAGAGGAGATGCAACACAGTATGTTTCAACACAATCTGTGTCTGTGTTGCTGACATCAAATTCAAAATGGGCGTCTGTTTTTCTAAAAACAAGAACATTTCTTTGGTTCATTATTTGATATGTTGTCTTTGTACTGTTTTCAATTAAATATTGGGATTAAATTATTTGCACATCATTGCATTCTGTTTTTCTTTGCATTTTTCAGAGCGTCCCAACTTTTTTGGAAACTGGGTTGCAAGAGAAAATGAAGCCAGGCTCATGTCCTCAAACATGGAAAAGGTACTTGGTCAATCAAACTGAAATAAGGACAATGTTCACCTGACCCATGTCAGTCAGTTCGTGACATATGTAATTTTGTTTTAAGAGTGGTGAGAGGCCTCAACATTGCTCAAGCTCCCTCAAGTCAGATGGGGAAAAAAATCCACATATTCTCAACTGTATTTATGTCCGGGCTTTGACTAGGCTACATCAAGATATAGACCTTTTTTTAAGCCACTACATTGTGACTTTGACTGCATGTTCATGGTCATTGTCCTGTTGGAAGATGAATGTTCTCCCAATTCCCAGGTCTCTGTCAGACTTCATTGGCTTTTCCTCTACGTATTCCAATGACACCAGGTTAGTTTTGCTGCATCCATTCTGAACTTTATCTTCACAAGCTTTCCAGGCCTTGATACAGAGAAACATTGCTATCTCATGATGCTACCACCTCAATGCAGAATGCGGGCCAGTGGTTGTAGCTTTGGTGAATCCTTCGGCACCCTCCTGGCCATCTTCCTCCTCTTCCACCCTCTTGCAGCTTCAAGTCTGGCTACTGTACTCCTTGACATACTGCAGGCTTGCTCAAAGGTTTGGAAAAACAGCTTTTTGCTATTACGCACCCCACTCATGGAATACCTTGCAAAGTACCTGTTACATTGATATTCTGGTGCTTTTCTGGTTTGCAGCTCTCAACATCAAAATTGCCAGCTCCCAATAAGGGGTTAATGTATAAATGCAGGACTTTTGGAGAACAGTATGCTGCCTCACACTTCAGGCTGCTTCAGTGAAGGCTGCTCCATTCTCTCTCTCCATTGCTCTACTTTGCCAATCCTCATCTGTCAGAGAACTTCTACCAAATAAGAATTGCACATGTAATGATTTACTTTGTATTTCTCAAAAGGGGAGATAAATTGGTAACGGTTAGATTGGGGTCAATTGTAACAGTTAAACGACAACCATGGCAATATTATGATCTTTAAAACATAGTTTTCTAGCAGGCTATGTAATTGGATCCCTCACAAAGAAAGATTGCCAATAAGGCGTCCAAAATTTCATCGCTTTAATGCAATTTCAAATCTGCAATTGTTTCTCTGAACCTGAGGCAGTAAGCTCAAGCTATTTTATTCTTCATTCAGTGGCAGGCTGTGGGAATAGGTTGGGTAACCACTGATTTAACTTCTGCAAGTTTTTCATTCAAAACATATTGCCTAGGGCAAAAACATAGCCTTCAGCTGTAACACTCTAGCTCAGCACCTGGATTAAAACAAGTTTAATGTCAACCCTTACAATAACTGCAGTCGGTGCAGTACAACTGTGATATGCTGAAAATACTGTGTCTAAATTGCAGTTTGTTATTTACAAAAATAATTTTGCATTCTATCTGCAGTTACACCTGAGTTGCAGATCTGGCTTTTCTCAGGCTTTTATAGAATAAATGAAATTTTTGCTGAAAATCCAGAAGATTCTGCATGTGTATTTATTCTTCAGTTATCAGAGTTTGACAGGAGAACTACTTTCTAAAAGGCCCAATATCCACAAAAAGTCTGAGGCCACAGAAGGAATAATACAGGTGTTTGAAGCGATGCACTTCGTCTTGTGCTATATGTGAGCGCCTTGTTTTGTCTGATCTGTGTTTTTTTCTGTCTTTAACTGTACATTAACTGTATGTGTAAACATCTATACACAGGGTCAAGCTGTAAAAGTGACCTTGGTCTCAGTCCGTGTTCCTTGTTAAAATAGAGGTAAAATAATAATAAGATTTTGTCTGGCTATATTTTTAAGATGATTAGAATGCTGTTTTGGTGACCGCTTTGATATGACTGTTGAACGTGAGGTCTGAGTCTATCAGAACACCAATATTACGCACTTGGTCCCTAGTTTTTATGGCCTGAGAATTCAGCTTGTTACTAATACTAGTTTTCTTGTTTTTGTTGCCAAACATAATAATTTGTGTTTTATCTTGGTTTAATTGTAGATCATTTTGTTTCATCCAGGTACAATATCTCACAAAAGTGAGTACACCCCTCACATTTTTACAAATATTTGATTATATCTTTGCATGTGATGACACTGAGGAAATGACAGTTTGCTACAATGTAAAGTAGTGAGTGTACAGCTTGTATAACAGTGTACATTTGCTGCCATTAATGTCTAAACCGCTGGCAACAAAAGTGAGTACACTCCTAAGTGAAAATGTCCAAATTGGGCCCAAAGTGTCAATATTTTGTGTGGCCATCATTATTGCAATTGCAATTGATTTGAGCATTGCTTATTGAAAACCATGCCTGTGAGAATTAACGATAGACATCTGTGGATAATAATCTGCTGTAAAATGTATAGATTTTTGTTTTTACATATGGCATGCCAGATTAGTGGAAAGTCGAGAAAGCATGAATTCTTGTTTCTACTGACAAACATGCTTAATGTTTGTATTTTTGCCAAACACCTGCAAAGATATCGCCTAGTCCTCAAGTACAAAACATCAGTGTTTACAATTCTGTTACAATTCTGCGTATATTCAATCCCTTAGGAAAACAGTGAAATAAATTAACTTAGCTTTTCGACAGAAAATAACAATAGAAACAGTAATTTCTACATGTAAATTTTAAGTTACTGTTTGTTGGTATGGTTTATAAGTGGTATAAACGCGAACGTTGTGTTTCTTGGTTTGATCAGTTACTTATGGCTGCATTACTGGCATCAAGCAAAGAAATGCAAGGGAACACTTTTCTACATTGCTTGTAAATTCTACAGCCGTAACTCAACACGAGCAAGACAACCTTAGATTTTCCAACAATATCTATTTCTATTATATCTATTGTTTATGTTTTTGCCGGACCGCGTAAGTGGAGCCGGCCAAAAAGAGTGAATGTCTCTTACTGACTGAGTGAGTGGGTGAGTGACTACTAGCCCTTGTCAAATGGCGTAGTGGTTAGAGAAGCGGTCTACGGAATAACAGGTCCTGCGTTTGACCTCCTGTCATAGTCAATACGCATTATGCCTTCGGATTTGTTCCGGACAAACCAAAGCTTTGTTAGCTACAACCTTCAGCAGCTACTTTATAGGAAGCCTAAAATAAAACCGTTCTGGTGGGTATTATGATATGTTCAGGATAGACAAACACTTTGCTGGCTACACGATTCTCTCGTCTTTTCACTATATGAAAAAGTCAGTTATCGTCACCTATATTGATAGATACTGTATCAATGTAATTCATGAATGGCTAATTAGCTGTTAAAACCGCCAGTGACAAAAGAGGATTTGGATTGACAAAAACTTTCCTGTCTACAACCTAGTAGATATGTTATCGGAAGCCTTAAATGAAACTGTTTACTGTTATATTGCAACTATTTCTGGTGGATTTTCAAATGATGTCTTAGGATTTGTTCAGGATAGACAAAAACGTAGATGACTACACGATACTCTCGTCTTTTCACTTAAGGAGAAAATCTGTTATCGTCACCTATATTGATACAGTAGTTATTGTATCAAAGTAATTTACGAATGGCTAATAAGCTGTTAAAACGGCCAGTGGCAAAATCCATACAGAACATTTATGCTGTTTGTGGTGGAGGTAATTTATTCAGTAACGTTACTCTGTTTAACACAATGCCTAATGGTGTCTAGTGACATATTACTGGCTATTAGGCTTTTTAAACTGCCAGTGGCAAAAGCCATACAGTTCATAGATGCCATTAGTAGTGGAGGTAAACTTAATTAGAAACGTTACTCAGTTTAACCCAATTCTTAATGGTGTCTAACAAAATATTTAAACTTGGCGTGATGTTAATGCATGAAAACATTGTATAATGTCAAGAGGCTATACTGACACCCAGCTGCTGTATATTTCTGTGGCGTAGTGGTTAAAGACAGCCTTTCAACTGGGCGACCCGGGTTTGAATATCAAGAGGCCAACAGTTACTTTTTATTGCGGCCGGCTAAACTTGGCTTGCCTGGTTTCTTGTTTAAAGTGTTTTTTTCATCTTCTAAAGATTCTTATCTTATCCTCAGATTGACATTTTGTTATGGAGGCGTTTATCTACGTTTGCTGTGAAATCTGATATTGTGCTAATTTAACCTTAACACAAAGCATGCATCACCATCAAAGAAAACACTGATGGTTTCATGACCGAAGCAATCTGTACACTGTCTTGTTTGTTTATTATGCTAAATTATAAACTTGCAATATGCACATTATAAAAGACAGATAGCCTTCATAATGATGTGGCAATGTTTATTAAATAAACAGATACATCATCATGTCAATCTAATTAGTTCAGAAGAAAGTCAGGTAAAGAGAGAAACTCAAATGTGTAAAACCCACATGCTGTGCAGAACATGGTTCTTATAAAGAATTCCACAAGGGCTGTCAGCATAAGGGCCTTGGTAATTTTTTAAAGATTTCTACCAATGATTGAAGTGCACAGAAAATTATTTTATGAATTAAAAGGGACTGTTAATAATGAAGTTATCCATTGCCTAATTGGCCACAATTAAAGGGCTTCCATTGCCATTCATTACGTAGGATCTATGAGTGAACTTAAAGAAACATTTCATGGTAATTTTTTACCTGATGGTACAGTACTTGATGAGTAATTCAGCTCTTTTGAGCCGATGGGATAGAATGTCCTTAACCATTTCAATTCAGTGACATTTCAAAGAATGCTTTTCACTGAACTCATTTGATAAAGATGGTAGAACTTTTCTTAATGAATACAAAAGCTCAGATTCATTAAGTATGAAAACTTAAGTCTTATTATTATCATATCCTTGCTCTATATAAAGATAACAAACGCAATTCTGGCCACTCCGCTAGTTTTCCACCTGATTACAGTTGATCTCTCAGTTGGCGCTTGCGTTCTATTGGACTATCATTCATGGCAGAACAGTCATTGGCAAATGTGATCACTTGTGGCATTGAGAAGAAGGTCATATAAGCATCAGGGACCAAAATCCAAATGATTAAATGCATATCAAAACAAATGACATATTGCCTGGAGCAGGGAAACCTTCCCACTGTGCCAGAGATACTGCTGTGATTTGAGAATGCATAGCCACTTTATTCCAGCAAAACAAACAGCAAAATCATTATTTATGATATTCTGAGAGAGAATGAAGGCAATCTCTTCCCTATTTTTTTCTTTTCATTATACTTGGTTGATATCAAACCATCCTCACCTTACCTTCACTGACGTTTCTCAACAAAGAAAAGAAAATCAGTTTGGTTTTCTAAGGTGAGGTTTGTCAAAAAGACTTAGTCAATAAAGAAGTTCTGGATGGCAACTTCAATCATTATATTTTCAAATATTTCTTCAGGCTACTACGTAATGCTGCACTGTTTAGCTTTGTCATTATGGGCTATTGTTTGTTGATTGATGAAGAAAATAATCCTATATTATTTAATAAGGCTGTAATGTAAGAAAAATGCGGAAAAAGTGAAGTGGTCAGAACACTTCCCTAATACAATGTATTAATCTGTCTTTCTTTTTTAGATTCCAATTGGAGAGATGATTGGCTTCCCAAACTTGAAAATTTAGTATTTGTCTGCAGATATCTGGGTTGCAAAGTTTTGGGTTGATGATGCCCTTGTATCATTCCGTTGGAATAAAGAATAGAGCTTTAGGATTGCCACACACATTCTAAAGGCACAATGTTTATGTCTCCTATTTTCATTGAGAAGTCTTTTTTGTTTACCATAATACCATTATGCATAGCACAATTCATATTTGGAAGCAAATTAAAGTACCCTTTGTACTTAGACCACCGACGATCCCTTTCTCCCAACAACGGTGATTCCTTTCCTTTGCGCTTTCCAGCCTTTGAGGGAAGGGAACATTCCTGTTTCCTTTACATAGTTTTTTGTTTGTTTTTGTTCTCCCCTTTTATTTGTGTGTTTATAAAAACATAGGGAGAATAAAGAGAGTTGATAAAGCAATACATTACTGGCCCTCTGTATAAAGGCTTATTCATGCAATAACTGTCAATAATTTCTGCCATACAACCCACATATCAATCAGTTACCCATCAAAATTCCTAATGGTGCAGAGAACCTTTGACAAATCTATTTTGAGATTCCAGCAAACACATCAAAATGCTCATCCTATTTGTGCTCACAGGGAAGACAACAAAGTCAAATGACTCTGAATGAAAGACTAAGTATAAACAGAGACTCAATTAACAAACCGAATTGAATAAGAGTCAAATGACCCGTGTTGCACTCTATAGCTGGATTAAGTCGCCCAGTCATAATTACAATATGTTCAGAGTCTAACGAAAGCTTGTTACATAACAAAATTCACAGCATGGGTGGTAGCAGTTGATTAGATTGGGGTCATATTATATAAGACTGTCTTTAAAGCTTCCAGACTGCCAATTACTGTGCATTACAATAACGTCCAATAATAACAGGTGTTTTAATATTTAATCTGCCTTAAAACATGGTGCCAAAGTGAGATAGAGTCAGGTCAAGTCAAGTTGAGGCAGCAATATTAGCAGCTGTTGGGATTTTAAATGAGGAATGACATTTAGAAGTCACCTTTTCTTTTTCTTTGCTCTGCAACTTCAGGGCCCTTTGCCTGGGATGTATATTCCCATTCTGGAACTTAAGAGAAAATGGAATGACGGGAGTGCTTGACAACCACCTCACACCAATCAACTGGCCAGTGTCAGACTTTTAGAAATAAGGGTTCCAAAAGGGTTCTTCTTAAGGGGTTGAAGTTCTTCCCAGAACCATTTGCTTTTGAAGAAAGTGTTCTTCAAGGGTTTTTTGTAAGACTAAAGAGTTCTTCAAGAATTGTTGAAATCATGGGTGTTAGAAAATCTCAAATATTCAAATGTTTACCCATGTTTCAAATGTAGATGTATGTGGAATCCCCTCAATCAAGTCATTTGACTTGTGTTCTGGCATAGTTGATATCTTTACCATCATTTCATGCCATACAATAGTTATTCTTTCAAATAAGATTATTTTTAGGTAATTTTCATGCTTAAATGGGATAGAGACATAGACATGAAAGTTGGGGAGAGAGAGGGAACTACATGCAGGAAAGGGCACAGGCTGGATTCAAACCCAGCCTGCTGCTGAATGAACTCAGCCTTGTGGTACACACTCTACCATTGAGCCAACACATTTGGCGACTGATTAGTTCCTCCAAGGTGAGATACAGTGTGTTTTAGGCTGTGGAACTCTTACCCTACAAGGGCCGAAGCCTGCTTGTTTTCTGTTCTACCTCATTGTTAATTGGACCCACCTGGTGTCTCAAGTCTGAATAAGCCCCTAATTACTACAAGGCTTAGTCCTTACCGCAGCTGTCCGGGTTCAAATCCAACTCCCTCTTTCCTGTCTATTTCTATCCCATGCGCATAAATTGTTGATCGTTGATCATTCATTATGGCATGTTTACTGTTTTGGGTGTGTTACTAACATAGTGAAATATGCCTACATTTTTGTCTAATCTAATGAGTAGCAGAATACCTCCTTGGACCATGATGCTAGCCTTACAGTAGGAAAACTGGAATTTCGATAACATCCACTTCATTACCAATCCTACATACAGCAGAAGTTGCTTTCGGAGGTTAAGGACCTCCCCCATCTTTAATCGATGGCTTGTGTCTACAGTCGGCTGCTTTAGGCTTATCTCTCGAGTGGGGCCAATGTGCAATCACCTGTCTATCTGTGTAGGAATTAATACTACACGCTGGATTGAAGTGATAGAACATCAGAAACTTCAGGTAAGCTAAATGTAATATCTTATTTCAGCATGTTTGGGTCTAGCTAAGAACTTTATGGTGAAAGGTGATCAGTTTTAATGCTAGCATTTGTTTCTTGCTTTTTTGGTAGAAAAGAACTATATAGCCTGGACAAACTATGAGGTGTGCCTGTGGATTGAACAAGAGGGTTTAGGTGTTTACACACTGGTGAGATGGTATAAAGCATTATCATTATCCGTGTTGTCCAATTAAAACCAGAACACAGAAGAAATATCTAAAGCATCTTGAATTGTATCATCAACGTGAGATCAATTTTGTTGTTGAATGAGGCCAAAATGGATGCCTCAGAAAATATACACTGCTCCAAAAAATTAAGGGAACACATAATCATCACAATATAAAACCAAGTCAGTTAAACTTCAGTCTGTCCAGTTAGGAAACATAAGTGATTGTGAATCAATGTCACCTGTTTTGGTGCAAATGAAAGTGACAACAGGTGCACAGGAGAGGCAACAGCAAGACAACATCCAAAAAAGGGAATGGTTTTGCAGGTGGTGGCCACAGACAATAGCTCTCTCCTTATCCTTCCTGACTGATTGTTCTCTAGTTTTGTATTTTGCTAGTGTCCTTGTCACTACTGGTAGCATTGGGCAGTACCTGCAGCCCATTCAGGTTGCACAGGCAGTCCATCTCCTCCAGGATGGCACACAAGGAGAGCTGGACAGGGTCGTAGAAGGGCGTCAACCCAGCAGCAAAACTGGTATCTGCTCCTTTGTGCGAGGAGGAACCGGATGGCTACTGGTGTGCATGTTTCAAGCTCCATGAGGGTGGCATGAGGGCCCGACGTCCGCTAGTGGGATCTGTGCTCACAGCCCAGCACCGTGCAGCTTGATTGGGGTTCGCCAGAGAACATCAGAATTGGCAGGTCCGCCATTGGCACCATGATCTCTTCATGGATGAGTGCTATGATTAATGTTATGCTGCCTGCAAAATCATACAGCATGATTGGTTTGGCAGTGGGTCAGTGATGGTCAGGGTAGGCATATCCTTGGGGGGTTGCACAGACCTCCATATGCTAGCCAATGGTACCCTGACTGCTGTTAGGTACCAGGATTAAAACCTCAGACCCATCGCCAGACCTTACGCTGGTGCAGTGGGCCCTGGGTTCCTCCTGGTGCAGGACAATGCCTGGCCTCATGTAACCAGTGTGTAGGTAGTTTCTAGATGATGAAGGCATTGATGCCATTGACTGGCCCTCACGTTCCCCAGACCTGAATCCAATTGAGAACCTCTGGGATGTTATGTATTGGTGCATCCGACACTGCCAAGTAGCGCCACAGACTGTCTAGGAACTCACTGATGCCCTGATCCAGGTCTGGGAGGAGACCCCCCCCCCCCCCGGACACCATCTGCTGTCTCATCAGGAGCATGCCCAGACATTGTCAGGAGTGCATACAGGCACGTGGGGGCCATACATGCTAATGAGTCTCTTTATGAGTTGCCGTGATGAAAGGTACGCAAGTTGGAAATAGTTTACTTTGATTTTCAGTGTGAGTTTGAATCCAGTCTTCAATCGGTTGTTGACTTTTGTTTCCATGGACCATTGCTACGTAATTTTGTTCTCAACGAATGACACAATGAATAGTAAAGATTTCAATGTTTAATGTATTTCATTCATCAAGACCCAATGTGTGTGATTAAAGTGTTTTCTTATTTTTTTGAGCAATGTATTTTAATGTGAAAACTGTAGTGTTCCCTCATTTTCACCTGATTGTGTGCCAGTGGAGGCTGTTAGTATAGAAGTTGGAGGACTGGCTCATTCAATCTGTTCAACTGCCAACGTTATGTGCCCATACTCCCACTTCTCTCATTGGACCCTGCATTACCTTGTTGTATGTAAATGGCTTGCTGCTTCATCTGGTGTAGAAAGTGGACCTTGGCATGATGCTACTAACTGTCTTTTTTCTTTTCTCTCTTTTCTATGTCACCATTGCCGGAGATTTCATGAATTTATCTGTTGAGGGCAGCATGATGTCCCTGGCTTGTGTCCTGTCATTTGCTGATTCCACTGGTCCTATGTTCTTTTTGGGACCTACACAGCCTCTCATGTTCTGTTAGCTTATTCTGGAGAGGCTCCCCTCCTTATTCATCATTGTTCCAAGATTAGTAAATAATAACATTTCTATTAAAAAGTGTTTGAATGTTTTCTCAATGTCCAGAAAACATTGATAATTGTAACCTAGATTGTTAAAATGATGGATGACCACAACATATGATATATGTGATTAAATAATTTTGCATCATCTGTAGAATATGGTTCTTTGTAGACCCTGCATAAGACAATAGGGTCATAGGAAAACAATTTAAAATGTTATTTTTAGAGCCCCTGGGTGGTTTCTTTATGAAACCCTTGGAATATAAAAGGGTTCTCAGTGAAACCCCCTGGGTGTGTTCTAGATGAAACTCTTGGAATATAAAAGGGTTCTCAGTGAAACCCCCTGGGTGTGTTCTAGATGAAACCCTTGGAATATAAAAGGGTTCTCAGTGAAACCCCATGTGTGGGTTCTTAATGAAACATTTGGAATATAAAAGGGTTCTCTGTGGAACACCCTGGGTGGGTTCTAGATGAAACCCTTGGAATATAAAAGGGTTCTCAGTGGAAGCCCCTGGGTGGGTTCTGGATGAAACCCTTGGAATATAAAAGGGTTCTCAGGGAAACCCCCTGGGTTGGTTCTAGATTAAATCCTTGGAATATAAAAGGGTTCTTGGTATAACCACTTAGGTGGGTTCTTGTAAGCACCCATAGAAGATAAAAGGTTCCGGATAGAACCCCCAGAGAGAATTCTGGGTGAAACCATCACACCATGGAAGGGTTCTCTGTAGAACCTCTCATAGGGGTTCTGGGTGGAACCTTTTTCAGACAGTTCTAGGTGTAACCCTGTATGTTTGGTTCTTGGTAAACCCTTTGAAAGGGTTCCAGATGTAGCCTTTATAAAAGGTTCTACCAGGAACCAAAAAAGGTTATCCTGTGAGGACTAGCTGAAGAACCCAAAAAGGGTTATACTTAGCCCCTTTATTTCTAAGAGTGTATGGATGACTAAAAGACTTGGACTTCATCCATTACTAACTGCAAGGTACCATTCAGCATATCTCTTTATTGCCATTTTTAGGTGGTCAATAATGGTTGGGCATGTGGAAGTGTAAAGCAAAAGGATTGTGTATAATATTTTATACTGACATGACATTACATACATTTATTGAAATAGTACCTATATCAGCAAGAAAATATAATTTAGAAAACAGGTAAACAATGGAGTAATTTCAAATGACAACTAAATAAATTAAATAAATTTTTAGGAGCAAGCAATTAGTTTTTAAGATGAATAAACATTAGACATTTTGAAAAATAGTACATTGAAACAAACTTGGGAAGGAAGGGAAAGGTATTGGTAATTTCCCGAAAATCCAACCAAATGTACAAAATACAAGCAGTTTGAACGTCAAAAAAGGAAAAAGAGACAGAAGAACAATAGGCTAATAATAATAGAACATCATGAATAAGACAAAATTAGAGGTGGATAATTCTCAAATGTATGCAAAGTAAAGTACTTTATGTTTCTGGAACCTGGAGTCTAATACAATTTCAGTAGTAGTCCAAAAAACCATTCACAAGGTCATTCTTGAATAGTTTTGTTCATAAACAACACCAACTATGGATGGTCTGTGGTCTGAACACAAAGTGTGATGTTCACATTTTCAGTTTATAGTCTTGGTACAGGAAGTATATTCTCTGGAAGTATTCTCTCACATTTTCAGTTCATAGTCTCAGCTCACAGCTTGCTCAGGAAGTATTCTCTGGAAACAACACGTTCGGAGGGGAGGGCTTTCAACAGCCAACAACCACAATTGTACTTGGATGCATCGAACAGCCACTAGGAGAAGCTATATTGCACCAGCAGAAGGCAAACCCTGTCTGAATTTGTAACCAATCTCCCAGGAAAGTACGGAGCCAATTTGCGCCGTCCCTTGCTGGACAACCCGTGCTCTGTCAGGATTGGACCGTTGGTAGGGATGAAGCAACCACACAGTGGGGCAGTGCCTTAGATGACCATGCGGATGCTGCTGATAGGAGATTTGATAGAGATAGAAAGTGTGAGGGAATGCGGGGGCCCACAGGGGTGGGCGGGCCTTCCTGCAGGGACCTTGTTCCACTGTTTTGATCATTGAGGGGTTTGGTCTGCATACCCTTTGACCTTGCTGCTGTCTTTCATGGATATACTGAGTCGATACTGCTCTTTGGTAAATATATGACATCTACAGTATGTGGTGAGGTGATTAATTCATGGTTCTACTTTGATGTTGCTCAAATGTATTAGATAATTTATGACCTTTGTGATGAAACAGCTACACTGTTCTCTGAATCACATTAATATTTGTGTTAGTATTGGGCGGTTCTTGAATTGCATTTTTTGCTCAATGTATGTGGATATTTTTACCATAATGAAAATATTGTCCACAGAACGTAAAACGTTTAAAGTGACCAATACTGTTATTTTTCCCTCAGTGAAATTCACATAGAATCATAAGTTTGATTGGATTGAATTCATCAACTGAATTGGTCTGTCCCCACTCAAATCTGAAATGTCCCCACTCAAATCTTGCAGGGTGACACACGTTCATTTTAAATAAAGCTTGTCCATATAGCCCCTCCCCTGCTGCCTTTTACCATTGCTGAAAACTTTGTGTGTGTAGTTTAGATAATTTTAACATTGCTGAAATCTAAAAGGTATGTCTAATACAACCAGAGCTGCATTTGTTCTTTCTGTCATGGTTTTGTGAATGCTTTCAAATCACCATTTTGTGAGCCGCTTTAAACATTTTACCATCTGTAACATATTTTGATTTGACAACAAAGTACATGCTATCTAGCCGCTACCTTATGATTTGATTACTGGAACAACGATTTACAAAAATCGGATGGCCCAGGAAGAACAGGGAAAAGGGATAGTCAAAGCTACATTAGAGATTCAAAAAGTAAGATATGCAAGAGTGGGGTCCCCCTACAGTTTTAAAGCTGCAGTCAAATTGCAGTAACAGCACGGAACCAATACGATTTCTAAAAAAGGCAGGCTTATTGTAGTAATTTCAAAATAAATGCAGTTACACAACATAATTATTGCAGTAGAAAATCTTTGTAAGCAGTGTTTGCAACATTCCAGCACTCTAACTGCAATCATGCTGTAATCTGACTGCATCCTTTTTTGTAAAGGGTTGTGTATGCGTGCCACAGAGAGAGAGGGAGAGAGAGAGAGAAAGAGACCATACATGTGAGACAGGAAGTAATGAGAGAGGGTTTGTGAGAGAGAGAGAGAGAGACCATGTAGATGTAGGACAGTTTCTGGTGAGATGGTCAGTGTTTTCCTAACATCGTTGGATGGGTCTAAAAGCTATTTGTTCTTTGTATCCATAGAGACAGTTCTTTATTCCTATAAAGTAATCAACGCTCCAGTTTACAATATCTGTAGCTTTAACGTGTGTGCGCTCTGCACAAATGTTTATAAACTTCAAGACAATTGGTAGGCCTAATTAATCGTTGGTAACATTAATACAGTAGCTGTATGTAACAGTGACTTTTGTGTTTTCATCATAATGCTTTAAAGAAACACATTCATGTTGTAAACTACTATTACAGCTGGAAACTGCAAGTTTTTTATGGAATATCTACACAGGCCCAATATCAGCAACCATCAGTCTTGTGTTCCAATGGCACATTATGTGTTAGCTAATCCAGGTTAATCATTTTAGAAGGCTAATTGATCATTGCAAAACTATTTAGCAATTTTGTTAGCACAGCTGTTATACTGATTAAAGAAGCAATAAAACTGGCCTTCTTTAGACTAGTTAAGTATCTGGAGTATTGCACAAATGGGGGTTCAGTTACAGACTCAAAATGGCCAGAAACAAATAACTTTCTTATGAAATTCGTCAGTCTATTCTTGTTCTGAGAAATTAAGGCTATTCCATGTAAGAAATTGTCAAGAAACTGAAGTTCGCATACAATGTTGCGTACTACTACCTTCACAGAACAGCGCACACTGGCTCTAACCAGAATAGGAGTGGGGGTGCCCAATGAGCAAGAGGACAAATACATTAGAGTGTCTAGTTTGAGAAACAGCCGCCTCACAGGTCCTCAACTGGCAGCATCATTAACAGTACCTGTAAAACACCAATCTCAACATCAACACAGAGATGCTGGCCTTCTAGGCAGGGTTGCAAAGAAAAAGCCATATCTTAGACTGGCCAATAAAAGGAAAACATTAAAAGTGGCAAAAGAACAGAGACACTGGACAGAGGAAGATAGGAAAAAAGTTTTAAGGACAGAGGTATCTAAATGTGAGGTTTTCGGATAACACAGCAGACCAATTGAAAAGATGCTAGAGGAGGGCTTGATGCCATCTGTCAAGAATGGTATAAGCAATGTTATGGTCTGGGGGTGCTTTGGTGGTGGGGAAGTGGAAGATTTGTACAGGGTTAAAGGGATCTTGAAGAATGAAGGCTGTCACTGATAGGCAAATTGACAACTAGAATGCTAAAAGTCTGCAAGGCAGTAATTGCTGCAAATAGAGGATTCTTTGACGAAAGCAAAGTCTCAAGGACACAATTATTATTGCATTTCCTATTCATTTTGCTGATTCCATTTCAAACACATTTCATGTATTTCTTTAATGGAAAGCAAGGATATTTCTAAGTGACCCCAAACTTTTGAATGCTAGTGTACATATCTAACCTAATTCAACTGAACTCCATGTGCAGGATTCATTAATCAAATAGTGAATGATAATGATTAATTAGGTTATCCTAAATTGCAGCCTTAAAAATTTCACATATTCTACTGGAAATCCCTGCATAGGATAACAGATTGCAGACTGAAATAGAGATTATTGCAGGCCGTTACGAATGTGGAAATGACTTCTGCCCTCCACCACCACTTGGCGCTGACAGGAGGCTCTTGACAGAACAGCATGAATGCAATTAGAATGTCGGAACTGTTCTTCTTCAGAGCGAAGCAGTCAAGCGCAAACGTACATAATTACTGACACTGTAGTTGAATTGTGTGAGCTGTGCACTTTCATCATTCATACAGTAATGTGCATACGTTTTTTTCCACCAAGCCTTTTACTTGGATGAAACCAGGCAATGAGGGACCGTCTTCAGGAGAAACAAAATCACGAAGGAAGAAAGACACTAAAGAGCAAGTGGTGTCGGAGGGGCACTCTTCCATTTTGTGGTATGGTCCAATCTTAATGCCCCAGGGCAGTGAAGGGGAGAATGCACTGCTCAGGGATGTTCAGGGATAGGATGTTGAATTGGGGTTCTGACTGTCTGTGGCTGAAAGTCCAATGGAGTAGGAATGTTTAAAAAATAGCTGTGGCCTCAGTTGAATTATTAGGATAGTGAAGTTTTTTTTTTGCATGTGGGTTTAACCATTTAGAAAAAAATATCATTTTTTGCAAGGAACAAAAAGTATTAGGACAATTTGCCTAGATGTTATTTTGGGTTGGGTTTCCTTCAAATGATTTGTGCAAGCACAAGAAACCTTTAAATATTTAGTCTTTATTCTTGGCTTTGCATCATCTTTTGAGTCTGTTATTGGTTTCTGTCAAAATGAGGACCAAAGATCAAATCAAGTACAGTAAGCCATTTTAAATACATTTCTGAAAAACAGATCAGGAACACTCATCAGTAGATGGATGTGGATATGTCAACCACAACAATCAACAGAAGACCACCAACAAAACTACTGTGGCTACACTGCAAGGTGCCAACCACTCAGATGGCCAGGTTACAGCATCAGAAAAGAGCCTGCCTCTCTAAAAAAAAAGGTATTGTGGACAGCTGAGACAGATTAACATGTACCAGAGTGACGGAAAGAGGAACGTGTAGAGAAAATAAACCAGCACACCTCTTCAACTGCCACTTAAGCTGATACATTTTCTGGAGTGTACGGACCCATCTTGTCTGCTGAAGTGCAAGCAAATGCCTCCAAACTCATTGGCTGGCGTTTCAGCAGCAAGGACTTTAAACATACTCCCATCAACAGAGAAGATACCCAGCGTCTGGGTGGCAAGCTTTCAAGTTGTATTGCATGTTATTCAAATGCGACCAAATGGTAAACATAAGTGCTTGGATTCGATATTATATGATTTTGACCCAACACTTTTGGTGCCCTGAAATGTATTAAGTGTTGTCATTTCTAAAGCTCAATATAAACAGAAATAAATGCTGAGAATATTTTAACCTCTGGTCAGGTCTTAGCTAGGGGCCTCTAGACACCTGGGGGCCACAGTCAGGGCCTGAACACAGAGGTGCCTCCAGGCATCTCTGCAATCCATTTTTATTGTCCTCAATTAGAGGCAGCTGTTGCCTCTAATTGCGGACCCTATTTAAGTTGCCCATGTTTGCCTTGGTTTGTTGGTCATTATTTGCTGTTTGCTTCAGTTCGTGTTTGTTCCCTAACTTTATTATTTTGCAATTGTTTCAAGTGAGTGATATCAGTAATGAAGGAATGTTTCATGTCCTGCCCCTACACCGTGACAACTCCTATTGCATGATTTCATATCCAAACTTTTGGAGTATGAAGAAGAAATGTCACTGTCCTAATTCTTACAAAGGACACGATATATAAGTATTTTGTATAGGCAGATTTGCCCGTCTCAGTACATTTTTGTGATTTATGGATTTACAGATTTATATAATTTTGAACGCTATTGTATTTTACAACGCTGTTTTCAAAAATGTGGGACACTTTGTAAAATGCAAATGAAAACTGAATGCAATGATGTGCAAATAATTGATCCCTATATTTATTTGAAAACATATCAAATGTTGAAACTGGGAAATGTTATTGTTTTTAGAAAAATACATGCCCATATTGAATTTGATGTCGGCAGCACGTTTCAAAAATTTGGGACAGGGACATGTTTAGCATTGTGTTGCATCACCTCTTCTCTTAACAATACTCTCAAAGCATTTGGGAACTGAAGAGACCAATTGCTCTAGTGTTGAAAGCGGAGTGTTTTCCCATTCTTGTTGCTTGATATAGGATTGCACCTGCTCAACAGTTCAGGGTCTCCTTTGTTGTATTTTTCGTTTCATAATGCGCCAAATGTGTTTTCAATGGGTGACAGGTCTGGACTGCAGGCAGGCAAGTTTAGAACCTGGACTTTTTTACTAGGGAGCCATGCTGTTGTAATACGTGCAGAATGTGGTTTAGCATTGTCTTGCTGAAATAAGCAAGGCCGTCCCTGAAAAGGATGGCAGCATATGTTACTCCAAAACCTGTATATATTGTTCAGCATTTATGGTGTCTTCAGAGATGTGCAAGTCACCCATGCCATGTGCGCTAATGCACCCCCATAACAAAACAGATGCTGGCTTTTGAGCTGTGCGCTATCAAACAACTTTTAAAATGTTTGATTAATACATTTTGTTAATCACTATTATTAACCTTTTTTGTAAGCTAATTGAAATAACAGTGCATTGAGTTAGAGGCATTGATGACGTTTGATTGTAAGCCTCTCATGAAAATACAGATTATTCAGCAGGGAGGTCCTCACACAGGGGTTCATATCAATTGGTGGTCCATGGCACTAAAATATTGGGAAATAAATCTCTGTTAAATTACTCAAATGTAATGTTTCCACTGCTTTCCACTGACCTAAAAAGCATCCGGTGAAGAATGAATTGATATTCAGTGCCTGTACGCTCAAGTTATTCAAGTGATATTGATTGATATTGATGAATTGATTGTAAGTTAAGTATTTCTGATCAAATTGATGTGATTTTAATGGACAAATAATGTGCTTCTCTTTCAAAAACAAGGACATTTCTAAGTGACCCCAAACTTTTGAACGGTTGTGTGTGTGCTTATAGGACAATAGATCCATCGACACTATTACACATATTGTTGGTATTGATTGTGCAAACACACTGACACTTGTTTATGTATGCCTTCTATTGCCATAGCAACAGCAAAAGTACACTACTATCTGACAAGAATTGTACTGTTTTACCAGTTTGGGTACCACTTTCTTGAGCTAACATCCTATTCCTTGCCAGAAAGTCTTTGGCTGGTGAAAGGAGTGGCAAAGAGTAGAATGTTGTAGCTTATATAGCGACAGCACTTAGACAATTGTTGTTCTACCAAAGCAAAACCAGTCTAATATACATGGTATCATATAGACAAGCATGCTCTTTTCTGACCTGCTATTCTGTTTCACACACTGTCCCTTTGTGCAACCTACTGTGCTCATTTTCTTTCACTCTTCAACTGTTACTTTGAAAGGACAGCATGCTCTGAGTGTGAACAGGATGAGCACAGTTACACTTACTGTATGTCACATGAAACAAATGGCAATGAATATTAATAAACACATGGTTGGTATGCTAATTAGCATTGCTGCTGCAAAAACTTTGGACGTTAGTTTTTTCCAAGAATCTTTACATTTGATTTTAAAATAGATGTTGATGAGACCAGAACCATTTATTAATGTTATATGTTATTCAATATCACAATCGTCAAGACAGGATGAAAAGTCAACAGCAGCCATTTGAAATTATACATTTCAATTAAAGTTTGTTAATGTTTACTGTAATGATTTAGGAAACAGGACGCCACACACAGACCCAAAGGACAGTGAAGGCTTTAACAACTATACTCAAACAGGCCAAAAAAAAACTACAGGTAGTCAGGCAAAACTCAACCAGGGCTGAACAGAACTGGGCAGACTAAATAGGGAGCTAATGAGGGCAAATTACAAACAGGAGAAAGCAATCAGGACGAAGAGGACAGGCGTTCAGGAACAAAAGGCACAAACCCAACAGAATAAAACAGAACCTCACATTAACATCGCAAGTGTGCTGTAGAAGTGTTGTGCAGTGAGCATTGAAAGTGACCTGAAAACAGGAATGGATGCTGAAATAGACGATGCTAGGTCCTGGTGTTCTAGCTATTTATACTGCGCTCCGGGGAGAGGAAGTATAGAGAGATAGCCTTTACAGTGCCATCCTTTCTACCTGTGAAAATAAAAACGAGCTGTAAGTTATCTGTAAGTTGTTTTGGATACGAGTGTCCACTATGCCAGAGAATCTACAAAAGTAAACATTTATTTGTATTCATTTGTTTATGTTTTTCTTAGTCCCTAAATTCAAATGCTGGTTTTAATATACATATTTTTAGTAAAATACTTATCAATATTCCTGTCTTTCCTATCCATCTCCAATGATAACTTTTCATAACAAGCATATAGATTTTGCCCTTGCCTATCTCAATCTGTACACAAGTTATAGTCAAATCATGTTTTCTTGGGCCCCAAACTCCAGATGGCCCCAATCCAGTTGGGAGCAAGAGAGGCCCCTCAGCAAGACGTACTGGTGATGCTCCAAAGGCCACCCTTAGATAGCAGGAAATTGGATTTATGCAACAGCATTTTCTGTCAGCCTCATGGCATAATGTGTCCAATAGTGGGTTTACCATTGGTAGTCACTGCACAGCTCGCATGTTGCATGCGCCTCTCATGAAAATACAGATTCTTCAGCAGGGAGGTCCTCACACAGGGGTTCATATCAATTGGTGGTCCGTGGCACTAAAATATTGGGAAATAAATCTCTGTTAAATTACTCTAATGGAATGTTTCCACTGCTTTCCACTGACCTAAAAAGCATCCGGTGAAGAATGGATTGATATTCAGTGCCTGTACGCTCAAGTTATTCAAGTGATACTGCTCTGAGAAAACACCCTGCGGTCCTCTAGGGGATTTTCTACACACTCAGAGTTGTCCTCATAGGTAACAGTAATAATATTTGTTTATTTGTAGTGGTACAGCAAACTATAAATCAAGCTTAAGGAGGATTAAAACAGAAAAACAAGGGAGAGTTTTGGGTGTAAGCGGAGCTCCCCTGTGTGCTTGTTCTCTATTACTTCAATTCAGAGCCCTTTCTTGGCGTCTTCAATTGGCTAATGTGTTGCCAGAGCACGCACGAATGTTAATTCATTCTTTCTCCATCTCTCTCCCTCACTCTCTTCCACTCTTTCAATGCAGCCCCCCCCCCCCCACCTCCTCAGCCAACCCCTTCTGCTGTCTTCACTCCGAAGGACCACACGATCCAGCCTCGTGAAAACATCTGCGTCATTTCATCCGGAATAAAACTGCATTACCACCCCCCCCCCTTTCTGAATCTGGGGGAGAGTGACTTGAATCGTCCTCCAAGAGCCAGGAAAAACTGGAGCATTCAGGGCATTATCCAGGACGGAGAGCTAAAGCCAGGAGAAGGAAAGAGGGATGGGTGGTGGTTAAAATGGAGAGAAGGGAAGAGTGGGGGGAAATGAAGGAGTTACAAGAGGAGGAAGGTGGAAAGATGAGTTTAGGGGAAATGGGGGGGGGGGTACAGGGCGGAAAATGATAATGGAGAGGTGGTGGAAGAGGAGAAAGGAAGAGGAAAACATGTAGGGAATATGCTCAGATAGAAGGAATGCATTATTTTGCTGGTCACAGGAGCACAGCCTCTCACTGAAGGCCCACTAGCTTGGAGGAAGATGGTCCTGGAGCACAGTCAAAGCAGCTCTCTTCCACCTGGCCAGCATTAACCTCCTCAAAGTGGAAACACCACACCGTTGCAATATGTGTGGCAAAAACACTGAGCAGCACACCGAGCCACTGATGTCACGCACAGCAGTGCCACGGAAGACATCACCCGTCTAGAATTTTAGGTTTCAACTGAGCTTTTTTTTCACTGGTAAATTGCCATGTTTTGTCTTAAGTAGCAGCTGGATGCCTTTCACTGAATTCAGAGAAGACTTGACAACCCAGAAAGCTAGTGTGTTGCGCTTGAATATACATATATTATCATTTATTTATTTTCTCCCCTCCCCTATTTCTTCTATTTAGACCAGGCCACATCGCGGCCACTCCCAGGAGGGCCAGTTGTTATGAATATGTTGTCTCAAGCAAATCCTGTGGGGACCTTCTGCTTTTTATTGCGCCGCACAAACTGGATGTCTCAGCTAAAAACCAAATGCTTGGAGAAGAGCGCGTTCTCTGGTGGGCGACCACAATTGAGCTTGCAAGGTGCCCATCCAACCACAAGGAGTCGCCGTAAGCCAATGATGTAAGGCAACCCTGCCCAACATCCTTACCACCCACCATGGATAGTGACAGTTGTGCCAACCGGCACCTCCCTCTACGAGTGTGAGTATGGCGTCATCAAGATTCAAACTCCCGATTCGCTGACATGTAAACATGCCTGGGTGTCTATGTGACTTGTTCTAGCAGAGCCAGTATATGTACCAGGCATTTCAGTTGTGTAATGGTTTCAATCCGGTGTGCACACAAAAGAACTCTATCCTACTCACAAGCCTCTGGATACAGATATACCCATTTCATTTCGGACCTGAACTCAATGAGCTGCCAAATGTAATCCTGATAGTGGTGGTGGCCATTAGCAGTCTATCTGGGTTAATAAGCAGTATATCAGACGATAATCGGAAGGAAGCCTGGCCGTGTGCCAAAATGTGCCCCCTTTTCCTATTTAGTGCACTGCGATTAGTGTGCATTATATAACATTTTGGAAAATACAGGGTGTAGGATTTCATTTGGAAGGCACCCTATCACTCATTTCCACCGTCAGCCAACTGGCCTGTTATTATTATGGCCCCGAGACTTATCTCTCGTTTAATGGTCTATTCTTATCATTCAAGGCTATGAGCTTTCAAAAATGAACGGGGGAAAAAAGGTTAGCTATTAAACCTCTGGTGGAAAAAGGAGAGGCTAGCACTAACCTTGTGTCCCTTATGTTATGAATATGTACAGTGGGGAGTATTTGATACACTGCCGATTTTGCAGGTTTTCCCACTTACAAAGCATTTAGAAGTCTGTAATTTTTATCATAGGTACTCTTCAACTGTGAGTGACGGAATAAAAAAAAAATCCAGAAAATTTTTTAGTAATTAATTAGCATTTTATTGCATGACATAAGTATTTGATACATCAGAAAAGCAGAACTTAATATTTGGTACAGAAACCTTTGTTTGCAATTACAGAGATCATATGTTTCCTGTAGTTCTTGACCAGGTTTGCACATACTGCAGCAGGGATTTTGGGCCACTCCTTCATACAGACCTTCTCCAGATCCTTCAGGTTTCGGGGCTGTCGCTTGGCAATTACAGACTTTCAGCTCCCTCCAAAGATTTTCTATTGAGACACAAGCCCAGCTCAGAGAATGAGGCAAAAGTCTGTTGTGTCTTTGTTCCTGGCACTTAACCCCAATTTCACCTCTAAGTTGCCCTGGATAAGAACTGCTCAGTGACTGAATTATCAAATGTAAAGTTGATGGTCTATCTACAGTAGACATTCTATACTATATGGATACAGTTGTGATATTGCCTGACTGTTTATTTAACTACACTTTTTCAGGTGCCATGGTGGGAGGTGACAATGCTCAAGGATGTTAAATATACACCCATTTGGTTAGAACTATTGAGAGACTAAATAATATTCTCTTGCCAGTTTATGCCTGTCCCCAAAAACTGTGGGAAATGGGAACCATTCCAGCAAGCTGCATCAAAGTGTTTCTGGGGTGAATCTGTTTGGATAGATTGATATTTTACCCACTTTCTATTCCCTATGTTCTCACTCTAACCCCTCTCCTTTCTCATGTTCTCTTAATGTAACACTGCTCTTTTTTAGAAAGCTTTGGCTTATGTAGAAAGTGCCATCTGTCCCTGGCATGGTGAGTCATGGTGCGCTTCTGACAAGCTTCTAAAAATAAAAGCAGGGCCTGTAGTGACTGCAACATGTTAGTGTGGATATAGTAAATAATCACATGCCATGTGTCACTTGAATGGTGCTTACAGCTCTACATCCATAACTCCATGTGAAAAATGGCCCCAACATCATTTTGTCCATGTCATTTTTTGCTTAAGACGGAATGATCATAAGCAAAACAAACAATAGTAATCTTAAAACATCCTAAAGTGCCGTTTATAACATGTTGAAGTTTAGGATCTCTAACACAACACAAAAAAATATGAAGATAGGTGTTTCCAGTGACCTAAAATATTTCGTTGTAAAACTTTGTGTCCTCCTGAACATGCCCCCAGTGTGCCTTGTGATTTTAATCAACTATGAACTGACAAAACTGGCAAGTGTTAATGTTTGGAAACTCTTTCATTCCTCTAGCTTTTCTTTACTCAAAACACAGTGCAATCCATTAGTGTTTGGACAGAGACACTAGTTTTATTTAGGCTCTACAGAGTTCTGGAAAATGGATTGTGAACAGATGAGACAGTTTACATGTACCAGAGTAATGGCATGAGAAAAGTGTTGAGAAAAAAACAAAATGGGCTGACAACGTGTTTGTGAAATAAGGTGGAGGGTGTGTCATGGTTTGGACATGCATGGCTCTGACTGGAACTGACTTGACTGTCTTCATTGATGATATAACTGAAGACGGCAGCTGTAGGATGAATGCTGAAGTGTACAATGATGATGATGATGAAAATCTTCACTGATCAACAATGTAACAAGACTAAGAGATAATTGTGTCTCCAAAAGCCAGTTTGAATAAAAACAAGAACAGCTCTAGGTCTACCAAGGTTTGATCTCTGCTACACATCTGATCTCCAGACCTCAGTCCTTCCATCTCTTGTCAGGTACTTGTGAATGAAAACAATGTTCAGTGGCTGATACATGCAAGAAACAAGGAACAATTTGATACATGCACTGAACATGTGGTATCCTCAAAAGTATCCAGGAACTGTTTAGCCCATCCAAATCTTAATGAAGGTCACAATTTAATTAGTATTTTAATTAACCATTATTTAGGAAAGTCTCTAAAGAACCAATTCTCATTTTCCTTCTAGGCCTGGCTGAAGCCATTTAATTGCAAGATAAGAAAATCAACACAACAACATAAATACAAAAAAAAACCTACTAATAAAAGTAGACATAGAAAATTGACAAATTGACAGTATATAACATTATACCACAGTGTTGTTGAATAAATATTGCTCATTAGCTAGAATGAGTTCTGGAATGCTCATTAATTCCTCAAATGGAACAGTTGGATGTCTTTGGGACAGATGTATGGGATACCTAATTATGATGTATTACGGACACCACATCACTACATTAAGAAACATTTTTGGAGGTGTTTTTTCCATTTCACAACAACATATGAAAAACAAACAACAACATAAGATTTTCCAGCAGATTACATGTTAAGTTCTTAAATTCATTCTTAAGTTCTATATGAATACAATTAGAGCTATCTATCAACTATCAATCGAACCACTGGGTCGCATCTACCGCACCCAAAACATGAGGAAGTAGAAATACTAATAAAACATGGATATGTAATCTAGCGTGTATGATTTTGTACTAGTGTTTTTTTTTTATGTTGGTGTTTGTTCCATTTAAACCTGTAAATCGATACCTGCAGGCTGATGACAATCGTCTCGTTAGTCCTTTCCCTACATTTCACGAGTGAATTCGATTTTATGAATTTACAGGCTTAACAGGCTTAACATTTTTGTTTACCCGCTCATGTTGTTGTTGTCTGTGTACTGTGGTATAAACAGGAGAAACAACTCAGTGCAGTACATTACCTTTGGAAAATATCCTTGTCAAAGGACATAATTAGTGTCAACCAAAGAAGGTATAGGGTGTTTTGAGTGACCAGAGTGACATCTCTACTGGAGCATAGGTTACTAATGGAGTAGCAGATGTTGAGTGAGGTAGAGTGGGCATTTACCCATAAGAATCTTGTAAATTAGTTGGTAGTGTACCCTTAAGTCTGGTGTTATGGGGGGGGGGCACTTTCCGTTGTAAGTTTGTAAGTCACAAATATATACAGCGATATAGTCACAGATACATAATGCAACTTTCAAATTAAAGTCATATAGTATATGCATATAGTTTCACAAACATATTGTCATGAACACTCTGACATGGGATGTGGCTCCAAGCGCAGAGCGCTGTAATGTTTAATAGTAAACACACTCAGTCCACAAAGACCAAGTCACAAGGCAGGCAGCAGAACAGTACACGGGTGAGCAACAATCAGCGGGAGCAAAGGTACAAACGGGCAGAGATGAAGTTGAAAAACAAATGAGATAGAGAGGAAATTATATGCATATATTTCTTGATAGTGATTTTTATTTGACATTTGCATTCTGTATCTGTGACTCGCTGTATATGTTTGTGACTCTCTACTAACAAGTTTACAACATTTTGATAGAAATCCATCTCCATAAAATCTACTTAGGCATAGAAGCCTTGCACTCATGTAGGTGCATCCTTATGGGAACTGGAAAATATATTTTCCTAACCTTAATCTAAAAAATCGATGCTTACCATCCACTGTGGCTAGTGGTTTTCCAAAGTTAGTAGCCACTCAGAATTTTCACTACTGTAGACACAATTTTGTTGTTGAAATTACGTTATTTGATTAAAGTTGACTATGGTGTGCTACATCGTAGCCTGTATTGTTCACGCTGTCAGTCACTGGCAATAGGCCTAATACAAATGGACCAGAATCAAAAACCATATGCAGGGAGTGCTCATGGAAGTTGTAGGGACATTGCTTGTAGTGTCACTCACATTGCAAAGAGTTTATTATTTATTTTGTCTTTTGGCTTAGAATTAAGCCACCAAAGTGGGCGGTAAGAGTGACTGCATTACACTCCACAGCCAAATTCGACCCACTTTTGGCGAGTGGGCAGGTGCAAACGTCAAGCCCTGATCCTAAACCAAACCCAAAACGCAGAAACGTTAAAATAACTTAAGGGATAGTTCGTCCAAAAATCATATTTGTGTAACAGTCCACTTACTACAAGTTGTTCCTAAAGGCACATTGAGTCATTTTTTATAACAATCCATTACTCAACTCTGTCTCAGTCCGTAATTAGCATTATTAGCATCATCCAAATTCATGAATGGAAACGGTGCATACCACTATATGGACTGTCCCTTTTTGTAAACATTTTCTTTTTATGTCTGTTTTAGTTTTTAGTTTTAGTTATTTTTATTAAATGTACTCTGTCCTCCCTGCGCGAATGTCTTCCTTCAAACAAGCAAACGTACACATCACCCTATTCCTTACCTAATTGTTAAGTCAACACTAAACCTAACCTCTAAGCCAAAATGTATTTTTCCTAATTGATTCTGCAAAAAGGTTTTCCTTGTTTTACTGTGCTTAATGGGATGTTGGATCCCCACAAATGCACAGGCGCACACACCCCCCAATTGCAATCTACATATCTAATGAAACGCCTAGCTTCCGAAAGAAGGGTTTTCAATAAATAAACAATAGCACAGGAGTGATGCTTAAGCAAACAAACCTGAGCAAACATTAATATTCATAAACTATTGAACACTCACAATGACACATTAATTATAATTTTGAAGTGATTTCTCACACCCAAAGCAAAAAAAATATAATAATCCACCGACGACAATAAAGCTACGGTTGCCAACAAATCTGGAAGGATAAGACAAAAGAAATGATCAGAGGTGGTTGATTCTTGACCTGAGTTTTGATTAGGGCAGAGTCTACACAGCTGTAAATATGTCTGGGTGTGCGTTCTAAAGCCACGGAGACACTCTACTGAAAGCTTTGTCACCAACGGTTCACACTGTACGATTTGAAGAGGTAAGTGATGTCTATGCTGACGTTGTAATCCGAAACGATAAATGATGCTCAATAATACTGAAAGAAGTGGGGGATGTGGAGTTGGGTGTAAACAGCTTTAAAAAGGAGTGCAATCAAACCACACGTCACGCACAATCTCTGTTCTGCTGTGAGTGGTGCCTTGTACAGTCTGTGCAGCTGTCAATTTCTAAAATGTGTACATAAAGATCAAAAGAGCCTATAAAGAACATCCGCCATGCCTCTCTCTATCATAGCAGCCTGATAGAAACAAGTCAGTTTTCCTGTTTGAGAATCTAGTCACACATCTCATAGTGCTCCAGGTCTTAAAATATGATTCCACATTAAAACAATAAGGCATTCAGGATTATCACTAGTGGTCGTACAGTATATTGCCCTTATACCACACTCCCTTAGGCACCGCACTATGTTATAATCCACCAGTTTAGTCTAGCCCAGCTTTCAGCCAATCAGCATTCACAGCTCAACCACCTAGTTAATTAAACTGTATGGCTGACTGAAAACTGAGGAAATGGTTTGGTTCACCCAGCCCGGCACTCTCTAGTGAGTGCTGCCCCATGTGACATTCAACACTGTCTACTACTGTTCCTCACCATAGACCATTCTATACACTACAGAACATATAGTACCCTTCTCAATGTATTACTATGATGTACACCACACCTTTCTATTCCCAAATGTTGACATTGCTCGTTATATATATATATATATATTTTCTCGCTGCACCACTGAAGCAAGGAACACAAGCACTTTTCTGCACCTGTTACAGCATCTGCCAAACTGCACCCGGCCAGTGAACGTTGATTTTATTTGCATTTGTTCATGAGCTAGAGAGTTTCTTAGGGGGAGTTTCTAGGTTTTTTGTAATGGCACCCCATTCCCTATATAGTTGTGCACTACTTTTGAACTAGGGAGTATTTTGGATTGCACAAATATAAGATAAAGGAAACGAGGTCAGTCTAAGTTAAACCTGTGGTGCCGTGTGGCTTAGTAGACATACATTTCTGTTTTTAAATGTAAGCACTCACGGGTGAAAGTTCCTCCGGATAAAAGCTCTAAATTACTCAAATGTAAACCCAAGGCAGCAATTAAGCTGTTCATCGACTAAAGCTCAGTGTTTAATACCTTACTGCCCTCTAAGCTCATCACTTAGCTCAGGATTCAGGGACTGAGCACCTTCCTCTGCATCTTCAACTTCCACCATCCAAGGGGCCAACAGCACATCCAACATAAGGGGCCCCTCAGGCAAGTGTGTAGATTGCAGGGGACGGTGGTGTCATGACCCCCCCCCCCCCCCCAA
Organism: Esox lucius; assembly: GCF_011004845.1. Taxonomy (NCBI): domain Eukaryota; kingdom Metazoa; phylum Chordata; class Actinopteri; order Esociformes; family Esocidae; genus Esox; species Esox lucius. Next base: position 24,718,946 of record NC_047573.1, on the reverse strand, counting down.
ATATTAGTAAGAGGTTAATTTGCCTCAACCATGAAAATGTACACTGGTGAATTAAATTGCCAAAGCAAGGAACAATAACTCAGGAATAATTACTTAACTGTGTTGGCTATATCAACATGCAATTCAAGGTCATCAGGTGTGAATTTGGAATGGTAATTATAACGTACAGTGGGGAGAACAAATATTTGATACACTGCCGATTTTGCAGGTTTTCCAACTTACAAAGCATGTAGAAGTCTGTAATTTTTATAATAGGTACTCTTCAACTGTAAGTGACGGAATATAAAACAAAATTCCAGAAAATCACATTGTATGATTTTAAGTAATTAATTTGCATTTTATTGCATGACATAAGTATTTGATTCATCAGAAAAGCAGAACTTAATATTTATCCAGATCCTTCGGGTTTCGGGGCTGTCACTGGGCAATTACAGACTTTCAGCTCCCTCCAAAGATTTTCTATTGGGTTCAGGTCTGGAGACTGGCTAGGTCACTCCAGGACCTTGAGATGCTTCTTACAGAACCACTCCTTAGTTGCCCTGGCTGTGTGTTTCGGGTCGTTGTCATGCTGGAAGACCCAGCCACGACCCATCTTCAATGCTCTTACTGAGGGAAGGAGGTTGTTGGCCAAGATATTGTGATACATGAACCCATCCATCCTCCCCTCAATACGGTGCAGTCATCCTGTCCCCTTTGCAGAAAAGTATCCCCAAAGAATGATGTTTCCACCTCCATGCTTCACGGTTGGGATGGTGTTCTTGGGGTTGTACTCATCCTTCTTCTTCCTCCAAACACGGCGAGTGGAGTTTAGACCAAAAAGCTCTATTTTTGTCTCAGTTGGTAGGTGATCAAATACTTTTGTCATGCAATAAAATGCAAATTAATTATTTAAAAATCATACAATGTGATTTTCTAGATGTTTGTTTTAGATTCTGTCTCTCACAGTTGATGTGTACCTATGATAAAAATGTCAGACCTCTACATGCTTTTTAAGTAGGAAAACCTGCAAAATCGGCAGTGTATCAAATACTTGTTCTCCCCACTGTATCTGGTAGATCCCATTAGTAAGACAAAAAAGTATTCACCAGCTTTTGTAAATATTTAGTAGAGGGACCTTTGACAGCATTTGTAGCCATGAGTGTGTTTGTATGAGTCTCTACCAGCTTTGCACTCCGGACACATCACTTTTTGTTCATTCTTCTTGCAAATTGCTTAAGCTCCGTCAAATTGGTTGGGGACCTTTGGAAGAGCAATTTTCAACTCTTTCCAAATATTTTCAATTGGATTGAGGTCTGGGCTATGACCTTTTTTCAACTCAATTCAGTGTGGCTTTGGCTGTATGTTTGGGGTCATTGTCCTGCAGGAAAAGGAGTCTTCTCTTAAGTCCAAGGACTGTTACTTCAGGATGTTTTCTTCAAGGATTTCACTCTACTTTGCTCCATCCACTTTGCCCTCAAACCTCAAATGCTTTCCAGGCCCTGACGCAGAGAAACATCCAGTTAGCATGATCATGTTCCACAAGCAGACATATTTTGTTAATGAATGCAAAATATGGGGAAGGAATCCAGATTATATTGATTTTGTAAAACCCTTTTAAATCAGTAGTGGTATTTTACAGGTACCCCGCCTGAAACCCCAAAGAGCAAGCCACAACACAAATTGATGCACAATGGCTAGGCAAAACTTCTCAAGCACAATCATAACCTAGGAAAAAACCCAGAGAGGAACTAGACTGCGGGGAGGCCAGTCCTCTTCTGGCTGTTATAAGAGTGCATGTCCTTTTGTGCCTCATCGACATCTTTGCATATTCAGATGACCAACAAATTTATAGATGAACGTGTTCTGTGTCCAGAGTCACACCCAAGCCAAAAGCTGATCTCTACTATCACATGGCAAGCAGTACCAGTGCTTCCAGACTGTAATCTAAATTACCCAGCAAAGTTACTACCCCCAAAGTTTCTGCCCCAAAAAAACTGTTAAACAAGATGGTAATAAAATGGCCACCTGGCTGTCTGGTCTGGGTTTACTACTGAATATACACGCACAGGCTAGACTTTGCCCACACAGTTATACATAATGTACTTTCCAGCACACTCAAATACACACACACAAACACACACATCTAGGTTAACACGTGCAGACATGTACTGACGCAGCACACACACACACACTCACACAGACACACACGCTCTAACACACACACACACACGTATCTGCTGTTACCCCTCCTACAGTATATGTACAATAAATAAATGATCCACATTGTTAGTCATATCAGTATTATCTCAATCAGATTCAAGTGAAACGGAAATTAACAAATGCTGCAAACAGCTATGATTCTCAGTTTAGTGAATACCAACAAAATTGGTATTGTGAGTAGTGGCCAATATAAGCAGGTCAAGATCAGTATGCTATGAAATGTCATGACATGCACATGCAGACCACACATTGCTTAGCAAAGGAGGAATGTGTTCTACAATGTGTGAAAAGGTTTGAAGCTGTAGATTGGAAGAGACTTGGGCAGGAGATTTTATAACGGGGCTTTGATGTTAGAAGCATCCAACAGGATTTTTCCTTAACAAACAGTCATGCAAAATGTGATGCAATCCGGCAGGGAATAATATGCAATCTTCACACTTTGTGTGTATTTGTGTATTTGTGATTGTACACTTGTGCTACAATTATGACTACAAATCACCTCATTAAATCCAACGGTAGCTATGAATCCAAATGTAATTCCAAAGGAACTAGCATACTGTATCTCCTCAGCTGTCAAAACAATTTAGTTTGAAAACAATGAGAAGCAGACAAAAACACTGGGACTAGGCAGTAGGATGAATAAACAAACAACATTATGATTAAAATAGAGAAACAATTGATCTGGGAAAGTTAACCAGCTACAGTGTTGCTCAGTTCAAGTTCAATTGGAAAACTCCAATTGCTTCCATTTCACACCACAAGGCATCCCTTTCTGGTCAACACCAACTGACCACAGACGTCCATTGGCGTCAGTTACAATCTGGCCAAAACTATAGACATCTTTGACTGGTCTATATTAATCCATCTGGACTGGTTTTGATCTTGCCAAAGAAATACAAGTCCATGATTGGTCCATATTTAGTGTGTCCAAATCAGCCTTGATCTGGCCCAAACCGTTGATGTTCGTGATTGGTCCATATTTAGTCTTGTCCGGACTGATCTTGAGCTGGTCCAATAATTACATCAGATGTTCATGATTGGTCCATATTTAGTCTGTTCAGGCTGGCCTTGATAAAGTCAATACGGTGATTGGTCCATATTTAGTCCGTATAAAGGATTTATTTCTTCTACTTATTATTTCTTCTTAATATACATTTTATGTAGTAATTTATTCCCTTTGTTTTAACTTCATGTTTTTTATTATATTTTTATTATTTCATTTTATTTCATTTAAATCCTTACTGTAATATATTTTATCAAAACATTATTTATTAACTGTTTTTATTCAGACTTTTGTTTGCAGGTTGGCCCTCGTTCCTCATGGGGGGATTCACTGATTAATTTGTACAAATAATTGTATCTATTACTTTTACCCTAGTCATGTTACAGTAGATATAACATAAGATCTGATCATTCAATCATATTTTATGTACAGTAAGATCAATTTGGCACCAGGTTTGTAATTACAATACAAGCCCAATTTCTAGAAATGCTTAACAAATGTATTTAAACATTTTTGTTTCAAATATTCGAAAATGTAAGTCTGGTATGTTTATGTAGTCCAACATAATTATAATGATAGAGCTACAAATGTTTTAGCTGTTTACTATCACTGTGCTGGTGTGTGTGTGTGTGTGTGTGTGTGTGTGTGTGGACAAAGCAATTTCTCAAAATGTCAAGAGAAAGAAACCAACAACATAATTTAGATAGCTAAGCTAGCCAGCAATCTCATTTTGGTAGAGCTACTAAAGCTAGGTATCAGTACTGTAATGAAAGCTGCAATGCCATGAGTACATAGGTTACTTATATTACTAATGTAATCTAGACGATTAACATGATGAAGGTCAGAATGTATTTAAGTTAGCGTCTAGTTACAACGTTAGCTAGCTAGTAAGTTAGCCGGCCGACAGAAAAGGCGAAATATTTAACTGCTACTTCTTGATTGGAACAGTGATTGGATTTAGCCACAGAGTCAGATGGGTGGTACTGTATGTGGTCCAACCCATAGTAACAAGCTGCAGCATTACAACTTACTAAAACGTTGTTATTAAGTTATGTTGACAATGGTTTATTCCTACTTACCTCTGGACCTCAAGGGGGCTTACAGCTTCCCTTTCCTGGACTTTTACTGAACTACTCAGGAAAATTTATTTTTTGAAAGAATACTTATTTATTTCAGTACTTTGATTAGTCCTTCAGAGTTCCTGTAATTATATTTACCTATTGCAGTGTGAATGACAATAGTTACAGTTCTGCTCAAATGTTTGCATACTCTTGGAGAATTGATAATATATGTACCAAGTAAAAACACGTCTTTTAGCAAGTAAAGCACATGTCTATTATTTCTTATGGAAATCACATTCAACTGTAGGTCATAACATAAAGGTACAATCATAAAACAATATATGGCAACAAAGAAAAAAATTAACTGACCCCTGTTCAGAAGTCTGTATACCCTTAGTTCTTAATACTGTGTATTGCCCCCTTTAGCATCAATGACAGCGTGCAGTCTTTTGTAATAGTTGTCTATGAGGCCCTGAATTCTTGTAGGTGGTATAGCTGTCCATTCGTCTTGGTAATTTTCACACGATTCCCTGTGCCTTTAGAGCTCACACACCCCCAAAACATCAGTGAGCCACCACCATGTTTTACAGTGGGGATGATATTCTGTTTCACTATAGGCCTTGTTGACCCCTCTCTAAACATAACGCTTATGGTTGTGACCATTAAGCTCTATTTTGGTCTCGTCACTCCAAATTACAGTGTGCCAGAGGCTGTGAGGCGTGTCAAGGTGTTATCGGGAATATTGTAACCTGACTTTTTTGTGGCATTGGCGCAGTACAGGCTTCTTTCTGGCAACTGGACCATGCAGCTCATTTTTGTTCAAGTGTCGTTTTATTGTGCTCCTTGAAACAACCACACCGTATTTTTCCAGAGCAGCCTGTATTTCTCCTGAGGTTACCTGTGGGTTTTTCTTTGTATCCCAAACAATTCTTCTGGCAGTTTTGGCTGAAATCTTTCTTGGTCTACCTGACCTTGCCTTGGTATCAAGAGATCCCCGAATATTCCACTTCTCAATAAGTAATGGAACAGTACTGACTGGCATTTGCAAGGCTTTGGATATCTTTTTATATCCTTTTTCATCTTTGTAAAGTTCCATTACCTTGTTACCACGTCTTTTGACAGTTCTTTTCTGGTCCCCATGGCTCAGTATCTAACCTGCTCAGTGCATCCACATGAGAGCAACAAACTCATTGACTATTTATACACAGACACTAATTGCAATTTAAAAAGCAACAGGTGTGGAAAATTCACCTTTAATTGCCATTTTCACCTGTGTGTGTCACCTTGTGTGTCTGTATTGTTGTGGAAATTTCTTTATACAATGTATTCTCACTGAGTAAAGGACTGAGTCCCACTGTTAAGATAGGTAGAGGAATGTGGGGGATCTGGTATTTGCATAGGGGGCATCTATTGTCTGTCCAGATGCAGATCAATGGGTTCTAGGACAAGATAGGAGAAGATAGAACATGGGGCAGTAAGGTCAGTTGGCCCTTTGGGTAAACACTACAGTAAACATTATGGCAGGAAGGATAAGGTGGGGGAAGATAGCATTTGACTTGTGTGATAGAACAAAGGGAAAGGTGTTTGATTGACATGAGACAGATGGCAGCATCTTACCACACCCCTTTTCCTATGTAATAAATACTGTCGAAATGATGTTTTTATTTAGAGACTATTCACTGTTACCTTGTAACCTGCATACTTTCTCCTTGCAAGTTTAATTAAAACTGTTTATTGCGCAATTGATTTCTCCTGTCTTACCTACCATTTTCATAGAACTATTTGGATTTTAGAAATTGCCATCACAGTATCAAGGCCAAACTTTCAAGGGTATGTAAACTTTGATCAGGGACATTTGGGTGATTTCATTATGATTTAAAAAGGAGACAAACAACTATGTGATAATAAATGGCTTCATATGATCAGTATCCTTTTTTGTTTTTTGCATGATCAGTCATATTTTCAAAATAAATGCTAAAAATGCAAACTTATAAGTACAACTGTATGTCTTCCAGGGTCAGTGTCTTTGTCTGTGTCCAGGCACATTGTAATGAATGGAATGTAAGCTGAGCAACGCTCCTCGTCTCTGTTTATTGATGAAGGACTAGGTCTTGGGCCCAGCAGAAACCACTTCAAGTGTCTCTTGTTAGGGAAGACTCATTGATAGCAGCTGGGGGGCTCCTGCTCCTTTTGTACAGTTGAACATTACTCTATTCCTAACTGGGAGAGCTGAGATTAGCCAAACAAACTACAGTAAAGTGCCCCAGCGGTCGTGCATGCGATTTGACCAGGTTGTCTGGGCAACCGACCTTCCATGATTACATATGTCTCCTGGATCTATGTCTGTGTGTAACCTTGCATTCCCCTGGCTGCATCACGGCAGCAACTATTCCTCAGTGTAGTTTGAAAGGAATATAAAATCGAACCATGGCAATGTAAAGCCAGAACTACTCTCATGACATTACTCTGTACTGGTCTTCGTACTTCTACTGTGTATCTGTTGTGACTCTTGTTCCTGTATATATATGACTAAACCTGAAATAATCTAATGTTATACCGACGACTGAGTCTCTACTTGTTAAATTGTGAACACCTCTTCCATTGATGTACACCACAACTGATTATAAGTGAACTACGAGGCCAAACTCTGTAATAACATTAAGGAACATAAATAAAACATGCTTTTGGTTTGATAAGAAATGTATAAAGCCCAGTCATTTTACACCCAATAAAATTAATTTCAGAAGAGCAAAATATAGCAGCACTCAATGTCATAATCAGTGATATCATCTTCAGATCTCATACACTTAAAAAACAGGTATTACACAGGTAGTGATAGCGATGCCAAAAGTTCACAATTTCTGTACATCTGAAAAGGAGTTTACTTTTTACTGATTCCTTTTCTACTACTCGGCTCATGAATGCTACAGAAAGGAAAATGGTTAAGGGAGGGAAAGTTATATCCTTTGGATACAAGGTTTGACAGCAGCTTTCATTTTGTTTACCTGACCACTATATCAAATGCCACTTTTAATAAACTGCATTCGTTGCTTAATTAAACGCTTTTAAAATATATTTCAGTGGTTAAAATGTTATTCTGGTCCAGATTTCGATGTTAGTTTGTCAATTTTGAAGACTATGTTTATAAAATGTGTCTTTTATCTCCATAAAAAATGTAGTAAAAGAATCAGGATATGGCTAAACATCCAACAAAGTTTTACGTACATGATTTATGTCTTTTATTAGGGCCATGAAAGACGTCGTAAAAACTTTCATTCTGGCCCAAATCTGGACATTGGCTGAATGTCAGAAAGTCACGTCTTATCTAAGGCTTTGTGCTCACTGGGTCTGGTCTTTGCTCTTTTTAGTGAACCCCACACTAGTGAGAGAGACAAAAATAGCATTCTGCTGCTAGAGAGAGAGGGGGGGGGGAGAAGGAAAAAAGAAAAAGGGCGAGATAGATGAGTAAAGAAGACAGTGTGGAGAAGGAAAGCTTTCCAGGCTAATTGTAACGGTTTCTCATGCATAGTGCAGTGTAACAGCAAACAGCTTGATGTCAGGAGATTTCCGTGCCAGCAGAAGGCGCCTTCCTTGGGCGGCACAAGGGGAAATTATGTGTGGTCAAAACAAAAGCTTGAGTTTTTCTATCCTTGAAACTGTCTTGAAATGTTGAGCCATTGAAACATAAGGGTACAGCGGCACCCAAATGTAAATATCCCGAAACCAGTGTTATTGCCAGTGTTTGATACATAATGCTCAACAGAACAGATTACATCATCTCTCCCCATTCCAACTCGGAGAAGGTATTAAAAATTAATGAACCCCAAAAAATGGTTGCAGTCCAGTCACTGGATATTTTTTAATTAATCTGAGCTGTTCAAGCAAGAAGGATTCATAGTGAAGTCATGCACCTGAATTGCTTAAGGTACAGTATAAGAATAAACCAATTCTGGAAGGGACGGGATGCATAAGGTTAGACTTGCATGAACACAACTGACATTTTCTACTGCATTATAGTTCTCTTTAAATAGTTCAGTCAGAGACTCTTCTTTTGCAGTCATTTAACTGAAGTCAGAATGAGGGGTGTTGTACATAACAACCAGTCAAATTGCGATTTAATAATAACCAGAGTCTCAAAGCTAGTTTCAGGTTTTGATGTCAATAGTGTAAGTGCATTCTGGCTAGGGCCCACCCATTTATTTAGTGGAAATGTTTTTGTGATCTTGAAATCATCTTTGAGGTATATAGATCCAGAGCCTTAAACATTTTTGATCGAATGTCAGTATGGCTTAGGATTTGGTCGGAGCCAAGGAGTTTGGGTAAGGGTTTAAGCCTCAGCAATTGAACTATTGCTTACTTTCAGTCACTCTCTGATTTAAAAGTTTAACAAGTATCATTACCATTCCATTTTATAACCCATTTTTCTCCCATATTATTTTATGTCCTATTTGCGATTATGGCTTTGGTTCGACACAACAAATCCAGAGCAGGTGTGAAATAGATTTACCACAGCCATGTTTTTCACAAGTTTTGCGGGACACAAGCACAGGAGGCGATAGCATTCCCCAGCCACTTACCACGATTGATCTCATAGGTTCCTCTCCTACCCCAAGTGAATAACAATACTGACCTCCTTTGTGGTGGCTGCCTGTCCATGCAACGTTGAGGTTCGATCCTTGACAGTGTCACTGGCTGCCATGTGGCTGGGAGCTCCAAGGGGCAATGCATACTGGGTTATTGCTCTAGCGGCTCCCTCAAGCAGGGGGCGATAATATGCAAAAGCTTACGGAGGGTATCATTCGAGCGAGCGTGTTCTCATTTGCACTGATCTGACTAATGTCTTGGTTAGACTTGCAGTGAAAATATGACTGAGCATGCAAAAAAAAAAGTATTTTATTTAAGAAGTGGAAAATTTGGGGATCTCTTGAAGAATTGCCAGAAGAATTTTTTGGGATACAAAGAAAAACCCACAGGTAACCTCATGAAAAAATAAAGGCTGCTCTGGAAAAAGATGGTGTGGTTGTTTCAAGGAGCACAATACAATGATACTTGAACAAAAATGAGCTGCTTAGTCCAGTTGCCAGAAAGAAGCCTTTACTGCGCCCATGCCACAAAAAAGTCAGGTTACAAAATTCCCGATAACACCTTGACACGCCTCACAGCTTCTGGCACACTGTAATTTGGAGTGACGAGACCAAAATAGAGCTTAATGGTCACAACCATAAGCGCTATATTTGGAGAGGGGTCAACAAGGCCTATAGTGAAACAGAATATCATCCCCACTGTAAAACATGGTGGCGGCTCACTGATGTTGTTGGGGTGTGTGAGCTCTAAAGGCACAGGGAATCGTGTGAAAATTGATGCCAAGACGAATGGACAGCTATACCACCTACAAGAATTCAGGGCCTCATATACAACTATTACAAAAGACTGCACACTGTCATTGATGCTAAAGGGGGCAATACACAGTATTAAGAACTACGGGTAAGCAGACTTCTGAACAGGGGTCAGTTCATTTTTTTCTTTGTTGCCATATATTGTTTTATGATTGTACGTTTCTGTTATGACCTACAGTTGAATGTGAATTCCATAAGAAATATTAGACATGTGCTTTACTTGCTAAAATACATGTTTTTACTTGGTACATATATTATCAATTCTCCAAGAGTATGCAAACTTTTGAGCAGAACTGTAACTATTGTCATTCATACTGCAATAGGTAAATATAATTACAGGAACTCTGAAGGACTAATCAAAGTACTGAAATAAATAAGTATTCTTTCAAAAAATAAATTTTCCTGAGTAGTTCAGTAAAAGTCCAGGAAAGGGAAGCTGTAAGCCCCCTTGAGGTCCAGAGGTAAGTAGGAATAAACCATTGTCAACATAACTTAATAACAACGTTTTAGTAAGTTGTAATGCTGCAGCTTGTTACTATGGGTTGGACCACATACAGTACCACCCATCTGACTCTGTGGCTACATTGGAGTCAGATGCATTTAGCCAAGACGAATGGACAGCTATACCACCTGCAAGAATCCGGGGCCTCATAGACAACTATTACAAAAGACTGCACGCTGTCATTGATGCTAAAGGGGGCAATACACAGTATTAAGAACTAAGGGTATGCAGACTTCTGAACAGGGGTCAATTTTTCTGTCTTTGTCTTTGTCGTCATGTTTTGTTTTATGATTGTGCCATTCTGTTATGACCTACAGTTGAATGTGAATCCCATAAGAAATAATAACAGGTGTTATGCCTGCTCACTCGTGTTTTCTTTACAAATGGTACATATATTACCAATTCTCCAAGGGTATGCAAACTTCTGAGCAGAACTGTACATGTGGGAGTTAATGTGTATGTCTATGTTGGCAAAACCTTATAAACATGTATCTGCAGTAAGTGGGAGTGATTTTCCCTGGATGCAAGTTTATGACACATTACAAAAACTTTAATTGGTAGACAGCTTGACATCATACTTTACTTGGTACCTGTCATCATGCATAAACACAAGCCTATCTCAAGCACTGCCTCATCTGCACTTATCTGTTCACTGCCACGCTTTCCCCCACAACAGCCCTGCATCATATCAGCTTGGATCTTGGGCGGGTTTATTCTCTACCTCTCCCCATATCTTTCGCATTATTCAGGCCTTGTTTTAAGTGGGTTAGGCCTCTGTGGACATGAAGAGGATTCTGAAATAGGAAAACAGAGAGTGGAACATCCCTGTATTTGCTCGTGGGTCTGTTGTGCTACAATGTTCCCAAAATATGCATGGTGGATTTAGGCCATTTGTTTTTGACAATTTGTGCTTTGCTAAACCTTTTGGGACAAACATGCATCCATCCAAGCCTATTTGGATTACTATGTCCCCCAGTAAAGTACACTCACAAAATGTTTTATTAAAATCACATGAAAAGCCTTTTTTAGAAAGCCAGTGGAAAATCGCTGAGTTCTCAGCCGAGTACAATCAATTTGCTAGCTGGCTGGTCTTGCTGTTGTGGACTAAACGGTCACAATCACTACGCAGGCTACATTCTCTACTGTGTAGAAATAGAACAACTTTATATTTTCCCTGTCTTCACAGTGGCCTTCACATGCACAATCACGCTGACCCTGTCTAGATAGAATTCCACCTCCCACCTAGGGTTCATAGAAAATGATCGGAATTATGATTTGGTCTTGCATAGAAGTTTTCACTTCAGCTTTTTCCCCAACACAGTGGAAGAAGTGCAGGGTCACATGGGGTAACTGGGAGGAAATAGGGATACTGCTTTGTGATTACCTTCCATGTCTTCACTTCACAATGTGGGTGGATTGACTTCCTGCCTGTTGGGCCCTGTCCGGGGCCTCCCCTGAATAGGGCCACAGTGTCACTGGACCCCCGTGTCTCAGTCCCCAGGTTTTACGATGCTATATTAATGTGCCGGTGGGAGTAGGGTCAGTTCTCCTTCTCCGCTGTAAAACCTTGTAAACCTAAGGAATGCACTCTCTTAATTTTCTTGTCTCCTGCTCCATTCAAACTTCAAACCTCTTAGGGAGTTTTTCCTAGCCACTTTGCTTCAACATTGTTGTTGCTTGCTCCTTGGGGTTTCAGGCTGGGTGTTGTGTAAAAGCACTTTGTGACAAGGTCAAATGTAAAAAGTGCTTTATAAAAAAAATTTATTGATAGATTGATTATACCAATACATTTTGACGTCTCTAATTTAAGGTTATCATTTACATAGAAGATTGGTTGTCACTTTCCACTGACTAATCAGCAAAAAGTTATGAGGTTGAAGCTGTGGTGATGTCAACAATTTTTTTATATTGTAATTGTTTATTTGAAATCATATTTACAAACTATTACAACTGTTAAAATAACATATTATTATCTATATGTATATTATTATTATAATACCCTTTTTTATTAAACAGCAAAAGTTTTGGTTTAGGTAGGATTGAACTTTTGGCCAACTTTGTGTCTCCAACGTAATGTCATTATACTAGATGCTGATAAATGGCCAATGGAACTTGCTCTAAACATTGGAAATGGCATGAAAATTCTAGTGGAAAAAAGCATGTATGTTGGGAAGCAGAGAATTACTGGGTCATCCTCTGATTCCTAACCCTAACCCACTCTGTGTGGGGCAGGCAGACTGTTAGAGGAAGCTAAATTGTTTTCAGCAACACATTTTTAGTTCCACAAGCGGTGCAGTAATGGTTGCTGTGTTTTCTTTCTTTCTTCCCTAATACGATTCATTTTTCCATTCCCTGTAGTAGCACTGGTGAATGTTACTACCCATTTTAATACGCAAAAACGTATATACATGATTTACATAAAACAGGATATACAGTGGGGAGAACAAGTATTTGATACACTGCCAATTTTGCAGGTTTTCTTACTTACAAAGCATGTAGAGGTCTGTAATTTTTATCATAGGTACACTTCAACTGTGAGAGACGGAATCTAAAACAAAAATCCAGAAAATCACATTGTATGTGATAATTAAATAATTAATTTGCATTTTATTGCATGACATAAGTATTTGATTACCTACCAACCAGTAAGAAATCCGGCTCTCACAGACCTGTTAGTTTTTCTTTTAGAAGCCCTCCTGTTCTCCACTCATTACCTGTATAAAAGACACCTGTCCACACACTAAATCAAACAGACTCCAACCTCTCCACAATGGCCAAGACCAGAGAGCTATATCAGGGATAAAATTGTATACCTGCACAAGGCTGGGATGGGCTACAGGACAATAGGCAAGCAGCTTGGTGAGAAGGCAACAACTGTTGGCGCAATTATTAGAAAATGGAAGAAGTTCAAGATGACGGTCAATCTCCCTCGGTCTGGGGCTCCATGCAAGATCTCACCTCGTGGGGTATCAATGATCATGAGGTAGGTGAGGGATCAGCCCAGAACTACACGGCAGGACCTGGTCAATGACCTGAATAGAGCTGGGACCACAGTCTCAAAGAAAACCATTAGTAACACACTACGCCCTCATGGATTAAAATCCTGCAGCGCACGCAAGGTCCACCTGCTGTAGCCAGCGCATGTCCAGGCCCGTCTGAAGTTTGCCAATGACCACCTGGATGATCCAGAGGAGGAATGGGAGAAGGTCATGTGGTCTGATGAGACATAAATAGAGCTTTTTGGTCTAAACTCCACTCGCCATGTTTGGAGGAAGAAGAAGGATGAGTACAACCCCAAGAACACCATCCCAACTGTGAAGCATGGAGGTGGAAACATCATTCTTTGGGGATGCTTGTTAGAGTATGTCTGACCCAGAACGCAGAGAAATCACACAGACCACGTAAGGTAGGTTCAAAAAAGGTTTTAATGGAGCAACAGGGTACTCAGAGAGTACTGTGTAGGCAGGGTCAGGGCTGGGAAACTCCTGGCAGGTCCGAAGCCGGGGGACAGCTGACGGCGAAGGCTGGGTGGTGAGGCTAGGAGCAAGTAGGTGCAGCAGAGGAAGCAGCAGGTCTGAGCAGGCAACAGGAGAGAAACACAGGGTAAGTACAAACTCAGGGAACAAAGGCAAAATAGAGTGCACGAGAATACACGGATGATAACAGCAAATAACTAGAACTGAGAGCCAAGTACCACATGGGTAGCAGTTAACGAACTGGCGCCGAAGAGGTGATCAGCCCGGGTTTAAATATTGCTGGAGTGAATCATGTGGATGAGGTGTAGCTGCGAAGAATGGCTCTGCAGTGAAGACTCTGCCACGCCCCCTGACCTACTGAACACACCCCCAGCACTCCAGATGGAAAAACAAACAGGGACCGAACCACCCGACTCAGGGCGGAGGGGGAGCAACCCGTAACAATGCTTTTCTGCAAAGGGGACAGGAGGACTGCACCGTATTGAGGGGAGGGTGGATGGGGCCATGTATCGCGAGATCTTGCCCAACAACCTCCTTCCCTCAGTAAGAGCATTGAAGACGGGTCATGGCCAGGGCAACTAAGGAGTGGCTCCGTAAGAAGCATCTCAAGGTCCTGGAGTGGCCTAGCCAGTCTCCAGACCTGAACCCAATAGAAAATATTTGGAGGGAGCTGAAAATCTGTAATTGCCCAGCGACAGCCCCGAAACCCGAAGGATCTGGATAAATATTAAGTTCTGCTTTTCTGATGTATCAAATATTTATGTCATGCAATAAAATGCAAATCAATTACTTACAAATCATACAATGTGATTTTCTGGAATTTTGTTTTATACAGTATTCCGTCACTCACAGTTGAAGAGTACCTATGATAAAAATTACAGACTTCTACATGCTTTGTAAGTGGGAATACCTACAAAATCGGCAGTGTATCAAATACTTGTCCTCCCCACTGTACATTACGTCATTGGAATTCTTAGATTCAAAGTTTCTAGGTTTCCACAGCACCATTGTGTCATTCTACACAGAGAGCTCCTGTACATTTTGTAAATATTTTTTAGAGTTCATATTTTTCATTACATCCTGAGAAACATATTGTTCTCTTTAACTTAATACTATAGTCTGAATAGTTTGAATTCATGTTTTCTTAACGGAATGTGGCAGTTGGTTGAAAATGTTTTGATCTACTAATACTCCGGAGGTTGGTGGTGTCCATATGGTAGTTCTGAAGTACTACTGTGTAGTGTGCTTTCCGGTTCCTTCTGACTGCCACTGCATTCAGCCAAGCGTATGCTGAATTTTACCATAGATCATTATTCATAATGTTTTTTTTTTTTTTTTATTCATTAAATATTTTGCAAATATACAACGCTTAAAGATTTATTCAATGAACAATGCTATTCGCGTTGAATATATTATTATTGTTGTTACTACGTTCAGGTAAGAATCAGAGTACATGCCTGTCAGTATACGTATTGAATATCTGAAGTGAGCTTGCTGTGTACTGTAAACACAGCCTTTGTTTCCTAATGCCCCACCATCACACTGAGCATTTCAAGGAGCTAAAGAATGCTCTGGGAAATAACTGATTAAAAATGGATTTTGGACTTTTTTTTATTGTACACATGCAGTGATTAGATTTT
Source organism: Esox lucius (assembly GCF_011004845.1). NCBI lineage: Eukaryota > Metazoa > Chordata > Actinopteri > Esociformes > Esocidae > Esox > Esox lucius. The sequence goes on along the minus strand of NC_047573.1, from coordinate 24,703,669 downwards.
TTTATTATTACAACGTTGGCACGGGGCTTTAAGAGATGGGACCCATTTGCATGTTAGACAAAGAAACCGTGCTGCGGCAAGAAATGTCACACAACGCTTATGACTGATACTGGGCCCCCAAAGGTCTCACTGACAGTCTGAAGCAGAAATGGAAAATCTGACTGTTCATGCCTAATCCTCTCCTGACTCATCTGTTCAGCACCAGCGTCAATAAATAGTCTCTAGGCTTAGGACACATAAATGACATATTTCACATTTTCTGTCACTAGTGTTGGCTAACTCACTTCTCACTCCCTGATGATTCATGCAAATAAAATGAGTGAGTGAATTCAAACGGATGTTCTGGAAGACGTCCACATGGTTTGGCAGAATGAGCTACGGAATTCATATTTCATAATCCATTTGAAATAATTGGTGGAAAAGTGGATGACAAGTCGGCCTCAGATTCACCAAGAACAGAATACTGACATTCTGTTCTGTCTTTTATGGTTAAATTGCTCTACTGAATGACAGGCCGTCGTTTCCATTTGGAGATAGGAGAAATCATGTCATGCATCATGTTAAGATGAGGTTCTTCTTCAGCGTTGACATTTTGGCTAAATGTTCTCTGGAATCAAATTTGACAGTGTTGGAGTTTGTCAGCGTTGGAGTCAGGGAAGCAGAAGAGGCGTCATTAACTAGTTCCATTCCGACTTCGCACAGGAAGTGAGTCAGAGGATGGACCAATCATCTGATTAATTATCTCACTGATCAGGAAGAGAGGCTTTGAAACAAATGATATTTCCCCAAACCAACCTGCAGGGTGCCATCTTACAGCACAATCTTGTATATTGATGACGCTAATTATGAATCGCTCGAATTCTAAACTTCCAATATGATTTACAGACAGCTATTACGTCAAACATTATGACACACCACAGGTGTTTGACAGTCATATCAATAGCTGCTTTAAATGAATAGGAAAAATAGGATTTAATTGCACCCCCACAAGAAATTAACAGTTGGTTTGTTCGATAGACAAGATCCGAACACTTGTGTAGCAAAATGCAGATCATCTTTTGGGAATTTCTCTTCATCTGCTGCTTTTCCAGTGAGAGTTAGGCCTTTACCACATACTGCTGATAGCTTACAAGATGTAAACATCATACATCCCTCAAGGACACATAAACAAACGGCAACATTGTTTATGAATACTAATAACTCTTGCCCCTAAAGTTACACTTGTCGACAGAGTCCTAATTGGGATATTCTGCCAAGCTGACCAGGTACACATGTACATCGCTTTTATGCTCTACTTTCCACCATTTTATGGTTATATTTATCTGAGTGAAAGTGGGCCAGGCCCTTTCCCATGAGTCTCCACACGCAGACAGGAATTTGATTTATTATCCTGTATACCCCCTGGGAGTCCACTGTCCCCTAACCTGTCTCTGCAGAATCGATGAGACAAGGAAGAGAGAAGCCATTTTTAATGCAGGACACCCAGGAGAGAAAGAGCTGTGAAAGGTAAAGACAGTCGAGTAATAGAACAAAGGAGTGAGCGTGCAAGTGGATCCTACATTTCTTAACAATAAAATATAAGCTAGATTAAATATTGTTACATATATCATTAGGTGTCTACATAATTAACATGGAACATTAAATGCAGACCTCTATTAGAAAGAATATAGTTGTGAAATAACGCTGAACACTGAGAGGCCAGGCCAATTTTAAGGAAGGTTATAGAAATGCAATTAGCCTGATACCATGCCACGTTACCAACTGATGTTCTGAGGTAGATAGCTCATCTGGCCACCAGAGGCCCTCACCGTGGCAGGGAGAGTTAGGCCTTTACCACATACTGCTGATAGCTTACAAGATGTACACATCACTGAGTGAAAGTGGGTGAGAGACTTTTCTTTGTGTGATGACATTAGAAGTCGGGTATACATGTCGACAAATTAGTTTATAGTATCTGTGTCCATCCAACTCACATGGATCTCAAACTCCAAACAAACTTAATCCTAATTAGCTGTACAAAATACATCATGCAAATCAAAACTTCAACTACTTTAGATTAAAGCAAAAAAACTGAATAGCCTCTCAATCACAATGACAGAAGTCCAATAACATCCTGTTTGGTAATAAATCATAATAACATAAATCATAATTACATAAATAAAAATGTGTCATAATAACACGTTTAACTTTAAGCACTCTACTTAATCAATTGTTGACATGATACAGTATCAGGAAAACAGCCGTAAACAAACAGTGTCATTGAAACTGTCCTAATGAGAAGCTGTTGGCCTTGACATACTGTAACAGTTTACACATGTGGATTGTTCATCTTCAAAATGCTTGAGGTCTTCTCAGCAATGCTTCTTCTCTGCAGGTTACCTACACAGAGAGTTTGACAACAGAGCCACGCCATGTGTTTGCTCTTGAGGCTCAGACAACAACACTTTCCACTAGCCTGTGTTGAGCACTGCTAACAGATGGTTAGCACTTGTTTTGTGCTGCACATGTATGTCAGGTGCATCATGGTGGTCAGTTACCATGGAAACTGGGGATCAAACATGTCTGAATGCAGCCTCCTGGCGAAATCGTCTCAAACGCAAACGCAATCTCATTCACTCACTCGCTCTCTCTCTCCCACCAGCCGAGGCTGAGGTTGCTCCGTCTCATCCCTACTTCTCATGATTGAAGCCTTTCCGAATCTCCCAAAAGATAATGTGGGGATTCCAATCCAATCTGAAACAAAATAAACAGATGCTTTCTGCTCTACTGAGGGGAGACTACTGATGTTTAGCATCAATTGAAGTCAGGTTATCCAGTGATGGACAATTTCAGTCATACTGCAAACAGTATCCCAGGCTATTTGTTTTTCGATGACAGCTCCTACCACAATGGACTTAGAAACATACAGTAATATGGGTCACTTCCATGTTTGTCTACTAATCTTAAATGCCATCTACTGTATCCATTAAAGTTGAAGGTTTCTATAGAATAGGTTACCTTGGGAATAAACAGGGATTCTCCCTCAGTCTCTTCCAAACAAACACACGCACACACACACACAGTACCGGGGAAATGTCACGTGATTGGATGAATGAGCTAACGATGCATATTGAATGCTGATGAGCTGTTTCAGAGAGGATACATCATTCATCAATGTCAGACAACAGCATCCTCCTTATGCCCCCCCCACCCCGGGTGGACCTTACAATCACTTACAATACACACAATGCACTTATGAACTTCCGCACAAACCCCCCCACACACATACACACACAGACACAAACAGACTTACAAAACACACAATGCACTTATGAACTGCCGCACAAACCCCCCCCACACACATACACACACAGACACAAACAGACTTACAAAACACACAATGCACTTATGAACTGCCGCACAAACCCCCCCCACACACATACACACACAGACACAAACAGACTTACAAAACACACAATGCACTTATGAACTGCAGCACAAAAACACACCCCTACATACACACAGACTTACAAAACATACAATGCACTTGTGAACTGCAACACAACCCCCCTACACACACACACGCACACATAAACACAGACTTACAAAACATACAATGCACTTGTGAACTGCCGCACAAAAGCAGCCCCACAAACACACAAACACACACTTACAAAACACAATGTACTTAGGAACTGCCGGGCAAAAACACCCCACAACACACACACAAACACACACAACAAAACACAGACACAGACTTACACTCACCTAAAGGATTATTAGGAACACCTGTTCAATTTCTCATTAATGCAATTATCTAATCAACCAATCACATGGCAGTTGCTTCAATGCATTTATGGGTGTGGTCCTGGTCAAAACAATCTCCTGAACTCCAAACTGAATGTCAGAATGGGAAAGAAAGGTAATCTAAGCAATTTTGAGCGTGGCATGGTTGTTGGTGTCAGACGGGCCGGTCTGAGTATTTCACAATCTGCTCAGTTACTGGGATTTTCACGCACAACCATTTCTAGGGTTTACAAAGAATGGTGTGAAAAGGGAAAAACATCCAGTATGCGGCAGTCCTGTGGGTGAAAATGCCTTGTTGATGCAAGAGGTCAGAGGAGAATGGGCCGACTGATTCAAGCTGATAGAAGAGCAACTTTGACAGAAATAACCACTTGTTACAACCGAGGTATGCAGCAAAGCATTTGTGAAGCCACAACACGCACAACCTTGAGGCGGATGGGCTACAACAGCATAAGGCCCCACCGGGTACCACTCATCTCCACTACAAATAGGAAAAAGAGGCTACAATTTGCACGAGCTCACCAAAATTGGACAGTTGAAGACTGGAAGAATGTTGCCTGGTCTGATGAGTCTCGATTTCTGTTGAGACATTCAGATGGTAGAGTCAGAATTTGGTGTAAACAGAATGAGAACATGGATCCATCATGCCTTGTTACCACTATGCAGGCTGGTGGTGGTGGTGTAATGGTGTGGGGGATGTTTTCTTGGCACACTTTAGGCCCCTTAGTGCCAATTGGGCATTGTTTAAATGCCACGGCCTACCTGAGCATTGTTTCTGACCATGTCCATCCCATTATGACCACCATGTACCCATCCTCTGATGGCTACTTCCAGCAGGATAATGCACCATGTCACAAAGCTCAAATCATTTCAAATTGGTTTCTTGAACATGACAATGAGTTCACTGTACTGAAATGGCCCCCACAGTCACCAGATCTCAACCCAATAGAGCATCTTTGGGATGTGGTGGAACGGGAGCGTCGTGCCCTGGATGTGCATCCCACAAATCTCCATCAACTGCAAAATGCTATCCTATCAATATGGGCCAACATTTCTAAAGAATGCTTTCAGCACCTTGTTGAATCAATGCCACGTAGAATTAAGGCAGTTCTGAAGGCGAAAGGGGGTCAAACACAGTATTAGTATGGTGTTCCTAATAATCCTTTAGGTGAGTGTACAAAACACATACTGTAATGAATTTATGAAATGCCTCACAAAAACACCCCCCACACACAGACACAAACACAGACTTACAAAACACACAATGCACTTATGAACAGCTGCAGATAACCCCCCCACCACACATACACACACACACACACATTTACAAACCATGAATTTACTTACGAACAGCCACACACCAACGCAGGTGCGCACACGCGAACACACACAAAACACATGTATGTGCACCTATGAATGGCCACACATACAGATATATCATGTTGTGGCACAAAGCCTTGGAGGTAACATCCACGTCACAGCACACTCACTCCTCCAGCTACCCAAATCCATGTTCTCCTATAAAGGGCATTCGTGCTGCTCAAGTCTGTCCCGAAAATGGCCCTTCCTCCTGTGAGAGCTAATGAGGCGGAAAATTAGGTTGAGAGACACTTGGGGGAAGTCAGTGGATTCATTAGCATGCAAGATAAAAGTCATACCAACATGCTGGTTATGGTCAATGTTCCTAGACGATTTTAACAGTCTTATTTCCCAGCATTAGCAGGTTAGAGGCCTGAGAAGGAACTGAATTGATTCTTCTGGATGGATCGCTCATTTTCAGTGAAAACCTTTCCGATCAAAGTAGATCTCTGGATGGGGGTTATAGGAGCCCGTGTAGCGTCTGTTGTTTGATCAGTGTTTTCTTGCGGTTGGCAAAATACTCCAGGCGGGTGCATATGGTCTCCCCATCGCCTAGGCCGGAGCAGCTGAATTGAATCTGATGATTCAGGAATTGCAATTCTGTGTTTTTGCCACTAGAATGAGTCAAAGTTTTTTTCAGATCCTGGGATCAGTCACACCGATGTCCACCCTCATGACAGAGAACAACATCTGTTTTCCGGCCATAGGTCATAGGCTACTGCAATGCAGATTTGAAGGAGACACTGTACTTGGATGATTTTGTGTTCTCTGTCATGTGGGTGGACATTGGGCAATGCAAAACCATAGGAGAACTCTGAGTTGGAGTGTTGCCTGAAGGACAACAAAACTTAGACTAAAAGTGGGAGGGAAATGGAAGGAAGTAAGAGAGGGGGGGGGGCTGTCAGGAAACTCATTCCTTGCAGGTTTGTCAATATGCTTTTGCTGGGATTTTTCGAGGAGTGGAAATTGTTTTGACAGGAATTAAATTGAAATGCTCAAGGACTCACAAGAGGGTCCTAGACTAGAAGAACTGCATTGCAGTTTACTGCGATACTCTGATGGCCAAACAAATTTGTACACCATTACATTTCTATTGATCTTTAACCCTTTAACATCAGAGATGTTGCTTAGGACCTAAAATCCTGTCTCAAACATCAGCAACTCAAATAGATGGTAGGTCTAATAGGTGTCATCATAAACAATTCAAACCATTTTTCTGTACCTCTGGACAGGTCCACCACAAAGTGTCAGTCAATGGTTTTAACACTTTTTCACATAAGGGACCACGAAAGAAAGACAAGTGTTTTTTCAGTGTTTTTTTCTCTATTTAAAAAAAAGTACTTTTAGAAAACAACAGCCTTTAGAACTATTATCCATAGCAAACAAATATTGGATTTTTGGTCTAACAGATTTTTTTTTTTTAAACATCCAGGAATCCACGTTTATCTCACTGGCCTGGTAGGCCATGGACATGGAATATTTTGTTATTGTATTTGATTGGGTTCATCCAGGGCTAATATAAATTGGTATGCTAGAGCATATACAACACGGGTAAAAGTACCCTAAAGCTTTTTTATTTAAGTATATTTCTTTAACTACCACACTGCTTCCACAAGTGACAACTTCAAAAACACTCAAGTAGTCGGTTATAGTAGTTGATTCATTAAAACAGAACATGCAAGCTGTTCTGGGCTATAAGAATCACCCATCAATACACTCTTTAGCTTATGTATTTTAAAGTGATAGTTTGGCCTTGATTCATATTTGGGTGAAGTAACGCTTACCCTGAGTTATTGTTGGCCCATGGAGTCATTTTTCACAACAAGTCATACCTCACCTCTGTCCCAGCCTGGAATAAAAAATGTTAGCATCGTCCAATTTCACGAATTGTAACAAAAGCTGCATTGTGCCTGCGCCTGGTTCCTCTCTTCCGCCACCGTTACACTTTCTTTGTATGGAGATCTGAGGTGCCGATAACTTTAACATTTTGTATTGTGTTTTGTGAGGGCTAAACTCCTCCTAAGGCTATTGGGCCCAGTGCATATGAGTTTGTCATTATTTAATTTGAGTGAATAACAACACAGCAAGGCTGGGCTCCAAATGGAGGCAAGACTTTGGCGGGAACTAGTGGTGTGTACGCACAAATATATTCCCAATGAAATAAATCCCTACTATCCAGCTACTTAATTAGCAAAGGGCATATCTGAGCTAGCAAGCTAATGGCCTTGCTGAGAATGAACATCGCCCAAAAAATGTATCTGTCTCTAGACTTTGGACAAATACGATTACACGAGGGCACTACCCTGCATTACATCACTGGTCCCATTCCTGAGGGGATGATCTTCCTAGATCAGTCTGTGAAGATTTTACCTGGTTACCTGGTTACCTGGAAGTTGATGTTGGGAAAGAACCAGTACAGTACCTATCAAAAGTGGTCCAAGGAAGGAAAAGCGGTGAACCGGCGACATGGGCAGCCAAGGCTCATTGATGCACGTGAGGAGCGAAGGCTGGCCCAAGTGGTCCGATCCAACAGACAAGCTTGCTGGTACTGATAGAAAGGTGTCAGAACACACAGTGCATCGCAGTTTGTTGCGTATGGGGCTGCGTAGCCGGAGACCAGTCAGGGTGCCCCCATGCTACACATTTTGGCACAGATTTTGGAAATATGACTTTTATTTAAGGGTAGTGATCATATGAAGCCATGCACTGAACAGGCACGATACTGAGCCATGATGAGCAGAAAATAAATGTCAAAAGGCCTGTGTAACAAGGTAATGGAACTTTGTAAAGATGGAAAAGGATTTAAAAATATATCCAAAGCCTTACAAATGCCAGTCAGTACTGTTCCATTACTTATTAAGACGTGGAAAAGTGCTATGTTTGGAGAAGTGTCAACACGTCCTATAGTGAACAGAATACCATCACCACTGTGGTGCATGGTGGTGGCTCACTGATGTTTTGGGGTGTGTGAGCTCTAAAGGCACAGGGAATCTTGTGAAAATTGATGGCAAGATAAATGCAGCTTGTTATCACAGCATGACAATGACCCTAAGTACAAGGCCAAGTTGACCCTCCAGTGGTTACAGCAGAAAAAGTGGAAGGTTCTGGAGTGGCCATCACAGTCTCCTGACCCTAATATCATCGAGCCACTCTGAGGAGATCTCAAAGGTGCGGTTCATGCAAGACGACCAAAGACTGTGCATGACTTGGAGGCATTTTTCCGAGACAAATGGACAGCTATAACACCTGGAAGAATTCAGGGCCTCATAAACAACTGTTACAAAATACTGCATGCTATCATTGATGCTAAAGGGGGCAATACACAGTTTTAAAACCTAAGGACATGCAGACTTTTGAACAGGGGTCAGTTCATTTTTGTCTTTGTTGCCATGTTTTGTTTTATGATTGTGCCATTCTGTTATGACCTACAGTTGAATGGGAATCCCATAAGAAATAAAATGTGTTTTGCCTGCTCACTCATGTTTTCTTTACAAATGGTACATATATTATCAATTCTCCAAGGATGCGCAAACTTTTGAGCACAACTGTATGGCTGATCGGTGTAGTTCACCAACTGATCATTCTGCGCAGTTCATCCTCAATTAATGATTGTGCATTACTGTGGCTAGAAAACACAATACTATTTTTAAAGGTAGCTCAACCCTTCGTCATCATTTTTGTTTGAACAGATTTTTATTTTATTTTTGTTAGCTAATGGCAACACTATTACCTGTCTAAACAATTTTGCTGACATGATAATGGAGGCAATGTTGTTTCCTAATCAATATTTACCCACTTGCATATTTGCAATGTCAGTGTACAGTATTACAAAGCATATTCCTCAGTTTAGATTATGTTCTAAACAGAGTTTGGCGCAGTGGTAAAATTCTGTAGTTATTGTAGAGTCTGTGTCTTGCTGTTGCACGGTCCTGTCCAAATCAGGAGTGGCTGTGGGCTATATTCTGCTTCAGGGGGTGGTATATCATGAAGGAGGCTGGAATTGTTTTGTCCAAGTTCTTACATGTGGATTTCCAAAAATCGATTAGATCGATTTGAGGACTAAGGAAAGTGCATTAAACCACATTTCTTGACTGCTACAACTGGGGTTTGCTCTTTGTAAGCTACTTGGGAAGAGCATGAGGCCAATCACCCCCTCTCTTCCCCAGATCATGTCTGGCTCATGCAAATTAATACCTAACTGTTTAATGTTTAACATACATACTTTCCTCATATAGTACATGGCTCTTAACTGGTCTTATTGACAAATGTGTCTATGGGAGAGAAAGGGAAAGGTTCCAGCGTGGCATCTCTGAGTGTCAGCCATAAACGGCTGAACTTCCCTCACAACAAAAGGGTGCTTTCAATCATCAGCCTGGGAATCTCCTCATCCCCTTTACCATCATAAATTCTACAACATTAAACTGTCTTTCATAGCTAGAATTCAAGACTTTGAGAAAAGGGCTGAAGAAAGGTTTGTTATATGGTGAGCCTTCTTATGGCTTAAGGATTGTCCCAACAATGTTAAATATCTGTCCTAGGTTGAGTGTACAGCCAACATTTCTTTGGCTGTCCTTTTTAAAGTTCTTCACCCTTTAAACGGTTTTCTAGGACTATATCACTTGATTGATAATAGAACTAAACATTGTTGGGATATTTATTTACAGGCAATATCAACAGATATAATACAGACAGAAACATTAATACCCTTTTTGAAACACAATGGTGAAAAGAGGAATGTATTACAAAGGAAACTGTATCATTATAAACTATTGGTAAAGATGGGCTGGGTTAACTGGAAAGAAAGAAATCTACGTATTGGTAATTATTATTGTTTTATTATTAAGTGTTTTTTTTTAATGCTGTGCATCTTTTCTTTAGTGAAAGAATGGCCCCAAATGAAACTTGGAATTTGTTTTTGTAATTACACATGTGAAGGTTTAATCAAACCATTAAAGTATTTTGCCACAGCAGTTTGCTATAATGTTTTCAGATGGATTAATAGCTCTCAACATAAAAAAATACAACATTATTTTGAGTCCACTTTCTCTAGGTCACAGAGCCATGCTCTAACTATCATATTTAACGTTCTGTTGGTGATATATAACACATGGACATATTGATTACTTATCTGGAAATTTCTGGACATCCTCATTCACTGTGCACGTACTACATGAATCTAGTTAGGGCCATTGGAGCTTCATCCTTGAAAGGAAATTGATCAGTTTGACAATTCATAAGACATCACAGTTTTACAACATGTTTCTTCCTGTATTTACCAAAATGTTCTATTGTGGACTTCTCCAGGCCTCCTGTTTAGGTTTTCAAGGCTAGCCCCCTGGTGTCTGGTGAAAGGTATCAACTTAGACATAAATTGGTTAGAAGCTAAATACAGTTTTTGAAAAATCAGTATCAGAAATACTGCAATTACATTGGCTATACGGGGAAGTCATAGCAGTCACAAAACTAGGATAGTTTCCAGTGCAACTGTCCTTCCTTTCACTATCAGAGTTTTCAGTTCATAGCCGTTCTTCTCTTTATATCATCAGGTGGTTAATGCAAGGCTATGGAAACAATCGGCCTCTATTCTCTCTTTCGTTTCTCTGCCTCTTTTCTCTCACTACTCTCTTTTCTCTCTGCGTCTTTCTCTACCCTCTTCTGTGACCTTTCCAGTTGAATGTCACCCTCATACTGACACATACCCATGAGCCACCACTGTCTCTGTTCTTCTGTCCAGAAAGTGGACACTGTTGTTTTTGAGTAATTAGGGAAAGAAAAACACCCAAATGTTTTACAAATATTTACCAAAAGTACCTGCCATGCAGTTAGACAATAATAAACAAAAAAAGGACATACATAGGTCTCTGGCCTAAATGTTGTTTCTTTGTTTCAGAAAATCTTATTTCTATAATAGTAAAGAAAAACATTTTGAAACCTCTATCTATTTGAATCTAATTTAACCTCCTGAGACCCTGTGTCCACATAGGAGGACACTATGTTTCAGGCTTCCTGCACCATGTACTTCATTCTGCTTAACTTAAACCTATTGGCCTTATTAGAGGACAGTTGTCTGCGCCATGCTTAGATAGTAGACTTATCAGGTCCTACTAATCCCAAATAGCTAAGTGAAATAAAAAATGCATACATTATCAAAGCTCATGTCTTAGGAGGTTAAGATAACATTAAATTCAAAGTCAGATTTTTTAATTAAAGTCAGATTTGTATGTCTGTCAACAATTTCATTGTTTCTATCAAAGTTGAATGATTACCTTCATAAGAGCATACAGTTCATATTTCTAATATATGAACTTTCTAATAATAGGTTTCATGTACCTATTTCACACAGATCACTGCAAAGTGAATGCCATTGGTATCTCTGGACTACATATAGTATATAAGTAGCCAACAGAATCAGAATCAGAAACCCATGATTACCCTGTGTTCATTGTTTTCACATCAGATTACAGCTGCATGGACAAACACAATTGACATTTTGGGGTAAAAGCGTCATTGGAAATAAATATAATTTATAGGCCTACTGTCGGTCAAACACTTATAATAGAGTTGAATTTGTAGAAAGATTAGAGTTCTGGAGGTAGTCTGGAGAATGACATGTTGTGCCTAAGGTTAATGCTGAATTATTTGTTCAACGACTTCAAACAAAAATCTGTGTTTAATGTCGTATTGGAATCATGATTTGTTCAATTGTATCAGGATTGAGCATATAGGGCCATCTTGTGGTTTTTAAATGTATTGTAATGTAAAGTATAGTGGCAGTTATTGCCTAATTAGTGGGAGGTTCCATCAGAGGCGTCGCTAGGATCACAATACATTCGGGGATTAGCCCCACCCGGGACAGGAAGTACAGCGTTTTTAATGTGCACGCAGAAAATGTTGATGTACACGCTATCGGCCTACACGTCTACATTGTCATAAAGCGCGATCGGAAATATAGATGAATAGATCAGGGGCTATTTTTTATTATTATTATTTTTGACTACTGTGTCTACTGTGTCTGCTCGCCAGAATAAACGAACACGTTTGCTATCACAGCTGTCCACATGGGACGAAAGAGCAATTTGTATAAGCAGGCTAATTGACTTTCATTGAGTGACTGAACATGAGGAAAACTGCAATTGCACAAACACATTTTTAAATTAATCTGGGGTATTATAGCTTCTACTCTCATTACTGCATTGAACTAATGGGCAAAAAGTGGGAACTGATTATTTCCATGTACCTGCTATTGGAATTATTGAAGGTTACAAGTTCCCAGTGGAAAAGTTCACTTGAAGGACACTTCAGGTCGGAACTATAATTGAATAACCCTTGCCTATGTGCCTAGAAATCATGCAGGGTCTAACGGTCATGTCACTAATAATAATAATAATAATAATAATACATTACAGTTCAGATCAAAAGAAAATACTAAAATAATGTTGCCTATGTTTCCGTGTTGTGACATTTCAACACTGACCACCAGAAGACCACCAGAGGCTAAATATTACAATAATCTATTTTTGACTGTTATAATTGTAGTAGAGGTTAGCTAAACATTGTTCAAACTATAAACTCTTGAATACTATTATTGTTGGATTTACCACTTCCCAATTCCTATTTCAAACAATCACGTTAAGCCACTCTCGAGTTTTCCACCAATTATTGCCAGCTGGAGGGCAATAAACATCTGGACTCACCAGTCAAATGTTGTGAATTCCCGTAGGAACGCACCACTGGACCAAGCTCCCGGATGAGACCCAAACCTGTAGACACTGACCAACACTTAACATATAGGCTATAGCAGGGGCATAGAATTAGTGGGGGCGGGGGTGTCATGACCCCCCCCCCCAATATTACAGACAGGTCAGTGTGAACCCCCTGGAAAAGAGTCAACATCCTGGGATTTATGGACCTCGAACCCCCCCCCCCCCCCCCCAATATACACTACAAACCTACACCATTGGGCAATAGTAATTGCATATCTTGCAACCAAATATCATTGCTCAAATTGGGGGAAATGTTACATTCATTTACATATACACAATGCCTTGCAAAAATGTTCAAATCCCTGACCAATTAAATTATTTACTATTACTTAATTACAAATGGTATATTGAACCCCTGTGCCGAGAAACTCCTGCACTGTGGAAGCTCCCAGTTTACACAGATTAAAGAAATTCCCCCTAAACAGACCGTGTTACCTTACAACTGGTCTCTGCCTGTGAACCATTAAAGTTGCTGCCACACTCTGGATAAAAAATACCACTGTTGAAGGACTATTGGTCAAGCTGTAAACCTGAAGCAAAATCAAGACCAAAGAGCATTTTACAGTATTTAGAAATAAACTAATATAAATGTTTAGATTAAGGAAATGTTACAAAATAATAATGGATATCCCAGTAAGGTACAGTTTGATCAATAATCTTAAAGTGGAACTTTCATCACAACCCTGGCACTGACAACAAAACACTTTCCTTCAAAGTGTCAGTATACAAATAAGAAGTCTTACAAAAGAAGCAGTGATGCCAACAATCATTCTGAAGATGTTACACAGTTGAATGACTGGGAGTGGAGTAATAGTGGTCTAGTCAATCCCACTTTGAAGAACTCTGCATAAAACTGACCTGTATTGGAGGGTGGCAAGATAGAAGCCATTAGGTATAACTTCTTGGTATCATCCAATTACAAAATCATCAATGTAGGACTAGACTAAAGTCATACAGATACTATGCCATCAAAAGAGATGATAAATAGCACACAATACTTTAGTTAACCAGGCCAGGACTAGTTGCTGTCTCTCTCATTCCTCTGATCACTCATCCTGTTTACAGGCCCCTCATCCATTGCAGATAACATCTTTTTTTCTCTGACAGCATTGTTTCATTACCTAGGTATTGGGAACTGTTCTGATGATTGGGAGCAGTTAATTGTAGTAATTGTTGTTAAAAAGAACTGTGCTCTGATTTTAATTTGGAAAGATTTTTTTCATTTAGGAATTATTCTTAAAACGTGTTATATATATTCTATGGTCAAACCCTTTACAAAACTTTATTTGGAAATGGAAATTATTACAATATTTTGTGTCTTTTGTTAAAATTGAAGGATGAATGGATGGAGCAAAATACAGGACTGCAAGAAAACCTTCTTCAGTTGGTTAAAATCTAAAGGTTTAGAGTGAATTCACCTTTCAGTAGGACAATAATCCCAAGCACAGGGCCAAAGCAACAGTGGAATGGCTCAAGAACAAAACACTCAAGCAATCACTTTACAACTGTGCAATTCAGGGGCCTCAGTAAGAAGCAATGTAAACAGAGATTCCAAATTGTTTTGTTACTATATTCTAGTCAGATGTTTTCAGCACCATCTTCTTTTCTCAATTGGAAAAGGTAGTTCACTCATATGCATTATGACTACACTTCCATTGTAATAAAACATTTACAGTATAGTCATGTCCAAAAACCATTATCTCACATTTAAAATAATTTCTGCATATTTCAGCTTGGGTAATTATGTTATGCTTTGTATTTCAAATAAAGCGATGACATGTATTGGCAATGTTCAGATCAACAGAGGTAAATGTTTATATTAGCTTTCTATCTTGGACTGCTGCCGAGCAATTATTGTTCGTATTAGAATAGTATGTAACCAAGCCTACAAAGAAAATAATATGTGTAGAAATTTTAAATAAAACAAATTAAAACACTTCACATGTCCTTTGAAGACTACAATGACAAAGAGCATATTTGGAAAATGTATTGTATTGACCTGTGTATATAGAGAACATACAGTATTAAAAAGTATCAAATATATAGAGAACATACAGTGGTAAAAATTATCAAATAAACAAACAGCTTACCTTCCCAATGTGATTTTAACTAGGAATTAGGGTGCCTTCAACAACTGGGAACTCTGATAATGAAACTACTAAACAACTTTCAAATGTCCAACTTGCTTAATGGTTGTAGTTATAAGCCTATAGCATGTGCAGTGGTCTACTAATTTGCAAGTTGACAATTTTGGTATCCTAATTCTGACTAGTACACAAGCACAACATCAACCAATAAGGTTTTAACCAGCTTGATAAATGTATGTATACTAAAGTTGTCTAGCTGTAAGATAAATTGATGAAACTAGCTACATGATCCATATTGGTAATACTGTTATTCAGTGCTTGACTTAAAATAGGTGTAGGTAGAGGCATCGCTAGGATCACAAAACATTCGGGGCTTAGCCCACCCCCCGCCCCGCCCGGGACAGAAAGTACAGGGTTTAAAATGTACATGCGGAAAATTGCGATTTCATGAAATATTTTTTTTTTAATAAGGCTTGTTCCAATGAGACTTGCTCTTTTGCCTAAAAAAGCAACCGGAATGCTGTTGCATAAAATTAGAAGTTCCGGAACACCATTCCGGACCGCTCCAGCCTAAGCCAAGCACTGCTGTTATTGTTAAAAACAGTGGTGAAATGAAACACTAATACTAACTACATTTTCTCTAGAAGTTATATTTCCGCTGGGACCACCAGATTTAGATAAATCCAGCAGAAAAAGGTGCCATAAGATCTGAAATGTGTCCAGGGGCCTTTTTTCCCCTCAAGTCTTCTTGCCTCCTTTCTCCTTACCCTGTCTTGGTCCCTCCCCTCTGGCATTCAGGCGCAAGGAGGCAAGGAGAGAGGAGGCGAGGACAGAGGAGGCAAGGAGAACACAAATATTTCTTTATTATCATTCCTTACACAATCTCAGGGGTCAAGTGGCCATATTAATTATCAGCTCAACATTTTCCCATATAATATTTGAACATAACATTTAAAGGATTCCCACCTAAATTATTTCACAAACCTAAGGATATGTTTTTATATAGATTTTTTTAAATAATTAAATAACTCTTAAAATAAGTAAAACCATTTCAAGTTGGTTGTAAACACAGGCCGACCTCCGACCAGATCTGAGCTCGAGTTTGGGTTTATTCATTCCAAACAATAACACTTTTTTCTTGAAACCAACATTTTTATAGGTCCCTCCCCATTTGGTTCTGATTTAACGAAACGTTTCCCAAGTAAAACGTTTAGTTTGACAGAATGAATACGCCCCAGAACTTAGATGGCCTGGAATGTTACGCAGCACGAGAAGGATACCCAAGAATCATCCCCCTCCGACCGCCCACGCACGCGAGAAAAGGGGGAGAAAGTGCTTTGTCAATGAGGGCACACAACGCTGGGAGCGGCAGAGAAATAAAGTTTCCGAATATCTCTCTCTCAGAATACTGAAACGAATTAATTAATATCTGTTGGATTGTAACACTGTTTCAAT
Source organism: Esox lucius (assembly GCF_011004845.1). Lineage (NCBI taxonomy): Eukaryota > Metazoa > Chordata > Actinopteri > Esociformes > Esocidae > Esox > Esox lucius. Next base: position 24,687,219 of record NC_047573.1, on the reverse strand, counting down.
TATCCCTTCGTCGCGGACTGGGACTCTGAAATACAGTAAGTCACGTCTCTACTTTGTAACCCTGTGTGGCATTGATGAACTCGACTGACAACCGTTCCGTCTCTGAGATAATGCCATAGCGTACCGTGACTTGAATAGCGTCTTCTATGCAACAAGTTGTGGCCTTGAAGTGGCTCTGAACCGATGTTCAATACAGTCCCAATATGTAACCCCTAGCTCCAAAGAACGTAGAGTAGGTTAGATTAAGCATTTTAATACAATTTTAGTAGGCAACTTTATTTTTTCATGCACTAGGCTACCGCTAGAGCCAACACATTCTCCGTTGTTTTAAGCTTTTATTGCCTAATCAATGATCGAAAATTTCATTTGGCACATTTTGTATTTGTATTTTTTACGTTTTCTATCTAAGAGAGCAACGGATTGGTTAGTTTAAAGTCCAGGAACCTTATTAAAAAATCATCCCTCGCACTTTTGAGAATCTGTATATAACACTGCATTATGTTAAGCAAGTCTACATGTGCTTTTCAAGAATCCTGGGTTTACCCTCAGTGTTTGTGATTCATTATATTAATATGCCATCCCGATCACACCCAAATATTAGTGTTCATTAAGTGTGAGTCATTCAGTGATCCGGTGTCGCAAATGTCAGTTTCTACTGCTGCATTTAAATAGCCTGTCTAATTCTTATATTTTGTTACACCTTTGTATGTTTATTTATCTTTATGAACGTTTTCAGTGCCTATGTAATTGGTCAAAAGACCAATTCATAAAAGAAAGATCAGAATTGGCCTGCCTGTGTAAACGTAGCCCACTAGCCTAGATTGCACCAGCACCACATTAGCCTATAGCCTAGTAGCCTGGTCCTCAATCTGTCTGTTCTTGGCAAAACAGGAGAAAACACTTCTGTGGTTCCGAGGTTGCCCCTGGGTGAATGAAGACAGTTCAGTTGATATCCTCATATCAACTCCATTTTATGTTGTGTGCCTTCTGTGATTTGTCTTCCTCATTTTCTTAATCTTTCAGGGACGGTCCTTCTCTCCATGCATTTTAGCACTTTGAGGAAGTAGTAAGCCATGGTGGTCAGATTGACGTTTCACTTGGTCGCAGCATACGCTGTCTGTCTGGTTGCGTCGGTCAAGGGAGATCACTGCCTCATCATCAGCGAGGTCAACGCAGACAACCCCAGACTGGACACCACAGAGTTTGTCGAGCTGTATCACACTGGAGGTCAGAGGGCATCATTGGATGGCTACACTCTGGTGTTCTACAATGGTAACGGCAACATAGCCTACAAAGTACTTGACCTGAAGACCCACACCACAGATGACCGGGGTTTTTTCTTGGTTGGATCGGTGGACATGGTGCCCAAACCTGCCATCCTCCTCCCGCCCAATACTGTCCAGAATGGCCCGGATGCCATCGCGCTGTACCACACGTCTGCCGCGCGCTACGTGGAGAAGATGAACGCTACGGCCGTGGGTCTGGTGGACGCCATAGTGTACATGACGCGACGGTCTGGTGGTGCGGAGGTGCTTGCTGAGATGCTAACCCCTGGGGAGCAGGCCTTCGTAGAGGACGAGGGCGTCCACGAGGGAGACGAGTCCATCGAGAGGTGCCTGGAATCTGGGGAAAGCTGGGTTTTCCAAGTTGCCCTGCCTTCACCCGGACAACGAAACCACTGCAAGCCCCCTGGTCCTGGCGCAGGCACCCTCCGTATCAGCGAGCTGAGGCTGGGAGGGGGGCAGACGGATGGGTTTGTGGAGCTAAGCAAGTCCCAGGCTGCAGGGCCGTTCGTACTGCTGGTGCTGGATGGGCGGACGGACACGGTCAGTGAGAGTGTGGATGTACACACCTCCGGGGGAGGCCTGGTCCACATCACCATTGACAAGAAGAAAATGAAAGGTCAGTGAACTGTGTACCCTGACGAGCCCCGGCTAACACAGCTTTTCAGTCCTCCCAAAAGCCAATAGTGCCTTCGATGAGCGGCCTTGCAGAGAGCCAGTGAGCCGGCCCTGTACTGCTTTGTGTGCGTGAAATCAATGTCAATCGAAACTGTTTGAATTCCCATGTGAAATAAGTGTTCTGTTTGTGTGAAAGTTGTAAGTTAAAAAGTAACCGAAACCCTGCTGTGTTGATCATTAGGAGATGAGTCGTGGGCTGTTGCGCTTTATAGTGGCAGGGCCTCTGACTTCCCTGTGGGGAGCCCCCTGAGCCAGACGCAGCCCCTAGATGCCTTTGTGTTTGCCGGACCAGGGGACCAACCTAGTAATAACCTCACAGAGACGCTAATACCAGGCAGAAAGGCCTACCAGCTCAGCGCCAGGTAATCAAACAATCTTTTGATCTCGTTCTCATCCATCTTATTCATCTATTGATTGTTTACTCATGGCTGAAATTCTAATCTTCCTGAAATTTCTTAGGTTTGGGGATGGAGGCCTCTACTTGAGTCGATGTGGTGTTGCTAGTTGGACAAGAGACCCTGGTGTATTCTGGGAAGTGCCGCAAACCCCCGGGCAGCCCAACCAGTGCCCCTGGCCGAAGATCTGCCCTCATACCACTGGTGAGTGTTTTGTATTTCTACATGAATTAAAATTACCAGGTTTCTGTCCAACCAATTTAATGCTGATGAATTACCTGACACTTTTAAAGAAGTTATAGTTGGGCTAATGTAAACAGGATAAGTTGATGGAGATCAATCGATAAACAGCAGTGGAAACTCCTTCATCTGCAAATACTGATTGAAAAATAAAGTAAGCTTTAGGTCATGTTTTATCTTATGTGGTTCTCCCGCTAAATTGCACTAAAGAATGCTTGAAAAGATGTTATGATTTATAACTTCACAGGGTGATTTACAGTGTAAGGAGATGAACTTGTTCTTTTTCCATTACTGATTTTGGTGATATTTGGTTGTCCTACCACATTATATCTACAACTCTTTGGCTTATGGGCAAGTGCCAAAATCAGAGTGCAACATTTTTGTTTCATGTAATAGTGTTTTTGAGTTGAAAGTGGAAACCCATAGAGTTTTATTTTATTTAGACCACCCAATGTAAATGAAAAACGATCATTTTTGTGCACCACACCATAACAAATGTATTGCTCTTCCACAGTCAGTTGAGCGGAAACGCATCACTGGTGGGCAAATGCACATTATAGTTTTCTTGGTGTGTTTTAGAGCTTGTATAATAATCTGTCAGTATTTGTGTGGAAACCTTGCTACTGCCAGACCTTTACATTGGTTAATCATATTGCCGTAAGTTAACCAGGGACCAAACTCAAATGATAAATGATTTTGGAACTGCCACCATTTGCTCTATCCACTTTCTGTAATCAGTGGTCCCCGGCGGTACCGAGGTGCCCCCTCATCTACCTCCTTGGAGCCGGGGGGACTTCCTGATTAGCGAGGTGAACGCAGACAACCCGGGTTCGGCAGAGGACGGCGAGTTCATCGAGCTGTGGCACCCGTCGGGCCGTCGCGTCTCCCTGCAGGCCGTGTGGCTCCTCCTGTTCAGTGGACACAACCGCAAACCGTACCGCGAGATCAGCCTCACCGGCCACTTCACTACCGCCCAAGGCTACTTCCTGGTGGGCAGCGATAGGCTCGTTCCGGCCCCGTCGGTCCGTCTGCCCCCTAACACCATCCAGAACGGGCCGGACGCGGTTGCCTTGTACCGCAGCCCCTTGGGTCCTCCCTCCGCCTCCCAGGCAGGGATCCCAACCCAGGGGCTGCTGGACGTGGTGGTGTACCGCCTGAGGGGCTCGGACAAGGACGCCCAGGAGCTGAGCGATGCGTTGACCCCGGGACAGCTCCCCCTGCTGGAGGACCCAGAGGTGCAGCCGGGGGACGAGGCATTGAGCCGCTGTAACAACCTGCTACCCGCCGACCTCTCTGCTTTTGTGGTGAGGACCACTTCCTGGAATACGTCAGGCATTTCCCAGTGTCTTTGCTGTAGTATTTGCTGTACGTGCATTAAGAAGCTGGATACTCGGCCCATCCTGAACCAGGGCAGCTTCAGTCAAATACCCTGGCTACTTTAAAACATGTCTAAAAGCATTGGATTGTTGGATGTGTGGTCTAGCTTGAGTAAATCTGCATCATTAGATGAGATGAGATTAGCTTGTGTACCTGTCCAGTGGCCCAAGTTACCGAACGCTTATCATTTCCATTGTTCTTTAGGTGGCCCCACCCACACCTCTGAGGGAGAACTCCTGCCCACGCCCGCCCCCTCCCCCGGAGGGTGTGGTCATCAGTGAGGTGGGCGGTGCCCGCTGGACCAACCATAGCCAGCAGAGGGGGTTTGTGGAGCTGCTGGGACCGCCCCTGACATCTCTACAGGGCCTTGTTTTGACTGTGTTTGAGGAACATCGTGCTGGTACAACCATGGCCCTTCCTCTGACCGGCATGACTGACCACAATGGCTTCTACCTCATTGGGAACGTTACCGGAGCAGGTGAGAGCAGGGTTACGTCCGCAGGGATGTGCGTTTACGGGAAGGTGCAGTCTAAAATTGATGAGAGAATTTTTTTTCCACCCGATGCACAATACCTTGAAATAAAGAATAAACTAAATGAAATGAAGTTCTTATTTTTCTAATGCGCTTTTATTCCCTCACTTTCTCATTGGTGTTAATCTGTGCTTTGGGTCTCTGTGTTCTGTTCTCCCTCTCCTCTCACACAGACCAGTTGTTTCCGGTCGGGGCCACAATTCCACCCAATGGGGCTGTAGTCCTGTGTTCTGACACGGTGACAGTGTGTAGAGCCGGCACCACCCTGACCAACAGCACGCTCCGTGACACCCTGGTGTTCAGTGATGACCTCAAACTGTTGGTCAAACTCTCAGCCACTAGAGGGCAGCAGGTGATGCCTGTACTCAGGTAGCAATGGCGTTTTACCTGCTTGTTGACTACTTCAATCAAGGTAGTAGGTTAAGTGTAGCTACTCAGTGTGTGTCTGTGTGTGTCTGTGTGTGTCTGTGTGCGCACACGTATGCGCGCTATAGGTCAGTGGACGATGGCCCTTTGTCTCTAAGCCGTTGCTCCTGCTGCGAAGCTAGAAGCCCTTCCTCCTGGACCAGCTCCTCACCCACTCCACGCCTGACCAACATCTGCCCCAGTCCCGCCTTCTCCAGCAACATCGACATATGCCTTGCGCCCCTCTCTGGGGATTGGCAGGAGCGCCCAGGAAGTAAGCTATGCCATTCCTATATCTAAAGACTGTGCTTTTTCTTGACTAAATTTAGAAAGGGAAATGTCCTGTGAAATCTTTCACAATTTCCTGCGAAAGATTGAACCCACTGTCTGGGTGACGTCTGACCAACTATCAGGATGACGATTGCCCAGCTGTCTGCTCCATGACTCAACATAACGTATTTCTGCGGTTGTATTTTAAGGGAGAATTGCAAAATATGTTTAAACTTTAATTTTTTAAGAAAAGCATGTTTTTGTCATCAGATTGATCAGAAATACAGTGTAGATTGTTAATGTTGTGACTGTTGTACTGGAAAATGGCTGATTTTCAATGGAATATCTACATAGGTGTACAGAGGCCCATTATCAGCAACCATCACTCCTGGGTTTCAGTGGCATGTTGTGTTTACTAATCCAAGTATATCATTTTAAAAGGCTGAATGATCATAAGAATTTTGTGATTATGTTAGCACTGTTAAAAACTGCCATCTAGGCAGAGTTCTTCCTCTGTCCAGTGTCTGTTATTTTGCCAATCTTTATCTTTTCTTTTTATTGGTCAGTCTGAGATATGGCTTTTTCTTTGGAACTTTCTTTGGAACAGTATCCCAGAGTCGCCTCTTCACTGTTGACATTTAGACTGGTGTTTTGCGAGAAACTATTTAATGAAGCTGCCAGTTGAGGACGTGAGGCGTTTGTAGATGCAAAAAAGGGTTTTCTAATGATCACTTTTAAAATGATCAACTTGTATTTTATTGGGAAGTGTAATGTTTCAACTTGTCTCGACATATGTGTGTCTGGCTCAAATCTCTCTGCTTCTGTCTGTCAGACTGCAGTGGGCTGGCACAGGATCACAATGAAGTTGATGTGGCCGGCTACCTGGAAGAGAGATGTCACTGTGGTATCTCTGCCCTCTACCTGCAGGGTAAGACAACACTTCCACATGTATAGTCCTTTTACTGTAACAATATTGTAGTTTTTTCCATTGTGTTGAAACTGGGGAACCAACCTGTGTAAATTCTCCAAAAAGTCACATCTGACCGAAGCACATGGCTGCGGGAAGTATGTGTGCTGGGAAAAGGATCCCCAAAATGACTTGTTTCAGTCTGCCTCTGATGTTTTTGGTTTGTTGGCGAGACGCGCTTTATTTTGGCCGGCGGGCAATAGCACTAAAAATAAAACAAATTAAAAATATTTTTTTATATTCAATCAGTTTTGGTAATGAAAAGGTCAAGTAGGGTAAAGGGGATTCATTGTGAGGAATATTAGTCAATAACCTAATTTGCGCTCATCTAATAATTATTCCTCTTTTTCAAAGCATGAGATCAGAGCATCAAGACAACTGCCCCCTGTGCCCCCTGGGGGTTTCTTTATCTCCTTCTCCAGTTTTGCCCAGTGGGAGGCATTTCTTTTTTGAAGACTGAATATTCAGATGGTATGAAGTCTCCATAAGCCTAACTTTGTAAATATTTTAGTAATATCGTCTGTATTTATATTGATCATCGCCAGCGTAGTGTAAACTAATCCACCATTTATACTACCTGCCTGTTTCCTGTTAAATGCTAAGGTCCCTATTTTTCAGCTATACATTATAGCATGCTAGGCATAGGGATAGGGTGAGAAGCTCAGCCATCCGTGAGGAACTCGGAGTAGAGCCGCTGCTCCTTTGCGTCGAAAGGAGCCAGTTGTGGTGGTTTGGGCATCTGGTAAGGATGCCCCCAGGACGTCTCCCTAGGGAGGTGTTTCAGGCACGTCCAGCTGGGAGGAGACCTCGGGGTAGGCCCAGGACCAGGTGGAGAGATTTTATTTTGACACTGGCCTGGGAACATCTCGGGATCCCCCAGTCAGAGCTGGCAAATGTTGCTCGGGAAAGGGAAGTTTGGGGTCCCCTACTGGAGCTGCTGCCACCGTGACCCGATACCGGATAAGCGGATGAAGATGAGATTATAGCATGCTATAGTGAAATGTTTTGATCAGTCATGCTAATATACAACTGCAAAGCCACTACTTTCTTTTTCTTTGTTAAGCAGTCAACAACTATTATTAAAGTTTTGTAGAGACAGTTTTAAATTCAGCGTGCCACTGCTGCTGGCTGTAACATACCCGGAAGAAAGTATTACCGTGAAATAATCTCCACATGTGGTTATATACTAGGGGAAAAAAGTATCTACACACAATATCTGTGACTAAGCAAAGCCACGTTTTAGAAATCCATAACATGTTGCTCAGATGCAACGTGTTTCCTTTGATCATCCTTGAGATGTCTGTAAAACTGGATTGGAGGCCATCTGTGGCAAATTCAATTGATTGGACATGAATAAGAAAGCACGTGTCTATACAGTCATTTGAATAACAAAGTACACCCTCTGGAAAGTTGTCTTTTTACCGGACCGCGTAAGCAGAGCCGGCCAAGAAGAGCGAATGTCTCTTACTGACTGAATGACCACCCGTTGTTCAATAACGTAGTGGTTAGAGACACGGACTGCCATGCAGGGGACTGGTGATCGAGCCTCGCTGCAGTCAAAACAGATTATGCATTAGGATTTGTTCAGGATAGACAAACGTTGCTGGCTACAACCTTCAGTAGCGATGTTATAGTAAGCCTAACATTGTAAGCCAATAGTGAGCCATAAATTGTTTATGGTTATATTGGGACTATTTCTGGTGGATTTTTGAAGTGAGCACCCGTGCATCCTTTTTGGGGTAATATAGATCACAACCCCTTGCTCAGTAAAAGAGGAGGGTTTACCACGATTCGTCTTTTTACGTGACAAAAATGTTTTGGTTACCATCACCTGTATTAATAGGTGTTATATCAGTGTCATTCATGAATGAAAGAAAAACAAATGTTGTTGTTGTGCCATTAAATAGCTTTGGCAGTATAAGGTTCATCTTTAGTCTCTGTAGCAATTGCTCAATTCTTATGACTATTTCAAGTAAGAAGTTAGTAGATACTAGTTAGCCCATTACATGTTAATAAGCTGTTAATGTGACCGATGACAAAAGTCATCATAAATGCTATTTGTGATTGAAGTAAACTTAATAAGAAACGTTAGTCAGTTTAACACAAAGCTTTATGGTGTCAAGTGAAATTTTCTAACTTGGCATGATGTTAATGCATGATAAAATGATATAATGTTGAGATGCTGTACCTACACTTTGCACACATTTAGCTTAGTGGCATAGTGGTTAAAGATAGAGCCTGTCACATAGGCCGGTCCAAATCCTGCGTGGGCAACAACATTCACTCTTCCTAATCGCAGGCTGGCCGAACTAGGCTTTCCTGGTTCCTTTCCTTGTTTTTTCATAATTGGAGAAATTGATATTTGAGAACTTCTAACCACATTTATTGATGAAGGTAACTCAATTTAACAAATTGAATCAGGTGAACCAAAACAGGTGCTATAATTAGAAAATCATTAGAGTAACTTGGGGTTCAAGTCTTCCATAAATAGTTAAAACCTGATTTGGACATAACCATATGGATGTGTAACACATGATGCCAACTTCAAACTATCTCTCTGAGGCCCTCAGAAGAAACATTATTGATGCCCAAGAGTCTGGAAGGAGTTACCAAGCCATTCCAAGTGCATCATTCCAGTGTCTGACAGATCATCAACAAATGAAGGAAATTCCAGACCACTGGAAATCTACAAAGGAAAGGTCATCCCACCAAATTCAGCCCAAGAGCTGAGCCAAAGATGCTCATAGGCGTCTCTTAAGAACCCCAGGTTAACATCAAGGGATCTACAGGCCTATCTTGACACAATCAATGTTGAAGTTCATGAGTCAACTGTCATAAATAGACCGTATGAACTTGGCCTACAAATGAGGTCTGGAAGAAGCCTCTGCTCTTGACAAATAATATCCAGACACAATAGACATTTGTCTGACTACACCTGGATAAAGACCAAAACTACTGGGTCAGTGTACTCTGGACAGAGGAGTTGTTTGGCTGTAATTCCAAATGACATGTTTGGTGAAAACAAAACACTGCCTTTGAACAGAAGAGCCTCATATCAACCTTTGGGTCTGCCTCAGCGCCTGGCCGACATGCCATCACAGAGTCAACCATGAATTCCAGAGAATTCTTGTGGAGAATCTGTCATAAATCCGACATGGATCTTACAGCAGGAAGTTGAAGTCCAAGCTTTTAAGGAAAAACAACTAGGGAAAAACAACACAGGAACAAGTCAAAAGTGAATTACCATGCTTTGATCTGGATTCACATTGTTCAAGTTCAAAGTTCAAAAGGTTTATTTGTCATTTGCAATAACAAATGACAAATAACATTGTTGCTGTTTCACCATATATACCATCCTGGGTGTGTTCCCAAAATATAATGTCTTCTGCTCGAGATGAATACCAGGAAAAGAAGTCGTCACACAAACATGAAAATAGGATAGAATGCTACGCTGTCATGGCAACCATGGTTCTAGGTCAGAGATGAGGCCTCCCTGACTGCACTACTATTGTGTCTCTGTTCAGCACACCAGAAAAGAGAGACTCAAACAACTTTATCTTGGAGCCGTCTATAGCTGTGCACATAGATAAGAGAGTTTGAGGCCTGGCATTTAGAAATAGGTATTTTATGACCCCAAGGTCTGCTGCTCTTTCTGGTGTCAGTGTATTTAAATGACACATTTTATGGCAAATTCGGCTTAGTCTAACACAGTACTTTTTTTAGATTGGATTTTGGAGAGTGTTTTTTGCAGATTTCTAATTAATAAACAGAATATACTTCTTACAGGGACTTGTATTCATTATATTATGCAATTAATACATTAATGATCAATATAATTGAATGAATGCATTACTACTCATTGTCTTAAAAATTCTCTACAAGGACGATAATCCAAAACACACAAGCAAAAAAACAACAGAATGACTTGAACTGATAAGCATGATATGGAGGATTGTGGAATGGCAGAGCGAACGCCCAGATCTAAATACTACTGTAATGCTATTGGGGGACTTGAAGAATGCCCTCGAACATGACACTGTTAAAGCAATACAGTAAAAAAGAATCGATGTGAGACAGTTACAGTTACAAGAACCAACTAAACATGAAGTTAAATGGGACAACACCAGAAATTGAAGCTAGGGGTGTACTTATATTTTCCGCACTATGAACCAGAATTGTTTAAAATAGATTTGATGAATAAATGACTGCAAAATATAACTGGGCAAGAAGGGCCTTGGTCAGGGAGGTGACCAAGTCGGATGAAACCTACCTAAATCACTTCTAGGCCTGAATGCAAAGCACTATGTCTGGGTTAAACAAGGTTATGCTGATCACCTGGCTAATTCCATCCCTATGATGAAGCATGGTGGTGGGAGCATCATGTTATGGGGATGCTTCTCAGTGGTATGGACTGGGTGACTGGCCAGGATTAAGAGAATGATGGATGGAACATAATACAGAGAGGTCCTTGAGGATAACCTGATCCTGAGCATTCAGGACAATGACCTGAAGCACACAGCCAAGACACAACGCTGTAGTTGATTCAGGTCTTGAAATGTTCTTGAGTGGCCCAACCAATGCCCAGACTTCATGCCCATTGAACATCTGTGGGGAGGCCGGAAGATTTCAAGGAAATTGGGAGGCCGGAAGATTTCAAGGAAATTGGGAGGCGGGAAGATTGAGCCCCCCCCCCCCCCCCCCACAAGACTCACACTTTGAAAACTACTGGTCTAGATGGTTCACCATGGGTGAATAAAACTTTATTTACTGTATATACTGATGAGAGCTATTAACAGGACTTGAATGGGGCATTACAATAATGAGGCACATTTCCACGACAGTTTTTATGCTTCTATACAATTTATACAATGACACTCCCAAAAAGGCAACGTCTTCACTCTCAGAATTATTTTACCTGTATCTCTATTTACTAAGATGTTGTTTTGACAATCGTGTGTGTGTGTGTGTGTGTCAGTGGCCAACTTCTCCTGTGTGGCTGGGTGGCTGCGTGTTCGGGGAAACATCCAGGCGCTGTCAGACCACCAGAGGGGCCTCATCCTCCAGACCTCCCCCACCCAGGGCGACACCTGCACCGGCCCAGCGATCAACCGGCACATCAGCTCAGGTGAGATTGATTGTCTGAACAACAATCGCTAACTTGGTTTGTGCTGGACAGAACTCTCTTCATGTGTATAAGTGAACACAGCTGAATTTTAAGCAACACGATTTCAGGAAATAGGTCATTACTTAACATGGAAGTGTTTGCAGTTGGAAGTGGGAGATTCCTCATTCAAACCAAACATTTATATTTGCTTTTGCTTGGTTAAACACTCAAATCAAAAGTGTTTTGATTGGAGGAATGATTACACTGATTAATTGGGTAACAGCCAATATATGCCAAAATGCTGTTGAGCATCAAATTCAAGGCATGGTTATTGAGTAGAATTAAACCACTGTAACCCACAGTATTTGTTCTCTAACCTGCTGTTCTTCTGGCGTGATTGACTGTTTATAAGAGCAGCACCATTTATAATTTTAGTTCAGCAACATTGAAAATCTGTGCTAAGTTTTTCCATGTAAGATTGATTGAGTATTCATGTAACATGTTCCTGTTGTTGCCCAGAAGGTGGCGATCTTTTTACAGATTTACACATCCAGTGGTCATAGCAGACATAATAGATAGGGGTGTAACGATTCATTTTAACCACGATTCGATTCGTATCACGATTCGTGGTTGTCGATACGATTCAAGGCCGATAATGGTTCATTTAGAACGATACGATCCGAAACGATTCAGTGACTTGAAATCGATTCAGTATCTTTTCAGCCAAAAATTCAACCCGTTTGACTGAAATAAATACCTGGATACTGGACAGTGCAGGTGAAGTTTCCTAGATTCCTGTTGTTTCTTGTAAGGGAATCGGGTATCAATTAATTATAGATATAAACACACAAGTAAACAACAATTAATGGCAAATGCATTCACATTTTATTTGAATAAAGTGCAACCAACACTTTAGGTAGAATTAACAGGAAGTTAAAATGTTATATAAGTAAAAAATATTCAATACATTTTCAATAAAAGTACAGTAAGTGCAACCAACATTTCAACAGTAGGTTTACCTGCTACTTGTGCTTTTGTTTTTCAACATAAAAATACTACTATATTACTATCAAAAATAAAGTGCAACCAACATCTCTTCAGGTTGAATTAACAGTAGGTTTACCTGCTACTTTTGCTGTTGTTTTTCAATATAGAAATAATACAAATACAGTACTAATATCAAAAATAAAGTGCAACCAACATTGGTTTATTTCCTAGTATCGATACAATCGATTGATTACATTTTAAAACGATGTTAGATCGATATATGTCGTCCGGAAGGCCAACTTGCTGAGCACAGATCGATGTAGTAGATGGATTGTTACACCCCTAATAATAGACATTTAGGTGGATGGTGAAAGCCTCCTCATTGTCTTCTGATTGGTGGCCTTCAGATTCAGTCTAAAAGGAAGGCATTCGATTTCTTTCCTACCACTCTCTGTTGTAGATGAAATATGAACTCGGTAACACTAAATGAAAATGAGACTTGAAATGCAGAACTGTGAATTGTAAATGAAAATGTCAAATTGAACAAATTGATCTAAAACAGCGCTAAAAATTAAAGAGCAGATAAAAAACATATATATATATATATATATATATATATATATATATATATATATATATGATTTAGCCCACTTTATTTTCATTTCCTTTTAATTAAAATGTCCATGTCCATTGCTTCCCAGAGTGCTTGACAACTAGCAAAATGAATTTACGTCAGGCAGCCCTCAGGACAAGGCGCATCTTGCAAGCTGTCGCTTTAATGCCATTAGGCCCCTCGTCATTAATTAAAAAGCCACTGCAGTAACATGATTACCCCATAGCAGTTGCCAGCTTGTCCAAAAGCACATTGTTCTTAATGTGATCTAGCAATGTCTGACACATCAGCATCTTTGACAATCCACATGAGGTTCTGATGAGCAGGAGGTTGTTTGGAAAGGGGATTTACTACTGTGTTCTAGATGTTTCAATAGGCTGCAAATGGTCGTCTCTTATTTTGTCTTCTAAAACAATGTTTGGTTTGGTGGGACATTTTAGCTGGAAGGACATTTCACAGAGTTGATCGTTCAACCTTAAAAAGGAGTTCGAATTAATTTGACACAGTGCCCCTTATTTCTGAGATTGTGATTTCGAAACAAACAGCATTTAATTTGCCCGAAAAAACAATTTGAAGACATTGCTGGTTGTAATACTTCCAAACATTGAATAAGTACAATAAGCCTCAGTGGTAAATTATTAATTAAAAGGATTAGCGAATACTGTGTCTTTTCTTCGACCATTGAGAGGATGGTGTGTGTGGCAGGGCAGAGAGTGTATTGTTAGTCAAATCTTCTGTGCAACGAGTCGATTTGATGCCAGTTGAACACACCCCAGTTTGAAACATGTTGTAGGCTGTCTGATATAAATCCCTTTTCCTTGACTTGTGTTGCGTGGCCTTGCTTGTCCAGGCAATGTGTGAGAAAAAGGAGTTGTGAGAAATGAAGAGGCAATTTAGCTTCTACTTTGATGTTAAACTTTTTTTATTAGATCATCTTCCACAAACCATTTTCCAAATAGCATCTATATAATCATTCAGCATCTATAGACAAAGGTTGCTCAATCCAATATATTTATTTATACATTTTTTAGGAAGTACCTAAAATAAAATGTCCACCACTTACCAAGAAAGAAAGTATCATTAATATGTTGAAAACACTGTCAAGACATTGATGAACATTACGAACCACAAAGTGGTGCTGTAATGTGCACATGCTTATCATTTGATCTGTTGAAGTTGGTGATGACATTTGACATACATTCTCACTCGTCAGTGATCCAGATTAAGCCTTGTCTGTAGACCTAAAGGACCTCCATGTTTGGTTCTCCTTAGTCCTGGACTAGGTTTGGCTGACTGATGTTTCTTCTCAGAGTCTGCCTTGGGCCTGCAGATTGGCCTGGTGCTGGGTGTTCTGGTGCTGCTAGGACTGTCCGCTGTTCTTTTTGCCTACCTCTACAAGAAGAGGTGAGACTATACACGCACGCACACACCCACACACTTTTGTTTGTCCTTGTGGGGACCTATAACCTAACTGAGAAATCTTGATTTACTGACCTCAGTAACTAAACCTTTATGCCTAAACCTATCCATAAAAATTTTATTCTAACACTGGTCAACTGTAAAGTCTTCCTTAAGCCAAACCCGTAAGCTGGTAATTGCCGTTTTCCTAGTTGTGATTGCCTGAAAAACCTGTTGTAACCACACATGTACAGGCAGACTTAGTCTTGCATGTGCAGACGTACGCACAACTGCACATTCACACTTCAGTTTAGTTTGGCTCAGCATTTTACTGTTTGCTGCCTCACCTAAGCAGTGAGGGGCCATTGTACTCCAAGGCGAATAGTGAAAAAACTGTCCTGCCTTGACCTACCCCTCTGACAAAAGGACATACAGTATCTCACAGAAGTGAGTACACCCCTCACATTTTTGTAAATATTTGATTACATCTTTACATGTGACAACACTGAAGAAATGACACTTTGCTACAATGTAAAGTAGTGAATGTACAGCTTGTATAACAGTGTAAATTTGCTGTCCCCTCAAAATAACTCAACATACAGCCATTAATGTCTGAACCAAATTGGGCCCAATTAGCCATTTTCCCTCCCCGGTGTCATGTGCAGTGGGGAGGACAAGTTTTTGATACACTGCCAATTTTGCAGGTTTTCCCACTTAGAGAGCATGTAGAAGTCTGTCAGTTTTATCATAGGTATTCTTCAACTGTGACAGAATCTAAAATAAAAATCCAGAAAATTACATTGTATGATTTTTAAGTAATTAATTTGCATTTTATTGCATCCCATCTTCAGCTCCCTCCAAAGATTTTCTATTGGGTTCAGGTCTGGAGACTGGCTAGGCCACTCCAGGACATTGAGATGCTTCTTACGGAGCCACTCCTTAGTTGCCCTGGCTGTGTGTTTCGGGTCGTTGTCATGCTGGAAGACCCAGCCACGACCCATCTTCAATGCTCTTACTGAGGGAAGGAGGGTGTTGGCCAAGATCTCGCGATACATGGCCCCATCCATCCTCCCCTCAATACGGTGCAGTCGTCCTGTTCCCTTTGCAGAAAAGCATCCCCCCAAAAAAAATTCCACCTCCATGCTTCACGGTTGGGATGGTGTTCTTGGGGTTGTACTCATCCTTCTTCTTCCTCCAAACACGGCGAGTGGAGTTTAGACCAAAAAGCTCAATTTTTGTCTCATCAGACCACATGACCTTCTCCCATTCCTCCTCTGGATCATCCAGATGGTCATTGGCAAAATTCAGACAGGCCTGGACATGCACTGGCTTGAGCAGGTGGACCTTGCGTGCGCTGCAGGATTTTAATCCATGACGGCGTAGTGTGTTACTAATGGTTTTCTTTGAGACTGTGGTCCCAGCTCTCTTCAGGTCATTGACCAGGTCCTGCCGTGTAGTTCTGGGCTGATCTCTCACCTTCCTCATGATCATTGATGCCCCACAAGGTGAGATCATGCATGGAGCCCCAGACCGAGGGAGATTGACCATCATCTTGAACTTCTTCCATTTTCTAATAATTGCGCCAACAGTTGTTGCCTTCTCACCAAGCTGCTTGCCTATTGTCCTGTAGCCCATCCCAGCCTTGTGCAGGTCTACAATTTTATCCCTGATGTCCTTACACAGCTCTCTGGTTTTGACCATTGTGGAGAGGTTGGAGTCTGTTTGATTGAGTGTGTGGACAGGTGTCTTTTATACAGGTAACGAGTTCAAACAGGTGCAGTTAATACAGGTAATGAGTGGAGAACAGGAGGGCTTCTTAAAGAAAAACTAACAGGTCTGTGAGAGACGGAATTCTTACTGGTTGGTAGGTGATCAAATACTTATGTCATGCAATAAAATGCAAATTAATTATTTAAAAATCATACAATGTGATTTTCTGGATTTTTGTTTTAGATTCCGTCTCTCACAGTTGAAGTGTACTTATGATAAAAATGACAGACCTCTACATGCTTTGTAAGAAGGAAAACCTGCAAAATTGGCAGTGTATCAAATACTTGTTCTCCCCACTGTATGTGTGGCCAGATCTATAGTACTATAAGTATTCTCCTTATGTAACCTACAACATGTAGGTCTCATTATTATTATTATTATTATTATTATTATTATTATTAATGGATGATTTTATTTATAACAGACTATATATTGTCTGTTTATTTACCTGCACACCTTAAATGATGCTCATTCAATAGTGAATCCTACAGATTCAAAGCTTTTGAATGTCAGCTTCCGAATCAGAAAGAAATAACAATAGCTTCAGTAACTGCAATCGCAAAACCTTGAATAGTCAGGAAAGCCAGAAATTGTTGTAACTGAATGATGCACACCAAACAGTTTTTTTTTTAGAAACTGATATGCACTTTTTCTCATCCCTTGGGCCAGTCTTAGCCTACTCCTTTCATCCCTCTATGCGTAATTGTCCCCTGTAATGATTTTGAGGGGACTGCATAACGACTTCTGTCTGTGCGTGTCTCCTTAATTCGCGCACAATGTCTTCGACTCCATTGACACTAGAGATCTAGCCCTTACAAAGTGACAATGATTGGTCCAGAGCGAGAGAGATAGTAATTAACTGAGTTTCCTTATAACATGGTTTCCCAAACATTCTTTTGTTTTAAAGGGGCACTGTGTAGAATTGTGCCTATGAACAATAACATGACTAGTCTCCTCCTAGTCTTCCTTTACCGAAACAGGCCAGTACAGTGCTAGCTAGTTCAGGGGGGTTTAGGGTTGGAAGGACTGCGTGTGTCTAATTCGAGTGTAAAGTCACTGAAAACCGATAGACGGACTGAGAAAGTTTGAATGGGGATCATTCGGATCAGTTTCATAGAAAAAGATTAATTGAAACATTTACTTAAAACATCAACTGTAGATGTCTACTTGTCATTTCTGCTTGTATTTATTCTAGTAGTACAGTAAAAGTCTTAAAAATTGCTCCTTTAACCTTAAACCTTTTTTTATCAGTCAATTGACCATTCACCACCAGGTTTTTGACTAATTGCATCAGGTGTGCTAGGTTAAGGTTAATAGCCAAAATGTGAAAGGCCAGTTGAGAGATCGAGGAAACCGTGTCTGAAAGTAAACAGAAATGTAGTTCCTTGTAATATCTCAATATACCCAAGAGAGGGCGCTGCATATTTATAGGGTCTGATATGTTAACTATTGCCTTTTTTTAGAGGAGTTGTCAGTGTTAACAGGTGCAATGTTGCACTCTTATTAGTTTCCTGTTCTTGTCAAGTGAACCTCTTATACATTCAAGGAACTCTTGCCTACTCTGTTGAGTAGGAATGACAACCCATTATTTAGGCATTGAGTTTGAACCAACAACCCTGGCGTTTCAAGCACCTTGCTGGTACTGTACACCGATAGACTTTTATTTGCTAAGGTTTAGTCAATGTGAAATCACTGAACCTGGAAAAAAGGTATTGAATCTGCTCATCATTTGAATCATACAATTGCATGTAGCCTTACAACATCTTACCAACCAAATTTGAATGTGACCGTTTTGTGGTTATTTCAGCACTATCCAAACAACAAGGAACATTTTTATATCAAGCCCAGATTACAATTCAAATAACTGATCAGTCCATGATAAGGACTGGCACTCTAGAGATTAATAAAAAGCAAATACCCGAAAACTTTATAACTTTATAATTATGAAAGTACAAAATGTCGTTCTGTTATGAGCCGATTGACCTAATGGTATGGTAATGCTGGTGTGCTTTTTGTCCTTAGGCGACCACTGGACTATTACTCTATGGAGTTGAATGAACATGGAGAGGGACTTTCAGAACTTTGAGAGTGAGCAAGAGAGAAAGAAAGAGAGAGAGAGTTTGTGTGTGAGTGCGTGTGCGTGTGTGTGTTTCTTGTGAAGAGTGAAGGGAAGTCCTTTTTTTTTTTTTTACATTGTGTTCATCTGTTTGTTTTGAATGGGGATCTCCAACTAGATAAAGGACCAGCACCATGTTTGTTAATGTATACAAATTGCCATACTTTTCCCTCCATCATAAAATTCCCAGTCAATGTTGCACCAGACGTACTGCTTTGTAATAATCATGGTAACACTGTCCTGTGCCTATGTTTTTATATTTCTTGAATTTAAAAAATTGTTTTAATGTTTTACTTAAAAAAAAAATGTATATGAAGTGACAAGACTACAAATCTCAAAAGCAATCACGAGTTATCAGTACTAAAAGTTCCGTCGAATTGTTTGGTGAAAATGTGAATGCTTGTGATTAACCAGCAAAGATGAGTGTCTGTAAAAAACCATTTAAACTATTACAATGTTAATTGGCGGATAGGTGTTGTTTAAATGTTATTATGTGAGGACTAGCAAAGGAATGTGAAATACCCTATTTAGCCTCTTTCCTCTCCTTGGGGGCTGTGAGTCCTTTACAAGCACAAAGCTATAATATTTTATAGTATTTTGCCCCTAACAAATCTGGTACAAATTAAGATGTAATTAGGAGACCATTTGAAAACTGTCTGTATCCTACTTGGCTTGCCCACCGTTATTGTGCCTTTCTACTTTTATAATGAGGCCTGATCCGATGGGTATTTTGTAGAGAAGAGCTATAGCAATGCCTGTGGAAGCCTAGTGTGTAAATATGTCTTAAATGTTCTCAGGGGGAACCTATATGCAGAAGTAACCATAAATGCAATCAGTCACAATGAAAGGGTATTTTCTGTTGAAATCACCAATGTTTATAGGTTTGCCAATGTTTGTTTAAATTTTGAGCAAAAACTTGGCTGTCCTTTGTATTTAATCTTCTCCATTTCTTAGTAAATACATTTGTTTTGCTGTCAACATCCAGTCACATCCTAAACAACTGGCACCATTGTTGAGTTGAGTGAAAAAGATGGTCTAATTGTTAAATATTGTGCTTAACAAATGCTCAGATAAAAATGGGAAAGGGCATTTCAAAATGGGTGACAAAGTGTATTAGGGTTCTGGACAGATTCTGCACAGAGTAATGGTTTAAGATCATCCTGTCTAGGGCATTGTGCTGGACGATAAAAAATTATGTAAAATCTCTAATCACTTCAGCACAAACTCTAATCTCACAATGGTTCCAAATGTCCAACAGTCATCCATACTTTTATTGAAATGGAGTGGAATAAAACAATAGTGTGACTTACTAAACAGGAATTCTAGTCATGTAAATTTTAATGGTCAAAACACAGCCTTATTTTTGCTCTTATAGATAGTGTTTGTGGCTATAAAAATAATTGTTATACTGCTTAGGAATGTGGTGTTGTTTGTTTTCATGATCAAAGTAATTTAGATAAAACAAATTATGAAAAGGTTAGATGTAAAAATAAAAACCACTTTTTGTTTTAGTGCAAAAAAAATGTACATTTCAATTCAATGCACTTTTGGAGATATATTTTTTAATGCATTGTAGCTAAATTTGTATTCAAATAAATTGATATTTCTTTAGATGTATGAACATCTTTGTATGCATTTCCTACTCTTCTACAGTATCTGTCAAGTTTCACCTGACTATTTATGTGTTTTACATCTACCAAATTCTACCTGTGAACCCCTGTAAAGGGTTGAGTGAACCTGAGGGGTCAAATTAATGGGGCTGTATAACCCACTGCTTTACTCTTACCTAAAGCTTTAATTGCTCCCTAAAAGACTTATTACAATTATTTGT
This sequence comes from Esox lucius, assembly GCF_011004845.1. NCBI lineage: Eukaryota > Metazoa > Chordata > Actinopteri > Esociformes > Esocidae > Esox > Esox lucius. The sequence continues at coordinate 24,667,253 of NC_047573.1, read as the reverse complement.
CCATATATTCACTTAGCAAGATTTGCTGTTTGTGATAGACATTTTACATTGGAAGGTCAAGACTGTCTCTGCTTGTGATAACTTCACCATCTCCTCTATTGTCAGGAAGTTGTTTTGTACCATATTTGTAGTCTACACAGTACGAGATGAGGCCATTTGAAATGTCATTTTCACACACTTATCTCCTTTTGTCAATACCTTGATTTCCTGTCTAGGTTATTTCTACACAGCAATGCGATGAGTTAATTACATCATTTCTGTTTGTTAAATGTTAGCTGTTCTGTTCCTTCCGTTATATACTGTAGCGTCCAGCCCTCTTTGGATTATTTTGACAGTGGATATAAAAAAAGTCTACACACCCTGTTAAAATGGCAAGTTCTTGTGATGTAAAATAATGAGACAAAGATAAATAATGTCAGAACTTTTTACACCTTTAATGTGACCTGTAATGTGAACAATTCAATTGAAAAACAAACTGAAATATTTGAGGGAAAAAAAGAGAAAAGGAAAGAAACTCAATAACCTGGTTGCATAAGTGTGCACATCCTTAAACTAATATTTTGTTGAAGCACCTTTTGATTTTATTACTGCACTTTTTGGGTAGGAGTCTATTAGCATGGCACATCTTGACATGGCAATATTTGCCCTCTCTTCTTGCAAAAGCATTCCAAATCTGTCAGATTGCGAGGACATCTCCTGTGCACAGCCCTCTTCAGATCACCCCACAGATGTTCAGTTGGATTCAGGTCTGGGCTCTGGCTGGGCCATTCCAAAACATTCATCTTCTTTGATTTTGATGTGTGCTTTGGGTCATTGTCGTGCTGAAAGGTGAACTTCATCTTCAGTTTTCTAACAGACACCTAAAGGTTTTGTGCCAAAATTGCCTGGTATTTGGAACTTTTCATAATTCCCTCCACCCTGACTTTACAGCCCCAAAGCATGATCTGCCACCACCATGCTTCACCTTGGGTGTGGTGTTCTTTGGGTGATGTGCAGTGTTGTTTTTGCGCCAAACATACCTTTTGGAATTCTGGCCAAAAACGTCAACGTTGGTTTCATCAGACCATAACACATTTTCACACGTGCTTTTGGGGGACTTGATGTTTGTTTTTACAAACTTTAGCCAGGCTTGGATGTTTTTCTTTGTAAGAAAAGGCTTCCGTCTTGCCACCCTACCCCACAGCCCATTCATATGAAGAATACGGGAGATTGTTGTCACATGTAGCACACAGGCAGTACTTGCCAGAAATTCCTGCAGTTCCTTTAATGTTGCTGTAGGCCTCTTGGAAGCCTCCTTGACCTGTTTTCTTCAAATTTTTATACATTTTTGAGGGATGTCCAGTTCTTGGTAATGTCTCTGTTCCATATTTTCTCCACTTGATAATGACAGTCTTCACTGTGTTCCATGGTATATGTAATGCTTTGGAAATTATTTTGTACCCTTCTCCTGACTGATATCTTTCAACATTGAGATCCCTCTGATTTAACATGAGTTTGAATGTGATTGGTTAATTCTGAACACAGCCACATCCCCAATTATAAGGGGGTGTGTACACTTATGCAACCAGGTTATTGTAAGGTTTTTATTTTTCATTTGACCCCCTTCAAAGATTTCAATTGGTTTTTCAATTGAATTGTTCACATTATGTCACATTAAAAGTGGAAAAAGTTCTGACATGATTTATCTTGGTCTCATTCTTTTACATCACAAAAACCTGGCATTTTAACAGGGGTGTGTAGTCTTTTTATATCCACTGTATATCATTGTCATTTTGCGTGCGTACGTGGAGGGGGCTAGAGTTTATGCAATTGCAGACTTCATTACAGTATGTTAAACTGAAATTTTGCCTCAATACAGGAAGACTGATAGCAACACAGGAAGAGGGGAAAATTCATAGTACTCAGCGAAAGCGGAGTCCTCTCATATGTTTTTTTTTGTTTGATGTGCAATGTCATTTAGGTGCAATGTCTCACATTATCTTCAGGAGTGAGGCAGCATTGTTTTGGGAGATAAAAAGCCTTTGGGTTTCTCCTAAGTTGTCTTTTTAAGGTGCTGAAGAGAACAAGTGAGATCCACTGAAGCAAGGCAGTTGTTCGGTTTTCAGCCCCTTCCAGGGGAAAGGGCCATTTACACCTGTTGACCCAGTCACCTCTGCACCAGGAGCCCATGGTGAGTTGACCTCAACAAGCACTCTCCACTGAACCTTAGTTTCACTCGAGCCAAATTCGGCAAGATATAACACTGTGCAAAGATGCACATTGATTGTGTATTTGGTGAAGGTGTGTCTCATCACCAATGAGGGCTTTTTTTTTACTTCTGGACTGGGCTTTATGTCTTTAACTTATTTCTTAACATAACTTATGTCATAAACGTACTGTATACTTGATAATACGTTAATGAAATACTCAATCTCTGTTCTGTTTTTCCCCATGGAGGTCCACATGGCATTACTGTAAGCATAGCCACTTTCACCCACTTCATTCACTTTTTTTCACTACTTCCTCATTTCTCTTTAATAGCCATTGTTTCTAAACTCTGCTGCAACCAACAGACATGTGCAAGCAGTCAAGTGTGGCCCCACAAACCCGTACGCAGGAAGTAAGATATGTTATGAACTCTGTGGACTGCAAATCTTGACATACTTTTTTAACTCCAGCTCCCCTAACGCTTTCTCGTTGACAATGAGGTGTATCAACGCTTATGCACCAGGAGTTCATATGCCGTTCCAATAGCTACTTGACTATCGTCAAAGAGTAGCACACTCCTTTGCTCCCGTTACTATAGTAACATCAGTGTGTCTCTCTGTTTTTGTGTCTAAAGCGAGATATGATTGTCGATTCCAGGCCATTGTGGGTTTTATCTCAGCGTCTCGTCACTGAAATTGCGTGTGTCTCGCACCAGACCGGAAGCTGACAAACTATCTCCACACCTCAAGCAGTACTTTTTGGGGTTCGGTTTGGCGATGAGTTGAGTCAACTTCCGCTGGTTAAGACAGACATACTTTACAGGAAGATGTGCTTTGCTGTCTGTGTGTCTCACTGGAGTGAAAACATGGTATTAGCTACTAAACTTTGTATACTATGCTACTTTAACACATCAAGATTTTAACGGTAAGGTGACCCTTATGTTCTTCTGTTAATTAGAACATTTATGTAAATTAAGTTGGGTCAGTGGGTAGAAGGGTGATTTTAATGATAGATGTTCTTCAAAGAATTTATACTTCCATCAGTGACTTATACTTCCATTTTAAATCGCTTAGAGATTTTAATTCATTATGATTACTTAATTACATAATTGCATCTCATCTTATTTGTAATGCATCATTACCCAGATTTGGAAAAAACTAAGAATGCTTTGTAGAGTACTGAAAATGTGCATGCCCTGAATATCTATGGACATTTATTTCAAAAGAAAATAATGGAACTTTATTCATAATAGGCTGCACAGCACCGTTTCTTTCTTCAGTTGAATTGTAAATGGAAAATACAGATTGTCAAAGAGAGACATAATGCTTGTTTTTTGGGGGGTTTTCACATAAGGCATACAGAACATCACAAAATGGTCTATTTTTAGACCTAAATCTGTACAAGCCTGATTAAACAAGTAACTGAAAACATGCATACAATTACCAGAGCAAATGGATCACATGTTGCATTTCTTTTTTGGAAATAATGTCGACCTAGATTGATCAGAGAAATGAAGTGTATTCAGGTAGTAAAAAGCTCAGTTAATGGTCCTATTATTCTTTGACATTCAATGACAACATCAAGCTTGTAACTCCACCAGCTCTGATGCATCTGCACATTTTAATGTTTTTCTCTGTGTTGCCCAAAGGTGGGTAAGATACCTCTGAACACTTCTAAATTAATTCAGATAAAACCATAATTAAGATAAAACAGTAATTATTCATTTTCAATTAAAAGTAAGTTAGCAAGTTGGTCCTCAAAACAAAACATTCTCCTTCAGTTATTATATTAGCTGTCCTGTTTACCCCTCTGTCTTTTTATTATTTTACTATTTATTTACCGGGTATGTATATACTAAAAATTATTTTTTATTTTCTGTAGGATCTTGGAGCAATTAATACTAACTGCCTAAACAACAGATTTTTCACCTTGTCTGCTCTGGAATTTGATCTAGCAAAGTTTTGATCATTGGTCAGATGGTCTAACCCCTAGGCTCACCTTCTGCTCGAAGCAGTGTGTTCCCCACCCGCTTTGTCCATATGCAGTGGGGAGAACAAGTATTTGATACACTACCGATTTTGCAGGTTTTCCCACTTACAAAGCATTTAGAAGTCTGTTATTTATATCATAGGTACTCTTCAACTGTGAGTGACGGAATCTTAAACAAAAATCCAGAAAATCACATTGTATGATCTTTAAGTAATTAATTAGCATTTTATTGCATGACATAAGTATTTGATACATCAGCAAAGCAGAACTTAATATTTGGTACAGAAACCTTTGTTTGCAATTACAGAGATTATAGGTTTCCTGTAGCTCTTGACCAGGTTTGCACACACTGCAGCAGGGATTTTGGCCCACTCCTTCATACAGACCTTCTCCAGATCCTTCAGGTTTCGGGGCTGTTGCTGGGCAATACAGACTTTCAGCTCCCTCCAAAGATTTTCTATTGGGTTCAGATCTGGAGACTGGCTAGGCCACTCCAGGACCTTGAGATGCTTCTTACGGAGCCACTCCTTAGTTGCCCTGACTGTGTGTTTCGGGTCGTTGTCATGCTGGTAGACCCAGCCACGACCCTCTTCAATGCTCTTACTGAGGGAAGGAGGTTGTTCGGCAAGATGTCGCGAAACATGGCCCCATCCATCCTTCTCTCAATACGGTGCAGTTGTCCTGTCCCCTTTGCAGAAGTGGTCTATTTTTGTCTCATCAGACCACATGACCTTCTCCCATTCCTCCTCTGGATCATCCAGATGGTCATTGGCAAACTTCAGACGGGCCTAGACAAGCACTGGCTTGAGCAGGGGGACCTTGCGTGCGCTGCAGGATTTTAATCCATGACGGCGTAGTGTGTTACTAATGGTTTTCTTTGAGACTGTGGTCCCAGCTCTCTTCAAGGCATTGTCCAGATCCTGCCGTGTAGTTCTGGGCTGATCTCTCACCTTCCTCATGATCATTGATGCCCCACGAGGTGAGATCATGCAGGGAGCCCCAGACCGAGGGAGATTGACCATCATCTTGAACTTCTTCCATTTTCTAATAATTGCGCCAACAGTTGTTGCCTTCTCACCAAGCTGCTTGCCTTTTGTCCTGTAGCCCATCCCAGCCTTGTTCAGGTCTACAATTTTATCCCTGATGTCCTTACACAGCTCTCTGGTCTTGGCCATTGTGGAGAGGTTGGAGTCTGTTTGATTGAGTGTGTGGACAGGTGTCTTTTATACAGGTAACGAGTTCAAACAGGAGCAGTTAATACAGGTAATGAGTGGAGAACAGGAGGGCTTCTTAAAGAAAAACTAACAGGTCTGTGAGAGCCGGAATTCTTACTGGTTGGTAGGTGATCAAATTCTTATGTCATGCAATAAAATGCAAATTAATTATTTAAAAATCATACAATGTAATTTTCTGGATCTTTGTTTTAGATTCCGTCTCTCTCAGTTGAAGTGAACCGATGATAAAAATGACAGACCTCTACATGTTTTGTAAGTAGCAAAATCAGCAGTGTATCAAATACTTGTTCTCCCCACTGTATTTACATTTAAGTTGTTTATCAGGTTTGGGATCAAATTGTGTTGACTAAGAAAACATTGTATGGCTGAATTGTTACATGATTTCGGGCTGCTTTACGTTTTATTTTATAACACGTTTTAGGCCAATGAGACCGTTGTTCTCCGATTTCTCCGCTCATCACACAGAGTAGTATTCTGGAATGCGTTCATCAAACTGTATTATGCTCAGTGGATGTGGAGGGGTGATTGAGGCAAGGGTTGTACGCATGCCTGCAGTAGTTTGGATACTGGGTAACTTTTTGGCACTGAAAGCTAACCATGGGCCTAATCAAGGGGCTCCTGCACACGTCCTGGTGTATTACATTTGATTCGTATTCTGAAGCACTGGCAGCAAGAGTGGAGGCTTAGATGGCTGGGGGGGGTCCCCAGGAGAGATTTGATTACCACTGCATTACGGTATAAGCAGGTCTGTTCCCAATCTGCATTAATGGCCAGATGTTACAATGTCCATTTCTGTACTGGTAAGTATTGCTTACATCTCTTTGCATGTCAGGTTGCCTTTTTCGTAGGTTCATCTTCAATAATAAGGATATTAGCAATGGCAAAGTATTTGTTTCACTACATTAAATGCATGTCAATATTTTAATAATCAAACTTTAGTCAGCTCAAAGGTTTGTAGGTTTCTATGTACAAGCTGAAATACAATCCGCAAATAAAAGACAAGTTGTATATTGATTGATGACAAATTTATGGTTCTTAAAACTGCCTGGCTACCCGGAGCTCTTAATCTAGCCAAATTATATAATTTTCAGACTGAATTAAATTGTGAACAGTTGTCAGGCAATCTAACATATGCAATCAAAATGTTTTTCTTAAAGAAAGTACACATGCTTAAGAATTTTCCATATTGTACTTGTCAAAATAAGTATTTCAGACACTTTTTACATATGCACCATTGGACTTTACATGCCATTCCTTATCAATGGCTTGTAAAATAGAAGTTTGGAAGTTAAAGCAGATTCCTGGGCATTTGGCAGAGGGACGTGTCGACAAGCAAAGCAGTAGGCAGAGTTCTGGCTTTGGGAGTAATCAAGCTATGGATATTTGAATCAAGAGTCATTGAATGCCTTGCATAGTTCTTCGAAATGCTACCGTTACTAGGATACCAATAGGTGAACTTTTAGATATTTTATTCAAGTTAATCTTAAACATTTACAAATATGCGGTGAAAACAACATATACTGGATAAGGCATTTGCTAGGTAACGTACCTTGACAAACAAATTCCACAGCCGGCTGTGCTGGAGGGATTGTATTATCTCGATGGTCACCCCCAAAATGGAAAATGGTAGTTGACTGCAACTGCTGTGCTTAGAGCTAAGAGGCCATTATCTTTTCCTGTAATAAAACATGAAAACTAAAGAACTGGTTGTGTGCAATGTGGTGTTTAACATTTAATATTGTTAAAGTATTCTTATTTGGCTACTTGTTTTGTACTATGAGTGAGGACAGGGTTGGTTTATCCAGTGCCCAACTCAAAGCTAGATAGTCAGTTTATTAACCTGAGGTAACTCTAATGTTACTGTTCTGGAGATAGTTAGCTAAAATTGCTTTGCTTATGTACTGTACTGTTAGTATCAGAGGCAACATTATATTTCTGAAGGACTATAATCATGCAAAATGAGTTGCAAAGTCACCTTAATGTCCGCTAGTTATCATTATTAGTTAAAACACTAACATGATGTAGCTAAAGGTGAAGTAATCCATACTAGATATGTAAAACATGACACCAACCTGTTCAGTTTCACTGGTTTGCATGTTTGTTGACACCCCCCTGCTTGGATGACCGGATTTCCTCAAAGATGTAATTTGCCTTGCCAATGGAATCCATGCAGGCTTGATTCAACTAAAGGGTGAATCAAGATCATCCCAAATTATCCATCATTGCTGTGGCTAGTTTGACTCCCAGAACTCCAAGGCCTCTCTTTTAGACAGCACCAGACTCCATAACCCATCTAATACTTTACTCTTAGAGGTTGAAACATTACTAAAGTACACAGCACAGATGAAGATGCAAACTCGGCAAGAATTCAAGGACAACTGCTACAGTTAATATTTCTTGGTCCCCAAGAAGGCTGGGATGTTACGTCCCATGGACTGGTGTACCTTCAGCTTCTATATGGTCAAAAGCCACCAGCTGTCTGGGTCACAGTGGATGGTTCACATCAATCTACAGCAGCGTCTCCAAACCCTGTTCTTGGGCGCCTGCCCTGCATGTTTTAGATCTTCCCCTGCCCTAACCTGATGTGTCTCATGAAGGACTTGATAATGAGGTGATCATTTGAATCAGGTGTGACAGATCAGGGAGAGATCTAAAACATGCAGGGCAGGGAGGTGCCCAGGAACAGGGTTGAGAAACTCTGTTTTAAAGGACGCATACTTCTATGAAGGTTCATCAAGGCTGTAGCCTGTGAGTTTATAGTCCTGTGTGCCTTTTCCCAGGTGGTTGAGGACAGCCTGGCACCCATCTGGGACAGGGGGCTCAGTGTGCTGACTTGTCCAGACTCCATGCTAGTGGCTGGAATCAAGGGAACATGTAATAGCACACTTCAAACCTGGTATTTCACATCCTTAGTGCATTTTAGTCCTGGGTTTTGAGTTGGACTGAGTAGAAAAACATACTTATCCCCATAGAGGCTGGCACGCGTGGTATGTTTGCGTGTGTACTTGCACATCAGAATGCCTGATCTCTGAGAGTCCCCATCATACCTGAGCTCTTAGCCCCATCTAGACATCTGCAGTTATTATTCCTCCCTGGTAGAATTCCAAATGTTCCTATGAGCCTTTGAAAGAGGGCCTATTATTTCACATTTTAAATGTCCAAATCACCTTTATAGTCAAATCAAATAAGGAGTTGATTTTCAGGTGATTCAGGATTTTTTTAAATACTTCTTTCACTTCCAATAATGTACTGGAGGCTTGTAATGTCCTGTAGCAATGCCACCTATTTACTGAAGTGCAGAAACCCAGTTCTTACTTCAATCGCTAATCTGAATCATTTCACTTCACCCTGGTGACTCTTGCTTGTACCATTAGTTTTGTAAACACATGCAAAAACCGTCCTGTTAATTGGCCGCGATGAATAACTGAGGAAAAAACGTTAATGAAAGGATTTTAATGCCTGCTGATTTGTTTTTGTGAACAAAAAGAATGTTGTTCCGATCAATGATAGAAAAGGCCATTATACTGTGCTGACAATAAAGAGTGCTCCCATCACAATGTCATGATTCTGTGCCTTTAGGCGAAACATGTTTTTATGTATGTTTTCAAGAGTTATTGGATATGGAGAGAGGTGGACAGGAAGATCTTTAGGCTGGAACTTGCAACACATCCATGGAGAAAAGCAGTCATTACGATTCTATCCTGGACCTGAGCAAACGAATCCCATGGCAAGAGGACTGCTATGTTGACCTCCAATCTAGGCCCAGCTCTTCTTCCTCCAAGGGACAGATTGAAGGTAATGACCATTACTGTTGGTGCATTATAAGCTGTGTTCGTGTTATTTCCCCAGTCAATGAAAACAGTGCATGAATGTATGCACATGTTGGAAATGTATTAATGTATGTCACTCTGGATACAGTCGTCATGAAAGGGTAAAGTGTAATGAATGTAGCCATGTACAAGTTGTACCAGACAACCATTTATGTACCACATTTAAAAAGAACAATCAAATAAATCTGTACTCATTGACAGTGTACAGTATACCATATGATTGTCTCTTTTTTTTTTTTTTTAAAGAACAAACAAATGTTAAATAAAGACTACCTGAATGGATATGTCTTTTTTTTTTTTTTAAATAAACAACGTGATGACCTAATGTCCCACTCTCAAAACTTGATTCAGGTCCTATGGGGTCCTGTCACAACATCCAAAGTTTTTGAAAGGCCTAGTGAAACCTTATTCAAATATTGTGGCAGGACCTTAAAAGGAACAATTCGTGCACCTTTTTCAGTTATTTTTCAGTCACAATAAAATACAAAAAGAAAGAAAAAGTGAACATAATTCTTTATGACACTGTAAATGCATAAATGTACTTAAAGTACAAATTGCAGATACATCATTGTAATTAGGATTCAGAGCTGTGTGTATGATAGATTGATTCGCCCTCATCCTGTTGTGGATTTTTTTGTGCCCCAGAAGTGGGCTGGATCCACCAACACCAGAGGCAGCTGGAACTCTTCATTAACTCTACCCTCCTGGAGAGAGCACTGTCTCACATGAGGAAGCTGGACCTGCTGAACCAGGCAGAGGAGGCACACGTGCAGGCTGGTGGAAAGCTTCCAGAGCAGATTGGCAACCTCACCTCCATCCTAGAAAGCAAGGGTCCCAGGGGCTCCAACGCCCTGCAGGCCTTCATTGAGAACGTTGACTCCCAGGTGTCCCAGCTGATCATGAAGCATGGTGAGAAGCAACCTGTTGGTTGGCAAATGTATAGGCTTATAAAGTGTGCCTGAGGATTGTAGTGCATCTTATCCACATATGCCAGTGATACAGCTATATATGTTAAATTTTTTTGCTCCAAAACTATTGTAAGCTATCGTTATCAGTAATTTAATCTTCAACTTCACACAGATCCTATGGTTCAAGAGCACAAGAAAGCTCTTCTGTTGCAGTATCCCACACCAAGTCAAAACCCCTTCCCTAGTCTGTCCAGCCCAGACTTCTCCTCTTCCAGAGTCTTGCTTCTGGTTGATGGCCTCTCAGACCTCCAGCAAAAGGAGCATGATATCATGCAGGTGGAGGCCACCCGTGGGTCACAGAGACACCATGGCAGGCAGCTGGCACTTACCAAGTTCCTGGAGCCGCTCACCCGGGTCAGCCTGCCACCCAGGGTCTCTCTCACAGTGGGTGTTGCTGGTATCGGCAAGAGCACCTTGGTAAGCCATTTTGTACAACTTTGGAGCCGAGGCGAGATCTACACAGATGTGAGTTTTGTCTTGCCCTTCGCCTTCTGGGAGCTGAACGCCATGGAAAAGGTATCTGCGGAGAGACTGGTGAAGTTGGCCTTTCCTCACATGACGGACCCCAGCCTGGTGCTGAGTGGTGCCTGTCGGACATTGCTGATCTTTGATGGTTTAGATGAGTTCCGATGTCCCCTGGATTTCTCAGAGGCTGCACCATGCACCGACCCCAAGAAGGAGGTGTTGGTGGAGGACTTGGTCACAAACATCATCCGGGGAAACTTGCTTCCTGAAGCAGTGGTCTGGGTGACCTCCAGGCCGGCGGTGGCCTCGTTAATTCCCGGGGGACTCGTGGACAGGGTGACTGAGGTCCCTGGATTCAGCCCAAAGGATATGCAGCAGTTGCTGACCCAAAACTTCCCTAAAGGAGAGACAGCAACTCAGATATGGGCTCACATGCAGTCCAACAAGATCTTCATGGTGATGTCTTACATCCCTTGCATTTGTTCTATATTATTGGTTACCCTTGGGTACATGTTGGAGAGTGGCTGGCAAGAGGGCCTTCCCAGGACCTGCACTGAGCTTTACTCCCATTTCTGTGCCATGAGGGCTGAAGCCGGTGAACCCAGAGGCAGAGAGTCCAAGATGGACCCGCTTTATGGCAACAATCGCAAGCTGTTGGCTAGTTTGGGCCGACTGGCATTCTATGGACTTCTAAAGCACAAGTATACTTTCAGTGAACAGGACATGAGGGCCTATGGAGTAGACCTTCCATCCACACAAGGTAGCCTCGGAACTGGAATACTAATTCGCAAAGAATCTCTGATTTGTGTGGCCTACCGTTTTAGCCACCTTACTGTGCAGGAGTTCTTGGCAGCTACATATTACCACATTTCCTCCAAACGGGCCATCTTTGACATGTTCACCGAAAGTGCCATGTCCTGGCCCAAGATCGGCTTCCAGAACCACTTCAGAAGCGCACTGCAGAGGTCCCAGCAGGCTGAAGATGGTCACTTGGATGTGTTTGTACGGTTTCTGGCAGGGTTGCTGTGTCCGGCAGCAGTGAGGCCACTGGCAGGGTTGCTGGCCCAGGGCAAAGACGATGGGGGCCTCCGGGTTTGGGCGGCAGGGCTTCTCCAGGGCCTGCTGGGCAGCGGGGGAGCTGTGGTGTCCCTGCGTTCAGTCAATGTGGCCTACTGCCTGCAGGAGTTGCAGCACACAGAGGTGCTACGCAGTGTCGAGGAGGATCTGCGCTGTGGCAGCCTGGGAGGGAAGCTAACACGCACACACTGCACTGCGCTGGCCTACCTGCTGCATGTGTCTCCAGAGTGCAACGAGGAGACCAGTCTGTCGGCCTGTCTCGACTACAGCACCGTCAAGAGCCTGCTGCCTCAGCTGCTGTACTGCAACCATCTTAGGTTAGTTTATTTCACTTGGTCTGTGAGAAATAAAGCTAATTGATTGAATCCAAATTAGCCATTTACATTTATAGTATTCATCTTATATTCATTATATATAATAACCATTTGGAGCAAACTTCTTTTTGAAATTTTTTTTTAAAGACATTTTCAAATGCCGTGATAAACCCCTTCATACCATTTTAGATTTTTTTGGGATTTGTCTCATGCTTTTTATGAGAAATATAATTGTAAGATAAGGATGTCCATAATATATCTCCAGTAATAGTGGAATAATAGTGTTTCACAACATTTATTCACCAGCAAATTATTTTTGTTGCATTTTTGCCTACATTCCTGAATGTATATTCATCAACAGAAGACAGTATTTGCCCATTGACAAAAAAACATTAAGTTGTTGCAAAATTTTCAAATTAAAAACAAGGACTGCATGGTTTAGGGAATCATTATGCCATCTAAATAATTGTTTATATCATTTGAATAATAAGATGTTTACAGCTTTTGTAAGATGGTCAGTAAAAGAGGAATCTTACTTGAGTTAGTTGCGTAACCCCGTCTCACAAGATAGACAACATAGTATTTGTACATCTAAAATACTATTTATTTGTATATCTTTCTTTGAAAGTAGGTTGCATTTCATAAAGGTTTGCTAAATGTATGATATAATAAGAATTTAATAACATTTATGATATGTTATGAATTTGAGAAAAAGTAAAATTTTTGGGGGGGGATTTGCTAAAACATATGACATGATATTAATTGGATTGGAACTGAATTGATGTTGATGAATAATAATGATGTAATGCAATTCTCTTAGATTCCACGTGGAGAATACATTCTACATATTAACCCTTTAAGAGTAAAAATCAAAAAATGTATTATATTATCAATAATTGACCGAATTATTGACAAAATGTTCTGCCTCTGCGTACATTTCAGCTAATTGTGTAGTCATGCGGCCTCATTAATATAAATATCACTTTGATGTCACACACAAACAATCTCACATGGCTACTTTTAAAAAACAGCAAGAGCAGTGAATCCACCTCAGTGCCAAATGTGGCGCAACTTTATAAAATAACTTTTTCTCACATCTGAGCTGTACTAGCAAAAATTGCATGTCACTAGTTAGTGTCTAGTTAAAGTTTTTTAAGATTGGTAATTAGATGCATGATCAGGTATTGCTGAACGGCAGGTTCTGTTAAGTTAGACACAAAGCAGCTCTAACAACTATGGTCAAGCTGGCTAATAATGCTTAATCTTGATGGAAATGTGTAAAATTGTCAGGAATTAAATGATTGCTTGTCGCTGTTAAAACAAATTGGCCCTCTACAAACTTAGTCCATTTTTGCCTGACACTGGGTTTTTTAGGGAAGCTGAATTAAGATATATTGCTATAGGCTCTTAGCCTGACTGGTGTGGCATAATGCAGAAGACCATTATTTCAGAAGAATCTGGAATTATTTCTGAACCATCTGAGATGGTAGGTGTAAATCCTCCAGGTTCATTTTGAAGTGGAATGACTCTCAACCTCTGTCTCAAGAGGTCTTAAACCCTTTTAGGTACGCTGTTCCCCATCATATTATAGCCCTTGCCTGTCCCAGAAATAAAAAAGGGGGAAAGAAATATGTCGATACATGACAAAAGTTAACGGTCAGAGGAAGTCCTTGCCATATTTTGGAAGTATTTATGGTTAAACATATCATTGCCAGTCCCCTGTGATGGAGTATTGATATATCTTGACATTTTCAGATTGGAAAATAACCATTTTAAAGATGATGTCATGGAACTACTGGGAAGCTTACTGAGTGCGAAGGACTGTCATCTTCAGAAGATAAGGTCAGGAGCTATTAATACATTTCTCAAGAGTGACTCTATTCAGTGTTGTGTCGGGGGAAATAGCTGGAACCAAGCAAAGTCTATGAGCCTTTGAGTAGCTTCTATAATGACCGTGCAGGTGTAATCCGTTATCAACTTGCCTTGTTTCCGTACTTTAGTGTATGTTGAACTCGTTCGTAAGTGTCCAATCCTGTGCATAGGGCTGCCACTGGGACTCTTCGAGTACTTGTGATGTTATTAGATTCAATCACAGAACCTAATCAAATAATTAGTTTAATTTGTTGGGACCCCGACGGCGACACAGCTACTTCTAGCATTATAAACCCCATGAGACCTCGGGTCCTTTTATTCTGGTAAAATTGACACAATAATTAAACAGTTTCTTCTTCACACATTTTGCATTGGTGGCCTTTCAGTTCAGGTCATTCAGGTTCATTGCAATGCTTTCAGTGCAATGTTTCATTTTATTTACAGGAAGATATTTATGATTCACTGCAAAAGCACAGACACACAAACACAGGTCATGATTACTATTGAATGTCCAGAATTGCATTGTTGTATTATGATGGTCTTTTATGCTCTTTTATTAGTCTGGCAGAGAATTCCATCGGTAACAAAGGTGCCAAAGCCCTGAGTCGAGCACTGCTGGTTAACCGGACCCTGAACACACTTGAGTAAGTGAGACCAATTTGACCCCATATTTATGAATAGCAGGGGACTTATCTTCATGACAATGTCACTTAACTGAAACCTTCTAAAGAACTAAAAGAAAACCATCTATTGGTTTTATAATAAGCATGAAAATCTTGTATACGATCAATATGTTTTCCTTTGGTTAAGCATAAGTTGTTTGTGGCTTAGTCTCCGTAGCAACAACATTGGATCTAAAGGCACAAAGTTTCTATCAGAAGCCCTCAAGATGAATCAGTTCCTGGTGTCCATTAAGTGAGTAACTACAGCGCTGAGTGACATTTTTCACATCCTTTTCATCAGTGTCTCCTTTTGCTGTCTCTAATTCAAAAAGGGATTGTGTTTTTCTTAGTAACTCAATCATTTCTTGAAACAATGTTGATGATTTTCAAGACACAGTAAACAACAGTTAATGTAGACGACAATACACAACAGTAAATGTTTTCAAAATTGTTCAAATTGTATGCCTTTAGCAAAGTTGACAGTGAAAATGAAAAGTGGCTCCCTTGTAAAAAAAATACATGCAAAGTCAGAATGTTGTAGATGATGACTTCGGAGTACCCAGAGTGACTTTAAAGTAGGTTTGTTTTTGGCCCTATTGGTTAGTGGCCATAGAATGCTTTCTTCTTTAACCAGTTGAATGCCACAGGGTTAAACAAGCTCTGTGATAAGAAGCAGAACACTTTTGCAAGATGGGCATCAGAGGACACATCTTTATACAGCATTTTCCATCCCACAATTATTAGAAAGGGGCAAACAATGGGTTAAAACATTTTAAATTAAATCAAAACATTGATGTAATCCAATTGAATTATCTGCATGTCCACAATATTGTATAACAATGTATGTAAATCGACAGTTACCTATATCTTTCCTAATTTTGTATCTGATTGACTACTGATAAAGCCATTCACAATTGTGGGCAGAAGTATTTACTGATTGCAGTAAATACTGAACAAATTTGCAATGTGAAATCTTTAATTTGAACAAATCACTTTACAGTGACTTTTTGGTATTCATTCATGAAAATGTATTGGGCAATAAATGCACAAAGGGCAAAACAATTATCAGACATTAAATTGTGTTGAACCATTTATCCCTTGTTGTTCTGCCATAGGTACAGTTTAAAAACAGTCAGAAATTACATATGACAGAAATCTATTCAAACCTTTGGTGTTTGGTGGGGGTGGGTGGGGGGGGGCTAATGTGGTCTGATTCTCTGGAAGACATGCAATTGAAACCTCAAATCTGCAAAATGTTACAGCTGGGGGGAAAAGGTGATGACTGACAAGTTTTTGATTGTATTTGATTTTAGACTAACTTATCCTCTCAGTGTAAAGTTGCTGTTGTTCACTTGTATTTTTCAGTTTACAGAATAATCTGATTGAGGAGGAAGGAGCTCGTGCTCTGGCTGATGTGTTGCTGTCCAAATGCAAGCTTGTCTCGCTCAAGTGAGTTAATCCGTAGTGTCTGTGAGTGTCTGTGGGTCTCGGTGAATGTCTGTTTGTGTGTTTTTGTGTCTGTGACTGTGACTTTGCACAGCAACCGGTCAACATGTCCTGACCCCTGTTGTTCCAGTGTACAGAAGAATTGTATTGGACCGGATGGAGCCAAGAGACTTGCAGAAGCACTGAAGACAAACCGGACACTTACAGAGCTGATGTAAGGACGCTTGACCGTCATTTCATTGGTTCATAATACTGGCGGTCTGACCAGAAATGAATGTACACGTATTATGATGGTTACTCTCCACTACGCAACAAAAGTACTTTTATTGATTAGTTTGGGTTGTATTACCTTGAAAACCTGGTTACCACTGACTACGAGTATTGATGGAATGTTGCTTCTTTCTTAAATTCAGTTGGGTTTTTGTGTGTGTCTGCAGTCTGTGCAGTAACCAACTGGGGGACAAAGGCACTGCAGCCCTGGCCCAGGCCCTGACAGTCAACCACTCTCTCCTTTCATTACAGTCAGTGTCCTACCAACGTGATGTTACGTTACCTGACATGACGTCACTGCAATGCTGCTCTACTGCTTAAAATTATATTTTTTTCTGGCGCAATTGCCTCCTGCTGGTTCTTTCATGATTGCTCTGCTATACACTCACCTAAAGGATTATTAGGAACACCTGTTCAATTTCTCATTAATACAATTATCTAATCAACCAATCACATGGCAGTTGCTTCAATGCATTTAGGGGTGTGGTCCTGGTCAAGACAATCTCCTGAACTCCAAACAATGTCAGAATGGGAAAGAAAGATGATTTAAGCAATTTTGTGCGTGGCATGGTTGTTGGTGCCAGACGGGCCGGTCTGAGTATTTCACAATCTGCTCAGTTACTGGGATTTTCACGCACAACCATTTCTATGGTTTACAAAGAATGGTGTGAAAAGGGAAAAACATCCAGTATGCAGCAGTCCTGTGGGCGAAAATGCCTTGTTGATGCTAGAGGTCAGAGGAGAATGGGCCAACTGATTCAAGCTGATAGAAGAGCAACTTTGACTGAAATAACCACTTGTTACAACTGAGGTATGCAGCAAAGCATTTGTGTAGCCACAACACGCACAACCTTGAGGCGGATGGGCTACAACAGCAGAAGACCCCACCGGGTACCACTCATCTCCACTACAAATAGGTAAAAGAGGCTACAATTTGCACAAGCTCACCAAAATTGGACAATTGAAGACTGGAAGAATGTTGCCTGGTCTGATGAGTCTCGATTTCTGTTGAGACATTCAGATGGTAGAGTCAGAATTTGGCATAAACAGAATGAGAACATGGATCCATCATGCCTTGTTACCACTGTGCAGTCTGGTGGTGGTGGTGTAATGGTGTGGGGGATGTTTTCTTGGCACACTTTAGGCCCCTTAGTGCCAATTGGGCATTGTTTAAATGCCACGGCCTACCTAAGCATTGTTTCTGACCGTGTCCATCCCTTTATGACCACTATGTACCCATCCTCTGATGGCTACTTCCAGCAGGATAATGCACCATGTCACAAAGCTTGAATCATTTCAAATTGGTTTCTTGAACATGACAATGAGTTCACTGTACTGAAATGGCCCCCACAGTCACCAGATCTCAACCCAATAGAGCATCTTTGGGATGTGGTGGAACGGGAGCTTCGTGCCCTGGATGTGCATCCCACAAATCTCCATCAACTGCAAGATGCTATCCTATCAATATGGGCCAACATTTCTAAAGAATGCTTTCAGCACCTTGTTGAATCAATGCCATGTAGAATTAAGGCAGTTCTGAAGGCGAAAGGGGGTCAAACACAGTATTAGTATGGTGTTCCTAATAATCCTTTAGGTGAGTGTAGAGCACCAGTTCTGTTAGTCACATCCAGTTAAAAATCTCTGAACCGGACACATCTTTGGGTTGCTCCTCCTTCCAGTTCACTGCACCTAGCAATTGGAATCAACTACAAAATACTATAAAACTCTCTACATTTAAAGACACAACCACACATTAACGTCTGTCTGTAACTGCTTCGTATGATGTGCCTATTCGTTGTAGTGTTTTGCATTGTTGTCCTCTTGTCTTTGCCTACATGTTGCAAAAATGTCTGTTTTGTGCTCTATTGTTTTTCCTTTGTCTGCTTCCAGGTATGCTTTTTAATCATTTATGTTATTAGTTTCAATTTAGTTTAGTGGTCTCTCTACACTGTAACTGTGCTGTCTGTGTTGTCCCTTTAATTAAACCCAATACCCAATGCTGATATTGTAAATAAGAATTTGTTCTTAATTACTTTCCTGGTAAAATGGAAAAAATTGGTCATTTCGTTGGTCTGTTCCCATTTACAGTCTGCAGAGTAACTCCATCAGTAACAAAGGGATGACCGCATTAACCAAGGCTCTGCGGTTGAATCGTGGACTCATCTGTCTGAAGTGAGTACATTTCATACACTGCTCACATCAAATTATCTGTAATGAGTGTGACTGAAGCATTAATCAGTTGAATTATATGACGGCTTATCTCAACTGTGATTGCAATTATTATTTTTGTGGCTCCCTAAACTAATGTTGTTGCTGTGTTCCGGTTGTACACATAATCTGAACATCTGTCTCCCAGACATACACTACTGTTCAAATGTTTGGGGTCTCTTAGTGATGTCCTTTTTTTTGAAAGAAAAGCTTGTTTTTGTCCTTACAAATAACATCAAATTAATCAGAAATACAGTGTGTAGACATTGGTAATGTTGGAAATGACAGATTCTTTGACTGGCCAATAAAAAGAGAAGACTAAGTTTGGCAAAAGAACACAGACACTGGACAGAGGAAGATTAGAAAAAAGTAAATGCAGTCAGCTTGTATTCTGTCTATAATGGAGTGGCCAGCACAGTCACCGCATCTCAACCATATTGAGCTGTTGTGGGAGTAGCTTGACCGCATGGTATGTACATGCCAATCAAGCCAGTCCAACCTGAGGTGCTTCAGGAAGAATGGGGTGAAATCTCTTCAGATTATCTCAGCAAATTGACAATTAGAATCCAAAGGTCTGCAAGGCTGTAATGGCTGCAAATGGAGGATTATTTGACAAAAGCAAAGTTTGAAGGACACAATTATTATTTCAATTAAAAAACATTATTTCTAACCTTGTTAATTGCTATATTAACAAGGTTCATTTTGCCATATTTCTTATTCAGACTCATTTCATGTATGTTTTCATGGAAAACAAAGACATTTCTAAGTGACCCCAAACTTTTGAACGGTAGTGTATCTGTCGATTTTGTCATTGACTATTTAGAATCCACTGAACACATACTGATTAGAAGAATTGGGAGGTTCATTTAAAACTGTCTAATTTGGTTTTGGTGAGAGTTAATCCAAGCGTGCTAAGAAATAAATGCAGCAACCTGTTGCAGTCAATTTAACACAATGAACCTTTGGTTTGTAGCTAGATGATTATTGTAAATCTTCTTAACTTTCCTAACCTTCTATACTCACCTTTCTAAATTCACCATTGATCCACCCTTGAAGTAAAGTTAGCAAGATCCAGATATCAAATAATTTGATCCAATACATAACCAACCTCAGACCTAGTCCTTAGTCCTGTCCTGTTTTAGTCCTAGTCCTGTTTTCCTTCCCCTCTCTGCCAGTCTGCGTGAGAACTCAATTGGAGTGGAGGGGGCTAAGGATATGGCCAGGGCTCTGCAGGAGAACAGCACTCTCCAAGATCTTGAGTGAGTCACAACACCACCTGTCAGAACAGGCCATTACCTCCACCACTCGTAGGCACAAAAAGGGACTAGCTTTCTGGAAATGTCTCCATCCTGGTGTGTTGCATAGTGAGGCCTCTGTGATTCATTTCGACAGCAGGAGCACTGCTAAGTTTTATATATAGAGCTGGAGTCATACAGACTACATAAATGTTAAAGGTTTCTTTGTTTCTAGGTTTGATATTCATTTACTTTCTTTTCATTTCTAATTTGTGTGCGTCAGTCTCACAGCGAACCTGCTGCACGATGAAGGGGTGAAGGCCATTGCAGGAGCTGTGAAGGTCAACCGAGCGCTTACTTCTTTACAGTAAGTAAGATCTGGCAACGTGAGGGGAATATCTGCAGACTACAAAACCATCTTAATTCCTGGCTGCAGAACAATCAGAATCACCTTTCATTACTAAGTAAATGTATCCATACTCAGAATGGCAACTGGTGTTATGGTACCACTAGCATTAGACAACATGAATGGATACACAGAGTTAACATTCAGTTATAATATACAATGAGCATAAGACGAGATATGAGAGGTGAGTATATAGCATTCAAACATTAAAGTTTGGTTATAGTGTACATAGATGCAGGGAGGTGAAAGGTTTGAGTACTGTATAGTTAATTTATTTAGTTTACACATTAAGAGTTGTCTTAATGTGTCGGATCTGTTTGCACATCTTCTGTGTTGCTTCCACTTGGTCAGGAAGCCATGGATGCATTGACAGATGGAGCTGGAACTGGAGAGCTTGTCTTGCCGTAGTTCTTGAACGATGGTGTTGAAGGCAGAGCTAAAGCCCACAAACCATATCCGTGCTACGTCCTTGGCTTTCTGAAATGTTGGAGGAGGTACTGTAGTCAAGGCCCGTAGTGCCGCGTAACAGCCCTGCGGGCCCTCTAGGCAGTGTGTCGAGGGACGCGTCTGTGATGATGAGGTGAAAGTTACAGGTCTGAAGACATTCAGGCAGCGCAACCTTTTCAGTTTTTTCAGAAGCGGAACAATTTGAAAGAGGCAGGATTGGTGCACTGTGCGGGAGACCGATTGGGTGTCGACAATATGTCTGAGTGCAGGAACACTCACAAGCTTACAAAGTTTAACATTTACTTTCCTCCTGTGTTTCCCAGTCTCCAGTGGAATTTCATCAAATCCACAGCCACTAAAGCTTTGGCCCATGCTCTACTCACCAACGCCACTATGAAGCTACTCGAGTAAGCACTGAAACTCTTGCTGACACATTTAATAGGAATTGTTAGCCTCCTTTTGTTGCTGGTCCGATGGGGGTTCCACTCTGTCAAAACTCAGTTGATAGTCACGAACAGTAAATTGGCCAAGTCTGGAAATCAAAGATCCGTCATATGCCATTGATTGACTGGGGATATTTCTCTAACTGTGTGTGGGTGTGTTTAGTTTACAGGAGAATGCCATTGGAGACGAAGGAGTTGTGGCGCTGGCCGGAGCCCTGAAGACAAATGCGTCTCTCTGTACTTTGTGGTTAGTTTGCCATATCTGTATTTAAAACTGACCTAATGAGGTGCCTCAAATTCTGCAAATATCACTGATGGAGGTGAATGACTAAACCAGGTGTATGTGTGTGTTTTCTCTTTTTAGTCTCCAGGGTGTCTCAGCTGGCAGGAGTGGTGCCATCTCGATGGCAGAGGCTCTGATGGTCAACAAAACCCTGCATACTCTGGAGTGAGTCTCTCCCTCTCTAATTAGCCAATGTTATCCCATTTACTCCTGTTATGTCGACATGCAGTGGTTCTCTCTCCCAGTTTCCCTCCCATATCCTGCTGTCTTTCATGTGTTCCTCTCTTGTAAAAACATGTTGACAGCCACGTTTAGCTCGCTCTCATGATCACTTAGTAGTCCGCTTCCGTGCAGTGGAGGGTACATTAGTGTTGGCTCAAAGGGACGGTACATATTTATAGAAACGGTAGCAGTTAAAGAAACAGCAGCAGGCATATCCTTACATTTACCATTTCACTAGTTCCCATTCCAGCCATTACACTAAGCTTGACCTCTGACCTTATCAGCCGTTAATGGTCCTTTTGTCCTATAATGTTTTTTTTTTCTTTCTATCATGTTCTTTTGCATATTCCAGCCTACGAGGGAATGCCATAGGAATGGAGGGAGCCAAGGCCCTGGCCAATGCACTGAAGACGAACCGAACACTCAGATCTTTAAAGTGAGTCCTTTTGGTCCAGTGGATGCTTCAGTTCAGAGAGGAGAGTCCTGTAAAAGCATGTACTGTGTGTGTCCATAATAGTCTACAAATAGCACATCCACATTACATTCCCACTTGCACCTTCATCTTTCTAGGAAACATTGCACCATTAAAAGAGCATTCTACTGGTTGTGAAACTGGCCCTGTCAAGCCAAAACAGGTCTCAAAGAATGTTGTGCTATGTCACGTATGTGCCAGTTCCTGAAAGGTCTCTAGTTTGAATCCCTGAGTCAATAATGTATGTGCTCTACAGTGGATATAAAAAGTCTACACACCCCTGTTAAAATGCCAGGTTCTTGTGATGTAAAAGAATGAGACAAACATAAATCATGTCAGAACCTTTTCCATCTTTAATGTGACATGTAATGTGAACAATTCAATTGAAAAACAAACTGACATTTTTGAGGGGCAAAAATAAAAACTCACTGAACAAAATTATAAACGCAACACTTTTGTTTTTGCCCCCATTTATCAACTCTAAGATCTAAGACTTTCTCTATGTACACAAAAGGCCTATTTCTCTCAAATATTGTTCACAAATCTGTCTAAATCTGTGTTAGTGAGCACTTCTCCTTTGCTGAGATAATTCATCCACCTCACAGGTGTGACATATCAAAATGCTGATTAGACAGAATTATTATTGCACAGATGTGCCTTAGGCTGGCCACAATAAAAGGCCATCAGTCAGGAAGTTAAAGCTTTGTTGCAAATGGGTCTTCGAAATGTACAATGACCCCAAGCATACTTCCAAAGTTGTGGCAAAATGGCTTAAGGATAACAAAGTCAAGGTATTGGAGTGGCCATCACAAAGCCCTGACCTCAGTCCTATAGAACATTTGTGGGCAGAATTGAAAAAGCGTGTGCAAGCAAGGAGGCCTTCAAACCTAACTCAGTTACACCATTTTGGTCAAGAGGAATTGGTCACAGTTAACCAATTCCTCTTGACAGTTAACCAATTTCCATTGTGGGAAGCTTGTGGAAGGCTACCTAAAACGTGACCCATGGTAAACAATTTAACAGCCATGCTACCAAATACTGAATGTATGTAAACTTCTGACCCCCTGGGAATTTGATGAAAGAAATAAAAACTGAAATCAATTATTCTCTCTACTATTATTCTTACATTTCACATTCTTAAAATAAAGTGGTAATCCTAACTGACCTAAGAGAGGGAATTTTTACTATGATTAAATGTTAGGAATTGTGAGCAGCTGAGTTTAAATGTATTTGGCAAAGGTGTATGTAAACTTCCGAAGCTGGAAGCAACCATCACAATCAAATGCTCCAGGTTTCTTGCTGACCAGAAGTGCTAACCCTGGTTAAATAGAATGGGATGGGGGAGTGCTTTACCATTTTCCCTAAAAGCCATTGTGGGTGCAAAAATAATAAACACGGTATCTTTGAATGGACAGACTAGGCTGATCAACAAAAAATCACATGTCAACAATGTTTCTCTCCCAAATATTATCAGAGGACTGTAAACCCAGGTAAACGAAATTGTATATGAACATATACAATATATCTGAACACACATATTGCTCTGAACACTGTAACATATATTTATATTTTGGTTTACAGCCACCAATACTAAATTGAAACGTGCTGTGGTATTATTAGGAGACTGTGTCAAACATGGAATTTCAAATTAGTAACACCCAGTGTTTTTTTGGTTTCAATTCCTGAACAGCCTGTCTGTTTGTGTGGTATAACAAAAATATTTGAGAGACATTTCAAATTAGTTATATATCGTATTAAATTATTTTAATGTCACTGGTGTCTGGCAACAAGCACTGAGGAATCCACAGAGGTGTATAAAATCTGCTCCTCAGGGGCTACACTTTCTGCAGATAATGTGTTTATTAGTAATAATAAACCTGGCACCAAACATTTGTGGCTTTAAATGTATTACATACAGTGGAGATAGGTACAGAAACCTCTGTTGAAACTTTGATTGTGCTGGTTGTTTTTCCAACTACACCCTCCAAGATTTTACATTTTTTATAGATATCATTAGTCACACTTGATCTCTATCTTGCTTGGAACTAAACTGATGTATTTTCGTTGTTTTTTTCATTACAGTAGTCCAATTAAGCACTGAGTCAGTGTTGAGCAGAAAGCATTTGATTTATGCCCCGGACCATAAAATGCTAACGCACATGTACACGGTTATGGTTGGATCCCGCTGTGAAAGCACTTTCCTTGAAGCCCCATCACGTGCAATAGACAGGCTGTACTGTCCCTTAGGTTTATTTTGGCCTGGTAGTGCCTCAGACCTAACGATGGATTCTCAGTAAGCATTTGATACCTTGTTAATGGATGTTTTGTATGTGCAGTCTGCAGGAGAACTCTCTGGGAATGGATGGAGCCATATTCATTGCCACAGCCCTGAAAGGAAACCATCAGCTAACTTATATAAAGTGAGTGTATTTTGTGATAACTTTTAATATATAATAAGTATTTGTGTGGTTTGTGTTTGCTCAGGCATCAATGCATTCTTCTTCACTAGTTTGCAGGGGAATGGCATTGGCGAATCGGGCGCAAAGGTAATCTCAGACGCAATCAGAACCAACTCTCCTGACTGCGTGGTAAAGATCTGAAGGCATGGGGCACCAGGAGTCAAAAGCTGGGCTTCGAGTATATTACCTGGGACATGCTTCATTCAAGTGCTATAGAAATTAAGTTCCCAGTGGGACATTTGACCTGAATGACCCTCCACGTCAGACAAAGTGTGGAAACTCAGAATATTTGTTACCTGAGTGTCCGAGCTTCTTCACCACCACGCTTTTAACCATGTATGCTTGGTTTTTTAAAATAACTAGCTGTATTTATGAATAATGAAGGTATTCTGTTTATTATCGATGTTAAGCAGTCTCTTATTTTAGGATTAGCAATGTCAGGAAATACATCAAGTTAGCTAAAATCTTTATTGGTCGACAAATCCCAAGCACTTCAACACAATTCATGTCAAACCTACAATTTCCCACAAAACACATTCTGGCTCTTACCAGCTGTTGAAGCTAGCCTTATTCAGGAGTCATAAATGTTACTGAACATTCTGAGCATTTTTCAGATTAGAGAATCAACGATCTTGTGTCAGCTCAATACTCCAATACTTAACTTTTCTAAAGTTATTTGTAGTTCATTGGTACTCTCAGGAAATGTGTACATTTGGGGATGTACTGTATTGTGGAACCTTGGCAGTACAGCTTAGTACTGGGTTCTTGGGAAAAGCTTGTTCATCCAGGTTGCCACATTTATTTTGCTCTGCATTGCTTCAGTGTTAAATATTGAATGGAGTGCTAAAATGGTTTGACATAAAGGTAATTTAATGTAAATATGTATTACATGATGTATTTTTTTATTTGTTTATTTAGTTCAATTGTCTTTATTTCCACTGAGGAAAAATATGTTAAACAGTGCAGATGACATAAAACAAAGCAAACATGCAGTAGTGTTTGGAAACCCAAGAGGTTTTGCATAAAAACACCATGCAAAATTGAAATACTGTGAAAACACAAAAACCATCAAAACAAACATTACTTCTCAAAGCACCTGCATGCACAGTGCCTTAAGAATGTATGTATGTGTGACAGGACATGCAGAATACACAGAATATAGAGTGTGTTATAGTGTGCATTGACCAGTATGCCCATATGGGAAGATCTCATTACCTACACAACTAGTCAATATAATACATGCAGAAGAAGGGCAGGATCATCCATACAGGGCATTAGTAAATATGTGTAATCTGGAACTTACCCAAGACAGATCCCTCACTGGTTTTTAATGTGAGGCTAATCAAGCCAAATGCGCTGAACTAGGGAAGAGTGGGGCAGAGGCAATCAACAGCATGCAAGATTTGAACTTTCTAGCATATATTAAAATCTTTTTAGAAGAAAATGCCAACTCTCTGTAGCGTTTGTGCAATAACTCAAATTGCCCTGCACTCCTCAAAATAATAGCATTTTTTAACATTTACTTTGGCTAAATGTATAATATACAAAATTGTCCACACTGTCCATCCATCCATCTTCTTCCGCTTATCCGGGGCCGGGTCGCGGGGCAGCAGTCTAAGCAGAGATGCCCAGACTTCCCTCTCCCTAGACACTTCCTCTAGGTCTTCCGGGGGGACACCGAGGCGTTCCCAGGCCAGCCGGGAGACATAGTCCCTCCAGCGTGTCCTAGGTCTTCCCCGGGGTCTCCTCCCGGTGGGACGGGCCCGGAACACCTTCCCAGGAAGGCGTTCCGGAGGCATCCGAAACAGATGCCCAAGCCACCTCAGCTGACCCCTCTCGATGTGGAGGAGCAGCGGCTCTACTCTGAGCTCCACCCGGGTGACAGAGCTTCTCACCCTATCTCTAAGGGATTGCCCAGCCACCCTGCGGAGAAAGCTCATTTCGGCCGTCTGTATCCGGGATCTTCTCCTTTCGGTCATGACCCAAAGCTCATGACCATAGGTGAGAGTAGGGACGTAGATTGACCGTTAAATCGATTGACCGGTAAATATGTTGTTAACATATTAAATTTTGGGAACAGAAAACTGTACTGAGAAGATGTTTTGCCAATTAAAATATTATCAGAATTCTGGCCCAGGTTGAACTCACTGTCTGTTCACACTGCTCAGCTACTGGACTTCTGTCTCCTGGGGAGTGGAAATAACAACCAAATGCTTAGGATTTATACATCCAGTGGGCCATCTGGCTCCAAGTTCTAACTGTGGGAGTAGTGTTACAAATTTCAGCAGGCATCACATCAACAAGAGGATGATAGACAGTTGAAGATATCTCCATGATTCAGCTGGATCCAGCATTACATCCAGCTCATGTTGTTTTCTTGGACTAGATTCTATCGGAAATGTGGTAACTCAAGACCTTGAGACAGGAAGCATCAAAGTTTTCACACTTTCATAGTTAATTCCACTTTCATAGTCCAATGAGATCCTCAAAGGAGAAATGTGAAATCTCCGCCCAATGAGTATCAAAACTCTGAGAAATTTTGAAATTGTTTTCTTATGGGTGTGCAATTGTGGATATCACCTTATGTTTCATGTCAATCTCAGTAATTTTTTGCACATAATGTTCAAGTTATTTGTATTTCAGAATAAAGGTAGTGTATTTAATGAGATATGTATTAATAAATACAGAGAATGCCTTTTCTAATCACACCTTTCAGTATATGCTAATCCTTAACCTAATTAAGTGTCTTTAATTACTAAAACTAACAGTATTTACTGTAGTAACAAAATATTTACATTATTAGTAGTATTACTGAGGAACTACCTGGTGATATGGTTGTTGAGGAATTGGTTATTACACAATTGGAATTGGAATGTGTAATAACTAACAATACAAAATGTAATTACATGTTTGTAACCTGGTAATTACAATATCAATAACTCGTACCAAAATATAATCTTGGTACATGCGATTACAAAGTAACAACCGCTATGTGGCCTTTTTCAGACTATAAAATGTTTTTCTTAAAAATACTTACCAACATAAAACCAATACTAACAAGCAATAGTAAGATCAATCTTGATGATTACGGCTACAGCTCATTGAAATTGAAAATCCAGTATCTCAAAATATTAGATAAAAAAAATCTATAATACAGAAAGTGCTCATACTGCATCAATGCGGCGTGGCATGGAGGCAATCTGCCTGTGACACTGCTGAGGTGTAACAGAAGCACAGGTTGCTTTGATGGTGGCCTTCAGCTCGTCTGTGTTGTTGGGTCTGGTGTATCTAATTTTCCTCTTGACAATACCCTATAGATGCTCTATGGGGTTCAGGTCAGGCGAGTTGTTTGGCCAATCAAGCACAGTAATACCATGGGCAGCAAACCAGTTAACAGTCGTTTTGGCACTGTGGCCAGTTGCCAAGTCCTGCTGGATCAGGAAATCAGTATCAGTATCAGTAAAGCTTCTAAGCAAATGGAAGTATGAAGTGCTCTTCAATCTCCTGGTAGATGGTTGCATTGACTCTGGACCAACACCAGCAGATGACATGACACCCCAAATCATCACTGACTGTGGAAACTTCACACTGGACTTGACTCTGTGCCTCTCCACTCTTCCTCCAGACTCCGGGACCTTGATTTCCAAATGCTAAATTTACTGTAATCTAAAGAGAGGACTTTGGACCACTTAGCAAAAGTCCAGTTATTTTTCTACTAAGACGCTTCTCAGGTCTAGAGATCTTCTCAGGTCGACATTTCTGTATTGTAAATAATTTATTGTAATATTTTGAGATACAGGATTCTTGATTTCCATGAGCTGTAAGCCGTAATCATCAAGGTTGAAATAAACAAGGCTTGGAATGTTTCACTTTGTGTGAGGAATCTAGAATATATGAAGGTGTCACGTTTTGATTTGAATTACAGAAAGAATATTCAAAATTCTGGTGATGTACCTGTAGACTGTAGTTCACTCAGTGGATGATTGTCTCTTGAATACTGGCAGGTTTAGTTACCATCAAGAAGACCAGCCATGGGGTCTCACATTATCGGTGGGATTATTATTATAATAATGTTGATTCAATTAAATGTCTTGTCTTGCATACGTCTGACTAGGTCCCATATTGTGAGAACTTATTCAGGCTGAAAAAATCTTGCCGTGTTCAGAAATAGAAAGACTGCGGGTCTCCCTTTAAACAGCTGTAATCACTAGCAAGATTCCAATATTTGGAAATGTACATTAATAATTTAGTAGATGCTCTTATGACATTCTTATACATGTTTCAAATATGTACGTGGACCACTGTTCATGCGTTTTGTGATTGTGAACCTTTAAAGCCTAACTAATCCAAATGGTATCTTCTTGGTGTTGGCTTGATCTATTTACTTCAGAATAAAACATGCTTTCAAACCACAGGGCCTATGCGTTACTATTAAAATGGATGTTTCGCTTCAATTTATGTATTCATTTATTAAAATTTGAAAACAATATAGTTGCTTGTATCAAATGGCATTATTGACTCTTCACGTGTAACGACATGACTATAAGTTAAGACAAACCTGTCTGAGCTATATGTTAAATAGACTATGTAAGGATATATTATATCCTGAACCCCAACCAAAAATAATACACTTCAGTTAGACTATCGCAAGCCATTTTAATTTGGTTTTTAATACATTATAGATGAACAACCAAAAATAATTATCTTGCACATCCAAAGAACAATTAACTAAATGCAAAGAAAGTGATTCTGTAAAATAGTTTGTATAATGTTTGGATGTGCTTTTAGGAGTTTTACTAGGCTTATAGGCGACAACTCCATACATGCCTTCAACTGTCTTAGCTTAGTTTATTCAAATGTTTGTTGAATAAGGTGAGCCTTCCTCGCTTGCTATTCTAAAATAAGGACTGATTAGCCTTAATCCCCTAATCTACAGCCACAGGCCTCTGCTGGGTTTTCAATTCTAGTTTGTGTCAATATACTGTTCTATGGAAATCTTGGAGTCTCATACTGCCGCCTTGACTCCTGGGGCCTTCAAATCAAGAAGCTCGTCCCTAAGAGCAGTCTTTATTAAAGCAGAGGCAATGGTTCCTTTTCAGTAATGGCTTTTGTGGTCACCCTCCAATACAGGCTAGTATTATGCAAAGCACTTGATATGTTTGATCTATGCACCATTACTCCACTCCTGGCCACTGAACTCTGTAGCTCCCTCAGATTGATTGTTGGCCTCATTGACTTCTCTCACAAGTCTCCCTCATGTTTGAGTGCTGAGTTTTTAAGGATAGTCTTTTTTTCTTGGTGGTTTGATGCAATTTCCACATCCTGACTATTGATCCTACTGTGCTCACTGTAATATCCAAACACAAATAATGTTGTTTTGTTCCCTTTTCCTAATCTATGTATTTGTAATACTTTATCTCTAACATCTGTAGAATTTTGTTGCACATTCACATCACGCCAAGTTTGAATATTTATCTAGACACCCTTAAGCATTGTGTTAAATGTACTAAGGTCTACTACAAAAAGTTTACTTCCACTACAAATAGCATTTAGATTTGAGTCCATGCTAGCGAGACTAAAGACAACCTTTAAACTGCCAAATCTATTTCATTTAAAGGCACAACAACATTTTTCTTTCATACTTGAATGACACTGAAGCAGAAACGATCAATGTAGATTTCTCATCTTTTAAGTGAAAAGATTAGAAAAACTTTGCAAACCCCTTCTCTTTCAATGCACAAGGGGTTGTGGTCTACAGTACCTAAAAAACCATGCACGGTTGCCAGGAATAGTAGACCATTCAGGCACTTGTGGCATACTATTTTCAGCGTACTATGGTTTGGGGCATATTATATTTGATGCATAGCATGCAATTTGAGATTCAACCTCAGATTAGAATTTAAAAAAATAACTAATTCAAATGAAAATACTAAATCTCTAGATGATACCCACTCACATATAGGAAGGTCTGATTAACAAGTGTCTTTATTCAAAGTAATAATAGTTTAATGGATAATTTTTCCTTACCAACATTTCCTTTGTGGTCAAAAACATTGAGTGAGTAAGTGAGTGAGTGAGAGAGTGTGTGTCTGTGTGGCTCAGAAGTCATTATCACTCTCATCTAAAAGATTGGGCCTCAGGGGCCCCCTGGATGGCCCGGATGAATTGGGTGCAGGGATTTCCAGGCTGTCATTATCGTCCTCCAGGTCTTCATTCTCCTCCTCCTCTCCTTCCTCATCTTCATCATCCACATCGATCTCGCTGTCCTCTGTCTGAAAAAACGAATTAAGTCAGATACAGTAACAAGGTACCATTGTGAACTGATGTCTTAATGCAACCACAAGTCAAGGACTGCTGTGTTCTACAAATGGCAGGAAAGTCTATACACAATACATGGATTAATGCTTAGCTACTGCTAATACAACCATCTGGGAACAGTCTCTAAGTACTACAAAACTATAAGCTTCTGCCATCCAATGGACAAGCTAACTGATCTGCTCAGTTCACATGCCACAGACTAGACCCCATGGCCCCACACCAACCTTTCCTTCTGTCTGAGTTAGGGCCCAAGGAAGAGACTTGTACACCACTGGTTTAGACTTTTGAAATGTTAATGGTGAAGAGAAAATAAGGTATATGAAATGAAATGGAGAAATAAGAGACATTGAGTGGTAGTGTAGAAAGAGAAAGATGGGGAAGGGAGAAGCAAGCAACGACAGGCTGAGAAGTCTCTGTACACAAGATTTTACATGGACCAATGTCTAAACACTTATAATAAACCTCTCTGGAATATAACACAGATTACCAGGCACTTTGACCCCCCCAGCTCTAATTTATCAGATGTTTCACCGGTCTCTTGGTGCGGCATTACCGGTGAAGTGCTTTTTGTTTGGCAGCGGGAAAATCTCCAACTAATGTCCTTTATCTCCAGTGATTAAACCTCACTCAATAAGAAGCAAATCACCAGTGTTAAAAAAAAGGAATTAGAAAGAAATACCACTGTTAGTGCAAGGAAAGACGATTTAGGATTATAAGTTGATCTTAAAATCGGTAGGACAATAGACAAAGGCTGAGTATGTTTTTATCTGCTCGTCTTTGGGGTCAAATGTACACCTCCTGAAATGATCCTACAGTAAAAAGAAAAATAATTATTTAAATTGATGCGCACTTTCCAAGCTAACTAATCTCTTGTTCTCCCAAAAACTGCTCGCACATATTGACCGGTCGTAGCAGCAAATTAGCACCCAAAAACAGGTTGATACCGTTACTCTAAAACTACAGTCTTTCTCAAAAAAATAACAGCACCATGTAAAACATTTGCTTAAACTTCCAGGAAAAGCAAAGAAACAGATGGCAGAAGCAAATACATGTTTTCCCCGTCTGGTCCCCGCGTCTGTGTTGCCTAGCAACGAGTCTGTACTCCGGCTTGCTCATTAGCTAACATTATGAAAGCTTCTTTCAGAGTCTCTACACTCGTTGTACATGACTAGTTAAGGTAAGCTCCCTCCGGTGTGCTGCTGGGTTTCAGCTCCAGCCCACAGCTCATCCAGCACCTCTCTTCCTCTGCTCTATCCAGCAAAGCATGACATGCCAAAAATAGACAAATATTTTTTTGATATATAAATCTGTCATTTTATGCTTTAATGACCAAACATGGTGAAAGATACAATGGAAAAAAAAAAAGGATTATTATAATAATTCTGGTCAACTGTTCACAAACTGTTTTATGAAAGACAATACTTGTTTAATTCTGAAATTAATATAACCTTCATGAAATAATGCACATGACCCTATAGACCAAAAAGCATGACCAAATATCAGAACTGACCTCCTCACTGTCTCCCCCCTGCATGTTACCGATGAGCCGGGCTCCGCCTCTCCCTGTTATGACAGAGGGTAGACATTCAAAGGTGAACTGACCTGGGTTTGGACCTTGTGCCTAAACTGGATGGTGCAGGCTTTTGCTCCAGCCAAACTGTAGTCAAGCCCTCCTGATTCACATATTCAAATGACTTCCAA
This sequence comes from Esox lucius, assembly GCF_011004845.1. NCBI lineage: Eukaryota > Metazoa > Chordata > Actinopteri > Esociformes > Esocidae > Esox > Esox lucius. The sequence goes on along the minus strand of NC_047573.1, from coordinate 24,634,744 downwards.
CAGGCATGGAGTTACTTTCGTTTAATTAGGTGCTGGGCTGCAACAAAAGCCTGTAAAGCACATTGGAGCCTCCTGGCTGTAAATTACTTTGATAATTGCCTTAAGAGAACCAGTAGTTCTACAGGGTTAGTACCTGTAATGGGCATGTTTCTGGTGGGACGAGGCTTAGGGGGTCTGCGATCCTCCATATCACTATCTGAGCCCTCATCCTCAGGGATGTCCATATCAGAGTCCTCGTCTTTGTCTATGGAGACACGGACCCAGAGAATCACGGGCAAGGGCAGAAAATATGAACCGAAGTATGACAAGTAATATTAAGTAGGAAAGGTTAATCCTTTTCCATGTGTGAACCGGAAAGATGGCTTTTCTAGTTGTGTGTTTCGTGCTTCCATGTGCTGAACTGGATTTAAGTTTTTGTGGCCGGGTGTGGGCTCTGTATTGTGATTTACTGAGTCTATTGTATAGTTTCTAAGTACAGAGCATGTTTTATGGTGTGTCACCTCCACTCCTCATCAGCCTTCTCTCCTCCTCCCGCAGTTTGTGCTGCATCATCCTCAGAGTGTTTTCAGTCTCCTGAAGAAAAAGACAGAACATCTTTTGATAAAACCTGTACTCAAAATACAACAGCCAGTAGAATGTATACCCTGTGTGTGTTCATTAACGTAATGTGCGTGTGAATGTTTCACGGCGGCCACTTGAACCGGTCTACCAAGCCAGTACAACCATGCGAGTGTGAGGAGGACTCTCACCCACCTCAAACCTCTCCTGCTCCTGTCTATGGTACTCCTCCAGCTGCTGCTCCAGGAAGCTCAAGTTCAGGAACTTCTCCACGTAGGTCTCATACTGCTTTTGTAGGTCCTCCTCAATCTTCTCATACTCATCCATGAACGCTGGTCTGGGAGAGGTGTATGTTACAGAGGGGTTGAAAAGGAATCAATTAATACTGTTATAGAAATGTGTTGAACTGATGTATTAGTGAATTCAACAAAAGTTTAGGAGAGTAGAGAATTACTGGTTTAGTATTGAGCTAATTAGAAAGGTACCAAGCCTGTAGGAAGAATGCAAGATACTGTATAGTGGTGTCGTTTGTAAAAGGGGGACAAGACATGGATGGATAGTTAAAGCCCACAGGTGGGCAAACTGCATTTGGAGGAATAAACCAAACTTGTTTAGACCTGATTAACATGTCTTGATGAAATGTCAGTAATTTTGTAAGATGTTGTCACACCTTACCTATATATAAGATTTTTTTTTTAAACTGTTCTTCAGGCCGACAATAGCACAAGATCAGTGAGAGTCTCTGTCCATATTTGCAAATATTATACAATAAACTGTTATTTGTGTTTAAGAGCATTTTGATTCTAATTGGTGAATTTCTACCACAATTTGGGGGCACGTCCTTTGGATCCCGAACCTGATTATCTCATGCTCATGTCCTGGCCATGTCAACTGTGCACGGCCAGGGACGTGGTCTCTGGAGCCTAAATCCTCCCCCGAACGTAGGCTGGCTACGAACGGGGTGAAAGACAGGGCGTCCGGCTGGAGTGAGTTTCGGGATTGTTCAGTACAGGTACCCAGAGTCACATTTTTAACTCAGGAGGTAAGAACACAATACAGTTAAATAGAGTTAAAACTGTTAACAGTACAGTGGTGGGACCACAGTTAAATAATCTCACATAAAGGACTGATGAGTTTATAAATGCATGTGGGGCACATTAGTTGAGATAAAATAGATCTGATGTGCGGGGGACTTTAATTAAAATAGATCTGATGTGCGGGGGACGTTAATTAAAATAGATCTGATGTGCGGGGGACGTTGATTAAAATAGATCTGATGTGCGGGGGACGTTAATTAAAATAGATCTGATGTGCGGGGGACGTTAATTAAAATAGATCTGATGTGCGGGACACGTTGATTAAAATAGATCTGATGTGCGGGACACGTTGATTAAAATAGATCTGATGTGCGGGACACGTTGATTAAAATAGATCTGATGTGCGGGACACGTTGATTAAAATAGATCTGATGTGCGGGGGACGTTGATTAAAATAGATCTGATGTGCGGGGGACGTTGATTAAAATAGATCTGATGTGCGGGGGACGTTAATTAAAATAGATCTGATGTGCGGGACACGTTGATTAAAATAGATCTGATGTGCGGGGGACGTTAATTAAAATAGATCTGATGTGCGGGACACGTTGATTAAAATAGATCTGATGTGCGGGACACGTTGATTAAAATAGATCTGATGTGCGGGACACGTTGATTAAAATAGATCTGATGTGCGGGGGACGTTAATTAAAATAGATCTGATGTGCGGGGGACGTTAATTAAAATAGATCTGATGTGCGGGGGACGTTAATTAAAATAGATCTGATGTGCGGGACACGTTGATTAAAATAGATCTGATGTGCGGGGGACGTTAATTAAAATAGATCTGATGTGCGGGGGACGTTAATTAAAATAGATCTGATGTGCGGGGGACGTTAATTAAAATAGATCTGATGTGCGGGGGACGTTAATTAAAATAGATCTGATGTGCGGGACACGTTGATTGAGAAAGAAATCGCCACACATAGAATTACAGGGTAAATCAAGGAAATGGATAAGTGAGGTAGTAAATCTTTGAAGTTCTCTCATGCCTACGGTGGGCCAGCAATAATAATGTAACGTAACTGTGGTGTTTGGACATGTGAACAATAGTATCTTTGGGAGTTGTTAGGTTGTCCGGTTAATGGCAGTTTCCATCAGAGACTGATGCATGGCCTTTCAGACAGATTGGAGGAATATGGATGAGGTAAGGTAAAGGAGTTGCAGTTGGAACAATGGCAAGTTGATTGGAAGGCGTATGGTATGTGGAAAGTGGTGACTGGTGAAAGCTTTAGGCAAGGTAGTGTTGGGTTTACTGATCTGTGTTCTAGTTATTTACGCTCAGGTTGTTGCGGACCTGGACTGTCCCTCTGACCGATATCCCACCCCCTCTTAGCGCCCCTGCCGGCCGTCCTACCAGCTATCAGCCTCAGTGCCACTTCGCCGACAGCGGGCCTGGTCCCCGCCTCAACAGTCAGCCTCAGTGCCACTTCACCGACAGCGGGCCTGGTCCCCGCCTCAACAGTCAGCCTCAGTGCCACTTCACCGACAGCGGGCCTGGTCCCCACCTCAACAGTCAGCCTCAGTGCCACTTCACCGACAGCGGGCCTGGTCCCCGCCTCAACAGTCAGCCTCAGTGCCACTTCACCGACAGCGGGCCTGGTCCCCGCCTCAACAGTCAGCCTCAGTGCCACTTCACCGACAGCGGGCCTGGTCCCCGCCTCAACAGTCAGCCTCAGTGCCACTTCACCGACAGCGGGCCTGGTCCCCGCCTCAACAGTCAGCCTCAGTGCCACTTCACCGACAGCGGGCCTGGTCCCCGCCTCAACAGTCAGCCTCAGTGCCACTTCACCGACAGCGGGCCTGGTCCCCGCCTCAACAGTCAGCCTCAGTGCCACTTCACCGACAGCGGGCCTGGTCCCCGCCTCAACAGTCAGCCTCAATGCCACTTCACCGACAGCGGGCCTGGTCCTCGCCTCAACAGTCAGCCTCAGTGCCACTTCACCGACAGCGGGCCTGGTCCCCGCCTCAACAGTCAGCCTCAGTGCCACTTCACCGACAGCGGGCCTGGTCCTCGCCTCAACAGTCAGCCTCAGTGCCACTTCGCCGACAGCGGGCCTGGTCCCCGCCTCAACAGTCAGCCTCAGTGCCACTTCACCGACAGCGGGCCTGGTCCCCGCCTCAACAGTCAGCCTCAGTGCCACTTCACCGACAGCGGGCCTGGTTTCCTCGCCTCAACAGTCAGCCTCAGTGCCACTTCACCGACAGCGGGCCTGGTCCCCGCCTCAACAGTCAGCCTCAGTGCCACTTCACCGACAGCGGGCCTGGTCCTCGCCTCAACAGTCAGCCTCAGTGCCACTTCGCCGACTGCTGGGTGACCTCGGTTCCACCCCGCCCGGCGACACAATTTTGGTGGAGAATGCCTCCTCTCGGTTGACGTGGCCAATCCCGCTGGTGAGCGAGACAACCCTCAACCTGTTGTACGCTATGGCTTGAACTCCGTAGTAGTGGAAGTGGTGATGCTGACTGGAAGCTGTTTTTGCTCCACTTCACTTTAAATGTACTGGGAGAGTCTAAACAGGTAAAGAAAAGGAAAAAGGGGGTAGAAGGATACTCTAGATACGTAACTTCTGCTGGCCCAGCCGGTGTTTACAGTGACGATGACCAAAGACGACTACAGACCCAGGGTAGAGGAGGAGGCTATGCTAACCGCAGCATTTCTGATAATGTCTGCCACTGTTGTGGTTCGACTGGACATTGACTTTATGAAGACACCCATGGAAAACGAGAGACAGCGGCTGTTTTAGATGTGGTGCTCCCACAAGAACAGAGACCGTTCCGGCTACGACGATGGAATAACCGTGAACGACCCATGGGAAACACGCAGGAACGCTGACCGCCAGAGGGAGGGGCCAGCGGAGACGATCCAGGACCAACATCAGTCAGTGAGATCATTCCTTTACACAACCCTATAAACTCTGATATATATAGAATATACAGGGCTTAAACATTTCATTGGATTTGGTAAAATTGCCGATTGGTTTCAGAATGTCAGAATTGATGGTTTGTGGAAGTAGTTTGAATGGTTTGAGGAAGAAGTTTGAGAGAGTAGTGAGATGGAGTTTTATGGGCGACTATGTCTTCTGTTGTTCGGTTGGTTGTTGGGGTTATAGATTGGAGTCTATAACCTGTGTAACCAGAGGCTATTGGATATATAACTCCCATGTTTACAGCATAATTACAAGGCATTATTGTTCAATATCCAGATAGGAACACATTCCATAATTTACGGTAAAAGAATTTAAGCCAAGGGTGAGGTCAGTCTAGGGCGTGGCGATTCATGTAGGATCTAGGGCTGTCACGATTTTAGTTGACGATTCACAAATAATTGCAACATTAGGCCTACACGTTGCATTGCTGCACAATTCTGAATGGGGTTGAGACGTTTCTAACATCGGCATGAAACTCCCTTATTCAGGTAGCAAACATATGATTTTGGGACCTAAATATTGTGCAAAATATTTTTGTCATACAAATGATTGCGACAGCCCATAACAGGACCTGAAGGAGGTTGCTGAGACGGTGTTTGCGCTCACACCTATGTTTTCCCCAAGCCCCGGGCCAATAGTCTGTTTTTATGATAATGGTTCATTTGGCCTGTGTTTTTGTATTCCTGTGAACAAGGATTCTCAATGTTGATTTGTGTTTTCTTTTCTGGTCTAATGTATCCTTGGACATGTTTACCAAGGTTATTGTTACGGTACGTAACATGTTTTTATTAGGCATCTGTGGAGATGTTTTGTTTTGTCATGTTTGGTGAACCAGGGCTGGATGCATTTCTTGCATCAAGGTTTGTTTATTCAATTCAGCCTTATCATAGGTGGCCAGGTGTAGAGATGTTAGCTGTCACGTGTGGGGATCTAAACTGAATGAAATATTAGACTTTGTAATGGGATTCAGTATTAATTTCATTAATTTTATAATCTCATATTTTTTAATGAAAATTTTAAATAGTGTCCCCCCCCCTTGCTGGATACAGAATGAGTAGTAGAGAGAATGGCTACACCTCAGTAATAATCTCTCAAAGTTTAGGAATAAACGCAGTTAATCTGAATCAAATATATCACATACGTAGGGGGACAATAGCCAATAGAGGGTTTTTCCCCCACAATATAATTTGTTTTACTTTATATTGCGAGATGGAGTTTGGTTAACTAAGAAGATTTTCATTTGTATGTTTCTTGTGTTTCTATTGCAACAAAGATGATGTTTGTGTTTTAAAGTGCATAGTCAGATACCTGTAGAAAATTCTACAAAGTGTTGGCTGACGACAACTGCCTCATCCTCGGCTCAGAGAGCAATGTGGTAGTAACATTTTCACCTACAGTGGGGAGAACAAGTATTTGATACACTGCCGATTTTGCTACTTACAAATCATGTAGAGGTCTGTCAATTTTATCACAGGTACACTTCAACTGTGAGAGACGGAATCTAAAATCCAGAAAATCACATTGTATGATTTTTAAATAATTAATTTGCATTTTATTGCATGACATAAATATTTGATCACCTACCAACAAGTAAGAATTCCAGCTCTCACAGACATGTTAGTTTTTCTTTAAGAAGCCCTCCTGTTCTCCACTCATTACCTGTATTAACTGAACCTGTTTGAAATCGTTACCTGTATAAAAGACACCTATCCACACAATCAAACAGACTCCAACCTCTCCACAATAGCCAAGACCAGAGAGCTGTGTAAGGACATCAGAGATAAAATTGTAGACCTGAACAAGGCTGGGATGGGCTACAGGACAACAGGCAAGCAGTTTAGTGAGAAGGCAACAACTGTTGGCGCAGTTATTAGAAAATGGAAGAAGTTCAAGATGACGGTCAATCTTCCTCGGTCTGGGGCTCCATTCAAGATATCACCTCGTGGGGCATCAATGATCATGAGGAAGGTGAGGGATCAGCCCAGAACTACACGGCAGGACCTAGTCAATGACCTGAAGACAGCTGGGACCACAGTCTCAAAGAAAACCCTTAGTAACACAATACGCCGTTATGGATTAAAATCCTGCAGCGCACACAAGGTCCCCCTGCTCAAGCCTGCGCATTTCCACGCCTGTCGGAAGTTTGCCAATGACCACCTGGATGATCCAGAGGAGGAATGGGAAAAGGTCATGTGGTCTGATGAGACAAAAACAGCGCTTTTTGGTCTAAACTCAACTCGTTTGGGGGAAGAAGAAGGATGAGTACAACCCCAAGAACACCATCCCAACCGTGAAGCATGAAGGTGGAAACATCATTCTTTGGGGATGCTTTTCTGCAAAGGGGACAGGACGACTGCACCGTATTGAGGGGAGGATGGATGGGGCCATGTATCGCAAGATCTTGGCCAACAACCTCCTTCCCTCAGTAAGAGCATTGAAGAGGGTCGTGGCTGGGTCTTCCAGCATGACAACGACCCGAAACACTAAGGAGTGGCTCCGTAAGAAGCATCTCAAGAACCTGGAGTGACCTAGCCAGTCTCCAGACCTGAACCCAATAGAAAATCTTTGGAGGAAGCTGAAAGTCTGTATTGCCCTTCGACAGCCCCGAAACCTGAAGGATCTGGAGAAGGTCTGTATGAAGGAGTGGGCCAAAATCCCTGCTGCAGTGTGTGCAAACCTGGTCAAGAGCTACAGGAAACCTATGATCTCTGTAATTGCAAACAAAGGTTTCTGTACCAAATATTAAGTTCTGCTTTGCTGATGTATCAAATACTTATGTCATGCAATAAAATGCTAATTAATTACTTAAAAATCATACAATGTGATTTTCTGGATTTTTGTTTAAGATTCCGTCACTCACAGTTGAAGAGTACCTATGATATAAATAACAGACTTCTAAATGCTTTGTAAGTGGGAAAACCTGCAAAATCGGTAGTATATCAAATACTTGTTCTCCCCACTGTAACAACGCTAACACAGTCATTTCAAATCCAATTCCTAAACAGATACTGAGGCACAGTTGTAGCCTACATTTGTTTTTAACAGACATGGTCATATGGTGAAACTCTGCTGGAGGCTAGGTAGGAGTGTCCTCCCTGACATCCCATTTTCAATAGCAGACTGGCAGGCACATGGTTGGACCGAGGTGGTGGCACAATTGACCACTACAGATAAGGACTGTTACACCCCGTTAGCCACTCCTGACTAGCTGAGTAAGGTGAAATTAGATTTGGTCTATATGGTGATAGCAGAACTGAACAACTGCCGTCATCCTACGGGAGTGAACTTATCCACATTATTTAGGTTAACCTACGATGCGCTGATAGGCGCACGTGGCTTCACTGGAAGGATGCAAAGGACCCTGGTGCAGACAGATTAAGATGAAGCCAGATCGGGTATAACCTGTAATCCCTTACCTTTAGGTTTCTCTATTCGCATCAATGCAGTGGTTAACTGGGTTTCATTGGCAACACACACTAGCATAGATTCAGTGACCATAACTTTGCATAATTATTCCACTACTGCCACACCAGAGAAGCTCCGCTTGCATGATTGTGTCCAGACCTGGTCACCAATACCTGTTCATGAGTTATATAATGTATTTGTATTACAGATACGTTATATAACGTTATATAGCCACAAGGAGTTTAGGACATAGTGATTGTCCCGCCATGACTCAAAGCAACTTCACAGCTCTAGAACCATTGTCAGAGCAGGTCTATATAGTCTGTGGTGGGAAAGCATACAGTTGCATTCCTATAGACGCAGGTGGGGTATACTGTATGGCGTACTTGGTATCTTTGATTAGGCAAGCAGACCAGGGGGAAATGGCAGCCTTATATCAACCCCAACCTCGCCATAAGCGAACACTAAAACCCAGCGTATATTCAGTGTTCTGATCTCAGGATATGGTACATACACCTCACAGAGAGAGATAATTGCCCTGTCCAGTGTTGGAGAAACAAATGATTTTAACCGCAGACATGATCACAGCAATAGGCAAGGAGCTCAGTGAAACTCATTCCGTTGTCTTACTACATTGAATGGCGTTCGATATGATCTTGGCCTCCTAAGGCGGTGTCTGCAAGGTGGTGGGGTCAGAATGCTGTACTTTTATTTCTGATGCGTCAGACAAAGTAATTAATTAGGTGCACAAAACCAATAAAGGAATTGCAGAGATTGACAAACTCCATGGATGGAATCCAATCTCAGGGTTACTGGTTTAGCAATGGGCTAATTAGAAAGGTACCAAACCTGTATTCTGCCAAGTAGGAAGAATGCAAGATATGTTAATGGTGTCGTAAGTAAGAGGGGGACAAGACATGCGTGGACATTTGAAGTCAAGAGGTATTTGAAAAATGCATATCTTTATATCATTTACAAGATGCTCTAATTAAGGGTGCCTTTCTTGTGATAGACAACATTTATGTATTGTTACAATTCTTGTCTCAATCACGCATTAGCACAGAACACTATGAATCTTTACTTTCTGTCAATAATGCTTCATAAAGGCTCCAAAACTACATGAGGCATGCCAGTATTTTGCTGGCTTGTGATATACTATTTTTGCATGGCAAATGTCTGCTATTTATTCATCCGCTACCAATTGTACTATCTTGTTGATATGAACTGATGCATGGTGCTTTCTCTCTTACTGCATATCTCAACCTCAATCACACAAAGGTTGAGTGCTTCCATAATTGAACGGAAATAAGAAAGTATCAGAAATGAACTAATCTTCCTCTCTGGTGTCTATAAATGTTCATGATATAAATCGAATTAACTCTTGCAACGACAAGAGTCCATCAGAGTTGGAATGAAAAGAGTGACATTCAATGTAATATGAGGAATATGAGGAGAAAACAACAGCTATTTGCTCTGAATAGTACCTGTTACTCAACAGTTATAGTACTACAATTTAAATGTCCCAGCAGTTTCCCTTGACTCACCGTACACTCTGTAAAGTAAGGAGTCTTTTTTGGTTCCTTTCCAGCTCCTGTTTCTTCTTCTCTATTTTGGACTCCAGGCTTGTCTCATCGGAGGACACATTGTTTAGCATGTCTTTGGTTTTATCCACACTTTCCTGAACCATGGAGCAAAACACAAACACTATTTAATGCATTAGCTACAAAGGTTTCTACTGATTGTGAATGGAAGTACATATATGAGCAGTGTCTGTACGCGTGCATGTGTCTGAGGAAAACACACCAATACTTCTTTGATAGCTGCTCTGAGAGCCTTTTCTGTCTCGTTAATCTCCAGGGGTCTGGAGATGGCTGCAGTTCTCATCTCCTATAATGAACAGACAATATTAATATTCAATGCATGTTAGGATATTACAATTCAACTCTCAAAGACATCTTTCTTCATAGTCCTTCACAGATACAGGTGAATAATTACAGTCGTTATTCTCCAAAGACTGCGGGTTTCAAGCTGTTAAGAAACCAGCCTTTCTAAAGCTTTCCAATTACTTCTCAAATAAATTACTGAGGTGAACAGTTCATTTGGTAACATCTCCATGTTTCGGGAGAGCTGTCAATCTGTTACCCAGTCCCTACCATACTGTAAAGCAATCTCTTTCAGACAGCCTGGATGCTATTCAAGTTTCCAGAACGTTCCCTTGTTTCCGAGTCAGTGTGTGTTGTGTGTATGTTTCTTTCCTCACCCTAAGTTCCACCTCCTTACCCAGGAGGTCATACAGCGACGCTCCTTTAGACGTGATATCTGAGGCCAGCTGCCTCGCTGCCTTTAGCTCTGCAATCTGTATCATATACAAAAGATGAGGACAATTCTGACAAACCCTAAGAAAAGTTGCATACGGTGCAACCAACATTCAAATTACATTTCTGAATACATAACATCCCTGTCTACAGTACACTGTAGTGGTCCCTTCAACTCAGAAGATAGATAACACAGAGAAATGTGTCCACAAATGTAACTTTGTAACTTCATTAACTTGATTATTTTCAGCCTAAAAATATGAAATGCATGCATACAAATTCTTACCTTCGAACCCAAGTCAAACTTAAATTTGCTATTTTCCTCCTCCACTTTGTCCCCAGAGGCCATCTCCTTTGTCTTTATAGTACTGTACAGCACTGAGGTCATCTTTAACATCTCTTTTACAGCGTAGCCATCAGCCTGGTACAGGCGCTTTGTGTTAACCTTGATGTGAGCCTTTGTTGCCTGAAATTAAATAATGTTTGTCTTTCTTTCATGAAGAGGTTAACACTCATAGTGGCCTTGCAGAACTGTTCAAAAATAACCTACTAATATTTAGATGTAAATTGTTAAAAGTAGTCTTTGTGCATAGACTTGTGTCACTGAAGGGGAATAAGATTTCAAAGTGAAAGATCAGAAGCTCAGCATATTAGAGGCTCTATCACATTCATTTACTGTGGAACTGTCCTCAAGTAAATGAAACGAAAGCTATTGCAAATTTACCATAAATTGGGCCACTGCCTTTATGAAGAAAATCCTGTCTGCCTCTGTGTCCACATCAGTTGGTATGTCCATTTGCGGTTCATATCTATTGGAATGACAGGAAAGTAGAATGAAAGAAACATTGTAGCAGCAGTGTATTGTTTACAACTGTCAGATAACTAACTACTGCTTTTGTCTGAATGTGTCTATTACTCACCTAATCACAAGCCAGATGAGAATTTCAGCCACAAGGGTAAAGTTTGGGGTCCTGAAGTTCTCCATGGATATCAAGCGAGGATAGCCCAAGGCTCGCATCATTTCTGTGAAATCTGTCAAGAGATACACAATCGTAATGTACAAAATACCAACTATTTGCTACCACAATAACTAGTTCAAAACTTGCTGGAAAATACAACTTGTGACACCTGCATATGATACATTTTAGCCCTTGGACAACATAGCCGGGTCTATTTATGTTGATGAAAACCCATATGCCCTGTCCAATGATCCCTCCTAAGATGTTATTTCCCCTAGGACTACCATTTACAAAACATGCTGGCCCAAAGGTGGATATTAGGAGAAATAGTTTTTTTACAAAGTAGTTAAAATGGCTAATTAGTTTCATTTCTCCAACAAGCCTATTTTTATTAGTCCACATTTTGCTATATACACTCCCACCGCCAAGGAGTATATAAGGGTAGTTCTATTCTGTTTGTTCATTCTGAGACATCAAATGTGGTATGCAAATATCACATCTGTATTAATGGTTGAATTGTCCCAAAAAAAAGTTTTTTTCAAAATGTGGAAAGTGGCTGTTTCAAAATGCCAGTTAATGCAATGAAATGTAATGGTTTAAAAGCACTCTGAATTCTCACATACAAAACAGTATGCTCTTTGGCGTGTTCCTAGAGCATACATTTCTATTTATTTAAAAGGGCACAGAGAAGGACACTCATTTGCTGACAGCCAAAGTCTGACTTTTAAATGTTTTCAAGTTTCATGTCAAATTCACCATAATTATTTGTAAAAAGCCCACGGGTACGTCGTATTATTATATCTGGCTGACAACAGTGCATAACAATTTGAAAAAGTACCTTTCAAATTTAGAAGGATTGACTGCAAAATGCTACCCTTTATTCATAGGCTGGAAGCATACTGTAGCTAGCAATACAGACATCAGTGGTTGTAGTGAAAGTTGTTTCTAGCAGCTGTAATGCAACAGATTGGTAACAATAGCATGAATATATTGGGATGAAGTCCATACCGCCATCTTACTTGACTTTTTACATGAACATCGTTAGAAATACACACACAAATAATAGCCTACAGTAATTTTGCTGGGGGGGATCAGGAGATTCACAAATGTTTAAATTAAATTGTTTTTGTCATTTAGCTGACACCCTTATCCAAAGTGATTTATATTGGTGAGTGCAAACATTTATGACCTGCTCCCCCATGGGAATCAGACCTACAACCTCTGGCGTTGGAAGTGCTATGCTCTGCCAACTTATCTACACGGAACCCCTCTGGCATTTTTTGTTTCCATGACATTTCCATTGATTGGGTTCCAATAAAATCTTTACCACATCTATAGATCTTCAGGTTTGTTTTTTCAGATGTAATGAAAGATATTCAGTTTGGTCTATAGGTATTTTGATAGTGACCCATGCTTTGTTTTTCCCTACTCCAGCACACTGGATTTGAAATGGAACAATGACTAAGAGATCAAAGTGGAGACTGTCAGCTTTTACATCCATGAACCATGGATTTTGTAGGAATTGCAGACATTTTTATAAATAGTATGGAGGAAATGTACTGAGGTGATGTATTGGTTAATTATACCATTATATAATTAAGTGAAAAATCACTAGCTACCTACTGTGTTGATAGTAAAGTACTGAGTCCATGTAATTAGACAGTAGGAAAATGCTAGATTTGTTAATACAGAGCTAAACTAATCAAAGGAACAAGCCTAGGCTGATTGACACCATAGTCATGTGTTGCTCAAAGGTCAGTTATTTTTCAAAATGTTGTCCAACATTCTTGTTCATACAAAAGGTGTTTCTGAACTGTACGGCAGACAGACTGTCACTGATCTTGTGTTAGTGTCTTTCTTTCTTTCTTTCTCTATTTGCAAATATTAATAAACTGTATTTGTGTTAAAAAGTATTTTGATCTCTGCCTTACCTAGGAGTTCTAATCGATGGAATTACCATCACAATAGTCCCTCTATTTTATTTGAATAAACCTAATTAGACAAACTGAAATTGTTGTCATATTTAATATTTGGTTATTCAATGACTGCCTGGAGTATGTACTGCCACCATCTATAGGTCCTGTTTTTTAGGGGCATTTTTGCCTTCAGAAATGAATGCTCAGTTGGATTCAGGATGGGTGATTGACTTGTCCAGTCAAAAACATTCCACTTAATGTCCCTGAAAAGCCCCTTGGTTAAGAAGTGTATTTGGGGTCATGTTCCTGTTGCATGGTGAAGTGCTGTCCACTGAGCTTAAGTATTTGGTTGAATCTGAAGACTTCAGAATTCCTCTTACAGCTCTCCTCTTTCCATCACTCTGGTACAAGTTAATATTCCTCTCAACATAATACATTCTTCCAAAATCCTACAGGTTTTTTTTATGTACTTTTAATTAAACTGGAATCAGGCCGGTCTGTTCCTGAGGCTTACAAGTGGTTAGCACTTTGTGGTAAAGCTTATCTGAGTAAGTTAATTTAGTCTTCTCTTTATGGTACTATTTAACAAATCTATGTTAGGTCTGTTTCCAGCTATTGATACTGTATGACACATTTCTCCAAACTAAGATCCATGGTCTCAAAACAATTAACAGAGCCATCTGAACCTTTCATAATTTAGCAAAACTCATTATACATTATTAATTATTACTGATTTCACACAAATTACAAACCACATACACCGCTTTCCCCACACACTAGACACAAAACGTTAGAAAAGGTGTCATCTGTGAAAGCCATGGAGCCTAAACAAACAAGGTGAAAGATGAGGTAAAGGAATGAGATGAGCTAGAGTAGGTGGGGAAAGGAGAACAGGGGGGAGGAAGAGAAGGGGACAGACAAAGAGGAGAGGGAGAGGAGGAAAAAGAGGAGGAGAAAGGAGGAGGATGAGAGGAGGAGAGAGGTTAGGAAGAGGAGATGAGAAAGGAAGAGGGGAGTAGGCAGAAAGAGCTGAAGAGAGGAAGAGGAGAGGGGGTAGGAAGAGGAAGAAGAAGAGAGGGGTAGGAAGAGGAGAGAGGGCAGGAGGGAGGGAGATGGGAGTGGAGAATAAGCAGAGCGGAGAGGAAGAGAGCACAGAAGGTGCAGATGAGTTGAGAGCAACACTAATTGAGCATGTATTTTCCCATTCTCCTCCAGGTTTAAACTTTAGGAGGACATGAGGTCCTGGTACACATGCAGAGTACATGGTTTGGGGGGCCCGTTGCTGTCCCTGTCCTTGTCCATCTGGTCATATTTCTGACCTAGTCTAAATTTAAATAGACTCTGGATTTAGCCCAGAGAAATATATTAATTATTTCAATTGGACTCTTAATATCTCACCCGGCACAGCCAGAAGAGGACTGATCACCCCTCTGAGCCTGGGTCCTCTAGGTCTAGGTTTCTTCCTATAATTCGGCCTTCTTAGGGAGGTTTTCCTAGCCTCTGAAATTCAACACTACTGTTGTTTGTTCCTTGGGGTTTAAGGCCGGGTGTCTCTGTAAAGCACTTTGTGACAACTGCTGTTGTAAAAAGGGCTTTATAAATAAATTTGATTGATTGATTGATTGATTGATGTCTTCAACCATGGACAGAGTTTACCCTAATGATAGAAATATTACTGTGGCTTTACTCATTCAAAACCTCCAGTGCATTTTACTGTACCTTGTGTCAGTTTAAGTGTACATACCGTAAAATAAGGTAGTGCTATACCAACCATTTACTACCTGCTAAATTTATATTTTTCCCATAGATTATTCAGGACAAGAATAACACGACTTCTCTCATACAGAACCACACCATCCACCTCAAAGTAGTACAAAGAATAATCAAGGACAATCAAGTGTTTCATAACATTCAACGATGCAGTCTGGCCACAACTAATTGAGTCCTAAAGAGAAATGCCCTCCGCATGAAGCAGGTGTGCAGTGCCCTTTGAGAGAAACTCTGGCTGAGTGAATGAGTTGCCATTTCGGTTTGTTCGAATAAGTGTCTGTACGCACGTTATGCTCTACGAAATAACTATATTACAATTGTAATGATGTGTGAAGCTGACAACACATGATCACCAGCAACTTTGGTGAGCCAGCTGAGCCATTGTGTTTTATTTCTATAGAGTGGTGCTGAACCCAGTGCCAGGCTACATCACAAAGTGGTCTACCCATTTCAGACCCCTGATCATGTGTTGCCAGCTGTCAGTTCCATAAGTAACCAACTATGTTTTTCATTTTGTTTTTAAAGGTTTGCGGAGTTAGACCAAGAAATTATGAATACATCCATGTTGATGAAGCTGCCCCACCCCAAAAAAGGGAGGGAGGGATGTAATTGGGCAGCGTGCTGCAACGGTCAATGTCCCTGGTCATTGTAGGGATAACGTTACCATCTGTAGTGCAACCTCTGTGACTGGGGTTGTCTTGGGGACATTCATTCATTTTTCAATGTTCCCTCCACAACAACCTCATTCCACAAGAACAAAACCTCAAACAACTATGACGGATACAGTTTGTGGAAGTTCTGTCTGATTCCACCATTCAGCACCTGTATGTGTATAGTCTGAAAGCTACTCATATTTTTGATGGTGTTCCCATACATTGTGATGTTGACGCAATACACTTTGGCCTGACAGATGAACAGGATAAATTAATTAGTTACAGAAGTAAACATGTTTGTGGTTTGTTACATATATAACACACAGACACACATTTATGAATATCAGATGTACTAAAATTGACAAATTGTATTTCCAAAGTTTTGAGGAATAGCCATTTTGCTTAACTCACGGAAAACACTTCAACACTTGGAAAATAATGTTCAGATGAATGTGTTTTACAATTAGTACACCTGTGTGGCTATGCCTGACTATATTAACAAATCAATAACAGACTGGAATTGGACTGTTTGGCAAAATGAGTCTGTTACAATGGCTGTGTTCAGTTTTTTGAGACCAGAAATATTTGGAGAAATGTGTCTTATCAACTGAGAAAAACAACAGTTGAAAATGTTTTTCTTAACAATTGAAAGCATTCTTCGTTCATCCAATAAATTGGTCAACCGGGTTGTTTGCTGTTGCTGAGCTCACAAGCGTATTCTTCTTAACAAGGTAACAGTCTATTTTGACACCCAAGGTTTTGCCTATAGTTCTGATTTATAATTGTTTTGCATCACGATGGCATACCTTACTGCTGTTGTTATTTGCTCCTCATGGTAAGCGACAACAGCAACAGATTCCAAATGCAAATGCCACACCTAAAATCACTGCTAGAACTCTCTAGTACAAGAACTAACAATGCAATAACACACTACTTTTGGTCCCCTAAATTGGGAAGACTATGTAAAAAAGGGCTGCAATTCCAAACAGTTCATGGTTTATGGATGTAAAAAAAATAATATTAGATTTTATATTGCACTTTTAACTCCTATTGTTACATTTCAAGTCAAGCAATTTCAAGTGATGGAGTACAGAGTCAAAACAACAAAACTTTAGTCACTGTCCAAATACTTATGGACTGCACTTTATCCTCATATCATAGTCATCAGTCAAA
The DNA here is from genome assembly GCF_011004845.1 of Esox lucius. Classification (NCBI taxonomy): domain Eukaryota; kingdom Metazoa; phylum Chordata; class Actinopteri; order Esociformes; family Esocidae; genus Esox; species Esox lucius. The sequence goes on along the minus strand of NC_047573.1, from coordinate 24,617,971 downwards.
AGCATTACACCTAACATCAAAATTGCTTTTACTAAAACCAGTGAATACTAGCAATGGTAAGATTTGCCAACTATTGTACTAATCTTAAGTTATCATAATAATATCACACACTGTATGCTTTCGAATTATGCTGTTCAGATTGTATTTGTTTTGAATGGTTAGATTTATATGCACTTTGTTTATATACATTAAAAAAGTATATATTAAATGCAAATGTTTAATAGCATTATTTTTTGTAACAAACCAATACATTTGAAATACATTGTGGTTAAGGTAGTTTATGATTTAATTTAATAATTTTATTAGATTTGTTTTAACACCAATCATAGTCAACTATGGCAAACTGTTTGACTTGAAAACCTTTTTTTTTTAAAGAGCCATTTGGGAGTCAAAAGAGCCGGCTCTTTTTGGTGAGCTGAAAGAGCCGCCTAACTGAAAAGAGCCAAAATGCCCATCACTACACTGTTCTCTGAGTGTATCTTTATCAGATTACGTAAATCATATCTAGATAGCTGGCAACAATACGTACTTTGATTAACTTGCTACTTACTTCGTAAGTCTCTAAATGACATGATTTGTTCTTCTTAACGTCACGTAACGTTAAACGCCCACTGAAATCTTCTTGACCCTGAAAGATTAGAGAATGAAAACATATTGCCTCTTTTTAGGTTTCACCAAGGCGTTACTGCAAAGTACCATAATGCTAGCTTGCTGCGTTAGATAACTAGCTAGCTACTAATTTGAAAAAGTAACGAACTTACACACCTAGGAATGTTTCTAACAGTAACATTATTTAGCTATGTTATCGAACTGTAGTAATAGTGTCGATGAATAACGTTAACCCAGAACGTTTGCTAGGATAAATTATCGTATTGAATTGGCTTAAAACCGCCATTTAACGTTGCACACAATACCTTAATAAAGTATAGGCGTTTACCTTTTTTGGGCGTTAGATTGGTTAGCTTTCTTGTTACCTAGCTAACGTTATCCGACAAAAATAATAATATAGCTAGTAACTTGGCCAGACTTGCCCGTCTCTATGGAATCCAACACTACAGAATCATAATGGAGACAAACCTAACGGTTTTAATGAAACGCATTTCCATCACTTTACAAAACGTGTTAAAGCCAAATTCTTATTCATTATAGAACCATTCGATATAGTTTAATTATCATAACATGAGCTTTGTAAACTCAGTTAGCATAAACGTAAATTGGTACACACTTAAGAGTATTTGCAAAACGAGTAAAGGTTATGAAATTGTGCGTATTATCATTATGGGCCTTGATCGCTAGAATTGGATAGGGTAACCGGGTATCAACCAGTTATCCACCAGTTTTAGTGCACGCAAGAAACGTCCGTATAGTTCTCTTCTGCAACGCTACAGGTGCACTGTCTGCAACTCGCACCAGGCTTGCCACAAGACGCAGCATCCACTTAAAGGTATATTATGTCCTCTATATTAAACTATATACTCGGGCTGTGGAATTGTTCTTTGTTTATAGTTGATGTTGTCCGGTTGGGTTATTGCATTGCAGCACGAACTTTAAAACGACTTGCATATAACCAACGCTTCTCAAATAGCATTGTGCAGATATCCGTAGTTCAAGTTCAACTAGGTACTGGGAATAGAGGAAAACTGCTGTTTTATTCTAAAGCCTATCTGTATACGTGTGCATGTACATTGAAATAAAACAGTTGAAATGTTGTTCGTCATTAGATACTTCTAAATTATGTATAGCCACAAATCATGTTTGTGATTGTATCATGTAATGGAATGGAATGCTTTAGCTGAAATATATTTGTAGCAACACAAATGGTTTAATTGACATATGATTTAATTTTAAATGTCAACCCCTTGGGCAACCTAGACGTTTTGTGCATCTTGGCTTGTATATAGCCCATTGTTTTTGTAAATGTAATTGTTACAGTTTATTCAAAAGTAAATCTCAAAATCGAAATTAACATTTTGGTTTTAACATACAACAAAAAGTTACTAAAAACAATTGGGGTTTAAGCACCGTTTTAAAATCTTAAATTCTTAATTATTGGAGTTTTATCTTTGCATCATTAATCGTAACTAACGCTGGCAATTCAGTTTTTATTTTTATTTTATTATACTGACAATTGACAATTATAATGATGCCAAAGGGACGTCAGTTCAGAAATATACCTTATAATGTGCGTTTTAAGGTTATTTGACAAAGAATATTAAAGATGTGTAGTGTGCTTGCTACTTTTTCTCAAGCAATCTTGTTTTTGAAAAGTTATAGTACTGGTGACTGCAATAGTTATGGTAATGACTTGTTATAGTTGAAAAAGTAATTATATAAAATATTTGATTGAATATGATAAGAAAGAATAGCCGAAATATATGTGACAGTTGTCTTAGCAATTTAATAGTTCAACTATTCAATAATTATTGTTATTGGTTTCTAAAATTTGTAAAATGTTGTTTCATTGTTTAAAGGTAATATGAATAGCAAGCAGTGAATGTTCTAATGTAATTGAGTGATTTGTTTGCATACAAATCCCATTCCCTCAATTATTTAGCTATTCCCATTCCCTCCTTCTGGCCCTTCTGGATCCTTTTAAGGGTCCCCCAAAATGAAATGCAGCCGTTAGAGTAAGAAAATACTACAAGAAAATACTATGTGATAAACATAACTGAGCAAATGTTCACAACTCTGTGTTTTAGGACATTGTTAGCTAAATAATTAACTAGACAGTGGACAGTAAAGAAAGAATAACTAAAATCACAGCTATATTTCAAGAATTATTAAAAAAAATATTGAGTAGAAATTTACAGATTTCCATTGCTTTGTAAGCACACCGAATGAAAAAAACAAAACATGTCAAAGTTGTTTATTATAGGTTATTACACTTGTTTGGGTTTTTCTAAGCCTGAACAATTATATGCTCAGCATCCTGCAGTTAACTGTACAGCACTGTGTGTGTGTGTGTGTGTGTGTGTGTGTGTGTGTGTGTGTGTGTGTGTGTGTGTGAGTGTGTGTGTGTGTGTGTGGTCATTCGTTTAAATGTTCTGTCATGAATAACCTGGAACAAGGTTAAAAAACTAAAAATATGTTGTTGCACTCTAGCTTTTAATCAGATGTTGTACATTGCATAGAGAAGAACCCTGGCATAAGTTCTCATTTTATTTATTTATTTGAGTAAATGCACAGCTTAAAAAAATTTTATATTTATATTACCATGGTAATCTTCTGAAAAGATGAGCCTGTCATTCAGTTCAGCCACAATGAATGTTAGACCTGGTCAAGCAATTGTGAAGCCACTGGCATTATATTTTTCTGTACCATGAGCAGAAAATGCTCTACTCCATATAAATATTCCCTCCTTGTACAGTTAATCTTCACTATCATTCTTTACTCTGTTTGACAGAGAAAGCAATGGCTCAACCTGTTGCGCATAGAATACGTATTTCACTACTTTGTCACTACTGTGTCCATAGGGAAACTACTTTAGCTGTCACTGAAATTACTTTCAAATTGCTCCTGGGAAAATATAAAAACAACTAATGTGATCTGCCAATCTTAGCCCACCAGTGTGTGTATGCTTCAACTCCAAGAGGGTTTGAGGATTGATTCTGGGGCCCGATTAGGCCAATATGGCAAGAATTCCAAGAAATTAGTTGTAAAAAAGTAATAAAATGTAAATAATACGTTTATTATGAACTTTATTACTAAAATATTTCTTTCCACTTTAATAACGACTTACACTAAAATGTTGTGCTTCGAAGTGGGCTGGACCGCCCAACTAAATCTTGCCTGTCATGCCAAATTGTGTTTGCCAAAAAAATATCCCCCTGAATCACAATGGGATTCAAGCAATTCTAGTGTCCATTGCTATATGAACTGTAGGATGATCTAATGTGTCAAATTTCAAAGATCGTTATAGCATAAATGACCTTCTAGTAATTTAAATAATGCACATTGGGACCTGTTGTTCTGAGGTGTGGTTCAAGAACTCATGTCTTCCTAAGTTTAAACGGAGTAGGACGCAAGGAAAATGTAGAGAGCGCATTCCTTAGATTTACAAAGGATTTACAAAGGAGAAGGAGAACTGACCTTGCTACCCCGACACAATAATACAGTTGTGCATATAAGTTTGCATACCCTTGGAGTGCTTCTTCTTGAGCCACTACTTTGTTGACTTGGCCGTGTGTTTTGGGTCATTGTCATGCTGGAATACCCATCCACGACCCATTTTTTATGCCCTGGCTGAGGGAAGGAGGTTCTCACCCAAGATTTGACGGTATATGGCCCCATCCATCGTCCATTTGATGCAGTGAAGTTGTCCTGTCCCCTTAGCAGAAAAACACACAAAGCATAATGTTTCCACCTCCATGTTTGACGGTGGGGATGGTGTTCTTTGCGTCATAGGCAGCATTCCTCTTCCTCCAAACACAGCGAGTTGAGTTGATGGCAAAGAGCTCGATACTGGTCTCATCTGACCACAACACTTTCACCCAGTTCTCTTCTGAATCATTCAGATGTTCATTGGCAAACTTCAGACAGGACTGTACATGTGCTTTCTTGAGCAGGGGGACCTTGTGGGCGCTGCAGGATTTCAGTCTTTCTCTGCATAGTTTGTTACCAATTGTTTTCTTGGTGACTGTGGTCCCCGCTGCCTTGACATTATTGACAAGATCCTTCCGTGTAGTTCTGGGCTGATTCCTCACCGTTCTCATGATCATTGCAACTCCACGATGTGAGATCTTGCATGGAGCCCCAGACCAAGGGAGATTGACCGTTGTCACCTTCTCACCAAGCTTCTTGGCGATGGTCTTGTAGCCCATTCCAGCCTTGTGTAGGTCTACAATCTTGTCCCTGACATCTCTTGGACAGCTCTTTGGTCTTGGCCATGGTGGAGAGTTTGGAATCTGATTGATTGATTGCTTCTGTGGATTGATGTCTTTAAGAGTGTGCTCCTAAACTCAGCTCGTTACCTGTATAAAAGACACCTGGGAGCCAGAAATCTTTCTGATTGAGAGGGGATTAAAAACTTATTTCACTCATTAAAATGCAAATCAATTTATAAAATGTTTGACATGTTTCTCTGGATTTTGTTGTTGTTATTCTGTCTCTCACTGTTAAAATAAACCTACCATACCTACTGATAATTTCTTTGTCAGTGGGCAAACGTTCAAAATCAGCAGGGGATAAAATACATTTTTTCCCTCACTGTATAAGAAAAGCAGTCAATTGAAATATATTCCTTAGGCTCAAATCAATGAATTTGATGTTAGCATTTGCCCATGGAAATCGTTTACAATGCCAAACTGCAGTCAGGTCAAGACCCTGAGACACTTTTTGACAGTATGTGCAGGAATTCAGTTAGCATGGGTACTCATGGTGTGTGGAAGTGAGGCCGGTTTGAATTATTTACAAATTCATTTGAACAACGTTGGACATAGCTTATAGTAGAGAAATTAACATTCAGTTATGTGGCAATAGCCCTGATGCACATTTCTCCAGTCTGCATGCCAATTGCACATTTCCTTAAATCTTGAGACATCTCTTTATTGTCCCCAGCACCAGGTGTACCTTTGTAATGACCATGCTTTTTGACAAGTTTATTGATGTGCCATATCTGTCAGGTGGATGGATTATTTTGGAGAAATACTCACTAACAGGGATGTAAACAGATTTGTGCATGAAGTGGAATGGCATACCCCATTTCTGGGATGTTTTATTTCAGCTCATGAAACATGAGGTCAGCACTTTACATGCTATGTTTATATTTTGTTCAGTGTATAAAGAACAAAAAAACATGTTCTTAAACTATTTTGACATTACTACTCATGCTTAAATTTAGGTAAAAAAAACTGCAGGTAATTACTTCCAAAGGACATCAAAGCAAATCCAATGGAAAACACAAATAGAATTCCCAAGGGCTACAATCACTGAATGTCTACACAGTGAAACGTAACTGATTATTATGGATTTTCAGGACAATAAATTGGCCTATACAGTCAATGTAAATTCACGCTCATCCACAAATTTCAAACTGTTTTGCTACTACATCTCAATGGCTGAGTACACTATATAAAGTGTCATCAGATTTACAGATGTATGCCCCAAGAGAAGGATTGCATGTGACTAATAATTGTGAAGACAACTCTTCTACAGAGCTGATTTTACAGGGACATTTCTTTTTTACAAAGTTTTTTTTCACTTTTCCAGAACTTGACTATAATGTTGTATTCATTATGTAATGTACTGAAATGTATTTTATTTATCCTAAAATAACACCGGGCACGAAAAAGCTGTCCCTGTTTTGGAGGTGACTGCAGAATGCTGTCCTTTTAAGCAGGTTACAAATAAAAAGCCATATCTCAGACTGGCCAATAGAAAGAAAACATTAAGATAGGCGAAAGAATACAGGCACTGGACAGATGAAGAACTCTGCCTAGAAGGCCAGCATCCCAGAGTCGCCTCTTCACTGTTGACATTGAGACAGGTGTTTTGCGGGTACTATTGAATGAAGCTGCTAGTTGAGGACTTGTGAGGCGTCTGTTTCTCAAACTAGATACTCAAATGTATTTGTCTTCTTGCTCAGTTGTGCACCAGGGCCTCCCACTCCTCTTTCTATTCTGTTTAGAGACAGTGTGCGCTGTTCTATGAAGGGAGTTCTACACATCGTTGTACGAGATCTTAAGTTTCTTGGCAATTTCTCGCATGGAATTGCCTTAATTTCTCAGAACAAGAATAGACTGAGGAGTTTCAGAATACATTTCTTTGTTTCTGGCCATTTTGAGCCTGTAATTGAACCCACAAATGCTGATGCTGGAGATACTGAACTAGCCTAAATAGATACAGTTTTATTGCTTCTTAAATCAGCTCAGCAGTGTTCAGCGGTGCTAACATAATCACAAAAGGGTTTCTGATGATCAATTAGCCTTTTAAAATGATAAGTCTTCTTAAAAAGCATTAGGCCATCTGATAAAATAGTTTAAAGCTATTAATCTCTCTTAAAAACACTATTACATTAGAATAAATACAAATAAATATTATTTTGAATCCTTTGGGAAGAGGGGGGATAGGAGTGTCATTTTTGGTGTCAGGTTTTTGTCTGTAACTTATGTCTGTCTTTTTTGCTTTCCTATGTGGATAGAATTGAAACAGCTACATCAAACAGAGTTTTCCCCAAGGACGTGCATCAGGTGATGACTACTGTGAAAGATACGTGACCAACTTGTTATTTGAAAAGTCAGAGAAATTCTCTTCCTCAAGGGTCACTTAAAGACTAGAGCCCCAGGTCTTCAGTCCCTGCAAGCCCTCAACATTTATTTTATCTAAAATAGAATATGATGCATATTTAAAAATAATATGGTACTAATCGTTACATCAATAAAATACATTTTTGGGGACAATAACCAGACCAGCAGTTTTTGTCAAAAACAACCATGAATTGAAGGAATGCATTTTGATTTAATGGCTTGTACAACCATTAGTCAAAATTGAATATGTCAGACTTAGGGTTGTGCTTTAGTTTAGGTTTTTGGGGTTAAGGTTAGAGAAGATAGGATTTTGTACTGGAATTACTCTCTGCCTATTTTAATACTGAACTATATTTTGTTAATACCTCTCTGTCAGGCATGGAGGAAGGAGGAGCAGGAGAACGAAAGCGAAACGTATTTGCTGTGTTCTTTATTGTAAACGACAGCTGCGAGGCTTAACAATAATATTTTCTAAGAGATACAATAACACACAAAGACAGGGGGAGCAGAGGGAACATATATATTGGGGGGAATGATGAGGATGAGAACCAGGTGCGCTAAACAAGACACAGGTGAGATGCATAATGAGATGGGCGGTGGTGTCAGAAGGTCGGTGACGTCGAACGCTGGAGCCCGTCTGCTGCAGGGGGAGGTGAGGCAGCAGAGGACGCAGTCGTCACACTCTCACCTGTGCAACATCAACTACGTTTTTATAATCCCCATTTGCTTTTGTCATAGCATCAGCTATGAGTCGTGGTAGTCCACAAAAAACCCAGACCTGACAGTAACAAAACACAGAACCAATTTAAGACAGAATCAAAACAACTACATTTTGTGTATGTGTGTGTGTGTATGTATGTGTGTGTGTGTGTACCCGTCTCTTTAGTCATGTGTTTAGTTCAGTTTAGTCCTGACAGTTGTTTTTATGTCATATGGTGTAGTTACGTGATGAATTTCAATCTTAGGAAGTGGGCCTTCTTCAAAGCAATGCACAAATTATTGAAAAGAGTGTGACAGTCCCTGTGAAAAAAAACAACAAGTGCACCATAAACACACACAGAAAGACCATAAACACTCATAAACACACACAGAAAGACCATAAACACTCATAAACACACACAGAAAGACCATAAACACTCACATGAACACACAAAGAAAGAAACAGGGGAGGAATGAGTATACAATACCTGAATGAAGAGAGGTTAGGAACAATGTGCAACACAGACATATATCAATAACATTTGTATTTAACAACTGTGAATTTGGTAGCCTACCTTTAAGTTGCACAAATGTTTTTATTAAGAATGTTAACCATACGCTACTTGCCCAAAGAGCTTATCAAGAAATGTTTTCCTATATTCTTGCCCTCATATAGGTGATCCACTGAGCAGAAATGAATTGGCCCGGCAGAAGGTTAGTCCTGACCTGCCTGCTGCTGCTAAAAATTCTGAAGGTAAACCATAATGAGATGCATTATTCCCTTATTGAGGCTTTTGTGTTGTTCAGCTTGTGAAGCTACTGTTTCCAAAGTTAGTGCTGAACACTATAATATAGGATATACTGATGCTGAACACTATAGTAGAATACATTGTGGTACTGAACACTATAGTAGAGTAAACGATGGCTACTGCAGAGCAATACATGCTTATCTGCCCACTACAAAACTTTAATTAATTTGTTCTTTCATCTCAATTTTTTATTCTCACTAGATGGCAAACAAGTAGGCCATTTATTACTAAGTAAATAAATGACATAGAGCAAAGTTTTAGCAAACATACTGTAGTATAGAGTGTAGGATATAATGTTTCCATAGACATTAGCGCTTGGTGTTTCTTAACTCCTCCAGGTGGAGCTGGTCGGTGGGAAAGTATTAGAGGAGACCTACATGAAGTGGATCCATTACAAGGACGAATGTTTAAAGATGATTCACAATGAGCCGGTACCTCAAGGTAACAACTTGAATTACATTTACTTGATGAACTTCCCAGTCTCTTATCGTATCTGCTGTGTCTCCCATGTAAGTGGGGGGGTGCCCTGGAAAGTCTGGCAAGCAAGACTAATAAAGGATAACAGTACTGGTGCCGGTGGCATATTTTATTTTGTTGTATTTAAGAAATGAATGATGTGACCCAGAAGGCGCCATGGGAAAGATGTTGTTCTTTAGCAAAGTAAACACACACTGATGAGCCAAAACATTATGCCCGCCTGCTTAGTAATATGCTGTTGGTCCTCTGCATGCGGCCAGAACAGCATCGACCCTCCGAGGCATGGGCTCTACAAGAGCCCTGAAGGTGTCCTGTGGTATCTGCCACCAAGACATTAGCAGCAGATCCTCTGAGTCCTGTAAGTTGCGAGGTTCAGACTTGTTGGTCCAGCACATCCCACAGATGCTAAATTGGATTGAGATCTGGGGAATTTGGAGGCCAGGGCAACACCTTGAACTCTTCGTCATATTCTTCAAACCATTCCCGAGCAATGTGTGCAGTGTGGCAGGGCGCATTATCTGCTGAAAGAGGCCACTGCCATCAGGGAATACCGTTGCCATGAAGGGGTGTACCTGGTCAGCAACGATGTTTAGGTGACGTGTCAAATTGACGTCCACATGAATGCCCGGACCCAGGGTTTCCCAGCAGAACACTGCCCTGAGAACACTGCATCACACTCTCACCACCAGCTTGTCACTTCAGGGCATCCTGGTGCCATCCCTTCCCCAGGTAAACGGTGCACACGTGCATGGCCGGCCACGTGATGTAAAAGCAAGGGACTCCGTGCTCCACTGCTTCCGACGCTCGCATGCCCATTGTAGGCGCTTGTAGCGGTGGACAGGGGTCATCATGGGCACCCTGACCGGTCTGCGCAGCTCCATACGCAACAAACTGCCATGCATTCCATACACTCCTCCCGTTACCATCGTTAACATGTTCTGTGACTCGTGCCACAGTAGATCTTCAGTCGGTTCAGACCAGATGGGCTAGCCTTCATTGCCCTTGTGCATTGATGAGCCTTGGGCATCCAAAGCCCTGTTGCTGGTTTGTGGTTTGTCCCTGCTGTCAGTAGGTACTCACCACTGCTGACCGGGAGGACCCCACAAGCCTTGCCATTTTAGAGATGCTCTGACCCAGTCATCTGGCCATAAGAATTTGGCCCTTGTCGAAGTCACTCAGGTCTTTTCTCCTGCCCATTTCTCCTGCATCCAACACGTTGACTACGAGAACCATCTAATCTACCCAGACCTTGACGTGTGCAGTTGTTAGGAGATGGTCAACGTTATTTGCTTCACCTGTGAGTGGTCAAAATATTTTGGCTCATCAGTGTACTGGTGATTGACGTTTGCATTCAAATGCCGGTAATAGCAGTCTTTCTTCTTTCCTTATTTCAACGGAATACTTGTTCCAATGGAATAGCTGTATTAACTGCTGTGGGTGCCATTCAGGTCTGTTTGGTTGACCTGAATTCTCATGGTAATGCTGTTTTTATCTGCTCCCAGGCATGTTATGTAGAAGGACATTTGACCACTACGCCTGCTGGCCGGATGGTCCTCCTGGGTCTGTTGTCAATGTGTCCTGTCCATCGTATCTTCCCTGGTTTGACAAGGGTGAATTATTGTGATTATACTTCAAATATAGAATGTTGAGCAAATCATAAAATACATCAAAGTATAAGTCTCATATAATTATGTACAATTATATTCATTATGATCACAGTAGCAAGATTCTGATTCTATTTTAGCACTCCTTTGTCCATTTGTGTCCTGTAATAATGACCATTCTGAACCATTGTTTGGCCAATTAGTTTTCAGAATAGCATGTGAGTGTTTCTTTCAGGAGATTTGTGATTTGTGCACACTGAAGGTGTGCATGTGTGTGAGTGTTCATTGTTTTGGGGACAGAAATCTCCACATTACAGTTCATTTTTAGGAATACAATTGTGATTATGGTCAGAGTTAGGGTTAGGTTTGTGGTGAAGTTTAGGTTTTTGGGGTTAAGTTTAGGAGTAGAGTAGTAGTGTTCAGCTGTGTTCACCAGTTTGGGGAAGTTCCTAATTACATCCTAGATGACCTAGTAATGGGAGTTCAGAACTATCCAGTGGTCAATTCATTTTTCATTTATTTTAAACTTTATTTATACAGGGAAATCAAGAGACAGAAAGTACAAAAAACACATGGATAAGAAGCAAACACATTAAGAAAAGCAATCACAGTTCACATAGAAATGGTCTCATATCAGACATTTGAACTGTCTTATAGTCACCAATCCTTCCCATTTAAGTTCACCCTGCAAGGCATTCCACTAATATTGGGCATGGTAATCAGGGTAGTGTAGGCCCTCTGTATCTCAAGTACTGTCACGGTCGTGGGATGGAAAGGACACAGGCGCAGAGTAGAGGTAGGGAAGGTAATCCATTTTTAATCAAACAAAAGAAAGAAGGACTCCAACAAACAAAAAGGCAGCAACCAGTGACGTGGGTCTTCCTTACACAGGATACACAAAACCAAAATGAACCACGCCTTGGGGCCTAACAAACTAAACTTAAATAGGGTCCCCAATTGGAGGCAAAAACTAACACCTGCCTCCAATTGGGGAAACCAAAAAAAGGAGTAGAGGTGGCTAAAGGCCACCTCCTGTCCTGTCCCGGCTATGCCCCGAGCCCAGCGCAGAGATGGCTAGGGGCACAGCCGGGACGTGACAAGTACTAACAAATCTTTTGAGTGGGTCTGATAACTGCTGTTTTTCCAATGAATTTATGCAGTGCTTGATACTGTAGGCCTATAAACAAAGCATCAATCAATATATGGCTCTTGTAGAAATCAGTGAGCGAACAGAAAGATATAGAAGACAATGATGTGTTTGCACAAAAAACACAGAGCTGCATGATAGACTGAATCTAGAGGTATCAATACTGAAGTGGAAGCATGCATATATATCACATATTTCACCATAATCCAATACTGACATAAAAAAGACTTGAACCACATTTCTATGCTGAGATGACAGACATGATTTGTTTCTATAAAAGAAAAAGATATTGACCTTTTAACTTCTTAACCAGTTCAAAAATCTGAGTTTTAAAAGACAACTAGAATGAAAGAATGAAACTCTTCTATAACAGAACCATCTAAGGTAATAATATTTAGATATTCCAATCTAAGTTTTGGGACCTACTGTAGTGAATAGCATATACTTTGTTTTATTTTCATTTACTTTAGCACCAACCTAAGACCAACAAGTGAATTTTGCAGAAATTGGAAATCAGACTGTCGATGAGGAAACGCTTGTGCAAGAGAAGGAGCAGACTATCATCTGCACAAAAATAGGTTTCTCACTGAATTACAGATCACATTTATATACTGGCTGAATAGTAACAGACCTAAAATTGTACCCTGGGGAACTCCTTCCTCACATATAAAACATTCAGATTTGACCCTAATTGTTATAATAGCTTGAATTATTTTGCTAATCTAATTCTGAAACCAAAAACAAGTGTCCATGGCCAGGCCTAATGAGGTCTTTATCAATGTTTCTTTATCAAGATTGAATTATCAACTGCATCACAAGCATTTGATGGGTCAATAAATAAAGCAACACAATGGGATTAGGTGGATACCTAGCTATGCGATTTGGCTTATTCTTTAGTGAACATGCTGAGTAGAAAATGTTGGCTTTAACAACAGAAGGTTCCATAAGAATTTCTTTATTTTCATTCATCCCTCTTTAATTTCGGGTGGACCAAGGAGGTTGTATCAAAAAGATGGAATGCTGCAATGAAGTCATCAACAAAACATGTTGACTGGAAGGTCTTGGGGGTGTTGAATTGTTGTATTCTATGTCTTGTTATTTTCCCATTCTAGTATGTTGCATTTATTTGCTTGGTTTGATTCCTGTTAATGTTGATTGTTTTCACCTTTGGCACCCTCTATTTAGTTCTGTTCAGTCTGTGTTTCACTTTGTGAGGTATTGTTGGTTTCGCATTGAAATCTTGACACCTCTGTGATTGATAAGGTTACTTATCGTGATTTTGGATTCTGCCTTTTTGACCTATATTCTTGCCTACTCCTGTGTACTTTTGCCTTTCTCTTTAGGGTTTTTGGATTAATTGGACTTTCTGCTTGCCTTTGGATATTCGATACAGTCTCACCCTATTGTAACTCTGCCTGTTTTTGATTCTGTGCTCCTATAAGTCCCAGAGTGGTTTTTAAAACCGTTCCTTCATTCAATAAACCTGCTGCGCTCTGTGCATAAACCACCACCCTCGCCTTGAGTGCATTCGTTATATTGATAAGTAATTGGTCCAAAACTCTCTGTTGCAGTAGCAAGATGAGCAGACTGTATGTTAGGGTTTATCGATTTGGTTTATGGTTATGGTCAGGTGATAGCTCTAGGTTAGGTTTAGTCAAAAAAAGTTAGGTAATTGATGTTAAGGAAACATTGATTTAGGGGTTAGGTCCCCACAAGGACAGAAACACAAATGTGTGTGTGTGTGTGTGTGTGTACATGTGTCCATGGAATTTCCAGTTTCTCAGGGTTTAGTTTTTAGGCGGTGTGGCTCTGATGGCCACTGGGTGGAGGTGGAGGATGGAGAAGTCTGGAGGGACATATCTCAATGTGAAGAGGAGCCTGAAGTTGAATTTCAGGAGGTACAAAACAAAGACATTACACTACACAATTTATATATTTATAGCTTTTCATTTGCGCTGAGCTCTTCAGGTTACATTTCTTTCATTTGGAGTGCTGTACTACTGCTAACTAATGTATGCCTTTGACACAAAGTTTCCATTGTCTAAAGATCTGAGGGTCTGGAGACCATATAAGTATATGCTTTGTAATATACAGCTCTGTGAACACAGAAAGATTAAGGCCTTGCGAGAAGCTACAGTATATGGAAACCTCTGATCCATTTCAATTGTGTTTTTCAAGTTGTCTTCATTGGCAAAGAAATGTACTGTATATAAGGTTTTCCTTAATCTTTCCCATAATATTTCTTTGGGAGGGACCACTGTAACATGCTCTGTCTTGTGTTTCCACAGCGGTGGTTCAAGGAGTTGATGGTGAGCTTTAAGACCCTTTACACGATTGGCTACACCCTGTCCCTCTTTGCTCTTGTCTCGGCGCTCATCATCCTATTGAGTATCAGGTATACTGTGCCTGTTTTCACTTCTGCTCTCTAAAAAGAAACACTTAGGTCTAACTAGTATAGCATGTCACTGTCCATTCTAAGAGAGCAATAAGAATGAGGTTGACTACTCACCGTTCGGCTCCATGGTTGACTATTCCTATTGTGTTGGGCAGATACACTAGCGTTTCTTCCGCCATTATATCCAGTATGACTGGTGAGCCAGAATGTTCTAGCTGTCTTAACCATAGTGAACCACCTCTTTTTTTTGCTTCCCATGTTTCTACGATTGACTTAATACGCATGAATAAATGCATTAAAGTAAGCACAATTCAAACAGTTTATATTTTCATTATATATATATATATATATATATATATATATATTATAATAATAAAAAATTGAGTAACAGCCAGCTCTCTAATTGATTTTGTGTAACTTAACACTAGTACATTTTGAGGACATATACTTTAGTAGTCCTTCTTTGAAGATCATTCTTGGTAGTAACATTTCTTGCAAATCTTCCTCCATTGTTTCCTGTCAGGAAGCTTCACTGCACTCGTAACTACATTCACGCCAACCTGTTTGTGTCTTTCATCCTGCGAGCCGTGTCAGTGATCGTCAAGGACACCATGCTGGAGCGTCACTGGGGCCGGGAGATCATGAGACAGGCAGACATTGGAGAGATGCTGAGTCACAAGGTGGAGTTGGGCTGGAGGTTGTCCTATGACCAAAAATAGTCCTGTCTAAAACAACTAAAGTATTTGAATATTTTATAGGATCTCTAAAAATAAACCCCCTATCCGTATGTCCAGGGGAAGACTGCTGTATGACTATGATATAGTTTCCTTGTCTGCAAACACTTGAACAAGCCTGGCCTTGGGCAGAAGCTACAGTACATTACATGAAAATAATTATTCTGAAAAAAGTCAGGGTTTTAACTTAGAGGACTGTTGCGGGATTCAATACTCAAATAGATTAGATGCAGTTTCTAAATTTGGTTGTGTGACTGAACAGTAGTTCAGTCAGTAATTGACAATAAATAAATCTGCTTTTCAGCTACACACATTTTATTGGTATATTAGTACACTGAGCTTTGGGAAAATCATGGTAGAGTATTTGACTGGCGATTAAGGGTATGTGCCCAGGGGCTTTGTCTCTAGAGGGCCCGTATTGATTTGTTAGTCACTCTGACACTCTGATATCATATTCAATCAGTCAAAAGTATCTTAGAAAGTAATTTTCTGATGTTGAAGCACGGTGTTGCGAAAAAGTCAGGTACAGTGGGGAGAACAAGTATTTGATACACTGGCGATTTTGCAAGTTTTCCTACTTACAAAGCATGTAGATGTCTTTAAATTTTATCAACTGTGAGTGACCAGGTTTGCCCACACTGCAGCAGGGATTTTTGCCCACTCCTCCATACAGACCTTCTCCAGATCCTTCAGGTTTCAGGGCTGTCGCTGGGCAATACAGACTTTCAGCTACCTCCAAAGATTTTCTATTGGGTTCAGATCTGGAGACTGGCAAAGCCAGGACCTTGAGATGCTTCTTACGGAGCCACTCCTTAGTTGCCCTGGTTTTTTGTTTCGGGTTGTTGTCATGCTGGAATACCCAGCCACGACCCATCTTTAATGCTCTTACTGAGGGAAGGAGGTTGTTGGCCAAGATCTCGCGATACATGGCCCCATCCATCCTCCCCTCAAAACGGTGCAGTTGTCCTGTCCCCTTTGCAGAAAAGCATCCCCAAAAAATTATGTTTACACCTCCATGCTTCACAGTTGGGATGGTGTTCTTGGGGTTGTACTCATCCTTCTTCTTCCTCCAAACACGGCGAGTGGAGTTTAGACCAAAAAGCTCTATTTTTGTCTCATCAGACCACATGACCTTCTGCCATTCCTCCTCTGGAACATCCAAATGGCCATTGGCAAACTTCAGACGGACCTGGACATGCGCTGGCTTGAGCAGGGAGACCTTGCGTGCGCTGCATGATTTTAATCCATGACGGCGTAGTGTGTTACTAATGGTTTTCTTTGAGACTGTGGTCCCAGCTCTTTTCAGGTCATTGACCAGTTGACCAGCTCTCTTCAGGTCATTGACCAGGTCCTAGCCTTATATTCTTCACGATAATCTACAAACAAGGTGAATTCTCCTTTTGCAGCTGAAAGTTGGTCTGTTATAAAAATGGTTGTAGGCTATTTTTACAGGCAAAATATAATGATGGCCATCCTACTTCTTACCAGTTGATAGTCTCACCTTAGCTTTACCTGAAAGCTTTATCTTCTCCAAATTTTTTGGGATTCTGGGGTTAGTCCAAATATCAAAATACCTCTCTGCTTTTTGGCACATTCGCCTTCAACACACCAACATAGTTAACATGCTCCCCCAGTGTTTTTCTCCCTGTCTTTGTTAGCTTATGCTTAACTACCGACAACCTACGCATTCAACATATTTCTTATCTATGTGATGGCTGTTTTATTGGTGTCTTTTCTGTTTGTACCTTTCCAAGGCTCTAAGCATAGTGTTTGGCTAAGCTTTCTAGCTGGCTAGGCAAGTTACCTGGCTCAATAAAGGAACTGGCTAGTTTACAAGCTACTGATATCTACATAAA
Source organism: Esox lucius (assembly GCF_011004845.1). Classification (NCBI taxonomy): domain Eukaryota; kingdom Metazoa; phylum Chordata; class Actinopteri; order Esociformes; family Esocidae; genus Esox; species Esox lucius. Next base: position 24,601,006 of record NC_047573.1, on the reverse strand, counting down.
ATAGTAACTGGTTAGATTGTGTTATGTAGGCTATGTACAAAAACCTTTGTTTAATTGTGATGCACTTTGCTATTACAGATTTAAATTTAGCATTTTTTTTTTTGCTATGTGTTCAAAGCTACAGGCTGAGTCATTTACTGCTAAAGCAGTGGTTCTCAACCTTTTTTGGGCCAGTGCCCCCATGTCTATTATCCAGGTCACTTATAGCCCCCCTTCAAATAAGATGTAGGTTAATTTCCCTGAATATTAATGATTATTATCATTATTATTGTTATGATTATTATTATTGTTTTTATTATTATTATTGTTGTTGCTATTTTTATCATCAAAAATCATCAAAAAGGCACATAATCGAATGACAAACAGATTCATTAGTTTCCCAGGGAAACAAACAGCAGCCAATCAGAAATGCCAAACAATAATAATTATTGTAAATTGTTCCAACATAAAAAAAGCTGGCACATATCAAGGGGTAAAAGCTTTAAGTTTGAAACCTTTGAAAGTTAGTGAGAGCCCTGCACCTGGTTGTATTGCAGTCGTCAACAAAGCCACTTATATTGAATAGTGTTTTAATGCGCGTCTGGATGCTGGACACTGTTGCTTTCAGGGGAAGTTGGACAGCGGAATATCCCTACATGTGTAACCACTGCGATTACAAGGCGCGTGTTCACGGTGTGTCCCTCACAGAAATTATCGCTTTTAAGTGAAAGAAAATTCTTCCACAGGTAATACCAAGAAAGAGACCATCCATTCTCCAGAGTTTGCACAGTAAACGCCATATGGGTGAAATGTCATAATTGATACTCTGACGTTCGGTGAAGGCATTACGGAGCTGCGCCACAAGAACCGGACAAACACTAAAGAGAAGAGTTACGATACACTGTCTCATCCAGTTTTGCAATTAGTTGAATGCTTAAACTCTTATTGTTGTGAATCTTCGGCGTAAATTTGCCTTAAAACAAACACCCTCCAAGGGCACCTCATCCTCTGAACGCCCCCTGGGCGGGAAACACTAAAGGCATAGTTAGCACGCTAGTTGGATAGCAATCTGGCACATTGATTTCTAACTTTTATTTTTAGAAAGTACTTGCAAGTTAAAAGATAACTTAATTTGAACCCAGTAGTCCAGTAGGAATATATATTTTTTGTGAATATACATATATAAAGATACTCTTGAGGCAGAAAAGGCTGATTCAGACAAACAGTGCTCTAGTGTACCTATTTTACTTGCACGTGCATGTTAAGGTAATTGCCCCCAAACCCTTAACACCAGCAGAATAGAGCCCCCAAGAGATAAATAGGTCAAATGTATTATGGATGTTTTTTTTCTGAAATGTTTGTCTTTTCAATATCTATCTCTAGGCTGCCATTGGCTGCAGAATCGCCCAGGTGGTGATGCAGTATTGTGTTCTAGCTAATCACTACTGGTTCTTTGGGGAGGCTATCTACCTTTACTCTGTGCTCATCGCTTCAGTGTTTATTGACAACAACAAGTACCTGCCTTATATCTGCCTCGGCTGGGGTGAGGAACAAATCATGTGTCTGCATCCGAAATACCACTTCTGCCTAGTTCATCTGTCTTAATGTTCATTTTGTATCCTTGACAGGAACTCCCCTTTTATTTGTCATTCCTTGGGTGCTGGCCAAGCTACTGAGAGAAAACAAAGAGTGAGCGTGCACCCGCATGTGACTTTAATCAGTGCACACTCCACAGCCTGATGTTTGTATTGATTTGTCTGAGACGTGCGTAAACGATTAATGTTTAAATCTGGTTCTTATAGGTGCTGGGCTGTGAATGAAAATATGAGCTACTGGTGGATAATACGGTTCCCCATTCTTTTTGCCACGTTGGTGAGGACGATTATTGGCTCTGTTATGTAAATCTTTCTCTCTGGGGACTGGGGGGGAGTGCCTTCATGTGTTTGTGTTTGTGTAAATGGGTTTTGTTGGTCAGGGAAATAGAACCTATTTGTCATACATGGATTTCTATACGTGTGTTCTTTCAAGATTCATTGTTCACTTTCAACAGATCAATTTATTGCTATTCATTAAGATTTTGAAGGTGATTCTGTCCAAACTACGCGCCAACCATCAGAATGGCTATCCTGACTACAAGCTACGGTAAGCCCGAAAGAGTTAAGCAATATACACTTATCTTACCGGTGTGCCATCCAATTTGACACAGAGCAAAGAGAAAAAGAAAAATGTAAATATTCAGTTGTAGAGAAAGACAAATGGCATTATTTTGTCCTGTTCCCCATAGGTTGGCCAAGGCCACTCTGACCCTTATTCCTCTGTTTGGCATCCATGAGATCATCTTCATTTTTGTCACTGATGAGCAGACCTCTGGCGTGCTTCGCTTCGTCAAGGTCTTCTCCACACTCTTTCTCAACTCATTTCAGGTGAGAAACATGAAAGAACACCCACCGTAGGTCAATCCAATCAATCCAAACCATACCCTAGCATTTAACCATACCCTAGCATTTAACCTTGCAAACAAAGCCAAACATTAAGCTGTTTTAACAAAAACTTTTAATCTCTGTAGGGCTTTCTGGTGGCTGTGCTGTACTGTTACTTTAACAAAGAGGTTTGTGAGATTTTCTATTGTTTTTCCTGTTGTGTTGTAATTTCTATTGTTTACCCTCCATCAAACTTGTCACCTGCTGCTCTCTGAAAGATGATTTCCATCCTTTACTATATAAGCTGTTACTGTAAACATGCACCCTTACTGACAATGCACATACAGATCTGCTTCCTCATAATTGTGACAGAATTGCTGTAAAATCTCTGGGCAGTGGTGTAATGCCATATTGGATGATTTACAAGTACCTGACAGGCACACCAGTGTCTAGCAGAAATATTGATGACATTTACAATGCCTAACAGAGTGTGTGACTGCTGTTCGTTGTTTGTCTTTTCAACATCAGGTGAAATCAAACTTTTATAGAGATTTGTCTGTTTGTTGGCTGTATAATTTGTTATGGATGAATGTTTACTTTTGCCTGGTGTTTGGACTGTCTGTTAAAGACATTCAGATATAGTGGATACATCACCCGCTTAGGATTTTCTTTAGTATTGCCTCCAAACACGCCAAAAGCCTTGCTTTAGCGGAGCTCCAAACGGTGCTCACAAATTATATATAAAATATAACAAAAACACACATCTATCACTCTTTCCACCCTCATACCATTTTAGTTTACTTAGCCAAAAACCTGCTGAATCCAAAATGGACACACTATACATCACTAATCACGCATGGTGGGAACCTTATCGATTGCATTTGCAGAACAATGGTGTTTGACGCAAGCATTGCTATTTCTCTGAGCCAACAAAAGTTCCAATATTCCTGAAGATAAGATCAAGTACAGCAATCTCCCTTCACCATATTCTCTTCTTCCAATTCCTTTTGAACCACATACTGTATGTAGCGGTTTCAAATTCAATGGATTACTTTTCAGTGTATAGCATCAACCTAATCTTGGATTGTTGAAATCAGTGGAAAAGTTACTATCATTGAGTTCTCCAAGTTCCATTTCAAAACAACACAGACTATTGGCCTTTCTTGGTATACTAAACAAACTTTTTTTTGCCTCTACTGTAGTTAGACACTCCAAAATGTCTCTTGTTCATTGTTTAGGCACATTGTTTGTAATGAATGTACTGATCATTTTATGAATACAGTGCCCTCCACTATATGAATATGAACAAAATGAGCTGTAAAAGAAATATCTTAATTGTTCATTCAAAATCTAGAAAAATCTAACCTTTAATTGAAGTAAAAAAAAAAAGAAAAGTAAATTCTTAGAAAAAACTATTAGTGGCACACCTTAATTTTTGTGCAACCTCTCTTTGCCAAGACAACAGAATCTTCTCCTATAATGTGTAATGAGGTTGAAGAACACATGGCAAGGGATCTGATACCAATCCTCCATACAGAATATCTCAGATCCTTTGGATTTGGAGGTCCACACTTGTAGACTCCTTATCAACTCATGCCACAGGTCTTCTATGGGGTTTAGGTCAGAGGGCTGGGATGGCCATGGCAAAGCATTTATTCTGTGATCTTTTCATGTTGATTTTGAGGTGCGCTTTGGATCTTTGTCCTGCTGAGAAATACAACCACTGCCTAGTTTAGTGGCAATAATTGTGGCACATGTTTTGGAATACAAATATTTATGTATTTATTTCAAACATTTTACTCCAGTTAAAGGTTTGATTTTGGTTCATATTTTGAAAATAAGTCCAAGAGGATAAACTGCAAAGACATTTTATTCACAGCCCGTTTTGCTCATATTTACTGAGGGTGCAAAGCACACTTTGTGTAGCATCAACCAACAAGAACAGATATTTTCTTTATTTCTTATCTCATAATTGTAACTTGTTTTTTCCTCTCTTGGTTGTAGGTGAAGATGGAGCTTACAAAAAAACTGCGAAGCTGTAGAATGGAGAAGGGCGTTATCTGTTGTCCACAGTGACTAACCGACACAAGAGTAGAGCCATTCTCCGTCGCTACAGTGCAACACAATGGAGCCTCTACACCGACAGTCCAGCCTAGTAGTCCTCCCACTCCACATGCTCGAAGGTCACGACAACAGGCTCAGAACACACTGACACCAGAGTCTCACTCTTTACACCATTGTCCTACATCAATGACTCGGGACAAGCGTATAGACTGTACACATCTAACTCATATTGAGACCGCATCTCAATCTATGCAGGTGTCGTTAATTATTCACTTAAATGACCCAGTAGAGTTACCTCCAAATGTTGTAAATGTTGATTCAGATTAAGATGTATAACTTATATAATTATGTATTATGACAGTGTATTTTTCCAGTAGTAACATGTATGTTGAAATGTGAATAGGCTAATGTGACAAAACACTTTCAGTTGTTTTTCTAGACGCAATGGGTTGGATAACTGTCAGTATTGTGTTTATACCCTGACCCATATATTTGTGACAGACAGAGATTAGTATTCAGAGCGCTTTACTTTCTCCACATGTTATGGTCTTTTTATATAATAAGTTAAGCAATTTTTTCGCTATAAATCTACAACTCTGTTTCCAAAAAAGTTGGTAACCTGTGTATAATGCAAATAAAAAAAGAATTAAATGATGTGCAAATTATTTAATCCCTATATTTTATTGAAAATAGTACAAGGACAACATATCAAATGTTGAACCAGAGAAACTTTGTTTAAAAAAAAAAAGAAAAATCTCATTTTGAATTTGATGCCTGCAACATGTTTAAAAAAATTGGGACTGGGGCATGTTGATTACTGTGTTGCTTCTCTTTTTTTAACAACCCTCTGCACGTGTTTGGGAACTGAAGAGACCAATTGCTGTTGTTTTGAAAGTGAAATGTTTTCCCATTCTTGCTTGATATAGGATTTCAGCTGCTCAACAGTTCGGGGTCTCCTTTGTCATATGTTTCATTTCATAATGCACCAAATGTTTTCAGTTGGTGACAGGTCTGTATTGTAGGCAGGCCAGATTAGCACCCGGACTCATTTACTTCTGTAATGAACGAGTCAGAGAGCAGGGTTGCAGGTTCCAGACATGGAGCATTTGTATTGTTTATTAGAAGGTTGACTGTTCCAAGGCAAGGCAGAAGGCAGAGTCAAAAAGGCAGGCCACAGGTCAAAACCAGTAAGTCAAAAATGAGAGGCAACAGTACAAAGGCTAAGGCAAGCAATGGTCAAAAATGCTCCAAAGGCTAAGGCAAACATACAAAATCATAAGGCTAGAGCGATGTTGAGAAATTCCAAAGCTAAGATCTAAACATGGGATATCTAAATACTAGGGATATTTTAGGAGTATGCTAAACAAAGGCTCAGAACATTGGCGAAAATCAAGCAATACCTCACAAAGGAACTACAAAACAGAACTGAACTACAGTGGGGAGAACAAGTATTTGATACTGTTAGATTCTGTCCAAGTTTGATCCATGAACAAAATAAATGCAACCAGAAGTCAGGGGAGAGCCTTTATTCAGCATGAGGTTTACGATGATAACCTTCCATAGTTCTTTCATTGTTCTCTCCAAATGCTTACAACGTAAACACAGTCATTTATACCAGGACACATAGGAGGTGGTCAGTGTTCATAGCCAACCATTACACAGACTATTATAAGTCCTACAAAATACCCTTATATGGCGTATTCCAACCTATGACCCAAGGGTCTATTCAGAGAGTCCTATGACAGTCACATACACAGTTCCTAACAGGTGGTATGGACAGGGTGTTTGGGACCCATCAGTAATGGGACATCACATTTCCTACCTAGTGTCCTCCATGCAGAGATAGTTAGTACTCTCATACATTGTGTCAAGCTTAATTCAATTACTTTCATGCTCAATATCTATCAATACACTGCCGATTTTGCAGGTTTTCCTTCTTACAAAGCATGTAGAAGTCTGTCATTTCTATCATAGTTACACTTCAACTGTGAGAGACGGAATCTAAAAACAAAATCCAGAAAATCACATTGTATGATTTTTAAATAATTATGACATAAGTATTTGATCACCTACCAACCAGTAAGAATTCCGGCTCTCACAGACCTGTACATTTTTCTTTAAGAAGCCCTCCTGTTCTCCACTCATTACCTGTATTAACTGCACCTGTTTGAACTCGTTACCTGTATAAAAGACACCTGTCCACACACTCAATCAAATAGACTCCAACCTCTCCACAATCCCTGAGATCTACATTTTTCTGAAAACAAGGTTGTACAAGAAACACCCTATAATGACAATCCAAAACATGTTTTTAGATATTTGTGGCAATTCTTTTAAAGAAAAAAAATATCTCATGTACAACAATTCAAATACTTGTTCAGTACTTTGAGTCTTCTTGGGTATGCCTCTACCAGGACACCTGGATTTGGGCAGTTTCTCCTATACTTGCTTGTAGATCCTCGCAAGCTCTATCAGATTGGATGTGGAGCGTCGGTAAACTGCGATCTTCAGGTCTCCTCAAAGATTTTCAATGGGGTTCAGGCTTTGATTGGGCCACTCAAAGACATTCACAGACTTGACAAAAACTTGAACGTGATTGTCTTGCTAAATGACTAATCTATGCCCCAGTCAGAGGGCCTGTGCGCTCTGGATCAGGTTTTCTTCTAGAATCTCTCTGTTTTTTGTTTCTTTCATCATTCTATGGTAGAGTGGGAGAGGGTGAGTGTGGTGGAGTGGGGTCATTGAGCCCCTGCTTGGGACAAGGACAACTTCTGGATGCATTGGGTGATTTGTGTCCTAGGGTCAGATGAGGGACGTGGATGTTCTGCTTCATGTTTATCTTGTTTGGGAATGTAGGACTCCACTCAAGATGTAAAGACATCTCAGGGATGATCAAACCGGGGTGCAAACTTGTCACCTTTCAGCGAAATTCGCAGTTTTTTCTCCAAAACAGGACATCCACTTGAATTGCGTAGACCTGCAATAAAAATTTAATTGTGTGTGTGTGTGTGGGGGGGTGGGGGGGGGTGGGGTCTGGTCAACATCTGATCTAGGTCATCTGTTCAAAGTTCAAAGGTTTATTTGTCATTTGCTATAAGTTATGGCAATGAAATGATGGGTTTTCCTACTCCTGACAGTACTGCTTAAATTTAAAAAGTAACAGTAATTATAATACACAATCAATCAATCAATAATACACACAATCAATCAATGATAACACTATACAAAAACACGCATCAATAATAATAACTATACAACTGTACAACCAGAGTGCAATGTAAAAGTGACAGGTGTGCATGATATTATTGGCAGATGATCATGATATAAAGTGACAGGTTTGCATGGGACTATGAATCGAAGGGAGGAGGGGTTCCTGAATTGAGCAGCCTTACAGCCTGAGGAAAGAAACTGTCCTGTAGCCTGTTAGTTTTGGACGGGATACTCCTGTACCTTCTGCCTGATGGCAGCTTGGTAAACAGTCCATGGCATGGGTGGCTGGGATCTGTAATGATTTGTTTGCTCCACCTCCTACATCTCTCTGTATAGAGATCCTGCAGAGATGGCAGGTCAGACCTTGTGGTGCGCTCTGCTATTTTAATCAATCTCTGAAGTGTTTTGCATTCAAGGGCAGTGCAGCTGCCATACCAGGCAGTGACACAACCGAAAAGGATACTCTCGATAGTGCATCTGTAGAAGTTGGAGAGTATCCTGGAATCCATGCCAAATCTCCTTATTGGCTTAGGAAGAAGGGCCGTTTCCTGGCCTCCTTCACCACGATGTTAGAGTGATGAGACCAGGTGAAGAGAGAGTACAGGAGCGGGCTCAGCACACGGCCCTGGGGGGAGCCAGTACTGATAGTCAGTGAGGAGGAGGTCGTGTTGCCCATCTGTGAGTAGGAATAAAATATTTTCTGTTTCATGAATCCACTACACCCTGTGGAGATCTTTTTTTCCCATCTGGCCACCCTGTGTCATCACATAATGTGCAAGTTAGAGGAACCTTCCTGTCTGCTTTCGTGCTTTTTTGCTAAACTAAGCTGTTGCTGGACAGTGTAACAAACACCAGGACCAGAGTGGTGTGGGTCCAATTGCAGGAGTGCAATGGTAGATTTATTTTTTCGTCGCACAAGGGAGTAGGCTAACACACAAACGATAAAGCCAGGCAGAGAGTCGGGAACCAGAAGATCAGTCCTAGAGGGCGAAGGCACAGGCAGGGATGAGCAGAGACGTGAAACCGAAATGCAGGCCAGCAGGTCAGGAAGCCGGGAGATCATACAGCGGAGACTACAGTACAGCTGGGAGAGACGGTAAGGATATCCAGGGGCAGGCAGAGGTCGGTGATCCGGGAAGGCAGTCCGTACAAGTAACTACACCGGGAGGGTAGGCAGGGAGAGACACGACGGGCAGACGAACAGGTCAGGACGCAGGATACTGTAAACGAGGAGAGAGGACGGGACAAGAGGGTAGAGAACACAACAGGCTGGGAATCAACAACGAAATGAGAGCGCGCGATCGATTGCTTGGCAGGTCCACAGGGACCAATACCTCACGCTGGAGGGGAGGAAGAGCACAGGTTAAATAGAGGGGTAAACAGGGCACAGGTGTTCAATATTCAGGTGATTGGGATCTGGAGTGTTGGGTGCGTTCATGTGTGCTGGGAAGTGGACTGGTGGCAGGTGCAGAGTGTGGCAGGGAGGAATCGGACCGGGAGTGACGGGAAGACCTCACAGACAGCCACATATTCTGAAAAACTCTGAATAATCGGGCGCCTAGCTACACTTCCAAGCAGCGATGAACACGCACAGTAAGCAACCTGTTTTTGAAGAAATTATGCAGGTGGTAAGGTTACCTTGTCAACTTAGGTTTGTTGTAGCTTTCTAAGGTAGCTAGCTAAGTAGGCTAAGGCGCTTCTCCATTGACCAGCACGGTACAGGATGGCAAGCATGTATCTGACCCGTGCAGTGTTGCATGCACCGCAAAGTAATGGAGAAGTGCCAATCATAATGCAGATGAGATACTGTACTGTACATTTTAGTTTTTCCCTTTCAATAAATGTCAATAAAATAAAATAAAAAAATCACTTTGTCATTAAGGGGTATTGTGTGTATGTTATGTAATGTAGGTCTGTAGGTTTCTTCTTGGTTTTTGTTTCTTGTTCTTTTTTTGTTTGGTCCGGTATTTGTCCCTTATTTGACACCATTGTACCAATCAAGTTCATTGTATATCTTTGTTCTACTTTCTAGGTTCTGTATTTCTATGCTCAGTTTGGTTTTTCATTTGGTTTGATCACTTTCACCTGTTTGAAGTTCCAGTGCAGTATCGTTGATAATGTTCAGCACCTAGCTCTCTGTACATTCAATGTTGACAAGCACATGGTTAAATCACTTAAAGTTAATCTTTACCACAACTTCAGATTTGTCATGGATCACATTATTTGATTGGATCATCTGGCCAACACAACTGCTAAAGTGTGGAAAATTGTGCATTAAAGAAAGTCACTGCAATTTTTTGTAGACAACATAAAGCACTAAAATGTGTTAACAAATAAAGCAATTGCATTGTCTTCTTACCAGAGACAAATACTCAAATGTACAGAGTAGTGTCTCAATGTCATGACAGTGTTTTTGCATTTGGTTGAATGTTATGGAATGTTTCTTTACTCTCCAGTAAGCAGAGCACCACCAATCTATTAGTTGCTAGGAAACCTAGGAGACAAATAGGAGCTATCCCAATTTTTATCGGAAGGTAATTATTTTGAGTTAAAAGTCTGATTACATTATTTGAGGAATGTGGTATGAATTCATTACACAAACATGACTAATAATAAAAGCATGGTAAACAGCACTGTGGATAAATAGATCAATTGCAGATTGTGGTGAAAGAAAGTGGCACATGAGCATCAGAACTGGACCACGGTGCAAGGTGGCCTTTCCTGGCACCACGATGCACTAAGGGAAGAAGGCAAGCCGGCGGAGGCAGTGTGATGCTTTGGGAAATGTACTGCTGGAAAACCTTGGGTCCTGCCATTCATGTGGATGTTACACGGACCACTTACCTGAGCATTGTTGCAGACCATGTGCACCCTTTCATGGCAATGGTATTCCCTGATGGCATTAGCCTTCAGCAGGATAATGTACCCTGCCACAAAGCAAAAATGGCTCAGAAATGTTGAGGAACGTTATTGTGTTTGAGGAACACAATAACGAGTTCAAGGTGTTGACTTGGCCTCCAAATTCCCCATGTCTCAAACCAATCAAGCATGTGTGCTGGACAAACAGGTGTGCTGGACAAACAGGTCCGATCCATGGATGCCCCACCTCGCAACTTACCGGACTTGCTAACGTCTTTGTGTCAGATACCACAGCACACCTTCAGAGGTCTTGTGGAGTCCATGCCCCACCGGGTATGGACTGTTATGGCGGCAAAAGGGGGATCCACACAATATTAGGCAGGTGGTCATAATGTTATGGCTGATCAGTATATGTATTAGTATGGATTACTAGCCTTGTTATGGTCATGCAAGGTTAATATAGTGTATGTGGCTGGCCTTCAGTGGTGTGAGCTTACTTGTAGCCTCCGGGTATTAGTTGTTTGGGAGAAAGAGAACTGAAGACAGAGAATGGGACACCAGCATTTAAATCAGGGAAGTTATAGTCTGTACTGGTAGATCGGTTTGCAGTCTGTAATAAGGATTAGATATGTTATTATGGGTGTAGCAGGGCTTCTGTTATGAAAATTTGTCAACAGACCATGTGACCGGGATCATTTTATTTTCCCAGACATTTCAGAAATATACTGGACACGTAGCCTACAGCAAGGTGAACTAATGAAAACCCTATAATATGTAATTGTTATCAAATGTTAGTCACGATGTTCATACGATTAAATAAATTAGGAAAACAATGTTCTTCTTGTATTGAACAGCAAAACATTAGTCATTGCCTCTTTACTGCTATGTAATGTTTGAATAGAGACATACACTTATAGCCTAAACAGTAACAATTGCGGTCTCAACCTTTCAAATATGCTTAATAAATTACAAAACACACAACACAGCTTTTTGTTTAGGCAAATGTTATATTTATTTTTTTAGAACTGCTGAATTTTCCAAGTTCAAAATCAACCCCACAATTTTCTCAAAACCAGCGACAGCACCAGACCCACGCTTCTAGGCTTAATATGTGGACAATTAACGCAGCTAGTGCTATGAAACGCATGCAACCCTGAGAAGGTGACTGCTCCATCTTCTCTGGTATCAAATGTTTCATTACACCAACTGTGTTAACATTTTCATTGCGAGAACTTTGTTTCAGTTGCACAGGGTTGTTTGGCATATCAGCAGAGCATGTCAGAATTTGCAGCACATCTTAGCCTGCTCAAAGTGAGCTATTTCTGCTGGGAAATCAAAGTGTCAAAACAAAATCAATTAAAAAGCCAGCTATAGCCTAATAACAGAATCCATGGTATATAGAATGTGTAGACACAGTTTATAGACTTAAAGGCTGTGACTGTTTCATTGTCTATTGTTTAACATGATAGAACAGCCCTATTGGGTCTTTTCTACTAAACAATATGTGGTTTGATGTTCATCTTCATGCCATGTGTTTTTATTGATTTAGTTTTATAATGTGCAACATATCACAATCAAAGGGTGTAAGCCCTTGGCTACTGGGATGCATCCTCTGTCTTGACCTCAAGTCCTCACAGTAAATAATATTGCTGAATAAATCATTATACATCCATGTCGGTCAGGTGGTGATTTCGGAGGTATGGGCTTTGGTCACAGATATTTCTGCGGTCTCTCCACCCTTTTTTCCATACTGTTTCTCTCCCTCCTGGGCTTCTGTGCCCCTGGGGCACACCAAGGGCACCATGACCTAGGGACCAAGGGGCGAATACTTCTGAAAACCTCCAGTATCCACAGATGTATTTCTGTATGTGTAGCCATGCAGCCTGTGTAGACCAGCAAAATATGATACGCCTACTCCTTTTCACTTGTAGCTAGACATTGGAGCCTGGAAGTGGTGTTCTGATTGTGTAGGTAAGAGGTGTTGATAACGATTGTGTTGCACACAGCTGGTTGGATGTCCATATCCCAGCAAATAGCAAGTAAATGAACAGTCAAAACACTTTTCTGGATGAATAGTGTGGTTACAATAGACTCTTCCAAACGTGTGAGTCACATACATAGAGAATCAATACAACATTGACCATATTTAAACTGAATATATACATAGCCTAAAGAATAAATGTTTTAATTTAATAAAAATTAAAGTGTTAAACTGATTGCAAAATGTGGTCAGTGTAATTTATTACATACCATACAATTTCAAGTATGAATTTAAATATCAAATTTGTGGATTCAACACTCATTTAAATGAAATATGACTATGATGTAATTTTCTTTTGACACTAATGTCCTTCCGTTGATGGTCTTTTCCATACGATATTCCTACGCTACAAATTCACCTGACCCCTCTCAAACTCCGAACTACATCTCCCAGAGGCACCAAGGCATGGGACGTAACTGAACACGCATCACCGTTGGAAACCGCGGTGGCTGTAGCGGGAGTTTACAGATTTCCAATTGCTATGCATATAATCTGTTGTTGACATGGCGAAAAATAAAAGAGACCTTGCTTACAGAAGCACGTTAACTGTTGTGGTCGCCTTTGTTACAACTGGCGAGTTGAACACAGAAAAGTTTGCTCGCTAACGCAAGTTAGCCACAGTGGGTAGCTTATACAATAGCTAAAAGTCAACAGGTGAATTGGTTGCTAGCAAGCTAACTTTAAGGAATCCTCGACACCTTAAAACAATGGCCTCAAGAGGTAAGGGTTCATTTGCATATTGCAGCAAATTGCCTGTTAGTTAGGCAGTTTCCTTTACTGCTGGTTCAAACGTGTTATGACTAATATCGCTTGCTGTTAAAGACTGCATACAATATAGTTGCTGTAGTTACTGCTGCAGTACAATGTCCTTCAATATTCCTTGTGTCTTAAACAGTCTGGCAACACCCGTATGTCAACATCTTCAAGCATGTGAGAGTTGACGAATGGAAGAAGTCATCAAAAGAGGGAGAAGTGACAACCTATATGGTATGCTACACTACTCATAGCTACCGTATATAATTTCGTATTACTTTATAAAGTTATGTCCTGTGTTTGGGAGACACTTAAACTTGCCCCCCCAAAAAATCACACAACAAAAACGTGTCACCAAGTCTTTAGTGTGCTTTTAAGTTTCAGTTTTCTTTATGACGTTCTGACAGGACAAAACACTGAAGTGTTCAGTGTTTCGGATCCGTGGGTCAGTTCCTGCCAGCAACTACATCTTGCTGCCTAAGACGAGCACTCAGTCCCTGGGGCTGACAGGACGCTATTTCTACCTGCTCTTCAGACCCAGTCCTACTAAACATTTTGTTGTGCATCTGGACATCGCTGCTGAGGTACTGGAGATTATTTTGAAACCCTGGTCCTTTCTTTGGTTCAATTCAACATTACTTGAATTTCTTTCTCTGTCCTTTCTTGTACTGAATTTAGCGTTTATCCTGGGAGTGCAATTATTTTCTGTCTTTACACACACTGTTGTGGTTGTCTTTACAATTTCTGGTAGACAGTAGCTTTGCCAGGCATTTATTGACATAGTGTATAACAATTAAATTGGTTCTCAGTGGTGTAAGACCTGCTGTCATTGTATCTATACTGAACAAAGACATAAACACAACATGAAACCATTTTAAAGGTTTTTGCTGAGTTGTAAAATGTTCAGATATGGAAATCAGTCATTAGTCCCTAATCAGTATTTTACAGGATTGAGAAAGTGTGAACACAGAGGTATATCTTTTGGTCACTGATGGTCCAGAAGAAAGTTATTTGTAATCAAACCCACAATTGCTGATGCTTTAGACCCTCAACTAGTCTAAAGTAGGAGTTTTATTGCTTCTTTAATCAGAACGTTTTTCAGCTGTGCCAACATACAGTAATTGCAAAAGGGTTTTCTAATGGTCACATAGTCATTGGAACGCAGGACTGATTTCTGCTGATAATGGGTCTCTGTAAGCCTGTGTATATATTCTGTTCGTAATCTGCTGTTTCCAGCTACAGTTTCCAGCATATATAGCTGTACCACAGCGTTTAAAGGACCGTGTGGATAAACATCAGAGACAAAATTGGAAAGTCAGAGGGGGAATTGAACCGGGGTCAAAACTATGAGTTTGTTTGTCACAGTTGGGAACGTTCCTGCAAGCCCACTGGGTCTATTGGTATTGATGACTATTCCACATAGTCTACAAATGCAACTTTTACCATTGCCATTACAATTGCTTGAATAAAATGTGATTGAATTTTTCTGAAATACAGAACATTTATTATTGGAACTAAAGTGTACTCTTGTGACTCCCAAACAACCCCGTTTGCCTTATGCACTTTGAGTGCCCTCCTTAGTGATTTTTTCTTAATCTGCAGCTACATGTTCATTCAGATTGAGCATTCGTTTGCTGGGAAATAATGGAAGATGACTTGGGATTTACTTTGGTTGTCCAACAGAGGGTGATTTGGGATCGAACTTTGGTTGTCCAACTGGGCAAAGATTCCAGCGAAATAACAGCATCCCTGGTGACTGGTTATTGGGGAGGGTGATTGGTGACTGGTTATTGGAGAGGGTGATGGGTGACTGGTTATTGGGGGGGGTGACTGGTTATTGGGGAGGGTGACTGGTTATTGGGGAGGGTGACTGGTTATTGGGGAGGGTAATCATGAGTCAATCTCCCTCGGTCTGGGGCTCCATGCAAGATCTCACCTCGTGGGGCATCAATAATCATGAGGAAAGTTAGGGATCAGCCCAGAAATACACGGCAGGACCTGGTCAATGACCTGAAGAGAGCTGGGACCTCAGTCTCAAAGAAAACCGTTAGTAACACAATATGCCGTCATGGATTAAAATCCTGCAGCGCACGCAAGGTCCCCCTGCTCAAGCCAGCGCATGTCCAGGCCCGTCTGAGGTTTGCCAATGACCATCTGGATGTTCCAGAGGAGGAATGGGAGAAGGTCATGTGGTCTGATGAGGCAAAAATAGAGCTTTTTGGTCTAAACGCCACTCGCCCTATTTGGAAGAAGAAGAAGGATGAGTACAACCCGAAGAACACCATCCCAACCGTGAAGCATGGAGGTGGAAACATCATTCTTTGGGGATGCTTTTCTGCAAAAGGGACAGGACGACTGCACCGTATTGAGGGGAGGATGGATGGGGCCATGTATCGCGAGATCTTGGCCAACAACCTCCTTCCCTCAGTAAGAGCATTGGAGATGGGTCATGGCTGGGTCTTCCAGCATGAAACCATGCGAAACACACAGCCAGGGCAACTAAGGAGTGGCTCTGTAAGAAGTATCTCATGGTCCTGGAGTGGCCTAGCCAGTCTCCAGACCTGAACCCAATAGAAAATCTTTGGAGGTAGCTGAAAGTCTGTATTGCCCAGCGACAGCCCCGAAACCTGAAGGGCCAAAATCCCTGCTGCACTGTGGGCAAACCTGGTCAAGAACTACAAGAAACGTATACTCTCTGTAATTGGTTTCAGTACCAAATATTATGTTCTGCTTTTCTGATGTATCAAATACTTATGTCATGCAATAAAATGCAAATTAATTACTTAAAAATCATTTTTGTTTTAGATTCCGTCACTCAGTTGAAGAGTAGCTATGATACAAATTACAGACTTCTACATGCTTTGTAAGTGGGAATACCTGCAAAATCTGCAGTGTATCAAATACTTGTTCTCCCCACTGTAGCCATTAGCTAGCCGTCTACCATAATCTTTGTACAAGAGTACACTTCAGTTCCATTAAAAAACATTCTATTTCAGCAAAAATGTAATGGCTGTTTAAATAGCGTAATGGTTAAAGACACCGACTGCGACACAGTAAATCGCAAATCGAAACCAGCCAGGGACAACAACATTCATCCTTTCTAATCACGGGCCGGCTGAACTAGGCTTGCCTGGTTGCTTTTCTGGTTGATTAATATCCCCAATACAGGTAAAACGATTTGCATGAAGCTAACTTAATAGAAAAGAGTTAAAAAGAGTAAAGGATATTGTTTTTATTTTGTATCACTAATAATGAATTAGTGTAATACCTTTGATTAATTACATAGAAAGCTGATTCCTCCTCATTGTTTGATAAAATAATCAGTAACATATCCTATATTCAGACAGATATATTTGAAATGTTGTCTCTTTCCCCCAAAATGTTTTTTGTTGGTGTTAAGCAATTTGATTTTAGAAACATGGCTAGTTTTTTTAATTACATTGGATATAGAGATTTTGATTGCATAGGCCTATACAAATAGCCAGAACTGTAGTCGAGACCACTTAAAGTTAGACCAGGTCTAGACCAAGATCGAAGCCGAGACGGAATCAAGACCAAGACGGAATCAAGACCAAGACTTGATCCTGATAGAAAATGTTTGGAATGAACTGAAAACGTGCATAGCATTCATGTGCACAAATATGGCTTTTCGTTAGTGTAATTCATCCTTTGCAATTCATCATGTTTATCAAGAATCTGTGCTATCATCAAAATACACTCAAAATAAAACAAAATTCTAATGTATTTATTTGTGATTAAGTGTGGTGTACCTTTTAATCTATACATTTTGAGAGTATTTGGAACTAATGAAAATTCTATAGCCTGTGTTGTTTGAAATATCTTTTTTTTCATAGTCAATACAAACAATTATTGTAATCTTTAAATTCTTTAGATATTTAATACAAATTCTGTAATTCATTCTTTTTCATATTCTATATGGTTTGCAAATGACACAGTAGATGAACTGTTGCTGGTGCTGTCTGGTAATGCCAAACGGTGTTGGGTCTGGCATAGGGTTTCACGATATTGGAAATAACTGACATTGCAATATTTTCTTTGTCTGCGATTATATATTGCGATATGAAAAAATACAGGATGTCTTCACCAGATTACTTGAAAAGCTCTATTTGAGAATAATTAATTATTCTAGAATGATTGGGGTGATTTTGTAGGGTACTGCATCTTCATAGAAAATTAAAATGACTTTTTACCTTTTTTACAAATTAAAAAAGTAGTTTAATTTGTTATATTAATTAATACACTGTTTAATTCACCATGGCTCTATTTTATTCATGTAATACTCTTCTATCAGTTCAGGCTCAAGTCAATGATCTAACATGTTATGATATTAATAATGCATGTTGCTTACCCTAAAATAAAGGGGCTCATTTGTGAATGAAGAGGTGTGGTGTCTATAAGAGATCCAGGAGATTACAGGAGGCTTTATCTCAGTACTCCAACCAGGTTAAAACAGAGCATTCTCTACGGAGGACGTTTCATTATCACAATAGGGAATTCATTTGAATGACAAAATCTAATCAAAAAGTAATTTAACATTTTATTACATTACGAATAAAATTACAAACCTCCTTTTTGAAAATAGAAACATTTATTTATTTAAACCATTTGAAAAATGAAAAAGAGCAGCTATACACCAATCCTGAGTGGTTTACAAAAACCAAATACAGTGTTTATAAAACTAATAATTTGTAATAATAAAAGCAAAACCTAACTAATAAATACCAATGAACTTAACATGAATAACAAATATCAACACAGAACCATTGTATTTCACAAACTTTCCTTTTTAAAATAAACTTTTCTTAGCAACAGTGCCAAAGGAAAACAGTGTTGGTCATCATGGCGAGACAAATGCCGATTTAAATTTAACTTTTCAACTGTATAAAATCTTGTTTCTTTCAAAACAGAGTACCTGGTAAAATAAATACATTTCTGTAGAATAATATAGTAAATCTAAATTCTATTCAAATATAATAACTTGACTTTAAGCATGTATACATTACTCACTCAAACATGAAGGTTTTTGGCCAAGAATACCAGTCTGTTCACCATTACAGGCAAAACTGCCACTTGTACCGAAAAGCCTCTCTGAGGGGGAACGGATAGATACTTGCGGGAAAGCTTGGCGAGATGTGGAAAGCTTTTGTGTTTTGTGTTTTCCACCATGCAAGTGGATCTTCCTCTTTGTCCAATGGAGGTAGTTGTTTAATTCTGCTTCCACAGCATCCTTGGTCATAGAGGAATCACCCTTTGCTGCAGCTCCGCTCTGTTTAAAGAAACTTCCCAAGGATTTCTTGGCGTTATCTTTGCCTGGGACTTGCAACCTGCAACTTCCGGCTCCACTTCAGTGCTGCTGCCTGACGTCTCCTCCTGGCATTCCATCATTTCTGATGCCACTCTGGCCTTGACTTGGGGCTTGTTGTCTTCACTGATGAAGTCCATCTTGAAACGGGTGTCCAAACATGAAGCCGCATCTAGCAGCTCCTGAGTAGCTTCATCTCTATATTTCTTGTTGATGTAGTGCAACATCTCAGTTTTCAATGTCTTGGTCAAGTCTGTGTCTCCTTCTTGTATTAGCTGCATTGAAGTGTTGAAGAATTGACAGACTGGCTTCACATATGAGACACTAACATAGTCTTCTCCTAAAAGTGCATCTGTAAAGTCCAGCAATGGGCCCAGTGACTTAGTGACAGATTCTAGGACATCCATATCTTGCCAGGTTAGAATTAGATGCTGTGTCTTCCTGTCCTCAGACAGGACCTGAGTTATAGCCTTCTGCTGCTCTAGTATCCTGCTGATCATCTTCTGTCTGGAACCCCATCTTGTTTGGCATTCTGATATGAGGGAATGTGAAGGTAGATTGAGTTCCTTCTGGGCTCTTTCAAGAGCACTTCTAGCCTTCCAGCTATGAGAGGTGACCCACCAGCTTCTTGCAGACACCTGCAGCACGGTCAATGCGTCCATCCTTTTTCACTGCATTTTCTAAGGGAAAAAACCAGACAAAATAAAGTTCTTATTATTATACACATTTAAATAAATAGAGTTTCAGCATGCTTTCTTTGTTTTAACCTATAATACAACACATTCATTCTCATATAACTTATATCTCATGAGTTCAGCACTAACCATTTTACTTAATGATAACCCAAAATATAGGGGCATTTCATTCCATTGTTTGTTATTGTAAGCCAATACAACGTTTAAACTTAAAAAGAGATATATAGATATGAAACATTAATGCCATAGGATATCAGCCCTGGCATTCAGAGCTTTGGCTATCAACCTGACAGTCTGTATCCTTCATTCTTCTCCAGCCCCATCTCTACAATAAAAATATATGAAACTTATGAAAATGTATATTTCAGAACAGGTTGCTAGGTAATAACATTGTAATAGTGTAGCAATAGCAACAGCAGTAAAATAGAATGCGCAATTGGGCATAACAACTGCAAGATACAGTCTGTGGCCATAGCACGGCAATCTGGTCCACTTGTTCAGGGCAGCAGCCTTCACCATGTTCGCGGCATTGTCTGTTGTTATACAGACTAGACAACTCTCATCTAGGCCCCAATCAGCTAAAGCTTCTCTCATGCCTGCCTGTAAACCGCGTGTCAACCACGTGCAGGAACGAACTCCGTGTTTAAAATAATAATAATAAAGTGTGTATCCAATAACCTATAAATCGGAGTAAATTACGTTATATCAGACAGATGTAATGCTAGTTTAACATAAATATATATATATATAAATAGTAGACTGATATATGTTTACCTTACTAAATCGTACGTTCTGCTATGTGACTATTGCGGATTTATACATCGCAATGTCGATTAGGAGACGATATATCATGCACATTGACCAACATAGCATGCACTTTTTTTACCAAGGAGGTTATCTTATAGCCAACAGCCAATATTTTCTACGAACTAAACATACTTTAAGTAAGTTTACCTTCAAGTATATGCAAAGAAGCGAAACAATAATGTGCATAGATATGCCTTTGACTGCATACTTTTATTCTGAAGGCAATGATTGAGAAAAACAATGATGCGTTGTAATTGTAAGGAATTTGCTTGCGAATATTTCCAACCAATTATTTTTGAGTGGGATGGATTTTCCTATGAATAGCTATTTTCCTATGAATGTTGAAATGTATTCCAAAATTAGATTGTTAAAGGTCAAATACAAAATTACTATTCAGAGTATGTAGTGTGTCTCCTTGTTCTCCTTTGTAGGACTCGTCTGAGTAACGTGATTCTCAGTGGATCACCACCTGCCAGAGCTTGCTGCTTCCTTGTGTCTTTTAACATCTTATTTGAAAGTGCTCTAATTTCCATGGATTTAAAACCCAAGGTGGTTTTGAAAAATGTTAATTGGGGATTATTGGAATTTGGGAAATGAGCATCTTAAGCTGTCACTCTAAACTTTTCAGCCTTGTTAAACTGCTAGGTTCGGTTGCCCATGTTTTTTTCTGTCATATTTTTTTTAGTTAACTTATGCGCCAGCCTGAAATTGTTCAATTTGAGGGACCTAGGACATTCTTGTTTTGAAGCTCATGTTCTGCAATTCTATGTAGGGTTACAACAGACATTATGTGGGGCAAGTACATAATCACTAATTAGATCATCAAATTAAGTACTAATAAGGAAAAACTTATTGAACAGTCATATCTTAAATAATTCTTAATAAATTGTAATAACACATTTGTTGTCATTCTGTATGTTTCTATAATGTTAGCATAAAGCATAGATGTTCGTATTCACAAACATTGTTTCAGTTTGAAATGTTTTCTAGGTTTATCTTCAGCTGGAATTTCCCGTATGTCTGCCATCCTAAGTAGTTCAAAAGAACATCCACAACACCTATAACACGGTTGGGGCTATGCATCAGGGTGGCTTTTCAGCATACATGACTTGACACCTGCAGTGCGTCAGCAGTGGAAGTGCTCCTGTTGGATTGGTGGATTTGGATTCAGACCTTATCTCTGCACAGGCCTGCTCCTGGAGCTGACGCACAAGCTGTATCAATGGGCAGAATGCCTGGGGTGGCTGCATCCTGTGTAGCTCAGCTGGTGGAGCATGGCAATTGAGTGCCAGGTTTCTCGGTGGAATTCCCAATGAGGGTCATTACTAAAGTGTCTGCTGAATTACCTTACTCAGGCATTTAATGCTTTACTGAATGGAGAAGTTCAGACTACTGGATCCCCCAAGGCCACACTCATTAGTAATTCTTTAATTATTTCCTTCAGACCTGTGTGTTTTCTGTGCTGTTTTGTAGGAGGGCCAGGTGATCCGTGTCTCCTTTTCCAACCTGTTTAAGGAGTTCAAGTCCACAGCCACCTGGCTTCAGTTCCCCTTTGTGTGCGGTGCAGCCAAGGGCTCGGTGTACGAAAGCACTGCCAAAACAGCCCGACATGGTAAAATACACAAACAAGTTGGTTATTTAAATCAGAGTTGCTCCATTTTAGTGTCTGGAATTTCAGAATTGAATATGGCTAAACCATCCAGTGTCTTTTTTGCTGTTCCTTGATAACTGATATGAGATAATAACCAAGTTATTCTAATGGCCAGGTCTGGTGGGTCCCGCCCCCTCCACGGTGCGTTGGACCTGTCTGATGTTGGACCTGCAGTACGTCCTCTCCATCTACCTCAATCGCCGCCACAGCCACTTGAAGACGGTCAAACTGTGTGCCAACATGTCTGTGAAGAACATGTTCACCAGTGACCTGGTGCTAGACCCTGGTGAGACAGAGAGCCATCACAGTTCACTACAGGGTTGTAGTATAAGGTTGTGTTACAGAAGTGGTTATCAAAGTTTTGCCGAATCAATAAATTAAAAGAAAAAAGTGCTATTTTTAAAATACCTGAAAAATGCTATACTACAGGTGCATCTCAAACAAGAAACTAGGCAAGCCTAGTTCAGCCAGCCCGCAATAGAATGTGTTGATCGTGGCTACCCTCTCGAGAATAGAACCCGGATCGCCCATGTGAAATGTTGTTAACCACTATGCCACCAAACTACACACATGCAGCATGGGTGTTAGTATAGCCTCTTGACATTATATAATTTTCACTCATTAACATCACGCCTGTGATGGTAATTCCATCGATCGACACTCTTAAAGGAGTAAGTACAGAGACAAAATTATCTTGGCACAATTAACAGTTTATTTGCAAATAGAGAGACGCGTCAAACGCTTACAGAATAATAATCTGAGGAGTCTCTAATTTAATACATGACAATCATCAGTACTTATAGGGGAAAAAGTGGTGTGGTAAGATGCTGCCCACATAGGTTTTACCCCAAGGGTGGGCTGTCCCCCCACCTTATCCTTCCTGACATAATGTTTACTATTGTGTTTACCTAAACAGGCCATCTGATCTTACTTCCCCCCAAGGACCACATTCCTAAGGAACAAAGGACTAATACCCTTCTTTGTCTAGGAAGAGGAACAAATATATACACAAATAGTATGTATATATATATGAACTGTATGACTTTTACCACTGGTCGTTGTAAAAGCTTATTAGCAAGTAATATGTCATTGTGTTATTAAGCATTGTGTTAAACTGAGTAACGTTTCTTATTAGGTTTACCTCCACCACAAATGGCATCTATGAACTTTATGGCTTTTGCCACTGGCCGTTTTAACAGCTTATTAGCCATTTGTGAATTACATTGATACTAACGACTGTATTCCAAATTCCAAAATCCACCAGAAATAGTCGTAATATAACAGTAAACGGTTTCATTTTAGGTTTTTGTCTATCCTGAACAAATCCTCTTTTGCCACTGGCCGTTTTAACAGCTTATTAACCATTCGTGAATGACATAGATACAGTATCTATCAATATAGGTGACGATAACTAGTGATGGCCATTCGAGGCTTCATTAGCGTTATTTTGGCAGCATGATATTATACTGGCAGCACTCAGATTTTCTTTATCACACTAAAACCCATCATTGAAATGTATAAGGCAATATAGTTAACAATCTAGTCTGTGAAAAAGAACAGACAAGAATAACATTGGAACAGACATTAAACATAAAATGTACAGACAAGATTGTTAACTATATTAACTTATATAGTTTAATGATGGCTTTTATTTTGAAAAAGAAAATCTTAATTATCACTGCCAGCATAATATCCTGCTGCTAGAAGAATGGTAATGGAACCTCGAATGGCCATCACTAACAATAACTGAATTTTTCTCAAATGAAAAGACGATAGAGTCGTGATTCCAGCGAAGTGTTTGTCTATCCTGAGCAAATCCTAATTTCCACCAGAACCGTTTTATTTTAGGCTTACTATTACGTAGCTACATAGGGTTGTAGCCAGCAATATTTTTATCTGTCCTGTCCTGAGCATAATGCGTTTTGACTATTACGGGAGGCGAACACGGGACCTGTTGTTCCAGAGCCCACGTCTCTAACCACTACGCTATTTAACAACGGGTGGTCAGTCAGTCAGGCACTCATTCCCTTACTAAGAGACAAGAATTTGAATATCGTGGAAAAGTTCATTTTCTTTGTTTATTCAAATCAAAAAGTAACACCTTCATATATTCTAGAATCATTACACCAAGCGAAACATTTGCAGCCCTTTTTGTTTGAATATTGATGATTACAGATTACAGCTCAAACAAAAAAGTCTTGAAATATTTATCTTTATGTGTAATGTATCTAGAATACAGCTCTGGAAAAACTTAAGAGACCACTGAAAAAGGATCAGTTCCTCTGGTTTTACTATTCATAGGTATGTGTTTGAGTAAAATTTATAGTTTTGTGTTATTCTGTAAAGTACTGACAACACTACTCCCAAATTCCTAATAAAAATATTGTCATTTAGAGTATTTCTTTGTATAAAATTAACAACTGGTTAAAATAACCAAAAAAAGACCTCAAATAATGCAAAGAAATACAAATTCATATTCATTTTTCAACAACAAAATACAAATGTTTTAATTTAGGAAAGTTCATAAATCGATATTTGGTGTAATAACCCTGATTTTTAATCACAACTTTCAAGCGTCTTGGCATGCTCTCCACCAGTCTGTCACATTGCTGTTGGGTGACTTTATGCCACTCCTGGCAAAAAAATTTAAGTAGCTCAGCTTTGTTTGATGGCTGGTGACCATCCATCTTCCTCTTGGTCAAATTCCATAGGTTTTCAATGGGGTTCAAGTCTGTAGATTGGGCTGGCCATCACAGGGTTTTGATCTGGTGGTCCTCCATCCACACCTTAATTGACCTGTCTGTGGCATGGAGCATTGTCCAGTTGGAAAAAACTATTCTCAAAGTTAGGGAACATTGTCAGAGCAGAAGGAAGTAGGTGTTCTTCCAGGATATCCTTGTACTTGTCTTGATTTATGTGTCCTTCACAAAGACAAATCTGTCAGATTCCAACCTTGCTGAAGCATCCCCAGATCATCATCGATCCACCAAATTTCACAGTGGGCGCGAGACACTGTGGCTTATAGGCCTCTCCAGGTCTCTGTCTAACCATTAGATGACCAGGTGTTGGGAAAAGCTGGAAATTTGACTTGTCAAAGATTCCTCTATGGTCCAATCCTTATGGTCTTTTGCAACCTTCAGTCTGGCTTTTCTTTGCTTCTCATTGGTGATGGCTTTTTTATAGCTTTACACAACTTCAACCATGCCTCTAGGAGCCTGTTTCGAACCATTCTTGTCATTCTTTTTCTAGGTCACTTGATGTCATCCTACAGTTGTTGAGTGAAATTCGAATGAGTTGACGGTCATCTCGATCAGTGGACAGTCATTTTCGCCCTCTGGCAGTCTGTAGCTTTGTGGTCCCCGATGTCTGTTGCTTGACCTTGTTATGAACCGCCGTCTTTGAAATGTTCAGGTTGGAAGCAACCTAGAATAGGGGAATACAACTAGAATAGGCAAAATATGGAACATTTTTATATTTTTTTATTTACGTCATGTCGTAGAATGAAATATTTTGGTTGAAACTGTTGTGCAGGTTAACATAACATCTACGGAGCCACACTTAAACAGTTTTTGCTGTGTGCATGGTTTTAGTTAGCTAGCAAATATGCATGGATTTGAGGAGAATTCGTAGTTCTACAAAGAGAAGGCATTGCAGGACAACAGTTTCTCTCAAACAGCATTCCTTCAGAAAAGCAAACAACTTCCAGTGAAAGTAAGCCCTACTGGAAATGAGAAATGCAAGGGTATGGCCCTCCACCCCAACAAGCCATCTGAACATTAAGTATATCAAGCAGAATTCATACAGTTTGGATTCATTTGCTGTATCATTAATGATGTGCATCATCCCCAATGCGTTCTTTGCTCAGAGGTTCTTGCACTTGAACATTTAAAGCCAGTGAAACCGAAAATACATTTGCAAACCAGGCATCCCTCTGATGTCGATAAATCAACATGCTTTTCTTTTCCACCGAAAGGAGGAAGAGCTATGTGGTCAAAAGCAAGCGATAAATCAGCAAGCCACAGTCCCCGCCAAGGTGCAAAAAGCATTATATGAGGAAGCGTCACTAATATGGCCAAACAGACATATACCATTTGGGAGTGTAAAAGAAAATGTAATCGGTCTTGAGTCCAAAGTTCTATAAAGGTTTTAACATTTTTACATGCGCATAATCGATATACGGCCACCTAGTATGACCGCCCTCCGAGTAATCAATGAATCTAGGTACGACAGGCTTCTTTGTAGCTTCTTCACTGGCCACGCCCCTACTCATATTACTCACACATTGAACAAAGAACAGAGGCTAGGTCATTCTCTGGTCAAGCTAAGATCTCATCAACAGATAAACAGAGGACCCTATGGTCTGTTAGTTACTTATTTACCTAGGTCACAGCATACTAAATGAAACCACCATAGAAATGAATATAAACTCATAACTGCCAATGTAATATAAAATGCTAACATCAAAACAGCAGTGGCTATTTGCCAGGCCATGCATGGTGATAAAGTGGCCGGTGAGCTTAATACAATCCCCCTATCTAATGACACCCTTGCTAGGCTAATTAATGACATTGCTGCTGAGTGAATGGCGACAAAAATGCTTTGCATCTAGACAGGTCAACGGACATATTAAAATGCTGTCCAGTTACTTGTATTCATCAGATACAGTTTTGAAGGGACACTTCAAGAGGACATGCTATTTTCTTTTGCTTTGGAAGGTTCTTGCACAGGCAATGACATTTTCACATAGCTGGAAACCAAAAAAAAAAAAAAAAAAAAAGACTTAAAGCAAGTTTTAAGTCGGGTCGGGGGTCGCGCGTGAAAGTTTGAGAACCCCTTTGTTACAGAAACATTTACCAATGAGCATGCTCGTGGCTCAGGATGGTTTGCAACCTGTTTTAAGCATGGGGGAAGTCAGCCCAGTTGATTAAATCAGGTTAGTCTTCTGAGTGTTTCTAACGTTTATTACATGAGCTATTTGTTGTTTTTACCATCCATCCATCCATCTTCTTCCGCTTATCCGGGGCCGGGTCGCGGGGGCAGCAGTCTAAGCAGGGATGCCCAGACTTCCCTCTCCCCAGACACTTCCTCTAGCTCTTCCGGGGGGACACCGAGGCGTTCCCAGGCCAGCCGGGAGACATAGTCCCTCCAGCGTGTCCTAGGTCTTCCCCGGGGTCTCCTCCCGGTGGGACGGGACCGGAACACCTTCCCAGGAAGGCGTTCAGGAGGCATCCGAAACAGATGCCAAGCCACCTCAGCTGACCCCTCTCGATGTGGAGGAGCAGCGGCTCTACTCTGAGCTCCTCCCGGGTGACCGAGCTTCTCACCCTATCTCTAAGGGATCGCCCGGCCACCCTGCGGAAAAAGCTCATTTCGGCCGCCTGTATCCGGGATCTTGTCCTTTCGGTCATGACCCCGATCATGTTGTTTTTACATTGTTTATAAATTGAAACATTTCTGTGGAGAGGTCCTTTTATGATGGAGTGGATTCAAGGCCAGCGTGGTCAGAGAGTAGTCCAGAGAACTATACAGTAGTTAAGACCCTTTTAACCATTCCTTATAGAATGGTTAAAAGCTTTTCTCTTATCTCTGCATTTCTATATAAATAGCTGAAATGCAGAGAAGCCTTTAGCTGAACCCACATCTCCGGACCATCTTTAAGAGAGCTGCCCTTTAAAACATTGCATTTTAGGCCTTTTTGTAGTATACTATAATCTGCTGAATCTACTTATTCAAGACCATCTTCTGGGTTGAATGTGCTGTTTTGTGATTTTATTTTGTAAATCATTAAATATATTCTTCAGTGCAACTACAAAGGACCAACAAAATACAGTTAAGCCTGAAATAATTAGTTTAGTTATAACAAGGTTTGTCATTTTGTCTGTCTATCAAAATATATTCAAGTTACAGTTTAATTATGAATATCGTCTTAAAGTGCGGTCTCTCAGCTTTAATTTGAAGGTATTCACATCCAAATTCGAGGAAGGCTTTAGGAATTACAGCTCTTTAATATGTAGCCCTCCTCTTTCAAGGGACCCAAAGTGATTGGACAGTTGACTCAAAAGCTGTTTCATGGTCAGGTGTGGGCTATTCCTTTGTTATTTCTTCATTAATAAGCGGGTACAAAGTCTGGTGATGATTCCAGTTGTGACATTGACCTTAGGAAGCTGTTGCTATGAACCCACAACATGCGGTCAAAGGAACTATAGAGATGCAAGTGTAACAGGCCATCCTTAGGCAGCAAAAAAAAAAACTCAGTCAGAGAGTTAGCAGGAACGTTTGGAGTGGCCAGATCAACAGTTTGGTACTTTCTGAGAAAAAAACAACGCACTAGTGAGCTGTGCAACACAAAAAGGCCTGGATGTCCACGGAAGACAACAGTGGTGGATAATCATAGGATCCTGTTCATGGTAAAGAAAAACCCCTTCACAGCATCCAGCCAAGTGAAGAACGTTCTCCAGGAGGTAGGCATATCATTATCCAAGTCTACCATAAAGAGAAGACTTCACAAGAGCACATACAGAGGTTTCATCATAAGGTGCAAACCATTCATAACCCACAAGATTAAAAAGGCCAGATTAGATTTATTGTTTGGACAGATTAACCTGTACCAGAATTAAGGAAAGAAAAAAGTATGGAGAAGGCTTGGAATGGCTCATGATCCGAAGCATACCACATCCTCTGTAAGACACTGTGGGGGCAGTGTGACGGCATGGGCATCCACAGCTTCCAATGGCGTTGGGTCACTAGTGTTTATTGATGATGTGACAGAAGACAGAAGCAGCCGGATGAAATCTGAAATGTATATGGATATATTGTCTGCTCAGAGTCAGCCAAATTCAGTAAAGTTGATTTGACAGCGCTTCAATTTGCAGATAGACAGTGACCCAAAACATACTGTGAAAGCAACCTAGGCAAAGAAGTGGAATATTCTGCAATGACCAAGTCAATCCCCTGATCAAAACCTGATCAAGCATGTATTTCACTTGCTGAAGACAACTTTAGGCAGAAAGGCCCACAAACAAACTGTGGTAAAGGCCTTGCAAAGCACCACAAAGGAAGAGACACAGTGTTTGGTAATGTCCATGGGTTCCAGACATCAAGCAGACATTGCCTGCAAAGGTTTCTTGACAATGTATAAAAATTAACATTTCATTCACGATTGTGTTAATTTGACCAATTACATTTGAGCCCCTGAAATAAGGTGACTGTGTATGAAAATGGTCTCAGTCCCTAAACATTTCATACAATATTTTTGTTCAACTCATTGAATTAAGCTGAAAGTCTGCACTTCAATTGTATCTCAGTTGTTTCATTTCAAATCCATTGTGGTGGCGTACAGAGCCCAAATTATGAAAATTGTGTCAGTGTCCAAATATTTCGTGGGATACACGATCAATAGTCCAGATCTGATTCAAGTTATGCAGCTAATGTCTCTCCATTGCCTTTAAAATGTCTAATCTCAGTCTCAATGTTTTTACCTCCAGGAGTGTCCTTTAGCGAGGCACGGCAGGCCGGGTTGGCTTCCTCGCTGGGGACAGGCCCTATGCCCCGGGAGATGTGCTTTCCTGTGTCTAAGGGAAGCAGCTGGCATGACCTCTATGACTATATCAGGTTGGCCTCACCAGGGTATCAAACAGGGAAAAAACCTCAGCTACCTTGTTTTTGTCTGTGATGCACTGTTTCTTAATAATGAATAAATTTTGCCATAATGAATGCAATCTGCTTGCCACAGATGGTGAAAATAACGGATGTCACATTTAATGACTAGCTGGCATTATGAACATGATCCTCATGGGTTTCACTGGATATTCTCTCCGTTTAAAACACTGTTTAATCTGACAGGTTTCCCTCAGATGGGACAAAGATGCCCTTTGACTCCATTCAGAAAGGCCTTCCCAGCCCTGTGCCTGGTATGTGGACAACCCCATAACTCATGGCCTAGGCGGCGGTCATCACAAACACAATGATTACTGTGTGTCCCCACAGTACAGTGTAAATGTATCGGTGGCACGGTACATATTCCTTGGTAACAGAATGTGTTTATGTTGTCTTGTCCCAGGATGTGCCCCAGCTGAGAGGAGTCCTGTGCGGGAGATGTCTCGCAGTGTGAACATCAGCAAACCGGTGCAGGACAGAGTGTCACTCATCCAACAGATAACCACTCCCAAACTTGTAAGACAATAGCCTTGGGTGGGGTGTGGGTGGGGGCTGTGGGTACGGCTACGTGCGGTTGTGTTTGCCATTGTCACGAGGGACTGTTTCTTCCTTCCAGCACCCGAGGCCTCGCACCGCCTTGGTGACGTCCCGTGTTCCTGAGCTGGGAGTGGTCACATCTGGCCTGAACATCCAAGACGCGCCGCAGGACGACTGGCGTTGCCACGGAGACCCGCTGGATGGCGGTCAGGGGTCAACGGTGCTGCGCGCAGACGATAGGGGTGTTCACGTGTACGCCCACACGGAGGTTGCCATCTGCAACCACAGGGAGGCTTCAGAGGACAGTGAAGTAGAAGAGGCAAGATTTACGTCAATAAATCTGTCCTTTTTACAGTATATCCTTCACATAGCTCAAGCACTTTCCCAGTGCCTTTACATTTCAGCTTTTTGTCTTTGTGATTGTTTCTGTTCATCATTCATTGTATTTCCAGATTGTCTGTACAGCTGTTTCTAGGCCTATAACACTTCCCTCAGCCAAGGACTCCAAAAAACAGGTAAGAGCAGATAAGCACCAAATTACATTGAGTATTTAAATCTCATTGTACAATATACACTCACCTAAAGGATTATTAGGAACACCTGTTCAATTTCTCATTAATGCAATTATCTAATCAACCAATCACATGGCAGTTGCTTCAATGCATTTAGGGGTGTGGTCCTGGTCAAGACAATCTCCTGAACTCCAAACTGAATGTCAGAATGGGAAAGAAAGGTGATTTAAGCAATTTTGAGCGTGGCATGGTTGTTGGTGCCAGACGGGCTGGT
Organism: Esox lucius; assembly: GCF_011004845.1. Classification (NCBI taxonomy): domain Eukaryota; kingdom Metazoa; phylum Chordata; class Actinopteri; order Esociformes; family Esocidae; genus Esox; species Esox lucius. Next base: position 24,570,225 of record NC_047573.1, on the reverse strand, counting down.
CTGAGTATTTCACAATCTGCTCAGTTACTGGGATTTTCACGCACAACCATTTCTAGGGTTTACAAAGAATGGTGTGAAAAGGGAAAAACATCCAATATGTGGCAGTCCTGTGGGCGAAAATGCCTTGTTGATGCTAGAAGTCAGAGGAGAATGGGCCGACTGATTCAAGCTGATAGAAGAGCAACTTTGACTGAAATAACCACTCGTTACAACCCTGAGGCGGATGGGCTACAACAGCAGAAGACCCCACCGGGTACCACTCATCGCCACTACAAATAGGAAAAAGAGGCTACAATTTGCACGTGCTCACCAAAATTGGACAGTTGAAGACTGGAAGAATGTTGCCTGGTCTGATGAGTCTCGATTTCTGTTGAGACATTCAGATGGTAGAGTCAGAATTTGGCGTAAATAGAATGTGAACATGGATCCATCATGCCTTGTTACCACTGTGCAGGCTGCTGGTGGTGGTGTAATGGTGTGGGGGATGTTTTCTTGGCACACTTTAGGCCCCTTAGTGCCAATCCCTTTATGACCACCATGTACCCATCCTCTGATGGCTACTTCCAGCAGGATAATGCACCATGTCACAAAGCTTAAATCATTTCAAATTGGTTTCTTGAACATGACAATGAGTTTACTGTACTGAAATGGCCCCCACAGTCACCATATCTCAACCCAATAGAGCATCTTTGGGATGTGGTGGAACGGGAGCTTCGTGCCCTGGATGTGCATCCCACAAATCTCCATCAACTGCAAGATGCTATCCTATCAATTTGGGCCAACATTTCTAAAGAATGCTTTCAGCACCTTGTTGAATCAATGCCACGTAGAATTAAGGCAGTTCTGAAGGCGAAAGGGGGTCCAACACAGTATTAGTATGGTGTTCCTAATAATCCTTTAGGTGAGTGTATATCAGGTTGGTGGCATATTGTGTGAACTCACCCAGCAATTGGGTTTGTCCTGTCTTTCCCTGTACTCAGAAGCTGCACCCGGACCCGATCCTCAGACTCAGCCGAATCATTGGTTTCGGGGGAGCCACAATGAAATGTGTGAGTGTCGAGCTATATTCATTTTGCTTCTTATGAGCTGTGTTTGAATGAAATACCACGGTATAGACCAGTGGTCACCAACCTTTTCAAGCCTAAGATCACATCCCAAGTCCAAATGTAAACCAAGATCTACCACTTTCAAAAAAATATGAAAAAACGAGGCCACAATGTAGTTAGACATTCTTTGTTGCCTGTTAGTCACTAGCAAAATATTTATTATACAAATAGTATATATTATATATCACTCTGGCGCGTTCTGTGTAGATCGCAGGTCAGTATCATCTACTTCATCTTTGCAGCCAACACAATAAAAACATTTGTTTATTAATAAACAATGAAAACGTCTCATTGAAATATTTTACATATTCGTAATCATTACTTGAAAAGCTGGTTCTTTGAGACAGCTTTTAGGTGCCGTTTACATGAACGCGTCACCACTCCATCAGAACCGAAAACATAGAGAGAGCTCTTCATATGTAAACTATAGGCTATTTGATTGGACAGCCTCTCCCTCCCCTAGACACCATTTACTGCACACAATAGGCTCACACATGGTGCATTTTAAATTAATAAATAATAATGAATACAAATATATATATTTTTTCCTCTGATTTTGAAAACTCTTCGCGATCGACTTAAAATGCTTCCAAGATCGACTTGTCGACTGCGATCGACGGGTTGGTGACTTGTGGTATAGACTATCGTGACAAATGCAATGGTAAACAATAAAAAATTACATTCAGTTTGGTATGTTACAAATATAATATCAGATCTGTCTCTCTGTCTGTAATCATATATTTGATGACTAGGTATCACCTGCACTAGTAGTGCTAACCCTTTTTGGATCCTTTCATGGTGTAAAATCAGTTATTAATTCATTTAGTGCATTTGTTACAACATAGTTGATACACAGTAAAACATGATAATGGACAAAGATGTCATAGAAAAATATATTTATATTACCCGTGGTTACTGTAGCTCCCACAGAATGACATCGGTTTTCCTTACAGTCCACGCAGAGTTTTGTGATTTGATCTGCCTACGACACTTCACAGAAATGACAGGTTCTGCTGCTGCCTTGGCGCTGGTGTCTCTCCATATGCCCGACTCATGATGGAGTCTCTCCTAGTCCTGCTGCAACCCACGCACCGCTGAGACAGGATGTGTGCATTGATAATTACTGAAAACAACACGGGTCATTACCCATACGGTTACCAATTCCTTACGTTGGTTTGAAACGGCCATGCATATTATGCTGACATTCCTTTGTGTGGTGTTATGGTGTTCTTTTTGTTGTCTCTGTGTGTCGATGACAATTGCACAATACTTCATGCGCATGCATTTTACACTAACATAAGTTTTCTTGCTTTGAAGGGCGATTGTCATCTTGCCATTCTTCAGCACTGTTATTGAAAACGGCTGCTCTGCATGTGCCTTGTCTTTTCACTGATGAGAAACCCTGGTCCTACTTTGTTTCTGTCAGAAGCGTATGTGCGTCAGGGTTTTAAGTTACACCGTACATGTCTAAGAAGCTTTACAAACGCACACTCCTTCTGCCAGATGCTCTGCGTGCTGACAGAACAGCAATGAATGCTTTCAACTCATCTAGTCACGTCCCCCTCAGTGTCACCTTACTCCCTGTCGGCCTCAACCAAAGTCCTTGATGTGCTGCTGCATGTCCATGTCACATTAACAACAAAACGTGTTTGAGTTGCTGGGTTTGTTGTTTTTGTCTGGCCCTGTAGGGTCTGCTCTCTCCCTGAAGATGTTGTGCACTGGTTATATTCATAACAGCTTGTTCTGCACAAATGCTGCCATCCCAATATGCTGTCTGACTCTTCAGTTCCGAGATAGCTCAGGCGCCCAGATTTTTGGCCCCAGAGATATTCGTTCAAGCCGAGACTCATCAGTGATGTCTCCATCCATTTCTTCCCTCCCATCTGAGTCATTTTAGATTTTCAATGATGTCTCCATCCATTTCTTCTCAGCCATTTTTGCTGAGATCTTGCAGCGATATTAACCCTGCGTGTGTCCAGTCGTCTAGGTCTTGCCATTGTGACCCCCTAAGGAGGCCTTGAGGAAACTGCTTGAAACCAGTTGGCTTATCCATCAATCAGTGTATTTATAAAGCCCTTTATACATCATCGGCTGTCACCGTGCTTTTACAAAACACCCGGCCTTAAACCCCAAGGAGCAAACAACAGTAGTGTTGAATTTCAGTGGCTAGGAAAAACTCCTTAAGAAGGCCGAATTTTAGGAAGAAACCTAGAGAGGACCCAGACTCAGATGGGTGACCAATCCTCTTCTGGCTGTGCCGGGTTAACGTATCAAGATTACTAGTTGTAATAATTAATAAATGCATGTGGCCTGAGTCCAGAGTCTATTTAAACTTAGTCCAGGTTGGAAGCATGACCAAATGGACAAGGACAGGGACAACATGGGGGAGGGGGAGGTGTCAGCACAGTGGCAGCTGATAATAGTCAGGGAGCAGGTCTTTCATATCAGATGAATTCAGGTCTTTCATATCAGATGAATAGACTTGTCTGGCATTTCCATTTTTATTTGTAATATGTGGTAATTATGTTCGTAACTATGCTTCATTTCCTCATCAAGTTAATCGCCCCCCCTACTCCCTTCATGTATTACAACCCCATTTCATAAAGTTGGGACGCTATGTAAAATGTAAAGAAAAACACAATGCAATGATGTGCAAATCATTTAAACCCTATATTCAATTGAAAATAGTACAAAGACACCAATATTGGATGGCTGTGATCAGGCGGCAATTAATTAATTCTGTAGTGGAATTTACTGCATGGGCTCAGGAACACTTCTGAAAACCATTGTCTGTGAACATAGTACATCGCTGCATCCACAAATGCAAGTTAAAACTCTACCATGCAAAGAAGAAACCAGATATAAACCAGATCCAGAAACGGCAGCGCCTTCTCATTTTAGTTGGACTGATGCAAAGTGGAAAACTGTCCTGTGGTCTGGCGAATCAATATTTGAGATTCTTTACGGGAATCATGGACACCGTGTCCTCCGGGCTGAAGAGGAGAGCGACCATTTGGCATTCTGTCAGTGCACAGTGCAAAAGCCAGCGTCCATGATGGTGCTGTATGGGGGGGTGCATTATTGCACATGGCATGGGTGACTTGCACATCCGTGAAGGCACCATTAATGCTGAACAATATATACAGGTTTTGGAGCAACATATGCTGCCATCCAGGCGTCTTTTTCAGGGAAGGCCTTGCTTATTTCAGCAGGACAATGCCAAACCACATTCTGCACGTAGCACAATAGCATGGTTCTGTAATAAGAGTCCGGGTGCTAAACTGGCCTGCCTGCAGTCCAGACCAGTCACCCATTGAAAACATTTGGCGGATTATGAAATGACATGCGACAAAGGAGACCCTGAACTGTTGCACAGCTGCAATCCTATATCATGCAAGAATGGGAAAACACTCTGCATTCAACACTGCAGCAATTGGTCCCCTTAGTTCCCAAACGCTTACAGACTGAAAGAAGAGGTGATGCAGCACAGTCTATTTCAACACAATCTATTTCAAATGTTGTTTAATTGTAAGTAAAGTCAGGAAGTTGTGTCATCCTAAAAGTGGTTATAACACCAGTTCTGTTTGTGATCTTAATTCTGACAAGTACAGTGTGTCATGCAGACTTATTTAGGAAAGGTCAATGAAGGGGGCGGGCATGGGGGAAACAAATAGGCAGAGTAAATGACATCAATTAGACTAGCACAGTGCTGCTAGTGTTAATGAGAAGTAACGTCAGAACAATGCATTTGTATTCTGGATACCATCAGAACATTGTATTTGTTCTCCAGAGACCATCATAACTATGTATTCAAAGTATGTACTGTTGCTATTTTTTCTTGTAGGCTGTCTGGACTAAGTCTGGGCTTGCAGTGGTGTATCCCTGTCACGCCATCATCGTCTCCATGGAGATCTCTTCCGGTCATCAGAGGTTCTTCATCGGTCACACTGATGAGGTGTGACACAGTAGGATAATGCGTACACACACACACACACACACACACACACAAACACAGGGGATGTTGTTACAGAATGCCACGCCACTTAAAATTTCTTGCACGACCACACCAGTGCTGTTTTATAAAACCTTATCTGATAACATCAATATTTTTAGATACTTATTTGATTAAACCTCAGATACTTTGTTTGGTACTTTTGTCTGATGACAAATCTCAGAAACGTTAACCTCATCTGATTAAATAAATCATTACAGAGACTTTTCCACTACAGAATATATTTTCCAAATGGTATCAAAGCATACTTAACTCCCTTTCTCATCTATAGCCTAAAAATGCATGTCAAATGTGCTGCTCCTAGTGTATTTATGTTAAGTGCAGATTGTTGAAATCAATGATCAAAGCTTCCTTACTTCAGATATTATTGCAACAGACACTGAACTTGAGATTGGCTCCCACATGTAATGTGGTTAGTATATAAAAAAAAGACTAATTATGAAGAAGCCTGCTATGTCGTTGCCAGTTCTTGTTAGTGGTGTGCCGGAGTACATGGCACTCCGGAAACAATAAATTAATATCAAATGTTCAATGTTATAATAATAATACAATGTAATAATATGTCAAGTCAATTTAAATGTATCAAATTTCAGTACATGAAATGCATGTTCAAATTAGCTAAATGTATATCTGGTCTAATTATCATGGGTGATCAAGTGAGTGGAGTGGAGTTTTTATATTCTAAATATATGGTGTAGTTTTTGTATTGACTACTTTCTGTAGTGTATTAAAATGCCTCTGGACAGTGGACACTAATGCGCTGGCCAGGTTTCTATGTGCACACGTCCCTTGATTCCAGCCCACAATCCTCTGTTGGCCTGGATGTTTTTGTAAACTGAAATGTTGTGTAAATGATGATATAAAATAAGGCACCTTTTTTAGTCAATTTAAAAAAGTGTTTTTTCTAACCTTATCTGATTAAACAAATATTTGTTTTAGAGTTTATTTGATACTTATATGAGACTTTATTTTTGTCTGGTAACGCTTTGTCTGATAAAAAACAAAACGAAGATCAGGTTTGATTAAACCTTAGAGGATGAACTAAGTCATTCCTGATACTGAGTTTAATACAAAATTATCCGATAAAATAAATTATTATTCAGAGACTATTTGATGACCTTTGATCATTAAATAAATTATTTCAGATACTTTGTTGATATTGTACAAATAACAGATTGGAAATTAATGTCAGCTTCAGGTAATGGGCGTCTTCTCTTTGACACAGAAGCCACATTAGATCATCATTAAGTTGTCCTCAGTGTCGCTGTGTATTTCTCCTGTGCTGTCAGGTGTCTGCTCTTACGTTCAACGGCAACAGCACAGTGTTGGCCTCGGCTCAGACAGGAGGTCAGAGTGTGGTACGGGTGTGGAACTACCTCAAAGGCATCTGCCTGGCCTTGTTCAAAACCCACGCACACTCTCTGTCCTCGTTGAGGTGACTATTCACAAATAACTTCGCACACACTCAGCTGCAAAACCCACGTTCATTATCCCAGCTTTACGTAACACTAATCTTTTTCTGAATCCCCTGTGTGTTCCTGATCCTTGTTTTTATCCTCACTGACCTATCCAGATAAAACACACACACACAGACAATTGCTGTGAGGACTGATTCACACTATTCCTGACTGGTCCTTGTTTTCCTCAGCTTCTCCTACAGTGGTGGAGTACTCTGCGGTGTGGGGAAAGACAGCCACAATAAAACCGTAAGCACTGCAGCAAACATAGCCACCACAAGATACTGACTGCAATGAATGATCCATGAATATTGTAATGAAAGTATGCATTTCATTAATAAGAAGAATTGTGTACACATGGCAGTACTGATATTATCCATGTGCTGTATAACTGTCTGTAAATAATTATGTTTATGCATTTTGTGGCTACGGTTAAGACGGCTTCGCTCATCTTAAATGTCGGTTGAAGTAGTGTTATCAATGTAATTTACTTTTTGTTTGGCTTTCTGGGGGATTTCTTACCCAAAAACTAAAAAGCCTGTTTGCTAGATGGGGGCAACCAATGTCTATAAAGAAAGCATCACTATTTTACTATCAACATACATTTCAGCCTTGCTTTGCAGTTACTTTTGGTTGACCGTTTGTTGTGACCGTGAGGTTTGATTTGGTGGGCTGATTGAAATATTCTTCACAGATGGTGGTCGTGTGGAACACCCAGCATGCCACAAAAGGTGAGGTGTCGGTCATAGCCAAAGCCCACACTGACGTGGACATACAGACCTTGAAGATCGCCTTCTTTGATGACACACGGTAACGTATTTCTGTTGTGCTTCAGTAGGTATAGCGCCATTAAGAAGTCAGAGCAGTTCTAAAGAAACAGTGGCAGAAATATGTGTTTTACCATCATTAAGTTTGTGTTTAACAATAAAAAAAATGGAATAGGTTGTTCTAAATGTCCAAAATGTAAATTAGGTTAATGTCTGTGTTGTCTCCCTAGGATGGTGTCATGTGGTCGAGATAATGTTCGGTTGTGGCGTGTGCGAAGCGGGGCCCTAAGGTCGTGCCCTGTCAATCTGGGCGACTACCATGCCCTGGACTTCACCGATGTGGCCTTTGAGGAGGGTCATTCTGCTGACTGCGACCCTGAGGACCGCACACTGTGAGTCCACACACACACAGCTCCGGAAGAAATTAAGAAACCACTGCACCTTTTTCTTTCATTTCCAAAATAGTCGGAAAAGAGGGTTTTGAGTGAGGAACAGAAGGGTTAAAATTCAGAGACTACTGCAAATTGAACGCTTCTGTTCCTCACTCAAAACTTTCCTTTTTCAACTCTTTTGGAAAGGAAATAAAAAGTGATCTCTTAATTTTATCCGGAGCTGTATATCCTTTCATATATTGGTTATGTTCATGGTATATTCATTATTATGTCAGTAGTATGACTTAAGCTCCAATCTACATTCTATCATTGTTGATTTGAAAAAACAATCATTTCTGTTACTACTTATCCAGTAGGGATGCAGCAATACTGTACATGATATGTTATCGAACCATTTGGTACGCCTACAGTTCAGTACGCACACGTGAACCATAGAGTTACAATATGCAAGTAATTTTTATATAATTTCCAAAACATACTTGTTGCGCTGCAGACCACACGCACGTTTTAGATTCAGATCAAGATGTAAGCAAGATGTCTTGCTTACATCTAACATTCTGAATGAAATTGTGGTTCCTCTCTGCACATGACCAAGTGCTTTCATAGAGAAGAAAATTTGAAGAGGCACTGCCGTCTTTCAAATCCACTGTGTGGGTACATTTTGGATTCAGCTTTGAATACGATGATGAGGGTAAGAAGACCGTTAACAAAGTATAGTCTGCAAGCATTGCTTTGCCACTGTCCACTACTTTAATGGAAACACTTGTAACATGATGTTATTCATACCAGAACCATACCATTACCGTGACCCACAAACCGCGATACGTACTGAACCGTGGGCCCACTGTACCGTTGCATCCATATTATCCTGTTATTCTGATGTTGTCACATAAACAGGTGAACACAGAGGGTTTTCCACTGTGAAGGGAGTTTGACAGATGCTATTTCTGTTCAAGCAAGAAATCAAAAATCCAGCCATCATTCCCCCGAAGATTTTTGCATCCAAATAGTACATTTTTCACCGTCAACGTGATGAAAATTGTCTTTAGGGGATCTACAATTGCTGGGTTTTGTATAAAATTTTTTACAGTATGGTATTTTCTTAAAAATCTGGTCAATTGAAATGCTCCCAGTCATTTTGTATGGTGACACAGTTTTATCTAGAAATCCTGATTGTAACGACCCCAGATATGTTGAATCAAACAGTGAATAATTCATTTGGCATGATGCCCTGCAAGTCTGCTGTGCTGTATCTATGTATGTGTGACGGACACGATTATGTCTTTGACATTATGATGTCATTCCCATCCACTATGATTGTCAGCCATTGTTTCTAGAATGTATCGTCCCATGGCCCACCCTATTAAAAACAAAACAAGCATTTCTAGGACCCCAGACAGAATGAGCTTTGTTGGCAGATCTCTCTGTGGACCTCAACGGCTGCATGGTCGTATTCCAAAAAACTGTAAGAAACCTTGGCGTTACCCTTGACCCTGACCTCTCCTTTGAAGAACATATAAAATATGTCTCAAGAGTTGCTTACTCTCATCTTCGAAACATTGCAAAAATCAGAAACGATCTATCAAAAACTGATGCAGTAATCCATGCTTTTGTTAATTCTAGATTAGATTACTGCATTGCTCTTCTTTCGGGTTACCCTGATAAATCAATAAATAAACTTCACTAAGTGCACACAGCGGCTAGAATCCTTCCTATTACAAATAGATTTGAACACATTACTCCAGTACTAGCCTCTTTACACTGGCTGCCTGTTAGGGTTAGGGCTCATTTTAAGGTTTTATTGTTAACCTATAAAACAATACATGGATTTACTCCTACTTACCTTGCTGAAATGATCCAGCCATACATACCTACACGTAACCTTAGATCACAAGATACAGGCCTTTTAATTGTACCTAGCATTTCTAAACAATCAGCTGAAGGCAGGGCCTTCTCTCATAGAGCTCCACTACTGTGGAATGATTTGCCAATTAAGGTTAGAAATGCAAACTCAGTGCAAACTTTCAAGTGTCTACTAAAAGACTAATCTCTACAGCATGGTCTATGATTAAGTGTAGTCTGGCCCAGGGGAGTGAAGGTGACTGGAAAGGCTTGATACTGTCCATCCTTGCTGTCTTGCCAGGTGGGCTCTCATCGCCACTGGGATGCCCTCCCTCCAATGACATTCAGGGACAGAGTCACTGGCTTGTTGTTGTCTCTCTGTTGCACATTTGTGCAATTGGGCTGTACTCTGCTGGCAATACTCGGCCCTCATTCAGGGTGGTTGCAGTTGCTGGGGGTCCATTTGGTTGATGATTGGCAATGTGGCTGGATTGATTTCCTGGCTATTGGGCCCTGTACTGGACCCCCCTGTCTCAGCCCCAAGGTCTTACGCTGCTATATTATTGTGCTGGGGGAGTAGGGTCAGTTCTCCTTCTCCACTAAGGAATGCATTTTCTTAGCCTGGGTCCTCTCTAGGTTTTTTCCTAAATTTCGGTCTTCCTAGGGAGCTTTTCCTAGCCACTGAAATGTAACGCTCTGTTTTTGATCCTTGGGCTTTAAGGTGGGGTGTTTTGTAAAAGCACTTTATGACAACTGCTGATGTAAAAAGGGCTTTATAAATACATTTGATAGATTGATTGATTGCCACCTTTGACAGATCTATGCATCCATAGTTAATTTGCATGCTCATTCTGGAGCTGCAGCAGCTACAAGGGAAAGTAGCACCTAGGACGCATCGTTTACCTGATGAATAACGTACATTCAATTAATTGGACATCTAGTAAGATTTTATAAAGTTTTTACTACAACCAGTAAGCTAAAGAAAAATAAACTTGCAGAGAATTTATCTAATAATTTTGGTTCTCCCAATCACTTATTGCTGCTCACCTGTTTTAAGTGTAAAACGCCTGATTCTGATCACTGGTCGATCAATCAGTGCATCCATAGTCATAACAGTTTAACTGCTGTTCCATGAAGGACAAATCATTGCACTCAATTGGACTTCTTCATGGGGGATATTCCACGGACTGGCTAGCATTCCTCTAAAAACCTGTGCCGGCTCCGTTGACAGGGTTTTGAGAAACGCTGATTAGTCCTTCACCATTTGCAAACCCAGTGCCTTTTCTAACTATATATTCTTCCCACTGAGCCAATTAAGGATTTTGAAAAGCTCCATTCGTGCAGCTGAGCGACAGACATGTCACCTGCTGCGTCTACAGCACTCAAAGCCCTTCATGAACTCCCCCTCCCCAGGGGAAGAGCCTGTCAGAGCCCGTTATATTTTCTCCTTCAGGAGACCTTGAACCATTATGGACTCCCAGTTTCCTCTTTTCCAATAGGTTCGCCAGTAGCCGCAGCGGGCATATCCTGGAGATAGACTACAGTAGCGTGCAAATCAAGAATGTCAGGAGACTGCTGCCTGCCCAGCAGCTGCATGTCCAGCGCCGGGAGAAACAGACTTTCAGCACGGGTGAGACAGGCTGGAGTTTTCGGGAGGGGAAAATAGAGGTAGAACCGTGATTATAGGGGAATAGAAAGACAAAGGGAGAGAGAAGGATATAGCAAGGCTCCATGTGATAAGAACACTGTTCTCAGCGTAAACTGCCCTGTTGAACAGTACCATCTCTGCCCCAGCAGGTCCGGGCATTGCTGTGAACAGCATCAGCGTGTCATCGGCTTTCTGCGCCACAGGCTCAGAGGATGGCTTCCTGCGTCTCTGGCCCCTGGACTTCTCCACCGTGTTCCTGGAGGCTGGTGAGAACAGACAGTCCAACAGCAGGGTCCCACAGCTTAACATTTAGCTCCGTCCCTGCTCTATCTGTCAATCAGAGGGATTTCCGTTTCAGTCACTCAGCAGAAGCTGTTATCCAGACCACAGTTGGTACATTTCGCTGCGGTGTGTAAAAACAGCCACATTATCAGAAGAATTCCTGAAGGAATTCAGGAATCAGTGCCAGGAAGAGAATAAGTATCTCACTCTCTCCAATAAGTTGATGGTGTTGCTTGGCATATGTCAAAGCACATATGAAAGAACCGAAGGCTAATGTGATACCTGTCATAAGACCTTTAAGCATTGAGGAGTAATATAATGTCAAAACCCACATGTGCAAACAGACCCTCAGTATAGGCGCGCACGCTCCTCGCACCATGTTCTTAGTAAATGCGTGTCTTCCGCCTACAATACACACACAACCTCCAGTTCTGCTCAACCCCCTTGTCTTTCCTCCTCAGAACACGAGGGTCCTGTGTGCTTTGTGTCCGTGTCGGACGATGGCCTTCTCGTCATGGCGGCCACCTCCAGCGGTAACCTAGGCTACCTGGACGTGAGCAGCCGCGGCTACAGCACCCTGATGCGGTCACACATGGACAGCGTGCTGGGCTTCAGCGTGGACGGTATCCGCCGGCGTATCACCACCGCGTCACGCGACCGGACCGTGCGCGTCTGGGACATGGACTCCATGCAGCAGGTGGGACTGACGCTGTCGAACTGACCCCACGCCGTGAAGCTCAAAGCTACCTCGCTCTCATCACTCTGTCCAGCCTGGCCAATCTGTACCTAGTGGTCCTGCTCACACCTGTACCGTAGTTGCTTGAACAATGTTCTCAATGCCAAAGATTATTCCAGGTCAGCGCAATAGTGAGAAACAGGCGACAGGTTTGTTTGTAGAGAACTGTAGAAGTATTTTTCTCCAATATTCATCCAAGTATAACAATTCTTCTGATGCCTATGGTGCACATATATAACGGAAGCATGTGTTCATTTTATTTGGTTCTTTTTTTGGGAGGTTCTCACACTGAATGTCCAATCTTTCATGACTAATGGTTTATGGTAACATGCCTGTGTTATGTCCCTCCTCCAGCTGTATGACTTTGTGTCTGAAGACACCCCCTGCTCCGTGGCTTTCCACCCCAGCCTGCAGGTCTTCTCCTGTGGATCCAGCTCCGGTCTAGTTAGGGTCTTTGACATCGCCAGTGCCAAACTACTGGCAGAACACAAGTAGGTAGACATTTACTGATTTACTGCATGGTTCTGTACATGGTGATTTCTACAGTTGATTGATCGGATGGATTAATGAACTGGTTGCACAGCACCTCGGTCCAACAGAATCCAAACACAGTCCTAGAGTTTCAAGACCTTTCGACCGGCTACACTACCGTTCAAAAGTTTGGGGTCACTTAGAAATGTTCCTGTTTTCGGAAGAAAAGCACTTTTGTTTTACCATTAAAATAACAATAGATTGATCAGAAATGACTGTTGTGGCTGGATATGGATGATTTCTAATGGAATATCTACATAGGTGTACACAGGCCCATTATCAGCAACCACCATTCCTTGTTCCAATGGCATGTTGTGTTTGCTAATCCAAGTTTGTTGTTCTAATTAAAGAAACAATAAAACTGGCCTTCTTCTGACTTGTTGAGAATCTGGAGCATCAGCAATTGTGGGTTTGATTACCGGTTCAAAATGGCCGGAAACAAATAACTTTCATTTGAAACTTTTCAGTCTATTCTTGTCTTAAGCATTGACGAGTATTTCATGCGAGAAATTGCCAAGAAACTATGTTGTGTACTACTCCTTTCACAGAACACAACAAACTGTCCATAACCAGAATAGAAAGGGTGGGCAGCCCCTGTGAACAACTGAGCAAGAGGACAAATACGTTCTAGTGTCTAGTTTGAGATACAGACGTCTCACAGGTCCTCAATAAAATAGTACTCACAAAACACCAGTCTCAACGCCAATAGTACTCACAAAACACCAGTCTCAACGTCAATGGTACTCACAAAACACCAGTCTCAACATCAATAGTACTCACAAAACACCAGTCTCAACGTCAATAGTACTTACAAAACACCAGTCTCAACGTCAATAGTACTCACAAAACACCAGTCTCAACGTCAATAGTACTCACAAAACACCAGTCTCAACGTCAATAGTACTCACAAAACACCAGTCTCAATGTGAAGAGTCAACTACGGGATGCTGGCCTTCTAGGCAGAGTTGCGAAGAAAAAGCCATATCTCCGACTGACCAATAAAAAGAAAAGATTTAGATGTGCAAAAGAACACAGACACTGAGGAACATTGGGGAAAAAAGGTTATGGATAGACCAGTCTACATTTTAGGTGTTCGTATCACAAAGAAGAACATTTGTGATAAGCAGACCAAATGAAAGAAATTTGGGGGGAGTGTTTGATGCCATCTGTCAAGTATGATGGAGGCAATGTAATGATCTGGGTTGGGATATTGAGTAAAGGGTTCTTGAAGAAGGAAGGCAATCACTTCATTTTGCAATGCCATGGCATGCGCTGTGGACGGCGCTTGATTGTAGCTAACTTCCTCCTACATCAGGACAATGACCCAAATCACAGCTCCAAACTATGCAAGAACTATTTTGGAAAGATGCAGTTAGCTGGTGTTCTCTCTATACTGGAGTGGCCAGCACAGTCACCGAAAGCAAGGACATTTCTCTGTGACCCCAAATTTTGGAATGGTAGTACAGGTCCTCGACTCTCAATACCCCTTCAATTCCGATTGCATACCTTGTGGTACTGGTTATGAAACGTGTAGCTAGGAACAGCCAGCAAATCTGTTTCTCCAACCAGCCGTGTCATTATGGCAAAATTCTGACTTAAGCATGCTACATGTGCTGACCTTGCATTCTTCTGGCCTTTTACAGACTTGGGTAATGAATAAATGTGTAGGAAGAGTGACCCAGGGGTGAATCTTCTCACAGTCTGTCAGTAGAGCCCAGTGGTGTACCTCATTAAATTAGAATGGAACAGAGGTCCAAACATGGGAAACCTCCACATGCAAACGCACGTCGTGTTGTAGGGCACAGGGATGTTACATAGACCTTGACAAGTTTAGAAATGTCGAAGCCACCTTTATGAGCATGTGTGGCTGTCACAAGGCCACCTCTTGTTAAGGTTTGGAGGGTGTGACAGGCTGGAAGTGGATATCATATTCAATACATGATTAATGCAGGAACATTTGGTCTGGGCCTTTCGGTGAGCTTTATGTATTTGGAAGATTTTTTTGAAATGTCATTGTAAAGCATTGGTTTGGTAGACCGTATTAGTGACTGTGTGGACAAGCCTTTCTGCCTGTGTGTTTGGTTGTGTTAATAGGTCTTGTTTGTTTTGGCAGGCAGCACAGGGGGGAGGTGGTGGGCTTGGCCTTCTCGCCAGATGGAGAGTTTATGTACAGTGCCGGATCCCTGGGCGCCCTGGCTCTCTATGTCTCCTCTCGGGTAGACTACCATGTACTCCGAGTACTGGGTGAGTCAGCGGCCCTCCTCAGCGCTTCTGAGAATTCTCCCTGGTGAACTTGCCGGTCACATGGCCATTTCATCAACCCCGATTATCAAATGTGTAACGGGAAAAGAGGAGCAAAAAAAGATTTATCAAAAAAGAAGTAACATTTCCTAAGTTAAGGTTTACTCAATTTAATGAGCAGGGGGAACGTGGAGAGACATTCTAGTAATACAAGCAGCGGGTAGCTTTGTAGTTTCCCAGGGATAATTAAACAGCGATTGGATGGTGGTAATCTGTTCTTTCTTTGCGCTCTGCACATGAATGGTCCTGATGAGTTGATAGGCCATGAAACCTGTTAAAAGCCTGGGTGGTTAATGGCCTGGCACTCAGCACTCAGCTGAGTTAACACAATGATAGAGACCCACACAATACAGCTCTGATTGAATAGCTTTTCAGTCTCAAATATAAATTCAAGAGTATTGTTTTAAATTGCATTCTCTTGTTTTGCATTGTACAGCTTTTTATTGGCCAGTTAATATGTCTGACAATTTAATTGAAAGTACGCTACCTTCAGTTTTCAGTTATTTTGGTTAAGTTGGCCTGGCAATGTTCTTTTTTTTAACTTTTAAATCAAAAACAAAAATGTTGCTGCTCTGAGGTGAACTTGGTAATTTACAAAGAAGGAAGTGGCTCCACCTAAATAATGGAAAAGTTAACTTTAATTTCGTGGGGAGAGAGAGAAAGTGCAGGACAGTAATGAGGGAAGCCGTAGACTTCTTTAGTGCTGTAATGCAAAGCAGAGGCCACACCATAATTAACTGGAGGTGGTCAGCAATGGTGCAAAAAATGTCATCTGAGTAGGAATAGGGATGTCGCCATGAGTCATTAGTTAATTAAAATTCCACATGGCTTTGGCTGGATGATGATCTACTTTGCACTCTATACAGTACATGAATTGGGTGTATTGGTAAACTACTGCACTTGCTAATAGTCTAGGTCGCTAATGCCCCAGTACCTAGTGTGAAACTGTCCCGCTAATCACTCTGACATCAAAGCAAATGCTACTGAAAATGTCATCATACATTTAATAATTGAATTGGGTTCATCAAAATGTAAATGGTGACAGCCGACGGTGAGGATGTAACATCTCTATCAACTGCTAATTATTTCTGGTGGGTTAGAGAATCATGCTTTTAAATCTCACCGTTAGGGTACGTTGTTTGACCTGACTGATCAATTAAAAAAGACCTGTTCAAACTGAATGGAATATGTGGTCCTTTGAATCTTGTTCCAGAACATCCATACACAACTAAAGTTCTCGAGGGCAAGGTAATTGGGTAACCTTTTTTTTCATCAATTTCTTTTTTTTTTTACCCACCCAGTATAATTTTCCTGTGTGTTGGTCTGTTCAATTGAACATATATACAAAACATTTTTGCACTGGGTGAGCATGCAGGAGCAGGGAATCATACTGAGTTGGACAAAATATCTCCTGTCACTCAAGATGCTACAGCTGGTTGAAGCATGGAGTGAAATAAGTGTTCATGAGTAAATAAGAATGGCGGAAGTATTCTTCACAGGTCAGACTATATAATTCCATGTGGCAGAGTTATTGCTCCTACTGCTTCTATTATTACTTCTCAAATGCTGAAACTAAGCACATCGCTTCACTTAACCCGTGGTATCCTAACTCACAAGAGTTTAGTTCCCATTTCAGTCATTATGTTTAAAGTCCCTCATTCTATTATTCTGAAAAACATTTTCTTCTGGGAAATGCTAAATGTGTGAATTAACTTTAAATTGCTGTGAGACCGGCAGTTATTAGCATGACATGCTGCCTTGCAGATCTTCATGACTGCAACAGCTCTAAATGGGCCTAATTAATTAAAACAATTGACTTAACTTGCAATGAGGGCTTGGAGACTATTTCTGCCTATCCATATATTTTTTAAACAGCACCAATCATGGGTAGGAAATAAGAACATTTCCAAGACATTGAATCACCTGGAGCACAGTAGGATGTTCAGACATGGAGCGAATATGGTACAACTGTTAATCTGTCTACAACATGCCCTCTACAAAAACCTGTATCCAGGTGAGAAGAATACTAATCAGGGAGGCCACCAGAAGGCCTATGGCAACTACAGGAGTTAGAGTCTTCAGTAGTTGAGATGTAATAACAGGCCAACTTTAAAACTTGCATTTCCACTTTTGCAGGACATTCATTTTTAAGTAGATAATTTATTTCACATAATTCTATCAAATAACATTAGTGGGGAGAGAGCAATAAAACCAGATGACAGTGCCCTCGCGCTAGCTCCACCCTGCTCTTCCTGAGAGTTTTATACATAGAGGGACTTTCCAAAGTTACTTCAAGCTATTTATAAACTTAGATAAATTGTAGATATTCATAGTTTTTCACCTTTAAAGATATAGGGCCAACTGATGCCGCAAAGTACAGAAAATTCCTGGAAGAAAACCTGCTGAAAGTGGACAAGATTCATCTTCCAGCAGGACAATGACTCAAACAAACTGCCAAAAGCACTCTGAAGTGCTGTAAAAACAAACATGTTAAAAGGTTCTGTCAAAGCCTGGTCCTCAATCCAGTTTGGAATATTTAAAAATGTATGCCCCAGCATCTTGAGTAATTTTGCAAAGAATGGACAAAAATTTAGGTTTCCATACATGCAACTGGAGTCAGCCAATGGCACCTCTACCAAATATTGACTTAATGGGGTGAATCAGTGACAAAGACTGACATTTATAAATATATATTTTATTTTCTATTTTTGTCATCCACCTTTCTTATGAGTACATGAATTGGGTGTATTGGTAAGCTACTGCACTTGCTAATAGTCTAGGTTGCTAATGCCCCAGTACCTAGTGTGAAACTGTCCCGCTAATCACTCTGACATCAAAGCAAATGCTACTGAAAATGTCATCATACATTTAATAATTGAATTGGGTTCATCAAAATGTAAATGGTGACAGCCGACGGTGAGGATGTAACATCTCTATCAACTGCTAATTATTTCTGGTAGACACATTTGATAGACACATTTTCTCATAATTGACAGCTGTTTTTCCTTTGAAGAACATATAGGAAAATAGACATTACAATTTCTAATTTCTTGAAGTCAAAATAACAGTAATTCTAATACTTATGAAATGAGCTGCTTAATGTTCTGACCTGACAGCTATGAGCTCTGAGAAAGTAATTGCAGACCACTGCAATGCACTCTCCCTCATTAATTTCTTGTCTAGGCAATGTGGTGGCACGAGGCACTGCGGGAGCGCCGGATGCCCTCACAGTGAGCAGTGACAGTCGCTGTCTGGCCTTGGTCGGGCCATCTGAGTTCACAGTCACCATCATGGACGCTCGCTCACTAGATGAGGTACTGTTTGTTGGTTGTTGTGCCACTTATTTTGTCTTTGAGCTTTGCTCTGCTACTCTGCAAATGCTAAATCTTTTTTTTTTTTAACTAATGTGACATGGTACTTTGCAATAGGTCTCCACCCCCTCGTGTTTGTCTGACAATTGTTGATGTCATCTTGCATTGGAACGTACACTTCAACTCTGCTACACGTGTCACATACCCTGGCCATTCGCGCCATGTCAGCTCATTCATTCCATTTATTAGATAGAATGAACCAATGAATCTAACCGTGACTATTCTTGACCTTGGATGCTGCAGTTGGATCCGATACAACATGGGCAGTGTAGCAGCTTTCGTTGATTTTGAAGGAAACGTTCCTTGGATGGCTTATAGCCATTTTGTAGGAGGACCATTAGTCTTAGTTAGGAAAATGTTTGTCTACTTAAAATGAAAGTTCCCAATGACTTGAATAGGGTACCCTTTAAACAACCTTACTAACCAGCTGTGACATGTCACCTGAGCTGAAGTAAGAAGTTGTCAATTCTCCAATCAACCAGTTGCTGCGTGTGGACGTGAGTATCCTGGATGTGGAGAGCACCAGTCTGGACTCGGCCCTGAAGGTGTGCTTCTCCCCGGCCTCCACCGGACACCTTCTGGTTACCACCTCCGCCAACAAGATCCTGTGGATCGACGCCAACTCTGGACGACTGCTCAGAGAGGTAATACAACTGATGTGAGGCTGGCCCTCTGTTTCTGAGCGTGGTGCGTGGATGGAATGTAAGAGGTGTGTCATTAGGTGTCTGATTGAACATGTATCATTATGCACTCCCGTGTATGTTGTTGCTCTGACACTGATTGACATTCTTCTGCAGGCACTCTGTAGAATGACCTCGACTGGTTTGTGGAGCATTAGAAATGTCTATTTAAGTGTATTTACCAGTGCTCTGAGATACTGTCTATAATATCTTTCCATGGAGGATGTGTGAGCGTTCTTCAGTGCCTGTTGAGTACATTGTTCTCCCCACCAGGTGTCTGAGGTACACAAGAACCAGTGTTCCTCTCTGGCAGTGAGTGAGGATGGACGTTTCTTACTGACAGCAGGACACAACGCCGTGAAGGTGTGGGATTACAGCATGCAGCTGGACGTCAACTCCCAGGTACAGTTCATTAGACCACAATGCCGAGCAGCATTTCAAAATAACCAATGAAAAGTGTACCATTTTCAGACATACTATAGAGTAACGTGTTGATAGCGGAAACTGATAACCTTTCAGAGAATTAGGTGGCGCATGAGAAGCAGCTGTTATGTTCAGCATTGATTCCTTCACTATAATTGTTGCAGATTTATGTGCTACATTTTGGTTTTATTCCATTTAATTAATATGATAGCAAGATGCAAATTAGTTTGTACTACTTAAGTTTGTTAGAAATATGTTGTTAGGTCATGGTTTAAATGAATGGTAATGCACTTGTCTAAGAGAGCGGCCTTCAGATAGACAGAAGACAGACATGCTGCTGTAATGTAGTTCTAGATTATTTGATATACAGTTCTGGTTGCATAGTAATGACATATCATTTCTTCACGGACTATGGAAATGCTGGTACAGGGGCAGTTCGAAACATCTCCAGAGAAGGTTTTGTGCGAGCATTTGAAAGGCTGTCATGTGCCCTCGCAGATAAACAACTACGCCGTAACCCAAGTGGGTCTGAGGCGCAACGTTCCAAACGTCTGACATAGTTTGAAAGGTGATGACATGAATGTGTTCAATGAATCCATCATGTCCGTCCCAGCTGTTCATAGGTCACAGCCAGCCTATCCGCCAGGTGAGCTTCTCCCCAGACCAGATGGCTGTCATCTCAGTGGGAGACGCCATCTTTTTCTGGGACTTCTTAGCCCACCCCCTGGAGACTGGTGCTGATGGACGGTAGGAGTCCTTGTGTCTGAACATGCACATGATTTCCTCTACAGTGGGCGTGGCCTTGTCATACTGTTAATTGCGTCAGTTCATGCATCTGTGTGTCATTTACAGTTGTTTTATTTCTCTCAGTTCACCCCCACAAGCAGCCTCTGTTTCACCTCCTACACCAGGTAAATGCATATGAAAAGATGAAAAAACATTGTCATTCCCACCATCATTCAATAACTTGAAATTTGCTAGTAAACCGAATATGGTGTTTTTGTAATTTTTTTTCACAATGTATTGATGTCAGTCCTTCAGTTTTGACTATTAGATAACGAAAATCTGGGGGTTCCACTATAGCCCCTAAAGGTCATTCAGAGCCAGAGGTCAGTGGAATGCATTCCAACGGAATGCCCCGACGGACAGCGCCCATCCCCTCCTCACCCGCTCCCTGTTTTAACATCAGCACCACAGACAGGCTTGGACAAGAAGGTGAACATTGCTGTTCTATATTTCACCCATAAATAAAGCCATTTTCCACCCACCCTTGGTCATTCACAAAATGCTGGAAAAGTTGACTGGCGATCACTTCATGTAGCTTTGCCATTGGGAAATTCCGCCATGTTTCTAATGCCTCTAATCTCCAAGACGTTGCCTCCTGTGTCCCCCTCTGTCCTGCTGTAGCGCTGGACCACCTCTCTCTGTGTGAGGAGGACACTGACGAGGTCCTCCCCAGCCCTCTACCACTCCCCTTCCCCTCGACAGGCCCCTCCCATCCCCATCACCCTACGTCTGGCTCCTCCCATCCCCATCACCCTACGTCTGGCTCCTTTCTCAAAGTTACTGAGATGGTAGGGGGTGGAGACACATCAGCACCCCTGAAGGCCAGTCTAAAGAGAGCAGTGGACAATGGTTAATAGTAGTGTACTTTTTTGTAAAATAATGACATATTTATTTAAATATTTTACACTTTATAGTTGAATTAAAGCAGAAAGTGAAATCTTTCTAGAAATATTACCTGTATATAAATAGATTTTGTCATTTTGCTCTCATTCAGATAATTTGGAGGCAGAGGAGCCAATGCGTCCCGACTGCTACAAGCACTTCACTCCCCGTTTCAAAACCTCCACCCTCGACCAGGTAGAAAGCACCACTCCCCAGTCAAGTTCCATAATTGAGGAGCAACAGCCAGCTTTCTTAGGAGTCAGTTACCCAGCATTCTGTCTTTCTCCATTTCAGAGTGCTGAACCTCCCCAAATGGGGGAAGCAAGCCTGAGTCTGAAAGCTGTGATTGGCTACAATGGCAATGGGCGAGGCAACATGATTTGGAATCCAGACACAGGTAAAACCGTGCTCTTGTCCAACTGATTTTATTGGCAGGCTGAAATATAAAGGTTTGGAAAAGCATGGATCCAGTCCCTTATATGTTTTACCATTTCATCGCTGTGTGTACTCTATTTTGTGTGTGTATGTCATGCGGTTCTGTGTGGGATGTTGTTGCATGTGTGTTGTCTGGTTGCAGGTCTGTTTGCGTACTCCTGTGGTTGTGTGGTGGTGGTGGAGGACCTACACACTGGCTCCCAGAGACACTGGCTGGGCCACACTGAGGAGATCTCCTCTCTGGCTGTTACCAATGACGCACAGGTAGGCGGGAGGGTGGTGTAACCAATGAGGGCGACGACGGTTATGAGGGCGGCGACGGTTATGAGGGCGGCGACGGTGAAGAGGGCGACGACGGTGATGAGGGGGGCGAAGGTGATGAGGGCAGTGACGGTGGCGGTGGACTGTGCACATGGCGTTAAGGAAGGATGATGCATTCACTCTATCTTTCTTTATCTGAGTGGGGTTTCTTTGTGGCTGACTGAGACCATGCCCAATGTATTGGGTGGGTCTGTTGGATCATCAGGTTGATAGTGCCAGTGCTACAAGTCAAGTGATTTCACCACACATCTGAATGTCTCTTCCAGACGGTAGCCTCAGCAGCAGGGGGCAGCGGTGACTCTACCAGCCTCATCTGCATCTGGTGTGTGCAGGATGGATCCTGCCGTAATACCATCTCCTACCACCGGGGAGCCGTCCAGGCCCTGGCCTTCTCCAGAGATGATCTCTTCTTCCTCACCGTGGGTCAGTGGTGTCCTCCAAGAACAGTGGCCCCTTCTAATTATTTCATCCTTCCCTGAAGAAATCAGTGATAAAATCACGATTGCATTTGCAAAAGCAACCGTTTCCCAATGGTTGATCATTATTTTCTGGACGAGAAATGGATTATAATTTTTTTTTAATGGTAATTGAACCTGGGCCTCTAACTCCTACGTCTCTCCTGCAGGAGACTTCAGTGATCCGGAGGTAGCATTGTGGAGCACTAGGACGTACCAGCTGTTGTCCAGGGTCGCTGTGTCCGACCCCCTCCATGATGTGGCCTTCAGCCCGTCAGCAGCCAGCCAGCTGGCCTGTGTGGGCAGCCAGGGAATCTACTTCTGCACCACTCACACCCTTGGCCTGGAGGTGGAGCTCAAGGTAGTGGTAGAAGTAGTATGATCTGATCAGAAATGTACGTTTTGTTTACTTAACCAAGGCAGACTCAATGCTATTTTTCTCACTTTATTGAACATTTGCTTGCGGTTTAATATGAAGGTTCGATACGTATTGGCAAAGTGCACAGTTCTAACTCCGCCTGTCTGCTCGACAACCTGTATTGTGACATGTCCCCCCGCTCTCTCGGTAGCTCGCAGAATCGCGTGTTTGTATTCTCAAAGTAATTTGTAATTTTATTCTGTTCCCGAATACTCTCCTGTACAATACTTTATGAAGTTTAGCATTTATCTTTTGTAGAACTAAGTCACTTTAGTACAATAGCAAGCAGCTGTTAAGACAAAACACCTGTCTATGAATGCCGCCTAGTGGTCATATGCAGTAGCAGCAATGGGACCTTTTGCAGAAGTGCAGAAACACTTCTTTTGATTTTCGTGTGCTTAGCTTTTGAAGAAAAAACTATTGCTGTTTCAACTTTGCCCTCCCTAGTCTAACACAAACCTTCTTTTGTTAAAAACTGTTTTTTAAGCCTTATTTAACTGGAACCCCTTGTCTTGGATTGGGGAGGTTAGCATCACATCTTTTCAAGCCGGCTAAGCTCCCTTTCAGTGACCTGAGCCCTGAATTCATTTAACCTCTTATCAATCACTATATGTTATTCTGTGTTTCTCCCGAGTGGTAATGTCCTGCAGTGGCCCAGTCTTCCCTTTGGATTAAAATGCAGTCTTTTGGAAAATGCTCATACCCATACAAATATGAAACTATTATTGCTCGTAAAGTTTGTCAAATTCAAATTCTAGCTGCAGCACGTGTGTGTGCCAGAGGAGGTGGGGGACGTGGTGCTGACGGCCCTGTGCTACAACGCCAACTCCGTTCTCTTCACGGGCACTAACAGCGGGCACGTGTGCGTGTGGGACTGCGAAACCCGTCGGTGCTTCATGACCTGGGAGGCTGACCAGGGGGAGATCGGTTAGTTGCGTGTGCGGCGACCGTGCCGACACTAGCAGTGTATCTCGCATGTGCGTGCGTGTGCGGTACCACAATGTGAATGTGTTTCTAGGGGTGCTGCTGTGTCGGAGGAACCGTCTGTTGACGGGCAGTAACACGCGCAGGCTGAGGCTGTGGGATGTAGCAGCTGTCCAGAGGATGAGGCCTGGAGACGAGGCCTTCTGCATAGAGGACAGGTGGGCCGCTCTTATTTCAAAACTACCACCAGTAGGTCCCGGTCGTCATTATGAGGGGAAACATTTTCATTAAACGATTGTAACGTCGGTCGGAAGGATCATTGTTAACATTTGGTAACATGGAAGCTACAATGAAGGCAACGGCATTAAGGTGGTGATATATGGACTCTGCAAGCTGGCATTAATGGGCGGTGATGGCATCAGCCTCAAAGACGTCGATTTAAGTTTAATCACGGTCGAACAGTCGGCGAGGCTGCATTTTGGGAAAGCAAATAAATGTAGAACAGCTTGTTGTGCTGTGGCCACATATGATCCATAGCAGGGTTTTGGAACTAACCTGGCTTTCAAACATATGCTAACATTGGCTGCCAATCCTGACTTAAATGAGAAATGCTGCCAGGGAATTATATTTCAGTGTTGGCCTAACACTCTCCCCAGCTGGGAGGATAGTCACCTGGAATAGTGCTGTGTTTTACTGAGATGAAATTGGCTGCCCTATTGTGTTCTGACCTGTGTATCTCTGGGTCTCTATTGTGTATCTATTTTGTGTCTTTACTGTTCTGACCCGTTTATCTGTGTATTTCTGGGTTGACGCATCGACCCACCTCCGCCCGATCTGATGGTCTTCCCTCACTGGTCCTTGGCCGTGTGCGTCAGGGGCGCTCTGGTGCTGCTGGAACACGAGATGACTCTGGACGGGGCGGTGGTGGCCGCCACCTTTGACGACGTCATGGACATGGGCATCGTGGGCACCACGGCGGGCACCCTCTGGTACATCAACTGGCTGGGACAAACACCAGCATCCGCCTCATCAGTGGGCACAAGACCAAGGTATGCTGGGCCGGGCCGGGGCGTCAGTGCGTGCCGATACAGGCTTGAGTGTATGCATCATGTGTCCGGCCTTCAAATAGCACAGGGCACGTGTCAGCCCCTTGGAGACTGCGTGGGCGTACGTTGTCGACGCCACCCACCACACACCCTAATGCCCCGCCTCCATCCCTCCCCTTCATGGTGGTCAGGTCAATGACGTGGTGTTCAGCCCGGACGAGAGCCACTTCGCCACCTGCGGGGAGGACGGCAGCGTCAGGGTGTGGTCGGCCCCCAGCAACGAGCTTGTTGTACAGTTCCAAGTGCTCAACCAGGTGAGACTGCAAGACGACTTGAGGAAACGGGGGTCATATGACCATGTGTCCTCGTTCATTTAAGCCGGTGGAGGTGATATATTGTAACAGCAGTCCTTAACTGGTTGAAAACGACAGAGTTAATGAAGAACGTACCAAGTTCTCGTAATTAGAGTGCTATGAGAATAATGGCATAAATGTTATTTTCTATTTTCGACTACCACCATTACAAAGCTGCAGCACTACTGTATTGTATGACATAACAAGCCATACAATTCTTTCACGTTCCGCGTTATGAGAGAAAAGCTGGGGAGCAACATTTACAGTTAGGTCTGGAAACAGTGTGACACTGACAGTTTTGTTATTTTGGCTGTTTACCTAAATATATTCAAGTTACAGTTAAATAATTAATATTCACATCCAAACTGGGGGAAGGGTTTAGGAATTACAGCTCTTTAATATGTAGCCCCCTCTTTTTCAAGGGACTAAAAGTAATTGACTCAAAAGCTGTTTCATGGTCAGTGTGGGCTTTTCTTTCGTTATTTCTTCATTAATTATGCAGGTACAAGGACTGGAGTTGATTCCAGGTGTAGAACTGACATTTGGAAGCTGTTGCTGTGAACCCACAACATGCGGTCAAAGTGAAACAGTATAAGTGAAACAGGCCAATCATAGCCTGCAAAAAAAAATCCATCAGAGAGACAGCAGGAACATTTGGAGTGGCCAAATCAACAGTTTGGTACTTTCTGAGAAAAAAAGAACACACTGGTGAGCTCTGCAACACAAAAAGGCCTGGACAGCCATTGAACACAACAGTGGTGGATGATTCTAGGATCCTTTCCATGTCACAGAAAACCCCTTCACAACATCCAGCCATGTAAAGAACACTCTCCAGGTTGTAGGCATATCATTATCCAAGTCTACCATAAAGAGAAGACTTCATGATAGCAAATACAGAGGGTTCACCACAAGATGCAAACTGTTCAATAATAGAAAGGCCTAATTAAACTTTGCCAAAACATCTAAAAAACCCAGGCCAGTTCTGGAACCACATTCTTTGGACAGATGAAACTAAGATCAACCTGCACCAGAATGATGGGAAGAAAAAAGTATGGAGAATGCTTGGAACGGCTCATGAATTCTGAAGTGTATATGGATATATTGTCTTCTCCGATTCAGACACATTCAGTGAAGTTGATTGGACGGCGCTTTACAGGTGGACAGTGACCCAAAACATATTTCAAGAGTTTTTTAAGGCAAAGAAGTGGAATATTCTGCAATGGCCCGAGTCAATCACCTGATCTCAACCTGATCAAGCATGCGTTGCACTTGATGACGAATCTTACAAAAATAAATGTATGATTGTGTTAATTTGTCCAATTACATTTGAACCCCTGAAATAAGGGGACTGCGTATGAAAATGGTTGCAATTCCTAAACGTTTCATACCAAATTTTTGTTCAACCCCTTGAATTAAAGCTGAAAGTCTGCACTTTAATTGCATCTCGGTTGTTTCATTTCTAATCTGTTGTGGTGGCGTACAGAGCCCAAATTATGAAAATTGTGTCAGTGTCCAAATATTTCCGGACCTAACTGTATATACCTGTGTCAAGCTGACTGTGTCAGTGTCTAAACCTCTGATATTCCCTTCTGCCCTTCTGTCAGAGCTGTGGCTGTGCCTCCTGGAGCCCTGTCCTCAGGCCCTCTAAAGGGGGTCAGTGCGTGGCCGGGGGGTACAGCGACGGGAGCCTGAGGATCTTTCACCTGGCCACCTCGGAGATGGAGCTCAAGCTGCATCCTCACTCTGTGGCTGTCACCGCCATGCATTACTCCTCTAAGGGTGGGTGGGGGGTTGTGGTGGGTTTGTGTGTGTGTGTGTGTGGGGGGGGGGGGGGAGGGGGGGGGGGGGGGGGGGGGGGGGGGTCGAGATGCTGTCAAGGGACAATTGTCTCTCGTGTAAATTCATGGTGGTCAGACGCGCATGTCTCTGCTCTCCCATTGCCGTTAATGTTCAGAAAGTGATGACAATCTTTTTTACAAGTTCACAGTTGTCATTTACTGTTGTGTACTGTAATTTACATGTTTAATGTTCATATTTCACTTAGAACAGATTGTCATTTCCACTTTGTATTTAATTCCTCCGGTTTGTGTGTGACACTGTTTATTTCACTAGAGTGTGTGATAGTATACGTAGCCAATGTCGTAGACTATTTGTGACCTCTGATTCTCAGGTCAGGTGATTCTATCGGCGGGGAGGGATGGCCTGATTGCTGTCAGCAGCCCAGTGACCGGGGTGACAGTGCGGATGATCAGTGACCACAAGGGGGCGATCATTACCACCATACAATGTGTGAAGAAACAGGTCAGTGCCAAATTTAATTTGTGTTCCCCATTCTTGTATAGCTGGCCACCAAGTTAATTCCAAACCGTACAAAAATTGTGCTGCTTATGTGATCCCCTTGTGCAATTATTGTTTGTTTTGTGTTCACCATTATTTAATCAGAACCAGTCTTTTTTATTTGACATAACAGTTTTATAGTCACCAATTCCTTATGGTTGGTTTAGAGGATATATATTGCACAGTTTTCATTTCATGTCATGAGTAGGAAAACTACACCACAATTTATTTGAAATGAAACAACTGAGATGTAATTGAAGTGCAGACTTTCAGCTTTAATTCAAGGGGTTGAACAAAAATATCATATTAAACGTTTAGGAATTACAACCATTTTCATACACAGTCCCCTTATTTCAGGGGCTCAAATGTAATTGGACAAATGAAAACAATCATAAATAGAATGTTGATTTTTAATACTTTGTCGAGACTCCTTTGCAGGCAATGACTGCTTGATGTCTGGGGGTTATATACCTCACCAAATGCTGGGTTTCCACTTCTTTGCCTTAAAAAAACTCCTGGGTTGCTTTCACAGTGTGTTTTTAGGTCATTGTTCATCTGTAGAGTTAAGAACCATCCAATCAACTTGGCTGAATTTGGCTGAATCTCAGCAGACAATATCCATACACTTCAGAATTCATCCGGTTGCTTCTGTCTTCTGTCACATTAATAAACACTAGTGACCCAGTTTCATTGGAAGCCATGCATGCCCATGTCATCACGCTGCTTCCACCATGTTTTACAGATGATGTGGTATGCCTCGGGTCATGAGCTGTTCCAAGCCCTTCTCATACTTTCCCCCCCATCATTCTGGTACAGGTTGATCTTAGTTTCATCTGTCCAAAGAATTGCTGTTCCAGAACTGGACTAGCTTTTTAGATGTTTTTTGTCAAAGTCTAATCTGGCCTTTCTATTCTTGAGGCTTATAAATAGTTTGCACCTTGTGGGGAACCCTCTGTATTTCCTCTCGTTAAGTCTTCTCTCTATGGTAGACTTGGATAATAAAAGACCTACCCCTGTAGAGTGTTCTTCACTTGGCTGGATGTTGTGAAGGAGTTTTTCTTTACCATTGAAAGGATCCTACAATCATCCACCACTGTTGTTTTCCGTGGACATCCAGGCCTTTTTGTGTCCCAGAGCTTACCAGTGCATTCTTTTTTTCTCAGAATGTACCAAACTTTTGATTTGGCCACTCCTAAGGTTCCTGCTATCTCTCTTATGGATTTCTTTTTTTTGCAGCCTAAGACTGGCATGTTTCACTTGCATTGAGAGCTCCTTTCACCACATGTTGTGGGTTTACAGCAACAGCTTCCAAATGCAAATGCCACACCTAGAATAAACTCCAGACCTTTTACCTACTTAATTGATAATGAAATCATGAAGAAATAGCCCAGACCTGTCCATAACCCGGCTTTTGAGTCTAATTACTTTTGGTCCCTTGAAAAAGAATATGTGAATACACTCAAATTAAAGCTGAGAGACTGCACTTTAAGCACATATTCCACTATTTTACTGTAACTGGAATATATTTTGGTAAACAGAATAACATGTGTCCGTGTCAATTACCTAACCTAACAGTAGTTGATCTTTGATTACCACAAATAGAATGACTAGGAAATGCATCAGTTTGACCTATTCTGAGGTTGATTGTGTTCCTGTTTTTAAGAGCTACAGTACTAAGAGTCTACATGAAGTCATTGTGTATTTGGTTCACCAGTACAAAGAATATGGCCTGGAAGGAAATGAGATGTGGTTGGCTGCCAGTGCAGATAGACGGGTCAGCGTCTGGGCAGCTGATTGGATGAAGGACAAATGTGAGCTTCTGGATTGGCTCACATTTCCAGCTCCTGCCACACCAGAGGTGAATCTCTCTTTATAGCTAGCCATACATGAATGTTTACACACACATGCTTTAACACAGGTGATTAGCTTGGACTTCATTCCATAGTGATAACTCTTGGTTTACACCTCTTCTATGGCTGAACTATGCGAGGCCTTTCAACTGGGGATGTTGTTCAGAATATCAAGATGGGACAGTATATCTAGATGGGACATTCATGATATCAATTGATGACTCAGTTTTTACCTTTCTTGACCTTGCAGACATTTAATATTGACTTCTGTGTATACAGATGGGTGACAAATTAAAGGAAAAACCAACAAAGTGTCTCAGTGAGGTATTCAGGCACCACAAGCCGCCAGAACAGCTTCAGTGTGCCTTGGCATAGATTGTACAAGTCTCTGGTACTGAGGGATGGAACACCATTCTTACAAAATATATTCCCTCATTTTGATGATTTTGATGATGGTGGTGGAGAGCGCTGTCTAACACGTCGGTCCGAAATCTCCCATAGGTGTTCAGTTGGTTTGAGATCTGGTGCCGGTGAATGCACGTATAATATCAGGCATTTTATGCTTTTTTGGACAGAATATAGATAGAATATAGTTTTTGCAGGAAG
Source organism: Esox lucius (assembly GCF_011004845.1). Taxonomy (NCBI): domain Eukaryota; kingdom Metazoa; phylum Chordata; class Actinopteri; order Esociformes; family Esocidae; genus Esox; species Esox lucius. Next base: position 24,540,264 of record NC_047573.1, on the reverse strand, counting down.
AGCAGTGGGCTGGTTTGGACCCACCAGCAATATACTGTGCTGTTAATTTATTTTTATTTTGTTTCAGGTCATTTTCTTTTGAAAAAGTCCAAGGGGGTGGTGAATACTTTTCACAGGCACCTAATTTGCACCCTAGGCCACTACCTTATAAAGTTATTTAACTTTCATAAATCTCAATTATTTTCTCGCTTTTTATGTCTCTTTCTCTTTAATTGTCGTTGTTTTGTCTTGCTCCCACCCTCCTCCAGGAGTCTGACAGCCTCCCTCCAAGTCTGGCTGCTTTCAGTCCCATGGACCCTGGCCTGGTGGTGTACACAGGCTACGGAGTGGAGAGGGAGCTGTGCTTCTACAGCCTGGATAAAAAACAGGTCATGAAGAAGATTGCCCTGTCGCATTGGGCCATTTGCCTGACACTCTCGTCTAAGGCTCACCTCATAGCAATGGGTTCAAAAGGTAAAGGTTGCTTCTGTATTAAATCTTTCTCATTTCAGTACAAACGTTTTACAATGTGATGGGTATTTCTCATGGGTTTTGTGAGAGACAGGGCTTTAGTAAAGTATTTAGAATCACTTTCTCCATCTGTTGTTGTGTTGACTTAATTTATCACTGATTAAATATATATTTTTTGCCATGAATCTACATACAATTGCAGATAAAGGCAAAGTGAAAAAAATTTTTACTCTCAAAATAAAAACTCTTAAATGCAGTACTATACATATAGTCATGGAACGTTTTTATTTTATTTTTGCTTATTTGTGCCAATGGATTTGAAATCTTCACTTACGGATAAAGGTAAACTAATTTTTAAAAATGATACTGAAAGATTATACTTTTCATTATTATTATTTTTTTTAATCAACTGAAGTGCATTTTAATTGTGGGGACAAAAATATGTATGACCCTTTAAATATGTAAATATCTTAATATAGCCGCTTATTGTTAGTGTCTACACCGATCAGCCATAACATTATGACCCCCTACCTAATATTGTGTAGGTCCATGTGTTCTCCAGGTATGTGATGCACACGCACCCGGGCCATCCACATGATGTAAAAGAAAACATGAATCACCAGGCCACCTTCTTCCATGTCTTCGTGGTCCAGTTCTGATGCTCATGTGCCCATTGTATGTGCTTTCGGCAGTGAACAGGGGTCAGCATGGACACCCTGACTGGTCTGCGTCTACGCAGCCCCTTATGCAACAAACTGCAACGAACTGTGTGTTCTGACACCTTTCTATCTGTACCAGCATTAACTTTTTAAGCAGTTTGAGCTACAGTAGCTCGTCTGTTGCATCTGACCACAAGGGCCAGCCTTGGCTCCCCACGTGCATCATTGAGCCTTGGTCGCCCATGACCCTGTGGCCGGTTCACCGCCTTTCCTTCCTTGGACCACTTTTGATAGGTACTGACCACTGCAGACCAGGAACTACCCACAAGGCCTGCAGTTTGGAGATGCTCTGACCCAGTAGTCTAGCCTTCACAATTTGGCCCTTGTCAATGTTGCTCTGATCCTTACGCTTGCACATTTTTCCTGCTTCTAATACCTCAACTTTGATGACAGAATGTTAATTTGTTGCCTAATACTGTATATCCCACCCAGTGACAGGTGCCATGATAACGAGGTTATCAGTGTTATTCACTTCACCTGTCAGTGGTCATAATGTTATGGCTGATCAGTGTATAAGTGTTATTCACTTCACCTGTCAGTGGTCATAATGTTATGGCTGATCAGTGTATCAGTGTTATTCACTTCACCTGTCAGTGGTCATAATGTTATGACTGATCAGTGTATCAGTGTTATTCACTTCACCTGTCAGTGGTCATAATGTTATGGCTGATCGTGTATCAGTGTTATTCACTTCACCTTCAGTGGTCATAATGTTATGGCTGATCAGTGTATCAGTGTTATTCACTTCACCTTCAGTGGTCATAATGTTATGGCTGATCGTGTATCAGTGTTATTCACTTCACCTTCAGTGGTCATAATGTTATGGCTGATCGTGTATCAGTGTTATTCACTTCACCTTCAGTGGTCATAATGTTATGGCTGATCGGTGTATCAGTGTTATTCACTTCACCTTCAGTGGTCATAATGTTATGGCTGATCGTGTATCAGTGTTATTCACTTCACCTTCAGTGGTCATAATGTTATGGCTGATCGTGTATCAGTGTTATTCACTTCACCTTCAGTGGTCATAATGTTATGGCTGATCGTGTCTATAAGTCTCTTACATCAACTGGGAGAGGTTTTTGCTCACTTTTAACAGTATTGCTACAACTGTGTCTTGTTTGGGCGGCGTTCTGACATGTCTGGCCTACTTCAAGTCCCTCCACAGCATTACAGTAGGATCTGGGCTTTAATTTGTCCCTCCCGTAACTCTTTGAACAATTCTGTTTTTGCTTCGCGTGTTTCCGATCATTGTCCTGTTGCAAGATCCATGTTCAGTTCAGATTCAGTTTTTGACAGATGGCCTCACTTTCTCTCATGTAATCTCTGGTACAATATGTCATTTATTATTCAGTGATAGCACGCTGGACCATGCCCTAAACTGCAAAGCAACTCTAAACCAATGTCACTGCTTCCATGCTTTACTATTAGTATGATTTTCCGATACCGGATAAGCGGATGAAGATGGACATCTTCATCCGCTAGATTGTCAGAACATCGGATGGCGGGCATGGATCAAACAACTCCATCTTTGACTCGTCTGTCCAGAACATATAGTTCCATTAGTTTTTGTCTTTACCCAGGTGTGGCCTGGCAAATTTCACTCTTTATATTGTTTTTTGAGAGCCGAGACATCTTCCATCTTGACTTCCCATTTAGGCCATGTTGGCCAGGTTTTCACAGTCTCTTTCTAACAGTTGACTCATGCACTTTAACACTGATTATGGAAAGAGAGGCCTATAGATCCCATGTTGTGACTCTGTAGTTCTTAGGGACTTCTATGAACATTTTTGGTCAGTTCTTAGGCTGAATTTGGTCAGACCAGTCAGACCATTACAGTGTAGATTGCTAGTTGCCTGGAATATCTCCCTTTGTAAATGATCTGTCACACAATAGATTTACTTCGAATTGCTTGGAGATGGCTTTGTAACCCCAGACTCCTGGGCATCAATAATCTTTCTTGAGATCCATGGGTAGGTCTTTTGATCTCTGCATGATGTGTTACCATACACTCATATAGTTACGACCAAAACCAGGCCAAGTTTCTAATCTAATGGACAGCTGGACCCTCCCAAGTTACTCTCTAATGTTTATGTTTTAGTGTACCTGATTTACGTTTTAGTCATTTTATATAATGGCAGTGGTCTAACATTGTCTGCATGAGGTAAATTTCATTTCTGTTTATTTTAATTGCAAATACTTGTCCTAAAGCCACTCCATCATTGTTTTGTATGTGTGCTTTGGGTCATTGTCATGATGAAAGATTCATCTTCACCCTTTTCTGAGTCCCTCAGGCAGCATGTCATATTTCCTCAGAAGTGGCTAAAGTCTCAAAACTACACCATAAAGGCTGGTTTGTTGTAGTGCTGCAGAGTTTGGTGTCCTTCTGTTAGGTTATCCTATCTCTGCAGAGAAACTCTGAAGCTCTTTGTGAGTGACCATCAAGTTCATAGTCACATCCCTGACCAAGGCCCTTGTGGCCCAGTTCTTTAGTTTGGCTGGATGGCCAGCTCAAGGAAGAGTGTTAAAACATCTTCCATTTCACTGTAGCCCACTGTACTCCTGGGATCATCAATCATTTTGCATTTTTTTTCTAACCTTCCTCAGATCTGTCTAGACCAGGGCCGGCCCTCCAGTGAGGCAAGATTAGGCAGCCGCCTGTGGTGTATTTCCGTCAAAATGAATTGGTGCATGTTTCTAAAGAATGTTTTCACTTTGTCATTATTGGTATTGTGTTTAACTCAGCAAAACATGGAGAAAGGGTGTATTGTATATGTAATTTCCTCCCTCTGTGTTAACAACTGTAGCCTTAGTTGCAAACTAGATAAAAGCTAGCTAGCTCAGTAATTTAGCTAATGTTATGTATAGCAGGCTGTTTTAACTTTAATTCTGCAGTATTGAAAACCTACTAGAACTTATTCTTTAGTTAGTAGTAACTATTCCAATTGGTGCTATTTTATTTGACGAATGTCAATTCGATTTTTTAAATTATTTTTTTTTACAATGAACTCAAAGTGGCACTACAGTTCTGACATGAACTACATACTTCAGAGTAGTAGCTTTTTGAATAAACAAAAAATTTCCTTTGCAATTTTCGTAGTAACAATGTTTTAGTTACCAAATCTTTTTCATGATGACACATTTTCACTAGTCATTATCTTAATGTTACTATTCACTATTCAATAAATGCTAGTTGTACTTCAGCGACAATGAATCCTTAATTTGAAATAAGATGTCAACATTTCTTGTTTTTCTAGGGTTTCTTTTTTCCTTTTCACTGATGTTTATAATAATTAATAGTAGTAATAAATAGTAGTAGTAATTAGTGAATTACTTGCTGATAGTGTAATTCGAAGTCTTACTAGTCATGATGCAATTGTATTACTTTCAAATAGAATAGAAACAAGTATATGTTGGAATTTTACTAGTTGTTTTTAAATTATGACTATTAAAATGGAATTGCAACTAGGAACTTCGAAACAGAAAGTAGTTGTTTATGAAATGTTACTAGTCACCTTAAAATATGACTAGTAAAATTAGATTATTGACTAGTACAAACTGTTTAAAATACCAGTAAGAGCAAAATTGTTCTCATCAGGGATTGGAATAAATACATTGCATCTGTTTTAGATACAGTTGTGCTCATTCGTTTGCATATCCTGGCAGAAATTGTGAAATTTTGGCATTGATTTAGAAAATATGACTGACCATTTTATTTTTATTTAAGGATAGTGATCATATGAAGCCATTTATTATCACATAGTTGTCTCCTTTTTAAATCATAATGATAACAGAAATCACCCAAATGGACCTGATCAAAAGTTTACATACATTGAATGTTTGGCCTTGTTACAGACACACAAGGTGACACACAGGTTAAAATTGCAATTAAAGGTGAATTTCCCAAAGCTGTGGCTTTTTAAATTGCAATTAGTGTCTGTGTATAAATTAGTTTGTTAGCTCTCACGTGGATGCATTGAGCCATGGGGAGCAGAAAAGAACTGCCAAAAGACCTGCGTAACAAGGTAATGGAACTTTATAAATATGGAAAAGGATATAAAAAGATATCCAAAGCCTTGCAAATGCTAGTCAGTACTGTTCCATTACTTATTAAGAAGTGGAAAATTCGGGGATCTCTTAATAACAAGCCAAGGTCAGGTAGACCAAGAAGGATTTCAGCCAAAACTGCCAGAAATATTGTTGGGGATACAAAGAAAAACCCACAGGTAACCTCAGGAGAAATACAGGCTGCTCTGGAAAAAGACAGTGTGGTTGTTTCAAGGAGCACAATACGACGATACTTGAACAAAATGTAGCTGCATGGTCAAGTTGACAGAAAAAAGCCTGTTACAATATGCCCAACAACACTGACATGACACGTTATAATTTGTAGTGACGAGACCAAAATAGTGCTTTATGGTCACAACCATAAGTGCTATGTTTGGAGAGGGGTCAACAAGGCCTATAGAATAGAATACCAGAGATGGAGTCAAGACCACAGCCCTTCTGCACGAGAGCTGCGCATGGGACGTTCTTGGACTTTCCAGCATGACAATGACCCTAAGCACAAGGCCAAGTTGACCCTTCAGTGGTTACAGCAGAAACAAACATGTGGTTCATGCAAGACAACCAAAGACTTTGCATGACCTGAAGGCATTTTGCTAAGACAGGGCAGCTATACCACCTGCAAGAATTCGGGGCCTCAAAGACAATTATTACAAAAGTCTGCATGCTGTCATTGATGCTAAAGGGGGCAATACACAGTATTAAGAACTAAGTGTATGCAGCCTTCTGAACAGGGGTCAGGTCATTTTTTTCTTTGTTGCCATGTTTAGTTTTATGATTGTGCCATTCTGTTATGACTCCCATAAGAAAGAAAATACATGTTTTTTCTCTGCTCACTCATGTTTTCTTTACAAATGGAACATATGTTACCAATTCTCCAAAGGTATGCAAACGTTTGAGCTTAACTATCTTCAGAATGGATACATCTACTGTATTTTCAAATTAACATTAGCCCCTGCACAGTCTCGATGAATGCAGGTAAAGTAGCCTTTTATACAGCCTTATATACACCAAGTCTATACATGTGCCTACTGCAAGCCCCAGTATAAGCAATTGCAAACGGATGTTGGATACTTGTCATCATGCTTGGAAGATGCAGCCTAGATTCATTGATGGTTAGCTTGACTTGCCACAAAGTTATACAAGTTGACGGCTTGCAATAGGTATACTATATGTGGTTTAGAATTACCATTACTGTATCCTGTCCCGTCCATTTAATTACGTTTATTTCAGAGGCTTATCTATTTTATATTATATTTTCTAATAGTGTTTACAAATAATGAGCCTATCTGTTTTTGTTCAGTACTGCACACAGTAATACATATACAGTACACACAGTACTCCTGTTTGTTATCGGGCATTTTTGCCTTCAGTGTTTTCTTACACAAGTGAAACGCACGCTCATTATATTTAAGTTGGATAATTGACTTGGCCAGTGAAGAACATTCCACCTCTTGGCTGTGTTTTTTGGGTCGAATTAGTTTTGAGGCATTTGGTTGGATCTGAGTAGACAAGTTGTTTCTGTTAACTTCAGAATATGGGCGTGATTGGTAAAACGTTGTAGCGTTTAAACAACCATGAGTTCCCTAATGTTTATTGGAAAACCGATACGATTTTCTTTGCTCTTTGTAGTCCAGCCTGTGTAGTCTGGTGGGTGAGGTCTTTCACAAATAGTAGTGGCTGACACACCCAGGCATACCCTCTGGATCTGATCTGTTTTGTTGTTTTTTTGTGTGGTTTTTTTGCGTTATGGGTGAGCATTGTTTGGTCCTGCAATATAGAGATCTTCCTTGGTCTGGCTGGTAATTCACCATCACTTGGCTAACCAGTGCTTTATTTCTTCTAGATGTACCAAATGGTTGATTCTTCACATGTCAATATATTTTAATTTATCTGCCTTATAATGGCAAACTTGACTGTGATTTACACCTATTTGGTCCTTTTGTCAGACACCTGCAACCAACTCCAAATGCAAACACAAAGCCTAGAATCTATACTAGAACTTGACAGCTCTCTTGTGCATGTACTAATGATGCAAACTCACACACACACACCTACTTAATAAGAGAGAACTGCAAAGCCAAATCAAAATATTTTTGATACTCTTAAGTGGGATTTGTATCCAATATGTATGAAAATACCCTCAAATTAAAGATGTATCATTTCAAAGTGCTTTTTTCAAACAAGAAGACTTCTGTCATTGTCCAAATTCTGACAAGCCTGCGCTGTATTTAAATAGATTGAATTAAGCTGTTATGTGTTTTGTCTCTCTCTCAGAGCGAGTGCTGAAGCTCATCAAATCGTCGAGTGGTAGGTTCCAGGACTTCATCCACCACAGTGATTCTCTGCAGACCTGTCGCTTCTCTCCCTCTGGGGAACTCCTCTTCACCGTTGCATATAATGAGATCCTGCTGTGGGAGGTGCATGGCCTATAGACAATTATGGACTGTCAACTGGGGTGTACTAAAGAGCTTTCACTACTGTTCCTGGATAGCATGGATTTATAGGTGGACTTGGCAATCACTCCTTCAGTTAGGCATACGTCAAGTCTTCAATACTGACATCACAAGTGCCTCAGCTCAACCGAAAACCAAAGAATTTATCAATTTCTTTTTAAGTCTCTGGGTTTTTATCAGTTCTTTAAAATAGCTTTTTATATTTGAAGAAAATGTTTACTTGTATTTATATGAGAACTTCTTTGGGATCTGTTCAGTTGTTTTATACTTGACAGCAGTCATTTTTTACGTTTTATTTTTCATCATATTAGTTCTGTCAGCCTAGTGTTAAGTCTTTAAATTATGCAAAAAAAATGTTTTGTCCAGCAATACTTGCCACCTAGAATATTTTTGGACAATAAATTCAAGATTTTAACCTTAAATTAAACCCTAACTTGTGTGTCCTTTGTCTGAACTTTTCTTGACTGGAGAAAATTGGTGGGAGTTTAGAGGTCGACATCTACCGTTTTTACCGGAAGTTATGTTTTCACACACTTCTTAGAGTGACGTGCATTTAGCCAGTGTTGAGAAATATTGTTTTTGTATGTATATGTAGATATTTATCTATAGTGTAACATTGTGAATACACAATAACACTTGGGACTGATACATATAATTGTATTTTGGGGTTTTGGATTGTAAGAAAAAAGAGAAGAATGTTTCTTAACATTTTTATTTTCTAAACCCTTTCTAATCTCATCATTAGAAGGTGGAGGCTATGATGAGAATTGCTGCTACCGAGACTTCCTTTTTTTCTTTTAAGATGACATTGAGAAGAAGAAAAAATCTATAAAAGGAGAATGTTGATAGGCAATCTGCTCAGTTTCATGTCCATAGGCAAGCAGTTACTTGACAAACAACCTCCTTTGCAATGAAAGGGCATTTGCTCTTCTGGATTTCTGGTGAGTCCGCTTATTTCCCTGTTTTTGTTGGACCTTGTTTTTGTTGGACCTTTTAATTTGAGATTTCAAGGATGGTGAAGCAGCTTTTTTGTGCCTTAAGTTAAGATCAAGTTTAAGGCACATACATAATGAAGGAATACCCGTGTGGTATTCATGTTTTTGTTTTTTGCATGTATATATAAAAAATATACATTTTTTGCATGTACATTACCTACAAAAGAGAGGTTTAATTTGTTCATACATCTGATTCTGCTGATTTTTTCCATAGGTCTCTACCTGGCCCAAGCTTCACCATTTGCACTCTGTCCAGCTGGATATTCGATTCAAAATATTGGGGGTGGATGTTATGGTAAGCTCAATTGATTTACCTCGGGGATGAAAAGGTTAACTTTTCTTTAGGTTAGGGGTCTAAAAAGAGACTCACTACGCGGTAATGGTGATGAAATAGATTGCTTGTTTTATTTTTCATTGCAGTCTGATTTAACTTAACTGGAGCAGGTTCAGACATACAATTTTGGGCTGGTTTTACAGACACAAATTAAGCCTAGTCCTGGACTAAAATTCCAACTCAATGTATAAGCTCAATTGAGTTTTTTATTTTGGTCTAGGGCTAGGCTTCATCTGTGCTCGCAAAATCAATCAACCACATTTATTTATAATGCCCTTTTAGCCGGATCGCGTAAGCCTAGCAGAGCGAATGTCTCTTATTGACTGACTGGCTAACCAGCCCTTGTTAAATAGCATAGTGGTTAGAGAGGCGGACTACAGGTCCACTGTTCGACTCCTTTCACAGTCAAAACGCACTGTTTGTTCAGGACAGATGAAAGCTTAGCTAGCTACAACCATCTGTAGATACATAATAGGAAGGCCTACACGATTCTCTCGTCTTTTCACTTGACAAAAAAGTCAGTTATCGTCACCTATATTGATAGATACTGTTTCAGAGTCATTTACGAAATGCTTATTAGCTGTTAAAACAGCCAGTGGCAAAAGAGGATACGTTCAGGATAGACAAAAACATTGCTGGCTACAACCTTCAGTAGCTGTTTTAGGAAGCCTAAAATGACTTTGTTTACTGTTATAACGCGACTATTTCTGGTGGATTTTCAAATTATGTCTTAGGATTTGTTCAGGACAAACAAAAACTATGCAGACTACACAATCATTTTGTCTTTTCACTTGACAAAAAGGTCTGTTATTGTATCAATGTCATTCATGAATGGCTAATAAGCTGTTAAAACGGCCAGTGGCAAAAGGCAAACAGTTCATAGATGCTATTTGTGGTGAAGGTAAACTTAAGAAACATTACTCAGTTGAACACAATGGTTAATGGTGTCTAACGAAATATTCAAACTAGGCGAAATGTTAATGCATGACAAAATTGTATAATGACAAGAGGCTATACCGACACCCAGCAAATGTATATCTCTGTGGCATAGTGGTTAAAGACACAGCCTTTCATGTGGGTGACCCAGGTTCGAATCCCATTTTCAGCCTTCCCATTCATTAATGCAGGACCCATCTTGGTCACAGAGTTGTTGCTCATTGCCTCCTTCAGGGAACTGGTGTTGAGCGTTGTAGATGTACGTTCACTTTCAGTCTCTCATTCGGTATGACTCATTATGGGGATATTTGAACAGTCATTCCAAGCTGGCCTAACAAACACAGAACCAGGCGGCCCACAGACTTGTAGTCAGCATTGCCATTGCGTAATATTCAACTTCTCACCCTCCTCTGACAGCCAACAGCACATTGAGCAAAGCCAGGAGCCGAGACAAACAGGCTGTAAAACATGCCGTACCACAAATTTCCACCACTGTCAATCCTTTATACAGTGCCGACGCTGGAGCCATGAGCACAGCAGTTTTGTGAGAGAATCCCTTAGATTAAGACACTAATGGTTCACACACTAGCCTGAGGAGATGCACAACTTTCAAAAACTTCTACCCCATGGCATGTGTTTCTGGGATTACACCCTCAATGCCCACATACTTTTTTGTGTAATAGAGTTCATTACTAATTTATTATTTAACATATAATACCCCATAGTGAAATATATAATCTTAAACTTGAACGGACACGGGAAGCAGAATTATGATCCTAGACAAGACGCAACAGGCAAAGCTTGTGAGGATTAGTTGGAGAAATGTTGAAGCCAGTGCAGATAACTTGTTTCCAGACACTTCTGTCCTAATTTGCGGAAGGTCTGGTGCCCCTGGGCTTCAGACGTTGGGTCAAACAGAAAATGGAAACAAGCAATCTCCCTGTACAACCCCACCACATGTCTTGTAAGCTGCTGTTTATATTTCCTCTCTATGGCTATTGGATTGACTTCTAAAACCTTCTAAACTGAAATAACGTAGACAACAGAACATTTATTAACGGACCTAAAGTGTACTCTTGGCCAAAGATTACTGTAAATGGCTAGCTAATAGCTTTACAGCCAGAATACTCCTTGATTGCCAGAAAGAAGCCTTTACTGTGCCAATGCCACATAAAAGGTCTGGTTACAATATGCCCGACAACACCTTGACACGCCTTCTTGACACAGCTTCTGGCACACAAGGGAGTGGCGAGACCAAAGTAGAGCTTTATGGTCACCACCATAATCGCTGTGTTTGGAGAGGGGTCAACAAGGCCTATAGTGAAAAGAATACCATCCACACTGTGGTGCATGGTGGTGGCTCACTGATGGGGGTTTTGGGGGTGTGTGAGCTCTAAAGGATCAGGGGAATCTTGTGAAAATGTATGGCAATATGAATGCAGCATGTTATCAGAAAATACTGGCAGATAATTTGCATTCTTCTGCACGAAAGCTGCGCATGGGACGCTCTTGGACTTTCCAGTATGACAATGACCCTTAGCACAAGGCCAAGTTGACCCCAGTGGTTACAGCAGAAAAAGGTGAAGGTTCTGCACCTCTGTAATTTGGTCGCATGTATGGTGCTAATGGATTCAATAGGGGTTGTGTTAATGTCCTCGCGATTCTTCATACTCTTACCAGTTAGCAGTGTCAAAAATCTTAACCTCGAAGAGATTCTGGCAAACCATCCGGCGCCTCAGGAGAGGGAAACAGTGCCCTACCAACGCTGTTTACAGTAGAGGTGGGCAGCTGTTGACATCAACTGAGGATGTCGTCGGGCGGTGGAAGGAGTACTTCGAGGATCTCCTCAATCCCGCTGTCACGTCTTCCATTGAGGAAGCAGAGGATGAGGGCTCAGAGGTGGACTCGTCCATCACCCGGGCTGAAGTCACAGAGGTGGTCAAGAAACTCCTCGGTGGCAAGGCACCGGGGGTGGATGAGATCCGCCCTGAGTACCTCAAGTCTCTGGATGTTGTGGGGCTGTCTTGGTTGACACGCCTGTGCAACATCGCGTGGCGGTCGAGGACAGTGCCTCTGGGATGGCAGACCGGGGTGGTGGTCCCTCTTTTTAAGAAGGGGGACCGGAGGGTGTGTTCCAACTATAGGGGGATCACACTTCTCAGCCTCCCCGGGAAAGTCTATGCCAGGGTTCTGGAGAGGAGAATACAGCCGATAGTAGAACCTCGGATTCAGGAGGAACAGTGTGGTTTTCGTCCGGGCCGTGGAACACTGGACCAGCTCTATACCCTCTACGGGTTGTTGGAGGGTTCATGGGAGTTTGCCCAACCAATCCACATGTGTTTTGTGGATTTGGAGAAGGCATTCGACTGTGTCCCTCGCGGCATCTTGTGGAGGGTGCTTCGGGAATATGGGGTCCTGGGTCCTTTGCTAAGGGCTGTCAGGTCCCTGTACAACCGAAGCAGGAGCTTGGTCTGCATTGGCGGCAGTAAGTCAGACTTGTTCCCAGTGCATGTTGGACTCCGGCAGGGCTGCCCTTTGTCACCGGTTCTGTTTGTAATTTTTATGGACAGAATTTCTAGGCGCAGCCAGGGGCCGGAGGGTGTCAGGTTTAGGGACCACACAATTTCGTCTCTGCTCTTTGCAGATGATGTTGTCGTGTTGGCCCCTTCTAACCAGGACCTTCAGCATGCACTGGGACGGTTTGCAGCCGAGTGTGAAGCGGTGGGGATGAAAATCAGTACCTCCAAATCCGAGGCCATGGTCCTCAGTCGGAAAAGGGTGGCTTGCCCAGTTCAGGTTGGTGGAGAGTGCCTGCCTCAAGTGGAGGAGTTTAAGTATCTAGGGGTCTTGTTCACGAGTGAGGGAAGGATGGAACGGGAGATTGACAGACGGATCGGTGCAGCTTCTGCAGTAATGCAGTCGATGTATTGGTCTGTCGTGGTGAAGAAAGAGCTGAGCCGCAAGGCAAAGCTCTCGATTTACTGGTCAATCTACGTTCCTACTCTCACCTATGGTCATGAGCTTTGGGTCATGACCGAAAGAACAAGATCCCGGATACAGGCGGCCGAAATGAGCTTTCTCCGCAGGGTGGCCGGGCGATCCCTTAGAGATAGGGTGAGAAGCTCGGTCACCCGGGAGGAGCTCAGAGTAGAGCCGCTGCTCCTCCACATCAAGAGGGGTCAGCTGAGGTGGCTTGGGCATCTGTTTCGGATGCCTCCGGAACGCCTTCCTGGGAAGGTGTTCCGGTCCCGTCCCACCGGGAGGAGACCCCGGGGAAGACCTAGGACACGCTGGAGGGACTATGTCTCCCGGCTGGCCTGGGAACACCTCGGTGTCCCCCTGGAAGAGCTAGAGGAAGTGTCTGGGGAAAGGGAAGTCTGGGCATCCCTGCTTAGACTGCTGCCCCCGCGACCCGGCCCCGGATAAGCGGAAGAAGATGGATGGATATTTTTCTTATAAATCAAATATCGGCCACATATGGGATGGATCAAATTTTTCCTGCGTGTATCCCCCTTTTTTTTCTGTTTGGAATGACACAAACATGGAATGATGTGGGTATGTTCTTAGAATAGAATATTCATTGGCCAGCAAGCTCAAACATTCAAGAAGGATTTTCTTGTGTTTAGTAAGTAGCAACATTATTTGAGTATGATTTAACAGAGTTTTTGCCTTCACTTTTCTCATCACATTTTCATCTTCTCTTCACAATTCTCTTCTACCTTCAGACACAGATGAGTGTGCAGCGGACAGAGGTATTTGTGGGAAGTGGGGAATCTGCTGGAATTTAGAGGGAAGCTACATGTGTCAGTGTCCTACTGGTCTCACTACCAGTGGCAGCAATCAAACTCAGTGTCCAGGTGAGAGGAGGTTTTTCTCCAAACTTAGCCTTGGAATGAGTCAAATGGACTTCTCACTTCTTTTTTACTTTTACTTATTTTTTTCTCAAAGTCTCAGCTTGGGGGTGATCTGTTCAAAGTATATTCCATTGCTGTACTCAGGGGCGCAGGTTTCATTATACATGAGTGGGACATGTCCCCTCCACTTATTATAAGAAAAGCTCACCCTCTTTAGAATGTTGCAATGGCAGTACGGCAAGCAATTGCGTAATTCGAATGAGATTGGCTTTAGGACCACACTTTGCTTTGAGGTAGGTGCTGGTTAGGTCTGGTTATGGTTGTAGAGGCTACCGTTGCTACTAGCAACTGTGATCTCTGGCTCTTGAAAGTTTGGTAACCTAGCTGGCTACCTCTAGCTAATGACCTCTCCCTTAACATATATATGAGGTAGATATTTAGCTTATTAGAGTGTTTTTCTAAAAGCGGTAAGGTGTAGTTAGGCTAACGTTATATATGAATGATAGTTGGAAAATATACAGCTACGGAAAAAATTAAGAGACCACTGCACCTTTTTCTTTGAAAAGGAAGGTTTTGAGGGAGGAACAGAAGCGTTCAATTTGCAGTGGTCTCTTCTTTTTCTGCTTTATTGGAAAGGAAAGAAAAAGGTGCAGTGGTCTCTTAATTTTTTCCGTAGCTGTGTATTAGCTTGCTAGCTAACATTATTTCGTTATCTAGCAAGCAGTCTACATTACAACTAGGTTCACCTCACTCACAGCTAGCACCAGTATGACACCAGCCAAGAAAACACTTGGTGGCCGTGAGAAGGTCCTTGTCATAGCTGGATCAGACAGCCAGGGTGAAAAGGTCAACCGTGGAGCGGAGGTGAAATGTTGTCTTTAAAGGTGGATAATGTAAATAAAATGTGTTATGTTATGTGTAGCCCATATGTTGAATGTTCATATTTATTAGCAGAACCAGAAGGATGTTGAGTCAACCAGTGTAGTAATGCAAGAGTGTGGTGGAGCTTGGGAGGTTAGGTTGTGAAATTCAAATACAGTACTGGCCGTGGGTGGGGGGCCCGTGTTTGATTACCTTGTAATTGTAATTTTTAATGTGTGTTTGTATATGTGGTTATCACAGTCAGACCTCAGGATCAGAATTTCATGCCTATATAGCGCAATTTTTCATCCCATGGGGGTCCATGTAAGGACAACTTGCACCTCGGCCTTGTGTCACCACGCTACGCCAGTGTTTGTCCCCCTCACATTTGAAATCAAACCTACGCCCCTGGCTTTACTAACTGTCTGCTTGAGACAGATGATCTTGGGGTTGACACCATCTGTTGAAACGTCTTCACAGCCGACCAGTTACCGGTTTTGCAACCTCGATGACAGACCTGATACTATACATGTTTGTGGAGTTTTGAGTTGTAACTGATATTATTTGGATTCATGTCTTTCCTTTAGATGTAAATTGTGACCAATATATAACTCAGAGCATACCTGAGCAGGTAAATTCTTTTTTTATGTTATTATTTGGGTACTTCTCATCTTGAGGTATTGAAATGATTTACCATTTGATCCTCTCAGTAACACCTGGTGTACTCTCTCTCCCTTTCTTAGACTTTACCAGGTTTTAATAGCATCATATCAGTCCTGAGAGACAACTGTTTGATGTTAAATAAATCTGGGATGACTGTAGCTACAAATGAGACTTTCACAGTAAGTTACAGTAAGCCCCCTGAGGTACATACACATACAACCAAGCACTCTGTATATGAAATGACTTGGCACTGTTCTCTGTGAAGGTCCTGACCAATGTGACAGATAGTCTTCAACTCCTGTTCAGTGGTGTTTGTGGTAGCAGTGAAGTGACTACTTTACTTAAAGCAACTGAAAACCTTATCAGACTGATGTCCCCACTGCTAAGAGACAACGTGAGCAGAATCAATACAAGCCACACAGGTAGCACACATTTAAGGATGGTACACCTTGCAGGCCACTGACTTTGTAATTTTTAATTGTTGTGATTTTTAGTCACTATAGATTTTTGTGCCTTTGTTGACAAAACAGAGATAGAGATTGTGGTTATTAGGGAAAAGACGCCACCTCAAGGACCAGTCAAACTGACCAATGAAAATATCCAACTTGACACCACCTGGGAGACAGTGATTGGAAAGAACTACCCAGGTACAGACCCACTCAGCTCTGTAGCATTAGGCTTCTTAAAAAAACAATGTAACTGAGTTTCTGAGTGTATTTACTGACATTTTCTATGAGGCTGTTTAGTTTCTTGTATGATTTTGTGGAGGCTGTTGTATTTTGTGCCGTATATTCTGTGGGGTTAAAGTGAGGAATGTCTGCTTTAATTTGAGTGTGTTTTTATTCTTTGCACATAGCATTTGTTGCGTGAAACCATCTGAGGTAACAGTTTTCCTACAGTAGTGTCTACGGCTACTCATGTCTTGCAGTGTGTATTGGATTGGAAGGACTGATGACATAGGACGTTTTTCCTTCCAACTCCATCCAATCTTGTAACCCGTATTTCAGGTGTAAAGGGAAGTTCAGTGAAAGATTCTGGAATTTTGCAACAGTACCAGAAATAGTTTTGACAAAACTTCCTTAACCACATTCTTTGTGGTTTCTTTCATCAGACTCAATGAAATAATGATCTGTATGGCTTCATTGAAACAAGCAGCTGAACTAACCATTGGCACGTCTTATCCCACTCTCCCCTTAAGGATATGTTTTACTTTATTATTGAATGGTTTTTCTTTCATATTGTTTGTGTTTTTGTATGTTTTATTTGTTTTGTACTATGTTGGTTGCAGGGTTTGGTTTTGCCGTTCTGCTTAGCTACAAGAGTCTGCAGATTTTGACAAACATCTCTGACAAGCTCTCCTCCAGAGTGGTGACTGTATCAGTTAGCAATCCTAACATTACAAACCTGTCTGAACCTATCATTCTCACCTTCAAACACTTGACGGTAACTACTTTGTCTCTATAAACCTGTTAAATAAAGCATTTTACAATTTTTGGTTTCTTGCTGTCGTGCAAAAACAATCCCTGATGGTTGTATATTCAAAGCCACTTTCTTTCAAACTTGAAATTTCCTTTGTTTTGGTGATACAGTATAATAAAGTTCCAGAATGCATTTTTCATTTATTTTTGACTAGGTTGTTCCTCAAAATGTCTCAAATGTCTTTTTTTGCTGATTATTTACAAACTCGCACAGTCCCCTAGCCATTATTTTTTGGAAATGTAGCAATGTTATTGGGATCGTATTTTGTATTTGTCAGCAGTGCGTTCAGAGGCATGGAGTAAGAACGCTGCACCTCCGTACATTTAAATGCACTGTTAAAAGGACAGTTTGAAGAGAAGCTCCTAGTCTAGGTGTGAAAAATAAGCATAACTATCCCTTTAATCGTATTATTTTAAATATTATTTGGCATTAAATACATTATTTTAACACGCAGGCATTGAGTTGACCCAAGCTGTACATGAAATCATGAGTTTCTTCTCTGTGTCCAGCTCAGTGACCAGAACGCCACCTGTGTTTATTGGTCGGAGGTTGGAGGGGGGGCGTGGTCAAGCCAAGGCTGCACCTTAGTGGTGTCTAACTCTACCCACACTGTGTGCTCCTGCACCCATCTCAGCAGCTTCGCCCTGCTCAGTGAAATGCAAAAGATGAAGGTGATGCACTAGAGCAGTATAGAACTACTAAGAGGAAAACAAGATCTGTGACTGAAACATTGTTGCCTACGACTATAATTTAAGTGTTTCATGCTTCGTGATAGTTCTGTGATGTTTTAGGTTTTTAAAACGCTGTGTTCTATGTGCGTTTCATTTCAGGACCTATGTTTTTTTTCAAGATTATGTGAGTTCAGTATGCATTTTTAGATTCTGTTTAATTTTTTCCATTTCTTATTTACAGGAAGACGGAAAGATATCATTGGTGATGTCGGTTTGCGTTTCCGTGGCATTTGCCTTGATGGTCCTATCCCTGCTCACTGCCCTGTGGTGTCGCTTTATGAGCAAAAAGCACAATGGAGGCCGCCAGCGGCTACAGCGATCCAACCTCAAAAGCACGTCAAATATAGACAGCAGGGATTTCTAAAATCTCTTTGCATTGTGTTTTTTAGGTAATCCCACTTTTTCAATCACTGGTAAAATAGCTCTTTAGACTGAAAGAACTATTAGAAAATAGGAATGATTCTGTTTCAGAAAAGAATAAAGGTTTCTAGCACATTACATGATAAAAAAAAAATCATTAATTGTTTGATTGTTGTTTTTATAGTATTTGAGATCATTGAGACATTATTACATACATTTTAAAATATACACATTTTAAGAACATAGTCTATATAACATAGGTGGCTTATGTTAGGCAGTCTGATGACCTGGGCTGATGTATTACAGATTCATAGAAGACTTGAAGAGAAATAAAGCCAAACTGAACAACTTTAGTTAGAGGATGTACAGTACCTTTGGAAAGTATTCACTTTATCTACATTTTGTTTTGTTACACACCTAAATTATTATTGATTATTATATATATATACACTCACCTAAAGGATTATTAGCAACACCTGTTCAATTTCTCATTAATGCAATTATCTAATCAACCAATCACATGGCGGTTGCTTCAAGGCATTTAGGGGTGTGGTCCTGGTGAAGACAATCTGAACTCCAAACTGAATGTCAGAATGGGAAAGAAAGGTGATTTAAGCAATTTTGAGCGTGGCATGGTTGTTGGTGCCAGACGGGCTGGTCTGAGTATTTCACAATCTGCTCAGTTACTGGGATTTTCACGCACAACCATTTCTAGGGTTTACAAAGAAAAGGAGAAGAAATCCAGTATGCGGCAGTCCTGTGGGCGAAAATGCCTTGTTGATGCTAGAGAGACAGATAGCAATTTAAACATGATTTTCAGTGCCTTCCAGAATTAACAAAATTATCACTCTGATGATTATTGGATGTTGAAATATGAGGAACTACAGCTGTGAAAAAGTTTGTTCATCAGGTTGTTCTTACACGTAAAATATCATATTAATCTAACATTTAATGTAGTAAAAACATTTTAAGAAAGAAAATTGTCATCAAGAAATGATTATTTTATTCCGAAATAAGTGTGGCACAATTATTTGCACCCATACAAAATCTTATGAACAAAACTTGAATTAATGTATATTCCAGTCGAGACTTGATTTTAAGTTATTCTGATTCTTTGGACATCTTAACTGGTCATCATCCATGCCATCCTGTTTCGCTGGGGGTTTCAATATAAGGTGAAACATAGGCTTAACTCCACAAATCAAGCAATGGCTATAAAAAGAAAGCTTGCCTGATTGTACCGATCTCAACAACTAGGACAATTAAGAAATGTTAACCAACGGATACTGTGATGAATCTGCTTGGTCCTCCCCTTGTCAATCGTCAACCCTACCGTTGTCAATTGTCAGCCCTCCAGTGAAACATCGGCAATCCCCTAAGTAAAGTATCAATCAAAAGTATACGATTTTTCCCAGCGAATAAAACGAGCAGAAAAACTGGAGCTGTTATCACATGGACTCAATACAGAAGAGGTGATAGTTATGTTGTTGCGCTTTCATAATCTCAAAATGATTATAGATTCATGATTTTCAGTTAAGCCGTTCTACTAAAGAATTGACTACGCCACTGAATCTAGCTAAGCAAGTATACAACAGTATTTCAATAAAGGTGACATTTTGTGATTATGAAAACGCAAAAACATAATTTTCAAATTGATCTTAGCTTAGACAAGCTAGCACCTCTTCTGTATTGAGTCCATGTGATAATAGTTCCAGTTTTTCTGCTTGTTTTATTCCCTGGGGAAAATCGTATACTTTTGACTGAGACTTTACTAGGGGGATTGCAGATTTTTGACTGAAGGAGGCCCTACGGTAGGATTGATGATTGACAAGGGGAGGGTTGAAGCTTAAACGGGTGATGTTTGACAAGGGGAGAGCGGATACTTGACCAGGGGTGACGTTTGACCGGGGGAGGGCGGATTACCGAGGAGGAGGAAGAACAAAGTTTTTGGGGAGGAATGATAATGTTCCTAATATGGATGCTGTATGGGCTATCCCTGACCTGGGTCATCACGAACGGCCACCAGATAGAAGTTAGGAAGACATTGATTAAATTCCAACGTTTTGTTCTTCTAACATCACACGTTGATTATAATGGCGCAAATCTTGATTATGATGGTGCATAGCGATAGTGCTACTGATCCCAAATTAGCGATGTTGACATGTTGGCTCCCCAAGAAATCTGACAGTGTAGTGACACCGAATATAATATCTGTTTCAGGTATATGTGGCCCTCCCAGCTGACAGAGAAGGAAAGGTGCAGGATAGTGAGAAAAGAAAGATATATGAATGCACTCGATCATGATTAAGAAATGGTACACTTGAACATAATGGCTAAATGCTTTTGCTTCACTATATTTGTAGCTTATTAGGCAGTATGTACCCTTCAGAAAATTATTTTTAAACTAATTGATTTACTCTACTGAAAGGGGCAGCCAGTGTCTTTGGACGTGGCTGTTCCATTCATCAAGAAAGAAAGAAAGAAGGTATGTTAAAATGTTGCCAGAATGGCTTTGAAGGACAATAAGGTCACAAAATAGATGTTGGGGCCTCAACGAGTCTCTGCCTTGGGCCCAGCCGGCGATCGTACACTGTTTAACAGGGGGGCAGAGCAACCGATGTAGCCACAAATCTGGGGTTGGTGCTAGCGAAGTGTAAAATAGAAAACGGTTGGCTGAAACACTGACTGCTGAAGATCGACAGATTCCATCCTAGCTGGAGTGGTGCTCTTCTTTTATCTAGGAATATTGACAGAATATTGCACTAAATGAAGCCTCACGTCCTGGCTACACTAGTGATCATATCCCAAATGCATCCCGAAAAAGGAGGGGGTGTTGCTTATATTTATGAAAGTAAATAATTGTACTCTGAAACACATCACTGGTTTTCATTCTTTTGAAGTTTGACTCATGAAAGCTAACCAGGCCGATAAATCGTTTTACATAGCTACTATTTACAGGCTCCCCGGGCCATACGCAATGTTCCTCAATGAGTTTCTGATAGTAGTTTTTTTGATTATATTGATGAATGATTTTTCGTATCAAAATAATCTTGAGAAATTCATCAGTGAAGAACATTTTACTATGATAAAACAATGCAATGCAGGGCCAACCCAGATGGATTTTTAATTGACAGACCCAATGGGGGGTCAACATTGAAGTGCCAGCACCTCAATACACTGTAAATATTTTAAATAAATCCAAAGAAATCATTGATACTGTCCAAATACTTGGATGAGGTCAAAAGCAATTCAAAGAGCAATGTGCATGTTAGAGTAACACGGAAAAAGGAAGGAAACACTGGGCAGAATGATAATGTTCCTAATATGGATGCTGCAGTACAGAGAAAATGACGTGTGTCTATAATAACAGTTGTTGCTTAACGGCTGCGGCTTCTGCTTGTGTCATAAACATGAATAGCTACGGCTACAGCTATTACTAACTGAATCACTGACAGTCACATAAGAAAGGGCTATCCCTGACCTGGGTCATCACGAACGGCCACCAGATAGAGGTTAGGAAGACATTGATTAAATTCCAACGTTTTGTTCTTCTAACATTGTGAGGGAATTTCTACAAAATGCTTATAATCCCACGTATTATGAATATATCATTATGTAGGTTGAAGGTTAAGTTTGTGAAATATTTTATAATCCCACGTGTCACGAATATATCATTATGCATGGTAAAGTTTAAGCCTGTGAAACATTAAGAAATATTACTTATGTGAAGCCCAGACACACCGGCAGCGACTCCCTACATGATCTAGTCCACCCACACGCGCAGCTGAACAGTGAGCCGAGCCCTTATCATGATATGTGCACATGTGTGCATATTGACCCAGGGGTCACCACAGAAAGACTCCCTAATATGATAAGTACTGTACATGTCCTGTACACGGACAGCCGCAAACCTGAAAATGTATGACTATGATAAGTTCTGTACATGTCCTGTACACGGACAGCCGCAAACCTGAACATGTATGACTGTGATAAGTTCATTGGAGGGGTGACCCAAAAATGAACTATAAAGTTGTCAAGAGTAAGCACATTTTAATTAAGAACATGCAGAAAGAACTAGAGAACAAGGGAAAGGGCCCCACCTCAGGGGACTCTCCAAAGATGGTGAGATGGCGTTCTGAGTAGAAGTTTTTGTATATAAGCCACGGTCCTGAGCTCAGTAGTTAGGGGGTGTATCTGTAGAAGGACCTGGCTTTAATGTCTGTCATTCTTGTATGATCTTTCATTAAAGTCTATTGGATTCACAAGTTTCTGAGTTGACGTGCTCTTTGTTTTAGTCGTTGTGGACGTGAGTTTTCCACAACATAATCACAAGTTGATTATAATGACGCAAATCTTGATTATGATGGTGCATAGCGATAGTGCTACTGATCCCAAATTAGCGATGTTGACATGTTGGCTCCCCAAGAAATCTGACAGTGTAGTGACACCGAATATAATATCTGTTTCAGGTATATGTGGCCCTCCCAGCTGACAGAGAAGGAAAGGTGCAGGATAGTGAGAAAAGAAAGATATATGAATGCACTCGATCATGATTAAGAAATGGTACACTTGAACATAATGGCTAAATGCTTTTGCTCCACTATATTTGTAGCTTATTAGGCAGTTTGTACCCTTCAGAAAATAATTTTTAAACTAATTGATTTACTCTACTGAAAGGGGCAGCCAGTGTCTTTGGACGTGGCTGTTCCATTCATCAAGAAAGAAAGAAAGAAGGTATGTTCAAAATGTTGCCGGTATGGCTTTGAAGGACAATAAGGACACAAAATAGATGTTGGGGCCTCAACGAGTCTCTGCCTTGGGCCCAGCCGGCGATCGTACACTGTTTAACAGGGGGGCAGAGCCACCGATGTAGCCACAAATCTGGGGTTGGTGCTAGCGAAGTGTAAAATAGAAAACGGTTGGCTGAAACACTGACTGCTGAAGATCGACAGATTCCATCCTAGCTGGAGTGGTGCTCTTCTTTTATCTAGGAATATTGACAGAATATTGCACTAAATGAAGCCTCACGTCCTGGCTACACTAGTGATCATATCCCAAATGCATCCCGAAAAAGGAGGGGGTGTTGCTTATATTTATGAAAGTAAATAATTGTACTCTTAAACACATCACTGGTTTTCATTCTTTTGAAGTTTGACTCATGAAAGCTAACCAGGCCGATAAATTGTTTTACATAGCTACTATTTACAGGCTCCCCGGGCCATACGCAATGTTCCTCAATGAGTTTCCAGAATTCTTGTCTAATCTTCTAGTCATTGCTGATAGTTTTCTTATTTTTGGCAATTTCAATATTCATATGGAAAGTCCAGTGGCCCTCTTCAAAAAGCCTTTGATGCCATAATTGACTCAATGGGTTTTGTCCAACATGTCTCAGGTCCAAAGCACTGCCACAATCATACTGTAACGTGGTGGTTGATGTGGAGGAACCAGGAACAGGCAGACTTGCACTTAAACGAACACGGAATGCTAAAATGAACTATTTTTTGCTCCTTGGAGTTTAAGGCCGGGTGTTTTGTAAAAGCACTTGGTGATACCTGTTGATGTAAAAAGGGCTTTATAAATACATTTTATTGATTGATTGAATGCTCAGGTAGGTGGTACGTGTCAAAGTAACATTCACATGAATGGCAGGACGCAATCTCCTGCATCCGCTGGCTTGCTATCTTCCCACAGTGCATCCTGGTGCCATGTGTTCTCCAGGTATGTGATGCACATGCACCCGGCCATCCACATGATGTAAAAGGAAACGTGATTCATCAGACCAGGCCACCTTCTTCCATTGCTCTGTGGTCCAGTTCTGTTCTCATGTACCCATTGTAGGTGCTTTTGGCAGTGGGCAGAGGTCAGCATGGGCACCCTGACTGGTCTGCGGCTATGCAACCCCATACGCAACAAACTGCGATGAACTGTGTGTTCTGACACCTTTTTATCAGTACCAGCATTTTTCAGCAATTTGAGCTACATTAGCTCATCTGTTGGATCGGACCACATGGGCCAGCCTTTGCTCCCCACGTGCATCAATGAGCCTTGGCCGTCCTTACCCTGTCGCTGGTTCCACTTTGGTACTGACCACTGCAGACCAGGAACACCCCACAAGGGCTGCAGTTTTGGAGATGCTCTGACCCAGTCGTCTAACCATCAGAATTTGTCCCTTTTCAAAGTTGCTCAGATCATTACACTTTCCCATTTTTCCTGCTTCTAACACATCGACTTTGAGGACAGAATGTTCAATTGCTGCCTAATATATCCTACCCACTAACAGGTGCCATGATGACAAGATTATCAGTGTTATTATGCTGTTTGCAGTTGCTGAAATCTGGCAACCCTGGCGCTGGCAGCAACAATGGGTCTCGCTCAGACAGATGACAGACGAAACTGGCTAGCTACATGTGAGAGACTGAAAATGAGCATTAAAGAAACAGTAAAGAAACATTTGGGGAAGAGAAAGAGCATAGTGGTACAGAAAGAGAAGAGGTTAGTTGTTTACTACTGTTAATCATTGTTTTGTTGATAATAAATCCCTAAATAATTTATCTAATCCACTGAAGTGGGACAATTAATGTTTGCTGGTCTGTGTTTTCAGTCCAGATGTGTTTTTTTAGATTAATAAGCTGATTAATTAACTACACTAGGCATTCACTTTTTAGTAAACCTCAAATGCAATTAATTCATACTGTTATTTATTTTTTTCATTATATTGATGAATGATTTGTCATATCAAAATAATCATGAGAAATTCATCAGTGAAGAAAATTTTACAATGATAAAACAATGCAATGCAGGGCCAACCCAGATGGATTTTTAATTGACAGACCCAATGGGGGGTCAACATTGAAGTGCCAGCACCTCAATACACTGTAAATATTTTAAATAAATCCAAAGAAAACATTGATACTGTCCAAATACTTTGGGACCTCACAGGTCCCTGGATGAGGTCAAAAGCAGTTCAAAGAGCAATGTGCATTTTAGAGTAACACGGAAAAGGGAAGGAAACACTGGGCAGATTGAAGGATTACCTTTATAAGTGGTGGTGTACTGGCGCATGCAACATTTCATAATACATCAACTCAGAAAATACATATGTTGATTGCTGCTTTTGAAGTAAAATGAGATCCATTATATTTCTCCAGGTTCTGGGTAAGTCCAAATTCAACTTTGTTTCCTAGTAGAGAACTGCTGACTGTATGTGAGATGAGAGTATGTCCAGGGCAATGTGGGCATGAGTGTGTGCACTTGTGTGTACAGTGCTCATAAGTTTGCATACCCTGGAAGAAATTGTGACATTTTGGCATTGATTTAGAAAATATGACTGATCATGCAAAAAAAAAAAAGTATTCTACTTAAGGATAGTGATCATATGAAGCCATTTATTATGACATAGTTGTTTGGCTCCTTTTTAAATCATAATGATAACAGAAATCACCCAAATGGCCCAGATCAAAAGTTTCCATACCATAAAATATTTGGCCTTGTTACAGTATAAATAGTGAATGTGTTTGTTAGCTCTCACATGGATGCAATGAGCAGGCTAACCTCAGGAAAAATACAGGCTGCTCTAGAAAAGGACGGTGGGGTTGTTTCAAGGAGCACAATATGATGATATTTAAACGAAAATGAGCTGCATGGTTGAGTTGCCAGAAAGAACCCTTTACTGCGCCAATGCCACAAAAAAAGCTTGGTTACAATATGTCCACCAACACCTTGACACGCCTCAGCTTCTGGCACACTGTCATTTGGAGTGATGAGACCAAAATAGAGCTTTATGCTCACAACCATAAGCGTTATGTTTAGAGAGGGGTCAACAAGGCCTATAGTGAACAGAATACCATCCCCACTGTGAAGCGTGGTGGTGGCTCACTAATGTTTTGGGGGTGTGTGAGCTCTAAAGGTACAGGGAATCTTGTGAAAATTGATGGCAAGATGAATGCAGCATATTATCAGAAAATCCTGGCTGATAATTTGCATTCTTCTGCACGAAAGCTGCGCATGGGGCGCTCTTGGACTTTCCAGCACATCAATGACCCTAAGCACAAGGCCAAGTTGACCCTCCAGTGGTTACAGAAGAAAAAGGTGAAGATTCTGGAGCGGCCATCACACTCTCCTGACCTTAATATCATCGAGCCAAAAGATGTGTGTTCTGCCTGCTCACTCATGTTTTCTTTACAAATGGTACATATATAACCGATTCTACAAGGGTATGCAAACTTCTGAGCACAGCTGTATGTATTTAGATTTGTCACTCATCTGAATATATATCTCAGTAAGGTTTTTCCAATAATTTGTCAGTCTGTATTCATAAAAACATGTTCATCTGTCTTATAGACTTTCTTTTTTACTGCAGGTCACCTTGGCCTACCTTTGGAAGTGTTTGATTGTGGACCAGGGTATTTGAAAGTTGGGGGAGTTTGTTCTGGTAAGATGATTAATCACAATGGAGTCCAGATATCAGAATATATCGGCTATAATGCTGCCATGTATCTGTGTTACTTTTGTCTCATATAATTTCATACTGAATTAGAAAACTAAAGCCTCATATTATACTAATCACTGTTTACAAACTAGTATAATATTTTACTTACTTATTACTATTGTTTGTGTATCTGTTTCCTGTTGATCAAGATGTGTGTGTGGAAAATGATGTATTTGTATAATATAGTATGTGATGGCTATGCTTTTCAGCAGCAGGGACTAGGGGTTGTGTCAGGATACAAAAGAAGCATGGAGCCAAGCCTCAATATAAAACTGAGAAAAACCTACAGAAAACCAAACACTGAGATACAGTTTTACTTTTCATCTTGATAATGAAACAAATATTAATGCCAAACACACATCATGATTGCTTTCTAAGAAATGTTGAATATTCTGTAGTGGTGCAATTTCGGGTCTTGCCCTAAATTTGCTTTAAAAATATCTAAATCAAATTCAAACATGATGCATCTTATGTTGTAAAACAATTGAATAAATTGGAAGCTTGTAAAAATTGGAATAAACAAGACATACCTTAGAGGGACATGCTGTATGTTGCTCAAGAGGTTGCGAGCACCACTTCCTTTAAAGATAAACGAACAACAATTTGACTCTGTCAGATGTAGATGAATGTTTGACTGGGATGATCTGTGGCGAGAGGAGAGAATGCTCCAATGTGATTGGAAGCTACACGTGTCAGTGTCTATCAGGATTTACTGACTATGGCAACCAAAAAGCTAAGTGTCAAGGTGAGATTCACCTGATGATTATATTTTGATACATTGTTGGGTTCATGTATTTGAGTATTGTGATTACAAAAGAAACTTAGGCTTACATTGACATCCAATGCTGCTTACTGACGATCTTTAAGTTCTCTATGTTGAACTCAGCCCAGTCGATCAATTTTAACAATTATAATGACTTGGCTGAAACACTGAGGGGTGGTGTAATGTGGGATAGAACTGAGAACATCTGTTTTTATTTGCTTGACTTCAGAGCTGAATTGTGACCAGTATGAAAAATCGAGTACATCTGGACAGGTGAATTCCTTATAATGACCAATCTCTTAGAGGATTTTTTTCTCCATTGCCTCTATTGCCCTTGTACACCTCTTACTCACCAAGTCTTTCTCTCTCAGAGTCTACCAGGTTTTAACCGTATTCTATCTCTTATGAGAAGAAACTGTATGACGTTGACTAAAACCGGACCTCTTGGAATGAGTGGGAATCTTGATCCTGAGAAGCTTTTGACAGTAAGTCCCTAACTTAAAGTACTGAACCCATACACACAAATATACACCCAACCTTGTCTGCTGTCTCTCTAAAGGAACTGGTTGTCTTCACCGATGAGTTTCAACTGGATACTGATAGTCACCATGGTAACAGCATGAACATGACTGGGATCCTGAGGACAGTGGAATTATCTGTTGGACAGATTGCCCCACAGCTGAGACAGAATGTGAGCAGAGAAGAGAATAATAACACAGGTAACATTCAGTGGATGTGAAAGGAAAATGCAGCTTTTGGGGAAATGAATAAGAATTGCAACTTTTCACCTTCAATAATATCTTGTAACCAACAATTTTTAGGTGAATATTAAATGGATAATTTCTCAAAAATATATAAAACGCTGTCAATGACTTTTGTATAGGTGTGCATAACCGTCCCCTAATACTTTGTCTAAGCACTTTTTGCTTAGATTAAAACAGTAAGTCCATTATTTTCACTCATGCTTTGTCTTGATTTCAGCCATTACATAAACAATAGTTGCATCCCCAGTGTTTGAAAGCCAACAGCCCTTCAGGCTTCCCCTTGACCCTCACATCCACCCTTCAGGCTTCCCCTTGACCCTCACATCCACCCTTCAGGCTTCCCCTTGACCCTCACATCCACCCTTCAGGCTTCCCCTTGACCCTCACATCCACCCTTCAGGCTTCCCCTTGACCCTCACATCCACCCTTCAGGCTTCCCCTTGACCCTCACATCCACCCTTCAGGCTTCCCCTTGACCCTCACATCCACCCTTCAGGCTTCCCCTTGACCCTCACATCCACCCTTCAGGCTTCCCCTTGACCCTCACATCCACCCTTCAGGCTTCCCCTTGACCCTCACATCCACCCTTCAGGCTTCCCCTTGACCCTCACATCCACCCTTCAGGCTTCCACTTCCAGTTCACCTCAATTTCTGCTGTCTTTTTTGTGTGGAGGTTGGATGCATATGCACACACACAACTGATTATGACATTATTTGCGTTGGTTCAGTTGTGGTGTGTTCATGGCCCAGTGTTGGTTTTTATCTCCATGTTGCAAGCCAGAGGTGAAGGTTGTGGTGAAGAGGGAAATAACTCCACCCCAAGGAGCAGTCAGACTGACCAATGAGAACAGCCAACTTGACACCACCTGGGAGACTGTGATTGGAGAGGAGTACCTAGGTACAGTCACACTCAGCTCAGTAGCATTACAGGGAGGCAGTGACCTGGCGGTGTGCTGCGAGGACAACAAACTGTGGACTACAGGAGTTTAACGGAGGGGCACACCTATTGTTATTCTTATCATTTTGTATAAATTCCTTGTCATTCGTTATTGTTTTCGGGAAATTCTTTTTCAAAAATGTCTCTTAAGTATTTAAATGTTGGTTTTCTGCTGTTTATTACGAAGCATGTGACAAATACCTTAATTTGATTATGCTATATGATTTGTGCATGTTTCTTAATGTGTTGTTAGCAGAGCTCATGATCTATAGTTTAAGAGTTCTGTTTGATTATGTATTTTGTCGTTCCCAGGGTATGGGTTTGCCAGTCTGTTCAGCTACAAAAGACTGGGGAATCTGACCGACAATTCTGAGCAGCAGTTACAGTCTGAAGTAGTGACAGTAATCACTAGCAATCCTAACACAGGAAAACTGCCCCAACCTGTCAGTCTCACCTTCACTCATCTACAGGTAGCACTTGTATCTTCCTTGATTATGTGACAGTGCGATAAAAGTTTACTTTTAGACATTAGAATACATTTTAAACTGTTGTTATGATAGGATCTTTATTCTTTAGACTTATAAATTTACCAATGTCAAAGACATCTAGACTAATGTGTTGTTCATATAGCCCACTTATGTAGTGTAAATGATGTCTTTGTTTTCCTAGGCTAGTGATATGAAAACCACCTGTGTTTATTGGTCAGAGGTTGGAGGGGGGGGCGTGGTCAAGCCAAGGCTGCACCTCTGTGGGGTCTAACTCCACCCACACTGTGTGCTCCTGCGCCCATCTCAGCAGCTTCGCCCTGCTCAGTGAAACACAAAAGATGAAGGTGATGCACCAGAACAATATAGAGCTTAGGTCTTCAACCCTCTACTGGGGACCCCCCAGCCATCTCACAGTTCAGTTTTTGCCCTGAACTAGCTCACCTGATTCAACAGGTAATGAGGCTTGTTATTTAGTTAATAAGTTGATTCAGGTGTGCTAGCTCTGGGATACATCAAATAAAAAGATTAAGAGGAAAACAAGATGTGTAACTGAAACATTGTTCTCTTTGACTTGTTGAATATGTGTTTTTTGCTTGCTGATTGTTCTCTGTTCTTTTTATATTTGTCAAGAATATGTGAGTTTAGTATGCATTTTTAGACAGATCTGTTTGATTCGTTTTTTTCCTGATTTGACAGGACGGGGGAAAGCTATCAGTGATGATGTTGGTGTGCGTTTCCATGGCATTTGTGTTTGTGGTCCTATCCCTGCTCACTGCCATGTGGTGTCGCTTTTTCAGCAAAAAACACAATGGAAGCAGCCAGCGGCTACAGCAATCCTACCCCTAAAGCACTTCAAATGTATACAGTTGTCCATCTCAAATGTAACTTAAAAGCAGTTCAGAGAGCAACGTGCATAGTAGGATAAAAGATCAGGCTACATAGTAGCAAGGGGGTAATGAGTGAGATTGACCTGAACCGTGGCAGGAGTCTTTTGGAGAGATGGTGACAAGGTTTATAAAGGGTCAGAGATTATCTATTTTATTACATTTAAAAAAAAATTTACTTAAAGGACCAATAAGCTAACTGAATTGAAATTTTACTGAAAACCCTAAAGAGGCATTGTGCAGATTTCTGCCTCTATAGTTTACAAGACTGAATTTGGACAATAACACAACTTGACCACTCTTCCCTTATTGATCAAAACCAGAGTAGTAGTAGCTAGTCCAGGTTGGTTTAGTGTGAGTGTCTAAAGTGAATATGAGAGACTACATATCAAACTAATCGAAGAACCAGTGAGACTGTTTGAACTGGGAATATCTCAGGCACTCTAAAGAAAATTTGAGCCATTAACTAAAAACCTGATCTTCAGATGTATTTTGATCATTTATGCTTGTATTTATGTTAGTAGTACAGTAAGAATCATACATATGACCCCTTTAACTGTATCAGTAATTTTTTTTTAAATGTGAGTGGAACACTTTAAAGGAATATGTGAACTTTAATTTTAAACCTCTCAAGTTAGGAGCTGCCTTTGATGTCACCCATGAATGGACTGTATGCACAATACCAGTTCACATGTAGAGTTCCAGACAAACGTTTGGACACACTTGCCTACTCACTTGAATGGGTGTGTCCAAACCTTTGACTGGTACTGTATGTAAATGCTAATGTCAAAATAACAGAAAATCATAGATATGTATGTATTAGTACTGATCATGAGGATTGTAATATTCAAGTGAAATTAATATAATGTAGATTTCCATATAAATGTATACAGGCTTTCATAGTAAACATTGTGCTTTGAGCTTATCATTCACTTGTCATGTGTATTACATAACTCATGTGGAAAAGAGCAACTTAAAAGATGGTTCATCTAAAAATCATATTTGGGTGAAATACCCCCTACCGTGTGTAAAGGTCCATATTTTCATAATCCACAATAAACCATTGTTTACTTCTACCTCAGCCCAGAGTTAGCTTTAGTATAATAGAAATTCATAAATATCTCTTTAACACTTTATCTCCATTCCCCTGTGGGTGATTGAGCAACTGATTATGTGAGAGAGTAAGGAAACAGCAGGCAGATCAAATGATTAATTCTTACAACGATAAGTGATGTGTAAGAACATGCAACATTTCACTATACATCAACTCAGAAAGACACATTTCTGAACGCCTTGGCTTACCTGAAAACGTGAGCTCGCAGATTAAAACGCTTGGTTCCAGCAAAGATTACTTCTGAAAAAGCATGGGATATTTTCTATTCTTTCTGGTTCTGGGTCAGTCTATTTTCAACTTTTTGTCTAGTAGAAGATTATTGACTGTATGAATGTGTCTAGGGGAACGTGGGCATGAGTGTGTTTGTATAAAAGCATTATTTAAAGTTTCTGTTTTACAGTGGATATAAAAAGTCTACACACCCCTGTTAAAATGCCAGGTTCTTGTGATGTAAAAGAACGAAGATAAATCATGTCAGAAATGTTGCCACCGTTAATGTGACCTATAACGTGAACAATTCAATTGAAAAACAAACTGGAATCTTTGAGGGGAATTATTCTTTTTTTCAAACCTCACAATAACCTGGTTGCATAAAAGTGCACACCCTTAAACTAATACTTTGTTGAAGCACTTTTTGATTTTATTACAGCACTCAGTCTTTTTGGGTAGGAGTAAATTAGCATGGCACATCTTGACGTGGCTTTATTTGGCCACTCTTCTTTGCAAAAGCACTTCAAATCTGTCAGATTGTGAGGACATCTCCTGTGCACAGCCCTCTTCAGATCACCCCACAGATGTTCAATTGGATTCAGGTCTGGGCTCTAGCTGGGCAATTCCAAAATGTTAATCTTCTGGTGAAGCCATGCTTTTGTGGATTTGTATATGTGCTTTGGGTCGTTGTCGTGCTGAAAGCTGAACTTCCTCTTCTTTTTCAGCTTTCTAATGGACGCCTGAAGGTTTTGTGCCAAAATTGCCTGGTATTTAGAACTGTTCATTATGGCCAAAAGGTTCAACCTTGGTTTCATCAGACCATAACACATTTTCCCATGTGCTTTTGGGAGACTTGATGTTTGTTTTTGCAAACTTCAGCCGGATGTTTTTCTTTGTAAGAAAAGGCTTCCGTCTTGTCACCCCACCCCATAGCCCATTCATATGAAGAATAAGGGAGATTGTTGTCACATGTAGCACACAGCCAGAACTTGCTGCAGTTCCTTTAATGTTGCTGAAGGCCTCTTGACCAGTTTTCTTCTCGTCTTTTAAATTCTGAACTCAGCCACATCCTCAGTTATAAGAGGATGCACACTTATGCAACATGTTTATTGTAAGGTTTTTATTTATCATTTTCCCCCCTTGAAGATTTCTGTTTGTTTTTCAATTGAATTGTTCACATTATAGGTCACATTATAAGTGGAAAAAGTTCTGACATGATTTATCTTTGTCTTATTCTTTTACATCACAAAAAAATTTGCATTTTAACAGGGGTGTGTAGACTTTTTATATCTACTGTATATTCCTATTCCATTTTCCTACAGGTCACCTGAACCCTTTGGATGGGATTGATTGTGAACCAGGGTTTTCACTCATTGGAGGAGAATGTTCTGGTAAGATGATCAGTAATGACAAAGTCCAGTTGTTACACTAATCATGAAACAGTTGTAATGCTGCCATGTCTCTCTCATACTTGTTTCATATTTAGCGTTGGGTAAGGCACTATCTAAACAGCTACTGGCTCATTGGATCGATCGAACTGGCTGAAGGGACAGGACATCTGTTGCCTTTTAGAGTCACAGCACATTCCACTCATGTCATGGCTGCTTCTGCTGCTCGACACCTTCCGCTTTTATCCAATACTATCTCATGGCCATGTCATTGAATTCTCTTGTCCAGTCTGTGCTTGGTGTTGCCAAGGGGACGGGTTGAGAGGTGAGACGTCACAATTCGTGTGAATTGTCTGTTAGTGATTTTAGCTGGTTAAAGCGTTCATGCATGGCTGCCCAATGGTCTGTCAATAGGTGTGGCGGCGCCGTTGACACAATTGATGCCACAGTTGTGTGCATTTTTCTGTGGGATACGGCCGTTCTTGGTTTTAGCCGGACTTGACCTGATTCCTTGTGGGTCTGGGTCTGTCAGAGTATATTTGGGCAGTGCGTAGCTGCGCTCTAAACCACTTGGAGTAGAGGTCCTCCTGTGGGCAGAGTTCCACCAAATAGAACCATAGTTACCAGAATTATCTAAATCCAGTTCTATCAATGTAGCGGAGCCCCAGAGGCTTTTAGGCCCTGAGCAGATCTCCCGGAGTCGCCTGAAATATTTGGGAGGACGAATTATGGGATTTCTCTCCTAATATATACGCTGCTGCACTCTCGTTGGCTGACGTTGAGAGCATACATTCCAATTCTGAAGCTGGCTGCCCCTTGTGCAGCAAGGGTAAACCACTAGGAGCAGAGCTCCCCCTATGGGATGCTCCGCGTAGCGTTGCCTGCTCTCGCTCTCCTGCGCTCCACCTCGCCAGTGTACTAACTGCATGGCCGGAGCGAATGGCCGCAGCACACACAACACACCCTCACCTGTTTGGAGTTAGTTACTATTAATTACTGGTGTTCACCTGCACCTCACGGGTTATTTTGTCTGTATGTTGGACGTGTGGTGCTGCATTTTTCAACTGCTTTATTAAAAGAGAGCTAAACGTTTTTTTTCTATTTTGTTTTATTTGCCTCGCCTTTTACACACTCGCCTCCTTCACACCTCACACTCCTCTCCACTCATAGAACTGGAGTTCCCTTTTTTCCCTTTTATTTCCCTTTCATCTCCCGATATTAACTCCAGTAAATATCGTTATGTAGATCAATAGCAACATTCCCTTTTGAGATTTTATTTATATTTATTATAATGTGTATCAAGGCATTCAAATGTGAAGACTGCAGGGTGTGTTGACCTTTTCAGGCAAATGTGGGTGCACCACTTCATAAAAAATAAAAAGGTTTTTAGGGGTTTTGATGACTGAGGCTGCCTTCCCTACCAAATTTTTCAAGACTGAAAACATTGCTATATTTTTTTGGAATATCAATACTAACACAAAAACGACCAAAATGAAAGGAGACTGAGACTGAGATCAATAAAACGAACATCTGCATAGGCCAATGAAGTGTGGATGGAGATTGTATAGAAGATGTTAAGTTATCTGACTTGCGCAGGCTTAACTTGACGTGAAAGTATAAGCGAAGCGTCTTTTCTATATAGTTATTTATTTATTCCATACATGTACACAGCTCTGTTCATCCGTCCTCATCATTGCATCCAAAATAAACTCAACTGGCATACATTGCATACACTCAGGTATATGAGAACGTAATACCTCAAATATAGCAACCAACACTATTACCGTAATGTATTGATAAGAGCGTTATCCAAAAATTATATTTAACAGAAGAACATACATTTATAATCCAAAAACGTTCTAGTGGCACTGATTGACATTGTGAGAGGTCCTGTCTGCTGTGGATTGATGACAACTTTGGAAGCCATAATAACAATCAGCTTAGACCTTTACCTTGCAAGCTTCCAGACTAACCCAAATACTAAATGCCAGCATGATGTGAAGAAACTAAATTAACAGAATTACAAAATAAAAATAAACAATTGATCCTGGTTGTTAAATAATCTTTTTGTGTATTAAATTGGTGAACAGCAAAATGATAACAGGCCTTTGCACACTGGCTGCTGCCAATTTGTGTGTAATTACTGCAGTTTTCTCAATTTAATTGTCAAGTTTTGCGGATGGGAGGCCTTGTTATTTTTAGGTTTGAATACTTAATATACAGAGACTATGACATTTATATAACTTTGTTAAGTAGGCAACATTTATAACAATCATTGCTAGTGCTGTGTCCCGTTGTCATAGAGACGAGTTACCAGTTTTTTTATTTACCCTGTTTTCCAACTTAATAATACTTAACATCCCACGCCACTTAGCGTTGGTACCCAGGAATGCCTGACGTCAATGGATGAATGCGCAATACTCCTAGAAGGATGATCAGACCTTGGTTGAATTTGAATAACTTACAAATGGCTGAATTAAGCTATTATTGAAACACAATAGAAATTATATAGGCTACTTATCACACGTTACCGTTTTTCAACAGGAGATTCAGCTTATTGTGTAGGCTATAATTCATCAAAATTAAATCTACAAATGTTTTGTCCTAAAAAAGTAATCACTAAACGAAATACCAAGGATATTGTTTAGCAGTCTCAACTCAATAATTCAAGAAAGATATTACAAGTTACTGTTTTTATTTTAGGAGAAAAGGCGAAACTAATTCGCACATACATCATATTGTCTCTCCTAGATTTTTCTCTGCTTATTTTACTGAAGATTAAGAAATTGCATACGTTGTTTACTTTCCTTGTTTTTCAGTTGTTACATGTACATGTCTACCTCTGGAACCTAGTCTAATGAATCTAATGAATAGCAAGGGAATAGCAATGGCGTCAATGGATGAATGGGCGATAACCCCTCATCAACCCAGACACAATATGCATGTGACTGAAGTGCGATGATGAGGGTAGACATTGTATATAATCTGAAATCAGTGAGCAAGTCAGACACAACTCAGACACAATTTACAGCGTTTAGTTTACAATGGTAAACCAAACCCGACGGTTTGACGCCCTGACAGCATTGCAGATGCTGCAAGATTTAGATGAGATGGAGTCAGATGAAGGATCAGAAATAGATCCCGAAATCAACGAGTCAGATGCCTTCATATGATTCAGATAGTGATCCGCCACTGCTAATGCCTGAGCCTCCTCGCAAAAAAGAAAGAAACTAACCAACAGCGACCCCAGATGCCACTACGAGATAGGAGTCTGGAAGAGGTACGATTTGGGTAAAATTAATTTTATCAAATGTATCTATTTTTATTTCTGTGTTATTCATTCTTTGAAATGTATTGTGTTTATCAAGTAACCGTACTTTAGGCCTATGTAGACTTCATGTGCATATCCTTTGATTGTCGCAAACTAGTAGATAATGTCTTATTTTACCTTGTACATCATCAAAATGAAAACTAAATACTAAAGCATTTATATTGTGTATTGTGATGAGTAATTAAATTTTTTTACATTTGTAGGGCCTAATAAATGAATTAAAATATTATAGCCTGTGTTCTTAAAAATAATTGTTTTATTTTTTTCATATGATAAAACCTTAAATAAAAACACATTCTTGTATTTTTCTAATTAATTGACCATTTAAAACAAACAAATTCTATTTTATTTTTAGACTTGTATATAGATTGATGACGACCTAGTAGATGAACTGATGCTCTGGCTGGATGGTGATGCTGCGGAGGAGAATGTCCATGCTAATAGGGACCATTCGTATGCTAATGACACCAAACGGCAAAAGTCTCTGGCGGTTATAGGGGGTAAAAAAGGCAATTCTTAGTCTGTGGGCAAAAGTACAAAATCAGCAGGGAATCAAATAATTTTTTCCCTCATTACATGCATAATAAAATGTTCAGTCCTGCTAATAAGCAAACCAGACAGGCTCCGCTTTCTCTATCTAGCAGTCAACAACTATATAGTTACCAGTTGCAAATTTAGAAATGAGATCATCTGAGTTAATTTGCATGACTTCAGAGTTGAATTGTGACCTGAATAAATAACCGAGTAAACCTGATCGGTTGGGCTACATGTCACATGCTTTCCTAAGGGACCCCAAAGTCTTTGCCATGCCCAAATCCACTAAAACCTGAGGCCTCTAAAGGAATAACACCTATGTTTAAAGCATTGTATTTTGTCTTCTGCTATCTGAATCATCTTCTTTTTTCTGTTCTCTGTGTTTTTTTTGGTTTGTTTTTAATAATTTTGCCTGAACTGCATGTGTAAACATGTATACGCAGGGCCTAGCTGTAAAACGCAGGGCCTAGCTGTAAAACGCAGGGCCTAGCTGTAAAATGCAGGGCCTAGCTGTAAAACACAGGGCCTAGCTGTAAAACACAGGGCCTAGTTGTAAAACACAGGGCCTAGCTGTAAAACACAGGGCCTAGTTGTAAAACACAGGGCCTAGTTGTAAAACACAGAGCCTAGCTGTAAAACGCCGGGCCTAGCTGTGTTCCTTGTTGAAATAAAGGTATAATAATAATTATAATAAAACGTCCATGTTTTCTTAATTTTCTTCACCTGTAGTGAATGTATCCATTCACATTTCTGAACCCGGACAACTGCCTGAACATGTCGATCATACTTACCAGCAGGTAACACATGGATCTTTCTAGACTGTTTCACTTATAGATGTAGATATAGAGCTATATGTAGCCATTTGGTAACTTTACACTTATTCATTAACCAATGTCAAAGATATGTATACACCCCTTTTTGAATGATTGTTCATTACATGACTTGACTTGCCCCAGCCTAGTGATGAGAAACCCACCTGTGATGTGTCAGATAATGGAGCGGGGGCGTGTTTATACCATGGCTACGGGCCAGGACCTGGAAGCAGCTACAACATGTTCGAAAAAATTAACGAGATGAAATCGGATCCAAAAAATGTAAGATATGAATTGCAGTCCCCTGCTGTTTAATCTTTCTTTATGAAAACAAAACACTGTTGCCTATGACAAGTGCGTTTAACGTTTAGCAATAGGTTTGTCATATTTTGATGTTGTTTTATAAGGGTTTGTTGAATATTTTTTGCATGTTTAATTCGTTTCATTCCTCATTGATAGGACGACCCTCCGCTTTCATCCATGATGTGGGTGGCCATTTCCGTGGCATTTGCCTTTGTGGTCCTATCCCTGCTCACCGTACTGTGGTGTCGATTCATCAGCAAAAGACGCAAAAGAGGGCGCCAGCAACAACAGCAGTTTAACCTCTAAACCAGTTCGACTGTATATTTTCCTCAACTTTCCGGCACTAGGTCCCAGTTTTAAAAAAGGATCGATATAATTCCACTCATTATATGCCATTCAGTTTGTTTGCCATTTCACCAGTGTATTAAAATTGTTATTGTTTTGTTTCACATGCCAATAGTTTATTTCCTTGCTTTTGAATTTGCTAGTAATGGCAACCGTATCACTGTAATGACTACTAAACATATGAAGTTGTGGACACTTTCTGAACCTAAAAATTAAATTGAATGTAGTTGGTCTCAGTCTTGCCCTTTAAGTTTAAGTTCCAGTATGTTATAGGCTACATAACACATAGGCTATAGCCTAAACCTACAAACTGTTAGACATGAACATTTTGGTAATTTAGGTGAAGCTTTAATTCAAAGCCATGGACAATGGGATTCCATCATTAGACCACAGGGAAGAGTGCCCCCTACTGTCATTCCAACTCCATGTTCAGCAGAACCTTTACTCCCAAAAGTTATTGTACATGATCTGTACTACAGAAACAATAACATATATTGATCTGAACTGCTGAGGGAATGTCCACTGTTTTAAGGACTAATTTAGTCTGCGCCAGAGGCAGGGAATTGTCAAAAGAATTGGAGGGAAAATGGACAGTATTTTGTCACATGCACACAATGACCACTCATGAATTCCTGCAACTGCTTCAGAGTTGCTGTAGGCCTCTTGGTAGCCTCTCTGGCCAGTTTCCTCATGGCACTTTCATCCAGTTTGGAGCGAGGTCCTGACCCAGGGAGTGTCTGTGTTGTACCAAATACCTTCCACTTCTTAATAATAGACTTCACTGTGCTTCTAGGCACTGATAAAGCCTTTGAACTTTTTTTGTATCCATCTCCTGACTTGTGCCTGTCCACAACTTTATCCCGGAGATCTTTTGACAATGCCTTGCCACCCATAGTTGATTATTTTTTTCAGTTGCACTACCAAGAACTGAAATGCTTCAGGTAAAGCTTGTTTCATGCTGAGCTAATCAAAATGACCACAGCTGATCACAGTTGAAAGTCAATTGGCTTTGTGTGCTATTGAGAAGGTGATTAACTACACCTGGTTGGGTTTACAAGTCATTTTTAGGAGGGTGATTCTTTTTCCAACTCAGTGATTCTGTTTTTTTATTTGTAATTTTTCTTTTCTGACAAGTTGGAATTATATCTTTCACTTGGATGTTGTCATCTTCTTCCGCTTATCCGGGGCCGGGTCGCAGGGGCAGCAGTCTAAGCAGGGATGCCCAGACTTCCCTCTCCCCAGACACTTCCTCTAGCTCTTCCGGGGGGACACCGAGGCGTTCCCAGGCCAGCCGGGAGACATAGTCCCTCCAGCGAGTCCTAGGTCTTCCCCGGGGTCTCCTCCCGGTGGGACGGGACCGGAACACCTTCCCAGGAAGGCGTTCCGGAGGCATCCGAAAAAGATGCCCAAGCCACCTCAGCTGACCCCTCTCGATGTGGAGGAGCAGCGGCTCTACTCTGAGCTCCTCCCGGGTGACCGAGCTTCTCACCCTATCTCTAAGGGATCGCCCGGCCACCCTGCGGAGAAAGCTCATTTCGGCCGCCTGTATCCGGGATCTTGTCCTTTCGGTCATGACCCAAAGCTCATGACCATAGGTGAGAGTAGGAACGTAGATTGACTGGTAAATCGAGAGCTTCGCCTTGCGGCTCAGCTCTTTCTTCACCACGACAGACCGATACATCGACTGCATTACTGCAGAAGCTGCACCGATCCGTCTGTCAATCTCCCGTTCCATCCTTCCCTCACTCGTGAACAAGACCCCTAGATACTTAAACTCCTCCACTTGAGGCAGGCACTCTCCACCAACCTGAAGCGGGCAAGCCACCCTTTTCCGACTGAGGACCATGGCCTCGAATTTGGAGGTACTGATTTTCATCCCCACCGCTTCACACTCGGCTGCAAACCGTCCCAGCGCATGCTGAAGGTCCTGGTTAGAAGGGGCCAACACGACAACATCATCTGCAAAAAGCAGAGACGAAATTGTGTGGTCCCCAAACCTGACACCCTCCGGCCCCTGGCTGCGCCTAGAAATTCTGTCCATAAAAATTACGAACAGAACCGGTGACAAAGGGCAGCCCTGCCGGAGTCCAACATGCACTGGGAACAAGTCTGACTTACTGCCGGCAATGCGGACCAAGCTCCTGCTTCGGTTGTACAGGGACCTGACAGCCCTTAGCAAAGGACCCAGGACCCCATATTCCCCAAGCACCCTCCACAAGATGCCGCGAGGGACACAGTCGAATGCCTTCTCCAAATCCACAAAACACATGTGGATTGGTTGGGCAAACTCCCATGAACCCTCCAACACCCCGTAGAGGGTATAGAGCTGGTCCAGTGTTCCACGGCCCGGACGAAAACCACACTGTTCCTCCTGAATCCGAGGTTCTACTATCGGCCGTATTCTCCTCTCCAGTACCCTGGCATAGACTTTCCCGGGGAGGCTGAGAAGTGTGATCCCCCTATAGTTGGAACACACCCTCCGGTCCCCCTTCTTAAAAAGAGGGACCACCACACCGGTCTGCCATCCCAGAGGCACTGTCCCCGACCGCCACGCGATGTTGCACAGGCGTGTCAACCAAGACAGCCCCACAACATCCAGAGACTTGAGGTACTCAGGGCGGATCTCATCCACCCCCGGTGCCTTGCCACCGAGGAGTTTCTTGACCACCTCAGTGACTTCAGCCCGGGTGATGGACGAGTCCACCTCTGAGCCCTCATCCTCTGCTTCCTCAATGGAAGAAGTGACAGCGGGATTGAGGAGATCCTCGAAGTATTCCTTCCACCGCCCGACGACATCCTCAGTTGAGGTCAACAGCTGCCCACCTCTACTGTAAACAGCGTTGGTAGGGCACTGTTTCCCTCTCCTGAGGCGCCGGATGGTTTGCCAGAATCTCTTCGAGGCCAGCCGATAGTCCTTCTCCATGGCCTCACCGAACTCCTCCCAGGCCCGAGTTTTTGCCTCCACAACCACCCGGGCTGCAGCCCGCTTGGCCTGTCGGTACCCGTCAGCTGCGTCAGGAGTCCCACAAGCCAACCAGGCCTGATAGGACTCCTTGTTCAGCTTGACGGCATCCCTTACTTCCGGTGTCCACCACCGGGTTCGGGGATTGCCGCCTCGACAGGCACCGGAGACCTTACGGCCACAGCTCCGAGCGGCCGCTTCGACAATGGCGGTGGAGAACATGGTCCACTCGGACTCAATATCTCCAACCTCCCTCGGGATCCAGTCGAAGCTCTGCCGGAGGTGGGAGTTAAAGATCTCTCTGACAGGAGACTCGGCCAGACGTTCCCAGCAGACCCTTACAGTTCGCTTGGGCCTGCCGAGTCTGTCCAGCTTTCTCCCCCGTCATCGGATCCAACTCACCACCAGGTGGTGATCAGTTGACAGCTCCGCCCCTCTCTTCACCCGAGTGTCCAAGACATACGGCCGCAGGTCAGATGAGACGACAACAAAGTCGATCATCGACCTGCGGCCTAGGGTGTCCTGGTGCCACGTGCACTGATGGACACCCTTATGCTTGAACATGGTGTTCGTTATGGACAAACTGTGACTAGCACAGAAGTCCAATAACTGAACACCACTCGGGTTCAGATCAGGGGGGCCGTTCCTCCCAATCACGCCCCTCCAGGTGTCACTGTCGTTGCCCACGTGGGCGTTGAAGTCCCCCAGTAGAACAATAGAGTCCCCAGTCGGAGCACTTTCCAGCACCCCTCCCAGAGACTCCAAGAAGGTCGGGTACTCTGCACTGCCGTTCGGCCCGTAGGCACAAACAACAGTGAGAGACCTATCCCCGACCCGTAGGCGCAGGGAAACGACCCTCTCGTTCACCGGGGTAAACTCCAACACATGGCGGCAGAGCTGGGGAGCTATAAGCAAACCCACACCAGCCCGCCGCCTCTCACCATGGGCAACTCCAGAGTGGTGAAGAGTCCATCCTCTCTCAAGGAGTTTGGTTCCAGAGCCCAAGCCGTGCGTAGAGGTGATCCCGACTACCTCTAATCGGAACCTCTCAACCTCACGCACTAGCTCAGGCTCCTTCCCCGCCAGCGAGGTGACATTCCACGTCCCTAGAGCTAGTTTCTGTGTCCAGAGATCGGGTTGTCTAGGCCCCTGCCTTCGACTGCCGCCCGATCCTCTTCGCACCGGCCCCTTATGGTCCCTCCTGTGGGTGGTGAGCCCACGGGAGGGCGGCCCCACGTCACCCGTTCGGGCTGAGCCCGGCCGGGCCCCATGGGGGAAGGCCCGGCCACCAGGCGCTCGCATACGAGCCCCAACCCCGGGCCTGGCTCCAGGGTGGGGCCCCGGCTGCGCCATACCGGGCGACGTCACGGTACTCATAATGTTGTTCTTCATTAAGGGGGGTTTGAACGTTGGATGTTATAAGCTGTAAATACAGCTGAATAAAACAAAAATTGTTTTTGTCTGTTTTCATTTCAGGCTGCAAAGCAACAAAATGTGATTATGTGAAAGGGGGGCGATTCTTTTCTATACCCATTGTATACACATCAAAAACACCTGAGATGCCTTATTGCCCATTTAAACCCATTACTTACGCAATTAGAGCAGTAGGAAGTGATGTCATACCCCGTGGTATATGGTCTCTTATAAACCAGGTGGTTTTGTGCAGGGAAGTTATGTTTTACTGAGAAATTTATCTTTCAGTTTTAATATTAGGTAGGTTAATGCATCACAGATAAAAATATTACTAATCAGTTAATTAGGATATTACATATTGAATTGTCTTTCCACCATAGAAAAATACATTAGAATACTTAATTTAAATAAGTCAATTGGAAGACATTTTGGAATTTAAGGTACACTACAGGTAATGTTCTGGTGCTAACAAAGTGATTGACTCTTTAAAGTAATTAATTCTAATGTATTCAGTCAACCAGATTTTGTGAGAAGCCCCTGACTGCAGTGTTCATTTTGGGGCCGGGCTCAATGTGAGCGCTCAAGGTGAGGTCCCCGACAGTATCAAAGTTCAAAAGGTTTATTTGTTATTTGCAAGTTACGGCAATGAAATGCTCCTACTCCCGACAGTGCAGTTAAAAGTTAAAAAGTAACAGTAATTATAATTTAAAAAAATAAGATAACAAAATCAATCAGTAATAACACTATACAAAACACACATCAATAATAATAACTATACAATTATACAACCGTAGTGCAATGTAAAAATGGCAGGTGTGCATGGACTATGGATGGAAGGGAAGATGGGTTCCCGAGTTGAGCAGCCTTACAGCCTGAGGAAAGAAGCTGTCCAGTAGCCTGTGTGTTTTGGACTGAATAGTCCTGTACCTTCTGCCTTACAGCAGCTTGGTAAACAGTCCATGACATGGGTGGCTGGGATCTGTAATGATCAGTTTGCTTCTCTTCCTAAACATCTCTGTGTAGAGATCCTGCAGAGATGGCAGGTCAGACCTTGTGATGCGCTCCGCTGTTTTAAGCCGTTTCCTGGCCTCCTTCACCACAACATTAGAGTGATGAGACCAGGTCAAGTCATCAATGATGTTGACCCAGAGGAACCTGATGTTGTGAACTCTCTCTACTGCAGACCCATTGATGTGTATGGGGGCATGGTCTTCCTGCCGCTGCTTCCTGTGATCAACAAT
The DNA here is from genome assembly GCF_011004845.1 of Esox lucius. Taxonomy (NCBI): domain Eukaryota; kingdom Metazoa; phylum Chordata; class Actinopteri; order Esociformes; family Esocidae; genus Esox; species Esox lucius. Next base: position 24,496,384 of record NC_047573.1, on the reverse strand, counting down.
CATCTCCTTCGTTTTGCTGATGTTGAGCTGGAGGTTGTTTTCCTGACACCACGAAGTCAGTGACCTTACCTTGTCTCTATAGGCTGACTCGTCATTGTCAGAGATCAGGCCTATGATGGTGGTGTCGTCTGCAAACTTAACAATGGTGTTGGAGACGTGAGTTGCCAGGCACTCGTTGGTGAAGAGAGAGTACAGGAGCGGGCTCAGCACACGGCCCTGGGGGCAGCCAGTACTGAGAGTCAGTGAGGAGGAGGTGATTTTGCCCATCCACACCACCTGGGGTCTTCCCGTCAGGAAGTTCAGGATCCATCTGCACATAGTGGGGTCGAGACCCAGATCCCTGAGCTTAACCGCCAGCCTGTGGGGCACAATGGTGTTGAAGGCTAAACTATAGACAATGAACAGCATTCTCACATATGTGTTTCCTTTTGTCCAGATGAGAGAGTGCCGAGTGGAGGGTCAGAGCGATAGCATCCTCAGTGGATCTGTTTTGTCTGTAGGCAAACTGTAGCAGGTCAAGTGTTGTTTTAACTAGCCGCTCAAAGCACTTCATGACGATTGTTGTGAGTGCTAGTCATTCATGCAGAGGACCTTCTGCTTTTTTGGCACAGGAACAATGATGGACTCTTTGAAGCAGGTGAGGACCACTGACTGACGTAGCAATAGGTTGAAGATATCAGTAAAGACATCAGCCAGTTGGTCAGCACAGACCTTGAGAATACGGCCTGAGATGTTATCTGGTCCAGGAGCCTTGTGGGTGTTAATCCTTTTTAGGGCTTTACAGACGTCTGACCTGACCCGTCGTCCTGGTCCATTTGAGTATCCATGCCAGGGATGATGTTCTCAAAGCGAGCATAGAAAGAGTTCAGTTCCTCTGGGAGAGAAGCAGACACTTCCCCCACACTGCCTGAATAGCCTTTATAGTCAGTGATGGTTCTCAGACCACTCCACATGTTCCTGGTATTGGAGCCCTGGTAGAGAAATTCTACTTTGACTCTGTATGGACTTTTTGCAGTTTTTATTGTCTTCCTGAGATCATAATAGGATTTCTTATAATTGTGAATCTTAGTCGACCCTATTCTACATAGATACAAATAAAAACCTTGTTGCTTAAGCTTTCATGAAGTTTACTCAATAATTGAATAAAGAAACTGATAAACTGGTGCAAAATAAAGGTTACTTTGAATGAGGAGAACCAAGAACATGCAGGAGAGGGAGTGGCTTGATGTAGTAACAATAACTAATAAATCATTATGGAAAAGGTGCACATTGCTATCAGAAAGGAAGTGGGTAGCTACCGTAGATATAAAGCATAGATGGGACGTATAGTTCTATCTGACGTCTCAATAGCTCCGCCAAATCGAGTACATCTGGACAGGTGAATTCCTTATAATGACCAATCTCTTAGAGGGTTTTTTTTCTCCATTGCCTTTATTGCCCTTGTACACCTCTTACTCACCAACTCTTTCTCTCTCAGAGTCTACCAGGTTTTAACCGTATTCTATCTCTTATGAGAACAAACTGTATGACGTTGACTAACACCGGTCCTCCTGGAATGACTGGGGATCCTGATCCAACAGGACAGGAGCTTTTGACAGTAAGTCCCTAACTTAAAGTACTGAACCCATACACACAAATATACACCCAACCTTGTCTGCTGTCTCTCTAAAGAAACTGGTTGTCTTCACCGATGAGTTTCAACTGGATACTGATAGTCACCGTGGTAACAGCATGAACATGACTGGGATCCTGAGGACAGTGGAATTATCTGTTGGACAGATTGCCCCACAGCTGAGACAGAATGTGAGCAGAGAAGAGAATAATAACACAGGTAACATTCAGTGGATGTGAAAGGAAAATGCAGCTTTTGGGGAAATCAATAAAAATAACCTTTTTTAGGTGAATATTAAATGACTAAATTCTCAAAAATATATAAAACGCTGTCAATGACTTTTGTACAGGTGTGCTTAACCGTCCACTAATACTTTGTCTAAGAACTTTTTGCTTAGATTAAAACAGTAAGTCCATTATTTTTCACTCAAGCTTTGTCTTGATTTCAGCCATTACATAAACAATAGTTGCATCCCCAGTGTTAGAAAGCCAACAGCCCTTCAGGCTTCCCCTCGACCCTCACATCCACTCTTACTGCTTCCACTTCCAGTTCCCCTCAATTTCTGCTGTCTTTTTTGTGTGGAGGTTGGATGCATATGCACACACACAAACTGTGGACTACAGGAGTTTAACGGAGGGGCACACCTATTGTTATTCTTATCTTTTTGAAAAAATTCCTTGTTATTCGTTATTGTTTTCGGGAAATTATTTTTCAAAAATGTCAAAGACATCTAGACATCTAGACTACATCTAGCTACCATCCCCAGTCCAACAGGCAGGTGGAGCGGCTGAACCAGGAAGTGGGTAGGTTCCTCCGGTCCTACTGCCAGGACCGGCCGGGGGAGTGGGCAGAGTTTCTGCCGTGGGCAGAATATGCACTGAATTCTCTGCACCACTCCTCCACGGGCGTGTCGCCTTTCCAGTGCGTACTGGGTTACCAGCCAGTCCTGGCGCCCTGGACGCCGAGCCAGACCGGTACCCCTGCGGTGGACGACTGGTTCGGGCGGGCAGCGGGCACATGGGAGGCAGTACAAGCCCGCCTCCGGCTCGCTGTCCGCCGTCAAAAAGTCTCTGCGGACCGCCACCGCGGGGAGGCCCCGGTGTATCGGCCGGGCGACCGGGTCTGGCTCTCGTCCAGGGACCTGCCCCTCCGCCTGCCCTGCCGGAAGCTGGCCCCGCGGTTTGTGGGGCCCTTTAAACTCCTGAGAAGAGTCAACGAGGTAACATATCGGTTACGCCTTCCCCCCCGACTACCGTATTAACCCCTCGTTCCATGTGTCTCTCCTCAGGCCGGTGGTGGCTGGTCCCCTTCAGGGGTGTGAGGTGCGGGAGGTTCCCCCTCCCCCTCTGGACATCGAGGGGGCCCCGGCGTACTCTGTCCGCTCCATCGTCGACTCGAGGCGCCGGGCGGGGGGCCTCTGCTGTTCCCTCTGCTCCCCCTGTCTTTGTGTGTGATTGTCTCTAACTGTTGTAAGAGCTGTGCGACGCTTTGTGAAGCTTATGCTATATATTTTCACTGGGATACTATTAAATATCCTTCCACCACGCCTTCTCCTGCTCCTCCTTGCTCCTCTCACCCCGAAGCCGTGACAACAGGCTTTCATAATAAACATTGTGCTTTGAGCTTATCATTCACTTGTCATGTGTATTACATAACTCATGTGGAAAAAAGCAACTTAAAAGATGGTTCATCTAAAAATCATATTTGGGTGAAATACCCCCTACCGTGCGTAAAGGCCCATATTTTCATAATCCACAATAAACCATTGTTTACTTCTACCTCAGCCCAGAGTTAGCTTAAGTATAATAGAAATTCATAAATATCTGTTTAACACTTTATCTCCATTCTCCTGTGAGTGATTGAGCAACTGATTATGTGAGAGAGTAAGGAAACAGCAGGCAGATCAAATGATTAATTCTTACAACGATAAGTGATGTGTAAGAACATGCAACATTTCACTATACATCAACTCAGAAAGCCACATTTCTGAACGCCTTGGCTTACCTGAAAACGTGAGCTCGCAGATTAAAACGCTTGGTTCCAGCAAAGATTACTTCTGAAAAAGCATGGAATTTTTTCTATTCTTTCTGGTTCTGGGTCAGTCTATTTTCAACTTTTCGTCTAGTAGAAGATTATTGACTGTATGAATGTGTCTAGGGGAACGTGGGCATGAGTGTGTGTTTGTATAAAAGCATTATTTCAAGTTTCTGTCTTACAGTGGATATAAAAAGTCTACACACCCCTGTTAAAATGCCAGGTTCTTATGATGTAAAAGAATGAGACAAAGATAAATCATGTCAGAAATGTTGCCACCGTTAATGTGACCTATAACGTGAACAATTCAATTGAAAAACAAACTGGAATCTTTGAGGGGAATTATTCTTTTTTTAAAACCTCACAATAACCTGGTTGCATAAGTGTGCACACCCTTAAACTAATACTTTGTTGAAGCACTTTTTGATTTTATTACAGCACTCAGTCTTTTTGGGTAGGACTCTATTAGCATGGCACATCTTGACGTGGCTTTAATTGCCCACTCTTCTTTGCAAAAGCACTTCAAATCTGTCAGATGGTGAGGACATCTCCTGTACACAGCCCTCTTCAGATCACCCCAAATATGTTCATGCTTTTGTGGATTTGTATATGTGCTTTGGGTCGTTGTCGTGCTGAAAGCTGAACTTCCTCTTCATCTTCAGCTTTCTAATGGACACCTGAAGGTTTTGTGCCAAAATTGCCTGGTATTTAGAACTGTTCATTATGGCCAAAAGGTTCAACCTTGGTTTGATCAGACCATAACACATTTTCCCATGTGCTTTTGGGAGACTTGATGTTTGTTTTTGCAAACTTCAGCCAGATGTTTTTCTTTGTAAGAAAAGGCTTCCGTCTTGTCACCCCACCCCATAGCCCATTCATATGAAGAATAAGGGAGATTGTTGTCACATGTAGCACACAGCCAGAACTTCCTGCAGTTCCTTTAATGTTGCTGAAGGCCTCTTGACCAGTTTTCTTCTCGTCTTTTCATCAATTTTGGAGGGACGTCTAGTTCTTGGTAATCTCTCTGTTGTGCCATATTTTCTCCACTTGATGATGACAGTTTTCACTGTGTTCCATGGTATATCTAATGCTATGGAAATTATTTTGTACCCTTCTCCTGACTGATATCTTTCAACAATGAAATCCCTCTGATGCTTTAGAAGCTCTCTGCGGACCATGGCTTTTGCTCTGAGATGCAACTAAGAAAATATCAGGAAAATCCTACTAAAACAGCTGAACTTTATTTGTGATTAATCAGAGTCACTTTAAATGATGGCAGGTGTGTAATGACTTCTATTTAACATGGGTTTGAATGTGATTGGTTAATTCTGAACTCAGCCACATCCTCAGTTATAAGAGTGTGTGCACACTTATGCAACATGTTTATTGTAAGGTTTTTATTTATCATTTTTCCCCCTTGAAGATTTCTGTTCGTTTTTCAATTGAATTGTTCACATTATAGGTCACATTAAAAGTGGAAAAAGTTCTGACATGATTTATCTTTGTCTTATTCTTTTACATCACAAAAAATTTGCATTTTAACAGGGGTGTGTAGACTTTTTTATATCTACTGTATATTCCTATTCCATTTTCCTACAGGTCACCTGAGCCCTTTGGATGGGATTGATTGTGAACCAGGGTTTTCACTCATTGGAGGAGAATGTTCTGGTAAGATGATCAGTAACGACAAAGTCCAGTTGTTACACTAATCATGAAACAGTTGTAATGCTGCCATGTCTCTCTCATACTTGTTTCATATTTAGCGTTGGGTAAGGCACTATCTAAACAGCTACTGGCTCATTGGATCGATCGAGCTGGCTGAAGGGACGGGACATCTGTTGCCTTTTAGAGTCACAGCACATTCCACTCATGTCATGGCTGCTTCTGCTGCTCGACACCTTCCCCTTTTATCCAATACTATCTCATGGCCATGTCATTGAATTCTCTTGTCCAGTCTGTGCTTGGTGTTGCCAAGGGGACGGGTTGAGAGGTGAGACGTCACTATTCGTGTGAATTGTCTGTTAGTGATTTTAGCCGGTTAAAGCGTTCATGCATGGCTGCCCACTGGTCTGTCAATAGGTGTGGCGGCGCCGTGGACACAATTGATGCCACAGTTGTGTGCATTTTTCTGTGGGATACGGCCGTGCTTGGTTTTAGCCGGACTTGACCTGATTGCTTGTGGGTCTGGGTCTGTCAGAGTATATTTGGGCAGTGCGTAGCTGCCCAAATATCACCTGTTTGGAGTTAGTTACTATTAATTACTGGTGTTCACCTGCACCTCACGGGTTATTTTGTCTGTATGTTGGACGTGTGGTGCTGCATTTTTCAACTGCTTTATTAAAAGAGAGCTAAAGGTTTTTTTTCTATTTTGTTTTATTTGCCTCGCCTTTTACACACTCTCCTCCTTCACACCTCACACTCCTCTCCACTCATAGAACTGGAGTTCCCTTTTTTCCCTTTTATTTCCCTTTCATCTCCCGATATTAACTCCAGTAAATATCGTTATGTAGATCAATAGCAACATTCCCTTTTGAGATTTTATTTATATTTATTATAATGTGTATCAAGGCATTCAAATGTGAAGACTGCAGGGTGTGTTGACCTTTTCAGGCAAATGTGGGTGCACCACTTCATAAAAAATAAAAAAAGTTTTTAGGGGTTTTGAGGACTGAGGCTGCCTTCCCTACCTAATTTTTTAAGACATTGCTAATTTTTTTAAACATTGCTATATTTTTTTGAATATCAATACTAACACAAAAACGACCAAAATGAAAGGAGACTGAGATCAATAAAACGAACATCTGCATAGGCCAATGAAGTGTGGATGGAGATTGTATAGAAGATGTTAAGTTATCTGACTTGCGCAGGCTTAACTTGACGTGAAAGTATAAGCGAAGCGTCTTTTCTATATAGTTATTTATTTATTCCATACATGTACACAGCTCTGTTCATCCGTCCTCATCATTGCATCCAAAATAAACTCAACTGGCATACATTGCATACACTCAGGTATATGAGAACGTAATACCTCAAATATAGCAACCAACACTATTACCGTAATGTATTGATAAGAGCGTTATCCAAAAATTATATTTAACAGAAGAACATACATTTATAATCCAAAAACGTTCTAGTGGCACTGATTGACATTGTGAGAGGTCCTGTCTGCTGTGGATTGATGACAACTTTGGAAGCCATAATAACAATCAGCTTAGACCTTTACCTTGCAAGCTTCCAGACTAACCCAAATACTAAATGCCAGCATGATGTGATGAAACTAAATTAACAGAATAAAAAAATAAAAATAAACAATTGATCCTGGTTGTTAAATAATCTTTTTGTGTATTAAATTGGTGAACAGCAAAATGATAACAGGCCTTTGCACACTGGCTGCTGCCAATTTGTGTGTAATTACTGCAGTTTTCTCAATTTAATTGTCAAGTTTTGCGGATGGGAGGCCTTGTTATTTTTAGGTTTGAATACTTAATATACAGAGACTATGACATTTATATAACTTTGTTAAGTAGGCAACATTTATAACAATCATTGCCAGTGCTGTGTTCCGTTGTCATAGAGACGAGTTACCAGTTTTTTTATTTACCCTGTTTTCCAACTTAATAATACTTAACATCCCACGCCACTTAGCGTTGGTACCCAGGAATGCCTGACGTCAATGGATGAATGCGCAATACTCCCAGAAGGATGATCAGACCGTGGTTGAATTTGAATAACTTACAAATGGCTGAATTAAGCTATTATAAAGGCTACTTATCACACATTACCGTTTTTCAACAGGAGATTCAGCTTATTGTGTAGGCTAATTCATCAAATGTAAATCTACAAATGTATTGTCCTAAAAAAGTGTTCACTAAACGAAATACCAAGGATATTGTTTAGCAGTCACAACTCAATAATTCAAGAAATATATTACAAGTTACTGTTTTTATTTTAGGAGAAAAGGTAAAACTAATTCGCACACACATCATATTGTCTCTCTTAGATTTTTCTCTGCTTATTTTACTGAAGATTAAGAAATTGCATACGTTGTTTACTTTCCTTGTTTTTCAGTTGTTACACGTACATGTCTACCTCGGGAACCTAGTATAATGAATGTAATGAATAGCAAGGGAATAGCAATGGCCTCAATGGATGAATGGGCGATAACCCCTCATCAACCCAGACACACCTACGCATGTGACTGAAGTGCGATGATGAGGGTAGACATTGTATATAATCTGAAATCGGTGAGCAAGTCAGACACAACTCAGACACAATTTACAGCGTTTAGTTTACAATGGTAAACCAAACCCGACGGTTTGACGCCCTGACAGCATTGCAGATGCTGCAAGATTTAGATGAGATGGAGTCAGATGAAGGATCAGAAATAGATCCCGAAATCAACGAGTCAGATGCCTTCATATGATTCAGATAGTGATTTATCAAGTAACCGTACTTTAGGCCTATGTAGACTATTCATGCGCATATCCTTTGATTGTCGCAAACTAGTAGATAATGTCTCTTATTTTACTTTGTACATCATCAAAATGAAAACTAAATACTAAAGCATTTATCTTGTGTATTGTGATGAGTAATTTTAATTTTTTTTACATTTGTAGGGCCTAATAAATGAATTAAAATACTATAGCCTGGGTTCTTAAAAATAATTGTTGTATTCTTTTTTAGTTTTTTTTTTCATATGATAAAACCTTAAATACAAACACATTCTTGTATTTTTCTAATTAATTGACCATTTAAAAGAAACAAATTCTGTAATTCTTTATTTTTAGACTTCTATATAGATTGATGATGACCTAATAGATGAACTGATGCTCTGGCTGGATGGTGATGCTGCGGAGGAGAATGTCCATGCTAATAGGGACCATTCGTATGCTAATGACGCCAAACGGTTTTAGGGGGTAAAAAAGGCCAGGCAGTTCTAGTGTTAAAACCACTACGGTTCCAATTGAACAGCTACAATGAGGGATTATTGTTTTATCCCCTGCTGATTTTGTCCGTTTGCCCACAGACAAAGAAATGATCAGTCTTTTATTTTAATGGTAGCTATTTGAACAGTGAGGGACAGAATAACAACAAAAAAATCCAGAAAACGCATGTCAAAATTGTTATAAATCTATCAGCATTTTAATGATTGAAATAAGTATTCGACCCCTCTGCAATCAGAAACTCTTAAAAAGTGTGCTCCTAATCTCAGCTTGTTACCTCTAAAAAAGACACCTGGGAGCCAGAAATCTTTCTGATTGCAGAGGGGTCGAATACTTATTTCACTCATTAAAATGCAAATCAATTTATAACATTTTTGACATGCATTTTTCTGGATTTTTTTGTTTTGTTATTCTCACTGTTCAAATAGCGACCATTAAAATAATAGACTGATCATTTCTTAGTCTGTGGGCAAAAGTACAAAATCAGCAGGGGATCAAATAATTTTTTCCCTCATTACATGCATAATAATGTCACAAACAGTGGTGTAGTGCAGTGTTGCATGGACAAGGAACCAGGTGCAGGCAGGGGTAGTCGGTGTGGATTCTTTAATTGATAAGAAAGAAACAAACACCGAGCACAAAACACACAAAGTAAAGGGCTGACTAACGCAGCAAAAAACGACAATATGAAATAACACAAGTACTTACAATAACGGCAACATACACGACATCCAAACATGACAAGCACAATGAGCCACAATGTGGGGAGCAGAGGGGAAACATACATACACATACAAATTAGCTAGATTGGGACCTGGTGTGGAAGATTGGAAACATGTGACAGTCCGGGATGTGTTCGTGAGAATAAGGGAACTTGTGAAACTATGGTACGGTGGCGCTGCTGCTCACCGCACCATGACAAATAAAATGTTCAGTCCTGCTAATAAGCAAACCAGACAGGCTCCGCTTTCTCTATCTAGCAGTCAACAACTATATAGTTACCAGTTGCAAATTTAGAAATGAGATCATCTGAGTTAATTTGCATGACTTCAGAGTTGAATTGTGACCTGAATGAATAACCGAGTAAACCAGATCGGTTGGGCTACATGTCACATGCTTTCCTAAGGGACCCCCCAAAGTCTTTGACATGCCCAATATCCACTAAAACCTGAGGCCTCTAAAGGAATAACACCTATGTTTAAAGCATTGTATTTTGTCTTCTGCTATCTGAATCATCTTCTTTTGTCTGTTCTCTGTGTTTTTTTTGTTTGTTTTTAATAATTTTGCCTGAACTGCATGTGTAAACATGTATACGCAGGGCCTAGCTGTAAAACACAGGGCCTAGCTGTAAAATGCAGGGCCTAGCTGTAAAACGCAGGGCCTAGCTGTAAAACACAGGGCCTAGCTGTAAAATGCAGGGCCTAGCTGTAAAACGCAGGGCCTAGCTGTAAAACGCAGGGCCTAGCTGTGTTCCATGTTGAAATAAAGGTATAATAATAATTATAATAAAATGTCCATGTTTTCTTAATTTTCTTCACCTGTAGTGAATGTATCCATTCACATTTCTGAACCCGGACAACTGCCTGAACATGTCGATCATACTTACCAGCAGGTAACACATGGATCTTTCTAGACTGTTTCACTTATAGATGTAGATATAGAGCTATATGTAGCCATTTGGTAACTTTACACTTACTCATTAACCAATGTCAAAGATATGTATACACCCCTTTTTGAATGATTGTTCATTACATGACTTGACTTGCCCCAGCCTAGTGATGAGAAACCCACCTGTGATGTGTCAGATAATGGAGCGGGGGGCGTGTTTAAACCATGGCAACCGGTCATGACCTCAAGCTTCAACATGTTCGAAAAAATTAACGAGATGAAGTCGTATCCAAAAAATGTAAGATATGAATTGCAGTCCCCTGCTGTTTAATCTTTCTTTATGAAAACAAAACACTGTCGCCTATGACAAGTGCGTTTAACGTTTAGCAATTGTCATATTTTGATGTTGTTTTATAAGAGTTTGTTGATTATTTTTTGCATGTTTAATTCGTTTCATTCCTCATTGATAGGACGACCCTCCGCTTTCATCCATGATGTGGGTGGCCATTTCCGTGGCATTTGCCTTTGTGGTCCTATCCCTGCTCACCGTACTGTGGTGTCGATTCATCAGCAAAAGACGCAACAGAGGGCGCCAGCAACAACAGCAGTTTAACCTCTAAACCAGTTCGACTGTATATTTTCCTCAACTTTCCGGCACTAGGTCCCAGTTTAAAAAAAGGATCGATATAATTCCACTCATTATATGCCATTCAGTTTGTTTGCCATTTCACCAGTGTATTAAAATTGTTATTGTTTTGTTTCACATGCCAATAGTTTATTTCCTTGCTTTTGAATTTGCTAGTAATGGCAACCGTCTCACTGTAATGACTACTAAACATATGAGGTTGTGGACACTTTCTGAACCTAAAAATTAAATTGAATGATTTAAGTTGGTCTCAGTCTTGCCCTGTTCACGTTCCAGTATGTTATAGGCTACATAACACATAGGCTATAGCCTAAACCGAAAAACTGTTAGACATGAACATTTTGGTAATTTAGCTGACGCTTTAATTCAAAGCCATGGACAATGGGATTCCATCATTAGACCACAGGGAAGAGTGCCCCCTACTGTCATTCCAACTCTATGTTCAGCAGAACCTTTCCTCCCCAAAGTTATTGTATATTATCTGTACTACAGAAACAATCAAATGTATTGATCTGAACTGCTGAGGGAATGTCCACAGTGTTTTAAGGACTAATTTAGTCTGCGCCAGAGGCAGGGAATTGTCAAAAGAATTTGAGGGACAGTAGCGTGGATGCTGGGGTGAGTGATAAAAGGGATTCTATAAACTGGGTGCTTCGAATCCTCAATGCTGATTCTTTGATAGCTGTGGTATATGTAAGCAATAAGGCACAGTGGTGTGTGGTCTATGGCCATTATACCACGGCTAAGAGCTGTTCTTAGGCAAGATGCATCGTGAACTGCCTGGGCACAACGCTTAGCCATGGTTTACAGTAGGTACAGAAAAGAATCACCCCCCTTTAAAATGATCACATTTTGTTGCTTTGCAGCCTGAAATGAAGACAGGCACAGTTTTTGTTTCATTCAGCTGTATTTACTCAGTGTAGTTTATAACATCCAAGTGAAAGATATAACACCAACATGTCTGAAAAAAATAAGAAAATACAAAAACAATCACTGAGTTGGAAAAAGGATCACCCCCTTGTGTCAGTATTTTGGTGAACCACCTTTTGCTTTAATTACAGCCTTTAGTCTGTTGGGATATGTCTCTACTAACTTTGCACATCTAGACATTGCAATATTTGACCACTCTTCATTGCAGAACTGCTCAAGTTCTGTTAAATTTGATGGTGACTGTTTGTAGACTGCTATCTTCAAATCATTCCACAGATTTTCAATTGGGTTTAAGTCCGGGCTCTGACTAGGCCATGCAGGGACATTCACCTTTTTCTCCTTCAACCACTGTGAGGTCAGTTTTGCTGTGTGCTTTGGGTCATTGTCATGTTGGAAGGTAAATCTTCTTCCCATTGACAACTTTCTGCCAGATTTTCCTCAAGAATTTGACAGTATTTTGTCACATGCACACAATGACCACTCTTTGTCATGAATTCCTGCAACTGCTTCAGAGTTGCTGTAGGCCTCTTGGTAGCCTCTCTGACCAGTTTCCTCCTGGCACTTTCATCCAGTTTGGAGCGAGGTCCTGACCCAGGGAGTGTCTGTGTTGTACCAAATACCTTCCACTTCTTAATAGACTTCACTGTCTTTCTAGGCACTGATAAAGCCTTAGAATTTTTTTTGTATCCATCTCCTGACTTGTGCCTGTCCACAACTTTATCCCGGAGATCTTTTGACAATGCCTTGCCACCCATAGTTGATTGTTTTCTTCAGTTGCACTACCACGAACTGAAATGCTTCAGGAAAAGCTTGTTTCATGCTGAGCTAATCAAAATGACCACAGCTGATCACAGTTGAAAGTCAATTGGCTTTGTGTGCTATTGAGAAGGTGATTAACTACACCTGGTTGGGTTTACAAGTCATTTTTAGGAGGGTGATTCTTTTTCCAACTCAGTGATTCTGTTTTTTTATTTGTAATTTTTCTTTTCTGACAAGTTTATATCTTTCACTTGGATGTTATAAGCTGTAAATACAGCTGAATAAAACAAAAATTGTTTTTGTCTGTTTTCATTTCAGGCTGCAAAGCAACAAAATGTGATTATTTTAAAGGGGGGTGATTCTTTTCTATACCCACTGTATACACATCAAAAACACCTGAGATGCCTTATTGCCCATTTAAACCCGTTACTTACAATGCAATTGCAATTAGAGCAGCAGGAAGTGATGTCATACCCCGTGGTATATGGTCTCTTATAAACCAGGTGGTTTTGTGCAGGGAAGTTATGTTTAACTGAGAAATTAATCTTTCAGTTTTAATATTAGGTAGGTTAATGCATCACAGATAAAAATATTACTAATCAGTTAATTACATATTGAATTGTCTTTCCCCCATAGAAAAATACATTAGAATTCTTAATTTAAATAAGTAAATTGGAAGACATTTTGGAATTTAAGCAGGACATGTTCTGGTGCTAACAAAGTGATTGACTCTTTTAAAATAATTAATTCTAATGTATTCAGTCAACCAGATTTTGTGAGAAAACCCTGACTGCAGTGTTCATTTTGGGGCCGGGCTCAATGTGGGCGCTCAAGCTGAGGTTCACGACGGTATCAAAGTTCAAAAGGTTTATTTGTAATTTGCAAGTTACGGCAATGAAATGCTCCTACTCCCGAAAGTGCAGTTAAAAGTTAAAAAGTAACAGTAATTATAATTAAAAAAAATAAGATAACACAATCAATCAGTAATAACACTATACAAAACACACATCAATAATAATAACTATACAACCATAGTGCAATGTAAAAGTGGCAGGTGTGCAGGGACTATGGATGGAAGGGAAGATGGGTTCCCGAGTTGAGCAGCCTTACAGCCTGAGGAAAGAAGCTGTCCAGTAGCCTGTGTGTTTTGGACTGAATAGTCCTGTGCCTTCTGCCTTACAGCAGCTTGGTAAACAGTCCATGGCATGGGTGGCTGGGATCTGTAATGATCCGTTTGCTCCTCCTCCTAAACCTCTCTGTGTAGAGATCCTGCAGAGATGGCAGGTCAGACCTTGTGATGCGCTCCGCTGTTTTAAGCCGTTTCCTGGCCTCCTTCACCACGACATTAGAGTGATGAGACCAGGTCAAGTCATCAATGATGTTGACCCAGAGGAACCTGATGTTGTGAACTCTCTCTACTGCAGACCCATTGATGTGTATGGGGGCATGGTCTTCCTGCCGCTGCTTCCTGTGATCAACAATCATCTCCTTCGTTTTGCTGATGTTGAGCTGGAGGTTGTTTTCCTGACACCACGAAGTCAGTGACTTTACTTCGTCTCTATAGGCTGACTCGTCATTGTCAGAGATCAGGCCTATGATGGTGGTGTCGTCTGCAAACTTAACAATGGTGTTGGAGACGTGAGTTGCCAGGCACTCGTTGGTGAAGAGAGAGTACAGGAGCGGGCTCAGCACACGGCCCTGGGGGCAGCCAGTACTGAGAGTCAGTGAGGAGGAGGTGATTTTGCCCATCCACACCACCTGGGGTCTGCCCGTAAGGAAGTTCAGGATCCATCTGCACATAGTGGGGTCGAGACCCAGATCCCTGAGCTTAACCGCCAGCTTGTGGGGCACAATGGTGTTGAAGGCTAAACTATAGACAATGAACAGCATTCTCACATATGTGTTTCCTTTTGTCCAGATGAGAGAGTGCCGAGTGGAGGGTCAGAGCGATAGCATCCTCAGTGGATCTGTTTTGTCTGTAGGCAAACTGTAGCAGGTCAAGTGTTGTTTTAACTAGCCGCTCAAAGCACTTCATGACGATTGTTGTGAGTGCTAGTCATTCATGCAGAGGACCTTCTGCTTTTTTGGCACAGGAACAATGATTTACTTTTTTAAGCAGGTGGGGACCACTGACTGACGTAGCAATAGGTTGAAGATATCAGTAAAGACATCAGCCAGTTGGTCAGCACAGACCTTGAGAATACGGCCTGAGATGTTATCTGGTCCAGGAGCCTTGTGGATGTTAATCCTTTTTAGGGCTTTACAGACGTCTGACCTGACCCGTCGTCCTGGTCCATTTGAGTATCCATGCCAGGGATGATGTTCTCAAAGCGAGCATAGAAAGAGTTCAGTTCCTCTGGGAGAGAAGCAGACACTTCCCCCACACTGCCTGAATAGCCTTTATAGTCAGTGATGGTTCTCAGACCACTCCACATGTTCCTGGTATTGGAGCCCTGGTAGAGAAATTCTACTTTGACTCTGTATGGACTTTTTGCAGTTTTTATTGTCTTCCTGAGATCATAATAGGATTTCTTATAATTGTGAATCTTAGTCGACCCTATTCTAAATAGATATAAATATAAACCTCGTTGCTTAAGCTTTCATGAAGTTTACTCAATAATTTAATAAAGAAACTGATAAACTGGTGCAAAATAAAGGTTACTTTAAATGAGGAGAACCAAGAACATGCAGGAGAGGGAGTGGCTTGATGTAGTAACCATAACTGATAAATCATTATGGAAAAGGTGCACATTGCTATCAGAAAGGAAGTGGGTAGCTACCTTAGATATAAAGCATTGATGGGACGTATAGTTCTATCTGACGTCTCAATAGCTCCGCCATCTTACCTGGGACCAGTTCCGAAAAGTCACGCCACTTAACACCAGTCATGGTGGTATTTTGTTCAGCAGTAATTTGGTCCAGAAAAAGGATGAACGATACAAAGGAGGTGGGAAACATAGTTCACGCATCAGCAATAGTGTAGAAATGTATGATAAAATTTAACTGTACATACCATGTTTTTAAACAATGAAAAAGAAAGCTAATCCAGCCTAACCTTAGCTGTTGAGCTACAAAATGTTACAGTATAAAAAAAATATTATTACGGTCTCAGCTAGCTTGCAACAGCAAAGCTAGCTTGCTACAGCATGTTCCACACAACATATTTGGAATAATGCATTTTTGGCAAAAAAACGTAATAACTATGTATAATCAGCAGATGGCGATGTTGGGTAGCCATTGTCCACAAAAAAGTAGCCTTGTTACTCCTATTTCCGTCATCCGATTCCAATGTGGCTGTTAGCATACCAAATTCTGTAAGCTAGCTTGCTCCATTTAGCGTACTGTTTATAAAAGTGATTTCTACAATTAAATTAATATTTATATGTATATACACAATACATACATCTTTGGAAATAAAGAAAATATACATTTGCACCGTATTTAAAGTACTACCCTGTATCTTCCCACATTAAGGCCCGAATGTATTGTGATCCTAGACACCCCTGATTTATTCATTCATTCATTCATCATCTTCCGCTTTATCCGGGGCCGGGTCGCGGGGGCAGCAGTCTAAGCAGGGATGCCCAGACTCCCCAGACACTTCCTCCAGCTCTTCCGGGGGGACACCGAGGCGTTTCCAGGCCAGCCGGGAGACATAGTCCCTCCAGCGTGTCCCCGGGGAAGACCCCTGATTTAGAGTATTTATTTGTAGACAAAAAAGTATAATTGTTTCAGACCTCAAATAATGCAACGAAAACAAATTCATATAAATTTTTCAACAGCAAAATACTAATGTTTTAATTTAGGAAGAGTTCAGAAATAAATATTTGGATAAATAACGCTGATTTTTATTCACAGCTTTCATGTGTCTTGGCATGATCTCCACCAGTCTGTCACATTGCTGTTGGGTGACTTTATGCCACTCCTGGCACAAAAATTTAAGTAGCTCAGCTTTGTTTGATGACTTGTGACCATCCATCTTCCTCTTGATCAAATTCCAGAGGTTTTCAATGGGGTCTGAAGATTTGGCTGACCATGACAGGGTCTTGATCTGGTGGTCCTTCATCCACACCTTGATTGACCTGGCTGTGGGGCATGGAGCATTGTCCTGCAGGAAAAAACTACTCTCAGAGTTGGCGAATATTGTCAGAGCAGAAGGAAGCAAGTGTTCTTCCGGGATAACCTTGTACTTGGCTTGATTCATTTGTCCTTCACAAAGACAAATCTGATTTGTCCATTCCAGCCTTGCTGGAGCATCCCCAGATCATCACCGATCCTCCACCAAATTTCACCAATGTCTCGCAACCACTGTGGCTTGTAGGCCTCTCCAGGTCTCAGTCTAACCATTGTTGGGCCAGGTATTGGGCAAAACTGAAAATTTTACTCATCATTGCAGATGACCTTACTCCATTCCTCTTCGGTCCAATCCTTATGGTCTTTTGCAAACTCAAAAGACCACTCAAAAGACCACTCATTGATTAAGGGCATTTTTTTTGCTTTGCATGACTTCAGCCATGCCCCTTGGAGCCTGTTTCGAACCGTCCTCAACGTGCAGTTCACCCCAGCTGCTGTTTGCCATTCTTTTTGTAGGTCACTTGATGTCATCCTACGGTTGTTGAGTGACATTTGAATGAGTTGACGGTCATCTCGGTCAGTGGACAGTCGTTTTCGCTCTCTGCAAGTCTGTAGCTTTGTTGTCCCCAATGTCTGTTATTTGACCTTGTTCTTATGAACCGCCGTCTTTGAAGTCTTCAGTTTGGAAGCAACCTGACGCTCCCTGTATCCCACTGCCAGTAAAGCCAGAATTGAACCCTTCATTTCCTCACTCAAAGCTTTTCTTTTTAACTCTTTTGTCATGCTGAATAGTTATTTATTTTTTTATTCAAATTGGACCCTGGTCCTGTTGCACAGCAGTGGTTTTTATACTTTTCCTTGTTAAATTAGATTTGGTTCAGGTACTCACCTAATCAGTACCTCATTAAGTAAAATGAGGTGGGCCTGTGTTGGAATTGAACAGACTCTGATAGAGATGCTTATTTTTAAAAAATGATGAGTGGTCTCTTAATTTTTTCCAGAGCTGTATATGCAGTTGTGCTCATAAGTTTGCATAGCCTGGCAGAAATTGTGACATTTTGGCACTGATTTTGAAAATATGACTGATCGTGCAAAAAAATGTATTTTATTTAAGGATAGTGATCATATTTATTTTCACATAGGTGTTTGGCTTCTTTTTAAATCATAATGATAACAGAAATCACCCAAATGGCCCTGATCCAAAGTGTACATTCCCTTGAATGTTTGGCCTTGTTACAGACAAGGTGACACACACAGGTTAAAGGGACAATTAAAGGTTAATTTCCACACCTGTGGCTTTTTAAATTGCAATTAGTGTCTGTGAATGAATAGTCAGTAAGTTTGTTAGCTCTCACGTGGATGTACTGAGCAGGGTAGATACTGAGCCATGGGGAGCAGAAAATAACTATCAAAAGACATGCGTTACAAGGTAATGGAACTTTATAAAGATGGGAAAAGGATATAAATCGATATCCAAAGTCTTGCAAATGCCAGTCAGTACTGTTCAATCGCTTATTAAGAAGTGGAAAATTCAGAGGTGTGCTCTAAAGGCACATGGAATCTTGTGAAAACTGATGGCAAGATGAATGCAGCATGTTATCAGAAAATACTGGCAGACCATTTGCATTCTGTTATGGAAATTATTGAACTGATGTATACTTAGTCCTATAGATGTATGAATGGGTTACTAGTTAAAAGTACTGAGTCCCCATGTTCAGTTAGGAAAAGGAATGTAGGAGAGTATTTGTTTATGGTCATCATTGGATGGTCTCAGAAGATCATTGGGTTATCCATCAGTTTAAACCATCAGTTCATCTGTTCTTTGTCTAGATGGTGTGTGTCCCTTAGAGTTGAAAATGTTACCCACAAGGTCCTTGGTTTAATGTAGGGGAGGACAGCCTGCCCCTTGCTTAAAACCTAGGTATTGACACAACAAAGGGAATGTGTATTATTGACACAGGACAGCTGGGCAGTAACTTACCACACCCCTTTTAACTGTAATAAATACGGACTGTTCATGTATTTTCCTCAGAGATTCCTCAGAGGGTTATTTTGTAAGCTTTTGACACGTCTCTCTATTTACAAATAAACTGCTAATTATGCCAAGAGAATTGTGTCTCTGTACTTACCCCTTTTAAGATTTCCTATCAATGGAATTACCATCACAATTCTCCTGCCCGAAAGCTGTGCATGGGACGCTCTTGGACTTTCCAGCACGTCAATGACCCTAAGCACAAGGCCAAATTGACCCTCCAGTAGTTACAGCAGAAAAAGGTGAATGTTCTGGAGTGGCTTTCACAGTCTCCTGACCTTTATCATCCAGCCACTCTGGGGATATCTCAAACGGGCGGTTGATGCAAAACAACCAAAGACTTTGAATGACCAGGAGGCATTTTACCAAGACAAATGGGCAGCTACACCACCTGCAAGAATTCGGGGCCTCATAGACTATTACAAAAGACTGCACGCTGTCATTGATGCTAAAGGGGTCAATACACATTACTAAGAACTAAGGGTATGCAGAATTTTGAACAGGGGTCAGTTCATTTTTTCCGTTTTTGCCATGTTTTGTTTTTTGTTCTGTTATAACCTACAGTTGAATATGAATCCTATAAGAAATACAAGAAATGTGATTTGCCTGCTCACTAAAAATGGTACAAACAGCTCGAAAAAATTAAGAGACAACTGCACCTTTTTCTTTCCTTTCCAAAAAAGTTGGAAATGAACGGAGTGAGGAACAGAAGTGTTAAATTTGAAGTGGTCTCTTAATTTTAACCCTTCTGTTCCTCACCCAAAACCTTATTTTTCGACTTTTTTGGAAAGGAAAGAAAAGAGTGCAGTGGTTTAAATTTTTTCCGGAGCTGTATATTACCATTCCTCAAGGGTATGCAAACGTGTGAGCACAACTACTACACACACACACACACACACATTACATGTGGTAGTAGTTGTATTATCTGTTAATTAGCTGTAATATTATTGAAAAACTACACTATAAGTGTTTCCACTCGTTACATGCGGTACTTTTAAGATAAGCATCTTGTCCCAGCATGTGATTTGCAATTTCTTGACATGTAGCCCACTGACATTTTTTGTTCCTTTTTGGCTGGGTGCTGATACGTTTTTTTTCCTTTTCAGTTTAATTGAAATCAAAGCATGTACTATTTTATACATTATATAGGCAAATTGTTGTTTAAAAATGCTGAGCATCTGATTTTCTTGCATGCCGATATAGTTGCATCGGAAATGCTTTAATATTTCGTTGTCGTATAACATTATCAATACACGAAAAATATTGTGGTAGGTTACTTGTTTCGGCGTGAACATTTTGGCTAAAAGACTGACAGACAGATCTGTAGACTATTTGAAATAATTATTTTGTATCCTCATCCTTTATGTTGTTAAAAAACATGCTAGACTTCATTAAAATACTATATGGCTTGGTTATATATAAACGAATACTTGGCATACATAATCACAAAACTGACAGATTTTGTTTGAATTATGACTAAACAAAAAATGAACGCAAGCGAATTTGGAGGGGCGATTATTTTTCCTGTGATCGAATAGCAGTTTTGAACAGAGTGACGAAAAGACGTGGTGCGGTTGAACGGTGGAGCAGAGCGTAACCTTCGCTCGAGAGGTTTACATACCTATTAAGTGGCTGGTATCACATAATGTAATAATACTTACTATCTTCAAAAATTAACTGCGTTTGTATTCAACATGTGCCATGCACAATCGTGCGTGTTTGTATTCAGTGTTTGACTGACAAACCTCAGATGAGCAAAAAAACGGTGGGCCGGGTCAAATGTGGGCGGAGTCAGAACGTTAATCCTCGATTTTGGTCGAGATTTGAAGTTTATATTAATGATCAGTGTGGTTATTTTATTTTTATTTTAATGAATAAAAACCATGAGCCATCAGTTTTATAAATGTAATTGTACAAAAAAAAATGACCGCTTGAATTGTTTTATTTTTTGTTTGTTTGTTTTTTTTATCAATGGATACTAACTTGACACTAAAGATGTTTTGCTTTTATTTAACAATCACAAGCTGGATCAGAACAAAATCTTTATAATGAAGAAGTTGTATGTATGGTAAACATGTTATACATAAATGTACACCAATCAGCCATATAATTATGACCACCTGCCTAATATTGTGTAGGTCCCCCTTTTGCTGCCAAAACAGCCCTGACCCGTCAAGGCATGGACTCCACTAGACCTCTGAAAGTGTGCTGTGGTATCTGGCACCAAGTTACCAGCAGATCCTTAAAGTCCTGTTAGTTGCGAGGTGGGGTCTCCATGGTTCGGACCTGTTTGTCAGCACATCCCACAGATGCTCGATTGGATTGAGATCTGGAGAATTTGAAGGCCAAGTCAACACCTTGAACTCGTTGTGTTCCTCCAACCATTCCTGAACCATTTTTGCTTTGTGGCAGGGCGCACTATCCTGCTGAAAGAGGCCAATGCCATCAGGGAATAACGTTGCCATGAAAGGGTGCACATGGTGTGCAACAATCTTCAGGTAAGTGGTCCGTGTAACATCCACATGAATGGCAGGACCTAAGGTTTACCAGCAGAACATTGCCCAATGCATCCCACTGCCTCAGCTGGTTTGCCTCCTTCCCATACTGCATCCTGGTGCAATGTGTTCTCCAGGTAAGCGATGCACATGCACCCGGCCATCCACATGATGTTAAAGAAAACGTGGATTAATCAGACCAGGCCACCTTCTTCCATTGCTCCATGGTCCAGTACTGATGCTCACATTGTAGGCTCTACCTGACACAGCCCCATACGCAACAGCCTGGGGTTCAGACGCTCTGACCCAGTCGTCTAGCCATCACAATTTGGCCCTTGTCAATGACACTCAGATCCTTACGCTTGCCCATTTTTCCTGCTTCTAACACATCAACTTGGAGGACAGAATGTTTACTTGTTGCCTAATATATCCCACCCACTGACACACATTAACCACTGACAGGTGAAGTGATTATCAGTGTTATTCACTTCACCTGTCAGTGGTCATAATGTTACGGCTGATCAGGGGAAATGGGCAAAAATGAAAAACTTAGGTTAAAATCAAACTTGAAAATTACTTATAAAAGGATTACAATAAAAGAATGGTAAATATAAAAGAACCGTAAATGCTTGTGAAGTCTATTGATCTTGAAAGTGTAGACCTACTCCTGTGTGGAAAATAAAAATAATTCGTAATTTATTAGTTTTTGTGTGGAGCGATTGAAATGAAAGTTCTGAAAAGAATGAAGGGCGTGCATTATTCCCCACCCTCCCCTGATCAAGAATATACTTTTCATAATCATGGCACGTGTATTGTAGGAGCTATTGAAATTAAGAAGTTCCGTTAAATACTGAAACTTCAAATTTTGAAAAAATAAAGGGTGTGCATTGTTCCCCATCCTCCCCTGATCAAGAATATACCACTTGTACATTCATGGCATAGCTATTGAAATGAAAATGTTCAGTCAAATTTGGAAACTTCAAATTTTGAAAAGGTAAAGGGTGTGTTCCCCACCTTCCCACAATCATAAATATATACTTTTCATTGTCATTGTATACTTTTTGCCAGACCTCAAATATTGTGACCATTTTCACAATACTTATGTATTTCGGATGATGTTCGGTTGGCTCTAGGATTGCTAGCAAAGAATATTTTGCCTGTTGCCAGAAATCTGGGAGTTTTCTTTGATCCAGACTTACAATTTGGATATAACACAAAAACAGGTGCAGTCATGCTTTTACCAACTTAGAAACATTGCCAAAATAAGATTGGTTATATCTTTTGACAACACTTTATACATGCATTAATTTCATCTTGCCTAGTCTATTATAATGCTTTGTTTACATGCTTCAACAATAAGTCCCTAAGTAAACTCCAAGTTGTACAGAACTCAGCTGCCAGACCTCTTACAAGGACTAAATCAAGGTATCATATAACCCCAGTGTTTGTTGCTCTACACTGGCTACCAGTAGTGATGGCCATTCAAGGCTTCATTAGCATTATTCTAGCAACAGGATATTATGCTGGCAGCACTCAGATTTTCTTTTTCAAAATAAAAGCCATCATTGAAATTTACAAGGCAATATAGTTAACAATCTAGTCTGTAAAAAGAAAAGAACAGACAAGAACAACTTTGGAACAGACATTAACATAAAATGTACCGACTAGATTAACTATACTGCCTTATGTATTTCAATGATGGCTTTTATTATGAAAAAGAAAATCTGAGTTAGAGCATAATATCCTGCTACTAGAAGAATGTAATGAAGCCCCGAATGGCCATCATTAGTTACCGGTGAATATTAGAGCAGATTTTTTAATTTTAATTATCACTTATAAGGCACTACATGGTCTGGCACCTGATTACATTAGTGACATGCTAAACACATACTGCACTGTTAGGCCTCTCAGATCAGCGGAAAAAGGACTTCTGGCTGTTCTGGAGTCTTGACTGAAAACTTTATGTAACCGGGCCTTTGCTATATGGGCCCCTAGACTCCGGAACAGCCTACCACAGAATGTCAGAGATGCTACGTCAGTGCATTCTTTTAAATCTAACCTTAAAACTTAAAACTTTTTATAACATGGATTTCACAAATATTTTATCATTGTGATTTTATATTCTGTTTAATTTTTACTTTACCTTTAAAAAATATATATTTGCTTTTAAATATTGGTATTATTTTAATGTATTTTTATTGTGTGTAAAGCACTTGTGTAATTGTACTTAAAGTGCTATACAAATAAAGTTGTTATTATTATTAAAGTTGTTAAGAGTCTGATCGCCCCGGGTGGGAAAGTTAATGTGCTGGTGGTATTTTGGTAGAACCTTCCTAGAAGAAGGCTGCATTTCCATACAATTTGAACGCGCCCACCACCAGCAAAGACCCTGAGATAGCTTGCGTCTCGGTTTCGGCTCCAATACCAGCGGTTAGTTCCCCGTGGCGCTTTCATTTTATGCTTTGTTAATATATGGAAAAATAAAGACTGCAACATTGTATACACTTTTGTAATCACAATGAGTCCAATATTGGATTAAATGAATACTTCGTTAAAGAGCAATTAAGATTTGAAGAGCCGAATGTCCAATTTAAAACTACCTTCTCCGCAGTTGAGTTAAGGACGTTTCTATTCCCTGACAGAATAGTTAATTAAATCGAAACTCGTTAGGGCCGTCGTCGTCTCGTCTACACAGGTGTGTGTGTGTAGCTATAATCGCTATGGTGCCTACTTAACATCTGGGGCAGTCTTGCCAGGTTAAGCAAACATTTCCAGGGCAACGACTGCTCAAAACCAGCCCAAAATGCCTGAAAACTAGCCGCGGATCCTACCGTACGTCTGACCGTGATGACAGCATAGAAAACCCGCCACCCATTCATTTTTCCTGCGACATTGTTTGAACAGTAGCCCAATTTTCCGTGGATATTGCAACCCTGAACTGTTTTTTTTTTGTTCCGAATGTATTGTGATCCTAGTGACGCCTCGGCTCATACTCATACATTTCTTCCTAAATTTCGGCCTTAAGGAGTTTTTCCTAGCCACAGAAATTCAACACTACTGTTGTTTGCTCCTTGGGGTTTAAGGCCGGGTGTTTTGTAAAGGCACTTTGTGACAACAGCTGATGTAAAAAATGCTTTATAAATACATTTGATTGATTTAAATAAATTTGACTGATACTGTATGTGCCATCGGCGACGACAGGGAGCGCTAATTCTGAGTCTCTCGAACCGGAAAACTGGATTACTCTTTAGCCGCTGCAATCTGACTGTAGGAGATTAACTTCATGCTGGTAACATTATAGATTAGGTAGCAACAATAAGACTTCCGTTTTTCGGATTTTGCCTTCAAAATAAAATTCCGCGGTAAAACGCAATATTAATAATATTAATCTCTTTTGCCGCTTTGCTTTGTGTATATTGCAAAGATATAGATAATGCTGTTTAAATAGTACTTCCCAAAGAATGAATAATATTCTAAGGTGGAGCACATTGAGAAATGGAGATGGAAAAAACTATTGTTGTAAACATTTCATATTTTAAAAACGAGTTGATGAATCCTTGATGCTGTAATTCTTGTTAATTTGCTGGAGTTCATTAGTTATGTATGGGCTTTTTGTGCTAAATAGACAACACTATACTTTTCACCTCCTCCCCCATTGCAACACATTATAATATACTGTACACGGGTTACATATTGCCTCATACAGAAAAAAAAATTGTATACACTGCAGTTAATGTGTTGAAGGACATCTTCAGGAGAGTGTCTACTAACCAAATAAAATGAGGTTTGGATGGGCACTGTGTGCTACATCCAGGAAAACAATATTTTCTTCAGCCTCCAAGGCAAAACCCTATAATATACTGTACATGGGATACATATTGCCTCATACAGAAAAAACTATTCTATAAGTCAAAATTATTTTTTAGTGGGAAATGACCAGGAGAGTGTAGATTCAAAGAATGCTACAAAATTGTAAAAATGTATTGTAGGAAATGTTCAGGAGAGTGGATAGAGTAATTATATGCAAAATAATCAAGGAGCACTGTCTATTTGCAATTGTTGCTGGCATTTTACTCCGCCCATACCACTGGCCACAATGTAACTCAATGGATATGAAATACATATTATACAGAATTTTTTTTTTCTATATGCCGCAGTGAATGTGTTGTAGGAAATGTTCAGAAGAGTGGATAGAGGACTATATGTATATAATCACTCCATACAGTCTCCTGAACATTTTCTACAATACATTCACTGTGGCATATATACGTTTTTTTCTGTATAGGGCAATATGTACGGTCTATTAAAGTGTTTTGCATTAGGGGCTGAAGAGGGTGTGGAAAATATTGTGTTGCTAGATGTAGCACGCCATTCCACATGATTAGACAAGTTTGCTTTACTCTACACACTCTTCTGAATATTTCCTCTATTGCTTTCTCTGTGGGACATTCAATAGCTTTTGAGCTATGAGGCAATATGTATTCCATTTTCAGTCATTCACATTGTCTGAATTTTGACCTTGGAACATGTTTTAATACCCACTTTTTATTGAAATTACTTTTAAGTATGATCAAGTATTAATTATTGTGAATGTTTTCAGAGGTACGTTTTCTTAAACAATTAATAAATTCAATTTATGTCCGTTTTGAGGAAATTCGTTGGCCGGTTTTACTTTGAAATGTCCCTAATTTTCGTGACCCGGAAGTGTTTAAAAAAATAATGATGCTCACTGTAATCGACAGTAGCGTCATTCTGGCAACTTTAGAGGTTCCGCAGCAACAATGAGACATCCGGGTTTTGGATTTTGCCTTCAAAATACAAGCCAGAGATAAAATACGATTATAATAATATTACATTTATCGATTTTGACACTTTGCTTAGTGTATATTGTAAAAATGTATTGTAGGAAATGTTCAGGAGAGTGGATAGAGTAATTAAATGCAAAAATAATCAAGGAGCACTGTGTATTTGCAATTGTTGCTGGTATTTTACTCCACCCATCCTACACCCTATTGGCCACAATGTAACTCAAAGGATATGAAATAAATATTGCCCTGTACAGAAAAAACTATTATATAGGCCGCAGTGAATGTGTGGTAGGAAATGTTCAGGAGAGTCTATAGAGTGATTATATGCAAAACAATCAAGGGGCACTGTATATTTGCAAATGTTGCTGGCATTTGACTCCGCCCATCCCATTGGCCACAATGTAATTCAATGGATATGAAATACACAAAGAAGAGTGTGGAAATATTGTGTTGCTAGATGTAGCACACCATTCCCCATGATTAGACTGGTTTGTCTTACTCTACACACTCTCCCAAACATTTCCTACATTGCATTCTCTGTGGAATATTGAATAGTTTATGAGCTATGAGGCATTATGTATTCCATATTCAGGCATTGTCTGAATTTTGCGCTTGGAACGTGTTTTAATACCCTCTTTGTATTGAAATTACTTTTAAATATGATCATATTTGAATTGTTGTCGATGTTTTGAGAGATACATTTTCTTAAACAATTAATCAACTCAATTTATGTCAGTTTCGAAGTAATACGTTTGTCTCTTATTTTGGAAATTTCCTAATTTTCGTGACCCGGAAGTGTTTCTTTAATGTTGCTCACAAGATGCTGATAGTAGACTAGGTATCTAGTTAGCGTGAATAACTTTAGCTGGAATGGGTCAAAGAGGTTTTCAGAAATAATTTGGAAGCATAATTTGACACAGCTAAGTACTATTTGAAAAATTGGAGTGAAACATGAAACGAGATGTCAGGATACTGTTATTGGGGGAACGTAAGTCAATATTTGAATATCCATATTTTGCGCGGCTAACGTTATTTGTCTACAGTACTTTGACTAGTAGTTAGCTAACTAGTACAGTTCATAGTAATTAGCTAGCTGGCTAACTACAGTACATACTTTTCCTAAACGTCTGCACAATCTCTTTGATCTGACTTGTGTTTAGAGATATAAAAAAGGGAGCATTCATCCCATTCTTGTTTTTTTTAGCTATCTAGCTAACTTTACAGTAAAAAATAAGTGGAGTAAGCTTGCGTGTTGTTTTGCACATGATCATAACAACAGTAGTATTAGGAAGTAGCGAGTTAGCAATTAGCTACAATTAGTACAATTACAGCTACCTGTCAAAAGCTTTTCTCATTCATATGTTTGGTTACATGTGCTAGGTAAACCTTTGCACCATCACGTCTGCCTAAAGAGGATGTTGTGATTTTATATTTAGCTGTTTCGCATGTTTTGCTGACAATGTTGGTTGTTTGGATATTAGTACTAGGGCCATGTTATTGATCTCATTCTATCGTTTTTCGATACTGTACAGTACTGTAGCTAGTTAGTATTAACTTTGGCCAAGTCTTCCCCATTGTAGCCATAACGGCATTAGTGCAACACTGCCTTGGCTTGACATTTCTTTAATAGGCGGAAGGTATTTCCACGGATCTATTCATAAACTGGTATTATAGTTTAGATTTGTGTTTAGCGGAAACTAAACATAATGATAATGTCAGAGAACCTTTATAGGGGACGTACTCTGGTTACTCAAATGAAGTCATTTAGGAAATTAGTTTTGAAGCTAAACCTCAGGTCACACTTCACCTTTAAACTTCACGAAATTCAGACCTCGGACATAAGCAATAGCCTGCTATTGTTCAGCTAGCTAAAGTATTAGCCATATAATCCAGCTCTGTCTACTGATGAGATGATCCATATCCCTAATACGTTATGACCTCAAACGAGATGAAGTGTGTTTTTTCACTCCCAAATTAAATGTTTTCTCTCTTTCTCTTAATTTTTTCTTCTGTCAACAGCCAAGGTGGGGAAAACCTCACTCATAATGTCATTGGTTGGGGAGGAGTTTCCAGAGCATGTAAGTGTAACTATGACTCCACATTCCTACTGGTTAATTTCAAACTAAACAGCTAATTTAGAAATGTCATGCATCTACTGGCTACAGCCTCACCATACAAAAGTGGTATTTTTATTCTTTTACACTTGATACATACAAAGACAATGCTTTTGCTATCCACTTGCAGTACACAGAGTACCCCTTTTAAGTTGGGTGTAAGCACAAACCTTGAACCTGCCTGTGTTATTTGTTTAAGAAAATACCCTTATTCAATATTCACCTCCTGCTTACTTTTAATTTTATAAGCGCTGCTTATTTGAATATATAACTCACAATAGGCCATTTACCTCCTCCTACCAAATCCCCCAAAAATGGAAAGGGGGGGGGGGGGGGGTTTGACCAGTGGACAGCTATACATACAGTATCTCACAAAAGTGAGTACACCCCTAAGGGTGTACTCACTTTTATTGCCAGCGGTTTGGACATTCATTGCTGTGTGTTGAGTTATTTTGAGGGGACAGCAAATTTACACTGTTATACAAGCTGTACACTCACTACTTTACATTGTAGCAAAGTGTCATTTCTTCAGTGATGTCACATGGACAGATATACTCAAATATTTACAAAAATGTGAGGGGTGTACTCACTTTTGTGAGATAGCGTATGTACGATTGTTGCGGACATTCCACCTTTTGGTCTCTGAAAAAGAACATGAGCATGAGATAGACGCACAAGAAAGTGTAGCGCACCTCTCACGCTCATGTTCCCACTGGAGAAGCTCATGCCCAAGAAGCTCACCTGGTGTCTGATGACGCTGTGGCGGGGTTTGGGGGTATTACGTATGATCATGTAAACGTGTCTCTACATTTTATGAAAAGCTTATATTCATTTTTGTTTTTAGTTATTCTCAGGTAACGCCGTGCCTGTATTCAGGTAGCTTGACAGATACAGTGTATCTAATTCCACCAATAGCACGTTGATTCTTTTCATTAGTTATTTTTTGGCGCAGTGTTATAAAGCCAGATTTGAAGCATATTTGTCTGTTTGCTATTTTGGAGTATAATGGTAATCTAAGAACTCTTCGTAATGTTCAGATCATTAAATCTGTCGTCCCTCAGGTGCCCCTCCGAGCTGAGGAGATCACCATTCCTGCTGATGTCACCCCAGAGAAGGTGCCCACACACATAGTGGATTACTCAGGTGAGGTGCTGCTCACTTTGTGGCCTATACCACCAAGCCCACCACTATCTGTAGCTGTTGTCGTGGTATGTACCTGTGCATCTAACTCTTTACAGACAAACTAAACACCCAAGGGAATTTCTCTAGGTGCCAGAAAATGTTGTCTGTAAGCTTGCCCAATAGCTGAGAAGTGTAATGGCTTGTTTGTCAGTTTATTAAATTAGGTTCATTGATCTGGCCCTACAGAAACGGAGCAGACGGATGACGTCCTCAGAGAGGAGATTGTCAAGGTAAAGCTAGTTCTCAGTGTTGTCCAAGCTCCTCCTTGGCTAAACAATCAGCTGGGAAGTTCCCCCTAGGTACAGATCTAAGGGCCTTTTTACACTATAGATATAGAGCGTATACGAGAGACATTGTGCCTTATTAAGCTGCGTTTGGACTGCTTCCGATGCGAGTGCTGAAACAATTGAGCCATATTAATTTTCAATGAAGGGTAGCTAACTGGGGGGGGGATGAGAAGCAAAGCAAGAGATGGGATAAGAAGCATGAGATGCTGATAAGAACAAGTGCAGTTTCATTGGGGGAGGGGAATCTAAACTGCAAGTCCCTATTAACTGGCATTGGTTTTGTTACATGTACAGTGGATAGGTTATTGTATTTATTTGTCATTTTTCCCCCTTGAAGATTTCCGTTGGTTTTTCAATTGAATTGTTCACATTATAGGTCCCATTAAAAGTGGAAAATGTTCTGACATGATTTATCTTTGTCTCATTCTTTGACATCGAAAAAACCTGGCATTTTAACAGGGGTGTGTAGACTTTTTTTATATCCACTGTACATTGTCAGTGTTTTTCAATGGGATTTTGTGATAATTAGTTTAGCAGCCGCGTGATGCATCATGATAACCGGAACACGATTGGTCGACCATTATACACTGCTCAAAAAAATTAAGGGAACATGTAATCATCAGAGTAATACAACATGTAGATTAAACTTCAGGGATATCAATCTTTCCAGTTAGGAAGCATAAGCAATTATGTGTCAGTGTCACCTGTTTTGGTGCAAATGAAAGTGACAACAGGTGCACTGGAGAGGCAACAGCAAGACAACCCCTAAAATGGGAATGGTTTTGTGGGTGGTGGCCACAGACAATTGCTCTTTCCTTATTCTTCCTGACTGGTTATTTTCTAGTTTTGCGTTTTGCTAGTGACCTTGTCACTACTGGTAACATGAGGCAGTACCTGCAGCCCGTTCAGGTTTGCGCAGGTAGTCCAGCTCCTCCAGGATGGCACATCCATACATGCTATTGCAAGAAGGTTTTCTGTGTCTCAAGCACATGGAGGAGATTCCAGGAGATGGGCTGTTACTCAAGGAGAGGTGGACAGGGCCGTAGAAGGGCATCAACCCAACAGCAGGACTTGTATCTGCTCCTTTGTGTGAGGAGGAACAGGAGGAGCACTGCCAGAGCCCTACAAAATTACCTCCAGCGGGCTGCTGGTGTACATGTTTCTGACCAGACTGTCTGAAACAGACCCCATGAGGGCCCTGTGTCCTCTAGTGTGACCTGTGCTCACAGCCCAGCACTGGCACTTTGTTCTCTTCACAGGTGAGGGCCGGTTCACGCTGAGCCCATGTGACCGACGTGGTGAACGTAGTGCTGCCTGCAACATCATCCAGCATGACCGTTTTGGCGGTGGTTCAGCCATGGTCTGGGGAGGCATATCCTTGGAGGTTCACACAGACCCATTGTCAGACTTTATGCTGGTGCAGTGGGCCCTGGTTTCCTCCTGATGCTGGCCATTTTCTGACCTCATATGGCCAGAGAGTGTAGGCATTTCCTGGACGACGAAGACATTGATGCCATTGACTGGCCCTCGTGTTCCCCAGACCTGAATCCAATTGAGAACCTCAGGGTGCATATGTATCGGTGCATCTGACGCCGCCAAGTCGTGACACAAACTGTCCAGGAGCTCACTGATGCCCTGATCCAGGTCTGGAAGGAGATCACCCAGGACGACCTTCTTCTATCCATCATCATCATCTTCTGCTTATCCGGGGCCGGGTCGCGGGGGCAGCAGTCTAAGCAGGGATGCCCAGACTTCCCTCTCCCTAGACACTTCCTCCAGCTCTTCCGGGGGGACACCGAGGCGTTCCCAGGCCAGCCGGGAGACATAGTCCCTCCAGCGTGTCCTAGGTCTTCCCCGGAGGCATTCGAAACAGATGCCCAAGCCACCTCAGCTGACCCCTCTCGATGTGGAGGAGCAGCGGCTCTACTCTGAGCTCCTCCTGGGTGACCGAGCTTCTCACCCTATCTCTAAGGGATCACCCAGCCACCCTGCGGAGAAAGCTCATTTTGGCCGCCTGTATCCGGGATCTTGTCCTTTCGGTCATGACCCAAAGCTCATGACCATAGGTGAGAGTAGGAACGTAGATTGACCGGTAACAGACCGATACATCGACCACATTACTGCAGAAGCTGCACTGATCCGTCTGTCAATCTCCCTTCCCTCACTCGTGAACAAGACCCCTAGATACTTAAACTCCTCCACTTGAGGCAGGCACTCACCTATTTCGACTGAGGACCATGGCCTCGGATTTGGAGGTACTGATTCTCATCCCCACCGCTTCACACCTTCTTCTATTATGTCAGTAATCATTGGTTACATCAATCTTAAATTCCTTTTGATTAATGGAGATTCCTCCATTTTCAATTCATAATGGTGAAAAGGTGATAGAATAACTATGCAGATTTCAATTGTCGTAGTCAAAACACCTTTAAAAATTATAAGTTGGGATAGCTTAAATACAGTGCCTGCTTGAAAGTATGCAAACCCCAGGTATGATTTTTGTGTAAAATCCTAATCTGAACCCCAGTTTGTTATAAAGCTATTCCAAATAAAGGACATCATCAAAATGATGTAAAGTCTGTCAGGTTTGTCCAAGTTAAGATAGTCAGTTTTGTTTTTTTTGACAGCAGAGCCTTTTCCTAGCAATCCTCCCATGAATGCTGTTTCGATTCAGTGTTGTTCTAATTGTTGCATGCTCATTAACCTGAGTTGCAGCAAGGGAAGTCTGCAAATATCCACATGTTAGGTTTCGGTTGGCATTTACCTTATTTATAATTTTTCTCGGGGATATTTTGGAAGGGGGTCAACTTCTAGGCCAAATTGCTGTCATGTTAAATGTTCTCTATTTGTAAATGATTTGCCTCACAGTGGATGTTCTCTCACTACCGTTTTCCTGATGTCCTTTGAGATCTCCTTTCCTCAAGACATGATGCATTTTTCATACCACTGTCTAGGTAATACCAAACTCACTAGATTTCCCATGTCTATTTATCAGTCCTGCCCAAACGCTTTCCAAAAGATCCCTAATTTCATTGGTTCATTTGGTACTCAGTTTATTACCCACTTGATTCGACTTACCTATGTGATTAAACCAAAAAAATCTTCAAGTTCACTTTTTTCTTTATTTTTTATTTTGCTGCTACACGCATGATTTCCTCTAAAACAACATATAGAATTGGTAACTATAAACCTGCTATGCCAGATAAAAAAGGCTAGTTCTGAATAAATACAAATTACATGGCGAACACCAAAATAATTGCACAAGAAGTTCAAATACTTTCAAGTAGCACTGTATGTGAAACAAACTTGGTTTGGTTTCAGTAGCTTGAATTGTTCGAATGAAAGAAGTACTGTTAGTTTCTTATTAATGTTAACAAAGAAATTCCTTTGGCAATATCCCATTCAAGTCAATGGAGTTTTAATAGTGTAATAAAAGTTCTTAAAAAAAAGTCTGTCATGAACGCTCTGAACGTTTAAAGTTTGAACAATTTCTTTAGCTTAAATGCTGTGGGAGGAGTAGTGTGCTAAATAATAACAAGATAAATAAATAGTTTGACGTTTGAAACTTGCTTTGCAAGCCCCATTAATTAACACTTTTAATTATCGTGTGTGTGAATGCATTGCATTGCATAGATTGAATGAACATATGTCTATGGCAATAATTTCCAGCAATTCAGACTTGAAGAAATGCTGGAAAATCTTCCTGGTACACCGACAAGCGAGCAAATCTAGATGATGCTGCTGTGTCTATCTGGATTTTTAAATATGATATAACTGTACCTTATGTTTCATAGTTTACATCACATTTCTGTTCACATTTCTTATCTGCATGTACAGAAAAGCTGAGCGAGGATCTGGGCTCGTTGGGGACCTATATGTGCAGCAATTTGACCAACCACGTATGAGTTTCCTCAGATGAAAATTATATTTAGCTACACAATCGAATGGTAACATTAGGTTACTTGCCATTTTCTTTCTCCAACTCCGATACCCTCGACTCTCACATGCGGAGGTATGGAGGCGTATTGTGTGCAGAGAAACGTATTCATCTCCCAGGATAATAAACAGATCTGTCTGCCGCTACAGCTGCGTCCATTCTCATGAAGCATACGTCATAACTAACTTATGGATTTTTAGACCAAACATTAGAATAATTGACATTACCATGTTCTTAGAGCAATTTAGTTTTATGGCAACAGTCCTTTTTTAGTTTTTGTCTGTCCCGACAAATGTCCTTGGCTAATAGAATAAAGAAAATGCTCCTGAAACAACAGACACTTCAGTCTAATCAGTTGTTGTGTTCCTGTACGAATCTCATCTGCTTGTGCAGATGTTTTCTTAACAAGTTCGATCAGTGATGCATTTTAACCACGGCATCAACCGCAATGCCCATGGTCAGGATGTATTTAATTCCGTAACGTTAACGTAGCAGAAACGACATCGACTCCTAAATATGTCAATTGGAAGTGATTAGACGTAAGCCATTTTTATTTTTAAATGTGTGTGTGTGTGTTCACAACGCTAAACTCAAAGGAGGTTGTAGTTGGAGAAAGTAGCATGTGCTATCTTGAAAAGATACCGACACGTAAGTGAAATTTCCACGAGTTTAAAGTATTCTGAGAAACATTTTGGGAAATATATTGTAGTGTAAAAAGGCACCCATATCAAATTCCCCTCCCCAATCCTGAACCTAGATTAGTGTCTTGGGGCGACTCCCCCCTATCCACCATCTGTTCTCATCTTTATAAGTGTGATGAATCTTGCACAATTGTACCTTACTAATATACTATTGGGTGAATTAATTACATTAATTAATTACGAAGTACCTGCATTTCAACCGTGATTTCTTAATGCAGGCCAATGTGGTGTGTGTGGTGTATGACGTCACCCAGGAGGAAACCATAGACAAGGTATCAACTGTCGCACCTTTTCCTTTTTTAATTATGGTGCTATTTTCTTTTGAATGAAACCACTATGAAAGCCTTTGTCATGATTAGTATAATATAAAATATTTGTATAATATAATTATCTTTTATGGATGGTTTAATATAATTTGCTACCCGACTCAACTTTCAGATCCGAACAAAATGGATCCCCTTGGTAAACGGTGAAGCCGAGAAGGGAAACAAGTATGTGGATTTATTTTTTATGACGTGTGCTTGTATTCTAATGTTTTTGTGTGTTGTGTAATTGCTTCAACCGGCCTCTTGCCTTTCTGTCATAAAACATTACATATCTTTTGATGCAAACATTCATTCCTCATGTCACAGAGTTCCTATAATCCTAGTGGGGAATAAATCGGACCTGTGCTCTGGGAGCTCAATGGAGACGATTCTGCCTATCATGAACCAGTTCTCTGAGATTGAGACCTGTGTGGAGGTGAGGCTCAACTCTCGAGCACACCCTTCCCTCTTCAGCTGACCGCCTACTCTCTTACTCGCTCACGTACATGTAATGGTGTGATTTTTAACCGACTAACTCACCAGTCTGATGCAAGCAGTAATTAGTCTTGTTTGAACAAGTCTGTGATTAGGCATACCTATCGTTTTGACTTTCCCCTCCCAAGTGTTCTGCCAAGAACCTGAAGAATATCTCAGAACTGTTCTACTACGCTCAGAAGGCAGTGCTCCACCCGACCGCTCCCCTCTACGACCCGGAAGACAAACAGGTCAGCCATTTTAGGCTTGGGGATTGCTTTCGCTGATACCTGTGGAATCCTCAGTTTTTTTTGTGTGGATTATTTCTTGGTGGAAGTTAATCTGTAACTGAGTATGTGTTCTGTTGTTACAGTTGAAACCAATGTGTGTCCGAGCGCTCAGCCGAATCTTTAGCATCTCAGACCAGGACCATGACCGCATCCTCAGTGACGCTGAACTCAACTGCTTCCAGGTGAAACTCAAAGAAACACATCATATATCCACCTCCCATACACACATTCATACATGATCACCCTCCATGGTTCAACCCCCTCTATATTTTCCACATTTTGTTGTATTGCAATTGAATTAAAATGGAATGAATAACTGTGGTCTTGAATGATTCAGGGGTCTGTGCCAATGCCTCTGTTGCTCATGTAATCCTGCAGATAGGGTTCGAATCCGGTCCACTGCTCTTTAGAAAAATAAAATCCACAGTCTTTCCTTTTAAAAATTCAAATTCCCTGAAGAATGTTTAATTAAACCTAAATAAAAACAAATGAATGAACTATATATGGTGCTGCTTGAAAGTATTTGAACCCCTTGTGCAATTAAACATTTGTTTTTGATTTCACCATGAAATATTTTTTAATCAATACCAACTA
This sequence comes from Esox lucius, assembly GCF_011004845.1. Taxonomy (NCBI): domain Eukaryota; kingdom Metazoa; phylum Chordata; class Actinopteri; order Esociformes; family Esocidae; genus Esox; species Esox lucius. The sequence continues at coordinate 24,460,559 of NC_047573.1, read as the reverse complement.
TGTAAAATAATTTAGCCTACAGCTGTCTACTGAGAGGCAAATCATTTGCAAAAGTTTGAACATTTTACATGACAGCAATTTAGCCTAGAAGAGGACCCCCTTCCAAAATATCCCCAAGAGCCACAAGAAAAATTATAAATCAGGTAAATGCAAACCCAAACATAACATCTGGAGACTTGCAGACCTCCTTTGCTGCATCTCTGGTTATGTTGCTTCAACAATAAGAACACTGAAATGAAATGCCAAGAGTCTTGAACAGAATGTTTGGCTGTCAGTCAAGGGCCAAAAATGGGTCTTCCAACAAGACAATGACTTGATGCATTCAAGCAAATCTACCAAAGAGTTGCTCAGGAGAAAGTATTGTGTTTTGGATTGGCCGAGTCATGACCTTAATCCGCTTGAAATTCTACCGGACCTGAAGCTGGAAGTATGTGGCAGACACCTCTCAAACCTCACTACAGTGACCGAGTTCTTTGAGACGGACTAGGCAAACAATCTCTCCCAAAAGATGTCAGTAACTGATTAGTGATTATAGGAGACATTTACTCCAAGCTTAATGGAGGTGCCACAGGACATTAAATGAAGAGGTTCACTATTTTGCGTTTTTGAGTTTTTGTTCAATTACAATGAAAATATGTATTTGTATGTGTTCTCAATTTAGAATGTTGTTATCACAAATTGGGTTTTTGATAAGGAGTTTATTTTAATATTTTTTACCAAAATAATTACCATTACCCAGTATTTGATTTTTTTAGTATTCAATTTCCCCTGAGTCAGTGTTAGACTCAGGGGAAAGTCTTGCCTGGATTGTTAAGCCAGTGTAGGTCAAACTGTAACTAGGCCACTCAGGAACATTCAGTGTTGTCCTGCTTATTAACTCCAGTGAAAATTTTGTTTTGTAGCTTAAGTTGTTGTCCTTCTGAAAGGTGAATTCCTCTTCCATTGTCTGTTGGAAGAATAAGCTTTTCCTCTGTGGGTTTGCCTGCTCTTAGCTCTGTTCTGCTTATCAGCAACAACAAAAGAATCCCTAATCTTTGCCAATGACAAGCATACCCATAAACATAATGCCGGCCCCACCTTGCTTTAAAGTATGTAGACTGGTTCTCAGTAATTTTTTCTAGGATTTACACTGAACATACTTTTTTTTATTTAGGACTATGACTAAACCTGTGCCCCCCATGCTGTTTTAGAATAATTGTAGTTCTGTCATCATTCTGTCATCTAGGTTAATATTTCAATCTGTCATCTGGAGTATACTTGGGGAATTAATTGTTTGGTTATTTAGCCACTATTTAAGTAACGTTTTGGTAATTGAATGGCTCAAATGCAAATAGAATAAACAATTGCAGAAAAGTTGGGTAATGTTTCAACTGAATGCATGTTTTTTTCCCCTCAGAAATCTTGCTTCGGAAACCCTCTTGCCCCTCAAGCTCTGGAGGATGTGAAGACTGTGGTCTGGAAGAACACAAGTGACGGCGTACAGGATAACGGCCTTACACTGAACGGTACGTAGTCAACCTATCGTGATACAGCTTAGCCTTGAATGAATTCAGTGTTGCTCGAGACCGTATTGAAACGGTATTGAACATGTGATATGATGTAGCTACAACAAACATGGCTGTTATACAACAGAGTTTATTGTACTGGTATTGTCTTTGACCAGGCTTCCTGTTCCTCAACACGTTATTCATCCAGAGGGGTCGACACGAGACCACGTGGACCATCCTGAGGAAATTTGGTTACAACGACTCACTGGAGCTGATGGATGACTACCTTTACCCGCAGTACGCTGTCTTGCTTTATTACTGCATGTTTTTCTGAGCCCCTCAGGCTGTAGTGAAAGTTGGTTTCCCCCCCCCCCGTTATGTCGTGTGACATTGGTGAAGGGTCGTCACACTTTTCCTGTGTCGGTCAGTGCCAGAAAACATCCTGTTGCATGGTTTAACTTCACTCGGCTAGAGTGATATATTGTCCGTTATCTCTGCATTTGACCACTAGCCTCTGATGTGTTGTTAGTGGAGAGAATGCCCAGGTATTTATATGGCAGTGTTTGTTGTGTGTTGCCAGGCTACGGGTGCCTTTGGGTTGCACCACAGAGCTTAATCATCTGGGTCACCAATTTCTCCAGAGGCTGTTTGACAAATACGACGAGGTGAGTGACAGCATATTTAGCCAGCGTGCAGGATGTGTTCATTTGTTGTTATAGTAAATACTTGACTTTTTAGAGCATATATATTAGATTTGTATGATAGTGTTTTGTAATTTCTTGGAACGTAAAGAGAATACAACCCCTAGTTTATTTTAAGTGTTAAAGGTGCACTCTGGTCACCTGACACCCCCACCTGGTCTGAGACAAATAGCCAATCAAAATGTTTTTTGTGTGGAGCTGGTAGGGCTGGGCGTTGTTTGGAGACATTGTTCATACACATTGTAATCTTTTTTTTTAACCATGGGAGGGTCTTGCATAGGGATTAATTGGCAGGAATAACGTGTATTAACGCAACTTAGTTAACTTGTTTTTAAAGCTGCAGAAATTATTAAATTATTAAATATTTGTAAATGTAAATATTTAGTTTATTAATAACTAACCTTTCTCCTTGTAACTATCAAAAGGCAAGATAATAATCATGTTACTATTTATTATTGCAATTTGTTACTCATTAAATTCAAACTGAGTAAAAAAAAATTTCATATACAAAATGTATTTCAAAAACATTGAATCCCTTTCTCTCCCTCCCCCAGACCCTCATTGTTTCTGAACCTCCATCCCTTGTTCATTTGGCATTTCAATCATCTTTTAAGTTCAGAAACACAAATCCCTCTCCCCCTTTCTCAGCACCATCCAAGTACCGTAAATTCCGCACTAATCCCTCTATATATCCATCATTGATTTTTGTTCAGTTACCTAATTTTCAAGCGTATGCAAAAATAATTGACTTAAATTACCATTAGGCTTCTGTGCCAAGTTTAACTTGTCATGGGAACGTTTCTAAAATTTCTAAAAGCAGTTTAAGCTCCATATTCGATAACTCAAAGTCAACAGATTTTTCAGTTTTGCATAGCAAAAAAATACTTGTGTAACATCAATAGACAATTATGTGTTCCCATCGCCCAACACTAGATGGGGAGGTATGCGCTGCTCTGTTTGTTTCAAAAGGCTAGAAGGGGTTGTGAGTCTTATGTCTTCTAAACCAATTATTGGTTTGCTGTGTAGATTTACGCTGGCTCTTTAAATTGAACCCTCACCCAAACAGCTTTGGCTGTCATTGGTTTATGATTAACAGTGACTACATATAAATAATGCATGAAATAGTATTACTAATCTTTAAGCATTTCAGGAACCTGTCCTTCTTCAATGTTAAATAAATGTATCCCCAACATATCTGTAGTGCCTTAACGCCATGCTATGCAAAAGCTTATTTAGGTATGTACATAGATATACGCTGTGATGTCATTCTTCTCTGAAGATTCCCCGCAGTGTTGGATCTTTTGGGTACATTTTGTTTTTAAATTGTTTTGGCAACATCCCGCACTATAACACGCACACCAACGTTCAGTGGATGAATTTTATGCAGCCATGGTCCTTTTTTATTTTCTTTCACTTTCAACCTTTTAAAGGCCACGTCGTTCGTTAGTACATTTAAACATTTAGGTGGCCGGAGGGTGAATAATGCAGGCGCGCTGGGCCAGGGGACAGCAGGAGTGTTCAGGCTGAATCTAGATCTACAACCTGAGCAGGTGGAGTCCACAGACCTAGTAATCCATTTTGGCTACACACAGCAGTCAAGACAGTCTGAGGTGAGAGGTCAGGGAAATGTCACTTCTTGCTGACCTCTCCCTTTCCGCAAAATATGATGATGTTAGTGAACTGTGGGACATCCTAGCCTTTCCACCATGTTAGTACATTTTACATTGTTGGTTTTAGGTTGTTGGTTTGAGTCTGGCGCAGTGTTAGTATGAGAAATGTGGCAGTGTTAGTATGTTTTCCTCGGTACAATGGTTATTGCTGAGTCTGAATTTGTGATTTGAATATAGATCTTCATGAATAGATTGAAGAAATGTCCTACAAAATGCAGCAGTAGAATTGATTTGTGCTAACGTTATATTAATATTTGACTTAATATTTATACGTCGGCCATTCATGTGAGTGTAAAAGACCAGTTAGATCAACTTAAGCCTGTTATTGGGTTACAACAAAATAGTTAAAATATGTTCCTCAACTACCCACTTTTATACAAATGTTTTCCGTGAGCATTCAAAACTCTGGGTTTTTTGAAGTACCATTGTTGTCATTGAGAAAAAGGTGTATACTGGCTGGAAATGGGGCTGGTGCGGCAGGCTATTCAGTTCATAAGCATTTACTTTCAAAGCATGGTTTGGCCTTGAGGCACACTATATTCGCTGTTAAGGCAGAAGCACATTTGACCACGAAGTTATACCTCTATTCAAACGATGCATCTGTTAATACCTAAATATGACCTCTTGCATTGCATGACATCAGTGTGCAATAGATATGGATATCTAAATATGAATTACTTCATAGCATCACTTGAATGCGCTATAGATAAAGATATTTTTGATATATAGATAACTTTTGATGATGCATTTGGGACCTGTTAACACATTGAAATATTTATAGATGTGCAGTGAATGCATTATGTATACATTACCAGTAAAAAGTTTGAACGCGTACTATTTTCAGGGGATTTCTCTATTTTTACTAGCCAAGCTGTCATCAAGACAAATGTTGTGGTAAATATTTTAAAAAAAATTTAGTAGCTTGATTGAGTAGCTGTGTCCAGATTTTGACTGGGTACTGTACGTAGTAAAAGTGAAAGGTTTATGAATGAATGGTGTGTTTGACCTCTACTTTTATTTGTTGTTACTCCAGGATAAAGACTCTGCCCTCTCTCCTGCGGAGCTGAAGAATCTCTTCAGCGTGTTTCCCTACATGCCCTGGGGTGACGACGTCTACACAACGGTCTCAACTACAGAGCAGGGATACATCTCTAATCATGGCTACATGTGTAAATGGATGTGAGTATCGATGCTGCCTCTCTTGGCCGCTGTCTCTGTATGTCTTTGCCCACGTGTCTCAGTCAAGGTGCCTGTCAGATATGGGGGTCGTTCTGTCTGGAATGTCAGCGTAAGCAGTAGAGCTGCTCGTGGTTTTTCTACTAAAGTTTTGTTATTCCAACGAATAAGAACAAGACATTGGGTGAACTAATGGAATCATACAAAATGAATCTGCATCATTCGTGTTTAGAACAACCGATTGAATGTATTTGATCTGACTCAAAAACAATTGTAATATCGAGAAACATCTGATATGGAGAAACGTTACTGTACTGCTGAGAAGACCTGGTGACTGCGGTTGGTGTGTGCTGAAAGCATCCGCATGAGAAGATAAAAGCCTGGAGTGAACCATTGAAAACGCATTACACACGGCTGAGTTGTTTCAGATTACCTCACAGGTCAATATTGTGTCAATAGATTCTGGCGTGAATACAATTGGCCATCGCCTATTAAGCCGGTCAGTGTACCTAATTGTATTACGCTTAAGACGTTGAGTGTTTCTCCCTGGCTCTCCTCCGTCTTCACTAATGCAACTTCTTCTGCACACAGGCTTTCAGCATATCTTGACATCCACCGCTGCCTAGAGCACTTGGGACATCTGGGCTACCCCATCCTCACTGAGCAGGACTCCCAAACCACTGCGGTCACAGGTCAAAACACATCTTTTATCCTGCAAGTAGCCTCCCTAAAATGACGGGCTGCACGTTAACTGGAACCTATAATCTTAGTGCTGTAGTAACCCTCAATTACTGTGGATTAGAACTATAATCTGGTAGAAGTGCGGGCCCTTAAGGCACAATTGTGTACAGTTTGTATGCCTCAGTTCTGAGGACGTTTAATGACTGAAAGGTCAAGCGTGCCCGCGACCCAAGGGCGTGGCTGCACACTGTAGCAGGATTAGAGCCGGGTGACGTGATGCTAATGCTGTCACATGGCCCAGGTCACTAACATGTGTGGGTTTAGCTATGAATGTGACCGAGGGACAAAAACTCAAATTATTCTAGAACCCTCAGTTATGTTGCTTGCCATCTTAGATTAGATTATTCATTCCACACCAAGGGCTTGTAAATGCTTTGAAAGTGGTATTATTTAATGCTTACCTATTTGTGTCTGCCTGCCTGTGTGTCTGCCTGCCTGTGTGTCTGCCTGCCTGCCTGCCTGTGTGTCTGTCTGCCTGCCTGCCTGCCTGTGTGTCTGCCTGCCTGCCTGCCTGCCTGTGTGTCTGCCTGCCTGCCTGCCTGTGTGTCTGCCTGCCTGCCTGCCTGTGTGTCTGCCTGCCTGTGTGTCTGCCTGCCTGCCTGCCTGCCTGTGTGTCTGCCTGCCTGCCTGCCTGCCTGTGTGTCTGCCTGCCTGCCTGCCTGCCTGTGTGTCTGCCTGCCTGCCTGCCTGTGTGTCTGCCTGCCTGCCTGTGTGTCTGCCTGCCTGCCTGTGTGTCTGCCTGCCTGCCTGTGTGTCTGCCTGCCTGCCTGTGTGCCTGCCTGCCTGCCTGTTTGCCTGCCTGCCTGCCTGCCTGCCTGTGTCTGCCTGCCTGCCTGTATGCCTGCCTGCCTGCCTGTGTGTCTGCCTGCCTGCCTGCCTGTGTGTCTGCCTGCCTGTGTGTCTGCCTGCCTGTGTGTCTGGGTGTGTGTGTGTCTGCCTGCCTGTGTGTCTGGGTGTGTGTGTTAATTTGTGTCTCTGCAGTGACGCGGGAGAAGGCTGTGGATTTGCAGAAGGGCCAGACTCAGCGGTCCGTGTTCCTCTGTAAGGTGATTGGACCGCGGGGAACTGGAAAGTCTGCCTTCCTGCAGGCCTTCCTTGGCCGAAACTTTGTGGTACGAACGTTTCACTGTCATAGATTTGGTTTAGGATGAAGAGGCGTAAAGTCACTAATTCCTGAAGCTACCGTTTACAACTTCAGTTATAGTGGGTGTCGAGCTTTTCTTTCCGCTTTCTCTGTATGTGTCTAGACATTATGTGGGAAAACCTATCATGGTTACTGGTGAGGGTGACTGTCGTTGTGTTTCAGAGAGAGGAGCGTTCCCCCGGTGCCTTCTCCTTCTATACCATAAACACTGTCCAAGTCAGCAACCAGGAGAAGTTCCTCATTGTGAGTAGCTCATTTCTGACCTCCACTCTCACACCCCCGACCTTTGGTAGAGTTTGTTTGCTTCACCTCCCGCCTCTGGTCTTCCCCTGGCAGCTCTTTGAGGTGGACGTGGAGACGGAGTTCCTAAAGGCGTCGGACGCTGCGTGCGACGTAGCCTGTCTCATGTACGACACCAGCGACCCCCACTCGTTCGACTACTGCGCCAGCATCTACAAGGTGAATAGCATCTTGTCCGTTTAAGATCTCAGTTTTTCCCTGAGAATCTCTTTCCTTTTCCTCCCTCCCTCCCTCCCTCCCTTTTTATGTTTTTTTTTCCTTCCCCACACCACCTTTTGTCTTCACCCACGTGCATCTCTGTGTGATTCGCAGCAACACTACATGGACAGCAGTATTCCCTGTGTGCTGGTGGCCTCCAAGGCCGACCTCCCGGAGGTGAGGCAGCTCCACGGCATGACCCCGGCCGAGTTCTGCTACAAACACCGGCTGCCCCCGCCGCTCCCCTTCTCCAGCCTGTCCCTGGACTCGGCCAGCAGGAACACCTTCGCCAAGCTGGCCTGGGCCGCCATGTTCCCGTATGTGTTTGGACCCTGACCGACGCTACCCCCGTTATCACTCCCCTTCTCATCTGTACTCGATGCTTGGTGGTAAAAGTGGAATTGCCAGTCGTTTTGAGGCTCTGTGGTTGGTGACGTTGTGTCGTTTTGTTTTTGCCTTTGTCTCCCCCTACAGACACCTGAACGGCTCCGACATGAGCAACACCTCCTTCTGGCTGAGAGTAACACTAGGAGCCGCGGTAGTCACAGTCCTAGGCTTCGCCATCTACAGAGCTTTCGCCCGACAAAAATGACTGGGGTCCAAACTGAACCACCCGCACCACCCAGGCCAGCCTTTAAGACCAAACCTTTAAACAAAACCATATAAACACACTTGACCGACAATGCATCCATTTTACTTATTTTCTACCCCAATCTCCCTGGGCCCTCTGCCCTCCTAAGCCCCCCCCCCCCCCCCCCCCCCCCCGTTAGTCATGTCGTATTCACCATCTGTAATTATCTTCAGTCAAAATGGAGTCCTGTGTCCAAGGTCTTTCTCTCTGTTCTGACCACCCCCCCAGCCCGCTAGAATCTTCAGGAAGTTTCCCTCTGCTCAACATGACAATTCCCACAAGAGCTGCTACAACTATATGGGTGCTTTTATCAGTTTAGGATATGCCAATAGAACTGTTCAAAACTAAGACTTTTCCACATGTATTCTCAATGTGTTCAGGAGACTACATGGTTTTATTTTTAATAAGCAGTCTTTCCTAAGGAAAAGAGATCCAAAACGTGGTAAAAATTTCATTGAACATTTCACATTTGTAAAAGGTTGGTGCTGGTTGGAGACCGAAGTGCATCAGGGAACATGGTGGGGGTGTATTCAAAAAGCCTGAATGTGTTGGTCAGACATCCCTGAAACACAGAACAGTGGCTACAGATGAACCCGCTGCTGTGAGCTAAACCAGAAACAGACACTGAGCGGGCACATCTAGCTTAACACCTGGCAGCTGTTGGAACTGTTGGAAGTCCCAAAAGAAGTTCTGCAGAACTTAGGACTTGCCTCGCCACTGAGATTTTTTGACCTTATTTGCCAAATACAAAAGCCTCCCTCTTACAGATAGATGCAGTAAAATAGTAGCTATATGTTTGTTGGGTTTTGCTACAATACTTTAGAAGAATTTATTTATGTACAAATTTCTAATTTGAAGAATGTTTTTTTTTTCCTAAAGCTGTGGCTTGCTCGATAAGACTTGACAAGGAAGCATTGTCTTACTGTGCATGAAGAGAAAATACTCTGTTGTATTAGACTGATGACAAATACACTCAAGTCTACAATGCATTCTTTTTATTCAAAAGAAAATCTGTACTGTTAAAACATCTGATTAATTTTGCTGTCATTCTTATTTAATTATTCTAAAAGTATATCTTCCCCCCTCTGCAAATTAACACTGCAAAATGATCATAATGAGAAAGTTTACCTCCGCTTGGCTTTCACATACAAATTGGGACCCTCTATATTTTTGAGAATGCCATCTTGAAGTGTGTGTTTCTTGCCTGTCTGTTCATGTGGGGACCTGGAATTGTTTCAACTGGGCTTGGAATTGGAGTTAGTTTTAGGTTTAGTTTATTACCAGTTAGGCCTTAGGGCTCAGTGATGTTTATGCATAATTTTAGATTAGGTTTAGTTTATTAAGTTTAGAGCTAGGGAATGGCGAACAGGAATTTCTTGCTTAGGGTTAGGCCTCAGGTCCCCACAGGGATTGAAAGACGTGTGTTTGTTCACATTTTAATTGGCATGCGGGCATCTTGCACATGTGGACCTGTGTATTAAGATGATCTTTTAATTTCAATAACTTTTGGTTATTTTAGTTGGGGACCTACTGTTGCCACAGAATAGGCAGTGTTCTGTGACTGTTACATTGTGGATCTTAATTGAAAGCGAAATAAAAAAAACTAAAGTGAATTACTGAAAACAACAAAAGTACAGTTGTTGACCATTTTGCCAAAAATGTGTTCTTGACTATCATGTTCTTGGCTGACATTGGTTTTTAGATTGTTTCCCGGCCTGGTGCTTGGTATGTGCTCAGTCTGAGGGCCTAATTCATGTCCACAAATATCAAAGATAGGTTGCCGAACTCTACACATGACTGGTGATGCATGTTTTGAGTATGGCTTAAATTTCCTTCTGGGTTGGCTGTCTTGTAAGCAAGCTCAATGTTTCACTGAACCAATTTTGGATATTTTCTGAGATTTGCTCTTTTTTAAATCTATTTTGAATGCAGTCCTGGCTCAATTCCAGTGCACTTTGCAGCCAGGTGACCAGGTAAACTGGCTGGTCCTACTTTTACCTGTGTCTCCCTTTATTTTACAAGCAGCAAGTAAGTAAAGTTCAAATTAAATAGGAAGATAATGTTAAGTAAATTTCCACCTGAGACTTAACCTGGTATCTCACCAAAAATGACTGTGATCTTTGATTCCACGACCTCTTGACTCCAGTGTCTCATTAGGCCTTTGTGGCCAGACCACTAGTACTTTTCTGGTAGCAATTACGTAACAGCTAACTGAAGTTTGTTAGATGCCTCATTCTGTAAACACCTCACAATGCAACTGTCTTGATGCTGAGGTCTTTGACTCATCCCAGGTTAAAACACCTTACCATGGCATAGGCCATGAAAATCAAAACACAGCCACAGCAAAATCTGGTAGATGCATTACTTGAAGGGGAAAACATTTATTCAAAGTCCCCTTTACAAATGTTTAGGCTGCAATTGTACAGGACAGCCCTGTCAGATATGCCCTTTCTGGAGTTATGTTGGATTGGGGCAGCAGTGCCTCTGGAAACCCTCCCCCAGAAGGATCTCAGCCTTTTGACCACACCTCAGGACTCTAAATGTACATGTCTAAAGTCAGCCTGGTTGTGTTGCTGATCTAGTTCCTGTCTGATGTCTCGATGTCACTGCCCACATCCATGTCCAAAGTCCACCTTGTTGTAGTTCAGATCTGACTTCTGCTTGAAGACTTTGGCCGTTGACTTAGTTGATCACCTGAACGTGGAAATATCTTAATGGACAATGTGGCCTTAAAAGGTTATGTGCTCTTATCTCCACCAGGCACATCCAGAAGAGAACAGGCCTCCCCTCAGAATCTAGCTCCTCCCTAGGTTTCTTCCTGACTTCCAAACCTACTATGGAGTTATTCTTAGCCACTGTGCTTCAATACCTTAATTGTGTTTTGGGTTGGCTGTCTTTATAAGCACTTTCTGACAGCTGCTGATTTATGAAGGTCTTTTATGAAATACATTTAAAATATACATTTTTAAGTGCTATGATAGGTTTGATCCCTTCCCAACCACATTTTTACTTTGTTTATTATTGCCTTGTAGGATTGTTACAAGCAGTGTTGGAGTTAGCTTCGACTGCTACTAGGTTACCTTCAAGTTCAAACCATCAGACAGCCTAACAGAAAGATTAATTATATCGACACTCATAAAAGCTCGACAAAATGTCGTTTCTCGTTAACAAAGGCATGTATATAATCTCTATGGTCTCCATTTAATCATCCGATTGTTGAATTTGCTATCAACAAAGTATTAAAAAAAAATAATAATGTTCAGGTAGTGCCTGAAATTAAAGCAGTCGTCCACCTTTTTCAAACTCGGTGAGTACATATGACGTTACACAACATTGTTGATGGCGGGGAACAAATTCCAAGCCCCTGATGGTGAGTGCCTTTGTTGTCGAGAAACGTTATTTTTTTAAACGTTTATGGGTGTCAGTATAATTATAGCTGTGCTGTTAGGCTATTTGACGTTTTGCAGCTGATGGTAAGCAGTTGTTTGTTTGTTTTTTGAGAGTAAAAACCTAAATCTAGCGCCACAGTAGAAGTACTGTCTGAACAAAGAAATATTTTTTTGGCAACAAAAAGTGTAAGACATTCATTAACATAAATAAAACATGAATAAAACTTGTACGCCCTATTACATGTGTTCTACTACCTCATCGCTAGATTAGTGATTTGTACTATCACCGAATCAGGTGGGATGTGAAAAACTAAAACATTTGGAAATGTATCAAAAGCAATGAAATGATCGACAGTCTTAATTCAGCATTTAGGCACAAGGGGTCTGGTATCCGGAGCATAGCCTAGTACCTGGATACAGGCTTTAGCCGTGGTTAATTATAAACCCCTGGGGTATTGCTGTTATAAACCAATTTCCGAGGCAATTAGAGCAGTAGAAAGTGATTTGATTCGTTACCTGTGGTCTACTGTCTCATGCCACGGCTATCAAACAACCAGCACAGAGGATTCAAACCACCCTGTTTATAAAGAAAAAAATAAGGCCCGAGAGAGTTTAATAGATGGGCAATATAGCACGGCTGTGTTCAGTACGACGCATTGCGTGGTGACTAGGTAGAGCATAGCCGTAATGTATATGGGCCTACATATATATATATATATATCAGAACCTCCCTAGATGCCTTTTTTCTATTATAAACTGGTTACCAACGCAAATCAGTTAATATATTGCTATATATTAACTACAGTATTCTATTTTTGCATGTGTGGTATACCGTTTTACATACCACGGCCATCAATACAATCAACATTTAGGGTGTAAACCAGACAATTTAGATTGTATACATATTTTCCCTTGTGCCTTATTCCTTATTTTTAAATTCTGTGCTATGAATCCGGAGTGCTAGTTAGCTGAATGCGGTTTTTAATAGCCACAAGGCATCTCAGTGTTTATTGTATATTGCCAATATACAACAGCTAAGTGTTGTGTCCAGGCACACCTCAATGCATTGTGCCTAAGAACAGCCCTTAACCATGGTCTGTTGGCCATACTGCACACTAGCTAGAGTCTTTTTACTTAAAAAAAAAAAAAAAAGATCACAGTTTTTAGTGACTCAGCATTCAGGATACAAAGTATATAATGGTATTCCTGAAATAAGTATTCTTTCTGAAATTGTCAAATTGATCAACTCAACCAATCCACACTTGTTATTATCAGGTGAAGTGCAGCTCTTTGGGTCTTCCACTCTGTTTTCTGTTATCAACTTGTTCAGTTTTTCCTACTTTCTTCATGACATCTAACAAGACATCAACTGGGGAATAAAAATAAGGTGACACATGCCATACACCCTTAGTTCTCTATCAAAATCCAGGTCAGAAATCACACAAATTTCATAAATTAGGCAGCGGCCAAGAAATCCCCCCACAAACTTAAAGTATTGGGTTGTACATTTTGGCCTAATTTGTAAGGAAACAATGGTAACAAGATGGTAGTTTACTAAAATATATGCGTATTAAGACTCGTATTCAACCGTATTAATAATGGCCCTCCTCCCAATAAAATCTAAAATGTGTACGTTTTTTCTCCATCCATTCCTCAATATTCAGTTTTGGTATGCAATGTTTTTGTCAATTAATTTTTGTTTTGTGTTACACCTGTATTTTGTCAATTCAAGTAAAAGGTTGCTTTGAGGTCATTGTGTGCTAAATCTATGTTAGCTGTTTAAATGCAGCAGCCATCGGGTAGGGTATTTCAGGCCTGTAGCTAACGTTTGACCACATAACGACGTACATCCATGACGTTACTATTTTGGATACTTGTCCGTTACTTTTTAAAGAGTTTTGTTTACATTACTTTTCATTTGACAGGCGTGACTATACAGCTTTTTGGTCTACATCTGCGTAGAATTTAGTAAATCATTGTTTTATTTACTCATAAGCAGATAAATTAATCTCTCACTGCATTGAATTATGGTTGAGAACTGGATTTCGAAATATGTGCAGGCATATATGTGCATAATGATTTGTGATCCATTAAGGCAAATTAGAAGATGAGAAAAGTTTATTGTATTACAGTATAAAGGTGATGCAATACATGGTACACATTATATGTACTATGTATAATAATACACGTTATTACAAATAGACTGGATTAATGGAACATGGCATGACCGGTTTACCAATAAGTAGCAAATTGTCCGCATTTGAGCCATTACGCATCACTTCAAAATCTTGCTGACGTCCATGCCTACACAGTTATATACACTATTGCTCAACAATGCTTGCTATTGAAATAATTGTGTTTTCATAATGAACTCGTGCACAGAGAACCACAATAATAATTTTTTTCAATAGCCTAATCAAAAATTATTACAGATTGTCACATTTTCTAACAGGTTCATATGCTACAGTTCCAAGGATCGGAGAGAAATAATACATATTAGCATAACAATGCTGTCACATACAAATGTTTTAATCCAGACCCTCTTTACAGCTTCATAGTGCAATGGAGTGGAAAATAATCGTTAAAAACGGATAAATTCGCATGAGACCATACAAAAATAATATATAGGGAAAAAAATCTCAAAGTATTTACAGCGACTAATAACAAGTCTCTCAGAAATGACCATTTACTTCTTCTTTGCGGCTTTCTTCGCTGCTGCTTTGGGTTTGGGTTTAGCAGCTTTGGCCTTCTTGGGTTTGACTGCCTTGGCTGGTTTGGCCGCCTTTACTTTCTTCACTACTTTCTTGGGCTTTGGTGCCACTTTCTTCGGGGACTTTTTAACTTTCTTCACTGCCACTTTCGCTTTCTTGGCTTTTGCTGGTGATTTGACTACCTTCTTCGGCTTTGCTACCTTCTTGGGTTTGGCGGCTTTCACAGGCGACTTCTTTGCTTTCACAACAGGTTTAGGTTTCGGTGCCTTTTTGGTGTCCTCTGCTTTGGCCAGTTTGAAGGAGCCTGACGCTCCGATGCCTTTGGTGTGGCGCAGGAGCCCACCGCTCACCATCCTCTTGAGGGACAGCTTAATCTGGGAATCGGCATTGTCTCCCACCTTGTAGTGGCTCTTGATGTACTTCTGGACAGATTGTCTGGATGCTCCTCCACGGCTTTTGTCTGCCTGCACGGCCGCCTTAATCATATCCGAGTATTTTGGGTGTGAAGCCGGTTTCTTGGGCGCCTTTGCCTTTTTAGCCTTTGGGGCTGGAGCTGCCACCGTCTCTGCCATTGTTGACTTGAGAGTTGTTGAATTCTGAGAGTAGGCTATATGCTACCTTTTCAGTTCAAGTAGGACTATTCCACGCAACTGTCACAATGCGTCACAAGCTGCAAAGTTACTGTTTTCTAAAATGTGTAATATTCCAGTGAAGGTCCGTGTTTGCGAGAATGTACAGCTTTATAAAAAAGTTACTAAATGTGTCTAACACGACGTAGCGTCACTGCAGATTCTCTATTAATGTATCTTATTCTACAAGCGCTCCTCTGACTTTATGAAGCTTACGCGCGGACGTGATTGAGAACACCAACTGCCAGCAGCTGATCCAGCAGGCTCCATGGAACTCGCGCAGTCCCGTTTGTGTTTCTTCATCCTCGAACTCTTGCTAAATTGTAAAGGTCTGGAATTGCATATGTCTACAAAACCGCATTGATTGAAAGTAGACACTTTGGGCTTCATGGACATGTCATCTTTTTAATATAATTCGCTGACCGATAAACTTTTATTTCCTGAAAACCTACCCGAAGTCCTGCGCGATGTGATCAATTTTGCAGAATTCCTATTAAATTGACCCAAACAGACAGATCCGACGATAGAAATGGGGAATGCATAATGAAAATGAATCAATACTTCAACGAATGCACATGTGTTGACCAGTGAAAAAGCTCGTTTTTGCTTTTAATACACCGATATAATTTTCGAACTAACACAGCCCGGCCATTGACTTTGAGTGACGTGGTTGAGATTATTTACTGTTAAACCTCCTATAAAATAAATTACACAATCTCTGATGTGTGTGTTAAGCATCGGTTGTTAATATAGATTCGTTTAGTGTTTTGCGGAATGTTTACGTTTCATTTCTCTGATGTTTTAAGGCAGAATTGATAATAACCAAGCTG
Source organism: Esox lucius (assembly GCF_011004845.1). NCBI lineage: Eukaryota > Metazoa > Chordata > Actinopteri > Esociformes > Esocidae > Esox > Esox lucius. Next base: position 24,444,952 of record NC_047573.1, on the reverse strand, counting down.
GTACTATGCTCCTCGCGACTCTGCACCATTGCCAGGAAAGTTGCCAACACCTCCAAAGATATGACTGATTATTATTCTCGAAATCTGTCCACATTTTCCCCAAATACACACGATTGTCTGTTATTTATGGGGATACTCGCTCAAAGTGAGAGCTGCGAGAACTGTATATACTATACCAAACCTATCGTTTGACATAGGGCGAATTGATGACATTCTTTTGTTCAGTGGCTGGTATAAAGAGTCCACTAAAAGACATGGCTTTACGCGTTGATCATCAAATATTTTTCATGGCTATGTATGTGCGCAGTGATATATAGGCTACAGTTGTTATAATAGGACAAATAGCTATTGTTTGTTTTATTTTGGATTTTCATTAGATATGTTCTCTAGTAGCCTCAACGCCATCTTGGATCCTTTAGTCACTGATGTTACTTTTTGTTTATTCTCTGCTACAGATCCTTCTGACTTTTTAAATAATACAATGATTTGGATTAGGTATTTTCTTAATTCTTAATTTTTAAACAACTTTGTTTTACATCATACAGTACTTGTATGTGAAGTATAGTTGGTCTATACTTCACATACCACTGTCAAACAGATTTTGATTAGCAGGTGATCCCCAATTGGAACGGTATGAAGTAATATTTCATCTACAATACGCTATTGCGTGCATGGTGTAGGCATATTGCTCTTGGCTTTTAACCAAGAATGTAGCCTATGGTGTATCCTGAATAAATAAGGATCTAGGCGATCATTTTGCTGTATAATTTCTCTTTTTCCTACCACAGACGTACTGTCTCTCTTTCTCTAATTCACCCCCCTATCTGATAAGTTGCCTATGTGCGTTTGTTTGAGTATGAGCGGGTTGGTTCATGAATAAGTGGTAGTGAGTTTAGTGCTGGTGGGAGCGCGCAAAATTAACGAATGAATGCGCGTGCATTGTCCTTACGTGAAAATTCCTATTCCCTGTTGTTGACGATTGCCAGCAATTTGAGGGCAGTTGTCGACCTCTTTTGGACGTTGGTCTAATTCAGTATCAGTCAATATTCTAGGTCATTGGTCATCGAACACTTGAAAGTATCAGGAACAAGAGTTCTTCAGTGGGTGGTTACGGTTTGGTGCTGAAAACAGCACCCAAAAGGCTCGTCCTGCCCCAAAAGACCACTCCCTGCTGTCACGGACAGAGGAGCGTTACAGTAGACGGCCAGCTGTTGGATCAACAAAAGAAACCATAGCATTTTTTTAAATATGTAAATACTGTAATAATCCCAGTGAATAAGAAGTCAAGATTCTTAACTTTTTTGTAAGTAAAATGTATTGCCCCATGGCTATTGTAATTATGCCTTTACTTTAGTCGGTGTAGTTTCACCAACAGACCTACAGACATTTATTTGTAACACCTTGCAATCATTGCATAATACTGGTATAAATTGCATCTGCCTCCGTTTCTGATCTGCATGCAAACAACAATTACACAATAAATTGCACACAGAATTTGTTTGAAAAAATACAATGCACAACCAATTTAATCATTACTATATGCCTAATAAATAATTAATAATAACTACAAACAAATAACATGTTTCCCTGAGACTTCCCTAATGACCAATGCTCTGTCTGATAGTGTGCATAAGGAAACAACACATTTGAAGTTATTTACATACCCATTCCTGATTGGGTGATACAGCTCCACCCCCTTACCCTGTTAACCAGTCATTGGTCTATTATAAAGAGATCACATTGCAAGTTCATGATGTGGGCCAAAAGTTCAATTGTTTGTTAAAAAGCTTAGATAAAATGTGAATTTTCATCAAAAAGAAGAATTGTGTTATTTTGCCATGTTTTTAATTATACTCTTCCTTAGTTAGGGTGATAGTGAGGGTTGTTGTTTTCTTCATAAGTAGCATAATAATTAATGACTGAGTAATATAAAAAGATAAAAGCACACACAAAACATTGCAAGGTGTGGCCAATTCAAATGCAATACTTTAATTGGAATTAAAGAGCAACTTGCAGCTCAGTTCAGAATAGACCCCAAACCTGACTTATAGAGGAAAATGGCAGCCTAATGTCCAGAGCCTTATGTCCAGAAGTCTTATGTATGTCTTAGCCAACTAGCAATTTTAGCTCTGTTTATAATGAGTGGGGTGCTACAGTTTCTAGGCATTAAGTTGTTTTCCATGTTGCACAAAGCGTGTTTGTGTATTCTGGATTGTTTCCATGGGGCTCTTGTCTTGGGGTCTAAAACAAATACAACAAAGTATCTGCGTGTGGGCCTGTTACTCTGTTTGAAAAACTTTCTAGGTACCTTCTAAAATGCAAAAACTTTGTAGGATTCCTGCTGATGAAAGTGGAGAGTATATTATTTTGATATAGTTGTTGAATGTTGCTGAAAGAGGAAAATGACTGTCTAGTTGGACACCAATAGTACTGTTTGTTACATTACTGAGTGTGCTTCAAACCGTTTGCCTAATATACAGACTGAGAGAGCAAGCAATTCTGCAGTGACCCCCACTTCAAAACTATTTCTAATCCTGTGGCTGTTAAGGAAACAAATATGAAGTAAATATTTTAGCAGATGCTGGGTGACTTACAGTAAGTGCACACATTTTAAGTAAGTAAGGTGAAGAAAAAAAAAAAAAACATGGTCTGGTGAGTGCATTCTAATCAATGAGTTAGTCATTGGCTCACTCAAAACTCACTCAGTGCAGGAGAAGACCATACAAATAATAAACAGAGCAGAGTTTACCAAAGATAACAGAGGTGGTAGCAGTGGAAATCTGTTAGATACTCTATAAAAGGTAGTATTTTTCTGAAAATGGGCAGAGAGTAATCCCTTAACCAGATACATAGTTAAAAGTCCACTATAAATAAATAATGCAGTTGGCCAACATTTCAATTCCCAACCATTAAGGCTGATTTTAATAAAAAAATAAAAAAATAAATACATGCCTTGCTAAAAAGGTGAGGGTTAATTAGTCTTTTGTATTTAATATTTGCACCTCCCTGAATAACAGTTTGTGTCTGGAAAGAAGGTCGCAGCCTTTCTTTGTAATCTTTGATTATCTAGACAATAACACCAACAGCATAAAGCTAAGGTTCATTTTTATTGATTTATACTATATATTGTAAGCATTTGTGCACTGTCTAGCATTCACAATAACATACATATATATTTAAATTCCCCAAACTTGTCCCTTCACCACCGTTCAGAAAAGTCAAGTTTCTACTCCCCAGTAGTTGCTACCATGCATACAAATATATGTTTTGCAGTACGAAGGTCTAACATTCATTCATGGCCCAAAGTATTGGCACACTTGCACTTCAAACAACACAGATTGTCTCTAAAATAAGTTGAAATTGACCAGAGTATTTGGTCTCCTCAATTCTTTTCTTAACTGTTAATATTACAGAACATTGTTTTTCAATTACAAAATAAACAAAAATTAGATTGAAAAAATGATGGACTCAGTAGACTTAATATTTGGTAGCACAAACTTTGACCAAAAATAACTGCAACCATGTGCTTACTATAGCCATGGACGAGCTCCCTGCACCTCTGTACTGTCAGTTCAGCCTCATCTTATGCAAACTCCTCCACATCTCCCATATTTGAAGGGTGCTTTCCAACTGCTGTTTTTAGATCACTCCATAGGTTTTCTATAAGATTTAGATTTGGACACACTCCTGGACATCTCAGAACAGTGTTTTGTCTTGAACCATTCCTGGCTGCCTTTTGAAGTGTGTTTGAAAAGCTCTAATTTGGTCTCATCTTTCCACAGCAAATTCTCCTTGCAGGATTGTTTTAAGTTGTGTTTTTTTAAAATGCCATCAGACTTTATTATTTTTCTCTCAGCAGTGGGTCTCTTACATACAACTGCCTTTCACTAAGTTGGCGATGGAAGATGTGAGTTGAAACTGTCGTACCTTGTCTCAAGGTCAGCTTGAATGTGTGCGACAGTTGATCGAGGGGCATTCTCCACCACTCAAACAATCCTTTCATGCGATCTTCAAGTTTTCTCTTGCGGCCACATCCAAGGCGATTGGCCGCAGTTGCATGAGCTTTAAACTACTTGATGACATTACTTACGGTTTAAACAGGAACATCAAGACCTCTGGAGATAGACATGTTGAATTTAGATTGTAGCCATTTATTGACAATCTTGTGAATGGCCTCCTCAGGCAATTCTTTGGGTTTCTTCTTTTTCTCTGTGCTCATGACAATACACACAGTGACACAAAACAGGAGGAGTCCTTTTCTCGATTTAAACTGGTTGAATGAGTTACTTTCATATTACAGATACCTGCTACTTGCCACAAATGAGTTCAGTTTCACTGTAAAAGACAATAACCTGATTGGATTCAAACTATTTATAAATACTTCTAGAAGGCACCAAGAATATTTTTCAGGGCATTTTAGGATGTCTTTGTGGAATAAACTAAGATTAAGTAAATTATTTACAGTAATTAAATATGTGAATACCAAAAGATTTTTGAATTTCAACAGTTTTCTAGAAAGTGTTTTTATGTGGTGCCTCTGTGAAGGGATACCACTTTCCACCTGCCTTGACAGTTGTGACAACACATGTATCTGTTTGAGCAGGTGACAGAGAACAAGCGCTCTTCTGACTGAAGCACAATGCTCCGACACACACACACAGACACATATCGCCATACAGTGAGCAAAGTGTGTCCATCTGTGGCACGAAGCGACAGAAACACGTTCTGCACCACGCCAAGGCTCACTTTGGGAATCTTTCAGCCCCTCTGCTCCATAACTTTAAAGTTTGCACCCCCTGGTCTGAATATTTACAGCAGATAATAATTTACACTGTGACAGCTGACCCCCCCCCCCCCATCCTCCTCATTTAACATAATCTGAGAAGCACCTGTGTGCTGTCACTCAAGCCAGCAGGCTTTGTCTGATGAAGGGGGTTATCTATGTCTTTGATACATAAATACGGAATTGCCATTAACTTATTAGCGTCTTTCAATGTGATTACATGCTGTAGCAAAGCTATTATGGTGCACTGCTGGTAACACAATTCACAAGTGATTAGAGAAAAGGCCTTTGATCGTTTAATCGTGTAGCAAGTTCCTTTCATTCTAGGCCAAATGTTATCTGACGTTTATGTTAGACATCATGGGCATTTGAAATATTAGACTATTTTCTCTAGCTCTAATGGATTACATTTGTGTGGCTGAAGGAGGTATGGTTATCTGGACCAGCAGGAGTTGCTTTCCAAGACTTTCTTTCTATTGGCCATCTAGATGTAGCCGACTTTGAGATTTGAGTCAATGGTGAACTAATTTATCACAGCCATTTGTTGTGATTAATTAAAACACTTTTTTACAGGAAGTTCATTTTGAGTGTCATAGTGAAGACCAATATCTATTGTGCTATATACAATTTTAGTTAATTATATGCGTGTGTAGCTGCTCTATAGAATTTTTTTTGAACGTGTCAGAAGTGGGACAGCAATATTGGAACATTTACTTTGTCTGGTGCTTTATTGTTTGATAGAAAGAGAGAAAGAAAAAATGATCTGTGAGCTTTCCTTATATTTTCCTGTGGCACGTGAAAATTCTCATCGAAAGATCAAATAAATATATTACCCTGATAGTTTACTCTCAGTCAGTCTGGGGTTACTTTGCTGGTTTCCAACAGTCTTTCCTCTGGATGGAACTGTTTGTCAGAAGATATGAAATATAATGTGAAATCATATGAAATGTCAGGTTTTAGTCAAATGGACACATAAAATAGCAAAATGCTCATATATGGGGCAAGCGCTAAGGTTTCGGTCAGTTGAATGGAAGCATAAGTATTGGAATTAGTGTGAATCAGATATTCAGACAGAAGGATTCAGTGATTTTGGTCCAGGTCAACTTAGGTAACGCTCATACTATTTGAAATTTGTCTGCATTCCAAAACACTTCTGTCGTTGTCTGTTCTACGGGTTGTTTTTTTGGACTGGCAACTTGCAACTGCACATCCAGACACTAGAGGGCTCTCTGCTCCAATCTTAAATATATTTCCATCTTCCTCAGCTATTCAAGTTCCACCCTTATTATTGGAAAATATCTAAAAGGAGCAAGGGTTGATTCAGCTCACTAAACAAACCTCATGTCTGACGTCAAAATGTGAACGTGGCAAAACGTGATATTTAAAGTTAACCTCCTGAGGGATTTGGACATTACAGAGTTGTCACAGAGCAAGGCAAAACCTGTGTATAAATCTGGGGAATGGCAAAACCTTTCAACCATGGGCATTTCTTCATTCTCAGAGAAATAACTTTAATGTGTTTAATGCTGCAAGAATCTGACCTCAATCTCTCATATTTGTTTGTACTCCTTTCACTTTTTTCCTCTCCTCATCCTCTCCTTTGGTCCTTCTATTTTTCCTCCCCTCATCCTCTCCTTTGGTCCTTCTATTTTTCCTCCCCTCATCCTCTCCCTTGGTCCTTCTATTTTTCCTCCCCTCATCCTCTCCCTTGGTCCTTCTATTTTTCCTCTCCTCATCATCTCCCTTGGTCCTTCTATTTTTCCTCCCCTCATCCTCTCCTTTGGTCCTTCTATTTTTCCTCACCTCATCATCTCCCTTGGTCCTTCTATTTTTCCTCCCCTCATCATCTCCCTTGGTCCTTCTATTTTTCCTCTCCTCATCATCTCCCTTGGTCCTTCTATTTTTCCTCTCCTCATCATCTCCCTTGGTCCATCTCTTTCCTTCACTTTCATCTACTGCATCCTCTCTCCTAATATCTCTCTGTGTATGTTCCTCCTCAGAGATTGTATAAAATAGAGCACTTTGGACGATAACTGTGTCAGTCTGTGAACCGAATCATTCGGCTGTCATTTTCATCATACCCGCTAACCATCGGTGAACATGAGGGTCAAGCATCATCTATCATAATTCCCTTCAATCAACTACAGTATGGCTCCCCCAGAGAGGTCCCCAAACCTGCTTGTACATCTACCTTGGAGTGTGTTACCTGCAGGGCAAACGCAGAGGTTTTTCATTGTAGCCCACCAAAGCACACCATTTTGCAACGGAAAATGGAACCTTTTCAGGCAGGTTAATGCAAAACCTTTACATTTCACTGTCATGTTGATAGACCTGCTGCAGAAACCATGTTGATTGTGTTCAAGTGCAGTGTAGCCTTTGCTTACCCTGTCGTTACTCGTGACAAACAACACGCCAGGCCTTTTGACAGCAATTACTGAGACCCTCGGCTCTTGAATTGTGTAAATGTTATGTAAAGTAATTACTAGTCGTTGGTTTCACTGTACACTCCCTCCCTCCCAGAGAGAGTGGAGAGAGGAGGAGGGCTGAGTCACAGGCCAGCACATTACTCTAATGAAGAAGGATCCTCTGTGAGGAACGATACATGCACACACAGACACACATCTCCACTTCTTGGCATATATAAACAAACGAAGACTCACTTGTTATAAGGAGCCTTGCAAACACACACACACACACACACACACTCTTAATAAAGACCTGCTGTGGCGCGTGATGCACATGTTTCCACATATAAATAAACCTCTCTTCTTTGGACATACTCCATGATAAAGTGCTTGAGAACACCAGGGTCATTACACCTCTGAAGAGAGGCTGACCGGCGGCCTCATTAACACGCGTTCCTGTTCCCTGAAAGGCCTCGATATTCTCCCCCGTTGGTCTGCACTGCGCCGTGCCCAGCCGGCGCTATGTCTGTCGGTCTGACACTTCCTGGTCTTGTTAAAGACGAGCGAACGGTCTGTGTTTGGTCTCTGTGCGCACCTCGCTCACACCCTCGTTCCCGGCCGATGAGCTGTAAAAATCAACACTGGGGCATTAGTTAAACTAAGGACAGGAATCTCTGGCGTGTGTCTGTGTTCCTGTTTTACTATCTTAGTGAGGACTGAAGGTCCTGTTTTTTCCCACAGTGACGGTCACCATCCTCTGCAGAATCGTATTACTCACGTAATAAAGCATTGATGCATGGAAAAAATATAGAGGTTTTGATGATGATATATTACATGTATTTTTGGGAATTGCAGTAACGACTACATTTAGTTTAATTTAAAATAGTTTCTTTATCTTACAACCCCGTTACCAAAATGTATCCCTATATTTAATTGAAAAACGTACCAAGACAACACATCAAATGTTGAAACAGAGACATTTTATTGTTTTTGGAAAAATACATGCCCATTTTGAATTTGATGCCTGCATTATATGTTACATAATATGTTACATTTTTAGGACCGTTTGCTCGTTCGAATGTGAAGCTGACAAGTTTGTACAGCACTGTGCTCTGAGGATCCCTGGACAATGTGCGACCTGATTAGATACCATACGGCTCAAGTGGATCGTACGTCCATAGGCACTGGCAGCACAGCAGCGTTAGTAACTCTGTTCTCCTGTTCCTGTTTTCCGACAAACATGTGCTCAGTTGCTATTTTAGTACGCTATGCCTCAGAGTACAGCAATACTGCATGGGTTTCTCATCCCCTGCCTCTGTCCCCAACAGTCTAGACAGTATGTGCTGGGGACTGGGGTCAGTCTGTCCTGTCTGGTGAATTTGGTTGCCCTATATACCTTTAAGTGTGCTCCCTCAGTCTCTGTCAACACACCCACACTCTCTAACTCTTTTTCTCTCTCTCTGTCTCTTGTCTTTCAAGTCGATGTCAATTCAATTTCTCTCTCCCTGACTCCTGGCGGACTTGAGCCCTAAGACCGTACTAGGACTTATATGGCCTGTCGATCCTCAGTTGTCCCTGTCCACAGTTTACCATGACGTGTTGCTGATTTGGTTTCTGCATGATGACTCCTGGCTGTCCCTGTCCACCGTCCACCTGGTCACATTGCTATTTTTGTCTCGACCTCTAAACACTTGTTTATGAACAGCCAACGGATATTTAAATGTACTTGGGAATGTACCGGGAGCAGCGTTTTGCAACATTTAACTGACTGTGTGCAATCTCCTTGTGTGCCTGAGGAATTTGTCTCCTTGACACACTGATTGCCTTAATGTTTTGAACATCTTGCTGGCCGATCTGACTTTAATTACCATGTACTCTATCTCCACCTGGCACCGCCAGAATAGGACTGGCTACCCATCAGAGTCTTGGTTTGCTCCTTTCTAGTTTCTTGTCTTTTTCTAAGGAATTGCTCCCCTACCATTGTCCTTCAGCATCTGTATTGCTTGCTGTGATATTAAGCTGGTTATTTGTAAGTCCTAAGGGCTTTATCACCACAATATTTATATTCTTATTTTCATGGATGAGCATACAGTCATTTTTCATCCTGATCTTTTGGGAGGGTTCGTCTCTGACCCCTGGTTGGGCGCGTTTGCTGTCCATCACATGTCCAATGAAAAGCTCATGGCTAATCACCCAGGAACCACTGCAGTTGACTTACAAAAGTACAATCAGCACATGCTCAACGTCACAAAACCATGGATGTCTTTGCTGTTGTCAGTTGCTGCAGTAGCCCGTACCTTTAGGCTTGGAATAAAAATCCATCATCAAAATACAATTCTCATTTTATGCAGAAAACAACTAGTGTGCTAGGTTGGTTAGTGATCTACGTTCTGTGGTGAGTGTGTCAGTCAAGCAGGATTAGAAAGTTCAACTGATTCCCTTCATTAGGAGAATGCCTCGTCAGACCATGCTAAGTGTGCAGGTGTGTGTAACCCAACCCAGGGGACCACCTGTCAGAGAGAATTCCATCTCTTACTGGCAAGAGAGTGGCATTGGTGTGTGGGGTAATGGAGCGATCTGACTCTTTTCAGGTCTGACCATTACAATCTGACTCTGTTTCTGCTCTACAGTTCCCAAAGAGTTTCATAGAGCATCTCTAGGGAACCCTTTTCTTGTCTGCTTCATCACAGATGGTTCCTGTTGTATTGTCTTTGCCTAGTCTTCTTTGAACATTTGAAACATTTGTTCACCCTTTGGGCTCCGCATCCAATTAACTTTGTTAATGAGGTTGCCTGGACATTGTTATTGACGGTTTTTAGTCTGAATGTATTTACCAAGAGCTGTAGATTTGCAGTGTGTGGTGCAATTAGGAGACAAACAGACGGACTCAGTCTTGTCACTGGGCCAGAGAAGACTATCAGAGGAACTGAGTTGGCACTGGATCTGAGAGGGGACGGTGGACTGTGCATAAAGAAAGGATCCCGACCTGTCACTCTCTTATGACCTCATACAGTTTAGTAGTACCTGAACATTTTCCCTTTACTGCAAATGCACAGGCTGGGGCACGTAAGGGGTTGCCTGGCTACCAGAATGTATTGCATCGTCCAAACGCTAAGCCACGCCTAAGAATGGCAGTGTCCTCCCTGCAAGTAGTCAAGACCTGATCACGTCAGTTCATCACTGGCTTTGATAGTCTGAATTGTTCGAGATAATTGACGGGTTGATGGTTTTGCATTGTACAACATCCAACTTTCCAATGTCACCTAAAGAACATTGGTGGAACAGCCTCAGACTGAAATATGCAGCAAACAGTATTAGTTGTAGATTTCAGTTTGGGTTCTCAGGAGATGTTTTTCACAGTTTAATACATTTATTTACTATTAGGCTCCTGAAGTAAGAAACGATACATCTTAGCCCCAGGCCTTATGATTTTGTAATACGGCCCTGAACAGCAGCCTCACTACAGCGGGAAATGAATACACCAACTCACTTTTATGAAGCAGAATTTACGGTATCCCTGGCCATCCGTATTGTCCCTTACTGAATAGTTATGATACAATAAATGCATACAGAATGGTGATTTGCTCTTTTCTAAGGGGAGCTCTGTCCGTAATAGGTCTGGTAATAGCAGTGTTTCCACCGAGGCCGCCCACACATGGTGTTACAAGTCGCCGTTCATCAATCGGATGTTCTGACCCTTATGTTCAGGTCCCATAACACCAGTCTCCTAGTAATTTACATTCATTTGGCATAGCAATAACATATAAAGGCTTTGTACTGGTATTACTTATAATGATCTGTTGTACACCAGGGATTTCTTCCCTGGTGTTATTACGGTGGTATTCGTTTGCATTACAAGGCCCATGGTATAATAGTGTAGGGCCATGGTATGATACTATAGGCCCATGGTATGATAGTATAGGCCCATGGTATGATAGTATAGGCCCATGGTATGATACTATAGGCCCATGGTATGATACTATAGGCCCATGGTATGATACTATAGGCCCATGGTATGATAATATAAGCCCATGGTATGATAGTGTAGGCCCATGGTATGATAGTATAGGCCCATGGTATGATAGTGTAGGCCCATGGTATGATAGTATAGGCCCATGGTATGATACTATAGGCCCATGGTATGATAATATAAGCCCATGGTATGATAGTGTAGGCCCATGGTATGATAGTATAGGCCCATGGTATGATACTATAGGCCCATGGTATGATACTATAGGCCCATGGTATGATACTATAGGCCCATGGTATGATAATATAAGCCCATGGTATGATAGTGTAGGCCCATGGTATGATAGTATAGGCCCATGGTATGATAGTGTAGGCTCATGGTATGAAACTATAGGCCCATGGTATGATAGTATAGGCCCATGGTATGATAGTATAAGCCCATGGTATGATAGTGTTGGCCCATGGTATGATAGTATAGGCCCATGGTATGATAGTATAAGCCCATGGTATGATAGTATAGGCCCATGGTATGATAGTATAAGCCCATGGTATGATGTAGTCAGTCAGTTTATTGTTTGGCAAGAAGTACGTCATTTTGCCCGATGGAGACGCATTGTCCGTGCATGCTTGAGGTTGACACGTATCATTATGGCAAATGGGCATGTGTCACCTGTGCTTTTGATATCTGCTCAAATCAACTACGCAATCGGCACCCACTGTTCAAAAGATCTTTTAGCAGCAATGCACACAGTCCCTGGTTTTCCTTAAATTCTTGATGGAGGATTCATAGCCTCTGCAAGGAATAAGCATGATATCCAGAATCCTGTGTTTCAGAAAACCCACAGAGTGTATTTGTATTGAAAGTTAGTTGCAGAATTAATGCTTGTGTTGCTTCTGTGTGATTCCTTTAGTGCTCATGAGTGTTCTCAAGCTATCATGCATTTTTGTCTCCTATGTTTGACTGCATATTGGTATACAGTATATATACTGTACCTCTACATTTTGATCTATGTGTAGCTTCAGTGTTTAAGTACTCCGAGTGTTCGTGTCTGTGTGTTACTGACGTGCATCCGTTTCTGAGGCTCTAGTAGGCACAGCCGCAGTGGAGCCTCTCCCTCTCCGAGACGCCCTCCTCACAGTGAGGAGAGGAGCTGCAGCCCGTGGCCCCTCCTCCTCCAGTTGCCATTGGCCAAGACGAGCCACCTCCCTCCCCTGACTCATTGGTATGCTGGCAGTGCAGTGTGAGTGAGGAGAGAGAAGAGGAGAGAGAGAGAGGGAGCAGTCAGTGCTGTAGGGCAGGAGGAGAGTGAATGACTGAGAGAGAGACGCTGGATCTGCTTTTCTACTTGTTTTGCTGGACTCCATCCACACTGCATTGGCAGCACAGAGACAGCAGGACAGCGAGAGGCCACGGGAACCAGGCTCACCGGGACGTAGCCGCCGTCGCGTACTGGAGGGGGCTGACGCTGAGGTTTAGTCACCCACTCCTGGCTCACCCGAACCCCCCTCTCTCCCACCCCCCAGCGGCCAGCCTCCCTATGCCCTTGTCCTCAGCGGCGCCTCTCACCTCCCTGGCCAGTATATGGATAGAAGCTCCCTGTTTCAGCTCATACAAGAGCAGGTAAGCAAGCAAAGTGGTGGGGGGGCGTGGTTGGGGGGGGGGGGTTTCTATGGTAACCGTCTGCTGCCAGCAGCTACTCTCTGTCTATCTAGGGATGTGAGGCAAGAGACAGGGGTGAAAAAGGCTTCATGGTGAGGGGGTGGAGGGGACATGAGGGGGGTTGGCATATTTGGTTTGTGCCCAAATACGAAAATGCTACTAGCACTGAGGAGATATGGGGTCACGGTAGAGTCAATCCTTGAGGTCAGGACATTACAGATGTGATTGGTTTATCTGAGGAAAATGAATATGACAAATTAATGGATTACCAACTAATGGGTGCTATACTTGTTTAACTGGACAGGGAAAATTTACCACGGTCACTTATTAGGTGGCTATCCCCAGTCAACGATACCTAGAGTTAGTGTTCTTGGTTACATACAAACCCTCAACTGATTTCTTCTGCGATATCAAGATCCAGCACTGAGTTTGCCCGTCAGTTACAGACAGCCACAGCCAGTCACAGTCAGTCACAGTCGTAGTCAGCCACAGTCAGTCAGTCACAGTCAGTCACTCAGCCAGAGTCATACAGTCGTATACTTAGCCACAGTCATACAGTCAGTCACCGTCATACAGTTTTATAGTCAGCAACAGCCATACAGTCAGTCTCAGTCAGCCACAGTCGGTTACAGTCAGCAACAGTCTGTCAGTCAGTCACAGCCTCGAGCACTCTGAAGCTCCTAAGGGAAGCCTTTACTATTCTTAAAAATGTGATCCTCTTTTGTCAGCTCAAGTATTTACATCGTTTGTTAGCTAAATAAAAACCGTCTTGATTATTTAGGCACACACACACAAACACACCTCCCCAAATCACTCATTCAAGTTTTCTGACTGACTGGGCCACTGCACTGTTCAGAGTCATCTTAAGGAAATTTGTCTGACTGACAGATGAACTGGCCAATCATTCTTTCTGAAATGGAGGAATTGATTAACTGCTGCATGGTCTAAGGGTCAAGAGTGGCCCATCAGTAAAACATTGATCAACAGACTCATAGGTGTGTGTGTGTGTGTACATTTTAGACCATCAAGGAATTTTGTGTGGATATCTAAATGGAAAACAATACTGTGTTGTGGTCATACTGCTGTTTTTCTAAGTTCCCATGTGGCAGCAGGCCTTGTGAATCATTTATGAGCAATTACAGTGGGGAGAACTAGTATTTGATACACTGCCGATTTTGTAGGTTTTCTTACTTACAAAGCATGTAGAGGTCTGTAATTTTGATCATAGGTACACTTCCACTGTGAAAGACGGAATCCAGAAAATCACATTGTATAATTTTTAAATAATTAATCATAATTTTATTGCATGACATAATTATTTGATCACCTACCAACCAGTAAGAATTCTGGCTCTCACAGACCTGTTAGTTTTTCTTTAAGAAGCCCTCCTGTTGTCCACTCATTACCTGTATTAACTGCACCTGTTTGAAATTGTTACCTGTATTAAAAGACACCTGTCCACACACTCAATCAAACAGACAATAGGCAAGCAGCTTGGTGAGAAGGCAACAACTGTTGGCGCAATTATTAGAAAATGGAAGACGTTCAAGATGACGGTCAGTCTCCCTTGGTCTGGGGCTCTGTGCAAGATCTCACCTCGTGGGGCATCAATGATCATGAGGAAGGTGAGGGATCAGCCCAGAACTACACGGCAGGGCCTGGTCAATGATCTGAAGAAAGCTGAGACTACAGTCTCAAAGAAAACCATTAGTAACACACTACGCCGTCATGGATTAAAATCCTGCAGCGCACGCAAGGTCCCCCTGCTCAAGCCAGCGCATGTCCAGGCCTGTCTGAAGTAACCATCTGGATGATCAATAACCATCTGGATGATCCAGTGGAGGAATGGGAGAAGGTCATGTGGTCTGATGAGACAAAAATAGAGCTTTTTGGTCTAAACTCCACTCATCGTGTTTGGAGGCAGAAGAAGGATGAGTACAATCCCAAGAACACCATCCCAACCGTGAAGCATGGAGGTGGAAACATCATTCTTTGGGGATGCTTTTCTGCAAAGGGGACAGGACGAATGCACCGTATTGAAGGGAGGATGGATGGGGCCATGTATCGTGAGATCTTGGCCAACAACCTACTTCACTCAGTAAGAGCATTGAAGATGGGTCGTGGCTGGGTCTTCCAGCATGACAATGACCCGAAACACACAGCCAGGGCAACTAAGGAATGGCTCTGTAAGAAGCATCTCAAGGTCCTGGAGTGGCCTAGCCAGTCTCCAGACCTGAACCCAATAGAAAATCTTTGGAGGGAGCTGAAAGTCCGTATTGCCCAGCAACAGCCCCGAAACCTGAAGGATCTGGAGAAGGTCTGTATGGAGGAGTGAGACAAAATCCCTGCTGCAGTGTGTGCAAACCTGGTCAAGAACTACAGGAAATGTATGATCTCTGTAATTGCAAACAAAGGTTTCTGTACCAAATATTAAGTTCTGCTTTTGTGATGTATCAAATACTTATGTCATGCAATAAAATGCTAATTGATTTTCTGGATTTTTAGATTCCGTCACACACAGTTGAAGAGTACCTATGATAAAAATTATAGACTTCTACATGCTTTGTAAGTGGGAAAACCTGCAAAATCGACAGTTTTCTCCCCACTGTAATTTAACAGGTATAGGAGAACACTAACTTTTGTCTGGTTTCAGTAGAAGACAAGAGTAGACATTCATATTGGTCTACAGTAGATTGGTTCCAGTGTCATTTCATTCCTATACCGTACATAAATGGCTCATAGGTCATATTAGTAGCGTACTGAAGTACAACCCGATTTCCAAAAATTTTGGGACACTACATAAAATGCAAATAAAAACAGAATGCAATGATGTGCAAATCATTCAACCATATATTTAATTGAAAATAGTACAAAAACAACTTCATAAATATTATTGTTTTTGGAAAAATACATGCCCATTTTGAATTTGATGCCAGCAACACGTACATTTTTTTGGGGGGCAGGGGCATGTTTACCACTGTGTTGCAACACTCTAAGCGTTGGGGAAATGAAGACACCAGTTGCTGTAGTTTTGAGATTAAAATATTGTCCCTTTCTAACTTGATATAGAATTTCAGCTGCTCAACATTTTGTGCTCTCCTTTGTCGTATTTTTGGTTTCATAAAGCACCAAATGTTTCCAATGAGTGACAGGGGCCATGCCGTTGTAGTAAAATAGAATGTGGTTTGTCATTGTCTTGCTGAAATAAGCAAGGCCTTCCGTGAAAAATAAGTTGTCTGGATGGCAACTTATTTCGCTCCGAACTTGTATATATTGTTCAGCATTAATGGTGCCTTCACAGATGTGCAAGTCACCCATGCCATGTGCACCAATGCACCCCCATACCATCACGGATGCTGGCTTTTGAACTGTACTCTGATAACAAGCCGGATGGTCCCTCTCCTCTTTAGCCCAGAGGACACGGTTCCAAAAATAATTTCAAGTTTTGATTCATCAGACCCTGGACAGTTTTCCACATTGCCTCAGTCCATCTTAAATGAGCTTGGGCCCAAACAAGGCAGCAGTGTTTCTGGATCTTGTTTATATATGGTTCTTCATTGCTTGGTAGAGTTTTAACTTGCCTTTGTAGATGCAGCAACATACTGTGTACACAGACAATGCAGTGATGTCTAATCGTTTCTATTTTTAATGCAGTGCCTTCTGAGGGCCTGAAGATCACGGCTTTCCAATATTGATTTTCCGCCTTGTCCTTTGCGTACTGAGATTTCTCTCTGAATATTTTAATGTTATTATGTACTGTAGATGATGAGATCTCCAAACTCTTTTACGTTGAGAAACATTATTCTAAAATTGTTACAGTATTTGCCTGCGCAGTCTTTCACAGAATGTTGAACCCCTCCCCATCCTCACTTCTGAGAGATTCATCCTCTCAGGGATGCTCGTTTTATACCCAACTTTTCCAGCCTTTTGTTGCCCCTGTCCCAACTATTTTGAAACTTGTTTCTGGCCTCAATTTCAAAGTGGGCATATATTTTTCAAGAAACAATAACATTTCTCAGTTTCACCATGTAATAGGTTGTCTTTGTACTATTTTCTGTGGAATATAGAGTTTCAATTATTTGCTCATCATTGCATTTGCTTTTTCTTTACATTTTACACAGCGTACCAACTTTTTGGGAAACAGGGTTGTAGTACTAGATTTGATTCATAGGGTTTACATTACATGGCTGTTACATATCACTTGTTGATTTTACACAGGACTGTTACAGTATATTAGACTGGTTGGGTTTATATAGGACTATTATATTACACTGTTTTATATAGGACTATTAAATTACACTGGTTGGTTTTATATAGGACTTCTATTTCACTGGTTGGTTTTATATAGGACTATTATATTACACTAGTTGGTTTTATATAGGACTATTATATTATACTGGTTGGTTTTATATAGGACTATTATATTACACTAGTTGGGTTT
Source organism: Esox lucius (assembly GCF_011004845.1). Lineage (NCBI taxonomy): Eukaryota > Metazoa > Chordata > Actinopteri > Esociformes > Esocidae > Esox > Esox lucius. The sequence continues at coordinate 24,427,694 of NC_047573.1, read as the reverse complement.
ATATAGGACTATTATATTACACTGTTTTATATAGGACTATTAAATTACACTGGTTGGTTTTATATAGGACTTCTATTACACTGGTTGGTTTTATATAGGACTATTATATTACACTAGTTGGTTTTATATAGGACTATTATATTATACTGGTTGGTTTTACACTCACCTAAAGGATTATTAGGAACACCATACTAATACTGTGTTGGACCCCCTTTCGCCTTCAAAACTGCCTTAATTCTACGTGGCATTGATTCAACAAGGTGCTGAAAGCATTCTTTAGAAATGTTGGCCCATATTGATGGGATAGCATCTTGCAGTTGATGGAGATTTGTGGGATGCACCACCAGGGCATGAAGCTCCCGTTCCACCACATCCCAAAGATGCTCTATTGGGTTGAGATGTGGTGACTGTGGGGGCCATTTCAGTACAGTGAACTCATTGTCATGTTCAAGAAACCAATTTGAAATGATTCGAGCTTTGTGACATGGTGCATTATCCTGCTGGAAGTAGCCATCAGAGGATGGGTACATGGTAGTCATAAAGGGATGGACATGGTCAGAAACAATGCTCAGGTAGGCCGTGGCATTTAAACGATGCCCAATTGGCACTAAGGGACCTAAAGTGTGCCAAGAAAACATTCCCCACACCATTACACCACCACCACCAGCCTGCACAGTGGTAACAAGGCATGATGGATCCATGTTCTCATTCTGTTTACGCCAAATTCTGACTCTACCATCTGAATGTCTCAACAGAAATCGAGACTCATCAGACCAGGCAACATTCTTCCAGTCTTCAACTGTCCAATTTTGGTGAGCTCGTGCAAATTGTAGCCTCTTTTTCCTATTTGTAGTGGAGATGAGTGGTACCCGGTGGGGTCTTCTGCTGTTGTAGCCCATCCGCCTCAAGGTTGTGCGTGTTGTGGCTTCACAAATGCTTTGCTGCATACCTTGGTTGTAACGAGTGGTTATTTCAGTCAAAGTGGCTCTTCTATCAGCTTGAATCAGTCGGCCCATTCTCCTCTGACCTCTAGCATCAACAAGGCATTTTCGCCCACAGGACTGCCGCATACTGGATGTTTTTCCCTTTTCACAGCATTCTTTGTGAACCCTAGAAATGGTTGGGCGTGAAAATCCCAGTAACTGAGCAGATTGTGAAATACTCAGACCGGCCCGTCTGGCACCAACAACCATGCCACGCTCAAAATTGCTTACATCACCTTTCTTTCCCATTCTGACATTCAGTTTGGATTTCAGGAGATTGTGTTGACCAGGACCACCCCCCTAAATGCATTTAAGCAACTGCCATGTGATTACTATTATATTACACTGGTTGGTTTTACATAGAAATATTATATTACACTGGTTGGTTTTATATAGGACTACTATATTACACTGTTTAGGTTTAAAAAGGACTATTATGTTACACTGGTTGATTTTACATAGGACTGTTATATTACACTGTTTGCTTTTATAAAGGGCTACTAAATTTGACTGCAGCACGTGAGATTGTGAGCGTGCTAGAGTAGCTACATTAGTGAGTTTATTAGTCTTTGTCTGCAGGAGGTAGCAGTGCTGAGCTATTTCTGGTCCACACAGGCTCTGTACACACACTCACTCAGTCACTCACATGCTCTAAATCACATGCAGACAACTCTGTTCCTGTCTTCTGATTATATGTAGCGAATGTTGCCGTGTGTATCATAAAATAGCTGATACTGTGAGCCAGAAATGGATTACCACCAACACTGTGCTAATGAGTAAATGAATACCTCTTCTGCACCCTCTCCCCTTGCCCCTCCCATATCAGGGCTACAGTATTTTCACCTGCAACATGGAGATGCAATGATCTGAGGACCGTGTCATTCTGTCTGGACATGTACATCCCATGGGAACAGTGTTAGTAGTTTAGTTTTGGTGTGGGATTTTATGTATCAGACATGAGAACGCTGCTGAATGAATTGCCTCACTGAGGACATGAGCGCACTCTGTGTCTGAGTGGGCGAGGATCAGGTTCATATGTTTCCTTTCAACGCCGTCTGATACCGTCAGTGGGGGGCTTTTCATGTTTCCCCCTGATTGTTTGTGTGTGCGTACGTGTGTGTGTGTACGTGTGTGCGCGTTTGTGTGTGTGAGTGCGTGTGTGCCTGTGTGCGTTTGACTGTGCTAGGTATATGGGAGAAAATACAGTAATGGCTTCAATATGAATCAAGTAGTTTGGTCCATCTGGGTAGAGGGAGTGAGTGGAGGGAAAGAGCTGCTGTGGTTGCATGGCTGCCACCATCTTGCAGTCGCTGCCACGGTAGCCTGGAATGCTGCGGCCGTCTGATGATTACAGAGTGGCCCACTTGTCAGAGAACAGCGGGGGATCCTGGGGACGCTGGAGCTGATTCACCGTTTTTCAGACGCTACCACTGTCCTAATACACTGCCACGCAAAACCCGATTCATCACGGATACTGTCCTCACAGTGCTGGTTTACTCATACACTACTAGTGTTCTGAAGTGGTTGGGCTCTACTGCACTATTACACTGCTCTGATATTGGTTCTACTTAAGCCTTAATACTACATTACTGCTGTTACAATGCTACATTTATTTGTATTTCTTTATTCCTGGGGGACTGTGTACCACGTCTAGATATCTAATTTGAATATGCTGCTACTACACAGAGGATGTTACAACCTGCACCTTGTTTTTCTTTATGGCCAAGGTCTGTTCCCAGGTCAGGGTCTTTTGCCACTCCCCACTGTATAGTCTTGGCTGCTCAGTTAAGCGAGGCCTGTTCTGAGGTATGTCTCAGTGGCTGGTTGCTCTGCTGAAGATAATAGAGGTCCTGGGGGTTAGCGCCGCCATCATTCCCCTGCAGTCAGCACAGCCACCTCCTCCACACTATATCATCCCCTATCTTCATCCATCCCTTTCTACTTGCTCGCACCATATTTTCCCCATCTCGTTTTCTCTCTCTTCGTTAACCATTTCGCCTTTGCCCTTTTCCATCATCCCTTTTTCCACAGCCCCTCCTTTCATCCATTCCTGTGTCATTATATCGCCATCCATCTATATCCTCTTTTCTCTGCTCTGCTTTCTACACTGCTCCTCTCTCTGGCCTCCCTCTTAGGTTCCTTCATCCCTTCTCCCCCTATCTTTGTCTCCCTCCTGCTCTTTTTTGAGCATTAGCCCCTCAGAGAAAAGGGAAATGCAAAAAAAAACATGCAGGCAACCCGTAACCACGGCAACGGCGTGGCCTGTCAATGCGTCGTCCTGACGGTGTTGTACCGCTTCAATCTCCATTTCCCCATCATCACCCCGAACACCCATTTCCCTTTCTCTTTTTTACATTCTTCCTCTCTCAGAAGTTCCCCACGTCTTCACACAATCAACCCTGACTGAGCAAAAATGGTTATAACCAACAATTCCTCGCCCATTATCCTTTGATTGTTAATATCCATCATTACCAACAAAAACAAATCCTTCATCACATATTCGCCTTAATTCTGAGTACTTTGTTTCTCCCAGTGTTTAACATCGTTTCGACAGCAAACATTCTCTCCATATATAATAAAAGCTGTAGCATAACATCACGACATCACATAAAATCCTGACTTTGTGTACATGTACATAAAAATTTAAGGTGGATTTGATTGTCAATTCGATCTGCAGTGTTACAGTTGAACTGTGGCGAAGAAGACCTGATCAGCATTCCCAGTGGTGGCTCTCTATACCCCGGGTCAGCGCCACATGAGAGAGGATGCTTTTCCAGTGGGATCCCAACCTCCCTGGTTTGTGTAACTGTGGATTCAGAGCACCAGAGTGTGTCACAACCTTCTGATAGAGTTGAGCAGGGTGACTGACTGAACGCTTGGTCGTGGTGTGACCATCTCTGACGCTTCCTCTTCTCATCTATTTTCGTCTCCATATCTTTCTCTCCCTCTCCTTATCTTTTTGTCAATTCAATTTTCTCTTTCTCCACACATCCCTCTCCATTTCACCTTCCCTCCGCTTCTCCCCTTTCTTTCCTCTCTCCCCCTCCAATCGTCCCAGTGCCCTACACTCCCTCTTCGGCGCCGCAGGCCGATTGGGCTGTGTTTAAACCTCCGTGAAACACACAGTAAGGGGATTAAGTAAAAATAGATCTTTGTTAATTTTCATACATGCATTCACTTTATCCGCATTTCAGGAAGCCCCTTCCAATCTCCAGGCTGTCAGACCCAGACAGTGAGGGGCCCGGCGTGTAGCCGAGATTACCCGAGTGTGATGTGTGGTGTGAGATGACTGAGCACGGAGATGGCTTGGATTACTGATGAGTTTGTGTCGGTCTGTGTGTGTACATATGCCTGCCTGCTGGTATGAACAATGGCTTCACAATGAAGTCTGTGATCATGAAAACGTAAGCATGTGTATTTGCTGATATCATATTATCACCCTTCAAATATTGTCGGCGGCGAACCTTTGATTGGTGCCATCAAGAGAAGGAACATACTTCCATCTGGCTGGGAGCATCATCAAAGCAAACGTGCGAGTATCGGACTGCTAGTACCCCGTACATGGGTTGATAAATAAATAACGAGAGACCTGGGGAGCATGAACAGTAGCTTAAATGGAACTAAAGAGCTGCTTGTGTTCAATTAACTAGACGGAAATGCAGTTGAAATCAGTACACGGAACAGGAAAAGAACGGCACAGCGAGAGAGTGACAGAAGCACACACACACACACACACTGTATCAGGTCCTCCCAGGGATATTTCTGATTGATCTTCCTTGTTCAGTTGATCTATAGGGCTGTAAACATTGAAGCTGTTCTAGTAGAGACTGGCATTGCCAGTCACCGTCAGAACAACAGTTCCAAAACCTCGATGGGGAGCATGGAGTCCCTCCTATCTTTACACAGACCAATGTGAAAAACACTGGGTTACACTCCAGAGTGATGCAACAGCTGAAAGACTGCTTTTTTGGCCCTATTCTCTGATGACTAATGAGTACATGTTAGCGTTGCAGGAAACCCTGTAAAGGGCTAGACATAGAGTGGTTGACCCTGTGGTCTATTTCTGCTGGATTTGGCCATAGGCAAACTTAGACTCAAGGAGACAGTCTAAAGAGTTACCATTACTGGCACAGCATATTAATGTGCCATTGAAACAAATTACATCAAATCAAAAGAAAAACGTATCAGAAATAAATAGGCAGTCAAGGATGGATAGAGCAAAAACACACTGTGGACTACTAGCACACACACACCCCATACTTTATGAGCCATTTTTAACCAGGCACTATTTCAGATGGCTAAACTCTGGCGTTTTTATGACACTCCCCCTCTTAAATCAATTACTGGGAGGCCGAAGCATGCGAGCCTCAGCGATAATAACCCAGGGGGCCAGGCAGTGAGAGTGCTGATTAATGAAAACCACACTGATTGGTCCACAAATGCGCCTAGACCGTGACTCACTAACTCACTAGGCCGCAAACTGTATGACTTCAACTTCAAAATAAAAGTAAAATGAATGTTTACATTTCATTCTCTATATTGGGTCATCGGTTGGATTTCAGTCGTGTGCCGTGTTCAGGTCACAGCATACCATTAGAATGACCTGTTGGCTCACTGTGGTTATCAGTTAGACTCCTGTCAATGCATGTTGCTAACAGTTCCTTTAGGCCTACCCATTTAATTAGATAGAATAAATACAGCTGCCTAGTGTCCTGTTTTTAAGGCAGGTCTAATTCCTCTATTGACTTTCCCACTGATAGTATGGTTGAATTAATGCTATTGACAAATTCTTCTCTCTTACTCTCTATTGTCCGGGTCTGTCTGTTTTATTGTGGCTCTGTTGGTGACCCTTCTGTCTATGGACTTTTTTACTGATGCATTCATGAAGCTACATTCTTACAGTATCTTTCTGCATCATTGTAGCCTATTGAGCATCATGCAGTTGTCTTGTACCTTAATTAGTGAATTGTACTAAAGCTAATAAATTTTACTGTTTAACGATGACCATAAATTGGATCATTAGACAATTTGATTTTAATATGTAAGGACCCCTGTAGTAATTGAAAAATCTGGGTGAAACTATTTTTAAAATACATCGAAGTTGGTCTTTACTTTGCCTTATAGAAACACATGGAATAAAACATTTACACATTGCAAAAAATATAGTCAAGTGTTTTTTTCCCTAAACTCATATTTAATTATTTCCCCATTTCCATGCTTTTATCAGTAATTGCACCCCATGTACTTTTGTCACATAAACACCCCAGGACTTACCTGCCTTCAAATGGCTCCAAAGAAGCTTTTGGGCATCACTGAGAAAAACACTTCCCGGTTTTCCTAAGAATATATTGAGGTGGTTAATAGTTTGAAGCCCAAACCTTTTCGTCTTGACAGTCTGTTTTGTAAGAAAAAGTATGCAGCTGTTCTGATCTGAGGATACAAAGGCAAAAACAAAAAATGCGGTCTTGCTGCATAGACTAGCCTTTCTCAAATGTTTTTTTTGTGCCTGGGACTGTAAAATTATGTGCATCTTCCCCTGGGAGGCTTGTGTTAAAAAAACTATTGACCACAGGTTTTTTTTATTAAACAGATTATTTAAAATATCAATTTCCAGTACCATAAAAACCATAAAAAGTGTTTTAACAGGGCCGTAAAAAGGTCCATCAAGCAATTTCATTTTCTGCTTTAGGATACATTGGAGATATTGAAAACAATTACATTATTAAAAAAAAAAATTTGGGAGGGGGCTTTAGGGTATTCCCATAATGTTAACACCCTTAAATATGCAGAAGCAAGTAGACCAAACAGAAATCTGAAGGATTTAGGTATATGGTTTGTTGAGAATGCCATGCATCAGAATGGGAAATTCATGTAAACATCAAGAAAGATCATCAAACAATAACTGACTATAGAAAAGAAGATCTTCCCAGTGTCCTATAGTTTCTGAGTGTCCTTTTGTTGTTTTCTAGAGTCATACCATTATTTAAGGGTTGAAAAGTAAATCTTTAAGCATTTTTGAAGCAACCGTCAGTGCTATAAGTGAGGCTTATTTGTGAGGGAATGCCACACAGTGGCAGGGACACATGAGTTGAGAAATGCTGGTTCAGTCTCTGTTCTTTCAGAACATGCATACTTATCCCTAACTTACATGATGGGGGGTTTACAAACATTGCTGTGGTTCTGGAATCTCTCCCTCAATAAAGCACAAGGGAACATGATGATGTCAGTCGTAAGCCCTTCAGATGTGTTATGACCATGATGAACGCTGAGAAAAATGTATTTAGAAAAGAAGAAACATTCTAGTATGTATGCTTGGACTAAACTCCTGTTTGAATAACAACATTTTGGAAATGAACGGAAATTCCAATTTTAGAATGTCATGCTCCCTTTTCAGTTGTTGAAACAATCTCATCTTGAATCTCATCAGCAGCATTCTGGTCAGCTTGTCTTACACTCATTTGAATGTACTGTTGTGTTTGCCAGCTGGACCCAGACAACACCGGTTTCATCGCAGTGGAGAACTTCTCCAGTCTGGTGGAGCACCATGAGCTGCAGCTGGACCCCTCCAAACTGGACATGCTGTTCGCCTTGGTGCAGAGCAACGAGGATGGACAGGTGTGCTACCAAGAGCTCATCGAACTGGTGAGCGTCTGGAAGCATATACAAAGAAAATCAATCTCACTCACTAAAAAGACGGGCTCACATATCCATGTTTCTGTGGGGTCCTGTGTATCATAGTAGAACATGGCATCTTCAATGCCAGGGTCATGGGGCCTGGACAAAAAAGGATGAAAAGGTATGCACTATAAGTTGCTCTGAATAGTTGTAACCTAAATTAGTGGATATAAAAATTCTGCATGCCTATATTAACCAGAAAAGGAACCAGGCAAGCTCTGAATAGCTGTAACCTAAATTAGTGGACATAAAAATTCTGCATGCCTATATTAACCAGAAAAGGAACCAGGCAAGCCTAGTTCAGCCGGCCCACAATTAAAAGTGATAAATGTTTCAAATCCAGGACTCCCACATGAGTTGCTTTGTCTTTAACATGCTATACCCAGTTGGTATAGGATCTCGACATTACATAATTTTGTCACGCATTAACATCACGCCAAGTTTGAATATTTCTATAGATACCATTAAGCATTGTGTTAAACTGAGTAAGGTTTCTTATTAAGTTTACCTCCACTACAAATTACATATGAAATGTATGGCTTTTGCCACTGGCCGTTTTAACAGCTAACTTATTAGTATCTAACTTACTACTTGGAATAATCATAAGATTTGAGCAATTGCTAGTGAGAATGAATATTAACTTAACACAGCCAAAGCTATTTCATTGCACAACAAAAACATGCAGGCAACCCGTAATCACAACAACAACATGTCTTTTTTCTTTAATTCATGAATGACATTGATACAATAACTATCAATAAAGGTGACGATAACTGACTTTTTCGTCAAGTAAAAAGACGAGGGAGCCCCGACTCTTTTACTGACCGAGGGGTTTTTACCTAGCCTATATTACCCCAAAAATCATGCACGGATGCGTACTTCAGCAATCCACCAGAAATAGTCGCAATATAAACAGTTTTATTCAAGGCTTACTATAACATAGCTACTGAAGGTTGTAGCCAGCAAAGTTTTTATCAATCCAGAACATATCCTAAAGCACAATTTACTTTGACTGTGACGAGGTTTGAATGCGGGACCTATTGGTTGCAGGTCCACGTCTCTAACCACTACGCTATTTAACAAGGGTCGGTTGGTTGGGCAAAAATGTGAAATTCGCTTACGCGGTCTGGCAAAAATGCAAAGTCAGAAATCAAGACAAACCATGTCAGACTTTATTTGACCTTGATTACAATAAAGAATAATGTCTCTTAAAAATAGGAACAAATAAAAAAAACTATCCATGTTTTTGTTGTATAAGTGTGCATATCCCACAACTAATAATTTGTGGAAGTAATTTTGGATTTGTCTCTATCTACCTAGTATTCCTGAATTTTGCAAATGTATCAAACTATTTTCAGTGAAATTGTGAAATTGCATGAAGATCTGCTGTTGCATGACCCTGTTTAGGTCAGTCTACACATTTTCAGGAGGATTTTCTAGAGGACATTACTGTAACTTTTTAAAAGCCATTCGCTGTGATTCGCTGATTCCCTGTTGATTCGCTGTGTGCTTCAGATAATTGTCACATTGGAAGATTACATTCTTTAACTTTTGCTTTCTGGCTGAGGGCTCAAATAAACAAACAAGGTTTGCGTCAAAATATATTATGAAGCTATCCATTGTCCTCTCAATCCTCAACAGTTCCCACTGAAGAGATGCAGTCCCATAGCATGATTCTACTGTTGGCTTTGTGCCAATATATCTTTTGGAATTAGAACAAAAAGGTCTACATTGGTCTGAGAAGACAATAACACATCTCTCTGATGGTTTTTTGAGACTTACAAAATGTATACAGGATCTTCTAAGAAAGTTTAAGGAAATCCTAAAGGTAATCTTATTTTGAATGTCATCAGTGTCACTTACATTGATGTCAGAAAATGGCAAATTACCTTTGTATATCATTTGGAAGGTGCATTTAAAAAATATATTGTATCTCTGTGGGCCTAGTAGCATAAGGGGGACACAATTCAAAATACTTTTTTAGGTTGTTCCAAACCGATGGGGCTACATAAAAGCCCTTTTTCCAACTCAAGTTTTGGCATTTGGGACAGTTAGCAGGACAAAGTCCTGCGAACTAAGAGAGTACCCACCACATTTCTGCAGAATAGAAATGTACAAATAAAAAGGTAGCAAACCCAGAATGTCTTTGTAAATAAAAGTATACCAGTGACTAAGCTTATGGGTGACTAGGGACGGTCAGACAATCCCAGGATATAAAGTGCAATTGTGCGTAAGGGCTTTACAGTTTAAAATAAATCTCAACGCTCCATGGAAAAGGATGTCGATTGATCTCAAACACAGAGCAGAAGTGTTCGTATAGAAAATATTGCCATAATCCAGTAAAGGCATAAAAGTAGCTGATACAAGATCTTTTTAGCTTCAAATGAAAAACAAGCTTTGTTCCTAAAATAAAATGCCAACTTCAGCTTTAGTTTTTTTAATGTTGTTAATTATGCAATTTAAGCGAGAGGTCGTCATCATTTAAAATTCCAAGATATTTCTATGAAGTTACAGCATCAATCTCACTGCCCTGACAAGTAGTAATAAGAGGAAGGTCCAGAGGTAAATTTTTTGGAGAACATAATTAATTAGATTTTGTCCCCATTGAGAACATTGCATATTGCATATTGAACAGCATTAAAAGCAGTTGGTAAGTTCTGAAAAGCTTGTACGAGAGTCTAGGCACAACAATAAATGAGTGTCATCAGTATAAAAGGGAAGCTCTGCATTTTGCAATCTGCATGTAGTGAATAAGAGGGGACCAAGTACAGAGCCCTGGGGCACACCTTTTCAAACAGACAATTCATCAGATGCGAGCCTGTCAAATTGAGTACACTGAGTTTTATTAGACAGATGGTTAGCAAACCATGCAACAGCATGCTCAGAAAGACCTAAGCTTGACAATTTCTGCTTCGGTATATCATGATCAACTGTATTGAAAGCCTTATAGAGATTATTTAAAAGTGATACACGGTGCTCTTTTTAATCAAAGGTGTAAGTGATATTGTTTATAACAGTTTCAATTGTGCTATGCTTCTTCCTGAAACCTGTTTGGTACATAAATGAAATAGAATTACGGGCAAAAAAAAACAACACTTACAAGGGTTTCAAGTATTTTACCCATGGGAGACAGCTTCGAGATTGGTCTATAATTGTTTAAAAGCGAGGGATCTCCCCCTTTTAGCAGGGCTACAACAAATGTAGACTTCCACATATTAGATATTTCATTATATTCCAGTGTAAGTTTGAAGAGATGTGTAGACTGAGACCCTATGTGAAGGAACTCATCACCCTTTGGCTCCTGTTCAGTTTAACCCGTTCATAGCCTAATACTTTATCAGCTTATGGTGGAGCAGATGTAAAAAGCATGGCTCAATATCTTCTGTTGATCAGTGTTCTGAATCTCGTGATGCTGCTAGGTCATTGACTTGGTCTTATTCATTCATTCCTTTCTACTTGACCTGTCGTTGTCAGTGTTTAGAGCTGCGTTTCCATTATGAATTGATGCAAAGCCTTTTAAAGGGGCCGATGTGATTCTCAGCCCTGTGGAGCTGTAAACCAGAGCAATATTTTTTCACTTCTTTGCAGCATACGGGTGTAGGCAGTATGATTAATTCAACACAGTGCAATTCCTGACATATTTTCACTTATTTTAGCTGATTCCCCTCCGTTGGCTTTGTTCGGTCCATGGTTTGTAATGAAAGCTGTTTCACCTGGTTCCCTTCCAAATGCTCTAGCCTCATTTCTGGGGTTTGAGCAGCAATACAGATGCAGACACTTTCAGATGCTGGCATTTTGACAAGTTAAGTTTACTTGACCCCTCTCCTGTCATCTACTCCTCCCTTTTTAGATCTTTCATGCTTCTTTTTGCCAACCCCCCAACCCCGCACAATATCCTCCCTCCTTTCCCTTCCCCTATCAAAGACTCAGATGTCATTTTATTTTCCTTTCCCAGTGAAAAGCTGCAAATCGTATGTAAAAACCTTCCCCAGTTTTAGACAGACCAAAGAGACAGTTTAACATTCACCGTCAGCCAAATGCAAATGGTGTTCGATCAACCCAGCACGGGCTGGAGCAGGCAGTAGTCTCAGGTAATTTGAGAATGCCCAGACTCACATTAGATATATCGACCTCCGAGTCTGATTGGTAAAGATTTGTCTGACACGTGTACACACACAAACACACACCCACACACAAAGGACGTGCACTTGCTCACTAACACACAATCACAGGGGAGGCTAATAGATGTACACATGGACTCATTCATCTCACACGTGCTCGCTGTTCAAATCCGCTGACTAATTTGGCTGATTTTCTAATGCTAATAGGAATGTTCTCTGTGTGTGTGTGTGTGTCTAGTTATACTTTTGGTTCTCAGGTTTAGTTTGCTGGAGGAAAAACTTGCAAATGTAGTGGGACATTTTTAACCATAGGTTTTCACTGAGCTGAGAACACCCTAGTCTCTCAAGTCTGATAGCTACGTTTGTTTAACTTTGTACGAAAATTCACACACAGGGATCAAGTTTTTGCCTCCATTTGTCCAAATGAGCGAGAATAGCTAGTACTGTCATCGAACCTTGTGCTGCTACCCAAGGTCTGGCAACGTGAGACAAAGAACACTCTCCCTTCCTCTGGTCTTCATATCACTCTTCTCTACCTATTTATTTTCTTTTTGACATCAGTGTTTTTGTCTTTCCATACTATTGTACTTTGCTTCTCTTATGTACAGTGCTGTGATCAATGTGTGATCTTGCAGACAATGATTTAGCTTTGATATACTTTCATTAAACCTGCCCCCCCCCCCCAGTTTCTATCTTGTTTTCTGCACATGGAGAATACCAGAATATCAGTTCATGTGCAGGCATGTTGGGAAGAGCTGGAATAGATGGTCTGGCGGACGACAGTCCAGAAAAGGTTCAATCCACATCCACACCAGGCAATAGATTATTTCCTGGGTCTCCTGAGTTAAGACCTGGTCAGGAAGATAAATTGCATCTTCCCAGGACATTGTGGCAGTGTGTGACAGTGTGCTCGTTCATGTGTGTGACAGTGTGCTCATGCATGTGTGTGACAGTGTGCTCGTGCATGTGTGTGACAGTGTGCTCGTGCATGTGTGTGACAGGGTGCTCGTTCATGTGTGTGACAGTGTGCTCGTGCATGTTTGTGACAGGGTGCTCGTTCATGTGTGTGACAGGGTGCTCGTGCATGTGTGTGACAGTGTGCTCGTGCATGTGTGTGACAGTGTGCTCGTGCATGTGTGTGACAGTGTGCTCGTGCATGTGTGTGACAGTGTGCTCGTGCATGTGTGTGACAGTGTGCTCATGCATGTGTGTGCTATGTAGATTTTCACCATTTATACAATGCACGCTTTTAAGTATTTGTCCATCCTCTTTTCACCCTGGCGCCCTGTGAACTTCACCCTGTCAGTCTGCTGAACTTGTTACACGTTCCTTTTTTTTCTCCTGTGTTTTTCTTGGGGTTCGTTGACTGTGTCAGCCGCTGGTTCACACATCCTCTCTCTGCATGAGTGGGTGTCAATGTGTTGGGAGGGAGCCGTTAACCCACTGGTTCAGTAACATGTGGCTATGTGGCTGTGGAAATGTGTTTGACATTCCACATGTTGACGTCTGATCTGAACCACAGAGCTCAGTCAGGCCAGCCTGAGGGGAGAATAATTAATGCTCTCCTAAACCCTCTCAGGGGAACTGCCGAGCTGCAGTCCGACGGGCCCACACAGACGAAACCGATGTGAGAGTCCAACAGGCTCATATATATGGAACCACTGCTTTTTTCGTGGTGATGGGAATGGTCCTTTGTGGATTACTTCTGTTGGTGTGTTCTGACGGTAGATGATTGGAGCCCAGTAGCCTGTTGGGCAGTGGAAACAATGCCATTACACATGGACACGGTACAATGTGTGAAGTGGAAGCAAGCATTTGTAATGGGAAGCCAAAAAGTATGAATCGAAATGTGATGTAAAGGAATGAAAGATACAGGTATGATTAGCACGGCTGAACAAGGGATGTTAGGGTTGGGCTTAGGTATTAACGCTAAGTCTTAATGCTAGGTATTAAGGTTAGGTTTCCCAATGGTTATGGTTCGAGTTAAAGTTAGGGATTATTGTAAGAATTAGGTATTCATTTTGAAGGGTTAAGGCAGATTCAGGGAAGAGCTTAAAACAAAACATTTAACGATACATTTTGTCCATAATGAGTTTGGGAGGGAAATTGGTGAGGGTCATGCTTTATTAAATGGGGGAGGGTCATGCTTTATTAAATGGGGGGAGGGTCTGCTCCGTGTGGCACCGCAGCTCCTCTTCCTCTCCGGCGCTCCTCCTCACCTGTGTACTAACCACCGGCAGGAGTGTGATGGCAGCAGCACACCGAGGACGCACCGGTTCCCACTCACTCATCAGTTGTCTGCAGGTTTTGTTTGTTAGCCACTGCGTCTCACAGACGATTGTTTCCTGTCGTTGAATGTGAAGTGCGTTTCTGTATAATACGAAATTAATAACACTACATAAAGAATTGAACTGTCTACGTTTGAGTTTTGTTTCCTTCTTTCCATTGCCTTATTTTAATGCACGCTTGGAACTCGCTCCGTCACATTTCATAGTTGACTACATTTCAGTAGCCTCTCCGTCAGAATCCATCCGGGATTTACGCATTGACTGGGGGAATATACTTTATTTCTTTATCACCATTCTGTTGGCTATACGATCAGTCCTCTTTGTGCTTGGCGTATACAGATTGTGGATATAGCGCAATATATATAGTAGAAAAAAGGCTTGAAAAAGCTAAAAATCTACTATCTTTGGTGTTGCAGATTTACGTAAGGAACGCAATCGGGAAATAACTTCTCTTCTTTGCAGCCTCTATTCACTGTAGATTGTCTTGAAATATTCAATGGACTTTCATAGTCGAAGGAAGATGTTCCGTTAGGGGAAACGAATCATGTATTAGAGGTGTTGTTACCGAATGTAGAGAACAGTCCATGTGGATGGTTAAATTATCAATATGCCTACGAGTTGTTTTGCTCCATTTCCCATCGTAACGTAGAAATTGAATGGTTTCAGGATTGCATGCTTAATGCAGATTAGAGCATTCCTGTTTTAATATACAGATGATAATCAGGGACACGGCTTGTTCTAAATATGGCACTGCATCAATGAAAAACATATTGCTTTGCATAGTGGAAAAGGATATCAAAGAACAGGACAAGGGAACAAAAAGATGAGTCACAACTCCAGGGCCTAAAATTCTGATATTGTAGTCGCTATGGGCTTGCGACAGTGATTAAAAAATAAATAAACGCAACAATAAATAATAATCTAAACTAGCGCTCTCTCCATTAGCTACAAGGAGGGCATGCAGTTAGTGCAGCATTGTGCATATTAGGCTGTGTGTATCGGCTGGTCCTGTAGTTGTTACAATAATTCATTCATTCATTCATCTTCTTCCGCTTCATCCGGGGCCGGGTCGCGGGGGCAGCAGTCTAAGCAGAGATGCCCAGACTTCCCTCTCCCCAGACACTTCCTCCAGCTCTTCCGGGGGGACACCGAGGCGTTCCCAGGCCAGCCGGGAGACATAGTCCCTCCAGCGTGTCCTAGGTCTTCCCCGGGGTCTCCTCCCGGTGGGACGGGACCGGAACACCTTCCCAGGAAGGCGTTCCGGAGGCATCCGAAACAGATGCCCAAGCCACCTCAGCTGACCCCTCTCGACGTGGAGGAGCAGCGGCTCTACTCTGAGCTCCTCCCGGGTGACCGAGCTTCTCACCCTATCTCTAAGGGATCGCCCAGCCACCCTGCGGAGAAAGCTCATTTCGGCCGCCTGTATCCGGGATCTTGTCCTTTCGGTCATGACCCAAAGCTCATGACCATAGGTGAGAGTAGGAACGTAGATTGACCGGTAAATCGAGAGCTTCGCCTTACGGCTCAGCTCTTTCTTCACCACGACAGACCGATACATCGACCGCATTACTGCAGAAGCTACACCGATCCGTCTGTCAATCTCCCGTTCCATCCTTCCCTCACTCGTGAACAAGACCCCTAGATACTTAAACTCCTCCACTTGAGGCAAGCACTCTTCACCAACCTGAAGTGGGCAAGCCACCCTTTTCCGACTGAGGACCATGGCCTCGGATTTGGAGTTACTGATTCTCATCCCCACCGCTTCACACTCGGCTGCAAACCGTCCCAGCGCATGCTGAAGGTCCTGGTTAGAAGGGGCCAACACAACAACATCATCCGCAAAGAGCAAAGACGAAATCGTGTGGTCCCCAAACCTGACACCCTCCGGCCCCTGGCTGCGCCTAGAAATTCTGTCCATAAAAATTATGAACAGAACCGGTGACAAAGGGCAGCCCTGCCGGAGTCCAACATGCACTGGGAACAAGTCTGACTTACTGCCGGCAATGCGGACCAAGCTCCTACTTCGGTCGTATAGGGACCTGACAGCCCTTTGCAAAGGACCCAGGACCCCATATTCCCGAAGCACTCTCCACAGGACGCCGCGAGGGACACAGTCGAATGCCTTCTCCAAATCCACAAAACACATGTGGATTGGTTGGGCAAACTCCCATGAACCCTCCAACACCCCGTAGAGGGTATAGAGCTGGTCCAGTGTTCCACGGCCCGGACGAAAACCACACTGTTCCTCCTGAATCCGAGGATCTACTATCGGCCGTATTCTCCTCTCCAGAACCCTGGCATAGACTTTTCTCAGCCTCCCCGGGAGTGTGATCCCCCTATAGTTGGAACACACCCTCCGGTCCCCCTTTTTAAAAAGAGGGACCACCACCGCGGTCTGCCATCCCAGAGGCACTGTCCCCGACCGCCACGCGATGTTGCACAGGCGTGTCAACCAAGACAGCCCCACAACATCCAGAGACTTGAGGTACTCAGGGCGGATCTCATCCACCCCCGGTGCCTTGAAGTACTCCTTCCACCGCTCGACAACATCCCCAGTTGAGGTCAACAGCTGCCCACCTCTACTGTAAACAGCGTTGGTAGGGCACTGTTTCCCTCTCCTGAGGTGCCGGACGGTTTGCCAGAATCTCTTCGAGGCCAGCCGATAGTCCTTCTCCATGGCCTCACCGAACTCCTCCCAGGCCCGAGTTTTTGCCTCCACAACCACCCGGGCTGCAGTCCGCTTGGCCTGTCGGTACCCGTCAGCCGCCTCAGGAGTCCCACAAGCCAACCAGGCCTGATAGGACTCCTTCTTCAGCTTGACGGCATCCCTTACTTCCGGTGTCCACCACCGGGTTCGATTGCCGCCTCGACAGGCACCAGAGACCTTACGGCCACAGCTCCGAGTGGCCGCTTCGACAATGGCGGTGGAGAACATGGTCCACTCGAACTCAATATCTCCAGCCTCCCTCGGGATCCAGTCGAAGCTCTGCCGGAGGTGGGAGTTAAAGATCTCTCTGACAGGGGACTCGGCCAGACGTTCCCAGCAGACCCTTACAGTACGCTTGGGCCTGCCGAGTCTGTCCAGCTTCCTCCCCCGCCATCGGATCCAACTCACCACCAGGTGGTGATCAGTTGACAGCTCCGCCCCTCTCTTCACCCGAGTGTCCAAGACATACGGCCGCAGGTCAGATGAAACGACAACAAAGTCGATCATCGACCTGCGGCCTAGGGTGTCCTGGTGCCATGTGCACTGATGGACACCCTTATGCTTGAACATGGTGTTCGTTATGGACCAAACTGTGACTAGCACAGAAGTCCAATAACTGAACACCGCTCGGGTTCAGATCAGGGGGGCCGTTCCTCCCAATCACATCCCTCCAGGTGTCACTGTCGTTGCCCACGTGGGCGTTGAAGTCCCCCAGTAGAACGATAGAGTCCCCAGTCGGAGCACTTTCCAGCACCCCTCCCAGAGACTCCAAGAAGGTTGGGTACTCTGCACTGCCGTTCGGCTCGTAGGCACAAACAACAGTGAGAGACCTATCCCCGACCCGTAGGCGCAGGGAAACGACCCTCTCGTTCACCGGGGTAAACTCCAACACATGGCGGCAAAGCTGGGGAGCTATAAGCAAACCCACACCAGCCCGCCGCCTCTCACCATGGGCAACTCCAGAGTGGTGAAGAGTCCATCCTCTCTCAAGGAGTGTGGTTCCAGAGCCCAAGCCATGCGTAGAGGTGATCCCGACTACCTCTAGTCGGAACCTTTCAACCTCACGCACGATCTCAGGCTCCTTCCCCGCCAGCGAGGTGACGTTCCACGTCCCGAGAGCTAGTTTCCGTGTCCAGGGATCGGGTTGTCTAGGCCCCCACCTTCGACTGCCGCCCGATCCTCTCTGCACCGACCCCTTATGGTCCCTCCTGTGGGTGGTGAGCCCACGGGAAGGCGGCCTCACGTCGCTCGTTCGGGCTGAGCCCAGCCAGGCCCCATGGGGAAAGGCCCGGCCACCAGGCGCTCGCGTACGAGCCCCAACCCCGGGCCTGGCTCCAGGGTGGGGCCCCGGCTGCACCATACCGGGCGACGTCACGGAACTCAAGAAAATATTCATCATTAAGGGGTGTTTTGAACCGCTCTTAGTCTGACCCGTCGCCTAGGACCTGTTTGCCTTGGGAGACCCTACCAGGGGCATATAGCCCCAGACAACATAGCTCCTAGGGTCACTCGGGTACTCAAACCCCTCCACCACGTTAAGGTGGCAGTTCAAGGAGGAGTGTTACAATAATCTTATTTTTATAGATGTTTGGAAACGTGAAAACAACCCTATAGCCTAATATAGGGTTTTCCAGGCAAGGTGAAATCTTTGAGTTAGAATACGTTCTGCATTTTAAAGCTGAAGTTTGTAAGTTTTTGCATTAACACATCGCTATTCAATTAATCTATATTGTGGATGAATTCCTACCATATCAGATGGTCCCAGGCCCGCATCAGAAAAACGTCTGTATATATTGTAAAATGTTTCCAGCGCACAGGAAGTGATGCGTTAGACATTTAAACAAAGAGCTGAGGCTGAAATAAATAAGGTAGTGACTACTCTCAATTTGTGGATCAAGCAGTGAGACATGCTAGTTAGACAATGTTATAAAAAAATGTAAGAAGTTCAAAAAGTTATGGTATTTAAGAAAATAAACTGAACTCACACCAGCGACAGGCTTTCTGGGGAAATTAAACAGAAATACTTCCTGTTCTTGAAAGTTACATACTTCAGCTTTAAAAATATAGCTAATCTAAACTTTGTTTTAATATTTCCACTTTCATTGGGTCAGTTGTTTGTACTCTGGGCTTATAATATTGACTACCTTTGCATGCATATTATTGAGCAGGAGAATTTGTCTTTGAGACCAAATGCGCTTGATCTACTTTTTTATCTGCATTTAGAATGGGGAGGTCATATTTCTTTTCCCCTGTAGGCTTGCTGAGGGTGATATTAAAATATATTTTGCTTGGGGGTGGGTCAACCATTTTCATGTTTTCGTTTTTTCTTTCTCTGAATACCCCATGTCATAAATAACGATCAGTTCCTTACACAAATTCAATCTCACAACCTTTGAAATTCAAGTCAGGAGCTTAACCCATAGTGTAGGTGTTTGCAGGTGTTTCACACAGCTGGAGAAATGTCTAATATTAACTAATATGTCTAATATTAACTGCTGAGATCAATGTAAATCCACTAAATACTCATGAAAAAACATATTAGTTGATAGTCAATAAAACACTCAGATGCACCAAAACATCCTATTTTCCATAACCCTTAAGCCTAATACCTGGAATTCCCTGGTTGAGTGGGCAATGTGATAAGATTATATTTGACTTTCCATCACTTGCTGTGGAGTTGCAAATTGAAACTTAAGAATTTAACAGGGAGGAAAGTTGGATGAACATTTTATTAAAAAAATCTAAATTGAATATTCTCATTTCACGTTTATCAGATGGAAGCATTCTCAGGATTTCTGTTCCACTTGAAGAGGGATGAGGTAAATGCCCCCCAGCTAGAGGACAGTCTTCACCCGTTACCTGACTGCTGTTTTTGGGAGTGTTCAGTGTCCTCAGCAATGCCATTAGAGATATATAGTTGTTCCCGTGTGGTCATTAAATGTTTAGAGACTTCAGCAGGGTCATTCTGATAGTATTTAATGCTCACGGTACATCTGTCTTCTGAGAGGAAGAGTAGGAGGGAAACACAAGTAAGTGCCGAAACACACAACACCCCTGGCACACACACAAGCACAAATACACACTGGCTGTTGTTCATACAAATGTACAGTGTTTAGAATGCCATACACCGTACCGCTTCATGAACACACTCTTGCAACTCACACTATAGCCTCTACCCATTTCTGTTGTCATGTGCACTTTGTGTAAGTGTCCTGAAGAGTTTTTTCTCCAGTTTAGGTCCTGATGATTAAACCATGAAGGAGGGTTAGGGCTATAGCCTGCTTGGAAGATAAAGGTGGTCTCTCATTTTGAAAGGGGTTCGTTTTGAATGGCTCAGAGGATCTGGGTCAGTGGAGATGGTGGGCGAATGCACTGCTGATCTCCACAGTGATTTACTTACTGTTATATCACTGTGTGTTAGGAAAGGGCCAATCAACTTTTTGAAGCAGATACCGACTGCTGACCACTTTTCTGCAGGATCAGGCTCAGATCTATTTTGTTTATTTGTTCAGGTTATATTCTGTTTTTGGTGGGTGCTGTTTGCTTTATGACAAAATCAACCTTTTCTTTTGACAAATGATCCTTTTATGGTTGGACGTTGTCAAAACATGTAGATAGAGATGGTAAAAATATTTTTATACACTGCTCAAAAAAATTAAGGGAACACCTAAATCACATATCAAGTCTCGATGTAGGAAAAATATTAAAGATCAAAATCTTTACTGTACATTGTGTAATACGTTTCTGAACGTAACAATGGTCAATGGAAACCAAAATCACCAACCAATTGAGGGCTGGAGTCAAACTCCATAAAATAAAAGTAAACAACTGAAATCACAGGCTGTTCCAACTTGCGCAAATGTAATCACAGCAACTCATAATGTGACTCAGTAGTGTGTATGGCCCCCAAGTGCCTGTATGCACTCACAAAATCTGAGCATGCTCCTAGTGAGACGGTGGATGGTGTCCTAGGAGATCTCCTCCCAGATCTGGATCAGGGCATCAGAGAGCTCCTGGACAGTCTGTGGCGCTACTTGGCGTCGGATGCACCAATAAATACCGTCCCTGGGGTTCTCAATTGGATTCAGGCTTGGTTTGCACACAGATGCGAGGGCCACTAGCACTAGTCTGAATTAGCGACTGTCATGTTTACAATGACTACATCTATGCTGTCAGTATCCCGCCATGTGTATCGAAATAAAAAAATGCTTATGTTATTTCTTTTTTTGTGCTGACAAGGTGATTTCCAAAAGAACCGGTTTGAGCCTTACTGGCTTGTTTGTTTGATTATTCTATCAATAAGAAAGGTTTTGATAGTTAATATAACCTCTTATAAGTGGTGTGGGGCTTGTAGGAGGTGTTGAAAATGATTCTCCTCTCTTTGTCATGGGAATACAAGGTCTGGCACACTTAGGCCGTTTTCTTGCCTTTTGAAATTAAAAACATAATTTGTCTCCTTTTGTCACTATAGTGACATTCTGTGGCACTACCATTCAAATTATTTTGAAATGTGCCAAGCCTTGTAGTTACAAGATGGTGGGGGGCAGCCATGACTATTGGCTGCAACAGATTTGATGAGGCGTAAAATTTCTAGATCTCACCACCATCCAGGAAATCTGTGACTGTTTATGTAAAGAAATAGGAAAAACTTGGAATCAAATAATAATTTTGGCTGATGGCTGTAGGCCTACGGGTGCATTTAAAAAAATATACATATATATATATTGGGGAAAAAAAAATTTTTCCCCCGTAATTCAAATCAACAAGTGACACCTTCATATATTCTAGATTTATTACACAAAGTGAAACATATACAAAAATGTATATGTTTAGCTTATTAGAGCTCTTCTCAGGTCAACATTTCTGTAATAGAAATATCTTATTGTAATATTTTGGTACTGGATTTTTGATTTCAATGAGCTGTAAGCTGTAATCATCAAGATTGAAAGAAAAAAGGCTTGGAATGTCTGCCATTTAAGTGAAATCAGATTCCTGATTAAGATTAAATCAGCAGATTATGATCACTGGCCAATTGATCGGTGCATCCCTGCTCTGTGTGTACATTAATTAGCCTAATACTGCATTAAAACAAGAAGTACAGTTAGGGCTGGAAATATTTGGACACTGACACAATTGTTGTATTATTTTTTGTCTGTTTACCAAAACATTTTCAAATTACAGTCAAATAATGAATATGGGGTTGAAGTGCAGTCTCTCAGGGGTATTCACATCCAAATTGGAGAAAGGGTTTAGGAATTACAGCTCTTTAATATGTGGCCCCCTCTTTTTCAAGGGACCAAAAGTAATTGGACAGTGATTGGACAGTGATTGGAGTTGATTCCAGGTGTGGCATTTGCATTTGGAAGCTATTGCTTCAATGCAAGTGTAACAGGCCATGGTTAGGATGCAAAAACAAAATCCATCAGAGAGATAGCAGGAACATTAGGAGTGGCCACATCAACAGTTTGGTACATTCTGAGAAAAGAAGAACGCACTTGTAGGATCCTTTCCAGGGTAAAGAAAAACCCCATCACAACATCCAGCCAAGTGAAGAACCCTCTCCAGGAGGTAGGCATATCATTATCCAAGTCTACCATAAAGAGAAGACTTCACAAGAGCAAATACAGAGGGTTCACCACAAGTTGCAAATCATTAAACCTCAAGAATAGAAAGGCCAGATTAGACTTTAGCAAAAAACATCTAAAAAAGCATACCACATCATCTGTAAAACACGATGGAGGCAGTGTGATAGCATGGACATGCATGGCTTCCAATGGCACTGGGTCACTACTGTTTATTGATGATGTGACAGAAGGCAGAAGCAGAAAGATGAATACTAAAGTGTATATGGATATATTGTCTGCTCAGATTCAGACAAATTCAGCGAAGTTGATTGGACGGCGTTCACTTTACAGATGGACAATGACCCAAAACATACTGCAAAAGCAACCCAGAAGTCTTTTAGGGCAAAAAAGTGGAATATTCTGCAGTGGCCGAGTCAGTCACCTGATCTCAACCTGATTGAGCATACATTGCACTTGCTGAACACAAAACATAAGGCAGAAAGACCCACAAACAAACAACAATTGAAGACACATGCAGTAAACCTCCTTTGGGTTTCTTTCCAAAGGATGAAACCCAAAGTTATAAAATTGTGTCAGTGTCCAAATATCTCTGGACCAAACTGTAAATGTGTATTATGGGGTGTGCCCCTTATTCTGTTTAATCAGAAAAAAATGTGATGACTCTTTTAAAACATTGGCAATTCAAAGGAATTTGGATTCCAATCTGTCTCTGCACTGTGTATAGCAAGTCATTTATAACATATACTGAAGTCAATAGCTCTAGATATATTATAGGTTATACCATACAGTAGAGACAATACTAAGCTCAATACCTCTTCATATTGTAAACCTCTAGATATCTATGTAACAAATAGGATCTTTATGTTATTATTAATTTGAACGATCGAACAGTACAGTATTGACCAAACACTAGCACTAATTAAATCATGAAGGACAGACTGAAGCTGAGCTGAGAACTGCATGCACTATAAGTCCGCATTCTGGCTTTCAAAGAGTGTGAGCACTGCTGTTTAAAATACACATCCCAACACCAATTAGTTCCATTATGATCTCCTCGAAGAGAATTGTATCTTCGTATCTTCAGCAGCATCCTTTACCTTTAATATCCATTATATTCACCCACAGACATCTTCTTCCTGCTCCTTGTCAGGGGAGTTTTGCTGTGAGCCCTGTTGATACCAAAGTCTGAGTTTCTCCTGAGTCCTGGGTCGTGGAAGTGATGGAATGTGATGCTAGAACACCCTGCTAGAATGTTCCCGCTGGGTTTGTTCAGGGCTCCCGCCTGACGTGCTTTATTGTCTGCCTTCCTCTCTCATATCCTGAACTTCAAAGGCCGCCTAATGCTCACTTTAGAAGCAGCGCCCCGCATGTCGGAGGAAAAGGTAAGGGGGAATGACAAGTGTGTCAGGAAACGTCTTCCGGGAACATTCAGGAGCACAAATCTCAGAGAGAGGGAGAAGAAACGCATCGCTCAGAGAGGCAGCAGGTGTTTTCGGAAAAACATAGATAAAACACCTCAAATGCAGGCATCGTTTAGAAAAGAAAGCCGTCAGAGAAGAGGAAATGAAATGTTGTGTCTACATCTCCTAACCCCACTCACACACTATACTTTTCTCATAAAGGTATTGGCGAAGACAGGTGGAAACAATTCATCTCCGCAGTTTATTTGTGGTCAACCTTCCCCAGAAGTAGCCTAGTTGATTCAAGCTGTCATCCCATTTTCTTTCCGTACTCCACTCTCCTGCTTCTCTGCCTCCTGGCACATGAACAGTATAATTGCATTTCCTGGGCTTGATCGTGATGCTAAAATATGCAATAGTGCAGCCACGAGTAGGCACGGTTATGGACACGCCACAGGCCCACACTCGCTCATTGTTTAACCCCGCATCATATGAGTTTCACAGCATCCCGCGCCAGTCAACTTCACCACAACCACCGACGTCACCATCCTTTACAGACTGGCTATTTCTGTCATTCCTATAATATATCTAATAATCTTAAGACAGCTAGGACACGTTTGTTTCTGGTTTGTGTCATTTAAAAACATTACTTTGGTTATTATGCTCCCTGCAGTATCCAGTAGTAATGTGCCCGTACTCAACAGTACCTAAATGATTGATGGTTGTTTTGCTTCAATGGCCTGCCTGGTTGAGTCAATGGGGACTGGTGACTGCTGCGGTACTGATGAATGTGGTTTTCCATATTGTCAACATTGGGGATAGTTCTCCATGGTATAGACATAAACAGGTCAAGAACTCAATGATGTTTGTTGTTTTAACATATCAGGCTCTGATTGTTTGTCAGTTCATTTTCTTTCAGATTCATGCTTAAGCAAGTCTATTATCTCTTGTAACTATGATGTTTCTGGCTTCAACTGTCAGAGTGGTAGTTGCTTTAGGCTGTTTCCTCTAGTCCTCCTATTGAAGCAGCAGACATCCAGGATTCCATGTATCAAGTGTCGTTCCTGCACTAAGCAAACCAGAAGTCCCCATGATATCAGGCTGCCAGCTGTCTTGCTTTGCAAGCTACACTCTCTCTGGGTGGAACATTTCTCAGGAGAGCTTTGCCCCTTCAAGGCAAAATCAGTTATTTCAGGTGAATCAAATCACTGTATGTAGTATGAACCTGTCAAGGCAAGGCAGCCCGTTTCCACTTTTAGGACTGAGCACTTAAAGTTTCCTTGAAGTGTTCAGTCCTGATGCTATTTATTTGAAGTTTAGTGCAGATTAAAAGCCGTCTAGCTAGGCTACATGGCTTTTCAGATGTGCATGCTTTGGTGCAACTTCATTTTAAGAATATAGTGTGGTGTGGAGGCACCCAGACAACACACATCAGAGCAGCAGGCCAGCAGAAGCAATGTGGAACCAGGAACAGCTGCAAGATGGAGTCTGTTCCCTCTGTCTCTCCTCATTACACTGGTGGAGGATGCATGCTGGAGATGGAGGGTGCAGAGGCTGCCAAACGTACGACCGCCAGCACCCATTCCTCCCAAACCACCACCTTCTCGCACCTCTGTTTTGTTTAATAGCAAGCCCTCCAGGGCCTTCAACGCACCCCCAGTGTCCACTCCATGTGTCTCTCCGTTACAACAGGAAGTTACTGTTGCTGCTCAAGAGTGTTCTCAAAACGTATTTAAGAAGTTTCCAGAATTTAGCATGCCTGTTCATCTTCCAAATTGACTCAGAGAATTACTCACTTTGTTCTCTTGTCTCTCTTTTTCTTTTACACTCTGTCAATTCATTCTCTCCCCACATTCTGCCCGCCTCCTTCTCAGATGAGCAGTAAGCGCTCCAGCAGTTTCCGACGTGCCATTGCCAATGGCCGGCGTACACTGCAGCGAGAGATCCTATTGGATGAGACGGGCCTGGGCGTGTACAAGCGGTTTGTTCGCTATGTAGCCTATGAGATTCTGCCATGTGAGACAGACCGGCGCTGGTACTTCCACCAGAATCGTCTGTGTCCCCCACCCGTCTTCATGGCCATCATTACCATCGTCCAGGTGAGAGAGGAAAGCGAGAAAACAGAGGCCTCTGATTTTCTGAGCTGCTCTGTGGCGAAGTAACTGTTCAGTGTTTATAGATTTCTTAGAAATATGGCCTGTAATTAATTACAATAGTGTATGAGTGAAATTGTTTTCCTTCCAAGAAATGGCAATTAGCTATGTAAAACATATTTTCTTAGTTGGTTTGTATGTTGCCCAGTAGCAACATGTGAGTGTATATCAGTCATAATATTTTTTTTATTAAACTCACATCAGCTTCTACTGCAAAATCTTGATGATTTGGGAATTATCATGCAAAACAATGGCCTCAAACAGGATGGTTAATATCTCTATACAGTACTGTCGATCTGTCACTACTGTTCAAAGCACACTACACTTACAAAATGAAGTACATTTACAAACCTGAGCAGCACCAGATTTCAGACTAATGTTTTAATTGATTTATTAAATATGATCCCTTAATGTGTCTCTGTAATTGTACCTTGATATTTTATAACTCCCTTTAACTAGAGAATTGTGAAGAGTATTAGTAAATAGCCTTTTTATAATATCTGAAATGGCTGGATGGCCTACAGTAGGCCTAAACGATCAACACGCTTTTATTTGCTTATCTACTTTTCATCTGATTTAGTGTGCGTAGTAGGCTAGAGCTAATCCCCGCTTCAAAATGTTCTCATTGCTGAACATGTAAACCCGAGTGAAACAGCCTTTTGTTGCATGCCATTTACTTTTTAGTATCATAATGTACGTTATGTATTAAAAAGCATACTAACAGTGAAATAACTGATCCGGCATGCTGTGTAAATCAGAGGTCTTTTGCAATTAACAAAACATAGGCTGGTACCTTAGTCGTACCTGAGTTAACCATGAAATTCCAAATTTAAAAGCAAGTGGTTTTGATGTGCTAGAAATTGGCACATAAACGACATAGTACTCAATTTTTGTGACTTTTTTTTTCTCAGCAGCACCACTTTTACAACAAATGGTCAAAAATCACAGACTGGGATCTTTAAGCACTGATTGAGAGGCAGAGGCTACTTTCTGACACAACACTAGTCCCTCTCTTCCAACAAGAAAGTCGGCATGGCCTCTGAACACATTTATATTTTGGTGCAGCGGTGGGGATGTAATTGAACTAGGGCTTTAACAGAATATTACCTTTAAAAATATTACTTTTCCCTGAATGGTTACTTTGAGACTTTTGGTTCCCAAACATGGCATTTTGCCCTGGCTGAAGACGTTTAAATTGACTTATGACTCTTCACATAAACAGAACATTATTTCTGGTATTGAAACTTGATAACTTTCTGAAAGGGCTGTGGCATTAGTGAACAGTGGGGTGTCTGGGCACAGACTCAGTGTTTGGTAAAAAGTGGTTCCATGCCAATCCCTTGAAGGTAACACTCTGTATTGCCTTTCAAGCTTGAATTATTGGATTCTCATCAGCAGCTTTTGTAGGATTAGAAAACCGAGCCATTCTCCGTCCAAGTCGGTGACATTAACAGAGCAATTTAGTGAGGGTAGAGAAAATATTAACCCCAGAGAGCTTCAGCACCAGAGGCCTTGACTTAAATAGCCAGCGCTATAACACCTGCTGATCCTCAATGAAGCAACAGCACTTTTTTTTTTCAAATTACTGCCATTCTGAAGAAAAACCAAGTGCTCTTAAATGCTTCACAATAGCTGTGAATGGTTGGTAATGACAATGAGGGTATGGTAACGATAAATTCACTTTCCTTTAAATTCATGAAAATTATGATTCATTGATCTATGAAAAGAGCTAATGGAATTGGACCAGCTGTGTGTGTCTCTCTTGATGTCTCCTGCCTGTCGGTGCCAATAGAAGTCTTCCACTGGCACATGGCATAAGCATTTGAAAAAAACACATTTTCATTGCAAGTCACTGCCGGGATCTTTCATTTGTCTTCGGCGTGGGTAATTTCCTGACTCTAATAACAGAAATCTGTGCATCCCCAATAGGATGCACATTAGAGTCTGGAGAGTGAATGAGCCAACAAGTGTGTCCTTTCCCACCAGATCGTCGTGTTCATGTGCTACGGCGTCATGCTGAATAAGTGGGTCCTGCAGACGTATCAGCCAGACTTCATGAAGAGCCCCCTGGTGTACCACCCCCGCCACCGCCACCAGGTGTGGCGCTTCTTCAGCTACATGTTTGTGCATGTCGGGTAAGAGGCCCGGCCCACCTCACTGTTGTGGTCTAATGGTCATGCCTAGTTGGGACGCGTGACACCGGGTGTCACATGCGGGGAGTTGATTTACACACTTTTCCTTGGACTTCTGGTCCGCACACGTGCAGTTATACAAACACACATACACACAGACGCGCACACACAAATGATAAAACATTGTGTGAAGCTACTTTAATTGATACTGCAAGGCATGGCCAAATAATGCCTTAGATAGGATTGATGAAGGGATGGCGATAGATGACTGCTGTTGATATCATTGATGAAGTGTCTAGACTAAAGGAGTAGATTAAAACTCAATGTTCTATTCATTTGTCATGGAGACAGGTGTCCTCCCCCTGTGCTCACTGTGATTTCAGGTTGGAGCAGCTGGGGTTTAACGCTCTGCTCCAGCTGATGATCGGCGTTCCCTTGGAGATGGTCCACGGCATCCTCCGCATAAGTCTTCTCTACATGGCTGGTGTGGTTGCAGGTAAGGGTCACTCTGTTCATGATCTCTGGCAGACAGACTAAGCACCGAACAAACGCCACCATATCCTAAAGAGGGAGACACAATGATAAATGAGCAGCAGTAAAAACATTTAAAACTAATCATATTTTTTCAATAAGTAGGGAGTTCATAGCAGGTTTAAAAGGTGCAGCAAAATGTTTGTGCGCCAGCTGCCTCAACATTGCAGTACAATCACCAATATCAATAGTAGCCTAACAGGAAGACTACAATAATCATTAGAAGATTATATATTATGATGTAAAACCAGACTTCTTATTATTATGGAAAACCAGACTATATTACATTTAAATAGTCTCTCTGATGGAAAGGGTGTCTGAGATGCGAGTCCTCAGGTTTTGCTCTTCAGCAGTGTAATTGCCTCGGGGTCGTAGCCATCTCGGAACCTATTGGTCCAAGACCCAATGTTTTGTTACCTCTTTCTAGGCACTGCGGCTTGGGTGACTAGAGTTCCCACACAGTCTTCCTTAAGTTCCCTAATTGCTGCTTAGTGTCTTAGAAAGGCAGGGATCTCAGCAGCAGCGATGCATCAAGCCGTCTGCACCACCCTCTCCTGCGTCTGGTGGTTAACGGCGGTGCTGTTGCACCACTCAGGGCGCTCGTGATGCTGCAGCTGTAGGAAGAGGGCTGCTCCATCCTTCCGGTTTGCTTCGTTTGAAGAAGCGATGCTCCTGTGGAAAATTCCCAAGCTTTGTGTTGGTGTGATAATATTGTTTCTGGGATTGGCATTAGTCTGAAAAATAATTTTAACATTTACACGATCTAACGGGTTGGCTTCACCCAAAACAAAATAATAAAACAGGACAATGTTAATTGTAAGACCACAGTCAAATGTTTCTTCCTTTTAATATTTTTCTTTGCCGCAAGAAGAGTACAATCCAAACAAAACCATTATAGACAGTACAGGTGGAAATGTGAGACAAAATCCTCCGGCCCCCGGCCGTAATAACACAAATCAGACACTGGTGAATAAGAAGTATTTTCCGACTTTGCTGTAGTGTGGATCATTAAAGGGGGAGAGAGGATATCCTAGGGGGAGAGCTAACGACATGAAGTAATACTTCAAGTTAATTGCTGTTTGTTTTCATCAACAGTGTCATTTTCTTCCTCTCTCTGTTGCAGGTCATTTGACCATAAGTTCCCAGCCGGAGATCGCTTTATTAGTAATGAGAAGACTTAGTGACAACAGGTGCATTGAATTATCTCTACCCCTATTCACCCCTCGGGCTCATACAATGTTAAGGATCCAGCAAGACCAGAGATCTGGAATTAAATCTTTTCATGATCTGTCAAATCTGTCAAAACTTCAAATAGAGACTCCTCCCAAACGGGGCAACCTCAGAACAGGTTCAGCTTGAATGAATACACTTGCCCTTTAGCCCAGGCCATAGCATGTGGACTTCTGATCTTGTCCAAAACAGTGGAAAAAGGGTTTTAGTGTATGCATTTCAAAGCCAATAAGCTGTTGTGGTCTGTTTGAATGTTTTGATTTAAATCAGGCCTAGTGGCATGGCCTCTGAACTTAAGTCACATAACGGCATACCGGAACCAGTGCCGACTCTAGAATTTTGGGGGCCCTAAGCAAAATTTCATTTGGGGCCCCCTCTCCTCTATCAGCCGGGGGCTCCCTAGCAGTCGGAGGCCCTCTAGCAATCAGGGGCCATAAGCAACAGCTTATGTCGCTTATGCCTGGAGATGGCCCTGAC
The DNA here is from genome assembly GCF_011004845.1 of Esox lucius. Taxonomy (NCBI): domain Eukaryota; kingdom Metazoa; phylum Chordata; class Actinopteri; order Esociformes; family Esocidae; genus Esox; species Esox lucius. The sequence continues at coordinate 24,397,412 of NC_047573.1, read as the reverse complement.
CGGAACCACTGGAGTGTTATGGAATAGCCATGTAAATGCCCAGATCTCAATCCTATTGAAATGCTGTAGGAGGATTTGAAGTGGGCGTTGTTGTTATTTCCATCCATCATCTGCTAGCTTTTTTCTGACCAGCTTTCCCAGTTAAAAACATGGTTTTGTATTGGTAGGCTGGACAATAGAACGCATGAAAACAGCCAAAGAATGCCAGGTGAGCTGTTAATGCTAGTGCAAAGTCACAGCAAATGAATTGAAACAAACCTTTGCTGAGCCTCTTCTGGCTTGAATGAATCTTAAAATTAAGTTTCCTCAGAATAGCACCAACAAAGGTGTCCTTTTTTAATTTGTTACTAAAATAATTTCTTAAGATAAAACTGGAAAAAAAAAATGTTTAGAATGTTTTGAAAGTAAAGATCCAGCCCTCAATGTTATCAATTTGGTAATGTTGATATATTAAAATTAGTTGGGAGAGATCAATTTGTTTCATTGCCCTCACTCTGACCTGATATTCCTGGGTGAGAGAGCAGCGTTTCAGCTGCTCCAACAGTCCAATGCTTCAGGCGATGTATGACGGTTGCAGTTCAATCATTGTAAACATACCCACAAACTGTTTTACTTTTGGCTTAATATATGTAGCTTCTGAAGCTTGTATCCAGTGATGTTTTAGTTTATCCTCAACTAATCCGGATTTGTTTTGTCTCTCACTCAATACTCAATACAGGGTCTCCTGTACCTGGTCTCCCTAACCAGAAAGAAATTATGAACACAATCAGGCAAATGTTGTGTTATAACTTAGGGGGAATGTTCATCACAGTGTGATGTTCTGAGAACATTCACAAAACCAGTTTTAGTTTGCTGGTTACAATAAGAAGCATGAAACAGAATTGTAATTGAGATATTAATTATGTTGGAAGTTTAATCCCACAAACTTTTTATCAAAAAGAAACAACCTTTCTTTCACCACTAATATGTCCCTCATAGCGTAAAATGAAGCAAACATCTTTCAACTCCTTGTGTTCACTGAAAATTACACACACAGTTGCAAACACAGTACATAACTATGAATGGCTGGAGCTTTGATGTACTTATATTCATGATGATGACAGAATCAGAGAGAGGGTGAGAGAGAGAAAAAGTGAGCAAAAGCAAGTAATACAGGCATCTTCTTCTGGGGATTAGCTTAAGCATGGTGGAGATTCTGGGATTTCAACTGCAGTGGAAACTGAAGGAAAAGGAAAAGCATTGAGAGGTCTGTTAGAGACAGGTCGAGCAGCGCCGAGGGTGTTTGGGGTCTACAGACTCAGCGCAGGGTCAAACTCAAAGGTTCAGTTTGGGTTTTAGGGAAGCTAATGATGAGAAGCGCACATGCTAACAGGGGAGTTTTCTGAGAGCAAGGATTGACATTCAGGTGAAAGACCAATTGTGTTCTTGTTACAGTGGGAGGGTACTGAAGAAACAGAGCCCCACACCCTCCTGCCTCCATCTAAGATTTTACATGAACAGAAAAGGCAGGCATCAGAGGAAGAGAGGGCAAGTAAGTGAACAAATAGTGCCGACTCACGTCTTGTCTCTCCCAATGGAGTTTTATTGTGGCTCATTAAATGCCAGATGCCATATAGCAAGGTTTCAAGCTTTATGCTGTTGAAATTAATTGTCTATGTTATGAAGTTTGAGTTAAGGCAGTGCAGAATCTACCATTAACATACTGTGGGCGATTGAAACCATAAATGTTCTGCTGGGGTTTCATTCGTGTGTGGGGGTGGGGTTGTATGTCTCTATGCCTGTCTTTCTGAAGTTACTGGTTACCTCAGGGACAACAACCATGTCACTTTATGTCTTCGTTGCATTCAAGTACATTTTCCAAGAAATGTCCTCCTTGATCGTTGATGACATACAAATTGTTCAGGAATTGCCTGGAACTCAGTTTTCTTCCCATTTTCTATTTTACCGCCAATGTTTCCTTTCGTGGTTTTTGTTTGCAAATCAATTCTGTCTTGTCATGATTTTTCTTTCTTTTTGAGCCGGAGACCTCACAGGGTTTATGCTCTGCCATACTAAAAGAGATAGACAGAGTGTGTTGGTTTTTATGGATATGTGTGCAAAACAGTGCTCTGGTAGTGGAAAGGTTGTGAATTATATACAGTAAACATTTCAGATCTATCTATAGTACTGTTGTTGATCATGTAACTATACCATCAGTTCTTCATTATATTATATGAAGGATGAGGAACACTGCAGTAGCCCGTCCATGAGAGCTGCACTGCATGGTGGTATTCAGTATTCATCAGAACATAGCCTAATTAATTAATGTCATAGAAGGTCACTGCACAAATCATAGCATTTCAAAGTGTTGCTGTGCTTATATTCACATTAATGGGTGGGTCTTGCCTGAGAAGCAGGCCTATAGAAAACCTGGCCAGCCTCAGTGATTGTGCACGGCTGTTGCAGGATCATTACGGCTGTTATATCCCATTATAATCCCCAACAGCCTGTAAAGATGTGGACAAATCCACAGTCTATCTCCCTTATCAATAAATTAATTCAAACAACAATGAGAAATATGTCTTTGCAGGGATGATATTTTCTAATTCAAAATGTAGTTTCAGCCCATCATCAAATTCATTTTTGAATGGGTTCAATTCAGGAGCGTACTATTGGACATCTACATAGTTGTGAACGTCATTAAAAGAAAGATTGTAAAAACCCAAACTCGGCTCAATCAACTTTTATTTGTTCTTCAGTTTTGCTTTATGTTTTTTTAGATAAAATTCCATTCCAAGCATAGAAACAGAACGACCAGCACGGTACAGGCCGTGGCCGGCCGTTACAATTGGTCAGTATGTCTCATGCATTTGTCATGTTGCAGATACACTTAAAATGTGTATTAAGGATTTAAAATGTTATTTTAGACACCGACATTTGATGCACCATGATAACCCTGCACCCCTCTTGTCCTTAGCAATTATTACTATTGTATATTGTTTTATTTATCTACCTACAATTACGAATGGTTGGATGGTTGTTAACGTCTTACCAGGGAGTTTATTTTTTTATATGTGTTTCATTGAGGATACGTCATGGAAAAGAGGGTTAAGATCCAATGTGAGGGAAAGGTAAAACAAGACCAAAGAGTGGACATGGTTAGAGGAAAAGAGAGCACAAGGCTTGATAAATCACCTCTGGTGCCGGGGGGAGGTGACTCAGAGCATGACTCCCTGATTTAGGCTCCAACTCTTGGTGGAAGGATGTAATATTCATCGTGGTCTGATTGGCCCTGGGGGATGGAGAAATAAATGGGTGATTCAGAGTGGAAGAGACTGACAGAGAAGGGAACCACACACCACTCTTCTGGCTTATGTAGTTGTATCTGCTCCTGCTGGTTGAGACACGGCCTTCAATATACTTTCCCTTTCTTTTGCTTTATAAATGCACGAGTGATGATGTTGGATGCATTCAAGCCCTTGGTCCAGTATGCAGCTCTGTGGCTGTAATCCCCTCTGATTTGGTCTCCTGGCGGCGCTTGAGTCCGGGTAACCTTGGCGTGGTATGGTATGATGATGGTAATCCCAAGGTGCTTATCCACACCGTCAAGCCCATCACATGAATGGTGCCCCAGGCCTGCTCCCTCAACCAGCCTTCCCCCTGCATTTCAGAACTGCATTTCATGGATGTTTTTCTCCAGTGCTTTTAAAAATGTAAGAAGTGAGTGGCTACCAAAATCTGTTCAGACAAATACTTGAAATCAATTAATGTAATCAGCAGCACATTCATTCAAATCCAATTCACAATCACATGGAATTGAAAGACACATACACACAAGGAATTCACAACCACATAGAAACACAAGGAATTCACAACCACATAGACACACAAGAAATACACACCCATATAGACACAAGAAATTCAGACCCACATAGACATAAAACACTCTCCAGCAAACACACACATACACACACGTACCTCGAGGTCAGATGTGATTAGCTGGTCACTAACGCCTGGTGCTGTGCTGAAAAGTCTCTCTTAGCAGCTCTGAGGATGTGACTGCTGGAGACTATTGATTTTTGCTGATGCCCCCTGTGCTCCTGGGAAACATAAATATTATCATATTTTTTTCACTGTCTGGCAAATTAAGGCAGAGCAGAAAGCTGCCTGTGATAGAATAAACTGAATCAATTTCTGAGGACACCAAGGGCAAGGTGTCTTTGGACTGGGTGCTTAGCTCGGTGCAGAATTTATGAATTTTATGTCTCCCTCTGGGATGAAGTACTGCTGTGGCAGGCCACTGATGTTGTTTCTGCGGCTTTTGTTTTGATAGAGTGGTGTATAGAGGACCCTTTGTTTAGGTGGAACTCAGCTGTGTGTTTGGACTGGATTGTTCTGTTGTGGTATCTCTGTCTGCCTAGTATAGGGTCCATGATGGTTTGTTTTGACTAAATCTCCAGGTGTTAGTGTGTTGCTTGTCTTTTATCTCTACAGGAATACATGATTTGTAGAGACTCCTTCCCTTGGTGACCCTGTATGTGTGAACTAGGGTGGCGTGTAAATGGCCGCAGTTTCATTTTCCCCCGTTTGGGTCATTCTAAGGTCTTAAAGGGGTAATTTACCCTCAACAATGGAAAAACGATGTTGTGTAATTTTATGTTCCATTTTTTGGTAAACATTTCTCATCATGATTTAATTTTCTAAGTGGTCCGGTCTGTGGAATCTGGAAATTGTGTGATACTAGTAACATGTCATAGCTATATATTCTGGTCCCTGAATATACATTTCATATTTTATAAAACGTATTACTCTCTCCCCAGCTCATGGGCGGTACAAGAATATATGTTTTGTTGACATGTATTAACTACAGGTTGCACCATAGGACATCAAACTATATCCCCAGTTACTGTAAAGTCAAGCTTTTAGTGGATTTGCTGATATTTACCAGGTTGAACATGGTTACTTTTAAACGCCTACATTGATAAGGCAGTTTGCTGAAGTGATTTTACAACTACAGTTATGTGAAACATTTATTACATGTTGTCCTTTTTTTACATTTGGACATATGGATATATAATCTTCACTTCAGCACTTTTTTATTGACAGATAAAGATAACCTAATTTAACAAATATCACTGAAGGATCGTACTTCTCAATAATTGATTCATAAAAAATCTACAGAAATGCATTCTCATTTAAAAAGTACACCCCTAGATTCATTCGCTGGTGTTGCCCCTGAAAAAACTCAATGTAGCTGTTTCTGGTAACTTCAGATATTTTTTTATTCTTGTTGAATTTTATTTTTGTATTCAGTCTCTTACATCAACTGGGAGGATTTTTTTTTCCCCATTCGTCTTTACACTGCTACTTCATCTGTGTCATGTTCGAGGCCTTTCTTGTATGCACGGCCCACTTCAAGTCCCCCCAAAGGATCACTGTCTTGTCACAAGATACATGTTTTGGTTCTGCTTCAGCTTTTTGAAAGGTGCTTTAAGGTTGGTATGAGGTACTTCAAATGCAATGTTTTGTTTTTCTCGAGACTTGGTCTCTGGCATTGCTGCCAGAGACAACACCATCTTTTCCTAATTTGTTCACAGCACATTGTTGCAGTAGTTGGTCTTAATCAGGTGTTGTCAGGCAAACATCAGTCGTGTTTATTCTTTTTTGAGAGGAGAGGCTTCTTCCTTTCTGACCTCTCATGTGGGACAAGTTTGAGCAGTCACTTTCTGAAGACTGATTCATGCACTTTGGTTGTGGCAAAAGAGGCCTATATATCTTTTACTATGGGGTTCTTAGAGACTTCTATGAACATTGTTCAGTGAGCTCTTGAGCTGAATTTGTTGGAACAACCTGTCCTCAGTTTGCCAGTGCTCTGGATCTCTGTCGGGGAGTGGAATGATGTACTTCGAATTGCTTGAAAATCATAACTCCTTGTAACTCCTCCCAGATTTATTGGCATCAACAATATTTTTTTGAGGGCCTCAGATAACTTTCAAATCTTTTTCTAATCAAAATTACTTTTCTAATCATTTGCACCTGTTTTTGTGCACCTAATTCAAATGTTAGCTATTTAATGTGATGGCTAAGGTAGTAGTGAACTAAAATGTTTTGCTTATGGAAATTGCATTTCTGTTAATTTAATTGCATGAATGGTTTTAAAGTTAACCTTTTTGTGTGATTTGTTAAATTGGGTGACCTTCATCAATGAATGTAATTGGAATTTAGCTGAAATATCTTGGAAAAAAGAGACTTGACTATGTGAAACTTCACATACTGATGTTGACTTTTTTGCTACATTTATCTAGCCAGCCAGTGTAGAAAGAGCATTGCACTGTGGGTTTTGTAGTTGACATGAAAACAAAGTTAAAATATTGTCATTCTGAGTGGGCAGAGCAATGACGCAGAGATGGGGGATGAAGTTTTATTTACAACAATCCTGGGGCGTGTTCAACCTGTTCTGGAACATTCCTTCTCTTTTTTTGACATCACTGAGGCGTTGATGAGTCGCACTATGAAATGCAGAATTTCAAAACATACAGTGTATTGTTGTATTTGCATTATGTATGTGTGTGTCATTTGGGTGTATTACCCTTTACCCCTCTTTCTGTGCTCCTGCTATACACCAAGCTAGAGAGATGGATGGGACTGATTGTAGATTGTGCCGCTCCCCTTGAAGAAAAGCAACAGAGAGAAGAATGAGGATATTTAACTTATCTCTCCTTACTCAAAAAGTTATTGAGAATGTCTGGCAGGCAGAGAGAACGATCATCTCAATCCCAGGTGTACCTCCATATTTTAAACAAACTTTCCAGGACTGACAGGACCATTATAGTTTAAATGAGACTTGAAAATGGATGCTCATTCGAGTAAATGCCCTTTCAAGTTATGACCCTATCAAAGAGGATAGTCTAGACAGATGGCTAGCTTCCAGTTATGTCCCCCCTCCAGGCACTCTACACCTGCCCACCCCTCAGAATCAAGAACAGGGCAGCAAGGTCTACAGATGTCCTGGTCTTGTTGTGCAAAAACTGATAAAGAAACAGTAGAACACATCATTTAAAGATCTGTGCTGTATAATAAATTAAAATGTTAGGGGTCAAGCTGTGTTAAAAACAGGCCTAGACTACCAGTGAATGGCTATCTGGGGACCTTCTACAATTCTGCAGATAGAAGTTTTAAAAAATTGTGAAACAGAACATATACAGAGTGATTAAAATACTGAAACGGTAGTGCTAAAAGCCATTTGAAAATAATTTATCATTTATTGCTTTCTTTGTCACCAACCCTGTTTCCAAAAAAGTTGGGACGCTGCATAAAATGCAAATAAAAACAGAATGCAATGCTGTGCAAATAATTTATTCCCGTATTTAATTTTAAAAAAGTACAAAGACAACATATTCAAAGTTGAAACTGAGAAATGTTATTGATTTTGGAAAAATCATTTTGAATTTGATGCCAGCAACGTGTCAAAATAGTGGAACAGGGGCATAATTTCCACTGTGTTGCATCACCTCTTCTTTCAGTCTGTATGCTTTTCGGAACTGAGGAGACCAATTGCTTTAGTTTTTGAAAGTGGGATGTTGTCCCATTCTTGCTTGATATAGGATTTCAGCTGCTCAACGGGTCTCCTTTACTTTATTTGTCATTTCATAATGTGCCAAATGTTTTCAATAGGGGATAGGTCAGGACTGCAAGCAGGCCAGTTTAGCACCCAGACTCTTTTACTACAGGGCCATGCTGTTATGAAACGTGCAGAATGTGGATTGGCATTGTCTGGCTGAAATAAGCAAGGCTTTCCCTGAAAAAGACGTTGTCTGGATGGCAGAAAATAGTTGTTCCAAAACATGTATATATTGTTCAGCATTAATGGCGCCTTCACAGACGTGCAAGTCACCCACACCATGTGCACAAATGCACCCCCATACCATCACGGATGCTGGCTTTTGAGCTGGGAACAAGCCGAATGGTCCCTCTCCTCTTCGGCCCGTAGGATGCGGCATCCAGGATTCCCATAAAGAATCTCATGATACATCAGACCCTGGACAGTTTTCTACTTCGCCTCAGTCCATCTTAAATGAGCTTGGGCCCAGAGAAGACACTGGTGTTTCTGGATGTTGTTTATGTATGGTTTCCTCTTTGCATGGTTGAGTTTTAACTTGAATTTGTGGATGCAGTGACGTACTGTGTTCACAGAAAGTGGTTTTCAGAAGTGTTCCTGAGCCCATGCAGTGATTTCCACTACAGAATCGTGTCTTTTTTAAATTCAGTGCCTCCTGAGGGCCTGAAGATCACAGCAATCCAATAGTGTTTTTTGCCTTTGTCTCTTGCGTACAGATATTCCTCCAGATTCCCTGAATCTTTTAATGATTTTATGTACCTTAGATGATGAGATCCCCAAACTCTTTGCAATTTTATGTTAATGTTATTCTTGAATTGTGGCACTCTTTGCCTGCACAGTTTTTCACGGAGTGGTGAACCCCTCCCCCTCCTCACTTCTGACAGGCCCATCCTCTTTGGAATTTTCTTTCAATACTCAATCATGTTACGGGTCTGTTGCCAATTGTCTTAATTAGTTGTGTGATATTCCACCAGATTTAGTTTTTTAGCATTACACAATGTTTCCAGTCTTGTGGTGCCTCTGTCACAGCTTTTTTTAAATGTGTTGCTGGCATCAATATCAAAGCGAGTACAGTTATGGAAAATATTAAGAGACCACTGCAAAATTATCTGTTTCTCTGGTTTTATTATTCATAGGTATGTGTTTGAGTAAAATGTACATTTTTTGTTTTATTCTATAAACTACTGACAACATTACTCCCAAATTCCAAATAAAAATATTGTCATTTAGAGTATTTATTTGTAGAAAATAACAACTGGTCAAAATAACCAAAAAATAATGCAGACCTCAAATAATGCAAAGAAATTCATATTCATTTTTCAACAACAAAATACTAATGTTTTAACTTAGTAAGAGTTCTAAAATCAATATTTGGTGGAATAATCCTGATTTCTAATCACAGCTTTCATGCGTCTTGGCATGCTCTCCACCAGTCTGTCAAAGTGCTATTGGCCACTCCTGGCACAGCAATTAATGTAGCTTGGCTTTGTTTGATGGCTTGTGACCATCCATCTTCTTCTTGATCAAATTCCAGGTTTTCAGTGGAGTTCAGGTCTGGACATTGGGCTGGCCATGACAGGGTCTTGATCTGGTGGTCCTCCTTCCACACCTTGATTGACCTGGCTGTGTGTCATGGAGCATTGTCCTGCTGGAATAACCAATTCTCAGAGTTGGGGAACATTGTCAGAGCAGAAGGAAGCAGGTGTTCTTCCAGGATAACCTTGTACTTGGCTTTATTCATGCATCCTTCACAAAGACAAATCTGCCCGATCTGAACTCTTATTTTCCTCACAAATTTTTTTAAAATTAAAATTACCTTTGAGGTACTATTTGCACAGTTTTTGCCATCCAGCTGGTCCCACAGCAGTGGTTTTTATACATTGTTCCTCGTAAAATTTGATTTGGTTCAGGTAATCACCTAATCAGTACCTCATTAAGTAAAATGAGGTGTGCCTGTGTTGGAATTTAACAGACACTGGAATGGGATGGCTGCCATACATGTAGAGACTCTGATTTAAGAACAATTAGGATTTGTCTCTTAATTTTTTCTAGAGCTGTATCTTCCAAGAAACAATAAAATGTCTTAGTTTCAACATATGATATGTTGTCTTGGTGCTATTTTCTATTGAATATAGGGTTTAAATGCACATCATTGCATTCTGTTTTTCTTTAAATTTTACACAGCGTCCCAACTTTTTAAGAAACAGGGTTGTATATCCACATAACCCATATTTAGTAAAAGCATTTTTCCCTGTGTTTCCATTAATGTTTGATTCATTAACTTCACTTAAGGTTTCTTGATTCTGCTGGTTGTTTGGTGAGACATGGAATAAATGTGTGCAAGCAAATAAATTAGGCCTTTCCTATACTGTTTGATGCATGCACCAACTAAAGCTTAAAACGTATAAGATAATGTAATGAAACAAAACCCAAAGATAACGTATTAAACAGAAGCATATAATAATGTGTAAATTAGTCAGAACATGTGTGTCTATGGAGCGAGACCAGTTCAAATCAATTCTACTCAGTTCAATTAATACTGGCTCAGTCACCTTGATACTGCTGGCTCAATATCCTGTTTTAATGGTAACCACAAGGGGCAGTTTTCACTAACTATTAACAGTATTAAATGATGGCTCCTACAGTCCTTCTTGTTTAAATCTTAAGGCTTGTGGGTAGAAGCTGTGCAATCATGTCAGTTACCACCTTCTGGCTCTGGTAGTGTAGGTTCTACTTCAATCTGTCAATGTGGATAGGGGCATTTTCACCCCTCCCTTTCATGTAGTCTACAATCAGATTGTTTGTGATGCAGACCACCGGTCCCTGAGCTCCTCCCTTTAAGCTATTCATCAAACCTACCACCGCCATGATGTCATCCAGCTTGATGCGGGTGTTAACGTTGTGCCCAGTCAAACTATTTACAGGGATAGTTTGTCTAAAAATCATATTTGGGTCACAGTCCACTTACCCCAAGTTGTTCCTGAAGGCACAAAGTAATTTTTTACTTGTTTACCCCCACCCTTGTTGGGATTTTCTGGAGGCAATGTGTACTTGGTATTGTAACATAGCAATCGGAAGTATTATTTACAATCTGTCTTGTCTCCACGGGTTGAATTGGTTCCAATTGCAGAGCAGTTAAATGTATTTTCAGCAAAACACACAGGAGCAGGCAAACAGCATTGTAAGATGTAAACAGGCAGAAGTCGATACACAGGAAATGCAGAAGTTCAGTGTTTATTTATCAAATGCACTAAATAACACAGCGTCATCCTGCACAACAAAATTCCTGTGACATGCTACACGAAATCTACATAGTAAGAATTAAGAAATATATAAAGCAAAAATAGAGCTAAAAATATTGCAATAATATACATAACAGTGTAAACTAGCAGCAATTAAAAAAAAGTAGGATGGGGAATATATAGAATGGCACGGCAGAAACATAAAAGGAGCAGCCAGAAGGCTATATCCAATATACAAGTGCATATGTCAAAAATGCTCAGGCAAAGGTACAAATTAGAAATAAGCTAAATCGTAAACAAGGAAGGCAGGCTAGGATCAAAGAACATTAGAAAGCTATCACAAACTCATAAATGGGCTTAGTATTCTGGTGATTGTGAGCTGGGAGGAGTGCTGTGTTCATTGTGATTGGGATCTGGAGGATCTTGGGACCTTGAGGCTATGTCGTCCTGGTGATTTGGTTGAGAGATGGAACTGTGAACTGTGAACCTTATCAATATGGCAAGGAGTGAAACCTAAAGTCTCCTCTCCCACGTCCCTTGTACCTTTCTTAGCAAAGAAAACATGACCACAGAATTTTCCACAATTACAAATATTATTCTGAAGTCCACCGACAAAAATGGCCCTGCTAGGTGAAGCAACCTATTTTCACAAAGCTTGTTGAGGTTAAAGTTCACGCTCACCTCGGTGACAACACATCGCTGTGTATGGTGGCTATAGGAAATAATTTGCTAGTGCCACTTTGAGTTCACCCAATACTGTTGGTTTTTTTGTCAGAATACAGTTTAAATAATTGATGCCAGCGCAACAGAATGTAGTTTGAAGTGTTTTGGAGTTGTTTTCCGCTTGCAATGAAGCTTGGCTGTAGTGGTATGCACCGTTTTCATTCATGAATTTGGATGATGCTAATAATGCTAATTACGGACTGAGACAGAGTTGAGTAATGGATTGTTATAAAAAATGACTCAATGTGCCTTTAGGAACAACTCATAGTAAGTGGACTGTTACACAAATATGATTTTTGGACAAACTATCCCTTTAAGGTGGGAAGTCCCCAACCTAGTGGCAAAGGGGTGTGTTCAGTCCCACGGTCCTCAGCTTAGTTGGAGGGTATTATGGTGTTGATGGCATAGCTGTAGTTGATGAGGGTCTGTTGGAACAATTTGCAGACTGAAGTGGGCCCAGGGGTGTTTAGGTGAGCCATGACCTTTCAAAGCCTTTAATGGCTTTTTACGTTATAAGGCTCAGGTATGGTTCAGGATACAGACTGTCTGTATTCCCTTGGGTGCTTATTCCAGTGTAACAGAATTATGTTTTGACCTCTTGACCCCAGTTCAGTTGCAATCCTGTCATGGTGTTGTCAAAGATGTTTCTGAATATAATCTCCAAGTCCTGTTAAATCTAGCTGCCTTCACTCTCCACCTTGTTGTCTGCAGAACTGTAGAGAACACACTGATTAGTCTGTGTTTCGTTCAAGGGTGTCAGTTTCATGTTACCTGAGGAGCAGTAGTTACTCCTCTTATTGTGACTAAACCACCACCCCTCGAGAAAACACACAAATGCCTAGCTGCCTTTTATAAAGTTTTGTATCTGCATTAATCGGTTGTCCCTCCAAAATGTGCTGTTTCTCTCTACATCCTTTTTCTCTCGTGGTACTTTTTCTCTTTCTTTCTCTTACTCCCTCCCTTGCCCTCTTTTCCTCTCACCCGATCTTTTCGCTCCTCCCCTCTCACTCCAGTTCTGCTTGGTAAATGAATTTGATCATGCATTGCCTTTGGAGTGGGAGAGTGCTGACTGCAGTACCGCTCACTTGCAGGACCAGAAGGTTGAATGCGTTTGGGATGGGTCCGTCAGAGATGAGCCCGTACAAAGAGCAGCCTAAACGTAAACAAAACATTCCTTCCAGAGGATAGAAATACCCTCCATTGAAAAGCTCTGGAAGGTAGAGTTCCTAAGCTTCTGACTTCTCAAGTGCCTGGTTTAAGGCTGAGGCAAATTGGTGTGTGGTAAATGTCAACTGTTCCTAATGATTTATTCTATGTCACTAGAAATCTTGTTGAGCACGTTTCATTGACACCATCCTGTAAAACACTCGAGGCTGACCAAAAAACCTCTGGGTCTAAACCCCCTTCAACCCGGATTTGGTGACACCCCTGGTGTTAACTAAACAAAAAATGTATACACGTTGTTTGAAAGTGAAGTAATTAAATTGAATAGAAGCACTAAGCATGATATCCATTTTGACTGTGTTGAGTCTCGTGATGTGCGAATCACATGAATTAATCACCACTCATTGTCCTTCCAGCGTCCCTTTCTGTTTCACTTATTGACCGACCAATCAAGAAATGGTGCTCTATGCATGTTAATGCTCTCGGCCAATCAGTCGATTTGTGCCTTTAGCTGTCTTTAAAGTGTACAAGTCATGTAACAAGTTAGGTTAAAACCCTGTGCAGTCTTTTTAAAATACACTTCTTTTTATAAATTCACTCTATATCTACATATCACTGTACATACACAACTACTCCTACTTTGGAAACAATCAATCTAATCATGTTGGCGTTAGGAAACAAGTTGGAATATATTTCCTTACAGAACCCTGTTTGGCTGTTTGGAATGTCCATGGCCCACACATTTACCCAGCTGGACTCATTGGTCTGTAACAGTCAGATAAACTCAGACACTAAATGGTAGGCCAGAAAATCCATTCAGCATGGACAGGCAGATATTCTTTGTGTGATAACTCTTGATAATATTATTATCAAGAGTTATCACACAATAACAAAATTTCACAATTCACAGTTTCAGAGTGATATTTTGACCACAAGATGCGGAAATATCATAAACAGGGACATCTTGTTTTAGACTACACTGCGGTCACACACTGGTTGATCTCTCCATTATCTGTACAAAATCACCTAAAATGTGTAACATGACTACAATACTTCCACCTGTTCCACCTACAACATATATTTTTTAATCCAAACTCCAACAGGCTGCTTCATTGTTGGTATTTCGAATGTCTGATCTGAAAACATTGAGGTGGGTGCAGAGAGGGAGATAGATTAGCTTTTTTTTGTGTGGGAGCTTACTGCCTCATCTTCTGTTCATTTCTGTATCTGCCAGTCGAGCCACTGGAGTGACTCCATGTAAATGTAGCCTTCGGCATTCAGCCCTGGTGTTGGATCAGTTTTGCCTTTCCACATCAGAACATTATCCATGAAAAGTCAGACATGCATGGTTAGCCATTTCTTAAGGGCATCATCTACTAACTTCTCTACCATGCTAGTTTTTGTTTGACAAGTTGAACTGGTGACAGTCAAGTTCGCCTTCAAAAGAGGATTATTGTCACTGTAAATATCACTGTGTATGTCATGTGAAAAGACATTCTATGCCCAACAAAATGATTCATACTGTCAACATATTGTACACATAGTGAGTGAAGGATGAACTTGATGATACTTTGAAATAAGCACAATAAATACTTCTGCAATCTCCACCCAGAAATAATCTTCACATTTGGGCTCCTTCTGAGTGAGCTATCACAAAATATCCAATACCCCATAAGCAGTAGAGCCCAGATGACAGGCCCTGGTTAATATTTACCTCCGAAGCCCTTTAACCACAGCTGTGCTAGCAGGAGGAGGAAGTTGTGTGGAACACTTCCCTCCTCCCGATGGACTCCATGGCTTCCCCTTCCTCTCAGCCCCCCAGCACATAATCCCCTAACCGAACTCAAGATGACGCATCCCTTCAGTGACTTGTGGCAGGTCGCCCTGGGCTGCTGGCTGCTCACAATGTGACTGTTGTCATGAGGCAGCTCGATGTGCTAGTGCTAAAAAAACTGATGTTATCACTGCCAACTTAGCCGCGTTACAACGTGAAGACGGCTCCTGCTCTGCTTTAAGGTTTAATTCTAGGATGACTACAGTATTATTAGCTCTCTGTTTTCTGTTATGAATTAAGTTCAATTCATGGTATGAGTACAGTATTATTAGATATTTGTTTGTTCTGTAAATGTCATTTGTTAATTGGTACATCCATGCTTCACTTATAGCAGGTCTGGGAAATAAATGTTTAAAAAATTTTAATAATCTAACCATATTTAGTTTAAATATTTTAGGATTTCACGAGGACCAAAAAACGTTCTGTTTCTCACTTGTCTTTGTTTAGACCAGAGCACATATACCACTCATTGTGTAATTGCAATTTCTAGGAAACAAAAATGAATCTTTACAAGTCTTCAGCTGCTGCACCCACTTCATCAAGCCACAAATCCTCTATGAAACCATGTAAAATAGTCCTGTGAGTGTTGGGGAGAGAGAGGATACATGACTCAGGAAAAACACTGATTACCATTTGTCATCTGATGATGGTCACCTCACCACCACAGCCTGCTTTTTAAGGAGTTGTACTCTCAGCTGTCTTTGTGCACACACACACACACACACACACACACACACACAAATATGATGAAAACATGCATTATGGATCTGTGATCAGAATGCCAGCACATACTTGCTGTAATAAATTAAAATAATAACGTTTTGTTTCATCCAACCCTTTAAATATCTGTTAATTTACATGGCTGACTCTGTGCTTGTGAGTAACTGCTACTGTGATTTACTGCTTGAGATTTTGTTGTATTTCATTGTGTCACTATAACCCTGTTACCTGGTGATTATTTCAGTGTCTACAGTAAAACAACATTGTTATAAGTTGTAGTAGGATGGCTATATCTTTTTAAAAAGCCAGTTTGAAAAAACATTACCGCAAAGCCACTTAACTGTAATTGAGACAATATTAGCTAACGGATGTCGTCATCTAAAGTCTTAATGTAAATGTTGTTACAGTTTGTGCCTAAAAAACTATTAGGTGAGACAATATCTTTAAATCATGAATTAGATTTAGAATTTTGACTAAACATTCAAAATTGTGATTCCATAAATTTCAAATGATGATACTTTTAATAAGAACATATCATACATAAAACATGGTGATAACCTACATATAACATGGTGATACCATTCATAAAACATGGTGATAACATACATATAACATGGTGATACCATTCATAAAACATGGTGATACCATACATAAAACTTAGTGATACCATACTTAAAACTTGGTGATACCATACATATAGCATGGTGATAACATATTTATAACATTGTGCTAGTATATATTTAAATTATGTTAATGTCCTTGTGAAATGCTGTTTACATTCACTTTTTGCCCCATGATTTAACTTGGCCAGCGTCTGAACCAAAACATAAACTGTCATGTTAGGATCATTCTGGGTGAGAAATTTGCCCGTAGCTCTTCTGTGCATTTTTCGGATAAGACTTCTCTCATGAATACAGACATACGTACAGGCAGACAGACAGACTGAGTGTATACTTGTAGGTTCAGGGTGATACTTGGATGAAGGTGACTGCCACTGCTGTGTGATGATGAGGAGGAGGAGGTATCTAACCATTGTTCTCTCTTTCTCCCTCTCCCAACATTTTCCATTGTTCTCTCATTCTGGACATCTCTTTCCCTCCACCTCTCCTACTTTCTATCTTTTCCTCTATCTCCAGGTTCCCTGACAGTGTCCATCACAGACATGCGCGCTCCAGTGGTGGGGGGCTCCGGGGGGGTCTATGCTCTGTGCTCTGCGCATCTGGCCAACGTTGTCATGGTAACTGCCGTCATCATCGCCTCTATTGTTGCGCTTGATAACGGCACCAACAGAGATAAAATGGTAGAGCTGTCCTTTTAGAGAGGGCACACAATATCCAGTACTTTCCTATTAAGATAGATGTGTGTGTTCATGTCGTCACTTGATGCTCTGCAGGCAGTGTTGTCAGATGGGAAGGTTTCCCGCACAATTGGGCTATTTTTAATTACAGTGTGTGGGCAAAATTGGGCTTGGGTGGGTCAATTTACAGGTTGTATAGAAGAAATACAGGTTGTATAGAAAGAATGCGGGTGATTTACAGTCAATGAAATCTGACAACCCTGTGTGCAGGTGAAGTGAGATATGCAAAGGAGTCAATGAGTTTTACTAAGGGTTTCATCCCTGTGAGCGCACAACAGAAGTTGGTCCTGTCAATGTGAAAAGGACTTTTTATAGGTCTAGAATAAGAACATTTTTGGATAAGAACCAAAGACATCATCACAGGTTATCAGAAAGGCCCTCTATAGTTGGTACGTACGCCTTTGACCTGACTAGAATTTGGCTTAGCTACATATTGTTACCTTTGCACTTTTTTTAAATAGATAATTCCCTATTTCTGCCAACTACCTTGCTTTGCACATTTTTGTTATATAATTTAAAACATTTTAGAACCACTTTGTAAACTTAATTGTCCAGTTTTTGTTTAGATAGAGACAAATGGTATGGGCTAAATTATTGAAATTGATTGCACAGCCGTAGGGCCGAAATGATAACTAACAAATGCTTCATGTAGCCATCAGTGAGCTTGCTGCACCTTTTTTACTGGAAATGTGGCCCCCCTTTTCTTTTTAATTTGATTCAGGTCTGTGGTCTACAGGGGCCACTGCAGCAAAATCTAGAATATGATCTTAAACCATTCCATGGTGTGTTTTATGTGTGTTTGAGGTTGTTCAACAGAGACACAATTTGTGGCCAGTTGGTTAAACATTGCATTTTAAAACCTTAATAATGAGATAATTTCATGATGCCCTGCACATATTCAAGCCCCCCGTACCTGAGGCAGTAAAGCAACCCCACAGCATTATTGAATCTCCCCATAATTGATTGCAGGCCTCAGTGATTCCTCTGCATTCATTAAGCTATGGCACTGCGCCATGGCAAAACCACTGCCACCACACAAAAATAAATTTACAAATATGTTTCCTCCGAGGCAAACTTTGAAGATGCTACAACAGTCCACCTTTCATTGTTTTTCTACAAACAAATGAGCAATGAATAAAAAAACAAGACATCCCCATAGTGGAATATTTGATCTATTAAACTAGTTGGCTTATTGTTTTATGTCTTATGCAAGATAAATATTCCCTGTGTCGTGAGGCTCATTCATGGTGTGAGTGCCATAGGGAGGGAAGGGTACTCGTATTCAGACAAGCAGTCAATGCACAGCCTTTCAACGTAGACAGCTCAGAAAAATGTAAGGAATACTTAAATCACACAACGAGTCTCGTTGTACGAAATATATTAAAGATTTTTTAAAAAGAACAAAATGACATAACTACGGTCAATGGAAACCAAAAATCACCAGCTGATTAATCAAAGTAATAGGCTGTTCCAATTTGCCAAATTTCATCACAGCAACTCATCACATAATGTGACTCAGTAATATGTTTGGGCCCCATGCTACTGATGTGTGCACTGATGCTGGATGGTGTTGCAGGCAGCATAACGTACAGCACGGCGTCTCCATACTCTTTCACGCCTGTCACGTGCTCAGTGTGAACCCGCTCTTATCTGTGAAGAGAACGGAGCGCCAATTCTGGTGTTCTCTGGCGAATGCCAGTCGAGCTGCAAGGTGCGTGGCTGTGAGCACAGGTCCCACTAGAGGACGTCAGGCCCTCATGCCACCCTAATGGAGTCTGCTTCTGACAGTTTGTTCAGAAACATGCACACCAGTAGCCCACTGGAGGTCATTTTGTAGGGCTCTGGCAGTGCTCCTCCTGTTCCTCCTCGTACAAAGGAGCTGATACCAATGTATATTTGTCTGCACCTATACAATACAGATGATATCCTTCTTGAATATGCTACTTTTGTTTATGTAAAGGCTGAAATCAAGATAAAATCATGTCAAGACAAAATTATTCTCATCAAGGAGGCTACCAAAAGGCCCAAGTCAACATGAAATATACTGCAGGAATTTCTGTCAGGAACTGCACACTTCCTGCATATTATAATTCTCTACAAATCTGAGCTGTGGGGTAGGTGTTAAGATGGAAACCATTTCTTACAAAAAAGGACATCCAAGCCTATATAAAATGTTTTGAAGACACACATTCCATCCATCCATCTTCTTCCACTTATCCGGGGCCGGGTCGCGGGGGCAGCAGTCTAAGCAGGGATGCCCAGACTTCCCTCTCCCCAGACACTTCCCCTAGCTCTTCTGGGGGGACACTGAGGCGTTCCCAGGCCAGCCGGGAGACATAGTCCCTCCAGCGTGTCCTAGGTCTTCCCCGGGGTCTCAGGAAGGCGTTCCGGAGGCATCCAAAACAGATGCCCAAGCCACCTCAGCTGACCCCTCTCGATGTGGAGGAGCAGCGGCTCTACTCTGAGCTCCTCCCGGGTGACCGAGCTTCTCACCCTATCTCTAAGGGATCGCCCAGCCACCCTGCGGAGAAAGCTCATTTCGGCCGCCTGTATCCGGGATCTTGTCCTTTCGGTCATGACCCAAAGCTCATGACCATAGGTGAGAGTAGGAACGTAGATTGACTGGTAAATCGAGAGCTTCGCCTTACGGCTCAGCTCTTTCTTCACCACGACAGACTGATACATCGACTGCATTACTGCAGAAGCTGCACCGATCCGTCTGTCAATCTCCCGTTCCATCCTTCCCTCACTCGTGAACAAGACCCCTAGATACTTAAACTCCTCCACTTGAGGCAGGCACTCTCCACCAACCTGAACACACATTCAATACCCTAAAACCAAATGAAAAAATGTATTATTGTCTGATTACAAATTATGGTCTTAATTCCAAAAGGTAAATTGATACCAAGCCTAGACGGTTAATCACCCAATGTACACCTGCTGTCAAGTATTGCGGCCACAGCATCATGCTATGGGGCTGCTTCTCTTCAGCAGGGACACTGGCTCTGGTTAGAGGGCATAGAGTGAACAGTGAATAGTTCCACATATCAAGATATTTTGGCACAAACCCTGCTGCCGTCTGTAGAAAACTAAGTATAAAGAAATGTTCACTTTCCAACATGACAACAATCTCAATCACCAAATCAGCCCATGTAAAAGGAAGAACAATGTCCTGCAATGTCCCTCAGTCAGAACTCAGTTCAATAGAAAATCTGTCAAGTGACCTAAAAAGGTTTGTGCGTAGGCGATCACCGCACAGTTTGACAGAGCTCTCTGCAAAAAGTGAGACACAATTGCAAAAACCAGAGGTATTAGATTGACAGAGACCTAACCAAACAGATGTACTGCTTTAGTCCTAGCAAAAGGTACCGCCACAAATCATTAGTTGTGGAGTATGCACACTTAAGAATGAAGACATTGAACGTTTTAAGATTTTTTGTTGCATCACCCCTCCGTTTAAAAGTGCCATATTTTATGGATATGGCAACTGTAAAGACTAAACCAATATGTTTCTCAGTTATCCTTGGACGCCTGGTCCTGGTCTGCCAAATGTCCCTTCAACAGAAAATAGAAAATGTGCAATCACTGTATGTTTGTGCTTGTGTGTGTGGGTTTGTCAGCATCATCGTGTCTGGGTGAATGATGTCTCAGCACATTCTGTCAAACTACTCAAGGATGTAAGATCTGATGAATCACTCCAACTTCACTAGGGGCCAAAGAGATGCCAGCAAAGTTGGACTCAAAATGCATCAGCAGCCCCAGAGCAGTCTAACTTTTGCTCCCGGAAAACTAAGTGACTTTTGTTTATTATGTTTCACTCTTGATGTTTGGGTTCTGCTCTGGTGAGTTTTATCTTGTTTGTGTCTCAGAGGCAGAAGCTTTTTTATCCCAGTAGACCTTAGCTGTCTCCCCAAAAGCTTGTATCATCGAGTATATGGATCAGACATTTGAAATTAGGTTTTGACTGCTGTCTAGGCCATCAAAAATGTTGAAGTTATGTACGTGGGTATATGTTTGTATGGGTTTGTGTATATGTGTATGGTTATATGGGTGTGTGTATGGTTTTATATCTATGTGTGTGTGTGTGTGTGTGTGTATGGTTGTATGGGAACATACAACACTACCATTCAAAACTTTGGGGTCACTTGGAAATATCATTGTTTTCGAAATAATAAACATTTTTTATCTGTTTAAATAACATCAAATTGATCAGAAACACAGCATATACATTTTTTATGTTGTAAATGACTATTGTAGCTGGAAACTGAAGATTTGTAATGGAATATCTACATAGGCGTACAGAGGTACATTATCAGCAACAATTAGTCCTGTGTTCCAATGGCACATTGTGTTTGCTAATCCAAAGTTTATAATTTTAAAAGGCTGATTTATCATTAGAAAACCCTTTTGCAGTTATGTTTGTATGGCTGAAAACTGTTGTGCTGATAAAAGAAGCAATAAAACTGGCCTTCTCTAGACTAGTAGAGAATCTGGAGCATCAGCAATTGTAGGTTTGATTACAGGCTCAAAATGGCCAGAAACAAATAACTTTCTTCTAAAACTTGTCAGTCTATTCTTGTTCTGAGAAATGAAGGCTATTCCATGCAAAACATTGCCCAAAAAATGAAATTCTCGTACAACGCTGTGTACTACTCCCTTCACAGAACAGCACAAACTGGCTGTAACCAGAATAGAAACCACTGCATGAAAGTCCATACAAGTAAAGTTCTTTGTAATGGTGACAGGTAAAAGGCCAGTACATAGAAGTCGTGATTTAAAACGATTTTAACCAGTCCTATGAAGTCAGCTCTAGACATTTTTTGAAACTCCTCAAACTATGCACATGCAAATTATTTCTTAACACTTGTCCTTTGTCCTCATTTTAAATTCAACAGTTTACACTAAGCAGGCAACCTAAAGTTAAAAATCAGTATACTTAAAGTGTTGTACTTTTGGACAAAAAGTAGTATAGAAATAGTTCATTGAGTGAAATAACCCAGTTATTTTAAAATGTTGTATACTTGTATATCATTTAAATCAAATAATTGTATCCATTTTGACATACTGAAATATATTTAGTACATTATATGGTTTAAAAATATTTTTTAAGTGCAACAAAAGTTGTTCCAAATAAATATTTTTATTGTTTAAGAGTAGCTGTCACCATGCCAACAAAGGAAAAATAAAATAACAAAGGAGCCATTGAATAAAAGCCTTTATACATAGGCTGGTTGGGGATTCAGATTCACAAGAAGTTGGGTGTTATATTGCAAAGTTCAAGAAACAATGCCAATTGAACAATCCCAAGATCCTTGTTTGGATATAATGTAAACAAAATAACTCCTGCACCCAGTCTGAGTAACATGCAATAAGAATTTCGGTACCAAGATTTCAACAGTTTACCCTCAACAGGCAACCTAAAGTTGGTTAATAAATTAGTATTGCTATTTACGCAGACTGGGTGCCAGAGTCCTTTTGTTTACTTGAATCGACCTTTGGTCCTTTCGGTCGATCTACATGTGTGCAAACGTTTGGTTTCTCAATGGATATAATCATGTGAAAACCCAATGCAGAGCTCGATCCATCTTCATTTGACATGACAAACAGTTTTTTTTACGGGGAAGGCAAATCATATCAGAAGTAATTGCAAAAGAAACACTGGTCAGTTGGTTATTCTCACTCTTTTCAGTCTCTATTGATTTCCACTCTGCTTTTGTCTTAGCTTGTGTCCACACATTTCTTTGCACTTGGTGCACACTGCTGCATCGGACAGTTTTTCTGTTGGCGATCATCTGCCTTGTGATTTGACATTATAGCTACTTTACTCAAGTCCGTCATTTGACTGGACTCAAGTCCTTTGGAGCAAATTACGTTTACAGTGTTAAATCAATCAAACAGCGGAGATGACACCGTTTTCCTATTATGGCTCAAAACTGGATGGTGACGGACTCTTCACAGACTATATGTTTTGATGGCCAATCAAATAAATGCAAGTAGGAGGGCGTAGTGGTGGAAACAAAATAATCCAATCTGTCAAAGAAAACCAGGAGTAAGGGCATGACGATGTTCAATGACCAGTGAAATTAAGAGATTTGGAGTTCACTACAACCCCGCTTCTTTTGGAAACTAACGGGAACGTTTTACTACGCACTTTTTGTATACTGGCGGTTGTAATCAAAGTCTAACATTTCAGTAAAGCGTCGAGAATAAATTCCAGTTATTTCTATTCAACTCGCCAAGACATGGAAATGGCTACTGAAAACGCGACAACAGTTCAAGGCAGTCAAAGTAATTTTGTAACTACAAATCAAGGTAAGAGTCGAATAAGCGCTTACTGTCTGTACATTAGGGAGGCAGTACGTGCAGTAAAGTTGTTTTGTGTTTCAGCTATCTAGCTTGCCGTGTACCGTTGTTACATACAAAGAAAAATTAAGTGCATTGTGACTAGATAACTAACCTTAGTATATAGAAATATTTATACACATACCTAGCAAATTAACCAGACTATGGCTGTATTTCTAACAGCTTGCTCTACAGAACGCCCGGGGCCTGGTCTTCTCGAGCAAGACGAAATATTTGTAAGTTGAACGTTTAACTAAAGTACCAACTATGTTAGATTTGTGCGGTTTGTATTTTTATTAGAATTTGTAGAATTTGCTAATTGCCAGGATTCACCCGATTCTCATAGTGTGCGGTCGGGACCTACACAATACTGCTGGCTAAGATATAGGCCACATTAAAAGTGAATGTGAATTTGTATTACTTAAATAGTCAAAAGAAATAAACCATTAAGTGTGTGGTGGCTGCGTGAAATGGAACATTCGTCATGAAAATTTATTGAACAAGATTAGTCTTAGGTTGTCTGGATTGTGAACTCTGTTTGAGGAGGAATAATTTGGCGGGAATAACACTACAATAAACACTTCCTAGTTATAGGAATTGGTTAACACCTTATTATTGAGTTTAACTTGATTAATAACTTGTTAATTACCATTTATCTATAGACTTATTTGTTTAGGGTAGAAGGGGCATGGCAAAAAGACTTACACATTTATTGCTTTACTGCGTTGGTTGAATATGTACATCATCTGCGATAGATGGCTCCAATCCTGTATTGAAAAAGGAATGTTTTGTCTTTCATTTCTCAGGTAGAACAGTTGACACAACACTGGTGTGCTGGGATTAGTGGTAAATAAGATTAGTCTAAAATGTATTGATGAAGAATGGAGCTGGGCTGACTTTGATGGTAAGAAATAGCCTGGCTGTAAACTCTAACACTGAATTAAGGATTATAAAGCATATTATAATTGCTGAAACACTACATGTGACTTCTCAGATGCAACTGCAAGCAGATACTGGACACAAAGGGAGAAACATTGTTGGACAACCTGGACAAAGCAGCAAAGAGGTACATCAAACAGTGGACACGTCACCGCAAGCGACACGATTGTTTATAAATGTGTAGAAATAAAAAACATGTTTTGAGAATGTTTGTTTTATATTTGATTGGAAGTGATATCTAATTTATCTTCAAAATAAATAAAATAAGGCCATATCTAAAATGGGTGTACATCACCTTTTATATGAAGGTAAAACAGCGACAAAAGTTTTTTATTTGTAAAATAATTATGTACACTTGTAAAAAAAAGTTTGCTAACTTGGAATTACTTTTTTAGTTGTATAAAAAAATTGCATAGTATAACTAACCTGATATTTGGAATCTTGCTACTCATTAATAACACTTGCCAGCATAAAATACGGACACTCAGGGTTTTGTTACAAACACTTTGCTACAACTGTGACAAAACAATTTGTTATTTTAAATGTTTCACAGAGTTCACAAGCGGATATAGCCATGAGGACTCAGTGGTTAATACTGTACCAAACCTTTAATTCAGTTAGTTTAACGCGGCAATGTGTTTGAAAAGTACGAAAAACTGTTTTGATTTAAAAAAAGAAACTTTATAGGAATAATAACATGCTAAATTACTACAATGAAAAAATAGTAATTAGCTAAGAATTGACATTTTGCATGTGATTTTTCATGCTGAAACTGTACCCTGTTCTTTGGAGCAGAAATTCCTATAAATTAAAAAAACAGTGATGACAGTCCTAACAGATACAACAAATGTGTAGACCAGATGCAAGCACTTCAAGTGAAAAACATAAACTACATGTTATGATGTGAATCATATTCAACTGGTATGTATACGCTCTAACTAGTCTAATACAAAATATGAATTGTGCAAAGTGAATTTCTATTATTCTTGTGGTAAATACATATCCATGTCAAATGAAAAACATTAAGTAGCCATGTAAATTCCTTGCTAGTTGCTATATTTACATGTTAGTTATTTAGCTAGTAGACTAAAGTAAAACTTTGTGCATTGATCTAGCTAGGGGGAAAAATCATATAAAAGGTTTGTTATCCCATCAAAAACTGAGGCACGAGAAGCCGACTGTGCTTAGCCGTGTTTTCCTTCCTCTGTTTCACTATGAGGTTGAAACTGATTGAAGCTCTGAGTGTTCCAGAATCTACTCAGATTGGTTAAAAGGTGAAAATGTTACATACACTATGCATTCAGTTCATTGGAAGAAAAAGATATGGCCTGCCAATCAGAGTCCTCATGGGTATATCCTCTTGCAAACGCTGTGAAACGTACTACCGCAGGCTTTGATTAACAAATACAAATAATTTCAGTTCTAGCAAGATTGAGAGTGTCCGTGTTTTACGTTGGCAAGTGTTATTTAATGATTCCAAATATCAAGTAGGTTACAAGTACGCAATTCTTTTTTATACAACTACAAAAGTAATTACTTTGTTGGAGATCTTTTTTACAAGTGTGCAACATATTTTACAAATTAAAAACGTATGTTGCTGTTTACCTTCATCATTTTAATATGTCTTTGATTTTATCCTAACATGTTTAGCTTACTTAATTACATGTGAAGCGTATATGACTTGCTGTAATGTTTGGACTGCTCTAGATTTTTACAGTTGGACATTGTGCTGTTTTGACATAGTCAATTTATGGTCTACTGGACTTTCACAGGCTTTGGCTAGTTGGCTGAAGGAACTATTGGCTGAAGAGAAGTTGCAGTTTTCCGGGACAACTGAGGACATGATGTCTGGTATGGAGACTGACCCCGGTAGATTGTTGGTTTCCTCTCCTTGCTGGTACTCTGCTGAGTTTGAGTACCTGATCAAATCAGCTGACAAATGAAGGAGAGAAGAGGCTTTGCCAAAACAACCACCACAGCCCTACCCTGAACACCTGATTGCAAAGAAAAATTTAAAGAGAAGAGAAGCTGTGTTATACATGGCAACTGAGGACATGATGTCGGGTGTGGATACTGGATTTTGGCGTGTCAGTGGGTACTGGATGTTTTTAATAATGTGTCTCAATATTTATTTGATTTGAAATAATATACAGAACATATCTTGTAACCCTGTTACATTTTTTGTATACTTTGTAGAATGTTCTGTTGCTGCGTCTCTCTGAGGGTACATACAAGCATTTTCTTGTCAAACTTGTTTACACTACTTTGACAATTGTACATCTGTTTATTTGTACACATTCATTGTGAAATACTGTATTTTCTGCACTTAAAATAATAAAAGCATTTTACTGGTATATGCTGTGGCTGAATAAACATGGGGGGGTAGGGGAAAAACGGGGGGTTTACAGGGTAAAAGTTGTGAAATATCCTAATGTCTTTACTGGTGGACACTCGTTAAATGTCAAGGTCTGGAATCATCGCCAGTCACAATCTGTCCTCCATTGATATGTTAATACCTCACAGCAGGGGGTTGGGTGGTAACAATGGTGAGGTTTGTGTTTCACGATATGTCCTAATGCCCAGTGGTGGGGTTTCCTTTAAAGGGAAGAGTAGAAGAATGTCCCATGCTGGAGCTGTTGCCAGTCAGGATTCAAACTTTTCTTGACTGTTGATTGTTCCTTTTCGTGAAAAGTCACGACATAAACCGGCTTTGGAGTGTTGAGTAGTTCAAGGCTGTAGTTCTCACGACTGGACTGGAATTGGCAACATTCGTAAGAGGTGTCAAGATAACTAGGACTATGAAATGGGTATTTGGCACAGTGAACAGGAGTGGAAGGCCCCGGTGCACAACTTAGCAATAGAATAAATACATTTGACTGTCTAGTTTGAGAAACAGACTCCTCACAGGTCCTCAACTGGCAGCTTCATTAAACAGTACCCACAAAACGTGAACAGTGAAGAAGTGACTCCGGGATGATGGCCTTCTAGATCAAAGAAGATCCATATCTCAGGCATAATAACACAGACACTGGGGAGAGGAAGTTTGGAAAGAAAGTGTTATGGACAGACTAATCTAAGTTTGAGGTGTTCGAATCACAAAGAAGAACAATCGTAAGACACAGACCAAATAAAACGGAGGAGTGCTTGATGCCATCTGTCAAGGATGGTGAAGGCAATGTACTTCGGTGGTACTTTGGTGGTGGTGAAGTGGGAGATTTGTTCAGGGTCAAAGAGATTATGAAGAAGGAATGCTATCACTCCTTTTTGCAACTCCATGCCATACCCTGTGTGTCTGTGCTTGATTGGAGCCAATTTCCTCCTACAATAGGACAGTGACCCAAAGCACCACTCCAAACTATGCAAGAACTATTTAGGGAAGAAGCAGTCAGCTGTTATTCTTTCTATAATGGAGTGGCCAGCACAGTCTCCGGATCTCAACCCTATTGAGCTGCTGTGGGAGCAGCTTGACCATATGGTACGTAAGAACAGCCCATCCAGCGAATCCAACTTGTGGGATGTGTTTCAGGAAGCATGGGGTGACATTTCATCAGATTATCTCAACAAATTGACAACTGGAATGCCAAAAGTCTGCAAGGCTGTATTTCCTGCAAATGGAGGATTTTTGAAGGACACAATTATTATTACAATATACTGATTTTGTACATTACACTGACAAAGAAATGATCAGCCTATACTCTTAATGGTAGGTTTATTTTGAACAGTGAGAGACAGAATAACAACAAAGAAATCTAGAAAAATGCATGTCAAAAAACCCTCGTTTTGCCACCAATCAGAGGTCAGACGTTTCTTGTAGTTGGCCACCAGGATTGCACACATCTCAGGAGGGATTTTGTCCCACTCCTCTTTGCAGAACTTCTCCAAGTCATTAAAGTTTCCAAAGCATTAGATATACCATGGAACACAGTGAAGACAGTCATCGTCAAGTGGAGAAAATATGGCACAACAGAGACATTACAAAGAACTGGATGTCCCTCCAAAATTTATGAAAAGACAAGAAGAAAACAGGTCAGGGTGGCTTCCAAGAGGCCTACAGCAACATTAAAGGAACTGCAGGAATGTCTGTGTGCTACATGTGACAATAATCTCCCGTATTCTTCATATGAATGGGCTATGGGGTAGGGTGGCAAGACAAAAACATCCAAGCCCGGCTGAAGTTTGCAAAAACAAACATCAAGTCCCCCAAAAGCATGTGGGAAAATGTGTTATGGTCTGATGAAACCAAGGTTGAACTTTTTGGCCATAATTCAAAAAGGTATGTTTGGCGCAAAAACAACACTGCACATCACTCAAAGATCACCATACCCACAGTGAAGCATGGTGGTGGCAACATCATGCTTTGGGGCTGTTTTTCTTCAGCTGGAACCGGGGCCTTAGTCAGGGTGGAGGGAATTATGAACAGTTCTAAATACCAGGCAATTTTGGCACAAAACCTTCAGGCATCTGTTTTGGCGCCACGTCAAGATGTGCCATGCTAATAGACTCCTACCCTAAAAGACTGAGTGCTGTAATAAAATCAAAAGGTCCTTCAACAAAGTATTAGTTTAAGGGTGTGCACACATATGCAACCAGGTTATTGTGAGTTTTTTTATTTTTCCCCCTCAAAGATTTCAGTGGTAAATAAAGAATAAAATGAATTGACCCCTGTTAAAAAGTATCTATATCCTTAGTTCCTAATACTGTGTATTGCCCCTTTAGCATAAATGACAGTGTGCAGTTTTTTGTAATAGTTGTCTATGAGGCCCCAAATGTTTGCAGGTGGTATAGCTGCCCATTTGTCTTGGCAAAATACCTCTAGGTCATGCAAAGTCTTTGGTCGTCTTGCATGAACCACACGTTTTAGATCTCCCCAGTGTTTCAATGATATTAAGGTCAGGAGACTGGGATGGCTACTGTAGAATCTTCACCTTTTTCTGCTGTAACCACTGGAGGGTCAACTTGGCCTTGTGCTTAGGGTCATTGTTGTGCTAGAAAGTCCAAGAGCATCCCATGCACTGCTTTCATGCAGAAGATTGCAAATTGTCTGCCGGTATTTTCTGATAACATGCTGCATTCATCTTGCCATACATTTTCTCAAGATTCCCAGTGCCTTTAGAGCTCATACACCCCCAAAACTTAAGTGAGCCACCACCATGCTTCACAGTGGGGATGGTATTCTGTTCACTACAGGTCTTGTTGACCCCTCTCCAAACACAGCGCTTATGGTTGTGAGTCAGAAGCTGTGAGGCGTGTTAAGGAGTTGTCGGGCATATTATAACCAGGCTTTTTTGTGGCATTGCTGCAGTAAAGGCTTCTTTCTGACTATGCAGCTTGTTTTTGTTTATGTATCGTTTTGTTGTGCTCCTTAAAAGAGCCTGTATTTCTCCTGAGGTTACCTGTGGGTTTTTCTTTGTATCCTGAACAATTCTTCTGGCTGTTTTGGCTGAAATCTTTCTTGGTCTACCTGACCTTGGCTTGGGATCAAGAGATCCCTGAATTTCCACTTCTTAATTAATGATTGAACAGTACTAACAGGCATTTGCAAGGCTTTGGATATCTTTTTATATCCTTTTCCATCTTTATAAAATTCCTTTATCTTGTTACGCAGGTCTTTTGACAGTTCTTTTCTGTTCCCCATGGCCTGCTCAGTGCATCCATGTGAGAGCTAACAAACTAATTGACTATCTATACACAGACACTAATTGCAATTTAAAAAGCCACAGGTGTGGGAAATTCACCTTTAATTGCCATTTTAACCTGTGTGTGTCTCCTTGTGTGCCTGTAACAAGAAACATTTAAGGGTATGTAAACTTTTGATCTGGGTCATTTGGGGGATTTCTGTTATCATTATGATTTAAAAAGGAGCCAAACAACTATGTGTCTATGACACAATCACTATCCTTAAATAATACAGTTTTTTGCATGATCAGTAATATTTTCCAAATCAATGCCAAAATGTCACTATTTCTGCCACGGTATGCAAACTTATGATCACAACTGTGTATTTGGTGTATGGTTGTGTGTGTGTGTATGTATGGGCATACGTTTTTGTTGTGTTTGTTTTAAATTTGGCAACTGTGAAGAGACCCCTGGTGTTATGTCTTGTGGTGTTTTCATGGGTATCTGACCTGTATGATCTTTTATTTTGTAGACAATTTATGTAGACATATTACAGTGATATAATTTATTTATGAAGACGCAGTCAATCTGTTGTCAACCCTCTACCTAGAAACCAAAGCATGCATGTTGGTAATGCTAGCTCTGCATGTGCTGTTAAGGTCAATACGGTCTGCTTTGTTTTTAGCCAGCTGTAGTTTTGCCAGTTCCTTGTTTTTGACGCAGGACCACACTGCTAGACAGTGATCAAAATAGGACAAAACTGAGCATTTGCTGCAAAAAACATCTTTTCACAAAAGGCAGACCCATCTTCCCATCTCTACAACAAATGCTTCAATATTACTTGACCCTGAAAATTGCCCGTCCAATATCAGAAATAATATTTTCCCAAATCAATAAATATACTGTTTATATATTGTTTGTTATTATAATGGGCCGTATTGAATTGTCTCACAGGCTGGATCTGCCTGTCTGGCTCACTCTGCAGGGAAAAAACACGACTGCTCCGACCCGGTGTGCTAGGACCCATTGGACCTGAGAAGGGACTTGATCAGCGAAATTCCTCATCCTGTAAAATAAATGCATTTTTCTGAGGAGGTTTTTGTTTAATTCCGGCAGGAACACAGACGGTCTTATTGGGCCGTTCTCACCCTCTGTTAAGCTATGTTAACCCTGATTAATGGAATGGCATCGAATTGGAACCACGGAATGGCGGCCAGCCAGGTGTATAATCACGTCTTTGTCTAGTAGGCCTGTCCTTATCCTGTATGGAAATTGATGTCTGATCGCTTTGCGGTGGTGTACATACTGAATACAGGTATGACGGAGATCACTGTATAAACTGTAAATACGTCAAAGGCAATCACTGTTTGTTCTTTCTCCTTGGGTTACAGAACTGGGCAGGTATGCGGTGTCCATACAAGCTCCTCCGCATGATTTTGGCCCTGGTGTGCAGTAAGTTTGTTATTCTTATCTATCTTTGGGTGTTTCTTCAAAGTAGGGTACCATTAAGCAATTCTTGGAATGCAATGTTTCTCCACCTTTTTATCTCTATGGCCGCCTGCATCCAAGAAAAGATTGCAGGACCCCCTTATGAGAGATTATATCTTCCCTGTTTTCTTTTCACTAAAAGTATAACCACATTTGTGATTTCATTGTGTTCATTACGTTTAAATTGCCGGTTGCCATCACCATCAGCCCATACTGCTTGACTATAAAACATTTTATAGAATTGGCTTCTTTAAAATAAAATCTGAAATAGATTTCTGGAAATAAAGTTGTCAGTGTTTGGCGATATCTTTGAAAAAACGACATGCTATGTCATCCTCAAGGCTTAATCTCGCCCTGCATTTAGTTTTCAGGGCTGTCTATTAAGTCCCTTTTTAAGGTCATTAATGTTTTAAACATTTTAGTAGGAAACCCTGGGAAGATAAATTAAATGGTCAACTGAGAGTTCTTACTGGCAGACTTTCCTAGTTTGGTGCATTTCAGAGCAAGACATTTAATTTATTATCTTTTATATTATTACATTTTGCTGTTCTTCTCTATACAGTTCTTCGTGTCTAATGAGGACACAATTACCTTACCATTGGGCTTTATCTGTAAAAACATTGCTGTCGTGTAAAGTAATAAAAATGTATGGATCACGGAAAAGGGTACAAATTAGTATCCATGTTTTTGGATATCCTTATGAGCACGTTTGGATCAGTTCTCAGGAAATGGAAGCTGCATTACTCCAACCAGGCACTGCCAAGAAAATGTTAACACTCAAAACTTCTCAAGCAAGGAGACTTGTGAGAGAAGCCACAGGGAGGCTAATAGTCACTTTATTAAAGAAGCTATAGAGTTCAGTGGCTGCCCATTCCTTAAAAAACTTCCCTACAGTTAAGTATGTTGGTGGCAGCATAATGCTTTTGTGGACCTTCATTAATAGAATTTGAGTAATCCATTGCTAACCATTGGTGCTTGGAAATCTGGAGAGAAACACTCAGATCATTATATAACGTTTTACATTTACTGATCTGAATATGTTGTCTAGGTCTTCTGTTGTGTAGGTCTCTTGATAAGGTTCAGTGAGTGTGTCAAGCTTACACCTATGCAAATGATGTGTCCAGCTATATAAATACAACAAATAATTCAATTGTTGTGTTGAATCCCCTATATCAATAATATTAGGTTTAAGCAATCCTGCAAAACAAATCAGAGGGTAAGGCGGAGATCTCACCACGTCACCACACAACAATCTCTCTCAGATATCCACAAATGTTTAGAGGGTAGGGGCTAGGTGTTGTTTCTGGACTAGCTATGGGTATTATGATAGCTTGCTTCGTTAATAGCTGTCAAATGCTTTCTTTCTCTGTCCTCTATTACATTGATTTTGACTGAAGCAAATGTGAACACGGAATCACGGAAATGTAATTGAAATTCTCAACTTTTTTTCCTAATTTCTCACTTCCCATTCACTCAAAGCACTTTAGGGTAGAGAAGTTAATTATTGTATGATATTATAATATCAACTCTGAAAACAAAGACATTTTTCTGTTTATCCTTTTCAGTCAGTATAGCATGAGATTTGAAGGATGATAAATGATAGAGAAGTTGATTTAAACACAAACCGGTCTAGCTACTAGACATGACACAAAACATGATGTTTTGTTGTTGCTAGGTTGAGTTGTTGTGTTGTTGTTCCAATCTAGACTACATGAATCTGCAAGAAAATATTTTGTCTATCAAAAATTGTGAAATGTAAGACTTTTAGTGTACTACTAGCATAAATTCAAGCAAATTCAATTTAAGTACACCAACAACTGGGATGCCTTTTGGCTCATGAGCACCACTTCCACCACTACTGGCTAAAATGACACAAAACCTCCACATTGCATCTTGAACTTGCAGCCTTCCTAATGTCTGCACACCTGCTCACAGTATAATTTAATTGCAAGGAAATTACAACTTAAGTGGGATTAATTGACCTCCTAAAAGAAGTTGAAGTATTATTAAAAGTGCACTCATTTTAATGGGGAGGAGTAAGTAGCCCTCGGTTTGTAGACTGGATATGTAGCATTTTGTTAAGAGGATGTCAGTCATGCTGTATGGATGTGGCCTTTCCCTACTTGGGGGCCAATTCACTACTTTCTTTAGTGCGCAATATGTCCACTCCATCTGTCCCGTGTCTGACTCCATTTCTCAGCCAGTCTTTCCTTAAGCAGAATGTTATTCAAAGCCCTAGTCATGGCCAGAAGTACAACCCACATATAAGCTGAACCCTGCCATTTTTCTGGACTGTGGGCAATAACATAACTGCATCTGCCAAATCCCACACGTTTTATGATATTGGTGACTCCTTCATCCTCTCCTCTCCGTTGCAGTGAGCTCGGAGGTGGGCCGCGCCGTGTGGTTGCGGTTCTCCCCGCCCCTGCCCTCCTCGGGGCCCCAGCCCAGCTTCATGGCCCATCTGTCGGGGGCTGTGGTGGGCATCAGCATGGGTCTGCTCATCCTGCGCAGCTACGAGGAGAGCCTGCAGAAGCAGTGCTCCTGGTGGGTCATCATCTTCTCCTTCATCACCTTCCTCCTCTTCGCTATCTTCTGGAACATCTTCGCCTACGAGCTGCTGGGGGTGCAGCTCCCTCCCGCTCCCTGACACCAGGAAGCCCCCGCCCCCCTAATTCCCGTTTCCCATTCATTGTCGTAAATGTCGAGACCCATGTCCTTCACCATATCCTTTTCCTGTCCGATCAACCAACCCCTGCATAAACAGGAAGTAAGTTTATTCAAAACTGTACAGAGCAGCAGTTATTTTCCCCATGCACCCATATCATCAATGAATTATATCTGATATATGGTGGGAGGGAATTCCGTAGCATCATATGCAGGTGAAAGCTGTGTAGCCCTCTTCATATTCTCATTGTGGAGCAGCTATGTAAAAAAAAAAAGAAAAGAAAAAGCTCTTCACTTTTGTGTTGAAGCTTCACCCGCCTTTAGGTCAAACCTGCAAGACAGCCATTTTGATTAATATCCAGCTTCAGCTATGTGTTCAGAGTGGGTTCATGACCACTCCAAGGTGCTTCTTACCGGACAGTATTCCATCAGGATCTCTCAGTGCCCATGTTTTAAAGCCAGGGGGCAGCAGGGCACCCTGGTTCAATTGCTCAAAATGCTCCTAAACACTCGATCTACACTGTGGAATAAGATTAGGAATTCACAGGAATAGGTGTTTCCTGTAACAATGTACATGGCTAGGTGTTGCGGTGGAAAAAGAGAAAAGAAGCGGGGAAGATCCATGTTGACCCCCTGACATCCAATCTCCCTGCCACCATCACTCAAGTCCCTAGTCCCTAGTAGCCTAAACGCTTCAGCGGGCTAGCAGAATCTCTACCAGAACCATGCTAGCCTGCTGAAGCATCTCATCTAGTTAATGCAAAAGGTCCAAACACAGAAGCCTGCTCTTTATTACACGGAAACACGCTTCTCCTGTGTTGCCGTCTCGGAGAACAACCACTGCCTGATGCTGTGAGTCAGCGTGAGAATGCAAAGAGACACACAGTGGGCTCTGTCTGTCTTCACTCCAACAGACTGAATGGGGAGGGCAATGGACATGTCATCATCGCCTGACCTCTCTGTCCCAGCGGGCATTGGGGTCGGCCTGTCAAGGCCCAGTCAATACCTCAGTGTATCATTCTTAGGGACTGTGTACTTTTGTAAAGGAATGTACGCATAAAAAGGAGTGTTAATAATTTATTTTTTCTTTTCCTTTCACAGTTGATGTTTATGTCGTACGTTTGTATATTTATTTTTCTTTCCTTGTTTGAAAAAAGAAACTGTTTCAAATGGTGCAGACATAATGCTATGATTGTTATTCTTAGGATTAACTATACAGCTCTGATCCTGTAAAAATTAGCATCAAGCTGAAATCGCTTGTTACTCCAAGGAATTAACACAGATGATGCAAGATACAGTACAGTCTTCTTTATAAATCTTATTACAGAATAAGCCATAGAAGAACCCATTCAGCATATACATGGAAAACAAAGGCTGAGTGAATAGGTCAGTGACTTTCTGCCATGTAGTCCTAATTGTTAAGGTCAAAGCTGATAATAAAATATAGCATATGAGTTGTGGCAAATAAGAGACAGGATGACAAAGCCAAAGTGTTTGTGCACAAACATGCTTGATAAATGCTGGACTGTTTCTCTGAGGTGACATTTTAGACACAGCGTTACTGCAGGATTGCCAAATTCCAAATGCTGAGCTACAGTCTTTTTTGGTTAAGGAGACATTTTGAGTCCAGAGCAAGTAAATAGAAAATACTCATGTTATTGACGTAATCAAGTATTTCTTCATATTTGTCCATGCTTGATATTTACCATGTACTTGCTTCATTTAAGTATATTTTTGTTCAGTCTGTATGCTTATTCATGTGGAAGGTTCTTCTGATTTATTTGTCTTTTTGCCAATGTTGACTGTTGGTCCCAGACATAATCCTCACCATATACAATGTCACTGACAGATGATACAGTCATGCTGGGGATGCCATAAGGAATGACTTATGTGGAGGGTGAATTCTATCTAAGAAATTGATAATTGTGCCCCTTGAGCTACAGGATTCATAGAACATTAACCTATGGAAAAGGCATTGAGGCTGACAGAAGGGCTACAAGCGAAATATTGATGTTATTGTTAAACCCATAAAACTGTTCCTGGGAGTAGGTACCTTCCCGGAAATGATAACTCACTGACTTAAGGGGATGACAGAAACTGAAGTACAGCAGGGTGGAAGCTTCTACTTCACAAACCATAAAGACAAATCCAGGTCTCAGTTGTGGTTAGGCAGCCTTACTTGTTCATAAATTAATGTAAGATCAGTCTTGAAAACGTCCCCAATTCTGTATTTATAGAACTGTTTTCCGACTCTTTCCACCTTGTCATACAAGGCAGCCGCGGGGGAGGGGTATAATATGTTAATATGTCTTAATTAAGCAGACAGCGAAAAGTCAGCCGGAGTAGTTTATTACCTGTCTGTAAGCCAAATGACCTGGCCCTGGGCCGCGTCCATACACCGCAGCGCGAGCAACACATCTTCTACGAGGGCCCATCCAATCCCACTCTCCGTTTGGCCGAGGCACCTTCCGCTTTATTCAGCCAGCCAAGTATATGGTGGGGCCTTCATCACCTCTGTGATGAAGGAGCAAGTGTCATCTACAGGCTGACATATGAGGCAGCTTTGGCTGGTTTCAATGTGTGTCTGTAAGCGATGGAGGGAGAGGAAGAACCAAGGAGGAGGAATAGAGGTGGCGGCGCTCATAAAACACTGGCGGGGGTCGTAAAGCAGCTGTGTGTGCCTTCGTAACTGGTCGAGTGCCGCCTCAACGCCTCGGGTGTCAGGGGTGATGTACAGCTGTTACGTAGAGGCGCGTTTCCCCCCGGAACGCAGGGCTCCACCGCTGTAAAACATGACCTGTTTCTTTCTTCAGTACATGTGACAGGTTGCATGATGTTGATTTGATTGCTGTCTTTTATGTGACATATTTGTTTTCATCGCCATAGAGGCGCGTGGTAAAGGATAGCATGAGGTGAATAGGGGCCAGCCAAACAGAGCGTGTGTTCCGTTATATAAATGATGCTCTTGTTGATAAGAATCCCGCCACAGACTTCGCAGTAAGCGGGGTATACTGATTCCCGATGCAATGCTAGTCATTATCCATGACAAGCCTTTTTAACATAGGGGATTGTTGTTGAACCACATCACATTTGAAGGATGTGTCTGTAAAAAAAAAAAAAGTGGGAACCAACATACCACCTTGCCATGTGCCCCCCCCATTCTCACTGGTATCAACCCACACCCCCACCCACCCCAGCCCCATGACATTGTGCTATGCAGGCCATTCTCCCTCTCTTTTCGTATTTGTCCGTGTCTAAACGCAACATACGTTTTCGTTGCAAACATAATGGAGATCAATAGTAAATCCTCCAGACTCATGTGTTTTGTCACAAGTTGGCTTCTTTTTTTTTTTGGCCCTTGTTGTAAGCAAAGTGGTTAACTGACATGTCCTTGTGCCAATACGTTTTAGTGCCATATCCTTCTTTATTTGACACTTTCCATGAGTGTTCCCTCATTACCCAAAATCCGTCGCGCTGTTATGGATAATGCCTTGTTCCGTCTAGTGCGTCTACGCTCTAAGCTTGTCGATGGGAGGGGCTTGGTTGTTGGATGGGTGGAGCATTAAAAGCATCCAGTTAGAGAGGTGACTGCCCTGCGTCACTGATCTTTACGTCGTATGGATATGTAGATCAACCACACCTAACAATAGCAATATGCAGTACCTGCTCTAAGCTGATGCTTATGAACCAGCCGGTTGCCTTTTCCCAGTGTTTGTAAGCGGTGTACTACTTGAACATCGGGGTACTTTAATGCAGTACTCTATGAGGCAGGCTACAGTAGCTCATTAGACAGAGAAACTGTTATTTTCAAAAAATAATTAAAGCAGGCAAACTAGCGCAGTACTTTTTCCGCTCTCAACTTCTTATACAAATTATTTGATAACAGTGAAATTCACACGTGGTTTGACAACCAAATTACAACCATTACCAGTGCTGAAAGTTTATCAAAGTTGTTTTCATCTATCTATAGACCATTAAAATACCAGTATATGGAGGTTTTGAATGCAGAATATGGTACAGTAGTTATGGATAATTGAGGCAGTTTGGTTTAAAGTCATTGGTGAGCTGCTCTGGTAGTTTTCACAGGCTGTTCTCTTTTCAAATGCTGTCCTCTTGCAGTGAGAAAAATAGTGCCAAGCATAGGAGGTTAAGTCTCCAAACCAGACCAGAGGTTTAACCAATACAGCGTTTACAGAAAAAAAGCTATTTTTCT
Organism: Esox lucius; assembly: GCF_011004845.1. Taxonomy (NCBI): domain Eukaryota; kingdom Metazoa; phylum Chordata; class Actinopteri; order Esociformes; family Esocidae; genus Esox; species Esox lucius. Next base: position 24,359,510 of record NC_047573.1, on the reverse strand, counting down.
CTGGATCACCAAGAAATAAATGAAAACTGAATTTATGTAAATATGAATAGTTTATATTAAAGTCCTCAATTATTTCATGACATATTGTACTTTTTAAATGTTCTGAACTGAACCATTTTATATTGTATATATTTTTTGTTTTATTTTGTACTGTTCATTGTACTTGCTTTAATTTAGGAACAATACGAATAAAGAACAATCCTGTGGACATTTCTGTTATAATCCCACTGCTGTAATTCCAGCCTCCTTGACCCTGCATAATCAAGCCAGCACTGGGAACACATTCTGAATGGGTGAGTTGACCGAGGATAGAGGCAAATTAAAAAATCTATCTATATAAAATATTTATTTGCAAGTTAAACTATGAAGATAATACAAATGCACAGTGCCATTAGATATCCATTTATCACACTCTATTTCCACAAACAATTTATAACAAGGTTGTTTTCTGAAGATCTTTTCATTTGTTTACTTGGTCCTCTGTCTCTTAGCTGGCCTGTCAGTGGTCTCCAGGTCTGTCTTATACAGGCTGCTTTCTAGATTGACGTCCTTCAGCAGGGGAAGCTGTAGCTGATTGGCTACTGCCCATGCCCATAAACACAGCTCAACCCGATGGGGTGTCCAGTCAGGCTTGCTGTCCACTGAGGAAGAGGGGGGAGGCAGATCAACCACCAATGTCTGCAAAGATTACAGCCTGAGGTTTCCACAGTAGAGTACACACCGAATAGGTATCCATAAATGTTAATTCCATTGAACAGCCACCCAGTCCCCCAGTTGCTAGCTCACCTTTGTTAAGTGTTTGTGTGTGCAAAACCATCTTGTTCAGGTAGAGTGCATAGTGTTTGGCGGTGTACTGGATGGGCCTCAATCCTGGGATACTTTCCACGGCTTCGTCGGCCATGAACGCTACCTGTTCCGGAGCTCCTGCTGCCAAAACAGCTGGAACATAATGGACAGTCAGATGAAGGGCCAAGTGAAACTGCCTCTGACCAGAAGACTGACGTTTCTTTAATATTAACTACACTTTAGAGCTAAGGGAATTCCCGTTTATTAGGGTGCTTAATCTGATTAAACAGGGCCTAATTCCAGCTAATTTTCACTGAACTTTGTCCGGGGAACTTATTTTTCTTCTCATGAAAATAAGAAAAATGTCTGCCTGAAAAAAGAATGTCAGCATGACCTGGTCCCTGGGTGCCTGCTGACCTGAGGCGGTGGCCGGGCCCAGGGCTTTGAGAGAGCAGAGTTCTGTAATAGCTGCCTGGATGTCAGGCAGGAGACTGAAGGCCTTTCTGGAGCACTTCTCCACCGTCGCCTCAGTGTTTGTGGCCACCAGCTGCTGCAGCCGTGGCCGGAACCTCCCCCTCTGCAGGTGTTATAGTGCCAAAACATTTTGCCAGTGGTCAGGGAGCAGGGACTTTAGAGACTTCTGTTTCTGCTAATGGACAGTGAGTAAATACAGCAATATCTATTTAAATAAGAGATGTTTCGATATCACATTATTAACATCTTAAAAATGAGATGCTCCACTTGCTATTGCGTCAATAGGACTCAGGACATATCTGCACTGCAGTACTTACAGTGAGTTTCCACTCCATCAATCTGACCAGCTCTGGGTGGGTAACATGTTTGTAAGGACGCTCAGCGATGACAGCAGGCAGCTCCTCTTGATACCTGTCCAGAGACAAGGCTCAATCTCAATATCTGATGTTAACTTGTCAATCAAAAAACATGCAAGTGACCCAAGTGGTCCGGAGGGTTAAGCCACTGCCTCTGGTGCAAATGTACTGTATCTTACACCTCTTTCCCCAAAAAATATTTTAAAACATAAAATGTGTTCAGGGAATCCCAATCTTGAATTCAAAAATACATTAATCAACTTGACTGAAGTTGATGAATGATCCAAGGGCGAAGTCCTGGTCTTGTTGTGATGTAAGCCTACTGCGACACACTTACCATTTATCCAAGGGAAGCAATTTGCCAGACTTCTTGTTCTTGCCCTTCCCAATAGACTTGGCCTCTACTATCTCCCAGTATCTCCCATATAACGTTCTCCAAACTGCTGGGTCTTCGCATGTGAATAGTGATTCACTCATTGCTGTAAAGGGGTGAAACAACTTAGAACTGGGGAGGAAGCACACCCAAGGGAATCCTGAGGATGGACCTTTTGACCTGTGATTACTTCTGCGTCTAAACCATACTGCCCTATGTAAGGAAATCTTTCATAAATCTTTGATCTGTTGAAATGGTCACATATAACATCTGAGTCATGCGGTATAGTTTCCTGACACAAGTATGCTGTTAAGACTATATCATGGAGTATAAGAAACTGCTCTGGACAGAAACATATTTTGAAGTCAGGTTTTGCAGTACTTCTACGTAATACAATTTTAACATAGATGGCAAGTCTCATTCTCAGTTCAATAGAGATTATTTAAAACTAGCATATCCCATGGATACGCATGAAAGGTGTATTCTGTTGTTAATGTAAATATAAAGGGTAATAAAGGGTAGAATTAAGAAAAACACTTACCATGTACGCGTTCATAAGTTATAAATGTTACAGAAGGATGACAACGAAGGATAAAGAATTTCCTTTCAGTATATGTACTTCCGTTTTATGGGAAAACACAACTTCCGGTCCACCAATGCAGTGAACATTTGTTTCAGAAACAAGGTTAGTCATTTAAAATTAGAGGCCATTATTGTGCACTGACGAAAACAATGATGTTGTTAAGTAACTAATCTCGTCATACGGATGTTCTGGACATGGTAGTAAAAGTGGAACCATATATGACTTCCGACTCCTATGTTGCAACTACCTTTGCTGGCTAGCTAGATTTGGTTTAGATAACTGCTAACTCACTAGCCATTTAGTCAACTCCCAGGTGATTTTTACTCGCACATTATAAGAAATGTCCATTTATAATGGGTATAATGCTGTGTGTATCAGTCAGGGTTTACTTAGTGAGGTCTTATAGAAAACGTAAACAACAGAATTAGCATGACCCTTACCCTAGCTAGATGCTAACTAACGTCTATTAACACTTGTAAAATGACGACAGGGGAAGTCAACTTCCCAACATTGCGAAGTTCAGTGATTACATTATTTTATTATAAACTGATGAAAATCCATTAATATTTCATTCTCAAAATAGGTTTTATGCTCCTTGACTTAGCTGGTTACATAAATAGAACTGGCTGGCCATTTTGTTTGTTTATATTGTTGATTCTCTGAAACTCATGCAGAAGTTTGCAGTAACCAGACCTGACAATAGGTTGTGGGCATGCAAATCTAATCATCAACTATTACTTTTGCTTTTGAGTAATTTAGCAGATGCTCTTATCCAAAGCAAATTACAGTAGTGAGTGCATACATTTTTATAATTAATTCATACTGCCCCTCTTGCCAATTGAACCAGTAGGCATATAGACCCAAACAAATGTTAAAGTATTGTTACCGCAAAGACAGACAGCATTATTAGCTACAGTACTTATAGTGCAGCTGCAAAGACCGCAACTTGCCTCTTGTCATCTTTCAGCACCTCAGTGTGTAATTCTTTGCCGTGGTCCAACCCAGGGCTCCTAGTATAATAACATAGGACTCTGGTAAGCTGGTAGCTTGAAGCGGTCCGTCATGCACCTCCGGCAAAGGGAGGTGAATATTCTCTTCAGCCATTTCATAGAAGACTATTGGGTTGTAGGTAAGCACTGTTTTGGTATTTAGTATGATTGTTCATTCTGGATGCTGTATTTGTGTCTGCACCAGTGATTTGTCACAGTAGCTACTCTTGAGATAACTTTGATTTTGAAGAGTTGCTATGACAGTCTTTTTTGAACCAGCTTGGACCTCAGCATCCAGACGTGAAGGAACTTTGTTTCAGGCCGCCCCCCCCCCCCCTCCCTGAATAAAAATAAAAATATAATTTTTAAATGGGTTACCCTTTTCATGTTTGTCGACGATGTAAACATGCATGTGGATGGTTGCTGGAAGTGATGATGATGTCCCTTTTCCCAGGGAACCTCTGGCTGGACTGTATGAGGAGGCCTCTGTGTTGCTTTAGAGGCTGAAAGGACCACCGCTGCTATTTTGAGTAAGTCCATTGGAATGAATTAGCAAGAGATTACAGTGTGCTGAGGCAGTGCTCAAGCACCAAACGGATCAATTCTCCTCACTGCTGCAGCGCCATCTTCTGGTGGAACAAGGGATGATCTTGGGACAATGAGCTAGAAAGGCTTTTGTGCATTTAAGGAAAACATTTATTATTGTTGCTGTGTTGATGTCCTAGTTTTGACAATTGCAAACCGGTCATTTAACATGTTTAACTAGCCAGGTTACTTTTCATCAGCATCTAAACTGAACCCAATCGTTCTGCCCCCCACTTCCCCCAGGTCATGGAGAAGATGTCTCGGGTCACCACGGCCCTGGGCAGCAGCTCCATCAGCGGGCGCACAATGTTTTGCCACCTGGACGCGCCCGCCAATGCCATCAGCGTGTGCCGCGATGCCACTCAGGTGGTGGTGGCCGGCCGCAACATCTTCAAGATCTACGCCCTGGAGGAGGAGCAGTTTGTGGAGAAGCTCAACCTGCGCGTGGGTCGCAAGCCCTCTCTCAACTTCAGCTGCGCTGACGTCATGTGGCACCAGATGGAGGAGAACCTCTTGGCCACGGCCGCCACCAACGGGGCAGTGGTCACCTGGAACCTTGGCAAGCCGTCTCGGAACAAGCAGGAACAGCTGTTCACCGAGCACAAGCGCACCGTCAATAAGGTGTGCTTCCACCCCACAGAAGTCTACATGCTGCTCAGTGGCTCCCAGGACGGCTACATGAAGTGCTTTGATCTGCGCAAGAAAGAGTCTGTTAGCACATTCTCAGGTTTGTGTTTTCTGACAGTGTCTTAAACAGCATATTCTAGAAAAATGAAATAGTCTAAACGCAGTCCTGCACGACACGGTAACAAACCTGTACTGACCTGTCACGTCCTGGGTTTGTACGTTCTTCTCAGGTCAGTCGGAAAGCGTGAGGGATGTTCAGTTTAGCATGAAGGATTACTTCACTTTCGCTGCTTCGTTTGAGAACGGCAACGTCCAGCTGTGGGACATCCGGAGGCCGGATCGGTATGAGAGGATGTTCACAGCACACACCGGACCTGTGTTCTGCTGTGACTGGCACCCCGATGACCGGTAGGCAGTGGCTTGTTTAAACTACAGCAGAACAACTAAAGTTGTAAAGGGAATTTGTTTCTAATAGAATAGTCATTGTTGCTTACTGTTGATCCACCTGGGGTAATGGGATTTATTGATGTTTGTCTGCAGGGGCTGGCTGGCAACCGGCGGCCGGGACAAGATGGTGAAGGTGTGGGATATGACTACCAACCGCGCCAAGGAGATCTTCTGCGTACAGACCATAGCCTCGGTGGCCCGGGTCAAGTGGCGTCCTGAGAGGAAGTGGCACCTGGCTACGTGCTCCATGATGGTGGACCACAACATCTATGTGTGGGACGTCCGGCGGCCCTTCATCCCCTTCGCCACCTTCGAGGAGCACAAGGACGTCACCACGGGCATCGTGTGGCGGCACCAGCATGACCCCCACTTCCTGCTGTCCGGCTCCAAGGACAGCACACTCTACCAGCACATGTTTAAGGACGCCAGCCGGCCTGTAGACCGGGCCAACCCCGAGGGGCTGTGCTTCGGCCTGTTTGGCGATCTGGCCTTCGCCGCCAAGGAGAGCCTCATCAGCGGCGACGCCAGTAGGAAGCCGTACCCGGGTGGTGACCGTCGCTACCCCATCTTTTTCTTCAAGAAGCCCAACCCGACAGAGCAGTTTGCCCACGTGTCCAGCGCCCTCAGCGTGTTTGAGTCGTCTGTGGAGAGCAGGCACATGGACTGGCTCGTAAAGACGGCACGCCTCTACCTACTCAGTGGCAAACCCTTCGCTGAGCTCTGTGACCACAACGCCAAGGTGGCCAAAGAGCTCAACCGACCCCAGGTCTCTCCATTCATTTACATATATTCAGTTCAACACAGTTGTAAGACTAAATATTTGCAATTTACAACATACGTTAATGAGTGCAGGCATTTTTATACATTTTCGTAGTGGTCCCCTGTGGGCTCTAACACACGTTCAAGCCCTTATTCTCAACCAGCTGAACCACGTCGAACCTGGGTTGATTTTCATGACAAATGGCAAACCCATTCAATATTTCCACATTTCAAGGTTTCCACGACATGGACGATGCTTCGGATCATGTTCTCAGATCCGGCAAACCTTTCGACCCCAGGACCAAATCACATCGGCAAACTGGGCACCCTGCCTCTGATGAACAGGTGCTTACCATACCCTTTACATTAACACCTATGCAATAGTGCAAACAAGCTAAAAGTCTGCTGAAAGTTGAATGTTGAGTTCTTGGTTCATGTCCTAGTTTCAGCATGAAGGAGATGGGAACGGGACTGGTGGCCGAGGGCAGACTGGAGCGCAGTAAAGGAGAGAGCCGACAAGACAACCTTCATCTAGAGCCTGGGAACTCACTCATTAACAGCAACAACGACGGTGAGGAAATTAGTAAAATGTCTTAATTTTTTTAGTCAGGCAAGCTGACTAAGAACCTATTTTCATTAAACAGCAACTACCTGGGGAAAATGGGAAAATGGCAATTAGGATTAAATTGTCTTGCTCGGTGACAGAACAACTTTGATTTCACTGTGGCGATAGGGGGATTAGAACATTCTTGGTCAATAATAATTTGTGTAACACAATCAGAAGATGTTGATACCGATAAAAATGTTTTGTCGTTTCCGTACCTGTTTGCTCTGGCATCAATTAAATACATATTTTGCTTCTGATGATTCTTCTCATTTCAACAGTTGCTTATTCAATCATAAAACAACAGTACACAAGACTTCAGTATATTGTTCGCCTATTGAGATGAAATAATCGGCCAAATGTAAAGCAATTGGCTGATGCCGATGATTCGATTTTTGCCTACAAACGTCTAATATGTCCGTGCGTCCCTAATAAGAACCAGGGACCTTTCGAATAATAGATTCCCAAACCACTAGGCCATCGTGCTACTATATGTTGTCCTAGTCATTTCTACCTTTTTGTGTGACTTACGATGACATGAAGGTTTAAACTATACAATTTGTCCCACTACAGAGAATGAGGAAACAGAGGGGAGCGAGGGCCAGGCGGAGTACATGTTTGGTGACGCTGAGTTGGACGACGACGACCTCTACTCCATGGAGCACGAGAACCATGCCGGTGAGACTGTCCCCTACACAGGACGCGTCTGTTCAACACTGACCAGGTGGACGCGGCGAGGCGGAGGTCACTAACCTTTCTGAGCGCGTTCATCTCTCTGGTGTTTTTTAGCGGAGGAGCAGGAGTACACACTGCCCCAGGAGGCCTTCCCGTTACGTCACGAGATCATGGACAACCCATCGGCGCCAGAGCACCTACAGCAGGACAAGGCCGACTCGCCGCACGCCAGCGGCAACGAGGCGGAGGTCATGTGCCTGACGCCCATCGAGTCCTTCTCGCTGATCTCCATCTCCCAGCCGCTGTTTAGTCCCCACCTCCCCGCCCAGTTCTTCTGCCCGGTGGTCAGGGAAATGCTGATTCACTACGCCGAACAGGGTGACGTGCAGATGGCCGTCTCCGTGCTCATCGTCCTGGGAGACCGCATTCGCAAGGAGATTGACGACCTAACTCAGGTGAGAGCTAGGGATATAACAGTTGTCATGGGGATGAACGAAAGCTTTGTAATAGTGTAGTTATATTCAGAATTGCACGTTCCGTCCTCAAACTGGGGTTTGTCTTGGTCATGCATCCCCCAAGCTGACGACAAATGCGTAGTTAATTTCAGCATGTTCTAATAAACGCAGTGGCCCTATTTCAGGAGCATTGGTACACGTCCTATATTGACCTGCTGCAGCGTTTGGAGCTGTGGAATGTGTCCAACGAGGTCATCAAGCTGAGCACGTGCAGCGCCATCACCTGTCTGAACCAGACGTCCACCACGCTGCACGTAAACTGCAGCAACTGCAAACGGCCGATGAGCAACAGGGGCTGGATCTGTGACAGGTACAACTTAAAACTAAGAGCGGCGAACTTTGCCGTTACACTGTACATGGTTTAGGGGTGGATTACTGCCCAGTGAGGAAACATGCAGAGAAACATTAAGAGTAACCGTTATGTGACGTTTCCAGAGGCGCTCAGGGTCGAGAGCACGTTTTGAATGCACCATTAATCCTCTGGCCGTTCCCCAGGTGCCACCAGTGTGCCAGTGTCTGTGCCGTGTGCCACCACGTGGTGAAGGGGCTGTTCGTGTGGTGCCAGGGCTGTAGTCACGGCGGGCACCTGGAGCACGTGATGAACTGGTTAAAAAGCAGCTCCCACTGCCCGGCCGGCTGCGGACACCTGTGCGAGTACACCTGACCCTCGGCTCCACCCACGCCGCAGTCGGCTCTCTGTGTGAGGAGGGTGGGGGCACACCGCCGGCTCACTCTGGCCTAGGTGTCCCACTCCGGGCTGGCCACTCCTGGGACTGGGGGTCCACCATGTTAGCTGCTATTGGAAGACAGGTGGAAGGGGTCCAATCCACTGAACCAGTCCGAAGGAACAAGTGGATTATCTTGTGGAGTACGGTTATGATTTTGGGGTTGGTCCCTCTGGTCTATTCCGTGCTCATTGTGACAATGAACATGGTCTCAAATTACAGGGATGTATCATTTAGCAGTTAAGCCCTTTTATTTTCTTGGAGGAAAATAAAGTTGTGGATAACATTTTTTGTCTTGCGTGCAGTTAGCAGTATGTTGGTATCTAGTGTTTATGGAAGTTTATGGGTACAGATTGTGCTAACTCTAGCAAGCCCTGAATCGCAAAACTACCTTGAATATCCTTCACACTGGGTGCAGAGATATATAAATGGTATCCATGAGTTTGTCTTAGACTGGGGAAATGGGTAAAGTGCTTAATTTCCAAAATCCTAAACTATCCCTTTTAGTGAACAATCATTTGTGTACATTATTGCTGAAATGGCCTTTGTTTTTAAGTTCTTTAACGTACTGCTCATCTGGTTGTCTCACAAAGATGGGCAAAACAGTTATGTTCTAAATTAATTGTTTGTATGTAAATAGCCATAAAGATATTTTGGGAGGAAGACGTCTGATGGTAATGTGGACTTTATTCATGAGATCTGTTTTTCCACACATTCATCCATATTCATCAGTTTATTCTTGGACAGTACCCCTTTCTGCATCCTAAAACTTGTGAATAACCCTAATCAATTACCTTTTTCAATTAAACCATACCAAAACCTTTCAGAAATTACAATTGTTGGAGAAACAATATCCTCAAACATTAAAACCTAATGCACTTCATTGAAGATGTTCACTAATGAGCTTAACACATTCAGTTCACTTAGGTCATAGTTAAAGATGTGAATATTGATTGCAAAATGTTAAGTGTGGTACATTCCCAGAGTATAAATAATCCCAGAAAAACAACATACTTGTAACCATTACAGAAGATTAGTAACATAGGCAAGGTGAACAATGGAGGCCATTGTTTCCATCCATGGTGATATTCTGTTGCAGACTTCGACAGGATGAAACGTACTAACAATTAACATTACATTTAATATTTATTTGAAAAGCACAACTGATTGGAAAGGAATAACCAAAATAAAAATCTATTAATTTATGTTCCCTTCATAACAAAGAAAGGGTTAGTAAAAAGCTATGTCACTACAGTCGGAAGTACATACACCTTAGCCAAATACATTTAAATTCAGTTGTTCACCATTCCTGTCCTTCAATCCTAGTAAAAATTCCCTGTCTTAGGATCACCACTTTAAGAATGTAAGATGTCGTAGAGAGTGATTGATTTCATATTTTATTTCTTTCATCACATTTTCCAGTGGGTCAGAAGTTTACAGTCAATTAGTATTTGGTAGCAGTGCCTTAAACATTTTCAACTTAGGTCAAACTTTTCAGGTAGCCTTCCACAAGCTTCCCACAATATGTTGGATTAATAAGTTGGCCCATTCCTCCTGACTGAGCTGGTGTAAAAGTCAGGTTTGTAGGCCTCCTTGCTCACGCATGCTTTTTCAGTTATGCCCACAAATCTTCTATAGGATTGAGGTCAGGGCTTTGTGATGGCCATACCTTGACTTTGTTGTCCTTAAGCCATTTTACCACAACTTTGGAAGTATGCTTGGGGTCATTGTCCATTTAGAAGACCCATTTGCGACCAAGCATTAACTTCCTGACTGATGTCTTGAGATGTTGCTTCAATATTTCCACATACGTTTCCTTCCTCATGGTGCCATCTACTTTGTGAAGTCCAGTCCCTCCTGCAGCAAAGCACCCCCACAACATGCTGCCACAGCCGTGCTTCACAGTTGGCATGATGGTCTAAGGCTTGCAAACCTCCCTTTTCCCTCCAAACTATGGTCATTATGTCCAAACAGTTAAATTTTTGAGGACATTTCTCCAATAAGATATAGATACTACTGTACCGGTTTCCCCCATGATCTTCACAAGGTCCTTTGCTGTTGTTCTGGGAAAGAGTTGCACCTTTCACACCAAAGTACATGAATCCCTAGGAGACAGAAAACATCTCCCTGAACGGTATGACAACTGTGAGGTCCCATGGTGTTTAAACTTGTATACTATTGTTTGTACAGATGAACATGTTAACTTCAGGCATTTGGAAAATGCTCCCAAGGATGAACTAGACTTATGGAGGTGTATACATTTTTTTCTGAGGTCTTGGCTGATTTCTTTTGACTTTCCAATAACATCAAGCAAAGAGGCACTGACTTTGAAGGTAGGCTTTGAAATACATCCACAAGTACACCTCCAACTGGCTCAGGCTAATTCATATAATTTATCAGAATCTTCTAAAGCCATGAAATGTTCTTGAATTTAACATAATTCTGACCCACGGGAATGGTGAAATAAGATGTGTTAACACTGCACCTAAGCCCTGGGCTAAGGGCCTCCTAAGAAACTGTTCACACTTGCATATTTTGAAGTGGGCTAGCACCACCCTAGGGTGAGCTGGCCCTGCTTTGCAGCCAGGTTGGCACCGACTTTTCAAGGCTACCCACAGAAACACAATATAACCAGTGTGAAAGAGTCAAGAACAAAACCATAAAACTTTTGTCCAAACACAAAACCTGCCCTTTCACTTAATTTACATACGCTCATGACACGCACCGTTACCAACAGCCCCGTCTTTTTGGTCCTTTCTGCAAACTTTTGTCGTTTCATTATATCTGATAAATCTTAGCGAAGTAGCTATCAGCTTGCTTTGGACGTAGATCTAGACACTTATCGCATGTTAGTGATGTAGGCTACTGTAACATTATTCGCATCATAGAATGTAAAATTGTATTGTGTAGTGTTTGTCCATTAGCCCAGGGCTTAGGAATACAAGTGTGAATCCTTAACCCAGGGTTAAACCTTAGCCCGGAGTTAAAAGGTGAACACAGGCTAAGCTAAGATATACAGTGTGAAATGGTCTAAAGTGAATTACGTGAATTCTGTCTATAAGCAAAAAGTACTTGCTTTGTGCAGAAAGATATCCTAACCGACTTGCCAAAACTATAGTTTGTTAACATGAAATCTGTGGAGTGGTTTAAAAAAAAAAGTGTTTTTATGACTTCAACCTAAGTGTATGTAAACTTCCGACTTCAACTGTATGTTCTCCATTTAGGATAGGTCAGTGGATCTACTTTCAAACTGCTTCCAACCAGACAACCTGGCTTTAGGGATCTGGCTGATCACCCTCCCGACTATGCAGTCTAAAACAGTCCATCAATAGCACAGGCATGCGAAGGATAGCTGCCCATTTGTCTCTGCAGTAGCTGCCAATGGCCTCTCCTGTCTTCGACCAGCCCAGGCTAGAGGCATCCAGCCCTGGACCATTCCCCTTACGGGAGGGCCTGGGTGGCACTGGTCCTTAACCCACTGTCTTCAGTGTTAGCTGGCCCCCTCCCGGTCCATTAAGTGTGTTCAGGGTGGCTTGCTCACCCTCCGTCAGGATTGTCAGAAAACCCTGTGAAGTCAGAGGGGCATATTGAGGCCCAGACATTCAGTTATACTCACAGTGACGAAGGCCTAGCTTGCCTCAAGTGGTCAACAATTCACACTGATTACATCAATAGCTACTCACCAGCACTGCCTAGGGCTGTTCCCAGCTGTCTGTGACCTTCTCTGGGACACTGAGTCTTCTCAGGCTCTGGAGTAAAGCCTGGAGGGTCTCCCCTGGTGGGGCCAAATAACCAGACACAGTCAGACATCAGTAGATCTCATTCACTACAGTTAGCGTCAGACTAGTGGATAGATATGAATAGCAGCGATGGTATGACCGACCTAGCTCCTCTTCATACGAATCCAGCTGCTTCATTAAGTCTGAGACAGTGGTGGACTTCAAGCCTTCTCCCGGAGAGGAAAAAAAGTAGTAGAGAGAAATAATAAAATACTTTCCACAGGTCTGGCAGTAATTTGGTTTTGAGAGTGTTATTTAGTCATCTGACAACGCAGTTCAAGTCCCACTCACCCTTTCCACCAGTATCTGGTTTGCCAAAGCCATGGTAAGGACTGCCGTTGCCGTCGAGAAGAGACAGGAGTTCAGCGCGGCAGGCGCGGGCCTTTTCCAGCTTGGCGTGCATCTCCTGAGCCAGCCGGTGGTTGTCCACCAGCTCCGTGTGCACCCGCCTCCAGGCCATCTTGTCCTCCATCAGGCATCCCTCAATCACAGTGCGCAGCTCCTTCTCCTGAGACACCTGACCCTGCAGGGCTTCCGCCTCCTCACACCTCTTCACCACAACAAAGAGCGGGGTTGTGGAGAGAAAAGGGGGTTTACAAACAAACGGTTAGTCGATCAGTGTGTAATGCCCACGGTGAAATGAAACCAATTTAGAAAGGATGAATGGGACAGTTAATGCACTGCCATTGTAGCCTTCTGGACACCCTAGGATTGAACTCAGGCCGTAGTGACTATGGTTTTCCTTTGTGTCATGTAGACACCTTATGTAGCTGAATAGCCATCTCCTGCATCTCTGCCTCCAGCTGGTCTGCGTAGGCCTGTTCCAGAGCGTCGCTGGGTGGGCGGGCACTACTGTGCCACCGGGCAATGGCCGAGGTCATCTTGCGTTTGGGTCCAAATAGCCTTCGATGGAGAAAACACAAGGAATCAGACAATGGAGACCAGGGATGTTCCGAGGCTGTAGTTCTCGAACTCGTCAATATTTTTATTCTATCCTCAGATGAATTAGTTCAGAACTACAATGACACTCATATGTCTGGAGTGTTCTATGGAGTCATGTCAAAGACAGCCAGACTAGCTTTGGAAGCTAGGTACAGGACACAGCAACCTACGTGATTCCCACTTCCTTTAGGTCATTCTCTGTAAGGGTGAGAAATATCCTTAGGTCAATGTCTTGTTCCTCCAGAAGTGGGAGGTACTTCGAGAAGCCGATTTGCTCCAGGAACTCTGCAAGGTCCTACAATAAAGCAGAGGTCAAAGGTCAGGTATAGATCACACTGGTAAAAGGATGCACCACTGGAACTGAAAAGCACAGGGCTCTGTGAGAAACCCTGATGAAATGTATATTGACCCAACGCCCACACACATGCCTTGGGACCTGCGTAGTCTGGCGGACCACCAACAGGTGAGCGTATCCCACAGTTCCCTAGGCCGCCAGGCTGCACCGTCTCACTGCTGCCGCCATGGCGACCTTTGCCTTTAGCATGATGACCCTTGTTTGTGCGGCGGGAGCAGCTCTTTTTAGCCTGATCCGAATCCTAAAAAACAGACAAAAAATCAATTGTCAGTTTCATTGTGACGGGAGGGGTACAAAAGGGGCCACTGGTAACACCATTGCGGAGTGAGAGTGAGTCACAGTGTGCCGTCACCTCGTTACTCTCCAACGAGCCCTCTCGGCTGAGCCCGACCACACGGGGGAGATACTCGCTGCTGCTACTGCTGCTCCTCATGGTAGGCATGTCATTATCAAAGAAGGGGCTCTCGTCTACGGGGAATCACAACAGCTGCATTAGGAATGTGGTGAAAACGAAAGAAGAGAGTGACCAGTGTTTTTGTGGCACCGGGTCAGGCTGCTGATCTCCTAGGACGATCTAGTGACAAAAAAGGGAACGGGTTAACAGTTAAAAAGCCACCGGTCACATGATCATCCATCTGAAGCCTCCTTCCAGCTAAGATGTCTCACCTTCTAAACCAGTGCTTGGTTTGGGGTGATCCTATTCAAACAGAGAGCAGTGCATCCCCATCCCCAAATTACAAGCAGCACACTTGAATCCCATTTAAATTGGAAGTGAGATTGGTGGTGATGTGTTGGTTCCAGTCAGACGCTCATCTTACAGAAGCGCACCTGTAAGTGTTCAGCTATGGAGTCATACCTCTGCTGCTGTTGCTCTGGCCGTCCAGCTCGTTGATGGGCGAGGTGACGTCACGGAAACAGATGCCCTCACTTTGCTCCCCGACGTCCCGGAATGCAATGTACCCAGGGGGCGCCGCCACGGGCTCTATAGGCACGGTGAATAACAGCCTTTTCAAACAAGGTCCAACAGATTCTAAAGCAGCAGAAGAGTAGTAGGAGGGTTTACTACAACTGTTACAACTTCAAATGTAGGGCTGGGCAATTCCAGAGTTCTCCGTAAACAATGTCAGCCTGTTAGCTGCTGATACATATAGCAACTCACAATTCTATAAGTACGCGGTTTGATACTGAGATTTGATTGCTCACCATGTTGGATGCGGAGGGACCAGTGAGCAAGAGGGTGAAAATTAAAGTGGTGAAAACATGTTGAATCGCAATTTAAAAAAAGATGGATAAGGACCAACACCTGGGTTTTGCCACATTTACGATTGCTAGCGCTGTGTAATATCAACAAAAATAATATCTCCTGAGTGGGGCAGTGGTCTAGGTCAACTGCAGTACAACTATTTTGTGCTTGCAACCTCAATCTCGACCGAATACTTCCTGACTGAGCAAATATTGAAAAAGAAACATGAGTCCTTGGCAAGACGGGCGACCAAGGACACATCTCTCTTGAATCCACTAGGGGTTTATAGATTCTACCCATAATCATGTTTCTGTGAAATAGATTAAGCAATAACTGAGGTTACCAACAGAATGATACCTGAGTGTTTACTGGAGCCTCCTACTCTGAATTTGGCAATGGCCTGGGGCCCGTCGTGAATGCTGGGGCCTTTGTTTCGGCTGCGACCCAAACGTCTGGGGGGAGTGCTGCCGTCAGAGTCCTCAGAAGAGCTCAGGTCCTCAGTGTGTCCTGGAAATGGGGAGGGTTCCAAAAAAGGAATTCTACATGTTTTGGGTTGGATTATGAGCCTAAAACTTTTTGTAAGTCCTCATCTGTACCTGGTTTGGCCTTTGGAAAGCGTATGTCAATGAGACTGGCGATCTTTGTGTGGCCATACATCATAGCCAGGGCTCGGGCGGTTTCTCCCTTGGCATTCCGCTCGTCTACTTTGACACCCTAAGACACGATTTATCATTTACAAACTGTTTGACAAGTCTTGAAATGGATTTCCATGAAGTACATATGAGTCTAACATGAAAACAACAGTACTGTAAATCTTAGGAAACAGTAACCTACTCACATGGTCAAGGAGGTATTGCACAATGATTTCATGTCCGGATGCAGCAGCCTCCATCAGAGGAGTAAAGCCAGACCCTGGCTCCCTGCAAGTGAGAAACATTTCAAATAAAACTTGCGAATAACAGGACGTAAGATTGTTATGGTTGTATTCATATAAGTGAAGACACTTACTTCACATTGATATTGGCCTTGTTGTCCAGCAAAAATTTAACCATCTGCTGGTGGCCAGTACTGGTGCAGTGGAGAAGGGCTGTCCAGCCTCGACAGTCTTTCAGCTCTAACTCAGCACCTTGCTTTTTGGAGAGAAAACAACTAAACCATGGTTTCCATGTACAACAACAACTATTACACTAACGTTACAACCAGACTGTTTTATTTTCTGAGGAAATTAAAATAATGTAGCAGCGGGAAAATGGAAAAAAATTCAATTCAAAACAGTAAATCTGACCTGCATTAGAAAGTACGCAATGCTTTCATTCCCACAGCTCGCTGCCAGCATAAGGGGTGTCAAGCCTTTGTCAGTGGTGGCATTGACTTTCACTCCAGCCTCCAGCAAGAGATTAGCAATATTGTCATGCCCAATATACGAAGCATACATGAGAGGAGTCCAGCCACCAATGTTCTTGCCGTCCAGGTTCACCTCCCCCCTAAATGGATATTACAGCACATTACTACAAGTGAGTACTGTCACAGTCATGTAGTGTCTCGCACACGAGCGCTTCATGAGGTACTCACTTTTTGATACACTCAGCTACTACATCATATTGTCCAATGGAGCAAGCCGTATGGAGGTCAAGGGGTACATCCAATTCCTCTGGTCGTACTAAAGCGTTAATGTCCCCAAGCCACATGGAAAGGCTGACACCAAACTGCTCCGATTCACTCGCTTCATCGCTTAACTCCGACATCCTCACCCCCAACTCGGGCAAACTCCCGGCAGTGCACAGTTTTTATTGGTAAACAAGGTACCCAACTGAAAAGGAACGTAGCGTAGGAAGAGTTTAGCCTGGCCAAATACAGAACATTAACTATAATATCATAAGCCAACTCTTCTGCCGTGTTATGTAAAACTAGCCACAATAGCGGATTCCTAGCTAACAGGCTAGGTACACTTTTTCGGTGAGTGTGTAACTAACCAAGCTAGTTAGCTACTGTGGTTATCCGCTAGGATGTTAACTATCAACATTTAAGTCGTTAGTCAAATAAAGAGCTGTTTGTCAGATGAAACAACATAACCAACTTGCTAGCTATATCAAACAATATTCTAAGCATTTCAGCTTACCGATTTATTTAGATTTTCCCGTTGCGGAATCTTCCAACACTTGCTTGAGATTTTAAGTCCTCATTCGCCCCTTGCTTGTGTTACAATTTAATTTGCTCGGGTGCTTTAGTTATACGTCAAATTCCAGAAAGTTTTAGTTAAGACGAATAAAAACAAATGTATATATGGGTAACTTGTTGACGTTACCAAACTCTACACGTTTTTGTGTTTTATTGTGAGTTGCTGTAGATATTGTTGCAGGCATGAGAACACAGTGTTGTCCGGCGACACACCTACCAAGTCCATGTCACGTAAGTGGTTTCACCTGGCTGAACTCAAGAGAACAAGGCTTACAGCCCCACTTATATGTTTCAAATATATGGTTATGCCGGTGTTGTAGATAGGTGCAGCTTCCATGAATTCATACAAGGTGATAATATTTACACAATTTATTATTTTTTATGTTTAAAATACATCAAACAACCAAGATCAATAGCAATGTACTCTATTACAAAACTCTTACTGAACACAAAGACTAATCTGCTCTATGGGAGTTTGTCTCAATACATGCTCAAAACAAAACTAATCAAAAGAAGTTGAAGCAGAACTCGTCCTTAGTTGGAATGAAGACAAAACTTGAGTCCTGGCCCTGAACACTTGTGTTTGGAGTCTGTGCCAGTATATTCTCTTGTCGACTATTTGCATCCAAATTTGTGTCCGTTTTATTTTCTGCTTTTCTGTGGAAAACCGACCTCTTAGAAGAGTCTGTGACTGCTTTGACCTGAGCCGATGTCATTGCTGAAAAAGAAAAATATGTTTAGTTGCCATACACTTGCAGGTCAGTTTTTTTGTCACACCACCAGTTCACAAAAATGGGTAGCTCATACAGACATTATCAATCAATCAAATGTATTTATAGTCACAAAGTGCTTTACAGAGACACCTGGCCTTAATCCCCAAGGAGCAAACAACAGTAGTGTTGGATTTCAGTGGCTTGGAAAATCTCCCTAAGAAGGTTGAATTTTAGGAAGAAACCTAGAGAGGACCCAGGCTCAGAGGGGTGACCAGTCCTCTTCTGGCAACATTAGCAGGCATCAATGTATAGATACTGTTTGATTTAGCTCAAAAACAAGTGATCTATGTGAATTTTGTGTTTAAGGCACAACCCCACATCCTGGGCATTTTACACTTGACAGAGACTCTGGATTAATGACAATGGTGTAACATACAAAACCTAATATTAGATTAAATTGAACCAGAGTGAAGAAAAAAATGTTGATACTTAATTTAAGAAAATTATTCAACATGCAATTCCTGTTTGAAAAAGTTATTTCCCCCTTTGACAAAAACAAATTAATAAACTTTCTAGCAGTAATGACTGCATCTAATCACTACTTGTAGTTACTGATACGTTTCTCATAGCATATGGAGAAACTTTGGCACCTCCATGCAGAACTGCTTTAACTCAGAACTGCTTTAGCACTGATGTGCACTTTCAGGTGTGTATTGCTCATGTCAGGCTCTGCCACAACATCTCACTGGGTTTTAGGTCTGGACAAACAATATCTTCAACAATTTAGGCCATTAAAAAAATGGCTGCGCTTCAGCTCACAGACAAATGGACTGAAGAATTTGGGTTACAAAGCAGAATTCATGGTTCTTTCAATTATGGCAAGTTGTCCAGATCTTGATGCAGAGAACATTGTCAAACCGTGACACTGCCACCACCAGGCTTGAGTTTTTTGGTCAATTTCTGGTTTTCAGGAAGTTCCACTTCAGACTCATCTGTCCATAATGTTGTTCTAGAGCATGTGAGAAGCATTCAGGTGCTGTCTGGCAAACTTGAGACAGGCTTTCATGTTCTTCTTAGTGAGTAGTGGTTTCTGTCTTGTTACTCTGCCATGAATCTAATTTTTGCTAAGTGTCTTTCTGATGGTGAAGCCATGAACAGTGACCTTAAATGAGGCAAGAAAGACCCAAATATCCCCTGGATTTTTTTGTAGGGTTCTTTTTTAGGGACATTTGGAAAATGTCTAACTGATTCATTTGAGCCCCTGAACCTTAGTTTTACCAAGGTATTTATAAACCTGACTAATAATCCCTTTTATTGGGTTGAATTAAATAGAGGGGTAATACTTTTTCACACCTTAAGATGCCAAATATGATTACCTTGCACAGCAAATAAAATAAACAACTACCTAACTTTGGTGCCTTTTGTTCTCTCAGACTCCCTCTGTATATTACTACAACCCCAAACGTGATGATAAAATATAAAGAGTTTTACAGAAATTAGGAAAAGCATACTAGAAAAATACTTTTTATGGCACTGTTTGTGGTTTGCTGTACTTTAATATAGTCTTTCTCTGATTCTTGACTCACCAGCCTGAATAAGTTTGAACTGCTTGCCCTGCTCTTCCTCCATCTTCTTCCGGTAGTCCCCAGACATGGTCCTCATCACCTGCCTTTTCTTTGCCAGAGGAGCTTTGGAGCTGCGCAACGTCTTAATGGCACGAGAGGCCTCCTCCTCTACAAACAGAAATGATTCAACATATAACCCCACACCGTTTTATGCATCTAGTAGTGAACTATGCATGCACAGTTAATGTTAAAAATCTCACATTTAGTACTGTTAATCATATCAGAATGGAATTGGATTGTAGTCTTAAATGTACCCACTCTGTTTTGGGGTAGCCTTTCGAGTCATCATTCCCAGCTCAAGCTGCTCAATACACCAGTCTAGCTCTCTTTTCAGCTGCTGCTCTGCAGTCTGAAAATTACAACCAAAAGGTGAACTGATATACACCTGCCACGCTGAATCATATAAGAAATATTTAACTCAAAGCTGTCAATTACCAGCACTTTGCCATCCTCCACACAAGCCCCTTCTATGTCTGTCGAGTTTGTCATCTGTTTTTGCTTTTCCTCACAGACTTTTTTCTTGTGACCAGGTTTTTTCTTTTTCTTGGCTTCAGCAGATGGGGTTGGCACAGTTATATGAATGACTTGAGGTGCGTTCTGACTCTTAGGCTTTTCCTCTTTGGACTCTTTCAGGGCTAGAACCTCTGAGGGTAATGGTTTTCCACTTTCTTTCATCTCCTCTGGTGTACTAACTGGAATTTGGAAATTGAACAGAAAACCAGATCCGGGTTCTGGAGAAGCAGTGGATGTTTTTGTCTGCGGTCTTGCAAACTGGTGTTTCACATCTGCGAGGGCAGATGTCTCCCCCTTTGTTGATAGTGCACCCTCAGGGAAAAAGTTGAAAGTGAATGAGTTGTCAGAATGTACCCAAAGTCGTTTCTCTGCTCTCTTTTGTTGGTTGTTGTTGTCTTGGGTAGTGTCATTCACCAGAGGATCAATGTCTGCTCAAACGAAAATCACAAACATGCAGAGACACAGCATTAAAACAAACCACAAAACATTAGTATATCAAGGAATTTCTAATGTCATACCTATAGCCAGTGTCCTATGCTCTGTCATGATTCCCTCTTCATCAATTTTTTTCAGGTGACACCTTTGAGGACTAAGGACTGCTGTTTAACACTTCTGTAGACTCATGAATACCGTGCGCTGAGTTACCTCAAATTACAAGCAGATCAGAATGGTAGAACATGCGCTAACTAAAATGACTGTACTGAGTCCATTATAGTAACTTCACGGATGTCTAAAGCACAATTCTGCTCGTGGCAAGGTAGTAAATCAGCTTACCTTGGACCAAAACTGAACACAATTTACAACATGTATGTATCGAGACTTCTGTACACGTTATTCATTTTCCGACTAAACCGTGTTTCCAAATAACAAATGGTTCCGCTATTAATAGAAATTGTTATTAGCAGATCGAAACTCTGCTACCTAGAGAATTTTTTTACAAATGTTACATTTTATTGTATTTTGCCGTTGAAATTACCAAGTATTTCTCTTGGAAACCATTTTAGAAATGTTATAGAAATTGTAAACAAGCTTTAGCGTCGTAGTATGTAGTTTTAGTTTGACCAATACAAAGCGTTGTGGGTATTTGTGGGCAGGTCTAGCTACAAATCAGACATGGGAAACGTATAAATGGAATGTGCCCATTTCCCCGCGTTCAGAATTCTACGAGACGGCAACGGAAGCAGTTGTACATTGAATTTCAACAAATAAGTAAGTTTTTTTTTTGTTTGTTTTTGTCCTGGTCATGTTAATAAGATGTTTTCTTGTTTGTGTCCCTGTTAGTTAAGGTATGAAATATTTTGTGTACCAGCTAACGTCAGTCTGAACTATCGAAGTTGATTCGTTGATGGCCGCAGCGCTGTTGTTGCTAACTAATGTCGTTAGCCAGCCCCCCTCGTACTAGTAACTAACTACCAACAAGCTATGGTTCGTATCCAAATAACTAGTTAGTTGTTTATACATCAATAATATAAGTTATCGGTGTTCTGTACATTACATTTTAACACGTTGCTGTGGAAGTAGTTACTTCAACCAGCCCGTTCTGTTACATCCAATTTTGTAATGCGGTTTGATCGGTGTAGACGCCATGTTACAAAATACCCAACTGCTACATTGAAAATGAAAACGAAGCGTGTAGGTTGCAAGCCGCGTAATGGTGGCTTGAGTAACGCAAACGTTAAAGATACTGTAGCTAACGTGCTATCTAATGCGACAGCTTTGTTCTTCACAAAACGAACTGTTGTTACTGGTTTGAATGTCAATTGTACCGGTTTAGCACTTAAAATAATACAAACATCCAGACGATCGAACTAAATTGTCTAATGCGTGATAATGACGTTGCTGACGGTACCAAGTTGACTGACTACGGTCTGGCGCCCTGCATCCCGGTGTGTTCAAACATCGACCTCCTATGTTGGCTAGCCGAGTAACCAGTTAAGTGGTTATGCCCTTCAGATTTCAAAATCAAATTGATTCGCTATAACCAATTTCTCATTAAGCAAACAGCTCGAACTCAACTTTATATTTTTCTATTTTCTTTCGTAGCTGTACTGTTGGCGCCATGCGAGATGTTAGCTCTACGAAGCTAACGTTTATAGCCTATTGTCGACATATTTTTTTTTGTTTAGATGCCTGCTGAGAACTAATTGTTGCGTGTTAAAATGTGGTCGATTGTATTCAACCACTGAATGTACATACGTGGAGGTGATTCATATTTTGTTACTCAGTATACTTTAATCTATAGAATATTCAACGCAGTACTTAATATTTACATAATTTAACATTTTTTACCACAGACAAGTGAGCCATGGCACGTACCAAGCAGACCGCCCGTAAATCCACTGGTGGAAAAGCGCCTAGGAAACAGCTTGCCACAAAGGCTGCAAGGAAAAGTGCGCCATCTACTGGTGGGGTGAAAAAGCCCCACAGATACAGGTAATCTAGCACCTGGACCCAAGTCAATTTTCTGCAATGTATGGTATGTGGGGGTGTTTTGAATGAATGCATTTGTGTAGACCAGGTACAGTAGCTCTGAGAGAAATCCGTCGGTACCAGAAATCCACTGAGCTGCTGATCAGAAAGCTGCCGTTCCAGCGACTTGTACGTGAGATTGCCCAGGACTTCAAAACAGACCTCCGCTTTCAAAGTGCAGCTATTGGTGCTCTGCAGGCAAGTTGACTTAAGGAATTGTTTGAACGGGTTGCATATGGATAGGTGCAACAAGATGGGTCATTGCTCAAATCAATAGACTCCAGCAGGTTGAACCAGTGGCCTTAATTCATTACGATGCAAATAATGGATTTAATAGTTAGCTGCTGTTACACTGGATTTCATATGTGAGATTGAGTATGGACTTGTTTTCTCATACAGGAAGCAAGTGAGGCATACCTTGTTGGCTTGTTTGAGGACACCAACCTTTGTGCCATCCATGCCAAGAGGGTCACAATCATGCCCAAAGACATCCAGCTGGCCAGGCGAATCAGAGGCGAGCGTGCATAATATGAACATTTGAGCTCAATCTTTGGAGGGTGGGTGGGTTAGGCATGGCTGGGGCTGTGTTCTCTGAACTAAATTACCATGTTGTTAATTTTGTACTGTCTCGTTGGTAGTAGGATAAAGGCTTGTGATTTTTAGTACAGAAGTAGCAAGTGTCAAGCAAAACATTCCTAACCTTTTTCTCAGGTTTAGAAAGTTTGTATTTGAAATGTTTATCCTATACTTTATCATCTTGATGTAGTATGCATGCGTCATGTTTTTTAATCGCATTATGGCCATTTGTTGTAAATAAAATTTCCACTACCTCACTTGAATCCTCATTATTTGGTTTCACCCCTAATCCTACAGTATTTCTGGATTTGTACTAATGAACTACACTTTCTAAGCAACTGGTTACCCTTACAGAACTGGGCATGTTAGCATTTCGGTTATTTATTATTTTGCCAGAAGATTGTTTCTGGGAGGCTGGATATGCAGCAAGATCCACCACTTTTTTTTTTCTCCCCACTTTTTTTTTAAAGTGGTAATTTAAGACTTCAACTGTATTACTAGCACACATGTCTAGAAGACAAGTGATAGGTTTGTTTCAAATATTTACTGTGCCTGAGATTTCCCTAATTGAAACTAGCTGATTTGTTTCAATATTGAATTCTCATACTCAAGATGCTCGCAGCACAGCCCCCCCCCCATAAACCTGCGCATTGATCTGTACTATTATGATATAGGAAGGATTATTCACATCGCCCCTTTAGCCTATTTTGGTATTAGAAAATTGTATTTTACATAGGTCAGGTAAATGGCTACAGCAAACTAATGTCCATGTCTTTCAGCCAATCCTGAAATTAAGTTTTTGGTACTGGAGAAGAGTTCACAGGATGGAGTTTTATTTCCTACAAAGCTGAAAGGCTGACCATTGTTAAAGCATCACAGATGCACAAAAGGCATGGTTCCAAATGAATTAAGTATAAATGTCTTCGAGTAAAAGAACTGTGCCATTGCTATTGTCAGCTGCAGTTTAACTGCATTATTGTTCTAACAACTCCAATGTCATTTTTCTAGAGTCTGTTCCAATTCAACTACATTCTTTTTAGGGTCTATGATTGGTAGAATCCTTTTGATCGAAAGACTTCAATCCAGTTTTAATGCTTTGAACAGGTGTAGATCTTGCCATCTGTAATAGCAATACCCTTTTAGATGCAAGAAAACATGTTGGCCACAACTGAGTTTACATGGATATTTCAGTGTAGTGCCTATAACCTTTAATGGGCTCATCATTATCAAACCATGTCAAGTTAAAAAAAATGAAAAAATCATAATGTCCTACAATCCCTGACAGGTCAGATTGCATTACAAAATGTGAAGATTATAATCTTCGTTAACCTAATTTAATTTTATCCTAGAACTTAATCCACCTCTAGGCATCAAACATTTGGGTGAGAATTGTTTTTAACATTTATTGAGCCACCACAATTGGAGGATGGCTAGAACAGTAATGCCTTTTATGCACAGTGCTCACTGAATTGGAAGCATGAAGCAATTATGCATGGAACAGGCATTGCCTAATGTAGCTAAAATAAATAAGACACATTATTTCAACACAATATTAGCTAGATTTGCCTTTGACCTCTTCATCTGGGAGTAAGCCAGGTAAATGTTCATAGAGGTTCTTCTGAAGCTGTTCGTCAATGTCAGTCTCGCTCCTCAGTGCACACCACAGCAGTAAGCTCACCCCTAAGAGACTGATCGGGAGGACTTTCCACCACGGCCTCTGATACTGGCTTCCGAAAGATTTGTCTACATTCCAAATCTTTTGACTGGCTTTGCTGGTGGAGAACTTGATGGGTTGATTTAGCTCCTCGTCTTCCTCATCTGCTGGTTTCTTTGGTTTGCTGAGCCTCTGAGAGGTCAAGGAAAAGTTGTGTGCACTTAATCTGTGGGGAAAAAAGGCAAACAGAAGATATATAAAAACACCCAGCCCCGTGACAAAAGTATAGCACTGAATAGAATCAACTGAGTGGCCACTGGCTGTTCTCGATGACTCAGTTGTAGTAATGTAATCACATGGGACAATCTATGAATATTCATAAGGCTAGGATAGGATCTCCCTCCGCTGGATGTAGGTGGTTGACATAACGCTTTCATAAGTTTTCAAATACTGTAATGTATCCACCAATCCAAAGAAAAAGACAGAACATGTTCTGCTCTGTGGACAATCCCATTGTTAGGGCATATATATAACCATCATTTAATATGCGGTATCACAGATTTCATATGAACTAGATAATGGACGACTTCAAAATGTATAGTGCCGCCCATGCACACATCATAAATAAGAAGTATACAGGGATGCTTTTTTTTTTACTCTCTGGTTTGATAGTCACACGGCATTCCTTCATAGTCCCACCTCAGATGTACTTCGGGAGCTGGGCTGGGTTTTTAAAATCTGCAGAAGTTGTTAACAAATCATGTATTCGTACTTTCCCATATGCAGGAACTAAACATACTATGTGACCACATAAAAAGTAGATTGCTAGCAATCACTGTTAGCATGAGTGTGTTGGTGGGTACTACACCACTAGTATAGTTGATCCAGATGTACAAGAAACTCCAATTCTAAAAAACTCCTTATACATTCGAAAAGGGTAAAACGATCACTGGCAGGACCTTGGGAACATTCAACAATTGATGTTTTTAAAACATTAAACTCAGCTTGTACTACATTTCTCGCAGTTTTGATTCATTGTCATTGAACCACACTGAAAGTGAAATAAGCTAGTAACCTAGCCAGGTAGCTTGCGAGCATTCTGGCTAGATATATTATATTGTACATACCTCTGTGTTGTCTTGGCACCATCAATCACAATCCCATGACACATAGAAAAGTGTGACAAGCTAGATAAAACACGTCTTAATCTCGACATCATGAAAAATAATGGTCATCTCAGGGCAAAATCCTAATTTCAAAGTGATTCGAAAAAGTCACGTAACATTTTGTTGTGTAACACTAAATAGTGTCCGGACTGAAAAAAGCTTGCGAGAAGGATGATTCCCAAAAGGTATGAATCAATTTGAGACTACAAGTCCCAGGCAGAGTTAGAAGGCGCTTATCACAAATCACCAATCACTAAACAGAAATGACAATCCAACCAATCCTAGAAGCGAGAACGAGAACACTTCCGGATTTTTTAACCACAACACATGTTGGTGATAGATTCGTGCTATGCTGCTGAAATAGGAGTGTAACACAGTAGCGGTAACATAAGACGGTGATGTGAAACACGTGTGTACAGTAAGTTTTTTCTTAGTAAAATATTTAGATATGAATGTCTCATGTAGACAAGGTTTCCTTAAATTAAACAGTAGGCTGACAAATAGCTGAACCCAAATGGCGCATTTATACCGATGTTCTGGTTGTGTAATTAGCGTTAGCACCGTTGCTGATACTAGAATAGCTTAATTTTCCAGTGAAATTAATGTTCAGTTAGAGTCATAACTTACCTTGATTGATGTCAATATGCCCAATACTGCATGTGGCTAACGGTACAATTATGTTTCAGGAACAATTTGGTCATCATGGCAAAAAGGAAATCATATGAATCGGAACACAAAAGCAGTGGTTCAAAAAAGTTGAATTCAAATATGAGAGTCTGTATGGATGAAAACATGGAAACCAAAGTGAAAAAGAAAAGAAAAAAGAATGAAACTGAGGCAAGTATGGTAACAGTAGTTTGAGGATTCTATAATATTGTGAAGATAGGCCTACTTTGTCGTGACATCTCTTGTAAGCATAGCTCTTGAGATATTAAATTAGATATTTATTTCAGTAGGAATCAACTGTACCAGCTCCCGCTATTCAGATCACTGAGGGTATGATGTCAAAGAAACACCAACAGCAAGCAGAGAATGTACAGAAGAAAAAGACAAAAAACAAGAAGTCTGAGGTAAAAGTAACACCACTAGATGGGGGCACCCACACAAAAACACACTTTTTGTTTCAGGATGTCGATATTTCCAAAATGTAAACTCCAAAATGTAAAATCCTTACCATTAACCCTAATTATATCACTATTACCAATTGTGAAGTTTAGCCTACACTTAAAGCCCTAGCCAATGCTGTCGGCACCAGTGAAACAAATTTTCCTTGTTTGAATTTTGGTTGTGGGGATTTTTGGTTCCCACCTGTTAAAACCTGTACACACACCTGAAATGGACTGTATGTTTCATTAAGATGTGTTTTCAGTGTAAGCTGTCAGCCATCATTGCTTGTTACATTGGGTCGTATATTCACTCCATTATGCACACTGATATAATTATTAATTATATCACACATTTGACTAAATAGCTAAATCTGTAAGATTTATTTTTTACTGTCCAGTGTCTGTGATTGTCATTGTATTTTAAGCTGTGGAATCCTTAATTGAAAGCAGTCACCAAATCTGTGCTTTGGTCAAAAGCTTCGCCATTGGTCTTAGATAATGTGACTACTGAAATTAAAATACAGAGTTATGTCAGGACTGAGCAACCATTATATCAAAATGCTAATAAGATACCAACATGGCAGGAAATTGACAACCATATACTAAGCTCACGAGGCCTTACCCAGCTGTCTGGCTGTTTTGTGAAGGCAGCAACAGTTTTGGAGAATTGCGTGATTGTACTTTAAAAGGGTAGGAGTCTGCAGGGGTCAGGCCAGAGAAGTTGCTCTAGGAGGAGCTGTCCAATTTTGCCCATCTGATGTTCTCTTTGATGAAGCTCCTCAGCTTGTCCTGGAAGGTCTCCCCCAGGAAGCTGTAGACCAGTGGGTTGAGGCAGCTGTTGGAGAAGGCAGCCAGGTTAACCACGTGGCCAGTCAGAGGGTAGTCGTGCCACAGCGTTCCCTCCACGTCTCCTCGCAACAGGTGCATGCTGACAAACACATTCTGTGGTAACCAGCAGGTGAAAAACACTAGGACTGCGGCAAAAATCATCCTCAGAGCCTTCCTGTTCTGTGGCCTTCGCTGCAGTCCACGGTGCTCTCTTTGAGCTCTCACCAGCGCCAGGGCGATCCTCCAGTAGCAAAGGCCCAGCACGCAGAAGGGCAGCAGGAATCCCAGCGTCACCTCCATCCACTGGATCTGGGAGATGTTGGCGAAGCAGAAGTGGAGCTCCCCGGCGTGCTGAGCCTGGGCCACGGTGAAGGGAAGCAGTGTGAGCAGGGCGGATGTTGCCCAGATTAGGCTGCAGGTCAGGCGCGCCCGCGGCCTTCTCAGGCCTCGATTCATGGAGCCCGCCAGTGCCATATACCGGTCAATGCTCATCCAGGTCAGGAAGAAGATGCTGCTGTACATGTTGACCTGCAGGAACAGAGCCATAAAGGTGCACAGGGCTGCCATTTCGTAGTACTGCTCGTTGAGGTTGAACACCTCGATCAGGGAGTCCACCACCAGGACCAGGTCAGCAACCGCCAGGTTGACAAAATAAAAGTCGGGGGAGGTCATGCGTCCCTTGTGGCTCAGGTTGACGGTGAGGATAAGGATATTCCCGAGGAATCCCACTGGGAAGAGGAAGACAGTGTAGAGGGAGGAGAGGAAGACGCTGATGGCGTAGTGCTTGGGGGGTTCGTGGTCCTCCCCTGCCAGCCCAGAGAAGAGGGGAGGGGAGCCATTCAAATGCTCTCTGACATTGCTGTAATTCGCAGACAGACGGTCCATGCACACGTCTGCCTCCATGTCATTGCTTGGTCCAGTTGTCCATATCAGAAGTTGGACATTGTTGTTTTCAGGCAGTGGTTTTAATTCTAGCCCTAATGCTGCTCGTCTCTTTGTTTCTCACTCTTATGTTGATGTTTGATGGCTTATCCAGTGTGCTAGGAAAGGAATAAATACAAAAATAGTCTTTTTGTACATTTAAAGCAGATTTTGTGAACATTTTTCATTTCGTAGTATTTTTGTTTTAGCAACGAAGATTACCCAATTTTTGTCCCTTCATTTTTTGGGGGGATTTGTGTCCAATTCGGGATTATATTCCAGCAACTCCTTGGCAGGTTCGGGACAGTCCCAGATTGCAAAGTGTCCACCGACGCACATCTCAACATTCTGTTTCTTATCACACTGCTTGCTCAACCAGGAGGTATTTCCTGGTACTTACACACATGGAGGAGAGCGCATTCTCCAACAACCACAATTGAGCATGCAGGCCCTACCTACCACATGGAGTTGCTAGAGCATGAGAAGACATGGTAGCCCTGTCCAACAGCCTACCCATCCAATCCGGGCAGTGTTGAGCCAATTAGCACCACCCACTGTGGGACCCCTGGGAAGTGTTGGTGTACTGCCGACTGGTTTTGAACTTCTTGGCCCAAAAAGTTTTTAAAAGTATAATAATGGCAGACAAATGGGCATGACCGGTTATTGACTCTGGAGTGTTAAGACACACTTAGCCAATACATATTTTTATTAGATAAAAGGGTATACATTTACAGACTTTATTCTGTAGATCAGTTGGAAAATATTTAACTGAATCCTTTTTTTAGAGGTGGCAAAGTGTTATGACCGCAATTATATATCTATACTTTTGATATTTCTGGCTCAATATCTGAAACATATGGAGATTACATTTCTTCTATTCTGAAGACAACTTGAGAAGTCATACATTAAGAAATGTAGGGACTCACTGTCATCAGTCTATAAGTATGTCTACAAGTCCTTTGGAGAGAAAAGAGATCAAACTTACATTGGTGTGCGGGACATCCTCTGTCTCCTCCTTCAGCAGATTTTATGTCGCTCATGTCTGGGTCTTTCTTGTTTTGTGGTAAGAAAAGCCTGGGACTGTAGTACCAATTCATATGAATTTTCTTCACAATGAGTCTGTGCTCTCAGTAGTGACTCGTTCCCATGGCCGTTTGATAGCACCTGCTCCTCTGCGTAAGATAGTGTATGCTAGTACAACATACTATTCGCAGAGCTTTTCTGTTCCTGCTAGCATAATAATCATCAATGCGGAACCTTCAGATACATAAATATGGGAGGTACAGGTCCGTTATGGGCCATTCTGGAAACCACTTCATATTTACACAAAACAAGATGGAAAGTTGAACTAGTATGATGTGTGCAGGCAATTCGAGCGTCATGGCTCTTACATTTGCATGCAAAATCAAAAGTTTGATGGGTCACTGAATTGATTAATCAATCTTTCAGTGTTGCCTATGTTACCCCTTAGGTGGAGTGTATACCTAGAGAATAAAACCCACTACAAAATCTACAGAAAACTTCCCATATTGTATACATGGTACACTAAGTCAATAAAATATGGTGAATCCTCAAATGATGCATCATCTACAACCTTTATGGATGTTACAAATATAACTGCTAAAACAGGATACTGACAATGAAAGAGAGAAACTGAGTGTAATTCACGTAAAACCTTGATTGTAGTTGGCTTTACAGACAAAGATTCAAGCATTTTGCACAAAATGCTTTCTTTAAAAAAAGAATTTGAGATTTCTTTTCAGCCATCCCCCTATCTTTGCAGTCCTATGCATATATAACCCAAAACACTTAGATTTTGCATTCATACAGTCTTGCATTCATAACTAACACTAGGGGGAACAGTGAGTGGAAAATCAAGCTCTGTTTTTTTACTCTTGAAGTCAGGAGACAAATTTACTGAAATGCATTACTTAAGGCTTTTCAGAACTCAGCAGTTTCCTAGAAGAAAAAGAAAAAAAAAACGAAAGTAGATCTTAAGCATAATAAAACATAGTTTCATTTGGAAGTTCCAAGCATTGTTTCTGGATAGTCAGGTTGACCTTGGATTCACCCATATAAAGTTGCAGTATACATATACAGTTGCCATCCCACTTCAACAACTTGAGGAAGTGTTTATATTTCTAATTCTTGGTAATATAGCTGTTTAGGACAATCCATTTTCAGATGAGTCTCTGTCATACTTAAATAAGATGCCTCAGTCTGCTAAAATGGGGGGGGGGGTCACTCCAATTCAAAGTTGTGCCAGTGCTACTCACCACCCCCCCCACCCCCCACAGCCTTTTTCTTGGAAGGAAAGTGTCGAAGAACGAAGTCAGAGAAAGATAAAGTAATTGGCCCACATGATGTCAGTTTAAGTATTTATTTACGTAGACATGTACAGCTCCGGAAACATTTAAGAGACCACTGCACCTTTTTCTTTGCTTTCCAAAAAAGATTTGAGTGGAAAGTTTTGAGTGAGGAACAGAAGTGTTAAATTTGAAGTGGTCTCTTAATTTTAACTGTAGCTGTATATGGTTATGGTGATTGTTCATGGTTTATTTCATACATTTACATGTTATAACGATTAAAATACATTCTGAAATATTTGAGGATTATTTAGACCAAGTCAAGAGACTAGCCTTTTATTTCTGTGTTCTGTCTGGTGGGTAAGGCTTGCAGGGCAAAAACAAGTGTCCTTGACACACAGTGGCAAACATACCTGTCCATGTCCACTTATTTTAAAACATTAAATGAAGTAAATATACAAACCTAAATTCACTATACTTGGTCGGTCGCTATCTCAACTTAAAAAAAAAACAACTTTTATGATCAATTTATACTGGGCAACATTGCCATAGTCAAGTTCAGGTAATTGACCCTTTTGTAAATTGTGAGTTATGATTTGCTATTAAGATCTTGTTTTCTCCTAGTGGACAGTCAAAGATTGAAACATATAAATTGGCCACATTTTGCTCATTGTTTCGGTCTAAAATGATGAGTGCTCACTGGCGATTGTAAGCAACCCACGTTTCATTGCTTCCTAGGCCCCAACTCGAACTGTGACCAAGACAATTTTGGGAAAATATTTGGCACTGCGCATACACGTCAAAAGAACAGAACAGCAATTACATGTACGTTCACAAGTCCCTAGCGTTTCTAAGGAATCCAGCCCAACCTTAAATGCGCCTAAGATGGTGAGTGTATTCCCAGCTCAAAAGTCATAGGACTGAGTGTCCGCGATCTCAATCTGGGGGGCCATGATGTGTCTGTGAGTCTGTCGGCCCCCTAGGCCACGGCAGCAGCTGCCGATCCGCCTCATCACCTCCAGAAGACTCTCACGGCTGGGCCGGTGCAGCAGGAGCACCAGCACCAGACACACGCAGCTGCCAGAGAACATCACAAACTCCACCAGATCCATGAACGCCTTCTCATAAGGACTAAGTTCTGCCGTCTGGTTCATCCTTGCTCCCCTTACCAGCGCAGTGCAGTGGAATAGCTGACATACAAATAGCACCGCAGCAACTGCCAGGAACACCGGACCGTTCTCTGATCCGGAAAGGAAGCGACTTCTGGATTTCCATTGGCGGATGCAGCTGCCTATCAGGAGCCCCAGCAGGATGATAAATGGAATTAGAACCCCTAAACAGAGCTTTGCAATCGCATAATAACTTCCTGCCTTAGTAGGGTCTATGATACATTTGTTTGTCCTATCTGTAATCAGGGTTGAGTTTCTAAGTCGTGCCAGAACCAAGCAGCACAGGAAAGAAATAAGAACCACCAGTCCCACACAAACCCCAGGTCTCTTCATTAGTGTGTGAGTTGGGGGGTCATAAGTTAGGGTGTATCCCATCAGCACCAGGAGGAACAGCCCGCAGAGAGATGCCAGGTTGACCATGAAGGCAAGCGCGGCACAGCCGAGTTCTGTGGTCTCCAGGTAGTTGGGTCGGTGGGCTACAGAGGAGAGAGAGAGGAGCAAAAGGAGGAGCTGGAATCCAGAGAAGGCCCAGAGCAGGGTGTCCAGCCACACCAGGCCCCTACAGGCCCTGTAGGACTGAACAAAGCCAAAGAGCAGAAAACATGCCGAGGCTAAGCCCAGCAAGGCACAGAACCCATAGACGTAGTTGGCCCTGGAGATCAGGTCGTTGGCTGCGATGGTGTCATAGGTGAAGCTTGGAGGGGGGCTGTTGGATGTTAAGGTGAGGTTAAAGGGTTGCATGGTGGTACTCATCTCGGTCTGCAGCTCGGACTGTGTTTGATTATCCTAGTGAGAAAGAAAGAGTAGTGATTTGAACCAATAAGATTAATAAGAGATCAAAACTGAAAGTGTTTAATGAGAAAAATCAACATCATTCCAGAGAAAACAACAGCACCATTTGGTCCTCATAAACAGAAAATAATTGATTGCATAAGTGTTCACCCCCTTTGCCATAACACCTCTGAATTAGCTGTTGTTGCAACCACGTCTTTAAAAGTCAAGTAATAAGTTGAATATGCTGTGTGCAATCAAGGTGTTTCAGATGATTTCAGGTTAATACACCTGTCTCTGGGAAGGTCCCACAGTTGGTTAGTACATTTCCTAAGAAAAACTACAAAATGAAGACGAGGGAACATTCAAAGCAAATCCGGAATGGGACTACCTCATGACATTGGTTTAGAGAATTTGAAGATTGTGCAAAACTGTCAAGGCAAAGGATGGTTACTTTAAAGAACCTACAATATGGAATGTATTTTGATCGGTGTAACACTTTTTGGTTACATCATGATTTTATACTTATTTCCTAGCTTTCATGTCTTCACTATTATTCCGCAATGTGGGAAATGGCAAAATAAAGAAGTACCCTTGAATGAGTTGGTGTGTTATAACTTTTGACTGGTACTGTATCAAATTAGACGAGGGGTGTATTTGTTGCCTAGGGTGCCTGTACCAAATATTGACTAATGGGGGAGAATGCTTATGCAGTCAATTATGTTCTGTTATATTTGTAGTTAATTTAGAACAATTTGTAGATAACATTTTTTGTGTTGACTTAACCAGCTGTTTTCTGTGGCAACAACCCTTAATTAAATCCAACCCTGTTTCAGGACGCTGCGTAAAATGCAAATGCAAAACAATGCAATGATGTGCAAATCATTTATCCCTATATTTAATTTAAAATAGCCCAAACACAACATATCAAATGTTGAAATTGAGAAATGTTATTGTTTTTGGAGAAAGACATGCCTATTTTGAATGGGCTGGGAAATTTGGGACAGGTGCATGTTTACCACTGTGTTGCATCACCTTCTTTTAACAATACTCTGTAAGCATTTGGCAACCATTGCTGTAGTTTTGAATGTGACATGTATTCCCATATTTGGTGTAGGATTGCAGCTGCTCAACAGGTCAGGGTCTCCGGTGCTGTATTTTTTGTTTAATTATTTCCCAGATATTTTCAATGGATGATAGGTCTGGACAGCAGGCAGGCCAGTTTAGCACCTGGACTCTTACTACCTACTCTTACTACCTGTGGTTTGGCATTGACTTGCTGAAATAAGTTGTCTGGATGGCAGCATATGTTGCTCCAAAACCTGTATATATTGTTCAGCATTAATGGTGCCTTCACAGATGTGCAAGTGAACTGTGTGCTGATAACAAACCGGATGGTCCCTCTCCTCTTTAGTCCAGAGGACATGGCACCCATGATTCCCAAAAACTATTTCAAATTTTGATTTGTCAGACCACAGGACAATTTTCCACTTCGCCTCAGTCCTTCTTAAATGAGCTCAGGCCCAGAGAAGGTGGTGGCGGTTCTGGGTATTTTTTATATGTGGTTTATTTTTTGCATGGTGGAGTTTTAACTTGCGTTTGTGGATGTAGTGACATACTGTGTTCGCTAACAATGCTTTTTGGAAATGTTGTTGAGCTCATGCAAGATCACGGCCATCGAATATTGGTTTTCGGCCTTGTCCCTTGCATACAGAGATTTCTCCCATATTCTCTGAATCTTTTAATGATATTATGTACTGTAGATTGAGATCCCCAAACCTTTAGCAATTCTAGATTTGAGAAACGATATTCTTAAATTGTTGTTCTTTTTGCCCACGCAGTTTTTCACAGAGTGGTGAACCCCTCCCCATACACACTCATCCTCTCTTGAATGATTTTTTATACCCAATCATGTTACTGACCAGTTGCCTATTAACCTAGTTAGTTGTGTGGTGTTCCACCAAGTTTTTTTTTTACATTACACAACTCTTACAGTCTTTTATTGCCCCGTCCCAACTTTTTTGAAACATGTTGCAGGCATCAAATTCTAAGTGGGCATAATTTAATATGCTGTTGTACTATTTTCTATTGAAAATAGGGTTTAAATTATGTGCACATAATTGCATTCTATTTATATTTACAATTTACACAGCATGCCAACCTTTTTTGAAATTGGGTTGTAGATTTTGATTTCATGTTGTAACACAATAAAATGTGGAAAGGACCAAGGCTGGGATCCAGACATTACAATAGCATCTCTCAACACTCTGTGATCTTTATAGTTGTAATTTAAATCAGTTGTAATGCAATTCTTAAAATAAGAAGGGAAGTATTTATCCCCCGAAAGAGGCATGATATCTTTTCAAATAGTTTTGCAGAAATGGCTGATCTTATCAACACAAACCTCGCACTGCCAGCTTTGTGCACACCAGTGGAGAGAACTCGCTAAACGGTTATTCTTTCAAGACAGTATTTTAGAATAATTTACAGACTTATCAACATGTAGACCACTCCATACCCTGCTTTGATTAGTCTATGTCAGAATGAACAGAGTTGCACATAAAGCAGCATATGCTTCCACTTACCATTTTCACTTTCAGTTGGCGTCTTCTGTTTGTTTTCACTAACTCGGCACAGTCTGCTAATGCAATCTAAAGTCTGTTTTCTGAGACTGATGCTTGTTGCGTAGGTACAGGCAAGCTGTGTCTCAGTGGAAAGGTTGTTGTATTTTTATGGTTGAGACCCAGCCAGCATACTTTCAGAATAACTCTGTGGCCACGTAATCTAAAGCTGTCCCTCCCTCCCTACCTCACACTCCTATGACAACCGTATGTAATCATCTGTTTTGAAAAGAAAACATCAGACTTGTCCTTTGCTTTTGAAACTCTGAGATGGTGTCTGTGTTTTAATGTCATATGAAGGGATTTTCTTTATTAGGAGTGCTATACTTTTAAATGTTAATATGCCAAATATGTTCAAATAAATCTCTTTACAAAGAACTGTAAAAGAATGTCATTTTTTGACTGAAGGTCCTCTTTTTACAGATGTGAAACTCAAAGGCTATATAGCCAAAATCCAAAATCTAGATTTAGTCAGTTTTAAATGTTAAATTAAATTATAATAAATTATTGGGGAATTAATGGCATTTTTCTTTCATACTTATTTACAGTGGTTAAAGCCAGTCTAAGGAAAATTCTAAGGAAGTCTAGGGAAAATTGTCAGCTGAAGCAAAGCTTTTTGCGCTGTGAAAGTAATTTATCCACCCTACAGACTTAAGTCTGGAGCAGTTTGATTGACTTACTTTCTCAGATTGGGAAAAACCTCTCGGTATTAATGGAACTATTTTCATTGGGCTTTCTTACTCGAAGTTGAGCCCTGTAAGTACATGAGTGGAAAATGCCATGAAGGGTGGCTTTGTAGTCTAACGCAGTAGGTTGAACAGACAACCAGCCCCTCTACTCTTCCTACCAGCTTGAATTTACAGTCATTTAAAAAAGAATAAGTACACACTCTCTCTAAAATAGTACTGTCTTTTAAAAAAAAAAATGTAATCTTCACTTCAACAATATTGAAAGATAAAGGAAACGTAATTTAACAATTAACATTTTTTGCAGAGGTGAGTTTTCGCCAATCAGGCGTCACGAGTGGCATTGCAGCCAAACAACCCCACGTTTACACCATCTGTCCAGAGTATATTGTTCAAGTACTTTCTGTCTTTACCAAGTGTGTTGTGTAGCAAACATAAATCCTGTCTTAATATAATTATTTGAGTGCAACATCTCCTTGTTAACCTCGCATTTAGGCCAGATTTGTCTGACCGTTAGTCCTTTTCTGACCGTTGACTACATGTATTAAACACAGATTTCGGCAATAGAGGCCTGTAGATCCCTTGATGTTAACGTGGGGATTTTTGAGACTTTTATAAGCATCTTTCGGTCTGCTCTCGGCCTGAGTTTGGTGGGTGTAGATGGCCAGTGGTCTGGAATTGCCTGCATTTGGAGATGTTCTGTCAAACAGTCGAACAATGTACTTGGAAATGGCTCCGTAACTAGTCCCAGGCTTGTGGGAATAAATATTTTCTTCCGAGGCCCTTAGATTGGTCATTTAATCTTGGTATCATGTATTATTACACACCAGTATGGTTAAGACCAAACCAGAACGGGTTTCTAATCTTCGTGGAAGGCTGGACCCTCCCAAGTTACTCCCTAATGATTTTTCTAGTAGTTTGCACCTGTTTTGGTAAACCTGATTCAGATTTTAGTCATTTTATGTGAGGTAAAGTTGGGGGTAGACTAACTTTTTGCATAGGGAAATTGCTTTTCTGTTTATTTTAACTGCAGTAGTTTCAAAGTAGTAGTTGTGATTTGTGAAATTGCATTACTTTTGTCAATGGATGTGGTTGGACTGTTCCTCATTCATGGGTTTCCAGGGGTTGTATTATTTTCACAAATGTATGCCTTAAACGTTAGTATCTCCAGTGCTTTTGGTGGACCGACCCATTTATAATTTACAAAGTAATGTTAGTTAGAAAATGAAATATGTAAGGCTGTCAATTTTAACTTGGTAGGGACAGGATGTGCAATGCAGCATTTGTCTTTAACCATGAGGTGCGGTTCACCACATTGAAAATTTGAATACATCCTAGCCTCACAGCTCTGTAGATACAGGAAATATCCCTTGAGTAGCTTAGTGACAGAGAGTAGCCCAGCAACAGCAGAGTTGAAGTTTAAAGAGCAACGACACAACTCACTTGTTTTTATCTCCATCCCCTAGCAGAATGTAGTTGAGTCCGATGATGGTTACTATGTCTTGCCCAGTACATTATAGTGGTTATAAATTAATGTCATAAGCTGGCCTTATTATTTGTGTCAGTGTTATTTTGTTTTGCATTGCAATTTCATCCCGTTATTTCTACCATCAATTTTGTGGAATCTATGTGCTGATGGTTATTCCTCGTCATAAAAACTCAGGATAGTCAAAGATCAAGTTTTATCCTCCAAACTACTTTGCCAGAACCTACACCGTTGGGGAACACATTCACTGGCCAACAACCAATGATTGAGCTTGTACTACCACAAGGGGTTACAGGTGCGAGAATAAGAAAGGCAACCCTTGTCCGACAACCACTTGACCAATCCTGGGCGTTGCTGAGCTAATTTGCCATGACCAGCATGGCATTAGAAAAATGTCAAATTAAACTAACTTATTTTTTGTCTTGTTTTTGTTGTGCAGATTCCAGCTCTAACCCAAGTCCCTGCTTCTTTAGAAGATGATGATGATGATGGTAATGAGAGAGAGGAGGTGATGAAGGGTGAGGAGGACTTGAGTCCGGAGGAAAGACGAGTCCTCGAGAGGAAAATGAAGAAGATTCTGAAAAAAAAGCAGAAGGATCAACTTAAGGCTGAAGGAAAGACAGAAGACATAGATGAGGCCAGTAAACCTATTGCCCCCCAACAGGCTCTGGACTATCTTAGCTGGTAAGAGGGGACAATCAATATTACACACTCATTTTTAAAACAAATATCTATAGCTACAATATCTTAT
This sequence comes from Esox lucius, assembly GCF_011004845.1. Classification (NCBI taxonomy): domain Eukaryota; kingdom Metazoa; phylum Chordata; class Actinopteri; order Esociformes; family Esocidae; genus Esox; species Esox lucius. The sequence goes on along the minus strand of NC_047573.1, from coordinate 24,321,154 downwards.
TTATTTTGCACTCTTCACATATAATGACTCCCTAAACATATTCCAACATGAATACAGCAATTCGAGCAAACTGCAACAGTAGTGGTTGATGACCATACAATGTAGCTTGCTTGCAACCTTAAATCCAACATGGCTTATGTCTTTTTTCTGGCTTTGTCTTTGCAGTTGGGCTGAGAACCGTAAGGATTGGAGGTTTCAGAAGACCAGGCAGACATGGTTGCTACAGCACATGTTTGACTCTAAAAAGGTAAACGGTCCAAAGACCTGAATTTCGTCCATCCGGTCACACAGATAGGGATTGTGCTTTTTACAGACACATTTCTTCCAAGTAATTAAACCTAAACCTTCAAAGAGCCATCATAGGAGTATCACCAACATGTCTCCTTTCAACTTTCCATGGGTCATTGTTGAAAAGATAGGTTTTTGTCCAAATATCATATTATATTATTGACCATCTTACTGTCTCACTTGAAATACAACATAACCTTAACAAATCATATCAGCGCTTTTTGCCGGACTGCGTAAGCAGTTACTGAGCAAGTGACTGGTGTTCGAGCCTTGCCGTATACAAAAAAAATTACACATTAGGATTTGTTCAGGATAGACAAAAACTTTACTGGCTACAGACTTCAGTTGCTACGTTATAGTAAGTCTAAAACGGTTTACTGTTATATTCTGACTATTTTTGGTGGATTTTCGAAGTACGCATCCATGCATCTTCAGTCTCGCTAGCAATTTCTCAATTCTTATGACTATTCCAAATAGTAAGTAGATACTAGTAGGCCTATTACCGGCAAATAAAAGCCATACTGTTCATAGATGCTTTTTGTGGTGGAATTAAACGTAATAAACGTTAGTCTGTGTAACACAACGATTAATGGTGCCCAGCTAAATATTCAAACTTGGCGTGATGTTAATTTGTGACAAAATGATCTAATGTCGAGACACTTTTCTGACAAGGTAATATGCCCCAATCGGTCCCAATACTGGCATATTAGTTTACTGTATACAAAACAGTACTTCACCATCATCTGCGAAGTACGTACTTGTAGTACATAGAAGGCTATTTGAAATTCAGCCAGCGCTTTTGATTTCCTCATAGTTCACATAGCGTGGTGGTTAGCTATTCAACTGTTATTGTATGGATGACCATCTACAGTAATCTTTGTTCAAGAGTACACTTTTTATTACCATTAGTTAATGTTCTGTGGCCCACATAATATCAGCAAAAATATAATGGCTGGGATACAAGTTGCATTTGGAGACTATACCGACTGACTTACCTGCAAGCCCTGTGGTCTTGTGGGATAAACCCTGACCTTCACTGTTTTGACCCCGGTTCGATTTCGCTCTCAGACATTCAGATTTTTGTCTAAGGGGCCGATAATGCTGAAGGGTACTGTGTATTGTTTTTGTAGTGCTTTAAATATAAATGGCATCCACTTGTCTGACTCCACAGATCCCAGATGAGAACTTCACTGTGCTCCTGTCATACTTGGAAGGGGTACGTGGAAGGGCCAGGGACACCACTGTACAAAAGGCCGAAACATTGGTCCGGGAGGAAGAGGGGGAACAAGATACAGAGGCCCAGCAGAGGGTAAAAAGAGCTAGGGAAGTCATCCAGCTGCTTTCCTGACCAACCACTACCATTATTTTAGATGATGACCAATCACAAACCACCCAAGCCCCACACCACACTCAAGGGGAATATTTAATTTAGCTTTCTGAATCAAAACAGTTTCTGGTACATTTACTCCACCTCAAAATGAGGGGCAACCAAAAATATCTGCTGGGATTTTGATACCAATAGACATTTAAAAATGCATTTTATATGATGTTAATTCCTTCAAGTTTTTTTCAGCTCTGTTTTGTGATGTGAATGGAAGATATTCATGGTTTGTCATTGGACAGAAAATGAAACTGAACCATTAAGTCTCTCATAAAAAGCCTGTTGTTTTTTGCTTTTTGCTAGAGAAGATGCACTCTCCTTACAATGTTTGTTTTCACTTGTCACTGATGCATGACTAAAATATTACAACTACAGTTGACAATTTGCTGAATATTTCTTTGAATTCCCTGAAAAATAAACACCTAAGTTTTCTGTAACTTCAATTCCAATTGTAAAAGATTTCTGCAACTTGAAACTAATTGAATTCTATTTGCAGCATCCTGGCGACTGCTGATAAGCTAATGTTTTGCTCTTGGAATTAAACCATTAAAACTGGAAAACTGAATGAGTTCTTGACTAATTTTGTACTTCAGTATCTAGTTGGCAACTGTCTGTGTTTTGGCCATTGGCTCAAATCTAAAGATGTAGGGACGGCAATCAATGCTGAGCAGAACTGGATGAACATCAACAGGATTAATTAATTTGACATGCGAGGCACGTCTTGTATATAAAAAAAAAAATCCTAAATTAATATATAAACAATAATGCAAAACGACCATTTATTTTGTTTTTGAAAGCGTTAAGACAGTTCTGGCCTTAAGGTGATTATAGTTTGCAGACTGGGTGACATGAAATTGCAACAGGACAAAACTAGTAAAGGAACATCCAGATTAATCAGACAAGGAGTTGAAATTAGGGTTATTATATTTGGCACAGAATGTGTTGTGTTAAAATGTACTTTTTTAATTTAAATCTAAGTGAATTTAATAATACATTTGGAATACTGCTAAGTTTTGTAATGTTCAGGTTCTCACTCTTGTGAACAAATAACATTTGTATCTGCCCTGTGATTGGTTATAATGGGCCCCACTGACAAATTGTAACGATGTCAAATTTTCCTGTGGGCTAGCTACCGCTGTGGCCCATATAATAGTCTAAACAAAACTGCTATGATAGCAATGATATTGCACAATGCATCATTTTTGGACGAAGTGTACACTGCTTCAAGATGGACTGGGACCCAATCACTAATCGATCGTTAAGCCCTACACTTTACATCCTACACACATTGTAGATATTTCATATGGTAACAGTAGTAGTATAGTTAACATTTGATAAATCTTTGATAATTCTACAATTGTTGAATACTGAAGTCATAATACTGATATTATATTTATAAAACACACACCACATATATATAGATATAAAACATGAATCAACATTTTTAAATACCATTATTCTGTCCTATTGTTTGTCAATAATATTTGTTCAATACTTGTACTGTATATACAGTGGGGCAAAAAAGTATTTAGTCAGCCACCAATTGTGCAAGTTCTCCCACTTAAAAAGATGAGAGAGGCCTGTAATTTTCATCATAGGTACACTTCAACTATGTTTTCAACACTTCAACAAAATTAGGGAAATAAATCCAGAAAATCATGTAGGATTTTTTATGAATTTATTGGTAAATTCCTTGGTAAAATAAGTATTTAGTCACCTACAAACAAGCAAGATTTCTGCCTCTCATAGACCTGTAACAACTTCTTTCTTCTGTCCTCCACTCGTTACCTGCATTAATGGCACCTGTTCAAACTTGTTATCAGTATAAAAGACACCTGTCCATAACCCCAGTCACACTCCAAACTCCACAATGGCCAAGACCAAAGAGCTGTCAAAGGACACCAGAAACAAAATTGTAGACCTGCACCAGGCTGGGAAGACTGAATCTGCAATAGGTAAGCAGCTTGGTGTGAAGAAATCAACTATGGGAGCAATTATAAGAAAATGGAAGACATAAAAGACCACTCATAATCTCCCTCGATCCGGGGCTCCACGCAAGATCTCACCCCGTGGGGTCAAAATTATCAATCAAAAATCCCAGAACCACACGGGGGGACCTAGTGAATGACCTGCACAGAGCTGGGACCAAAGTAAGAAAGGCTACCATCAGTAACACACCTTGCCGCCAGGGACTCAAATCCTGCAGTGCCAGATGTGTCCCCCTGCTTAAGCCAGTACATGTCCAGGCCCGTCTGAGATTTGCTAGAGAGCATTTGGATGGTCCAGAAGAGGATTGGGAGAATGTCATATGGTCAGATGAAACCAAAATATAACTTTTTGGTAAAAACTCAACTTGTCGTGTTTGGAGGAGAAAGAATGCTGAGTTGCATCCAAAGAACACCATACCTACTGTGAAGCATGGGGGTGGAAACATCATGCTTTGGGGCTGTTTTTCTGCAAAGGGACCAGGATGACTAATCCGTGTAAAGGAAAGAATGAATGAGGCCATATATTGTGAGATTTTGAGTGAAAACCTCCTTCCATCAGCAAGGGCATTGAAGATGAAATGTGGCTGGGTCTTTCAGCATGACAATGATCCCAAACTCACTGCCCGGGCAACGAAGGAGTGGCTTCAAAGAAGCATTTCAATGTCCTGGAGTGGCCTAGCCAGTCACCAGATCTCAACCCCATAGAAAATCTTTGGAGGGAGTTGAAAGTCCGTGTTGCACAGCGACAGCCCCAAAACATCACTGCTCTAGAGGAGATCTGCATGGAGGAATGGGCCAAAATACCAGCAACAGTGTGTGAAAACCTTGTGAAGACTTACAGAAAACGTTTGACCTCTGTCTTTGCCAACAAAGGGTATATAACAAAGTATTGAGATAAACTTTTGTTATTGACCAAATACTTATTTTACACCATAATTCACCAATAAATTCATAGAAAATCCTAAAATGTGATTTTCTGGATTTATTTCCCCTCATTTTGTTGAAGTGTTGAAAACATAGTTGAAGTGTACCTTTGATGAAAATTACAGGCCTCTCTCATCTTTTTGAGTGGGAGAACTTGCACAATTGGTGGCTGACTAAATACTTTTTTGCCCCACTGGTGAATATAACTAGGTGTTGTAATTGAAACACACTTTGGCAGAATAAATTCAATTCCATTACTGCTTACATATGATATGAATAAAATGTGATTAAAAGAGAAATCTTTTCCACTTTCACATAGAACAACTACCCCATCTAGTGGTGTCCCATTTAAAAATCTTGACTAATTACAAAATGTGTCTTTGGGGTTCATTAAGAAATTAACCATGTATGTGATGTATTATTATATCAACATATAGAAAGATAAACTGAATTTTTCTCCTTAAAGAAACATGAATACTGGGTATTTGTACCAATGTACCAACTAATTAACTGAACTGAATTGAGGGATTCGGCTTTCCAAATACAACCAACCTGGGCCTATTTAAGTGTCACTTTTAGCAGCCCAAAAGTATGCCATTTAAAGTATTTTTTTGTGACAGTTATGCCGTAGTGTAGATCAGCCCCATGAGACTGTTGTCAGTAGATGGCAATGGTGTTGCTTAAAGATGGATCCTTGCTGCCCAAAGAACACCCACCAGCCCCAATATCTGTGCTACCACCCTATACGAACACCTACCTTTGAAATGGTAATGTCCTGAGGGGTAAGGCACATGCAAAATTTCCAAGTGGAGTTTGCTATATCTGCAGGAACAATTCTAGTATATTTTATCATTTATGGAGATGCTTTTATCCAAAGCAAACAAAACAAAAAAACTCCTTTGTCCAGCATGTTATGGGAAAAGTGTGAAGAATCTGGACATGCTCATGGCTTTACAAAACATACACAATATCACTTAGATTTTCAGTGAAAGAACTCCAAAAGAGATGACTCTTCAAGAAGTCAATATACAATGCGGTTTACAAAACATTTGGGATGCTGCATAAAATTCAAATTAAAACAGAATGCAATGTGTAAATAATTTATCCCTATATTTACAGTCTGTAAGCGTTTGGGAACTGAGAAGACCAACTGCTGCAGTGTTGTAAAATGTTTTCCCATTCTGCTTGATACAGGATTTCAGCTGCACAACAGTTCGTGGTCTCCGTTACCGTACTTTCTGTTTCATAATGCGCCAAATGTTTTTAGTGTGTGACAGGTCTGGACTTCAGGCAGGCTAGTTTAGCACCAAGACTCTTACTAGAGCCGTTTCATAATGCACCAAATGTTTTTAGTGTGTGACAGGTCTGGACTGCAGGCAGGCTAGTTTAGCACCGAGACTCTTACTAGAGCCGTTTCATAATGCGCCAAAAGTTTTTAGTGTGTGACAGGTCTGGACTGCAGGCAGGCTAGTTTAGCACCAAGACTCTTATAGAGCCATGTTGTTGTAATACATGCAGATTGTGGTTTGGCAGTGTCTTGCTGAATTAGCAAGTCAATCCCTGAAAAAGACGTTGTCTGGATGGCAGCATATGTTGTTCCAAAACCTGTATATATTGTTCAGCATTAATGGTGTCTTCACAGATGTGCACGTCACCCATGTGCACTAATGCACCCCATACCATTACGGATGTTGGCTTTTGAATTGTGCGCTGATAACAAGCCAGATGGGCCCACTCCTCTTTTGCCCGGAGGACGCAGAGTCCATGATTTCCCAAAAATAATTTTTCAGACCCTGGACAGTTTTCCACTTCGCCTCAGTCCATCTTAAATCAGCTCAGGCCCAGAGAAGGCTGCGGTGATTCTGGATCTTTTTTATATCTGGAATGATCTTTCAATACCCAATCATGTTACCGACCTATTGCCAATGAACCTAATTAGTTGTGTAATGTTCAACCAGGTTTTTCTTTTTTCAGCATTACACAACTTTTTCAGTCTTTTGTTGCCCTTGTCCCAGCTTTTTTGAAACGTGTTGCTGGCATCAAATTCAAAGTGGGCATATATGTTTTAAAGAAACAATAAAATTTCTCAGTTTCAACATTTAATATATTATCTTTGTAATGTTTTCTGTTGAATATAGGGTTTAAATTATTTGCACATCATTGCATTTTTATTTCCTTTACATTTTACACAGCGTAACAACTTTTTGGGAAACAGGGTTATACAATATACACTGCTCAAGAAAATGGGAACACTTAAGTCACATCGTGTCTCGATGAACAAAATATATAAAATATCAAAATCTTTACTATACATTGTGTAATTTGTTGAGAACAAAATTACGTAACAACGGTCAATGGAAACCAAACTCACCAACCAGTTGAGGGCTGGATTCAAACATTGAAAATCTACTTGTTGGCGTCGCATGCACCGATAAATAACATCCTAGAGGTTCTCAATTGGATTTAGGCCTGGCGAATGTGAGGGCCAGTCAATGGCATCAATGCCTTAATCATCCAGGAACTGCCAACACACTGGTCACATGAGGCCGGGCAAAGTGGGGAGTTGGGGTACCACCTTTGACTCATTTTGAGGAAAAAGCCTGTGGATGATGTTCCAGGCAGCATAATGTCTGTGCAACCCTCCAAGGATATGCCACCCCCCCCCCAGGCCATCACTGACCCACTGCCAAACTGTTCATGCTGGATGATGTTCCAGGCAGCATAACATTCATGATGCCGTCTCCAGACTCTTTCACGTGCTCATTGTGAACCTGCTCTCATCTGTGAAGAGAACGGGTCAATGGCGGACCTGCCAATTCTGCTGTTCTCTGGCGAATGCCAATTGAGCTGCATGGTGCTGGGCTGTGAGCACAGGTCCCACTAGAGGACATCAGGCCCTCATGGAGTCTGTTTGTGACAGTTTGGTCAAAAACATGGACACCTGTAGCCCGCTGGAGGTCACTTTGTAGGGCTCTGGCAGTGCTCCTCCTGTTCCTCCTTGCACAAAGGAACAGACACTTGTCCTGCTGCTGGGTTGATGCCCTTCTACAGCTCTGTCCAGCGCTCCTTGTGTAATGGCCAATCTCCTCCATGCTCTTGAGATTGTACTGGGAGACACAGCAAACCTTCTTGCGGAAGCAGGTATGGATGTGCCATCCTGGAGGAGCTGGACTACCTGTGCAACCTGAATGGGCTGCAGGTACCGCCTCATGCTACCAGTAGTGACAAGGACACTAGCAAAATGCAGAATTATGTTCCCTTAATGTTTTTTGAGCAGTGTATTAAAAAAAATCCATCCCCTGAACAAAGAACAATGACACACATATGTATCATGGGGAAGCTGCATTTTGTTTTACCAGCACAAAAAACAAAGCATCAAGCTACTGTTGCAGTGCAGTCTTTTATTTTAGCTAAATGGCTGTTAATCCATGGTCTATCACCCAAAGATTATTATCTGGGTGACAGCAGTGGTAACACGCAATCTGAAATGGAAGTAGAAGTCTGACTGAAAAATGTTGATAATTTCAATGGCGAGGATCTGGGTAAAACCCCCTCAAAATCCTACCGCTAAAATATGTAAAGTATGTAAACAGCCGCAGAGAACTAGCCCATGAGAAGGATGAGAGCATTGGGACAACAACATTCTGACAAGTAGCTGCTGTGGAGTGCATCTGGAATGCAAACTCTTCGAGAGCTTCTGAACCAAACATACCAAGCTTGTTTCCAGGCATTGCAATCACTGGTGAGTCAGATGCCTTGGAAGATCCCAATGGAACACAGTATTAGGCCAGTGAAGTCCAAATTGCTGTTTTTGCTGTACACTGAAGGAATATGAAAAGTTAAAAGATTAATATTGGCCATTTCACACTGCAATGTTCTTAGACCCAGGCTAAGATTGGCCACATGTTAGCTTAGCCTTTGTTCATAAGAGTTTGTTAACCCTGGGCTAAGGTTTAACCCTAGGCAAGGGTGGTGCTAGCCCACTTCAAAATATGCAGATGTGAACATTTGCTTAGCCGTGGGGGTAGGTACTGTGTGAACAAGCCTTATGAGGCAAAAGTTTAGAATGTCACCTCCCATTTTAAAAAACATACACTATCTGTAGGTTTTTACAATTTATACCTAACTTGGATTCCTTTGTCAGTAAAGTAATGATGTAAGTCCAGATAGTAAATGGGGGGGGGGGGGGTATTGATTAAGGTATATAAATGGAAAGTATTAGTAGTCCTCACACAGCACAGAAAACAAGGTTAACTAGCAAAAGTGGAATTTTGAAACACACACAGACACACACACACTTTTATATGCCCGACTTCTAAAGCTGAACTGCCATGTTTATTGCGTGACATCTGCCTTCTTTGTATGTGGTTGACAGTTATGAGTAATTCACATGAACGTCTGGGTTCCTCAGAGTATGTCGGCGATGAGGCCATTGTCACCCCGTAGGTGTCCATCCTGCACAGTCCTACTCAATGAACTCTTTGACTTATCTGTTCACAGAGGGAAGAGTTCAAACATGTTAACACTGAACAGACCATTACAGACCTAGTACAGGAATAATAATGCCCAGACTCACCAGGCTTTGAATCATAGGGAATGTTATGTTGAGTAAGTAGAGCTTGTAGTCTATGAATCTCTTCACTCTGTTTACGGGCGTCCTGTATAAGACAAGCAGCCATAGCAATGTAAGATACAACATTATCTGAAAGCTCTCCATGTCAAATCTTCCTTTACTACTCAATGCCAAAAGTGGTTTGGGATTCTCTCCCAGAGACTTACCTCATTGCATTTCTGCAAGGAGTCATGTTTCTTCAAGGTAGTTGTGGTATTCGGCTTCTCTACTTTTTGGGTTTTTAGGAAACCAGCATCTTCAAAAATCTCCCTCAGTAGGTTATTGTAGCCCTGTAATAAACATATACACAAATTACTCTTTGTAGGGAAACTCATGTAAAGGTTTATTTTTTTAGCCTTAATTTAAAACAGGGAAATCAAGCTGAAACCAAGGTCTCTTTCACAGTTGAGCTGTCTTACAGAATGAACAGGTAAAAAAAGAAAACAAAGAAACAGAAAAGAAAGCACAAACACTCAGGGAACTGTCCCTGCCACAGATCTGACAGCAATATCCGTGCTTTTCTAGGACTGTGTAGGTAGGTGCTGTTCTACCTGCTTGGTAATGAGGTCATCGTAATACGCCTGTTCAGCTTCATCCCACTCCTTCTGCAGCTTGTCATTCAGTGTAGGGTACACTTGATGAGAGCACAGATGTGATTCAGAACAGGACTCATGTTTAACGTTAGAGTATATTACAGTTCCTGGTATTGCTTCTTACCTAATAGAGAATGTGGATGGCATACTAATGGCGTCTCAAAGGTAACAGAATATACACAGGTGGTGGGCTCTGACACTTGAGCCAACTTGTTACTTCCACCACAGGTCAGAATGACCTAAAGAAATGGGGGGGGGGGGGGGGGGGGGAATAAAAGAAAAGTAACAGCAACATTCAACTACACAATGTCTTTAAAGGCCTTACTTGCTGACTGGGCTGGCAATTTATACTTAAACTCATACTGCCAAATAGTGCTTTAGGAAATAGCTCCATGGCTGGAATAAACACCAGTAATTCTATTATACCTTGGTTTGCCTGTTTTTATTCCCACAGGCATCTCCCTCTCTCATCCACATGGCTAAAAAGGTGTTGTTCACAATCTCCCACTCCTGCCAGATTCTTTAGAGAAGACAAAGGGTTTTAGGTGTTTAATTATATTAATAAACTCAGGATAACATGGGTCGGTTAATCAGATTCTGCTCATAGAATAAACGCAGTTTGAAATCCACTTACCCCAGAATTCCACTGTAAGCATTCCACCTGAATGACTGCTCGTGCTGGGTGATGTTGTGGAATGGACAGAATTCATATTTATACCTAAATAAAATGTGAACATAATTATGTATACTCAATTATAAACTGGCTGGTTTGAATCCTGAATGCTCATTAACTAAAAGCTGTGGCATATAAGACATCATAAACCCAGTGGTTGGGAATCCAGAATGCTGATTGTCTGATAGCCATTGTATATGTAAGTAATGAGGCATGGTGGGGGATGTAGTATATGGCCAATATATCACTAATAAATAAAATTCTTAGGTAAGAGATTTCACGTTATCCAATATATTGGCACACATTTATATATTATATAAAGTGTATATAATACATGATAAATTCAGTCTAAACCAAAACACAATGTGGTGAAAGTAAAGGGGACTGGAAATTTCCCAAAAGCACTGTATATTGCCCATATACCTCCTCTGTACTTATTGCTTAAATAGGCCCATCTCATCACCAATTTCATAATTGTAAATCTGGCACAGAGAACAAACATGAGTTGTACATTTTTTGATCAAAACTTCTCAATATAGCAGGTTTATGTGTTGAATTTGTTGGTGCCAAGGAGTCTAGTACTTACGTCGACTCTATGTAACTGAAGCACTTTCCTGCTAGTCTTTGGATATGCGCTGGTCCTACAGGAAAGGATAGAAGATCCCAGCAGAACTGTATGTACTAAATGCAGTGCTAGGGATAAGACTGACATTAAAAAAATTGACTTCAAAAAGACAAACCACTGCCATTTTAACAGTGTTGTAGTTCATTTTTCTTCTCTTACTTCCAAATTGATTTCGTCATCGACTCGACTCGTTTTATTTAATTCAACACACGCTGTCGGTAACGCCTGGGCTAAGAGCGTGCGTGTAATATGACTATTGAAAACGTATCACATGTTTCTCATCGATATCGTATTTTTTTAAAATCATGATACAAATTGATATTGTTGCATCACCCAGCCCTAATTAACACTGTAATATTACAAACAGCAATACATATGCCAACAAGCAAGGTACACATTACCAATCCCCCGCAGAAGGAAACAGAACCAAACAGGTGGCGGCAGGGGTGATGGGTGGGTTTAGCAATCACATGCTAAGACAACCAGCAGAGCAGCAGACTGAGTGGGTACCCTGACCCATTTAAATAGGCCACCATATTATATTAGGAAATCTTAAAAGGAGCAATCCCAACACCAGCTGTTGCATCCCTAAGCCAATACCCACTCGGGTTCCCTGTCTGAACTAGCTGCGCTTTATTAAATACAGACAGAATTTAAATTTTCTAAAGTCACAACCAAATCCCATGACCCCTTGAAGACAACCAACTAAAAAAATGTTTAGCTACTACAAATACAAGAGAAAGCAGAAAAAATTAATTGGGATAGAGTACCTGTAAAATAATGTATTGGTTTCTTATCATAATCTGGCCATTCCACTAAGTAATAACTATTATTATGGCTCTGGATTCAATCTCGCAACCATATGGTTACAGGTCTGCTCAAACCATTAGGTTCCATGAATTGCATTATTCAAGTCAAAGCGTGCTCCAAAATGTATTGGTTAATTGATCTCCTTGCCACTCTCTACAAGTAAAATTCAGCTCTACCTGTAGAAGGTTGGTAGAGGCAAAGGGCTGTTTTGAGACACACAGAATACCTGACACAGGGCCTGGAGTCACCCTGGGTTGGAGTCTACTTCCTTGGGCCAAAAAGGGATTGTTGAGCCTATACAATGAAGAGATTCACATTTCATTGACAGAATGAAAGTATACTTATACTTAACACATTATATATTGAGCCTTTGGGGGATGGGGGGGGTGACTTACCCAAACGTATTGGGTTCCTCAACTATTTTCATTTTACCAGCATTTGAATAAGTGCCTAAAATAAAATATTCAACAAGAATGAGCAATCTACAGCCACACAATAAGATACTTTAAGCTACATTATTACTTAGCAAGGTTTATCTTAAATAAAATATGAAATACATGTAAAATCCAGAGCCACATGACATAAAAATATTGTGTTAATTTGCTGAGTCTACTACATTTACTCCCATTTGATTGCATTTTGATAAATGTCAATATGCTACCAACAACTTTAGTTACTAAATGTTGAGACTTGGCAAAACTATAATTCTGAACATACTTACATGTGAAATGTTTGTCCTGTACAATCGTGGACCTACAAGGAGGGTCCTCACTAGCATTGTTTTAATAAAAAGTCTGTCAAACACAACTACGACTTTTCCCTTGTTTTATTGCTCAACTTCAAGCATGACCTGTGCAATCTGATTAGTTTGATTGTCTGTAGATTCTGTGATTTGATTGGACACTATGATTTTGTATAAAGCTATGTTTTGTTGCCTATGCATGAAGTGATTCTTACAACCCTATCATATGTCTGTGATCTTTGCTGTGATCAGGTCATTGCTAGCAACTTTGCTAGGAAAATGATCAAAGAAATCCATCTAAGGCAGAATGTGGGATATTATGTGTTTGCATTTCCATGGTCTTTCTATAATTTTTGTTGTGTTACATTTTCACTTTCACCCATGAATTTTTTATCATGGAATTTACAACATTGCAAAGAAACTCATTGACATCACAAACCACCAGAAAGTTATAATACCTAACGGCCCCTGCGCATGCGCAATACATCTAAACCGCTAAAATAAAGACGTGTCATTTTGCTTCTTCAAACTGGTTGCAATAATTGCAATTTCAGCTTACTAAACCACTGACGTGAATATAGATTTTAAGAAAAGTAACAACCGTCTGGAACGAACACTTGTCTGTTTACTTGATACATTGACTACCCAAACTCCGGTATGGTCTCGCGATGTTCCGACCCAATGTTAATGTCTCTGTGCTGAAATTCTATTTAAGAATAAGTCGGTGCTTATATGATATCAATATTGTTCTATGAAATTATTCATACAACAACCGCTCTGAAGGACAACAGTTACTCATCTTAATATCAAACGACAACAAGTTGATCACAGAATGCCTGATAGTTCTAAGTTCACTAGGCATTGCCTGTATTCATAACTTAAGCCGGAAATCCTTAAATAAAACAAGATAAATTGAAAGAAAATACTTACTCAGCAGGCTGAGAGAGAGCAGACATTTAAATAGTAAATTGATTATTCGAGTAGGTGTATAATACATTATTAGTGGAGTTATTTATTTGCGTTTATATTGTCTAGTTAGCTACATTTTGTTTTGTCCTACAGTAAACCATGTGACCATTAGTGAACCATGGGAAAACGTCAGCTGACCAAAATACACAATCTGCGCATGATCTACTTCTGATACGACGTGAGTGCATAAAAGTGAACGAAATGGTTGTTAATACTTAAAGATTTCTAGGTAAATTGACACTATCAATATATTTATATATATATGTGTAGTCTTAAGTCATCATATAATATATAATATAGTCTTACGTCAACATTATAAATGTTTACTATGTTAGTATGTTCACTTATTGTGATATGATTTCTGCTCTGTGGTACCAGGTTGTTATAGTTTACGAACTACAGAATCAGGCTTGGTCTATGTAACGTTATGCGTTTTTTCTTCATTCTAATAATCAATTACCATTTAGGTGGAGAGAATTGAACTGTTTTGCTATGGGGCGAAAGAAGCAGGGTAAATTTGAGCGTCCAGTTAACAATGGAAAAGATAAACGGCACAAAATAAAGGGGAAATCTCTGGAGTGCTTTACAGAAGAAATGCATGGTGCATTACAAGGTACTTTTTGCCTATTCCGAAACAGTCGAAGCTTTGTGTCATTTGTTTAGCGGGTGTTGTTGTGTGTATGTGTGATCATAAAGCTTCATGGTTTTTGCTTTGTTTCAGCAAGCCTACAGCATAATGATGCAGGGGAGGCTGCCCATGTGAAGTTACCCTGCCCCCTGGCCATGTGGGAGCTTGGTCACTGTGACCCGAAGCGTTGCACTGGAAGAAAGCTGGTTCGCAAAGGCTTTGTGAAAAATTTGCGTTTAAACCAGAGGTTCAACGGACTCATTCTGAGCCCCATGGGCACCAAATATGTCTCACCAGCAGACAGGTGTGTGTAGCCTATTCATTTGGTTAGGATCATTTTCCCACACGGTCATATCATGTTAGTGTTTCGAGAAGAATGACTGAAAAGACAGATGACCACCTGTGCAAACTAGCTATGTAGTGTGGTCCAAACACCTACAGATTCGCTGTGGGTGAAAGTTACATGATGTCATACCGGTATACAGTCTCATCTACCACTGTTCTTCCAATTAGCATTAAGGATTCTAACTAATTTATAATTGTTTAAAACACAGCATCAGGATTGTAGTTCCAGACAGCCCTGGGCAAATTCAGCTAACCATGTACCAGGGAGTAGGGTTTGTCGAGAGCACAGGAGGGATGCTGGATGGATATTAACTATATCTTTACCCTATAAATATCTGTGTAAGTGTTTATGATGTTGACGTCAGAGTTCTGTGTTCTGCATTCATCAGGGACATTGTGGCTCAATATGGACTGGCTGTCATTGACTGTTCTTGGGCTAAACTTGAAGAGACACCCTTTAATAAGATGATAGGTAGTCATCCTCGATTGCTACCGTACTTGGTTGCAGCAAACCCGGTGAACTATGGCAAGCCATGCAAGCTGTCTTGTGTGGAGGCTTTTGCTGCCACATTCTGCATTGTTGGTAAGGCTTGAGGTATTCTACAGTTAATTCATAGCCTGTGGTAAATTGCGTAATCCTTTTTATTTAACGAACAGTCATGAGTGTGTCTAAAATACAGGCTTTCGGGACCTTGCTGTGATTCTGCTGAATAAGTTTAAGTGGGGGACCGTGTTTCTGGATCTGAACAAGACACTGCTGGAGCGCTATGCAAGTTGTCAGTCAGAGGAGGAGCTGCTGGCTGCGGAGAAAGAGTACCTCAACACCCCACCTGAGGAAGACGAGTTGGGTGAGATATTTTAAGTCAAGTTCCGGGAACATCTCCAGTCTTCATGAGGCGATGTTTGTGATGTTTTTAGTGGTATGAATGGAATGCTTTAACACACATTACTTTTGAGTGGACTGACTTAATATTTGTGTATTGTGGATCGAAATGTTCATCTGTTTCCTGTATAGATCCATTTGATGTCGACTGCGGAAGAGAATGCATGAATCTCAACAGACCCCGTCGGTAATGAATAAATGTAGCTTGTACTGCATAGAACATCATTAAACATTACATTGTTCTACATTTGTTGTGATGACTGTGTCACAAAATGGCGTTGCATATTTTCTTTTAGTGTTGCTGGGGAAGAGGATGACACCGAGAGTGATGAAGAAACTGAAACCTCAGATGATGATGGTGACGATGATGGGAATACTGAGGCAGAGGAAGGGAGAGGGGAAAGAAAAACTGGGGATGAGGAGAAAGAGCCAGGAGAGTCATCCGAAGTGCAGTAAAAAATGTAAATGTACTCAGGACTTTGAGGACAATGGTAAGACTGTTCCATATGGAAAAGTCAAGATACTTAATCCATTTGTTTTCTTGACATTGTCTTTACAGATTTTTTATTTAGTGTAAATTGTGGTGCATTTATAATTGTTACTTTGAATTAAATCATGTGATGCAATGATGCCTCAATGTACTGTATGTGCCAGTTACTGTAAGCAAAAAGACAATATGTAGAAAAGCAGCAGAGATGGTTGGATGGATATTCAATGGCAAACATCAACTGTAGGGTAAGATTTGAATACCCCTGATGTAAGGCATCATTGTGCCGTCTATATCACTGAAATATACAGTTGTGCTCATTAGTTTGCATACCCTGGCAGACATTTTGAAATTCTGGCATTTTTATTATTTTTTTATTGAAGGATGGTGATCATATGAAGCCATTTATTACCACAGTTTTTTTGTCTCCTTTCTAAATCATAATGATAACAGAAATCACCCAAGTGTCCCTGATCAAAAGTTTACACACCTTTGAATGTTTGGCCTTGTTACTGACACACAAGGTGACACTCACAGGTGAAAATGGCAATGTAAGGTGAATTTCCCAAACCTGTGGCTTTTTAAATTGCAATTAGTGGCAGTGAATAAATAGTCAATGAGTTTGTTAGCGCTCACATGGATGCACTGAGCAGGCTAGATACTGAGCCATGGGGAGCAGAAAAGAACTGTCAAAAGACCTGTGTAACAATGTAATGAAATTTATAAAGATGGAAAGTGATATAAAAAGATATCCAAAGCCTTGCAAATGCTAGTCAGTACTATTCAATCACTTATTAAGAAGTGGAAAATTCGGGGATCTCTTGATACCAGGCCAAAGTCAGGTAGACCAAGAAATAATTCAGTCAAAGCAGCCAGAAGAATTGTTTGGGATACAAAGAAAAGCCCACAGGTAACCTCCGGAGAAATACAGGCTCCTCTGGAAAAAGACGGTGTGGTTGTTTCAAGGAGCACAATACGACGATACTCAAACAAATGTGAGCTGCATGGTCCAGTTACCAGAAATAATCCTTACTACGCCAATACCACAAAAAAGCCTGGTTACAATATTCCCGACAACACCTTGACACGCCTCACAGCTTCTGGAACACTTTAATTTGGACTGAGAGACCAAAATAGAGCTTTATGGTCACAACCATAAGTGCTATGTTTGGAGAGGTGTCAACCTATAGTGAACAGAATACCATGCCCACTGTGATGGCTCACTGATGTTTTGTTTTATGATTGTGCCATCCTGTTATGACCTACAGTTGAATGTGAATCCCATAAAAAACAAAATACTTGTTTTTTGCCTACTCACTCATGTTTTCTTTAAAATGGTATGTATTTTAACAATTCTTCAAGGGTATGCAAACTTACCCCCCGTTGCCACCATTACATACATCTACACTCAATAAAGGATTATTAGGAACACCTGTTCAATTTCTCATTAATGCAATTATCTAATCAACCAATCACATGGCAGTTGCTTCAATGCATTTAGGGTTGTGGTCCTGGTCAAGACAATCTCCTGAACTCCAAACTGAATGTCAGAATGGGAAAGAAAGGTGATTTAAGCAATTTTGAGCGTGGCATGGTTGTTGGTGCCAGGCGGGCCGGTCTGAGTATTTCACAATCTGCTCAGTTACTGGGATTTTCACGCACAACCATTTCTAGGGTTTACAAAGAATGTAAAAAGGGAAAAACATCCAGTATGCGGCAGTCCTGTGGGCGAAAATGCCTTGTTGATGCTAAAGGTCAGAGGAGAATGGGCCGACTGATTCAAGCTGATAGAAGAGCAACTTTGACTGAAATAACCACTCGTTACAACCGAGGTATGCAGCAAAGCATTTGTGAAGCCACAACACGCACAACCTTGAGGCAGATGGGCTACAACAGCAGAAGACCCCACCGGGTACCACTCATCTCCACTACAAATAGGAAAAAGAGGCTACAATTTGCACGAGCTCACCAAAATTAGACAGTTGAAGACTGGAAGAATGTTGCCTGGTCTGATGAGTCTCGATTTCTGTTGAGACATTCAGATAGTAGAGTCAGAATTTGGCGTAAACAGAATGAGAACATGGATCCATCATGCCTTGTTACCACTGTGCAGGCTGGTGGTGGTGGTGTAATGGTGTGGGGGATGTTTTCTTGGCACACTTTAGGCCCCTTAGTGCCAATTGGGCATTGTTTAAATGCCACAGCCTACCTGAGCATTGTTTCTGACCATGTCCATCCCTTTATGACCACCATGTACCCATCCTCTGTTGGCTACTTCCAGCAGGATAATGCACCATGTCACAAAGCTCGAATAATTTCAAATTGGTTTCTTGAACATGACAATGAGTTCACTGTACTGAAATGGCCCCCACAGTCACCAGATCTCAACCCAATAAAGCATCTTTGGGATGTGGTGGAACGGGAGCTTCGTGCCCTGGATGTGCATCCCACAAGTCTCCCATCAACTGCAAGATGCTATCCTATCAATATGGGCCAACATTTCTAAAGAATGCTTTCAGCACCTTGTTGAATCAATGCCACGTAGAATTAAGGCAGTTCTGAAGGCGAAAGGGGGTCAAACACAGTATTAGTATGGTGTTCCTAATAATCCTTTAGGTGAGTGTATTTAGCAGGGGGTAGGAAGCCGTCTACCACCAGAAAAGCCTGTAGCATTTATTCAACAAGGTGCTTGAAACATTCCTAATGGATTATGGTCCATGTTGGCTTAATAGTATAATGAAGTCCCTGTAGAGTTTTTTGGACACATTCATGCTGCAAACATCCCCTTCTATCTCATCCCAAAGGTGCTCTATTGGATTGTGAACTGGGGACTGCCCAGTCCATTGGAGTGAACTGAAGTCACTTGTGGAATCAGCTTGAGATGTGGCATGCTTTGTGACATGGTGCATTGTCCTTTTAGAAGTATCTGTTTGAAAATAGGTTGACTGGCAATGTAGGGATGCATATAGTCAGCAACAATGCTTAGGTATTCAAATTAAGCCTGGTTGGTGTTGAGGGGCCTAATGTGTGCAGGAAAACATCAGACACCATTACGCCATCAGCGTCCTCTACTGTTGACAAAACACAGAATGGATCCATGGATTATGCAATGTATGCATTTTTGACCCTACCATCTGCATGTTTACACAGGAATTCAAGATTTGTCAGGCCAATCTTCTCCCCTGATCTCTCATTAACAAGATGTTTTCACCCACAGAACTGCCGATCACTGCATGTACAGTGGGGAGAACAAATATTTTATACACTGCCGATTTCGCAGGTTTCCCCACTTACAAAGCATGTAGAAGTCTGTAATTTTTATCATAGGTACTCTTCAACGGTGAGTGACAGAATCTAAAACAAAAATCCAGAAAATCACAATGTTTGATTTATGTAATTAATTAGCATTTTATTGCATGACATAAGTATTTGATACATCAGAAAAGCAAAATTTTATATTTGGTACAGAAACCTTTGTTTGCAATTACAGAGATCATATACGTTTCCTGTAGTTCTTGACCAGGTTGGCACACACTGCAGCAGGGATTTTGGCCCACTCCTCCATACAGACCTTCTCCAGATCCTTCAGGTTTCGGGGCTGTCGCTGGGCAATACGGACTTTCAGCTCCCTCCAAAGATTTTCTATTGGGTTCAGGTCTGGAGACTGGCTAGGCCACTCCAGGACCTTGAGATGCTTATTACGGAGCCACTCCTTAGTTGCCCTGGCTGTGTGTTTCGGGTCGTTGTCATGCTGGAAGACCCAGCCACGACCCATCTTCAATGCTCTTACTGAGGGAAGGTGGTTGTTGGCCAAGATCTCGCAATACATGGCCCCATCCATCCTCCCCTCAATACAGTGCAGTCGTCCTGTCCCCTTTGCAAAAAAGTATCCCCAAAGAATGATATTTCCACCTCCATGCTTCACGGTTGGGATGGTGCTCTTGGGGTTATACTCATCCTTCTTCCTCCAAACACGGCAAGTGGAGTTTAGACCAAAAAGCTCTATTTTTGTCTCATCAGACCCCATGACCTTCTCCCATTCCTCCACTGGATCATCCAGATGGTCATTGGCAAACTTCAGACGGGCCTGGACATGTGCTGGCTTGAGCAGGGGGACCATGCGTATGCTGCAGTATTTTAATCCATGACGGTGTAGTGTGTTACTAATGGTTTTCTTTGAGACTGTGGTCCCAGCTCTCTTCAGGTCATTGACCAGGTCCTGCCGTGTAGTTCTGGGCTGATCCCTCACCTTCCTCATGATCATTGATGCCCCACGAGGTGAGATCTTGCATGAAGCCCCAGACCGAGGGAGATTGACCGTCATCTTGAACTTCTTCCATTTTCTAATAATTGCACCAACAGTTGTTGCCTTCTCACCAAGCTGCTTGCCTATTGTCTTGTAGCCCATCCCAGCCTTGTGCAGGTCTACAATTTTATCCCTGATGTCCTTACACAGCTCTCTTGTCTTGGCCATTGTGCAGAGTTTGGCATCTGTTTGATTGAGTGTGTGGACAGCTGTCTTTTATACAGGTAACGAGTTCAAACAGGTGCAGTTAATACAGGTAATGAGTGGAGAACAGGAGGGCTTCTTAAAGAAAAACTATAAGGTCTGCTAGAGCTGGAATTATTTTTTACCTGGTTGGTAGGTGATCAAATACTTATGTCATGCAATAAAATGCTAATTAATTATTTAAAAATCATACAATGTGATTTTCTGGATCTCACAGTTGAAGTGTACCTATGATAAAAATTACAGACCTCTACATGCATTGTAAGTAGGAAAACCTGCAAAATCTGCAGTGTATCAAATACTTGTTCTCCCCACTGTAATTGTGTATCACCATTCTTTGTAAACTTTGGAAACTGTAGTGTGTGAAAATCCAATTCAGAGATGCTGGAACCAGTAAACTTTTCAACAATAATCATAAGGCAGTCAGTGGTTTAAAATGGGCGTCTATCCCATTCAAGTGTTTGGTTGAACAAAAATGTCACCTCTTGATCATGTCTGCATGCTTTATTAATTGATTTGCAGCCACATGATTTGCTGTTTGGCTATTTTTATTCATGAGCAAGTGTAACTTATAAAGTGGCCACTGAAAATTAAATACCAAGCTGGTGAAGTGAAAACAACACTAGTGCAAGTGGGAAATGGGGTAGGATAGGTCTGAATGCAAACAGTTTTAGCTGCAATTCATCTAGCTTCTATGTGGAGAATACATTCTACACATTTTTCCTTCAAAGTTACCACATTACAATATATAATGACCTGCTTTCTGTCAAGTCTAATTCATGACACTGCCTCATATTAACTCCCAGCAGCCAGGGGAATGTTGAAGACCTAAATGTGTCCCCTGAAGAACATCTAGCAAGTCACCAAGCAAGATTGAGCTTGCAGGGGCCCAAACTACCGCAAGGAGTTACTAGAACAATAGGGGGAAAAGCCACTCTTGTCCTTTACAATTCTCATCACCATTGTAGGTAAGCCCGGACCAAGATTTTAACACTGGAATAATGCTGCTACACTGAAAGGCATTGATAAGCTTGAGTTTTCAAAACCAAAGGTTTGATAACTGTAATCTAAGTTGAAATAAGTGGGTAAACTGCCCCCTACTATACCCCTGATAAACAGTTGTAACTGATGGTTTTTTGAGTTATGACATGACCTTTGCGCTGTAACTAACCTCTATTTTTAGAGTTATTACATGAAACAAATCAGATCTCTGCAGTCATGTCAGAAATTTTTTGAAGGGTAATCATAATAAAACTAAAAATCGACTGGATTCATACAGCACATTTCTACTGACTGAGGTACTCAAAGCAATAGAGAGAAACTGACCTCATTCACCACCAATGTGTGCAAGAATGCTCACCACCCATTACCTGAGGTGGAGAAGTGAGAATTAATATGCCAATGAGGAATGAGGGGATGATTAGGTCTATGGTGGGAATAGGGTAAGGTTGGAAATTTAGCTATGATACTGAGATGAACATATTTTTGACCAATTGCCATGAGATTTTACAGTGAGTAGACCCATTTAATGCCTTATCCAAAAGGTGGTAACCTATGCATTGCAAAGTCACTTTCACTGCCTTTGGGCTTTATGAATTGATGTTTAGATCCGAGTGCCCCATGCTGGCTCTCCAATTAGTTTGATTCTGCTACAACTTTCTCTCTTTAACCAATATGTATGCATTAAAAAAGATCCAAGGCCCAAGACTTAATTTCTTAAGCCACAAAATGCTCCCAAATGTAATCGTGAGGAACCATCTAATGTTGTAAAATTATGAACTACTCCTTTAATTAACGTACTTTCGAACTATCCCTTTAAAGTCAACCTCAAACATTCAGAAGATAATGACGTGTGAAACAGTATAGGACATTTTCCTGTGTACAGCGCGTTTTGTATGCTGCTGTTAAAAGTAATGAATGTAGATGTATGTGTTGCCTGCCTACATAGAACTGCATAATGAACACAGAATCAGGTCAGGAGCAAAATATAAATTACGCAATGCAGACACACTTTGAAATAGGGTTTAATAACAAATGTTTGACCTTTCCTGAAACGACCGTTGCGTTCGTTTTTATTAAATTCAGTCGATACACTGCGAGGGGGCGGATACAGGGAAGTAGGCCTATCCTCTCCTGTCTTTGCGGTAACATTGTTGTGGAACGACGTCACAGCTGGAAAATGAAGGCGCAGAGGCAGCCATTACTGGAGGTTCTGTAATTATTTTATTCCAAATAAATACTCGAGGGAAACTTCCATGGCAAGAGCCACAAGTCAGGTAGTGAGTATTGCAGCTTTAATCCTAATTTCAATTCGAAGCCGTTGCTCAATATGTATTGCATGACGACAGTTAGAGAAAATGTTCGATGTTACTGTTAGGCCCCCATTTCAAACAGCGGTATGAGGACCTCTGACTAACGCATCATTAGCTACATTGCTCGTTTGCTAACCAGAAAATACACATGAGGGAATACTCTGATTTTTGCTAATACCGTCAATTTATAATATTTACGCTTTCGCAACTTCAAGTCTCAGCAATTGAGAACGTAGGCAATAGTACCCCCCCCCCAGTACATGAAAGGTGTCGCTGCAGTCGGTACAGTACAGTAGTCGTACTCAACTACTTCTCCACAACAATATTCGGCAAATTGATAAGACTGAAAGACTACCTACGTTAAGTTTGCAAAACTTTCCAGTTTCTTCCTCATGTTCAGTAGTAACTGATGTTAAGTAGTCAGTGTAACATTCTCTCTATATATATTTTAATAGAATCCACATTTTTTGGGTTGTTTTAGTGTAGCTAGGTCGTAGTAGTACGAGGTCGGGGGAACAGTTCTACAGACAGTATTTCAATCCAAACATTTTCGGGGAACTTCAATGAGTACCTACAGGTAGCGCCTAGTACTACCATGCTGATACTGTAAGCGCGCTAACAAGCTACAGTAAATGTTATGTACTGTAACGTTAACTAGATTAGTTTTCAAACCGTTTCACGAGCTGTGAACAACATTACTTTGGCATCTTGTTAGGCCGTTTCGAAGTGTTTAGTTAACGTTGCCAAACTAGTCTAAATGTTCTGGCTACCTAACGTTACCGACGTTTAATTACTACCGGTATAACTAGTGTATTTGGTGAGTTTGTTTAGCTAACCAACGTTATGAGTATGAAGAAATCTTGAGAACATTAAAGATGGCTCAAAATCAAACATTACGTTTAGTTATGAGGATAGTATTTGGTAGCTGTATGTGTGTAGTTTCGCAATTATATGCCTGTTAACGTATAACTGTAAGACCTTCCGTTGCGCTTTGAATTCTACAAGTTCAGCTAACGAAGTTAGCTAAAGTTGGCTAGCTACCGACAACCAGTAACGTTGCGGCGGTAGCTGGTTTAGTTGTAATTCCTGGTGGTTTTTGTAGCTTATCTAAATAGCTAGCCGGTCAGTCAATTTGGCGGCTACACCTAGGTAACGTGAAGTTGTTGTATGTATACGTTATTAGACTACTACTGTACATATACTAGATTACTTGCCTAAACTTTAACTATAGCTATGTGATTGATTTTAAATTAGGTACAGTAATATTAGCTAGTTCGCTATGTCAACATGCTACTAACAAACTTGGTTTTGAATACGTGAAGCGTCAGCTCTAGCTACAATTAGCTGATTATGCTAAGATACTATAGTTTGTAAAAGACTGAGACTTTTCAGTTAAGTTTCATCCGTATCAGCATCATGTAACGTAGACTTGCTAGTCCTAAGTAATTTGTTAAAAACTACTAATAATGGATAAGAACATATCTGGCCACACCTTGTGGATTGCGGTTGACAAGCTAGCTGGAGATTCACCTGGCAGTGTTTGACGAAGTCATGTTTCGCGTTTGTCAAACTGGCTAGCTAGCTTCCTTCTCATTTCACAGGCCTATGCAGCCAGCTAACATTAGCTAGCAAGCTCCCCAGTTTCATATTTTGGAAGTGGGCACATTTACACAATCTAGAGTGTTTTATTTGGCCTTTGGTGGGTGTTTACATCGTCATCGTGCTTGTATGTTTTATGTAATTTTAAAAGCTTTATATTGTGCTGGTTTCTAACTCAATGAAACGACCTTTGCTTGGCTGTCCTCGTTCACATTCACAAACTGTGAGTTAGCCAGGGCTAGCTAATTCTCTTTTTAGCAGGTACAGTAAAGCACCGATGTGTTGGTAGAAAGGATGCTAGCTATAGTAGTAATTTGCTACCGAAACTGATATTATTTGTTTTAGATTACCAGTTAATCGTATCCTGAATTGAATAGTAAAAAAGCATAATAAAACTTAAATATTTAGTGTCTCACTAGAAATCGTTACTGGAATTTTTCATCCAGGGAAAGGGTTGGGTCGGGAGTTTTTCATTTAGCTACAGTCGCTAGCCTACTTCACGTTGTCTTGTCCTGGCCCCAGTTATTCATTTGCTCCATAGTGATCATAAGGTAGGTTATATGCTGTCATAAATACTGGCTTAAATAATGTAATGATTCAGTGCTCAATTGTGACTTTCTTATATCGTTTAAGATTTGCCTCATACTAAGTATAGTATTTTCGATACACGTAGTTTGTACATGCTCAACATGCATATTCTTCACACGCATCTTAACTAAAAATGTTTATTTTATTCGAGCTTGGAGTCCTGCTTGCTATCGGCAAGAGAGGGAGTGCTGTCCATTGGCATTGGTTTTTAAACACCTAGCAAACCAGTTTCCCACGTATGACAACAACTAAAAATTATAACGGGGATAGTTACCCCTGGTCGGGGGGTTTAAAGTAGTTTACTGTAGGTGAGAGAGGGCTAAAGTCTTTATTAGGGTCCCAGGTGCACGTGTTAAATCTTTTGTACAGCATGCTTTCCAACATATACTTTGAGTTAGCTGACTGCTCATGGGACCCTACAACCAACCAGAGAACAGAGCTGGGACAACTGTTTTTATTCTCTTACACAGACTCTTCCCAATCATTTAAGAGTAACTGTTCATGGCAAAGCCTATGTTCTGTTTTGTTCCAGATATTTGTGACATGATCATTACAGAATTACATAACCTACTGGTAGAGTTCTTTTTCCGCCTAAACCCAATGAGGCCCGATGAGCTTGGCCTAGGATTCTGAGAATGAATGGTAGGGCGGGTTGCAATAGTGCCACACACCATTAAGAGTAATTCGATTTGGATATGACTATGCACCTTTTACTTATCCTCTCTTTCATCTGTAAACAAATATCTAATTTCTAAGGCTATAGATTAAATATGTTCCCACTGCCTTATTCTCCATTCCCCAATTCAATCATATCCAATTATATCTATGCTTCGGTCTCATTGCAAGAACTGTCAACCGATTTGGGAGAGTAAAAGATGGCGACAAGCCTTCCTCCAACGCCAAGCCATTCTGCCTTTTTCCACTCTTCCACCCAAGATGTCACATTCTGCCTTTTTCCAACGTGCAAGGGCATGCTCACTGTCAAGCTCTATTAGCTTTGCAAGCACCAAAGCTGCCTGAGGGAGTTGCTGGAGTGCGATTAGAGCAGGAATTCCCTGCTGAAATTGCTTCCCTTCTCTGCTTCCCTGCCACTCGTCAGCTAGTAGCACAGTCAAGTCTCAAACCTAGACTGGCGGACGTTGAGCTGCCCAAGAGTCCACGGCTACAGATGTTTTAATATAGACTGACAGTTCTACAGTTGTCACACTTTGCTTTTCACTCTGCTGCCACATTATTATTAGAAGTCCCCTATGACTGCTGGTGAAATTTGCCACCCAATAATGCACTATGGCAACATGGTCTGGGTCAAGGCGCAATTGTTTTTAGAAATCAAGTCTATTTTTTGGGGGTTTGTTACCTTTCTGTGATATCTGACTTTTAGGGGTGTGTGCACAGGTTCTGGTTGGATCTAAGGACCACCTACCTGGATATGAATTTGAAATTGCTTATAACTAATCTAGACAAACAACTGTCAAATTTTCCAGCGCCTGGTCACCTGTCATTCTCTTCTCTTCTGTTTAGTATGATGTTGTGCCCATTCAATCCAGCGTGGTCATCTGTTCCTGCCCACTTCCATTAATGGTAAGAAATCAGCCTGACTCCTGCTCGCCACTTGCACTCCCAGGCGCAAGTAGCAGCCACGGTCCCAGCATGGAGGGACCCACCTCTGAGTCCCGGGCCCCAGGGATGCATGCCAACCAGGGCGCTGAGCTCCGAGCACCGCAGGCTCCTCAGCCGCGCAAGAAGAGGTCAGACGACTTCAAATTTGGCAAGATACTGGGAGAGGGCTCCTTCTCAACCGTAAGTAGCCTGCATTCTATTTCACATGAATTAACCCCAGATAGATGTTTACATGGAAGACCATATTGTACTCCATCTTGACATAGCTCATGCTATCGATTTTAAGTTAACCAACCAACTAATTTTTGGGGGGTTATGAAGTGATCTGCTGCTTTGATTTTTAAAATATTCTTCCTATGCCATTTTTTCCGTCGCCAGGTTGTCCTTGCAAGGGAACAGGCAACGACAAAAGAATATGCAAGTAAGTTGTTATATTAGATGTATTAGATCGGGAAACAGTTTTCATATAACTGTTGCTTTTCTAATATATTATATTATACAATATTTTGTAAAGGTTTCAATGAGTTTGAAGATGCTGTTCATGTCGGTTGTGATATATTTACCCTATACTTTTTGTACATTTCAGTTAAGATTTTGGAGAAGCGGCATATTATGAAGGAGAACAAGGCTCAGTATGTGAAAAGAGAAAGGGATGTGATGTCAAACCTAGATCATCCATTCTTTGTCAAACTCTACTTTACATTTCAAGATGATGAAAAGTTGTGTATCCTTTAAGAACAGATCTTGGTAGTTGGAGCCTAGCTACATCACCAGCATTTTCAGGAAATTGTCTTAGGTCTGTGGTAAACATATTTTCTTGTATTTTGTTTGTTTCCCTTAACAATTTGCTATTAGATTTTGGCCTTAGCTATGCTAAGAATGGAGAGCTTTTGAAATATATTCGCAAAATCGGTTCTTTTGATGAGACCTGCACTAGATTCTACTCTGCGGAAATTGTTTGCGCTCTAGAATATTTGCATGAGAAGGGGATCATTCACAGGTAAGAACGGTTAAGCCTGTCATGTGACCAGATATTTTGGTTCATTTTATCTTCCTGATCAATTTATTAACACACCTTTTGTACATGCCTGTTTTTCAGAGACCTCAAACCTGAGAATATTTTACTGAACGAAGACATGCATATCCAAATAACAGACTTTGGTACAGCAAAGCAGTTGTCTTCAGACAGCAGACAAGGTATCTGTATATGTTTTAGCAGCATGAAGCATTAATAGGGAGTTATTTGTCCCTGAACATTCTCCAAATTTATTATGTTCTTACTTCATACCGAAACTTGTTTCTGCCCTTCAGTATTCATCACTCGTGTTTTCTTTTCTGATTCTCACCACCTTATTGTTTTTCAGCAAGAGCCAACTCCTTTGTAGGAACTGCGCAGTATGTCTCTCCTGAGCTGCTGACAGAGAAATCTGCCTGCAAGAGGTAACTGGGATTGTTTTGTCGAGTACCCCCTCACAACTCACTTGGTTTTGTCCTACTGCTTTTGGAGCGTTGTGCCAATGCATTGCTCTCGACATTCGAAAGGGTGTTATATCGATGTTCATTGGTTGTGTGTTTCAGCTCTGACCTCTGGGCCTTGGGGTGCATAATCTATCAGCTGGTGGCTGGGCTGCCGCCCTTCAGAGCTGGGTAAGTTGAGCATGATGGCTGCCCGCCTTCGCCTTCTCTTGTAGGCTCATCGCACAGGCTGACTCGATTGAGGATTTGTAAGGACACTTGGCGTAAATAACTGTTCTTTCTCTGCCTCCCTCCCCCTCCTTACTTATCCGTGCTTACGTCCGACCAGAAATGAGTACCTAATATTCCAGAAGATTATCAAGTTGGAGTATGAATTCCCAGAGAAGTTCTTCCCCAAAGCCAAGGATCTTGTTGAACGGCTTTTGGTGAGCCATGTTTTCATTTATATAATCTTTAAGACACTGCAGCATGTTATGCTGTTACAATGATTTGACTATTGTCACACTGATCATCCACACAATGGTTTAGATCATTCTAGTAAGAGTTGATTGTGTGTACATTAAATTGATTATTTTGCTGCTAGTTGCTGGACCCCTCCAAGAGAATCGGTTGTGAGGAGATGGGAGGTTATGCCCCCTTGAAAGGACACCCCTTCTTCGAAAGCATCTCCTGGAGAGACCTCCACTTGCAGACGCCCCCCAAGCTCACACCCTACCTGCCAGCAATGTCTGAGGATGATGAGGACTGCTATGGAAACGTGAGTCCCTTTCACACATTCCTAGAACATGATACGGCTCATCGCATTTTCTCGTGTCTGTTTTTCCAGAATTATTTTGATGAGTTGGGTTTGTCTTTGTACCATGCCTAAAGCTCCTGCTTCAATCTCCTGTGTTCTCCTAGTATGACGATCTCCTCAGCCAGTTCAGCAGCATGCAGGTTGCCCAGTCCAGCTCGTCCCAATCGATCTCGACCCCTGAGACAATTCCCCCAGCCCCGCAGAGGTCCAGCAGCAACATTGAGCAGTATGTCCATGACCTGGACAACAACTCATTTGAGCTGGACCTGCTGTTTTCCGAAGAAGAGAAGCAGCTGCTGCTGGACAAACAGACCAGTGGAAACCCTTGGTAAGCCCCAGTCTGAAGCACTTTCTCTTAGTCAGATGTTTTTTGATTAGGAACAACTTGAAGCTTTGATATTGAAGCTGGTTTGAAGCTTTCTCTAATGTATATGTTTACATTGCTTTGCTTTTAACCATTACTAATTCTGACCTACTCAGGCACCAGTTTGTTGAGAATAATTTGATCCTGAAAATGGGCCCAGTGGATAAACGAAAGGTGAGCGGATGGCGATTTAAAGCATAACATTTTGTCTCGACTTTGTTTTCAGAGTAATTAAGTTAGTGTAGTGGCAATTGGAATGTACCACGTTTACAGTTTTCAATAACGAGTAGTGATTTTTGTTTGGAGTTGGAAAAAAAAAAAAATTGGGGTTGAAGGAAGTTGATCCTAGGCCAACAGAGGGGGAATTCCACCCCTGGTACTGATCGTCACTGGGCACTAGCGCCCTCTGGTGGTTTTCTCACACTATGACTACATTGCAGGGCCTATTTGCTCGGCGGAGACAGCTGCTTCTCACTGAAGGGCCACACCTGTACTACGTGGATCCTGTCAACAAGGTCCTTAAGGGGGAGATCCCCTGGTCCCCTGAGCTACGCCCAGAGGCCAAGAACTTCAAGACCTTCTTTGTCCACACGGTAAATGTTAACTTTAATTAAAGATTATTGATGACGTCAAACTGAAATGATCCCATGATTTATGTTATCTTGTATTGGCTCAGCTTTGAAAGATTTTCATGTTGTTGATTTAGATTTTTTTTTTACAGCCAAATCGAACATACTATCTGATGGACCCCAGCGGAAACGCTGACAAGTGGTGTAAGAAGATCCAGGAAGTGTGGAGAAAGATCTATCACAAGCACCAAAATCCTGGCCTATAGGAGAGCAGTTCCTCCTGCGGCCACTCCTTCCTCCAGGCTCTGAGGCCAATCACAGAGCAGAGTAACACCCTCTTTAGTGCCCTTCATCACCGCAATGTAAACAAACTCTTTTAGAGACGCTGGCATCTATGGCATCTAGACCTTGTTTATTTTCCTTCTCTGAAATGAGCAGAACCAATAGGAAAAAAAGACCATGGGATTCGGGGTTGCTTTGCTTGTTCTTTGTGCTCTCTGTGAGGCTTCTTAATGCATTTCTCCATGTGTGGATGATGAGACCGCTTCCATGCACATCGGCATCTTGTACATTCTGCAGAGGAAAGAGAGGACAGGCTTGTCTGTAGAATTCCAACGGTGTAGGTACCCTTAGAACCATCTCAGTGTAAGGACTGGTTTCCTCTTCCAGCCACACTAACAAAACACAACCCAGCATCACTTGTTTCACTTGTGCACCAGAGCCTATTATTAACAAACCTCTGAGAATGGCTTTCATATGAGATCGCTACTTTGTCAGTTCACAGCATTGCTGGAAAATGTTCACTCACCATGGATATGGTGGTACATTCTCTACACATATTTTCGTAGACACGTTTGATCGACTCCTGAACAAATATTTTCACCAATTCCAAGGAAGTGAATATTATGCTAAGCTTTAAACTACCTCAGTAGTAACCTTCATTGAAAGCTATTTTCATTTTGAGGTTTGCTGAAAGTACCTAATCCCAATAAGGTTTCGAAGTACATCCTAAGCCGACATTGTATGCCTACGACATCAGACCTGAACTCCAATCCATATACTCCACATAGTGTTGCTCTGCAAGCAGGCGCTTACCCAATAAAGCATATTTTTGTCACTTCCCCATTGTCCACACATAATTATATTTTAATTGGTTCTCAAGGTTCTTGGTACTTATTAATTGCAGTCCAGTTTGGGTCTGTTAATGTTTCAGAGTGGAGCGCTGGTCCCAAAGTGAGGCATAGATATGAAAAGCTTTAATTGCTTCAGCTTGGTTTTTCCATAGACTGAGGCTGTGAGGACCGTCCCTAGTAGTAGACCCGTCACATTGCAAATAGGGGGGTGGGTGAACATGCCACTAGCTTGTACTCTTATAAGACTCGCTTAGCTTTCCTGCACGGCCAGTTTTGTAGCTCAGCCTTGTCTGCTTGTCTACCAGGGCACTGGAGATATAGTTTTATACAATTTATGGTGGGTATTTTGACTGCATTAGCAACCATGGCTAATATTGAATTTTTTGGCTGTTCTTTACCATTCACTGGCTATTTCTTTGTGGTTTGAATACTGTTTTCTTTTGGTGGGATTGTCGGTTCATCTTCAGTATGTTCTCTTAAAAACAAAATCGAATGCTGACTACCCCATATTGAACAGCGTTGGCGATAAGGAAAGCTTCAAAAGAGTTACATCCATAATACTATACTATCATTTTTTTTTTTTTTTTTTAAGCAATCACAGTATAGCGGTATTCCCTGGGCAAGTTGGCTGTTTGCCTAAATGGGTTATCAATGTTTATTGGGAGTATCCCTATGGTTTTTCTACAACATGACACCTGGCCCAATATGTATCGAGCAATTGATTTGACTTTTGCTCGTGTTTTTTTGTTGTTTTTGTTTTTTTGGTTAAGATAATAGTAATACTTCTAATTCTGACATTACTTAAAGGTCCTCTCAAGAGATATTCCTCCAGCTGAGTCGTTGTGACTGGAGCGGGTGAACCGTAGCCTCGGGCCTCTAAGTTGGGCTGAACGTGTTTTCGATGTCAGCTAAAGGGTGTCTGATCCAAATATCAGATTAAATTGCTGTATCTGTCTTTAAAGTAAGGAAACACTATAGAAAGTGTTTACTTCTCTTGTTAGAACATTTTTAAAATCAAGTTGGGCGGCAGTCGGTTACATTGTCTATGTAATTCTCTACCTGGTTTGTAACTGACTAGAACTGTGATGTACAGACGATTGTATTATTGAAATCTGAAGCAAGTAATGCAATGATATTAGGATACAGTTTTTGTATTTTTATTCTTGTATAAGGTTATTTGATGGCTATTATTTAGCCTGTAGTTCATTCTGTGTTATTTAAATTCTAATATATGAATCATATTTGGATTGAAGTCATGTTCAGGGGCCATGTTGTGTATGTATTGAGATGTAAAGCCTTTGAATGTGAATAATTATTGTAAACTATAATATTTTACAGCTTTTTTCTTACTATATCATATACATTTTCTATTTGCTCAGTGATTTAATCATATTTCTGATAATTTAATGAATCTGTTCATTCTCTCTCTGATTATTTGTGCGCTAGATCAGTAGTTGAATGATAAATTTTCCACGTAATGCTTGGTAGTCCAGTAATTAAAGCATGTAGGGATTTAGGCATACAATACTATCATGACTCCTGTCTTCTGTTACGACCTGACGTAATACGACTGCTGAAACATTAAATGTATCTGTCCATACGTTTTCGGCCTGGCGTTAAATTGATACAGTTTAAAGGCTTATTTGATGTCTGAAATTTTCCTTTCCCACGATAGCAAGTAATGAGCTATTAGTGCGCAATGATGCGCTGGATTACTGGAATAGACTTCAGTTTGAGTGCCGACCTGCCATATTTTAGCACGTCATTATTTTCACGTTTTTCACCTGGGCATAGGGTAAGAAGTCGTTGTTTTCATAGAGGGGTAAAATGTTAGTGATGCTCCTGACACTAAATAATAATGATTAAATGCGTTAACTGATTCAAACTCAACTTGGTAATAATTTAAAGTATTGTTCTTTTGTATGACATTTAAAACAAATAATTTAAAAAGTGAGGTAACAAAATGGTCGTCCAATTTGAACTTCTAATTTTAAAGCATGTAGGGATTTAGGCATACAATACTATCATGACTTCTGTCTTCTGTTACGACCTGACGTAATACGACTGCTGAAACATTAAATGTATCTGTCCATACGTTTTCGGCCTGGTGTTAAATTGATACAATTTAAAGGCTTATCTTATGTCTGAAATTATTTCCATTCCCACGTGGCAAAAATGTTACATTTAAGTCTGTACTTTCCAACTGCTGTTTTTTTAAATAATGTTTGCAATGTATTTGTTTTTTCTATCTATTGAAATTGTTATGCACCTTATTTAGGGCATCTCATTGTTAATACATATTGACATGTGAAGTGGTGGGCAGCTAGCAGCAGGAGGTGGAGGGAAAGGAGTGGCATCGCCTGTGCCTCGAGTGTACAGTCTACTGGAGAGGGAGGCTTCCTGTCATCAGCCTCAGTCATACCAGAGGGCGGAGAAGAGGGGATGGCAGAAAACAGCTCCGATGCTTGTGATTCCGTCTATCGGAGGTGTTTGACTCATTCTCCCGGGGACAAACCCCAATTAATCACCAACGGCACATCCAAATGGGTTCGCTTGAACGTGGGGGGGACGTACTTCCTAACAACACGACAGACGTTGTGCCGAGATCCGAAATCATTTCTGTTCCGACTGAGCCAGGCTGACCCTGACCTCGACTCTGACAAGGTAATGTTAGCCGTGCTAACTAGCCTCCGGATCTCATGTGTTCAGTTAATATTTTAATATTTCTGCGTTTTCCCATTCTAGATTGTGTTGCCTACAAATTGTAACTAAGCATTGAACAGAGATTTTAAGGACTGAATATGAAAGACTGCTAGTTAACTGAACCTAGATTCCAACAGCCGACGTAAGCCTAGCTTACTTTAGCCTAGTGACTAGCTTGTTTGAAGCAACCCCAGTAAGTTGGCGTATGCAGTTGTCTACCTAGCAGACCCTGTACTTATTTGGTATAAATACGAAAACAAAGAGTTAAGTGATGCAGCGTAGACTAGCAGGTCAAAACTTAGCGTCATTGTTATGTACTATTATATTAGCTAGCTTCCACTTTCCCTTCCTGAAAAAAAAGTTGATTCCCAGTCCCTTCGGTGCGGTCTGCTGTCATTCACCAGAGGCCACTGTACGGGAACCCCTTTCATCTTTTGCTAAAACCGACTAATCGTTATTTTAAGCAAGTAGTACGTACTCTTTAGTTACGATTTCGACCTTTTGTTAACGTGTGCTACCCCTCCCCTATTATGTGCTGGGCTTGCCCTGGGAGAGTCAGACATGGTCTGGGATAGCAAGTTATGAACTATTAGCGCGCAATGATGCGCTGGATTACTGGAATAGACTTCAGTTTGAGTGCCTACCTGCCAAATTTTAGCACGTCATTATTTTCACGTTTTTCACCTGGGCATAGAGTAAGAAGTCGTTGTTTGCATAGAGGAGTAAAATGTTAGTGATGCTGCTGACACTAAATAATGATTAAATGCGTTAACTGATTCAAACTCAACTTGGTAAAAATGTCAATTATTGTTCTTTTGTGTGACATTTAAAACAAATAATTTAAAAAGTGAGGTCCCAAAATGGTCGTCCAATTTGAACTTCTATTTTGTGGAACGTAAAAAGGAAAGCCAACTGATGACCCGTAAAAACCAAATGGGAACTGTCAAAAATAAAGAAATAATATATTGATTGGTGTCACATTAATTGTGAATCAGAGCTGGTGTTTTGCCTTACCGAGCAGTTTCATAACATATCTTTCTCTTTCGCTTGTTATAAAAAAATATTCTGCAAACTCTTAGATGTCTTTTACATATACAAATGTCCACCGCCATCCTCATTCCCCTTGTCTTCCACTGTATATGGTTCAGCCTGAGTATGGAAGCCATCTCCCTCCAGTATTTCAACCTTCGCCAATTACGGTAAGGCTCTGACAACGGTAGCCAAGGGATGATGTTGCATGCCCTCCTGAATAGGATTTATTGGGCGAGAATCAGGAGCCTCTGTTCGTCCATCTGCCAGCAGCAGTGTGCATTTCATGCATCCTCTCCACCCCCAGTAGTCAGTTTTAAAAGCATCCTTGTGTGTTCTGTGTCTTGCTGCTCTGTTACAGCCCATTGCTCTCTTCTCCATAGCACTGTTAATCTTTATCATTACCCCACATTCCCTGGGTTTGCTTTTGTCTCCGTTCCTTTCATATTTTCATTTTGCTCTTGCAAATCTTCTAATCTCTCAATAGCCTAAATCTGTGTGTTTTTTGGGTGGTTGTATCCAAATGGCTACAGATGATCATTAATGGAGCGGCCCAGCCCAATCCCCTGCCTAAGTGCAGATTGGGCTCTTAGGCTAATGCACTGGGCAACATATCCCTGTCCGACCGCCGGCAGGTTTGACTAATGGTTGCATTCAATATAAAAATAGCCATTCCTATCAAACAAAGTCAGCTCTATAGCCAACGCGTAGATTTATTTTAATACACGAATTCATTATGCACATGAATGAGTGCGAGGCAAGTGTTCTGAGTCATTTCACACGGCCATGCATGTGAACAGGAAGCGCCGAAGAATGGAGGCTAATTTCAAGTGTTCTGTTTTTGGCTGATGCGGTGTTGTGTTTCTTAGCTCAAGGAAAGAGTAGCTGCTCTGTCTTCAGTCAGCCACCCTGCTGTGCTTTAGGAGGTGCTCTGCATTATTCATGTTGTTGACGGGAGATTGTTTTGCACATTGCACATGGGTTATGCCAGGGAGAGTGTGATGTGGGCTGTACATTCATCCACAGTCATGACAGCTGACAGATACACCAAAAGTCTTGTTTGAAGGAGGATTAAGCCAGCAAAATGCCCCTTTATGAGACATTACTTGACGCTACCTGCTTTTCATTTTTTGAAAGAAAAGCGCAATGTGATTAAGGAATCACCTGACCTAATAATCAGTCTGTTTCCCTTGGTTCATCTAAGCAGTTTTGTGCTCTTTTTGACATTTAAAATACTTCACAGAAGCATACTGGGTCAGAAAATATGTTGACGGTCTGCTATCAGATTACTTTAAGACTATAGTATGCTTACAGGACTTGATCACTTCAGCCCTTGTTAGTGTAAGCGCCCTTGTTAATGTAATCTTAACCGAATGCATAACCACTCAAGTGGAATTCCAGCTCTCCTGTTTTGAGAACAACATCAATATTTCACGTATTCCATTGCTTAAAATTCTTGTTCCTTTCAGATCTCGTTCTTATCATGTTCATCTCCATTTGCTAGCTGAGAAGGCTCTCTCCAAGGTGTGTGTGAGAAGCGCGGCCTGCATTTAGTACCGGGTTCTCGCTTTATTTCACGCCTGAGCACACTACTGGAGGGAGGCAGTGTAAATATTTAACACCCGTATCAGCTCCCGCCTTCTCCAGTGCTGCCCTTAAACCACCACCACTCAATACAATGCTGCAAAGTGCTGCTCGGCCTGTCGCCAGAACCAGTGAAGTCAGCACCACTTCAGTGTGACATCGCCAACACAGGAAATGTGTATGACTGAACATGTCGTGGTTGCCCGGCAATGGAACACTCCAAAATGTAGGCCCATGGAGTTATTATCAAGCTAAAACGTTAAAACCAACGTATGTGTTTGACCTGCGGTTGTATCTAAAATGTAATCAATTAAAAATGTTCTCTTTACACTCTTAGCTCTTAAATACCCGGCTATATTTCTACCACACTATTTATTTGTTTTGCTGAATTTCTCAAGGGATTTAGGGCAACTTGAGGGTTAAACTAATAGATATGGTAGTATTGCATTTTCTAGAATAACTTCTAAATATTTGTCTTCAGGAATTTTTTTAATTGTTTCCCTATATTATTCATTAACATTTTTATTGATTATATGTGACTTGGAACTTTGACATTCAGGATGTTTTCCTTATATGCATTGTAATGAGAATGTCCAAAATATATTAGTCTAATGATGTTGTTTAACCACCTGTCCTTAGCTATGTGCTTACATACACATGTTGCCAACACTGTCAAGACTCAATTTGCAAGATAATTTATCGACTGTACATTAGCGCTTTAATAGACATGTTTAAACCTCTTGATTAGTTTGAATAATACAATTTGGCAGACATGTTCAGGGTTTTCAGCCTTGCTCACCCACACAATATAAGTCATCAGGCACCCATCGTGTAATAGTGGCCTTTATGAAGGCATTGATTTGCCTGGGGGAAGGTGCATCATTCATTTGGAAAAACATGTTTACACTTGCCTATTTTTTTTAGACGTGTTGGTTGAAAGTTTCTGACAGTTCAGCATCGTGACAAACAGCCTTCTGCCCCTTGATGCACAAGCTTCATTTTTGTGACATTGTTTCCTGTCTGCTAAACAATATTTATACCTATATATACCTATATACTAGGCTTTTATATCTATGAATAATTAACTTAAAATATCCAAAATAAATTGTTGTGTGACAAACGATGCTCGGATAACACCTAATGTGAAATATAAGCTGAATCTTAATTTTATAATATTTTATTAAATAATCTTTCCCTTATTTAAATTTCAATTGCAATTTGGTAGCCCCTTTCTACTACTACAATTACAATTATCTTTATTTATAAAAATTTTTTTAAAGATTTGACTGTCACAATCCTTACTTATTTGTATATTGCATTCATTGACCAGGCAGTGTTACTAATAGACCACAGCTCTACACACTTAAATTCAAGACTTTGAGGCTTTCTTATTTCCATTATGAATTGAGCTGTTATACATTTTATTTGTGATTTAAAAAAATTGTTCTGTATAAATTACCTAAAACAATCTGTGAGTGCCATGATACAATATCAGCAGATCTTTAAGCCTAATATCAACTGGTTTTGACTGATTGCTGTTTAATTTGATGAATTGTGGAATAATTCCTAGTCTACACTGCAACCACGGCTGACTAAGTTCCTGATCATTTGTCTGAGCTTTCATCCCATCATAATGAGGGTAATGTCCATCCTAATATTGCCATTGTAAATCCTAATTCTGTGGTTAGCCAGCTCAGTCAGTGGCGTAACAGAGAAGCAGAGTCAGCTGGAACCGGCTCCCTGTCGGTGGATGGTTGCGAGGCAGTGTAAATATTTTACATTGTGCTGCTCTCTCTTCCTTGATAGAGTACTCTTCCTCACAGGGAGTGCTCTGGAAATCGTTGAGTTTCCTTTTGCCAGCCCAGCCATGATGGAACTCTTATGATGAGAAAGCTTTCAGTGGCTTCTAAAAGGAGCTGTTCGTTTCAAAATGTGAAACATTCATCAATCATAAATTCTTCAGCCAAATGCACTGTCTGTGAGCATGGTGAATGACGTGAGCCCAAAATTGGTAGATGAAAGCAAAAAGGTCAGACTTCACAAAAAATACATTCAATATTTTGTAATATGAGATGCCTCCACAAGCTGGTATGTAGACGTATACAACATTTTAAGATCACTCAGCATTTCTATTTGACAGTAAGATCTTAGTTCTACTTCTTACCCGACAATGATCGGGCCTCCATTAAGGGATATATTCAGACTTGTAGATGGTCTGTTTCTCTGTCACGTGCTGATAGCCCTGTATGCATCTGCTTACTAAGATTCAGAAGTCCTCCACTACAGGGATGGATTTTTATTAATACTTCATTTCCGATACTTTAAATGTTAGTGTCCTTCCCAAAGTATTTCAGCAATATCCCATCCATTTTGAACTGAAAATGAAAAGGATATTTGAACGTCTGCTTTGAGGCTTTTAAGTCTAGGCATTTAAAGCCCCAGCAAACGTTTGACTTTCATGTCATTGAAGGGCGGGCCACAGTGGTATTTCCTGTGGGAGGAATGTGTATGGGAGAACGATTAGGGCATACTGTAAGGCTTTCCTCTCTTTGATGCCCCCCCCTTCCTTCTAATTACTAATGGTTTACCCTTATAGTGTCTTTTGTTGACGAGCACTTTGATCTACTAGTTCTTGCAGTGATGAGCTCAAGTGATGCGACAGAGACTGCGAAGTGAGGCCGGTGCTCAGCGCTTGGCCGTACGTTTCTAATGACTAATTATGTTGTGAG
This sequence comes from Esox lucius, assembly GCF_011004845.1. Taxonomy (NCBI): domain Eukaryota; kingdom Metazoa; phylum Chordata; class Actinopteri; order Esociformes; family Esocidae; genus Esox; species Esox lucius. The sequence goes on along the minus strand of NC_047573.1, from coordinate 24,282,194 downwards.
TATTGGAAGGATTCACCCCTTTATTCACATTTTGTTCCATTAGGAAGTGGGATTGAAATAGATTTTTCAGGATGTATCTTTGTCAATTTACATAATGTCATAATGAAATAAAGAATAATGAAATTAAATTCTAAATGTATCACCGCTACCAGTGAAATATAAAGGAAATATTGTTTAAGCAATCACACATTTGATTCAAGGGTAAAATGTTTCTTAAAAAATTGCATAACTTTCATGGACTGTGCGTAATAATAGAGGTTGTCATTTCTCTTAAATGACTACCATTTCTTCAGTCTATCTTACATACGATATCTGTAAGGTTCCTCTGTCAAGTATTAAATTTCAACCAACTGAATTGTTAAATGGAAGTAGTGTGTGAAAGCCTCAAAGAACAACAGTGACTGGTACAGTAGATGGATACCAATAACCAATCAGTCGGGAACTAACATGGTCAAGTTGATAATTCGGCTGGGGATGATGTTTCACACCTCTTAAACAAGTCAAAGACAATCATCCTCCTGAACGGAGGAAGACAGGGACAGGGATGTCACCAGCAAGCCAATGGTAATTTTTAAACAACTGAAAAAACCTGAGGGTGTATTGAGAATATTGCAGTGATTATAGTGGAACAACTGAAAAAGTCGTGAGCGAAACGACTGAGGGTGATTCTTCAGTGTCGGATGTGCCAGTTCCAGTATCTCAGAAATGTCATTTTTCTTGGACTTTTCACACAAGTGTATAGGGTTTAATGGGAAAGTTGCACCAAAAACATCCAATCAACAGAAGAAGTGCAGGTATTCTGCCTGCTAACTGGTTGGCCGCTAACAGTAGTGATAAAAATAATAATAGCAGTCCAACTGGGTGTGCATGTCCTTGTCAGAGGTGGGCTACTGCAGCAGACGAACACACCGGGTTTCACTCCTATCTGCTAAAGCAAGTAGTAGCTCCAGTGGGTCTCGATCACCAACACTAGACAACTGAGGAATGGAAAAACACTGGCTGGTGTGACAAATCCAGGTACTGTCTGGCAGCAGTGGTGTAATGGTTTGGGGAATGTTTTACAGGGACCCCTTACTTCCCTTGATACTAACTGAGCAAATTTGAATGTCCCATGTAGCTAACGTTAATCCTTCATAAAAGTGGTGCTTGACGCAGGACAATGCCTCATGTCACAAAGCATGTTTTGTCTCAGAATAGCTACAGAAACATGACGTGACAGAGCATCTTTGTGATACGATTTAACTGGCTGTTTGCAGCCTGAATGCACTGCTGTCCAATCTGCAGCAACTGTGTAATAAAATCACATCAGCATGGACCAACATCACTGTGGAATTTTTGAGACATCTTGTTTAATCCATCCATGAAGAATTCAGCCTGTTAAGGAGGCAAATGGGTCTGACCCAATACTAGTTAACTGGCCGCTGAATTTGTAATTACGTTAATGGTTTTTATACAAATAAAATTTAAAAAAAGGATATAAAATCTGCAAGTAGTTAAAAAAAATGAACACAACGCAAGGCATTTTAAAAAACACATTACACTTGTTTGCCTTTAAATGGCATCCACTGTGCTAATGTGCTATTACCTTCATAGCATTTGTTAGCATTGTTTGGTCCATAAAGAATTGGCCCATGAGTTCACCGCTGTTAATACCGTCTAACCGTAGAAACAGGAATGGTATAAAGGTAAATCTGATACCCCCAACCATAAGATGCGTCATGGTTAATCTACTCAAACTAACAACCACTGTGTGTGGTTTTTTTCTTTTGATTTTATATTACAATTTTAGACAACTTAATTGCCATTGAAGTACAGTACAACGAAATGCAGTTAACATATAACCAGAAGTGCAAATAGAAGGGGGCAGTAAGTTTACAAGTATTAAGTGTATGTGTTTTACAAGTGGAATGTTGAGATGTGCAAAGAAGGCAAATTCACTGCAAATGGCAATACTATATGTGCAATTAAGGCAAATAGAGGAGGGCAGAACAGTTAAGTTTTAAGTATAGTGTATGTTACAAGTGGGATAAATAGTTGTGTGGGTACAAATGGCAATTCTAAATGTGCTGTTGAGGCAAGTAGAAGGAGTAAGGTAGCGTGTGCAGAGTTGAGGTCCAGAGGTAGATATGTGTAGGTAACACCTGAAAAATGAAAACGTACGATGGCAATTCTAAATGTGCAATGCAGGCAAGTTGAAGGTGCAAGATTGCATGTGCAACTTAAATGCAGGGAGGGCAACAGTGAGGTTCCCGAGGTAGACGTGTGTATGTAACAACTGTAAACTACATTATCACACTTCGCAAGGCAGTGTCATAGTCTGGTAGTACAAAGGGAGTAGCTTCATAGATCTGCAATTTATAAAATGCTACATCCAGTCCCGTCGGTGCTATTATGTCTGGCCTTTTTGTTTAGGTTCAGCCATTGCGATCTCAAAAGTCCTGGGCACAAATCAGTGATGTCCACTGTCCTTCATCAAGTTTTTATGCGGGTGTTAATTTCCGCCAACGATAGCGCGGTGTTTTATTCATGAGACTTTCTTTTGAGTGTCTTTCCACTGAAGAGCTTATTTAAATGTCACGTTAAGCTTGTTTCACGGGATCACTACCCAACATGCTTGGATGCTCCCCATTCGCACTCATCACTTAATTAAGCTCATTCAATTATTTCCCCTTTCTTACTCCCCTTACATGTCAGTACCCCTCCTCTCCTATGCTCCCTGTGGATTTCCCTGTAGGGTAGTCACTATTCCCTCGCCCATTCCTCCCACTCCCTGTGTTTGTTGCTCAGTGCTTCCCTGGTCGGGGCCCCCAGAGAGAGGCTGTTGTTTTTCATTTAAACACTGTGTCCTTTGTCTGTTGCTCCACCTCTAATCGCCCCCCCCCCCAAAAAAAAACGGGGTCACTCCAAGTGGGCCTCATCCATAGAAACACGAAGACCCAGCCAAAAAACGAATAAACTCAGAGGGGTCCCTGCAAAGCATTCAACAGGGTTTGTGTAGAGCTCACTTGGTACACTCCAGGCACCTTGTTCCACTTTGAGGAGACTTAAAAACAGTGTCCACCTATGGACACATCTAGATGTTCTTATCCTTATTAAAAACATTCTATGAATTGTCAGCACATGAACATAATACAGCAAATATGATTTAGTGTGTTCACTGTGGACCTGTCTCAGCAGTTAAGTCAGTGTTTTGCAGGTACAGCTGCGCCCAATCGTCTACCTGTGGTTAAGTTTTAATATCTGGAGAAGTGTAAGAAACTGGTGCGCATGCAGAGCATTTAGGCTAGTTCATAACCCATGGGTTCCAGTGGGGTATTTTCTGCCATGGAAAGGAGGCCAGTCAGTTAAGAATGTTCAGGTTCAGCACCATAGAGAATGCTCTGAGACACTTTTTCATTACTGGAAAGACTAATGGGTTTCACAAGGTTTGATGAAAGTCTGTCTCTTGTGAAGGGAGCTGGGAACATAGGCCTCTGTGTGTCGGTTGGAGTTTGCCTTGGAGTTTGCCTAGGTTTGTTCAACCGTGACTAAGGCTTGGAAAATATGAAAATGAAGCGTGTGTTCTTGTGTAAATGATGTTGGGACAGCTGCCGGCCCGGTGCCTTGGCTCATTTGTCTAGATCGCTCTGAAGCCAAATTCTCAACTTCATGCAAAATCCTGTTGTGTTAAGTGGATTTCCACAACATTTGGTTGGGTTTAACCCCCCATAAGGTTTTGGTGAATGACATCCGCAACACTACTTCCATTTAATCCTTTCTTGTCTGGAATGGCTGGTGTTTAGCAACTAAAGGTTGCTGAAATAAAACAGTTTCAGTGATTTTTGCATTTTAATGGCATGAACTAGGTGTCTGTGTAATTACTTCCTGTAGTCCTGCGTAAGAACGTTCTGGGTTCTGTAGTCATTAATTGTTTTGCAGTAGTGTTTTCCTCTGTGGATTCAACCTTCTGTTTCAAATCTCATTCTGTTATGCTCTAATTATTTTAACCTCCCATTGCCCCAAAAGAAAAGGATGTTCTAATCACAGCACTTATAAGAATATGGGTATGCCCACTGGATATGAGAATAAAATCCCACCCCGCTGATTGTGGTAATATAGGGGCGATTTCAGCATTATGGATGCCCGCATTTGCATGAAAAAATCATAATGTAGTAGAATGTACAAACCAAAATATGCATGAAACACAATCTAAATATTGGTTCAAGAATTTAACTACTTGGAAGCATTATGGATGTTACATTAAGTGAACAATGTTTTACAGGAGACCAAACACACAAGGTCAAAATATGGATTGTCCTACTTAGAAATACCTAGAAATATGTCTTTGGTATTTTGATGCAGAAATCAGCCAAATTTAAATCTATTTTAGACTCTTACATTCATAAAGGTCAGCCATATTTAAATTGATTTTAGACTCTAACATCCATAAAGGTCAATTATTGCATCCAGCCAAGCCTTTACTTTAAATAGGCCAATCCATTTTTTGACCTAAGACTTTTGCTAGTATTTGATCTCCCCTAAAAGGTTATTCATTTCATGTAACATCCATAATGCTTCAAATTAGTTTAATTTCTAACTTTATGGATGTTTGAGTCTAAAATTGATTTAAAAATGTATATAAAAGGTAATCCGAAGGCATAGTGATTTAGGATGTAATGACTCCAAGTCAAGGTCAGGTACTAAACCCTAGCATCTTATTTGTATTACTTTTTATATACCAATTAACAATTGTACGAGTTTTACATGCTGACACAATGTTTGTCATTAAATTGTTTCGGAAATATTGTTATTGTTAAAATAGGCAAATTAAACAATATACAGTTCATATGGCTATACTGATGTGCATTTCAGGGCACTGTATGTATGTTTTTACAGGTTACATTTGAAACAAAAAACATACATTTTCAGTGTCAATCTTCAATTTTCAATATAGGCCTAATATAAAAGTTTAAAGAAAATACACCAGAAGAAGCAAGCACCATTAAAATTTTTTTTTGAGGGCCCACACACTCACCACACAACCACTTTAGTTCAGTCAATCAAATGTATCAGCATTTCTCACAAAGTTCTTGTACAGATATCCCTCCCAAAACCCCAAAGATCAAGCAGCAGCAGCAACAGCTACAACCACCACAACAAATTGATCCACACGTGGCTAGGAAAACCCCCCCCGGTATGGTCAGAACACTGAGGGTTGGCCGGTCTTCTGGATGTCTCAGCTCTGCAGAAGCCTGAGGATTAGATATAGCACAGTGAAACCAGGGCAACCTTGCTGACAATTCCTCACCAATAGTCGGAGGGCAGAATACATTTTGATAAGGAGTATGTTGTCATTTGGACATATTTCTGAATACCCAGGCTGACCTACATGTGGAATCAGTCATAAACAGGTCATTTTCATTGATGGGTAGTGTGTATCTGTTTCTCCACAACCCATGTAAGGATTATGAGCCCAGGAGCTTTTTCCATAATTCGCATGTGCTTGTGGTAAAGCTTTTATTTCCTGACATATACTCTGCATGGTTTTATGTATTCTACTAATGGCTGTCCAGTGGATTTACTCTCTCTTTACTCGTGAGTGACAGGCAGCCTAGCGGTAAGCGCATTGGGCCAATAATGGAAAGGTTGATGGTTCAAATATAAAAAAATCGTTAATGTGCCCTGGAGCAAGGAACTAACTCACTCTGGATAGCAACATCTGATGAATACCTTAAAATGTTACAAAATGGATTGTGAATCTGTTATTCATTTGTTTCTAAGCAACTTGCTCCGATGGTCACAGTTCGACACATCCCCCAAAGCACATCTTGCCAAGCCGTTCTAATCTCATCATACTGCTCACTCAACAGGAAGTATTTTCCAGAATCTACACCCCTGGAGGAGAACACAATTTCCCGGTGCAACACAAGGCTGTCCTGTCCTATATTCCTTTCTTTCACAGTACCCCCTGTGACTACTTGAATACCGCACCCAGGATTAGAACCCTTGTTGCACTGACAGGGAAGGTAAACCTTGACTTAAATAGTATTTATTTTTTTCAGGATGACACAGGTGCTTATCTCATAGATCGAGACCCAGCGTACTTTGGGCCGGTGCTGAACTACCTGAGGCATGGCAAACTGGTGCTCAACAGGGACTTGGCAGAGGAAGGTGAGAGTGAACCTCCGAAATGAGATGTTAGGGCCCGGTTGCGCCGGAAAGCTGCTGGTTTCAGCTATGTCTGTAGCAGTCCGCTGGTGTTGAACATGCCTCCGTTGATTGATTGACATTTCTGTGTTTTTTGAAGGTGTCCTGGAGGAGGCGGAGTTCTACAATATCACATCATTAATTAAGCTCCTCAAGGACAAGATCAGGGAACGCGACTGTAAAACATCACAGGCAAGTGCAGTTCCCCATCGACACACTGCTCACTATATAGATGTGATATTTATTTTTAACCCTTGTTTTAAATACCTTTTGGGGTTCCTGTGAGTCGACTGTTACTGTAAATGCACCTGCTCCATCCCAATGCTTGATCTTCCACAGCAAACCTGCGTGTGGTTTGGAGCCAGAATTCACTCTCAGATCAGAAACCTTTTCCCTCCCTCTGCTTCTCCTGTCCCTTTCCCCAGGCTCCAGTGAAGCACGTGTACCGGGTGCTGCAGTGCCAGGAGGAAGAGCTCACCCAGATGGTGTCCACCATGTCAGATGGCTGGAAGTTTGAACAGGTAACGCTACCTGCCAGCACGTGGATCCGAATGTCCTGTGTTTATTTGTACTTCCCTCGCCCCGTAATCCGCACATCACCCTATCAATCCAATTCATTAATTGGAGAGAAAAAAAAAACAGTCACCTTTTTTCCAGTGTCTTATTCGTGATCTGGGCATTCCTCTGTGCTCTGATTGGTTGTTGCAGCTTGTCAGTATAGGTTACGGGCGGGCCCAGCAGTCAGAGTTTCTGCTGATTGTGTCAAGGGAGGTGAAGGGGGAGGAGTCTACTTTCCCAAGCCACAGCGGAGAGGTGTGTCCCACAATGTTCTGTCCACGGGTCACTGCATGTCCCCTATGTACCCATTCACAACCCTTTTGGCCACCGTGTGTCCCAGCTCTTCATAAAAGAGGCGGACATTTTGATTTTAAATTGTTAGGTGTCTACTACCTGTCCAAAAAAGGACCCAAAAGAAGCACCCTTTCTATGTCTGTTGTTTGATTGTACCCTTCCCCTTCACATTATGTTTTCAGTTTACTGGTTATACTTGTATTTACCATTTTTCTTGATAAATATCTTGTAGGAGCAATTTGAAACCTTGTTTATTCTTTGAGACATTATGAAAAAGACTGAGGGCGGACTTGGTTACACATTGTTGCCGAACATGTTAGTTGTACGTTCCAAAAACTTTTTTTCAGACAATGTATTTGTAATTTCTTTCGGTTCAGCTAAAGCTGCCAAGCCCATAAACTCTCTTGGAAAACAGTTTGGACTGTGTTCAGGCTGTAAGTGTGAGCACTGAATGTGTCTCCCCTGTCCCCCACTATCCCTAAGGAGGGATCACTGGATCGCCCTGGGAGCTGGAATCTTGCTAATCATCTTACGGGGTTCAGATGGGAAACCCCTTAAAACACTTCCTCTGCCTAAGCTTAAAACTCTGCAAATGAGCCCAGTCATCTGGGGTTAAGTGCTCCGCTAACCAGTGACCCATCTCTGAGTCATGCATGCATACATTTAACATATTACTGGCTCGGCTAAGATTTGGAATTGAACCCATAATTCCTGTTCATGGCTTGTGCAATGCTTTGTTGAACAGTGCAGAGAATAACATCCCTGACTGTTTTGTTTCCTTCTTGTCTAGACTAGTATGTGGGAGATCTAATTCCAGTAATTTGTTTAACGCCTGCCATGTCAGATTATGCAACATTGTTTTTATTTTAGAGGTCAGATGGTATACTTCCAGTTACACTTAATTTCAGAGTTTTTGTGACCTTTTAATGCTACTGTGACCTTTTTAATGCTACCCTTGGCTGTTCAGGGGTATTACGACTAGGTTCGCCCCGTACACCAATCATCCAATCATTCCTGTCCCTTTTTTGAAAAGGCTTTTTTTTTGCCTTAAAGATTCAGTCTGTGGTTTTTGGTCACTGTGCCAAAGTGTAAGAAGGATCCCCAAAATGGTTTACTATGTCATGGTTGTGCTGACATGAGCCCCATGTCATTCAAACCACTGGCTTTCATACGTTGCATTTTATGGCTAACTGAGCTGTGATAGGATTATATAGATTATGCACATATAAACAACATCCATCCCAAAAAACTGAAAAGAAAATGATTTTGTTAGTCACCAAAGTCCTTTAGACTGCATATTTAAGTGGTAGGTTTGTTGGGTTTAGAGCAAACGTTAAAGGGAACCCTGACCTAAATTTTACGTTTAAGGGTCAGGATTAGTAAAAGTAGGATTATTTAAGAGCAATCAACTTTGGTCGCCTCGTATAGGTAGCTAAGTAAGTGTGTGTGTGTGTGTGTGTGTGTGTGAAGACTTATTAAAAGTTACAAGTGATCTGCAAAAATTAACAGCACTGAAAGACATAAACATTTGGTCAAAGATAAGCTTTGAGAAACAATGCTAATTGTCACAGCTAGCTTACAGTAGGATTTTGTTAGGCATTGGCCGGCCAAATGACCAGGGGCACTGTTACAACTGTTCACCTCGGCCCATGAGTGCCCTTGTTGCCATAGCAACAGAATGATTTGTTATATTTCCTGGGCTACTGTTCTAAAACCTTTCCTGGAGGCCCACAGCCATCTCATAATTTAGTTGTAGCGCTGAACTAGCTTGGTAATTTGATTCAGGTGTGCTAGCTCTGAGTGGCTGGGGTTCCCAAAGAGACGCTTTGAGAACCCTTGCTGTAGGGACTCGAATGCAACAACACCGTGCTTGTTTCAGCAAGGAGCAACACAAACAGACGCAAATGTAATCTGTTCTTTCCAAAAATGTTATGGCACGAATGTATAAGGTTCATGATGATCCTCATCTTATGTCTGTCAGTTACACACTAATGCGGTAATTGTGACAGCCCTACTCCATACTCTTGCCATCCCGGTGACATCTCCTGGGAACAATGCAGTTTCTGCAGAAGTGACTAACGAGGCTAAGCATGTCCGGACATGCACCCCCGAAGTGCGTGTGCTGTCCAGTACGCATGTAAATACTTACTGCCTGTGATCGCCAGAGTCAAAAGCATTCAACTAGAAGGAAGAACGGTGTTGTTTGTACTCAGCATGGATTTGCATGATGACATAATTACCTCAATGTCTGCATGTTTGTTTGGCAACCTGTTTCCCCTGTCTTAGTTGCTACAAGTGTTGTTTTAAACTCTAACCATTTGTTGACTACTCTGGACAGCTTATCCTCTAAAGCTGACCCATTCATAAAAGTCAAATATCAATTAGCTTCTTCCATATTCGGTTGCTAACTCACTTTTTTGTATTCAGGTCTGTTTGGAGCGCTCTGTTTTCAAACACTGATCTAATGCTTTTTTTTTGTTCAACCTCTTCACATTTCTGTTCTCCAAATACACTGTAACCTAATTTCTGTCCTCATTTTGTCTCTCTGAAGCTAATTATTTCTATGTGCTCTTTCTCCCTCTCTTTTCTGTCTTTTCAGCTGGTCAGCATTGGCTCCTCATATAACTACGGAAACGAGGACCAATCTGAGTTCCTGTGTGTAGTTTCCAAGGAACTCCACAATCAGTCATATGGCACAAACAGTGAACCCAGTGAGAAAGCCAAGGTGAGCCTCGTCTGAGGAGTGTGCGTGCATGCATGTGTGCGTGTGCGTGGCTGTGAAGCCAAGTGAGAGATCCATATTCAGTTGCACCATATTTATTGACTCTGCTCTTATGGGACACTGACATGTAGACCTGATCCGATAATGTAAACCCTCACCTCCTTATGTTAAACAGTCACTGATGAATAATAATTGTCGGTTTTCCCAAACAAATGTGTTAGTGGTTTAATTTACTGAGAATCAGCCACAAATGAATGTAGCTGGGATTTTTCCAAAGGACAGCAATTCGTGAGGACCTGTATTTGCCAGTGTGTGGTTACCAGTCAAACACCACATGTAGTCCTAAGCACATTACTCCACTTTTACAGGATTGATGTCGTGTTAGACCCTGAGAACATATGCTTAAGGATTAGTGGGAAACGTCCTCCTCCTTGAGGGGAACAGCAGGCCTAGCTGGGGGAATTACTAGTCCCATCTGCAGGTCCCCATGTGGGCTCAGTCCTCCAGGGCATGCTTCACACTCACTTCCACCGGTCTCCATATTGTCGCAGACTTCGTAACTATTTTGTGATGCTGTTAACATGCTGAGATTGAGGAAGATCAGATTCAGTTAGTGGATTTAGAGGTCTCACAGATGTTGTCTATTAATGACCCATTTTCAGACATGTATTTTCTGTCAGGGTTTTCTACAGCTCTTAGCTGCGGTGTATGCACCTCAGTTACGCCTCTACTGAACTACTACGTAGTGAATCCATTGACCTTGGGTGTGGAGCAAAATAAAGTGGGGTCTCGATTGCAAAGGAACCTTATTAGATATGAAAGTGGCTTACCCTGCGACACATCAATATCCCAGAATTGGGATTTTTAAACTAAAACAAAACAGGGCTGTTATGTTTTGAATTGTCACAAAGTCTAATACATAGGTGACACAATATTATTATTTTTTGTCTAAAAGCATAATGGCGATAGAATTAATCAGTTTGAAAAACACATTACTGTCTTACAATTGCAGAGATTTTATTACATTTTGCCATTCCTTCTGGTACGTACTTAGTTCAATCTGAAATAAACAAAAAATAATAATTAAGGGAACACTTAAATCACACATCAGGTCTCGATGAACAAAATGTATTAAAAATCTAAATCTTTACTGTACGTTGCGTAGTTAGTTGAGAACAAAATGACGTAACAACGGTCAACGAAAACCAAAATCACCAACCAACTGAGGTCTGGATTCAAATTCTCACTGAAAATCAAACTAAACAATTTAAATCACAGGCTGTTCCAACTTGTGTAAATTTCATCACAGCAGCTCATAATGTAACTCCGTAGTATGTATGGCTCCCACGTGCCTGTATACACCCTAGAGATGTCTGGGCATGGTCGTGATGAGACAGCAAATTATTTCCTGGGGGATCTCCTCCCAGACCTGGATCAGGACATCAGTGAGCTCCTGGACACTACTTGGTGCCGTCGGATGCACCGGTGCATAACGTCCCAGAGGTTCTCAATTGGATTAAGGTCTGGGGAATGTGAGGGCCAGTCAATGGCATCAATGCCTTTGTCATCAAGGAACTGCCTTCACACTCTGGCCTCATGAGGTCTGGCATTGTCTTGCACCAGGAGGAATTCAGGGCCCACTGCACCAGCGTAGGGTCTGAGGATTTCATCCTGGTGCCGAACAGCATTCAGGGTACCGTGGTTAGCACGTGGAGGTCTGTTCGACCCTCCAAGGATATTCCTTCCCAGACCATCACTGACCCACCGCCAAAACTGTCATACTGGATTATGTTGGAGGCAGCGTAACGTTCATCACAGCGTCTCCAGACTCTTTCACGTCTGTCGCATGTGCTCAGTGTGAACCTATACTCTCATCTGTGAAGAGAGCGGGGCATCGAAGGCAGGCCTGCCAATTCTGGCGTTCTCTGGTCAATGCCAATCGAGCTGCATGGTGCTGGGCTATGAGCATAGGTCCCACTAGAGGACATCGGGCCCTCATGCCACTCTCATGGAGTCTGTTTCTGACAGTTTGGTCAGAAACATGCACACCAGTAGCCTGCTGGTGTAGTAACGGCATTTTGTAGGACTCTGGCAGTCTTGTTCCTCCTCGCAGAGGAGCAGATACCGGTCCTGCTGCTGGGTTGATGTACTTCTACGGCTCTGTCTAGCTCTCCTTGTGTAACGGCCCGTCTCCTGGTATGTCTGTGTGCCCAGCTTCATATTCCTGGGTGTCCATATCGCAGAGGTCCTCTCCTCTACCCTCAACACCTTAGCCCTGTGCTTTTTGAGGAGACTGAAGAAGGCCTGTCCGTCCTCCAAGATATTTGTGAACTTTTACCTTTGCACAATCGAAAGCATTCTGACTAACTGTGCCACAGTGTGGTTTTGCAGCTGCTCCATAACCAACCTTTTTGCAGGGAACAAGGAATGGGTTAAAAACTTACAGCTGTTCTGCAGAGATGGAAGTAAATTAAGCTTGCAAAGTCAATGCTTACAATTCCTATTGGTGACTCAACTTTTGTTGATTTCTTACAAACCTTCTGTCTGTATAAAAGCAGTCTGGGAACATGTCGTTACTACACCCTCTTTAGCACAATTTGGAAATTATTGTACTGCTGGAAGAAGTATATTGCTTTCATAATGGAAAGCAAAAGACAATTTAACAAAGGAAAACAGACAGCCCATTAAAAACCTTAAAAATGTAGTTTCCTTTAGCGAAATTGCAAAGATAGCCAAGGTGTCAGTGAGAACAACTTCTTTCATCATCAAAACATCACTTGGAAACTGGCAGAAACTCTCAGGAAGAGGTCTGGTAGAACCAAAGCCACGACAGAATCAAAAGACAACATTTTGAGAGTCAACAGCTTGCGTGATAGACAGCTCACAGGACAACAACACTACAATTCTCAGTTTCAATTGTGATAAGAAGACTTTGATCTGCTTGTTTGACAGGTCGAGAGGCAGTAAGAAAGCCATTTCTAAGATGGCAAAATAAGAAAACGAGGCTTGCCTGGGCCATGAAGCACTGCCAGTGGACAACTGAAGACTCGATGGTCTAATGGACCGATTCATTAACATTTGAAATCTTCAGTTCATCAAGCAGGGTTTACATAAATGTTGAGTAGGCAAAAATGATTCCTCGGTGTGTGGCACCAACTGTCAAACATGGAGGAGGAAGCGTGATGGTCTGGGGCTCTTTTGCTGGATCCAGAGCGACTTGCATAGAGTGGCACCCTAAACCAAAATGGCTACCACAGCACCCTTTGATGTACACGTAGTTAGTCAGGCGTTTATCTAATAGCAAGATAATGACCCAATACATACCTCCAGGCTATGTCAGAAAAGAACAAGACCGTATGCATCAAATCATGAAATCGTCAGCACAGTGCCCAGACATAAACCCCATCAAGCGGGTTTTGGATGGACTGGGCAGAAGGTTGAAGGCAAAGAAACCTACAAGTGCAACTCATTTGTGGGAACTTGCACAACAGTGCTGTGAAGAACTTTCCAAACAATATTTGATATACATTGTAGAAAAGTGCCTAGAGTGTGTCTGCAAAAGGTGGCTATTTCGATGAGTCAACATTTTGTTAAACAAAATGATTCCATAATACATTTTTTGTCACCAATTGTTTATTTGTTCAATGCTTTCATTTACATGCTTTAATGTACATTAAGACATAAAACTTTGTGAATTTCAAAAGAAACTGGAAAGATTTTGGTGTTCTAAAACTTTGACTGATAGCATATATTTTGCTTAATGTAATATACAGGTGCATCTCAGAAAATTTGAATATTGTGTAAAAGTCTTTTCCCGTAATTCAAATCAAAAAGTGCCACCTTCACATATTCTAGATTGATTAAACATAGGGATGACCGCAGCATTGAGAGCATTGTCAAGCAAAGCCGATTCAATAACTTGGGAGAGCTTCACAAGGAGTGAACTGAGGCTACATCAAGAGCCACCACATGCAGACGTGTCCAGGAAGTGGGCTACAAGTGTCGCATTCCTAGTGTCAAGCCACTCCTGAACCAGAGTATTACTGTGCCTGATAACGCACCTGACCTGAAGCCTATAGAGAATATATGGGGTATTGTCAAGAGGAAAATGAGACACCAGACCCAACAACACAGTCAAGCTGAAGGCCGCTATCAAAGCAACCTGGGTTTGCATAACACCTCAGCAGCGCCACAGGCTGATTGCCTCCATGCCACGCCGCATTGATGCAGTAATTCTTGCAAAGAAGCCCTGATCAAGTATTGCATGCATAAATTACCATACTTAGGAAACCTTTGCAGGTGTTTTAAGTTAATTAGTTGATTAGAGCTCTTCTTGGTTCAACATTTTGTTATTATAATTTTTATATTGTAATATTTTTTGGTACTGGATTTTTGATTTCCATGAGCTGTAAGCCGTAATCACCAAGATTGAAAAAGAAGGCTTGAAATATGTCACTTTTTGATTTGAAAATAAATTACTTTTCCACGATATTCTAGGTTTTTGTGATGTACTCCGTGTAGTGGAGTTTCTGCTGCTTTTGGAAATCTGGCCAATTTTCTATTTGTCATTGTGAAAATGTTGATTTTTAAATTTGATAAAAAGTATATTATAACTCATTTCAGGACTAGTGTAACGCTGCATTTTCCACCAGTGTCTTGCTTTGTATCACCTACAGAGGCAATATTTTGGATTCCAAAAAGAGGCCTGGGTAAAACCAAAGTTTCATAAGTTAATTAATCTTAAATTATTTAACCAATGTATGTTTTTATATAAATGTAAAATATACCCGTACTACGTCCACAATTGAATGAACATTCAATGGATTACTGTTGTGAAAATCCCGAACATTTTGGGCCGTTTCTGCTTTTTTACCCCCATCGTATGTTGATCTAGAACTGTGAGTGAACCCATTTGAGAACCAAGTCCATTTATGACAATCAGGTCCTCAGGCTTCATTGAATGGATGTTTGATAGATGAGTCTTTTGTAAAATTTACAAAACTCCATCTGTTGTTTTTACCCCACTTAACCACTAACCCCTGACATTTTCTCCATTCATTTTCCTTCCTGTAAGACTTTCCTGTCTTTTTTTCCCCCCTGTGCCATTCGCATGCTGCTCAGAGCGAGGACGAAGATACGGATTATGAAATGAATGATTCTAATTAGGGTTGAGCACTTATGACTCAACGGTGAGAGAGAGCTACACTCTGCTACCCTACCAACCCATGCCCTTGTTTCCTTTCCCCCCATATTTGCTTTTACTGCCTCTGTCCATGTTACCTTTCCTTTCCATAACTCCACCAATGCATCTTTCTTGTACTTGCAAACCTGGTCCGTGAAAGAATGATATCTGGGCTGCCAGGATCTTGGATAGAGGTTGATTGCAACTGTCAAGACTTTCCTATAGTAATAAGAGAGTTTTGATTTAAAGACTTCTTTGACTACAACCCCTTCTGATAAAAGAGATATTGGCCAGTGGTAAAAGTGCTTCGAAAATACTTTTTTGGAGCTGGTTTTGAAACCAGCGTGTTAGCGTGCTCTATCTTATTTTCATGATCTTGAACAAGAATTGACTTGTCTTATTATGAGCCCCCTAGCACTCCAGTGGGAGGGATGGAAATATTTTAGGTGTGTCCATAAAAACGTGATCAAAGTTGTAATCTCAGGCAGTGCCAACAGGGATCCCTAAATCCAACCAAAAGCTGGATTTAGCCATAACATGATTGGTTTGAGCATGAATTTTGACAGTGGAAAATATTTTTTTTAGGCGTGATACATACATATGCGCAACAAGAGTAATATGCTTTTGGCATATTGTCATAGTGTCTGAAAACAACCATTTTCACCAATGGTTTCATTTGATTCAGATTACCTTTTTTATTCACGCGCTAAGTAGCTTAGTCAAGACTGTTGATAAAGGGATTGGCTGGTGAGACCAATTGGAATATACTTTTTAATCACCAAATTCATTAAAAGGTAATGTCTTACAAGAAAAACTGAGCTGACATAATATTCTTTTATGTTTTGTAGACAGGCCTATTTATCGTTGAATCCCTATCATTAAACTCGAGATGACAACCATAGACCTACTCTAATGAAACAAGATGTAACTTTGTTAATGAATGTCACACAGACATTGATTCTCTTTCTGCTTCAAATACTACAGCCAATTATTTACTCTTTGTGTGTTTCATGGGCAATTTTCTATTTAAATTAAGAGAACTAAGTTGGAGGTGCACACATCAGAAACACCTTGATTTGAATGGGGATATTAGATGTTTAAATTGCATTGTAAATATTCCATAGGAAACCCTAAAGAAATCATAGAAATATTAATAGAACATTTCCATTTTGACATTCTGGTGACCATCTTTGTGGTAGTAATTTAAGCAATAATGTCATTTCAGTTGAAATGTCAAAGATGGACCAGCAAAATTGCAGCATTCTGCAATGTTGTCTATTCTGCATCATGTCTATTCTATGATTTAATTGGAAAAGGGTTGTGGATAAAAAGTAAATTATATGAAAAGACACAAACAAATTATCAAATGTACTTGATAACATTGATACGAAATGCAAAGTACTGTATCTCACTAGCTTAAGTGCTTAGACTCCCCCTCAACCCCCCTCCACCCCACCCCACGCACGCACGCACGCACGCACGCACACACATCTCCCTAGCAGTGCACTCTATGGCTGAGTCTACTCCGTTGCTTGGATTAGTGCGTGCTGTGGTCTCACAGATGGTAAGTTTTTGAAAGCAAAACACTAATGTGACTTTATTACATAAGTATTCATCCCCCCAGGTTAATACATGTTATGAAACGAGTTATTTGGATTCTCGATTGTGAGCAGCATTCCAAGCTGTGTTGTATCATCACAATTCACTCCTATGACTGCTTACATTTCCATCATCTGATAATGAATCATTGCACCTGCATAAGAATTTCTTAATGTTTACATTGCTGTCTGAATTTTCTATCCTTTCTAGCCAAGCATTTAATTTGGTACTGCAATTAAGTTGTTAGTGATCATGACTAGAAACAAACACAAACAATATATACAAACTGGATTTATTATTTCAAGAAATGCAACACTATTTAAAACCTGTAAAACATGTACCCAGGGGCTGGCAGCTCTGGTCTTGGAGTGCTGAAACACTTCACATCCTTTCCTTTAATCAGTAGCCTTGCCACTCTGCCATTAATACCAAGCTTGCAAAGTGTTTCTAATTGGTTGATCTGACCAAATTCAAGGTACAACTACTAAAACGAACCTGTTCCTCAGAAAAGCAAACTGAAGCAGATTTTCCACTAGGATTTTGCCTGTGCTTTACTCCATCACATTACTTTTTCTAAATATCAACACCCCAATCTGTGCTGGTATATAATCCCATGCTAGGATGCAGTGACCACCGTGCCTGAAAATAAGTCTTGTGAAAAATATACAGTATCTCACAAAAGTGAGTACACCCCTCACATTTTTGTAAATATTTGAGTATATCTTTACATGTGACAACACTGAAGAAATGACACTTTGCTACAATGTAAAGTAGTGAGTGTACAGCTTGTATAACAGTGTACATTTGCTGTCCCCTCAAAATAACTCAACACATAGCCGTTAATGTCTTCACCGCTGGCAACAAAAGTGAGTACACCCCTAAGTGAAAATGTCCAAATTAGGCCCAATTAGCCATTTTCCCTCCCCGGTGTCATGTGACTAGTTAGTGTTACAAGGTCTCAAGTGTGAATGGGGAGCTGGTGTGTTAAATTCGGTGTCATGGCTCTCACACTCCCTTATACTGGTCACTGGAAGTTCAACATGGCACCTTATGGCAAAGAACTCTCTGAGGATCTTTTTTTATTTTTTTTGTTGCTCTACATAAAGATGGCCTAGGCTATAAGAAGATTGGCAAGACCCTGAAACTGAGCTGCAGCACGGTGGCCAAGACCATACAGCGGTTTAACAGGACATGTTCCACTCTTATCAGGCCTCGCCATGGGTCAACCAAAGAAGTTGGGTGCACATGCTCAGTGTCATATCCAGAGGTTGTCTTTGGGAAATAGACGTATGAGTGCTGCCAACATTGCTGCAGAGGTTGAAGTGGTGGGTGTCAGCCTGTCAGTGCTCAGACCATACGCTGCACACTGCATCAAATTGGTCTGCATGGCTGTCGTCCCAGAAGGAAGCCTCTTCTAAAGATGATGCACAAGAACGTCTGCAAACAGTTTGCTGAAGACAAGCAGACTAAGGACATGGATTACTGGAACCACATCCTGTGGTCTGATGAGACCAAGATAAATGTATTTGGTTCAGATGGTGTCAAGCGTGTGTGGCGGAAACCAGGTGAGGAGTACAAAGACAAGTGTGTCTTGCCTACAGTCAAGCATGGTGGTGGGAGGGTCATGGTCTGGGGCTGCATGAGTGCTGTCGGAACTGGGGAGCTACAGTTCATTGAGGGAATCATGAATGCCGCAGGGCAGTATTCCAACATGATAACGACCCCAAACACACCTCCAAGACGACCACTGCCTTGGTAAAGAAGCTGAATGTAAAGGTGATAGACTGGCCAAGCATGTCTCCAGACCTAAACCCTATTGAGCATCTGTGAGGCATCTTCAAATGGAAGGTGGAGGAGCGCAAGGTCTCTAACATCCACCAGCTCAGTGATGTCGTCATGGAGGAGTAGAAGAGGACTCCAGTGGCAACCTGTGAAGCTCTGGTGAACTCCATGCCCAAGAGGGTTAAGGCAGTGCTGGAAAATGATGGTGGCCACACAAAATATTGACACTTTGGGCCCAATTTGGACATTTTCACTTTTTTTGCCAGCAGTTTAGACATTAATGGGTCTGTGTTGTTATTTTGAGGGGTCAGCACATTTACACTGTTAGACAAGCTGTACACTCACTACATTGTAGCAAAGTGTCATTTCTTCAGTGTTTTCACATGTGAGGGATGTACTCACTGTAGTGAGATTCTGTATATACCTTTGGCATTTTCTTTCTGCTGTATTGATTTAGTGTCGAATGTGAGTATTTTGCTTTAGTTTGTTATTGTTATTGGGGAGTGTAATGTTGCTTTATCCTATCACTTCGTTCCTGTCCGGCATCTCAGTTTAGAAGGACGTCTGTATCTTCAATATATGGATGGATTAAAGCATCATCAACTGCAATTATTTGCTTGACTAATATTAGTCTGCCCTCTTAAATTAACTTTGGAAAAGCTTGCTTGTCTTTGTAGTTGAATCAGTGCTTGAAATGTATCAGTTGACAAAGGGACCTTTTTAATAAGTTTTCTCTATGGAGGACAGAGGATTCAGAGGATAGTCATAAAAATATCGGCCCATATTATTTCAAACAGATTGGTCCCTTTAAGTTTCCATAATCATTTTCGTAGCGTTTGAATTTACACCGGGATGTTTGAGGCGTACCACTGGATTGTGGGCGTGAGTCAAGGGACAGTGGAGCAATATGCATGCGCACTGCACAGAAACGTCCTACAGTTCCAACCGAATTGTATTTGAACCACCGGCGTCTTCATCGAAAATGTTACCTTGGAAGGGGGCGTCTCGAGCTTTTGATATCTGCAAGTTTACACAACCAAGTAATCAAGCCTTTTCATGTTCTCCAGTATGTCTCAGAAAGTGTATCGTAACACACACACACTCTATACCTTCCATGGTCAGGATTTGTTGCAGTACTTCTACCAGGTCATATGAGGTGAAGAATTGTCACATGTTAGAGAGACACCAATCAACCATAACATTATGACCACCTGCCTAATATTGTATAGGTCCCCCTTTTGGGTCCCCCATCCATATGAAGGGTGGGACCCAAGGTTTCCAAGAAGAACATTGTCCAAAGCATCATACTGCCTCCGCCAGCTTGCCTTCTTCCCATAGTGCATCTCCAAGTACCGTGTGTTCTCCAAGTAAGCAACGCACACACACCCCGCCATCCATGTGATGTAAAAGAAAACGTGATTCATCAGACCAGGCCACAGTCTTCCATTGCTCCGTGGTCCAGTTCTGATGCTCACATGCCCATTGTAGGCGCTTTCAGCAGTGGACAGGGGTCAGCATGGGCATCCTGACTGGTCTGCGGCTACGAAGCCCTGTACGCAACAAACTGCAATCACTGTGTGTTCTGACACCTTTCTATCCGTACCAGCATAAATTTTTCCTGAAATTTGAGCTACAGTAGTTTGTCTGGCCCCACAAGGGCCAGCCTTTGCTCCCCATGTGCATCAATGAGCCTTGGCCCGCCCATGACCGTCGCCAGTTCACTGCTATTCCTTCCTTGTACTACTATTGGACCACTGCAGACCGGGAATACCCCACAAGGGCTTCAGTTTTGGATATGCTCTGGCCCACTCTTCTAGCCCTCACAATTTGGCCCTTGTGAAAGTTGCTTAGATCCTTACGCTTGC
The DNA here is from genome assembly GCF_011004845.1 of Esox lucius. Taxonomy (NCBI): domain Eukaryota; kingdom Metazoa; phylum Chordata; class Actinopteri; order Esociformes; family Esocidae; genus Esox; species Esox lucius. Next base: position 24,262,006 of record NC_047573.1, on the reverse strand, counting down.
CCATTTTTCCTGCTTCTAACACATCAATTTTACCTGCTTCTAACACATCAACTTTGAGGACAGAATGTTCAGGTGCCATGATGACTTGATTATCAGTGTTATTCACTTCACCTGTCAGTGGTCATAATGTTATGGCTGATCAGTGTATCAGTGTTATTCACTTCACCTGTCAGTGGTCATAATGTTATGGCTGATCGGTGTATTTCACCCACTGAGACCGTTTTTTTATGTTTAACACAATAAAAATTAAATCACCCCTCACCTTTCACAAACACAAACTATTATTATCTTTGTTATTATTGGAACTGAACTTTTCTCACAGGAAATACTTTGTTGTGTAGTAGGTGGGAGGACCCATATATTACGTACAGTATACAGTGGGGAAAACAAGAATTTGATACACTGCCGATTTTGCTGGTTTTCCCAATTACAAAGCATGCAGAAGTCAGTAATTTTTATCATAGGTACTCTTCAACTGTGAGTGACGGAATTTTGATTTTTAAGTAAATCATTTGCATTTTATTGCATGACAAGTATTTGATACATCAGAAAAGCAGAACTTAATATTTGGTACAGAAACCTTTGTTTGCAATTACAGAGATCATAGGTTTCCTGTAGTTCTTGACCAGGTTTGCACACACTACAGCAGGGATTTTGGCCCACTCCTCCATACAGACCTTCTCCTGATCCTTCAGGTTTCGGGGCTGTCGCTGGGCAATACGGACTTTCAGCTCCCTCCAACGATTTTCTATTTGGTTTAGGTCTGGAGCCTGGCTAGGCCACTCCAGGACCTTGAGATGCTTCTTACGGAGCCACTCCTTAGTTGCCCTGGCTGTGTGTTTTGGGTCGTTGTCATGCTGGAAGACCCAGCCACGACCCATCTTCCATGCTCTTACTGAGGGAAGGTGGTTGTTGCCCAAGATCTCGCGATACATGGCCCCATCCACCCTCCCCTCAATACGGTGCAGTCATCCTGTCCCCTTTGCAGAAAAGCATCCCCAAAGAATAATGTTTCCACCTCCATGCTTCACGGTTGGGATGGTGTTCTTGGGGATGTACTCATCCTTCTTCCTCCAAACACGGCGAATGGAGTTTAGACCAAAAAGCTCATCAGACCACATAACCTTCTCCCATTCCTCCTCTGGATCATCCAGATGGTCATTGGCAAACTTCAGACGGGCCTGGACATGCGCTGGCTTGAGCAGGGGGACCTTGCGTGCGCTGTAGGATTTTAATCCATGACGGCGTAGTGTGTTACTAATGGTTTTCTTTGAGACTGTGGTCCCAGCTCTCTTCAGGTCATTGACCAGGTCCTGCTGTGTAGTTCTGGGCTGATCCCTCACCTTCCTCATGATCATTAATGCCCCACGAGTTGAGATTCCGTCTCTCACAGTTGAAGTGTACCTATGATAAAAATGACAGACCTCTACATGCTTTGTAGGTAGGAAAACCTGCAAAATCGGCAGTGTATCAAATACTTGTTCTCCCACTGTATTCTCTAAAGCCGTTCACTTGGATAACTGTGACACAAGACCAGCACATCGTGTGAGAGACAAACAGCATGTGGTGTAAGAAGCCTTCCCAGAAACCTCTCTGTGAACATCGTCATCACTATTGCACAGAGATGACCAGCCCTGCTCCATCTGATTCCCTAACTTTCGATTTGTGTGTAATATGTTTTGACCCGAAACATTCATGTTGTCACTATGGTCATAATATATAGACATTATTAAGCAGAACATTGTCTAGAACATTTTAAAGTATTGGTCAATTTTGCCCATCTTAGCAAATAGAGAGAAATATCTGCTTTTGGGATAAAAAATCGACTGTTCATCATCGGGTAAACCTTGCCGAAATGGACTATATAATAAAATAAAACTAGTAAATGTTATAATTAAATGAGTAATGGGTTGATTATGGATGTCAAACACATTTGTTTGCAGCTAAAATATCAATAGAGAGTACTGGGTAGTGATTTAACACCCTGGGTCAATTTGACCTGCTAACATAATGAGTGGAACCAAAATGTTAACATAACACAAGGGTTAACTGATTAATCCTTTTGCCTTCGCAGATTCTTCAGGAGAGGGGATCCAGGATGTGAAGCATCAGTATTACAAGCTCCAGGTATAACGACGCAAACATATCATTGACGAGGAAGAGCCTTTCACACCCCCCAGAAGACGTTAGTCCAGAGGGACATTTGTTTCTGTGTTTTTACTCCATTTAATGTTTTATTTTATTATGTAAATACATCTGTTTACTGACTTGCTGTGCCTGTATAGTTAACCAGGACTTTTTTTTTTTTATTTGCTGTTTCTTCCAACAAAAAATTATGATTTTTTTTTTTATTGATATTCTATGAAACACGGCCATGGTCATAAACGGCCAATGATTTACTCAGGGGCTACTTTTGAGTTCTTCTTTTACCTTCTAACTCAAGGGTCTTGTAATGAATGAGAATGGTCTTCTGATATCTATATCATCAAGCATAAACTGCTGAAAACTGTACTGTATGTAATAGATAAATGCTTACATACACCTTGAGTAATTGGGATCAAAGGAGGGTCTTCTTAATTTGGTTTTAAAAAGTGTTTATTGCTTCCCTGACTGGTTTAGCCTCTGTATTTTAGAGGGGACATTCTGTTTAATAAAGCCTTTATTATGGGGAGTAAGACATTTTTGGGAAGGTTGGGGTTTAAATGTTTATTGAAGGTAATGGTGAAGGAATATTTTTTTTAATATCCTTTATCTTTTTTGATGTACATAATCAAAAAAGTCCAATATTAATATTTAACTTTAACTCAAACTGCACGTTTTGTACACTATATATAGTTAAACACAACTTTAAATGTAAGTTGGTGTACTGGATCTTACAGAGCTAGAACGTTTTGACAGTGAAATTATGTTAACTTGTTTTAAAAAAATGTTTGTACAGAGGTCTGTGCATATTAAGATGTAAATCAACATTTAAATGGTTGATGCAGAATATCTGTTTTACTTAGAACTTAACTGGATCATCTTTTGATATCCAATAATAAGAGAATTATGCCTTGGCTCAGACATTGACTGTTATATTGTAGATAGACATATTTGTCTTGCAAGGCTACACGTTCGTTGAGGCATTTTCTATTTTAGATAGTAAATGCCTTTAGGTTTTATACACGGCATTCCAATCTCTACAGTTGAATTAACACCATACACAATGCTTTCCTTAGCCTGCAACACTGTTTTAAGGGTTTATACTACATTTCAGGACACTTTTTATACAGACAATGGTTTCTGGCCTGGAGTGTGGTATTGCTCAGTTCAATATATCATCTAAATCTAACTTTTGATAGTGTTGCCTTTTCCCTGTGATGACCAAATCCAATGTGTTATGTGCAGCTTACACATTACATTACAGTGTCAGGGATGAGTTAACATCTGTATGTGCAGCAGGAGACCCATATTCACACACTATTTAATTTAAACACACACACTCTTTCCACATTGCAAACAATTTTGTACAATTAAAGGTGATAGGATGGATGCATGTTTTTTGATACAGGCGCGCACACACACACACACACAAGGGCTTTTTAAGTGGAAACTGAAATCTGCAAAAAGGTTTCTTCAGATTAGAGTGAGCGGTTGTTTTGCCAGAGCTAGGCTATGTTTACATTTGCTATAGTATTCTGAAGCCTTCCAGAGATCTTCTTGCACTCCCTCACATACCTTAACATAGATATTTACTTGTTTGACTGGAGCAAAGGAAACAAGCACTCTGCACTCCAGATTCATTTCAAATGCATGTAAATAGTTATACTGTTAACATATCGTATACATTTCCAGGTGGTTTGCTACCACTTCAATGTTAAAAGTGCTGGTAGACTTAATGTGACCAAATTATGCAGGATTTCAGTGGGTTTATAGAGATTGAAGCTCACGAGTGGAACAGCTTGATGAGGCAGGTTTCGTAGGATACATTTACCAAAATCCTTGATTTTCCCAAGCTGGTCGGGAGTTGCTGCCATTTTAATTGAATTCCACTAAATTGAAAGAAGGGTAAAATAGGGAATTATATATAATAGCTGGAGACAATCTTATTTTTCCCTGTTTTGGTAATTCTCCTAAGCTCAGCCAGCTTGATTGGGTAGACTGGAATTGGTCTTCTCCTGAGCATTGCTGCAGTGAAATTCTCAGCATGTTTTTAGTTTAGTTTGCTTGGTTCAATTTTAATCTTAGCAGTCTGTGTACTCTGGTGTGACGTAATAACGTCACTGTTGCTGGACACTATTTAATCAGCAGCACCCCTTCTATACACTGCTAGACTACATATCACAGTCATTTAACTTTAAATAACATTATTCTGTTTTGTGCACCAAAGTATCCAGTCTATAAGATGTTCAAGAACAGTGTGATGATTCAGCTGCTGACATCGTCACTGACCATTTTAATGCATGATTAAGACGGTCACATTAGGCTTACTATTCCGTAGTATATGGAATTTATTTATTTCTCGATCAGAATGATGATGCTGTTGATATTGAAAATAAATCACAAAATCACTGTATCACTCACTTCTGACTATTACCAGGATTTTATGCAATGTTTAAAATATGTACAAAATAACTAATGTTTATGGGATTAATAATCTTGCATAAGGTAAACCCAAACTGATGGTCTTGCATAGGGTAAACTAAATAAAATGGTTTGATTTTCACATTCTTATCTTGTGTCTCTTTTTTTATGGAGTTTATAGCAGAGTAATTTGATATCTTTGTTTTAACCAGACAATAATATTTTTTGACACGATTGCTAGTAGCAAAAGACCAAGGTCTGTCTTTATCTGGAGGGATAAGAAGTCATCATCCAAACAACCTTAGTCCATAAAACGATGCATTCAAAAGACCAGAACATTTTGTTTATGAAACATGTAATAAGTATGATGGCCTGGAGGACCGAAGGTTGACAGGGTTGCTGGGCGCTATTAATGAAACAGATAAACGTAAACAAACAGCTCCATCTAGTGTTACTTATTTGAAAACGATTGTACTGCGCTAGTATATCTTTAGTCGTCTCAAACTTTGCCTGTTTGCACTTATTTGTTATTGCATATATTTTGTTTATGTACAACGTTGTTATCCAATTTCTGTACATTTTAAATAACTTAAATAATATGTCATAGTGCGTATTCATCAACAACTCACATTTATGAATGCAAATTGTGCCAGAATAAATACAAACTAAATAATTGCACAATCTAAAGACTTCATTGTGAGTTCTTTTAATTAACACAACCTAGTAGCTTGATTGTAGTCCATGAATCCCCGAAGAAGCTCCAAGTGAATATAATTATTTTCAGGCGTTTGTAAGGTTGACCATGTTACTGGTCCTGTTATTTAGCCTGGGCTGGAACGGGTTCTTTTCAGGAGGGAAACTTCGCCGGGGTTTATCCCGATTTAAACACGATTAATTCATACATTTAAATAGTACGAGTCATTAGAGCGACACTGAAAGGTAAGATAATGTCGCCTGTGGCCTATCCGTATTGTATTTATGTAATACGATGTTATTCAATCTGCCTGAGTTTGCGCCATTTTCGCTAGTTGGTTGATATGTAAAAGTGCGCCAGTTTGGGAAACCCTCGGTTCTTTGTCCTGCTCAGTCATGGTGGTATTGTTGCAAATTCGTGTGCGGTTCTGCTTGAACAAAGCCAAAAAAGCTGACCAACATGGCAACTAGCTATTATGCGTGGGATTCAAATGTATATGAACAACTAGTCCTGGATCTCGTTGCCACAACAAGATGTGAAAAAATCTACAAGTGCGCAAGTCCTTGCCTTTAGACTCGTGTGCTAGCCGCGCGCTAGATGTGGCCAGTGTACTACAGTCTCGCACCCGATGTCCGCAAGTTAGTTATATTTTATGTGCTGGTACTTGCACAATGAATAGCTTAATTCATTTGGTATATAATGGGTTTACAATACAACAAGTAATATATCTGCTGCCGTCCTGTAGCCACCCAGCGGACCAGAGATATTATGCGCAAACCTTCATTGCGCAGATGATCAGCCGGATATTATGCTAACTAGGTAGTTATGGTGTTTTTTTAGTCAGTGGCAACAGACTACATTTTTAAAAACCCGGTGTCAGTAAAAGGATGGTACTACAGTACTTAACTGGCTAGCTAGTGCTCTCCAATGTTACGTTATTATTGATGTGCCCATTGGTTCTTCGAGGAGATCTAGTACAGCTCATGATATGCCTCCACAGCGTTGCTTCTAAGTTACATTATCAAACTTTTTAACCAAGGCTGTAATTACATTCTTTGTCATGTTTTAAAACAGTATTTTTCTCAAGGAACCAGTGTTTTGTGTAGACCACAGAGAAGCCTAAAACACAGCAGGTCTGGGGAAGTTGACTTGTTAAAGGAGGCAGATAGTCTTGTGGTTTGACCATCTAAAGGGTTTCTAGATCAAAAGCCTAGGTTTAAAGAAAAAAAAAAAGTAACGTTTGTGTAAGTTTAAATATTTTCACTAGGAGCCTAAAAGCCTGACTTTGTAACCCAAGTGAAATGTTTTTCTCCAGGAAATATGTAATGTCCCATAACGATAGAAAATGTGATACATTGGGTTAATTGTATGTACATGTCTTTTGAAAGTCTGCTTGTTTATCACCTCTGTTGTTTCAGGAGTTCACCAGTCATGTCTGGCATTGCATTGAGCCGGCTTGCTCAGGAGCGCAAAGCGTGGCGGAAAGACCACCCATTCGTGAGTAACAGTGTATAACTAGTTCCAGACATAATAAAACAGTAGTTTTAAAAATGAATATAATTCAGAACAATAGTGATGGGTGTAGTGTTTTATCCATTATTTAAACGCTTTGAGGTGGAAGTTTTATTTTTGCTTCATCTCACCCTTCATCTTTACTGGAACCCATTTCCTAGGGCTTTGTGGCTGTGCCGACGAAAAACCCGGATGGAACAATGAACTTGATGAACTGGGAATGTGCCATTCCTGGCAAGAAAGGGGTAGGTAGACATTTAAAAAAACAACTCGGGTTAATTGTATGACCTTGCTTAGGAATGGGCCTTGTGGTGTGACCTTGCTTAGGAATGCACCGATAACAGGGCTCCAGTGTCAATTTTCATTGCAAATGTGAAGAAATGAAAATAATTTATTAAAATGAAGAGCATGAGAAGTTGAATCACTTTTTGTGGAAAGGAAAGCTTTTGAGAGCTTTTGTTACATAACGCATGGAGTTTTAGTTCTCATGCTCTTTATTTTAACTGATAATAAAGTTCTATGTTTCATTTACATTGTACCAGCTGCTGTAATATCATGTAATGTAGCATGAAACAATTCTGAAGCTGCCATCACTGCTTTTGTGTCTTCTTGGGTATGCATCTACCAGCTTTGCACCTGGATTTGTGGTTTTACTTACCCTCTGGAGACTAAAAGTCTGCAGAAGGCAAGATAAAACATGAAAAATTGACCATGTGGGGATGTCCCACATTACTAAGTTAGTAATGCTGGACTGTGTGTGGTACTGTGCAAAAGTCTTCAACATCTGAAAGTCAAGCTAATGCCATATATCTCAGTTGGAAGTTTATTTGCCAGAGCGTATATTTAATGTATGTTGATATGGTACTGTACCAATATCCCATCGATGGATTAGTCAAGTTCTAGAGAGATGATGATCAAAGGACCCAGGATGCATCTTAACTAAATTTGAAGTGTCATGGCAAATTGTCTCTATGCTTAGCTACATAAGAAATTAATATTTTAAACAGTTGCCACAAGGTTTAATACTTTCTTTTTGCTCTGTCATTATGGGGTATTAAAAATGAAGTGTCTGAATGCTTTCCACAGGCTCTGTAAATAAGGTATTAGGATATTTAAACAAAAAAAATTGTACAATTAAAAATTGAGAATTATCAAGAAAATTGAACACTTGATTCTTTAAACTGGAGCTGATTGGATGCCTGTTCAGAAGCATGCACACTCTGTTGGAAGTAATCAGCATCTGGCGATGCCAGTATTGTATTATTTTTGCCTGTTACTGGCCAATACGATTGCTGGTTGACATCGGTGCATCCTTAACCTTGTTAATAGTCACGTCTACATAGTTGGTTGTCGACCTTGGAGAGAATGTGTTACACATGCATGTGCTGTACTGATGCTGTGGGCATTTTTATATGAAAGCAAAGGCCAATAAGATGGCTCATAGCTGACCCTCCTAGTTCAGCATTTAAGCCATTTGAAAACATTTATGCCTCATCCACAGACCCCATGGGAAGGAGGCTTGTTCAAACTGCGGATGCTGTTCAAGGATGACTATCCCTCCTCGCCCCCAAAGTGTAAGTGGTTTCATGAACGCTCCTGTTTCTGTATTAGCCTCCATGCAGCTGCTACTCTTCCTGGGTTCCACATGAAACATGACTTCCCCAATGTTGGGAATAGCCCAGTGTTCTGGCACTTGAACGTTGTGTCCCTTTCTGTTCTTCCCTGAGGTAATCTAGAAGTTTAAACTGTTTTTTGTGCAGATCAATCATTAACGTCAACTGAGTCAATGGTGAATGCTTTCATTATTAGCATCATTTCTGCACCCCCTCTTTTTTCCCTTTTTCTGGTGCATCATTACATACTCAATCACACAAAAAGACAAAATACAGACAAACCCAATACTGTGTAAGTGGTGCGTCACCCCTTGCTGTTATATCTGGGCGATGTGAGGGTCCATGCTCCATGAAAACCACAAAAAACTGTTGCTACGTGGGTTGGTGCACCAGTCTCGAGTGAGACTGTAACAATGTGTGCTGTTGGGAATCCAGTGCATTTGTCTTAGTGACACTCGACAACCTCTCCACACGTGGAAAGCACCACATGTTCTTGGTCTAGTCATTGTGCTTGTGACCAGATGCACAACTATATTTTCTTTCTTCACCGTTTCTGTCATCTGATCTTTAGAAGTGGCAAGGATGTAGCAATTATTTTCAGCAATGTCCCTTTCAATCATTCTATTCTCAAACCTGCTCCAATGCGTTACCGTCCTACCACAGTTGGCGCTTCTGTATTGGCCACTATATAGTTGTATATTTAACTGCTATATAATTAGATGTATGAATTTACCTGACGTCTGGGTAAGGTTATTTTACTATCCAGTGTTATAAAAGGTGGAATGTAAAACCCTCAACTGACATTTAACCTAAAATGAATATGGTATGTACCACAAATGTTGTTTTCGCTGTAACAATTGGGTTTTCACGTCACTAATGGTTATTTCACCAAGTTTGATCAAATTGTTTGAGAGCAATATAACCAGATGATGCTGCACTCCCGCTAGCTTGACCCTGCTGTCCTGGAGTCCCGTGTGCATAAACACAGTTCAACAATTACTATAAGCAATTAATGAACTTCCAACACATTTTTGACTTATTCCGCTTTAAAAATGCATGAAATGGTAGATTCAAAGAATACCCCCTTTCTTTACCTTTGTGATTCCTCTGTTTTTCTAGGTAAATTTGAGCCTCCGCTCTTCCATCCTAATGTGTATCCGTCAGGCACAGTATGCCTGTCTATCCTGGAGGAGGACAAGGACTGGAGACCAGCCATCACCATTAAGCAGGTAAGGATGTGCTGCTGGTTTTGACTAACTCCAGACATCTAGTAGCCTTACCAATGTGAGATTTATGTATTGTCATTTCTCACAGATCCTATTAGGAATACAGGAACTCTTAAATGAGCCAAATATCCAGGACCCAGCCCAAGCAGAGGCATACACAATTTACTGGTGAGTCGTGCTTGTATTGTGACGCCTTCCTGCTTGTCAATTTTGTTTTTTGGAGTTTGTTTTACTGAACCCCCTGTTTTTTTTTTTTTTTTTTCAGCCAAAACAGAGTAGAATATGAAAAAAGAGTCCGAGCACAGGCCAAGAAATTCTCTCCTTCGTAAGGGTGAAGACTCCTCTCGGCTTGGGCAGAAGGAATGGGTCGAACGCGGATCACCTCCCCTCTGTTTTCTCTTTGAATGTGCCCCTCTCACATCGGGACTCGCTTATAAGGACTTCTATTTAAAACTCTGACCCACATTCTGTGCCATCTTCTTCTCTGACCCCCCCCCCCCTTCCCTGTTCTGTTCTTAACTGCTGGGGTGGTGTGTGGCGGGAGATGGGAGGAACTGGGTGCCGCAGCGCCCCTAGTCGCTTCCGTTTTTAGCCGTATTACTTGTCTTATGGAGCGAGGGACAGCGCAGCGTACCAGTTCCAGCATTGATTCAAAATTAGCCCATCCTCTGTCGAGGAAGAGATCCACTTGATTTCGTTAAACCCTCCACTCTTGTTTTCCCTGATTTTAATGATGTAAATTTGCTATTACTTAAATGTCAGTATTTCAACTGCTGTATAATGAATGGCACTTTTATACTGCCCTATCTCACTAGTGTCTGTAGATGGCTCTGTCTGATTGTCTTATGCAGGTTTTCTATTCAGCATGCTGTAATATAAGAGTATCTGCTGCCTTGGGTGTCTTTTGTTATTTGGAGTGTTTGCTATGAAAAAAGAAAATGGCTGTGTCCACTCTAAAGGCAGGTAGGCTTCTGTATCAGACTCTTTATGTTTGTATGGTGCTTTGTTCATGTATGTGTTAAGAGTAAATAAACTGTTTATATAAAGCCACTGTTACACTTTCTTCTCTCATGGTGAAGGCAGTTGTTTCTGGCATGGAAATATCTCCCATGAAACTCAGATACTTTCTAAATGATTTTCATAATATTTAGCTATCATGCTGGATTTACCTTTTGATGACAGTTAAAGTGGGGGTATAATTTTGCAAGACATTTGCCTCTTTTATTAACAAAATGCTGAAAGGTACAATATTCCATATGGTGAATATTCTACATGCTTTTCATGAACAGTCTACAGTAGAGGAAACCAGCTTAAAATGCATTTTTGAGCTTGAATTGCATTAGAAAAGCCTAAAAGGGACACCCAAGCTGGGAATTGAATCACAGCAGGGAATGTCTTCAATTTTAACCCAGACAATGTTCAGACTTGGCCATAAGGTGGCCATCTGACCCAGTTGATCCTAACACTCAATGGGAGTCTTGGCAAATTATACCTGTCTTGGATGTCCCCTTATGACAAAAGCTGTAAAAATTCACAAAATACTTTGATCCAACAATGTAAAAATAGTCATAGCATTATCCTGGTGCAATACCTGTCCACAGGTGTACAGATAGTAGGAGAATCATTGCCATCCTTAGAGTCATCACAGTATAAATGATACTGGCCCTATTGCTCACAGCTGCCTGTTGAACATGTTTTAAGTTACAAAGTGCATGACACAAAGAATGAATCCAAATCGGTCTGGCCTGGTTTGTTCTTTAAGCATGTGTTATCATAGACCTACATTAGTCCTTGTAATATGATAAAGTGTTAATCTACAAGCAGTCCAAAGACTAACGAATAATTGTAGCCTAATGTTATTTTGGACTGTATATTACACCATTAAAGCCATTCGCCCATAGGCATTAGTTAGATTTTCCTGGAAATTGCACAATTCTTTTTTTAATTTAGCATTGGCCTGAACAGTCCTTGCTATGGATGTGGGAATGTCTTAATTTGGGTCATATCTTTTTAAGTATATGTATAGCCTGTGAATTGTTCAATTTCAATTGGAATGTGGCAATAATTAAGAGCATGTGTGTGTTTTTTCAGAGTGGGAAGGACAAGGGGATCAATCTTATAGAGGTCAGAGGAGGTTGGGAAAATCCAATCACTACCAGTTCACAATGGGGTCCTCTGACTGACTACACTTGTCAAAAAGTGTGGCACAATGACAATGTGGAGGCGAACAGGACGACAGTTGGAACAAGGTGTAAATGTGGGTTAAAAGGTGATCGGAAGCTTAGAAATGTTAGCATTCAACCTGATCTTCTCCTTCAGACATGACCTCGCTGAACAAACTCCCAGAGCACCAGACACCTTTTGCAGTCTGACTGATCTTGCTGTTCCCCAAAGTGTCCGATAGGGTGCAATAGTCCCTGTTGTTGAACTCATTTCTATACCAGCCACTCTCTTGTTCCAGAGACCCAGAGCTGTGGAGCCAACAGCCTGAATCTGCCTCGATGATGCTTTCTTGCTCGCTCAGAGTAAAGCTGTTCACTGGGCCCCTGGGAGCCCGGAGTGGAGGACCCAGAGAGATGGCATAAGGAAGGCCCAGCACGTCAGACTTTAGGTTGAAGAGGTCATTGCCGTTGTCCTGGAACATTTGATCAGGCACCTGCGAGGAGTTGTCGCCACCCAGGACAGTTCCGGTCTCGATGAGGGTGTCGATTAGAAGTGTTTCCTCGGTCTTGAGAAGGCCTGCTTGGTAACCTGGGGTGACGACCCAGCTCTACCACAACAGTAACCACAGAGTTCATTAGTGTGATGATCACATCTCAGAAGTATTCATTCATCAATGTTTTAAGTAAGATGGCCTTACCTTGAAGTCTCCTTTGCAATCACTATAAAGGGGCTTGAAGTATTCTGCCGGAGTTGGGATGAAGGCGGTTTTGTTCAACCTGAAAAAAATTAACACACAGCCCATAAATTATACAATCTAAGACATCTCTTTAACCAAACCAGATGTTGTCACCAAAGGTCATCCAAACCTACCTTACAATTGGAATGTAACAAATAATTAGCAGCACAGGTATCAGCAAACAGAAGATGGCACTAAACTTTCCGTTCTTTGGAAGCACTGTAGCTGCAGGGACCAAGGTCACTAGAACAGTACAAACATTATGAAACAGGAAATCTGTGGGCTTAAATGTTTTTGGTTCATGTTCCTAATGTCCAGACAGCACCATACCATACCTTGCTGCATGGCATCGGTCCTCCAATGAACCTCTGATGTCCATTTACTCCACTGACCCTGATAGGGTAATTGGTTGGGAATGGACCTCAATTTAATGCTGTAGTTTGTTTGTGGCTTCAAATTTTCTTCGCCCACTGACAGATTGGTTGAGTAACGAACTTCGAGAGACTATGAGGAGTAAATACGTGAGGAAAACAGACTAATTTATTAGCTAGCTTCTATTTTAGAACACATTCCAAAATCGAATGTCTTACTTGTCCATCAAGGCCGTTTTTGTGGAACCACAGTTCATACTTCAAGTTGTCACTCAGAGGATTGAATGGTAAATATTTCTCGTAGCTGCTCATCCAGGCGATGCAGTAATGATTTGACATCCGGTTGACGGTGAGACTGACAGGTGCATTAGGTTTGACTGAAGATGGGAAATAAATATTTATGTCAAAGATACATATTGTGTTCCCCCCAGAAAACGCTTTTGGTTACATTGAACTTTAAATGTAACTTTACAATGTGAAGATTCCTGTAATTACAGTATAGCAAGGATTGTATTCATTACTATTTTTTACACTTCAATTACAATTGTTTGTGTATTTAAACAGTAATTACGCCACAGTTAACCACTATCTAACTTTCAACAAAAGCCTTTAAATAAGTGACTATGCTTGTCAATTGAAGTGTCCATAATGTAGTAGTATATTTATTGTGATACTGTACAAGGCACTTACTGTTTTTTACTGGCATATATTCCTCATCCAGCAATATGGCGCTTATCTTTCCATCGGTTCTTCTGTGATAGAGACTGATCTTGTACACCGTAATGTCATAAAAGCTTCCAAAATTCTCATCAGGATCTGAATCCACAGAATCTGATGTGTCCAATGAACAGGAGTAATTGCCATCCGTTATCCTCAACACACATTGATATGGACTGTGTAACGAGCAGTAGTGAACATGAAGAAAATGACAAAATACAATAAATGAATATAGTGTGTACAGTATTGTAAGCACATTGTCTAGGAGTGTACAAGTGTCTTCATACAGTGGTTCTCAAGCTGGGGTGCTTGGCCTGTCTACAGGGGGCACTGAACATTCCTGAGTACATAGCCTAGTGATGAGACTCATGTATTGGTGGTTGGTTAGACGGTTCTCCAACCAGAGTAAATATGGTAGCGGGTAGACTATGGGCACAATAAACAAGAAAGGTTGAGAACCACTGAACAAATACATTCAGATGAATGGACTCAAATATGAAATATCTGATACACTGGCTGTCTCACCTTTCAGGTTCCCAGGACTTCTCAAAGAGAAGCCAGTAAGAGGACTGGTTTTCATAAGCCAACTCTGGCTGGATGCTCAGAGAACAGTTAATGATGTACAGGTAATCATTCACACAGTCAAGGCTATATGTAGGACCTGGGAGAATCCACATGAAACACAAAACAGGACACAACGTGTTGGAACATTCAGACAGAAATAAGTAAAATGAACAAACATGCATCTCTGATGAGCCTATATATATATATATATATATATATATATGTATATATTAAGTTGTATACATATGAATTGAAACTGAGGTCATTACCTGTTGTTGTGTAATTCCCATATAGACAGACAATCCTGTGAAACAGGACCAAAGTGAGAAGCAGCCACATGCTCCTGAATGTGCCCTAGAATGTTTGAAACGGATAAGGTATGACATTACACTGCTCTACATTGCCTTGACCTGGTCTACTAAATGAGCTATCTACGACAGTTTAATTTGATGGCAGAAACTGAAAGTGGGAGGACGATCTAGATAGTCACTTTATTCTGATAACTATCATCCTCCACTGTCATGTGAGGGGGAGGATATGTTTTTTTTAGAGTGCCGTTTGTGGGGCCTTGATGAGCTGCAGTATTCAGGAAGCTACTTTGAAAAGACAATTTACCAAGTTACCAATTATTTCACTCTGAACATCATTCAACTCAAATAAAGCTATGCTTGTAAAAATATAGGTTACTTAACTAATGTAGTTAATTAAATAACAATTGTAAATAAATCAGACACATAGCCAACACATTAAGCATGCATAATCTACTGCTTAGTATACAAGGTCAAAAATAAGAAATGTCTTGACTGACCTTGTCAACCACCTGATCTGAATCCAATTTACAATGCCTATCAAATGCAAAAGACCAATCTGAAGACAGAAACGCCCTAAACCAAGCTACAATTGTATTCCATATTACTGAGAAAGTGTTCCTGTTCAAATAAGAGTGATCTGTACAGGTGCAGCTCAAAACATTTGAATATTGTGGAAAAGTTCATTTTCGCCTGTAATTCAAATCAAAAAGTGACACCTTCATATATTATAGATTTGTTACACATAAAGTGAAAGATTAAAAATGATGATTACGGCTTACAGCTCATTGCTCAAATCAAAAATCCAATGTCTCAAAATAGTAGAGTACAAAATGTAGAATACAGAAATGTCAACAATGATCTTCTGTGGCTTACCCTCCTCGTGGAGGGTGTCAATTAATGTATTTTGGACAACTGTCGAGTCAGCAGTCTTCCCCATGACTGTGGTTGTGTGTACTGAAGGCTCAGGGAGCTAATTAGCTGATTAGAGCTCTGCTCAGGTATTGTACATTTCTGTGTTGTAAATTGTTTATTCTAATATTTTGAGATACTGGATTTTTTATTTCCATGAGCTGTATGCCATTATCATCAAGATTGAAATAAAATGTCCACAATATTAAATTTTTTTTTAGATGCACCTGAATGTTTGATTTCATCTTTGCAGGTAAGTGGAATCAGATGGGTAAATATTGGGTACCAAATGGACCAATCAACATAGGGACTGCCATCCATTTTCACAAGATTCCCCATGCCTTTAGAGCTCACACACCCCTAAAACATGCTTCACAGAGGGGATGGTATTCTGTTCCCTATAGGCCTTGTGGACGTGTCTCCAAACATACCGTTTATGGTTGTGAACATAAAGCTCTATTTTGGTCTTGTTACTCCAAATTACAATGTGCCAGAAGCTGTGAGGCGTGTGAAAGTGTTGTCGAGCATATTGTAACTGGGCTTTTTTCTGGCATTGGAGCAGTAAAGGCTTTTTTCAAGTATCTTTGTATTGTTCTCCTTGAAATAACCACACTGTCTTTTTCCAGAGAAGCCTGTATTTCTCCTGAGGTTACTTGTGGGTTTTTCTTTGTATCCTAAACAATTCTTCTGGAAGTTTTGGCTGAAATCTTTCTTGGTCTACCTGACCTTGGCTTGGGATCCAGAGAACCCCACATTTTCCACTTCTAAATAAATGTTTGAACAGTACTGTCTGGCATTTGGAAGGCTGTGGCTATCTTTTTATATCCTGTCCCATCTTTATAATGTATCATTACCTTGTTACCACGTCTTTTGACAGTTCTTTTCTGGTCCCCATGGCTCAGTATCTAGCCTGCTCAGTGCATCCATGTGAGAGCTAACAAACTCATTTACTATTTATACACAGGCACTAATTGCAATTTAAAAAGCCACAGGTGTGGGAAATTCACCTTTAATTGCCATTTTTACCTGTATGTCCCCTTGTGTGTCTGGTTGCATAAGTGCACACTTATGCAACCAGGTTATTGTGAGTTTTTAATTTTTCATGTTATAGGTCACATTAAAGGTGGAAAAAGTTCTGACGTGATTTATCTTTGTCTCATTCTTTTACATCACAAGAACCTGGCATTTTAACAGGGGTGTGTAGACTTTTTATATCCACTGTATGTATGTATGTATGTATCTACAGAATATGATGTTCCTATGTTTCATTTAAAAAATTTTGCTTACAAGATAGTTCTGTTTTTGTATTGTTTTTTTTTTGTACAGTATTTTCAGCTACTTTTTTCAAGGGTGACAATAATTATGGACCTGACAGTCTATGGCAGCAAAAAGGAAAGGGGCATTTATTGTGGTAGAGAAATATGTCTTACAAGGCCTAGAGGTTTGTGCTCTGCAGAGCTAAGGGGCTATTCAACTGAAATAGTACGAGTAAATACAGAATGCGTTTGTGGTGGTGCATGATTTGATGTATGATATGTCAAGATAGAGAACTTGTGGTTATGTATATGTACCCTCTGCCGCGTGTAACACGTGTGTTATTCCGCTCCGGAAAAAATTTAAGAGACCACTGCACCTTTTTCATTCCTTTACAAAAAAGTTGAAAAGGAAAGTTTTGAGTAAGGAACAGAAGCATTCAATTTAAAGTGGTCTCTTAATATTATCCTTTCTGTTCCTCACTCAAAATCTTCCTTTTCGACTTATTTGGAAAGGAAAGAAAAAGGTGCAGTGGTCTCTTAATGTTTTCCGGAGCTGTATTGTAGAACATGGAACAAGTGTTTGCAATTTATAAAGTGAAAACGAATTTGTTTATAACAGTTTTTACAGGTTTTAATCATATATATCCGGGAAGAAAGGTCACAATAAAACAGAGTACAAGTACAGAGACCAACACAGAGTAGTGACATTACCATACCATACCATCATCTACCACTTATCCGGGGCCGGGTCGCGGGGGCAGCAGTCTAAGCAGAGATGCCCAGACTTCCCTCTCCCTAGACACTTCCTCCAGCTCTTCCGGGGGGACACCGAGGCGTTCCCAGGCCAGCCGGGAGACATAGTCCCTCCAGCGTGTCCTAGGTCTTCCCCGGGGTCTCCTCCCGGTGGGACAGGACCGGAACACCTTCCCAGGAAGGCGTTCCGGAGGCATCCGAAACAGATGCCCAAGCCACCTCAGCTGACCCCTCTCGATGTGGAGGAGCAGCGGCTCTACTCTGAGCTCCTCCCGGGTGACCGAGCTTCTCACCCTATCTCTAAGGGATCGCCCAGCCACCCTGCGGAGAAAGCTCATTTCGGCCGCCTGTATCCGGGATCTTGTCCTTTCGGTCATGACCCAAAGCTCATGACCATAGGTGAGAGTAGGAACGTAGATTGACTGGTAAATCGAGAGCTTCGCCTTGCGGCTCAGCTCTTTCTTCACCACGACAGACCGATACATCGACCGCATTACTGCAGAAGCTGCACCGATCCGTCTGTCAATCTCCCGTTCCATCCTTCCCTCACTCGTGAACAGGACCCCTAGATACTTAAACTCCTCCACTTGAGGCAGGCACTCTCCACCAACCTGAAGTGGGCAAGCCACCCTTTTCCGACTGAGGACCATGGCCTCAGATTTGGAGGTACTGATTTTCATCCCCACTGTTTCACACTCGGCTGCAAACCGTCCAAGTGCATGCTGAAGGTCCTGGCTTGAAGGGGCCAACACGACAACATCATCGTGACATTACCGTTGTTCTTATTTTACATTGCCAAGTTTCAAAATTATATTCCTTCCCAACTGTATAGATGACCCCACTAGTCCTTGCTGAATGTACATACAAAGAATAGTTGCTGCCATGATGTAGCTTAGGAAATGCAAGGTTGCACACAGACAGATCCAGGAGACATACAGCTCTGGAAAAAAACATTCCAAATGTTTCTTAAATCAGCATGTATGGCAGACATTCCATTCCAGTACAACACAGGCACACCTCTTTTTACTTAATTAGGTACTGATGGTGGTGAAGGGGGACTGGAGGGTGTGTTCCAACTACAGGGGGATCACACTTCTCAGTCTCCCCGGGAAAGTCTATGCCAGGTTACTGGAGAGGAGAATACGGCCGATAGTAGAACCTCGGATTCAGGAGGAACAGTGTGGTTTTCGTCCGGGCCGTGGAACACTGGACCAGCTCTATACCCTCTACGGGGTGCTGGAGGGTTCATGGGAGTTTGCCCAACCAATCCACATGTGTTTTGTGGATTTGGAGAAGGCATTCGACTGTGTCCCTCGCGGCATCCTGTGGAGAGTGCTTCGGGAATATGGGGTCCTGGGTCCTTTGCTAAGGGCTGTCAGGTCCCTGTACGACCGAAGCAGGAGCTTGGTCCGCATTGCCGGCAGTAAGTCAGACTTGTTCCCAGTGCATGTTGGACTCCGGCAGGGCTGCCCTTTGTCGCCGGTTCTGTTCGTAATTTTTATGGACAGAATTTCTAGGCGCAGCCAGGGGTCGGAGGGTGTCAGGTTTGGGGACCACACGATTTCGTCTCTGCTCTTTGCGGATGATGTTGTCGTGTTGGCCCCTTCAAACCAGGACCTTCAGCATGCACTGGGACGGTTTGCAGCCGAGTGTGAAGCGGTGAGGATGAAAATCAGTACCGCCAAATCCGAGGCCATAGTCCTCAGTTGGAAAAGGGTGGCTTGCCCACTTCAGGTTGGTGGAGAGTGCCTGCCTCAAGTGGAGGAGTTTAAGTATCTAGGGCCGCAAGGTGAAGCTCTCGATTTACCTGTCAATCTACATTCCTACTCTCACCTATGGTCATGAGCTTTGGGTCATGACCAAAAGGACAAGATCCCGGATACAGGCGGCTGAAATGAGCTTTCTTCGCAGGGTGGCTGGGCGATCCCTTAGAGATAGGGTGAAAAGCTCGGTCACCCGGGAGGAGCTCAGAGTAGAGCCGCTGCTCCTTCACATCGAGAGGGGTCAGCTGAGGTGACTTGGGCATCTGTTCCGGATGCCTCCTGAACACCTTCCTGGGAGGAGACCCCGGGGAAGACCTAGGACACTCTAGAGGGACTATGTCTCCCGGCTGGCCTGGGAACGCCTCGGTGTCCCCCCGGAAGAGCTGGAGGAAGTGTCTAGGGAGAGGGAAGTCTGGGCATCTCTGCTTAGACTGCTGCCCCCGCGACCCGGCCCCGGATAAGCGGAAGAAGATGAATGGATGGATAGGTACTGATTAGGTGATTACCTGAACCATATCTAATTGAACGAGGAAAAGTATAAAAAACACTGCTGTGGTCATCACTATCCTCTTGCAATAGGATCAGCTGGATGGCAAAAACAGTGCAAGTAGTACCTCAAAGGTAATTTGAATCAAAACAATAACTATGCAGCATGACAAAAGAGTTGAAAAGAAAAGCTTTGAGTGAGGAAAAGAAGGGTTCAATTTTGGCTTTACTGGCCGAGGGAAACAGTGAGCGTCAGGTTGCTTCCATCCTGAACATTTCTAAGACGGCGGTTCATAAGAAGAAGGTCAAGCAACAGACACTGGGGACAACAAAGCTACAGACTGGCAGAGGGTGAAAACAACTGTCCACTGACTGAGATGACCGTCATCTCATTCGAATGTCACTCAACAACCGTAGGATGACACCAAGTGACAATAACACAAAATAATACAAAATAAATGGCAAACAGCAGCAGGGGTGAATTGCACAGCGAGGACGGTTCGAAACCGTCTCCTAGGGGCAGGACTGAATTTGTGCAATGCCAAGAAGCATGAAAGCTGTGATTAGAAATCAGAGTTATTCCCCCAAATATTGGTTTCTGAACTCTTCCTAAGTTAAAACATTGGTGTTTTGTTGTTGAAAAATGTGTATTAATTTTTTTTTTGCAATATTTGAGGTCTGAAAATAATGCATATTTCTTTGGTTATTTTGACCAGTTGTTATTTTCTACAAATAAATACTCTAAATGACAATATTTTTATTTTGAATTTGGCAGTAATGTTGTCAGTAGTTTATAGAATAGAACAAAACTGTTCCTTTACTCAAACACATACCTATGAATAGTAAAACCAGGGAAACTGATAATTTTGCAGTGGTCTCTTAATTCATTCCAGAGCTGTAGGTAATCATAGAATGTTGCTGGCTCAGACAACCCAGTCAAAATCTCACATATACAGTGGGGAGAACAAGTATTTGATACACTGCCAATTTTGCAGGTTTTCCCACTTACAAAAGCATGTAGAAGTCTATAATTTTTATCATAGGTACTCTTCAACTGTGAGTGATGGAATCTAAAACAAAAATCACATTGTATGGTTTTTAAGTAATTCATTTGCATTTTATTGCATGACATAAGTATTTGATACATCAGAAAAGCAAAACTTAATATTTGGTACAGAAACCTTTGTTTGCAATTACAGAGATCATATACGTTTCCTGTAGTTCTTGACCAGGTTTGCACACACTGCAGCAGGGATTTTGGCCCACTCCTCCATACAGACCTTCTCCAGATCCTTCAGGTTTCGGGGCTGTCGCTGGGCAATACGGACTTTCATCTTCCTCCAAAGATTTTCTATTGGGCTCAGGTCTGGAGACTGGCTAGGCAACTCCAGGACCTTGAGATGCTTCTTACGGAGCCACTCCTTAGTTGCCCTGGCTGTGTGTTTTGGGTCGTTGTCATGCTGGAAGACCCAGCCACGACCCATTTTCAATCTCTTACTGAGTGAAGGAGGTTGTTGGCCAAGATCTCGCAATACATGACCCCATCCATCCTTCCCTTAATACGGTGCAGTTGGTGCAGTGAGATCTTGCATGGAGCCCCAGACCGAGGGAGATTGACCGTCATCTTGAACTTCTTCCATTTTCTAATAATTGCGCCAACAGTTGTTGCCTTCTCAACAGTTGTAGCCTTTTTTAGATTCTGTCTCTCACAGTTGAAGTTATAAACATTACAGACCTCTACATGCTTTGTAAGTAGAAAAACCTGCAAAATCGGCAGGTGTATCAAACACTTGTTCTCCCCACTGTATCAGCCTGGACTATATGGGGTTTTCTGCTAACTCAACTCGCCCAATAAGGAATAGAATCCCATTCACCTGTATGTACAATAGAAGTAACAGGAATCCCTTTTGGTCAGACAAGAGTTTGTCTGACCAAATCTAACAATCTGTAGTCAAACTTTGAAAATATTTATAATTTCTGTTCTGAAATAGTTGTGAATCATTTAATTATTCTTGATCAATTGTCAGTTGTTGTTAGGATCTTTGAAAATTATGGAGTATTTGCTCCATAATTATGGATTATTTGCTTTGGGTGCTTTTTTTGTTGTTATCTGGACCATCCTAGCCTGCTGGGTGTTTTTGCATATCATCGTGCCCCCCCCCCCCCCCCCCCATAATAAACAACAATTGGATGTCACTCAAATTCAGGGGACAAACATTCATCTTGGAGATGGGTGAAATATTTAGAGTGCTACATGGTCAATAATGAAGAAATGTAATGTTGGCTTCCAGAGTGTGAAATGCTTTATTGAGAAAGACAAGAGCAGATAAGAGAGACCGTGAAGCAGGCAAAAAAGTCAGACTGAGACCAAATTCTAGTATGGGTCCAAAGATTTGTTTTTGTAAACCTATTTCCTTGTTGATTTGTGTTCATACCAGTTTTGTATCATAATGGTCGTTGCAACAACTAATTACAGAAGTAAACATTTTAAACATTGCAGCTTTAATAAGCTGAATAAGCATTTGGCTAAACTTCACAACATTGAGTGGAACATATTCCATCAATATAATACATTAGGTTTCTTACAAATACCGTAGTTATTTCAGAACCATCTGTGGGAGGACCTTGCATTCTGATATTACAATCAGAAAAAATCACCTTTGTGCTTAATAGAAACATTGGAATATAAAGAATGAATTTTCAAATACTTACGGAGGTACAGACAAATTATTTTGGTGTTGAGTGTCAGTAATATCACCAAACTGATAAAATCACAAAAGCATTTGAACTTGGACACCTTTCTGATTTTTTTGGCTATCTATTCCCTAGCACTTGAAATTAAACAATGACTGGTTTTAGAAAAGACTGATGCCTTTAATGGATTTTTATATACATCGGCTGAACCATTTAGAAGTGACAGCATGATTTGTAAATATAGTGTAATGAAAGATCTGTGTTTTAGGAAGTCTGGGCAAGTGCAATGCTTTCTGGTATCTCAACTCAATGGAACATTGTAATCTCACTCCAATGAGACAATTTGCTTCCTCTGCGGAATGGATATGCAGTGGATATAAAAAGTTTAAACACCCCTGTTAAAATGCCAGGTTCTTGTGATGTAAATGAGACAAAGATGAATCATGTCAGAACTTACTCCACCTTTAATGTGACCTATAACATGAACAATTCAATAGAAAAACAAACTGAGGGGAAAAAATAAAAAACTCACAATAACCTGATTGCATAAGTGTGCACACCTTTAAACTAATACTTTTTTGAGGCACCTTTAGATTTTTTTTCAGCACTCAGTCTTTTTGGGTAAGATTCTATTAGCATGGCACATCTTGACGTGGCAATATTTGCCCACTCTTATTTGCAAAAGCACTCCAAATCTATCAGATTGCAAGGACATCTCCTGTGCACAGCCCTCTTCAGATCACCCCACAGATGTTCAATTGGATTCAGGTCTGGACTCTGGCTGGGCCATTCCAAAACGTTAATCTTCTTCTGGTGAAGTGTGCTTTGGGTCATTGTCGTGCTGAAAGATGAACTTCTTCTTCATCTTCAGCTTTCTAATGGACACTTAAGGTTTTGTGCCAAAATAGCCTGATATTTGGAACTGTTCATAATTCCCTCCACCCTGACTAAGGCCCCGGTTCCAGCTGAAGAAAAACAGCCCCAAAGCATGATGCTGCCACCACCATGCTTCACTGTGGGTATGGTGTTCTTTGGGTAATGTGCAGTGTGGTTTTTGCGCCAAACATACCTTTTCGAATTATGGCCAAGAAGTTCAACCTTGGTTTCATTAGACCAAAACACATTTTCCCACATGCTTTTGGGAGACATGATGTTTGTTTTTGCAAACTTCAGCCGGGCTTGGATGTTTTTCTTTGTAAGAAAAGGCTTCCGTCTTGCCACCCTACCCCATAGCCCATTCATATGAAGAAAAAGGGAGATTGTTGTCACATGTAGCACACAGGCAGTACATGCCAGAAATTCCTGCAGTTCCTTTAATGTTGCTGTGGGCCTCTTGGAATCCTCCATGACCAGTTTTTCTTCTCATCTTCTCAAAAATTTTGGAGGGACATCCAGTTCTTGGTAATGTCTCTGTTATACCATATTTTCTCCACTTCATGATGACTCACTGTGTTCCATGGTATATCTAATGCTTTTGAAATTATTTTGTATCCTTCTCCTGACTGATATCTTTCAAGAATGAGATCCTTCTGATGCTTTAGAAGCTCTCTGCGGACCATGGCTTTTGCTCTGAGATGCAACTAAGAAAATGTCAGGAAAATCCTACTAGAACAGCTGAACTTTATTTGTGATTAATCAGAGTCAGTTTAAATGATGGCAGGTGTGTAATGACTTCTATTTAACATGAGTTTGAATGTGATTGGTTAATTCTGAACACATCCACATCCCCAGTTGTAAAAGGGTGTGCACACTTATGCAACCAGATTATTGTAAGGTTTTATTTATCATTTTTCCCCCTTGAAGATTTCTGTTCTATTGAATTGTTCACATTATAGGTAACATTTAAAGTTTTGACATTATTTATCTTTGTCTCATTCTTTTACATCACTAAACCTGGCATTTTAACAGGGGTGTGTAGACCTTTTATATCCACTGTACAAGGTGGGGGATTCAAATAGCCCCACCCACTCAGACAAATCAGGTGTGACAATGTATTAATCTATAAAGCAGTAAAATGACATTTGTTGGATTGATTACCCTGTTGTTTAATATTTTAATGTGTCTTATAAAGGGATAAATTATCCAATATATTTCATTACTGTACATGTTATCTATTGTTTGTTATAAGTAAATGTTTGCAGGATGTCAATAATTTTTTAAGGGTATTAAAGTGAGACCAATTAGAACTGTGGATGGTGCTAATGGAATACATGTAAATGTGTGAATGCCGGTTTCCTTGTTTTCATTATTGTAGCCAAATTGAGGTGGTCAAATGATAACCCAAAGGGAGTTTTTGACTGATCTGTTGATTTAGGATAAATCGTAAAGTTTTAATAAGATCTCAATCATTAACGGATACTACTAGCAACACGGTTCATACTATATTTTAGCAAAATATGGTAAATGGCCAATATACCAGGGCTAAGAGCTGTTCTTAGGCACAACCAGGGCTTGAATAGGCAGTGGCGGGTAACGCAGTCACTCTTACTAGCCACTTTGGCGGGTGGCATTCTATATCTATACACAAGGTTTTTACAGCTTTCAAAACTCAAACCAAAATCTCGCACCACCTCTGTTTGTTGGCATGGTAAAACTAGATTTTGTGTGGGAGAATAGCCGTACTGTGAATTAAATTTGGCAACCTTGCATACAGGACCACAGGTGTCCTGACATCGCGGAGATGAGTAACGTCAGAAATACAATACGTGGATCTTAGTTTTATTTTACACCCAAGCATGTCAAAATATTTCAATAAAACGTAATAACCTCAAACTACATCCAAGCCGCATGCATTTAAAAAAAATAAGTCACTTTTCAGGTGACTTCTAGTATAGCCTACAGTTACAGATTTATTTAAAGAGAGACCGCGAGACGAATGATGATGACTGGTGAAAAGATAATCAGATTAGGGTGTGCACTGTCACCAAAAACATTGAGCTATATAATCAATATACAGTGAAAAAAATATACAATTAACATATTTAAGTCACTTAGAATATAAATATATGAACATGAAGAAGACTTTGGATCAGCGACTGCAGCTGAGCCTAGTATAGATGGAGGTCAGGAGTGGGAGATTAATGATATGGCGTTAAGGCAAGGATGGAAGGAAAAATAACGTGACAAGGCTGTAATATATACAGCCCTGTTTCGTTTTTATGTAAGTCTATATTAACAAGAATATAGCATAACAACGAAAATAGACAACAATAATATTGGCTGCTATAGCTGATGAGTGATTTCTATTTTTTTTAAATAACATGCTAATAGGTCTATGTTAAGAATAAATATATTGCTTATATATTTTGGTTGATATTAGGGAGGACATTGCAGCGTGCATTAGCTGCTCACGTGGACATGGACAACTTTTCAAGTGTGTAGCCACATATAATATAAAGTATTTCTGTGGACTGCTAGGGTTGGGGTACCACCTTTGCCTAATTTTGAGCCAGGAAAACCCCCTGTGTGTGTGTGTTTGTGTGTGTGTGTGTGTGTATATATATATACACACAAATATTTTTTTTAAACTATAGTCTCATTGCAACACTTTCATCTCAGAGAGATGCTCAAAAAGGTCTTCAGTCATTAAAAGTGAGGCATACTGTCAGAGTGACAGAACCTAGAATACATACGGGCAGTGAGATGGCTGAACGGGCGGTTAATGGCCCAGTAGGTCAGCTCCTGTATGTACTCAGACCAAATCTCCCAGAGAGGCCCCACTGATCTCTCTCCTTCTGATGGGTTTACCACTGTTTTAGTTGTTGTGGACAGGTTCTCCAAGTCATGCTTGGTCATACTTCTGACCTAGTCTTAATTTAAATAGACTCTGGATTTAGCCCACATGCATTTATTAATTATTCCAATTGGACTCTTAATATCCTCCTTGGGGTTTAAGGCCGGGTGTTTCTATAAAAGCACTTTGTGACAATTGCTGTTGTAGAAAGGGCTTTATAAATAAATTTGATTGATTGATGCTGTTTTATGCCTCTCTGGTCTCCCCACTGCCATCCAGGGCCCTGAGGTATCATTCCAGCAGGTTATCTCGCCAGGGCTGGCCCCAGGCATGAGCAACATAAGCCGGTCGCTTAGGGCATAAGAGATTCTAGTAAATACATACTGATAAAAGAACTAAACCGATATCTTCACAGTAGAACAGCAAAGGTCATTAGGAAACACTTTCATCTCAGAGAGATTCTCAAAAAGGTCTTCAGTTATTAAAAGTGAGGCATACTGTCAGTTTTAACTTAACATCATTAGCACAGGAAATGTGTTTAGTTATTGAGACATACTATTTTTTTCTCACGGACAGACATATGAAGTTTATATTTGTATGTTTCGGAAAACAAATAAAGACATCAGAAAACTTGTTGGGTGGTAAAATGTATTTACCACAGAGCGTAACTGCGGCCTATTATTATATCTGTCAACCTCAATATTCTCTGTGTGCAGCAATACAGTAAGAGCAAAATGCCTCACGGTTATCAGCATAGCAAGAACTGTTGTAACGGTTGTGCAAGACAAGAAATTATGGGTTTTTGATCTACATCTAAATCTAAAGCTAATGGATATAGTTTCCTAGATCAGCACTGAAGATCTGGTATATTCATTAGCTCTTTGATAGAGTATTTCCGTCCTTGACTGCGATAAACAGACCAAAAAGAGATAGTGGCATAGACACTGCGACATTGCAATGGGTTTAGAAGACCATTTATGAGTTCTGTATCACTAACAACATTTTGTACATCAACAAACATTCTTTTAATACCAATTCATGCCAAATTTCACATCATTATCCATACAACCACTTTGTCCCACAGCTGCAATTTTTCATTTTATATACAGGTTCTATGTACTGTAGCTTTCATCACAGATTGCAAATATGAGTATATGTGGAATGTATACATAAATGTAATACATTATACCTTTGATGATTTCAAGCAATACATTAATTGGACATTTCTTAAAACTAAATGAAATAAAAGTTAAAATAAGACCAAATACCATGCACTAAACAGGTTTGTGTACTTGTATGCTGTGCAACATTGTTTTTCAACAGAATAAACATCTAGCGGACTAGTGACTACAATTTATAATCCAAAGAATACAGTAACTGTTGTTCCATTCTTTTACAGTACAATGTGGAGTATATTCCTTATCAAGACTACAGTAAATCATGACAAACAGGCCTACTCAATGAGTCTGAATAACTGTCCGATATATCTCACAAAGTCACAAAAACACCATTTGTAATCTCAGGTGTTGACAAATATCAACAATCAACAATATATACGGAATGAACACTGACAACAAACACTGACTGAACTGTGTTGTTAAGCAATTGAGGCTGTGCATCGTATTGACTTGTCTTGGTGTGTCACTCACAAGCCAGTTTGCCATCAAAGGAGGAGAGCGTGATGGCAAAGGCCTGCAGGGGACACATAGGAAAGCTGTAGTCCATGGAGAAAACGTCCTCAGCCACCCGACCAAACTGCATAACGATGTAGTCCTCTGGAATGGAGTCAGTAAGGTTGGGGGTTGGAAAAGTTATCATAAAAGGCTTGGTTGGTGAGTGCTAGCTGAACTACTATTTAACATGCAACAATTGAACATATGCAACTTCTACTAAAATACTAGAAGTCATTACAAGAAGAAATACAAATAAAACAAAAGGGAAAGAGGCCTAATTGAGCCTCTCTTTCCCTGCAAATTCCATCATACCATTGTCAGGGTGAACGATTTGGAAGTTTTTGACAGAAGCCTGCGTGACACGGCCGTGGAAATTGAGCACGTAGGACTGGGTTTGTTCATTCCAGCTGGGAGACTTGTTCATGAGGCACACGAGGTTGTCGGTGTTGCCATTTTCACAGCGGGAGAGCAGAGACTCTATATCCTAGGAGATTAAGATATCAATGAAGAAGATAGTGATAAAAGACAATTCATACTATATCATTATTCATTTACGTATTCCTTTTATTTTTGTTTGTTACATGCTACGTATTTGTTAGAGGCACTGTTCAGTCCGTAGAGCGAAAGATCTGCATTGAAATATTAAGGTTATTTTAAAATGGGCTGACATGCAGATTACCACAGTGAATTTCGTTTCCGCCTTCAAACTAATGCTCAGTTTTATAGATGGAATCAAGCCCACATTGCTCAATTGAATATACCCATAGCCTAGATCTCATGTCTTATGTCTCTATAAACATACACTTTTTGGGCGAATGCACACTCTCTCGTCATTCTCCAGCATGCCAGGTATAATCACTGTCATTTTCCTGGGGCCTTTGAAACCTAGAACATTCTTCTCCTGAAAGACAAGAAATTCAGAAGAGGAGTCATAGGAAGTTATTGGTTGAATTCCTTCTGGTAGGGTAGGAAAGCAGGGAGTACCTGAATGGGCATGACCAGGGGTCTACCTTAAAAGAGGGAAGTCCTTGTAAATATGTAAAATCAGGTTTAACTCACATAACATATCGCTGCAAGCTCTTGCCGGACTGACTCGCACTGTTTAATGAAGGGCTTCTTATCTGGGTTTTCTCCACCGTCAAACACGGTGAATTTGGTGCCAAGCACATTGGACCTGCAGGGGGTTGATCAGGTCATTTTAACTGTACCGTGAAGTTAAACAACAAAAAACACTACGTGCACATATAAATACATATTAACATATACAGTAGTTTATGCTTCATGGCAACATAACCCAACCCCTAGCAAGCATAAATATAGGTGCCCTGCTGGAGGTCAGATATTCCTGGTGCCCAGTCTGAATTTGTGCCTGATTACTACATAATATAGATTGCTTTCAACTAACGATGGATATTTAAAGAAAGAGACAGATATTTTAATGCAACATGCTTGATTTGTGAACGCACCATGGCTGTTTGCAAGGAAGTAACCCAGTATTGAGTATGCCTACAACACAGCTATAGCAACATATCGTCTTTGACCTCTAGCAATTTCCCAATATGCCAATATCAATATCAATGTCAGACCCCAAAACATCCACAGTTAACTGGCCCTAATTAAATACATAACGGCTAACTCACTGACACCAAATGATTTATAATTCCCTCTTAGGAAATTCCTTTCTCTACCTCAGCTCACTCCACATCTGTTCAAAAGTGACCAGCGTTATGATGGATATCTCATACTGGTCACTCCCTATAGCCCACACAATATTTGGTCATGATTCATTTCAGTTCAAGGACAGGAAGGAACTGTAAAAAACTGAAACTAGACATTTTCATCACACTTCACTCCTCCAAAACCAAACTAACCAAGAATCTTATCAGTTCATCTGCTGAGCATCAAAAGTATGTGTCGATTTATATAGCGAAAGTTGATTATATTGACAATGTTTAACACGCAGTATATATTCTTAGTTTATATTTGTATTTTACACTTTAAAATGGGCTGACGTGCAGTATAGAGAGATTACCACAGTGAATGATGTTTCCGCCTTCAAACTAATGCTCAGTTTTATAAATGGAATCAAGTACAAAGTGCTCAATTGAATGTACCCTTATTTTCAATTGAGCAATATGTTATAGCGTGCCTTTGGTCAGGTTGTCATTGAATTTATTACAGTGAAGTTGAATTACCTTAGTTTGCCAATATAACTGTCTGTGTCTCTGGACAGTTCTGTTGGATCAATTGAAATGAGATAATTGGAGGTTTTACACTTCTTCCTCTTCCTCCCTGCCATTAAAAACACCTGAGAGAGGTAGAGAAGGGAGGAAGAGGGTGGGTATAGTTTGGGAGAAACAACGGAAACAACAGGAAGTGTTCTGGCGATCAAGCTGCCATGAAGACTGGTCAATCACGAAGTACATGAAATAAAACTGCAACTAGAGCTTTCGTATTGCCCAGCCATACATTTCACTGAGATGTTCCCTAAAAACTGGCCTTACCCGCTTCCCATCTTCCTTCTCCAGGTGAAGGTAGTAGGTGGGGTACATTCCTTTCTCCACGCCTCTCCTGTCCCTGGTGATTCTGCATTGGATTGTTGTATCTCTTGGGGCTGGGCGCAGGGCAAACTGTTCAAGATCTTCAACTGAGATTGGAGTTGTAACCTGAGAGAAGAATTATTATTTTTTTTGACATAAAAGAGATATTTATAAGAGAATGGCTACCATGTCAGTGCTAACAGGGAAATGCAAATTTTTTGTAATGGACAATCAATGGCGTTTTAGAGTGACATTTTTATCAAACACTTACTCTTTCAATGTTGTTGTCACTGTCTGAGGTTTCCTGCTGCCTGTAGTTTGAGTTAAGCGATGCAAGACTGGATTTGGTTTTCTCTTCTTTTTTTGTGTTTTTCAGGATTTTCACCTTTTTTTCTCTTGATAGGATTTCATTGTCTTCCTCCTTCTCATTGTCACTAATTTGGCACCTTGCTGAAACACACCAGGTATAATTTTAGTTAACATTCCTGTAATGTCCATCTGTTTAATAAAAAAATATTTATTTCATATAAATGTAAAAGAAAATCTCTGTACTGTTATATGATGATAGTTTATTTACTTGATTGTAATATGTTGGTATTGCAAAAGGCATGACTCACATGTGTTGAGATTTTGTTTTTTCTTTGGGGTTCCTGGGATGGGGCTGTTTGACCAGTCCTTTCCTTCACCATCACTGTCCCACTCAGGTTTACTTTCTGATAGATTCTCAAACTCTAATACTGAATCAATTTGAATGGCTGGAGGGTCAGTGATGTTTGCTGGAAATGGGAATAAACATGTAAATATGGTCCCTCTGAATGTTGTGGTACAGTACGTCCTGTATGTAATAAAAGTACATATTTACCTTGCAGCCACATTAGGTTTTCTCTCTCTCTCTCTTCTATAAATAATATTTGATGTCTATCCGCAGGAAACAGATGCAAATATAATCTTATCTGTTTGCAAATGGGCACCTGGAGACAATGTGAATCTCTGGTGCCTTTAGCTGTGGATAGAGCCAGGTCCCTGCCTGCTCAGACTGAAAACCACAGTCTGCATCCAGCCTGAGGTGATGCCATCACCTGATACTGTACCAATGAGATCCATCTCTTGACCCTACACGGTGGTCCCTTTAATCTCTCTACTTGACGTGGTAGTGCACCCATGTTGACAGTTTCCACACACACATCCTCCTGTGGTGGTTGGCGTGCGGAAGCTTTGTGCTGTGTTTTTCTGCCAACACTGTTTTTGGATCATGTGTTAGATGATGATGCTAAAGATTGCACTAAACGTGCAGTCAACCCAGTGTAATTCTTTTTTATTTTTTTATTTAGTTTAGTCATTTTGATTAAAATACATTGAATATATAGTGAAATGTTTTCATTTGAATATTGATTTAGTATAGTCATTACCAAAATGATGAAAACTGTAAGCCATTTTAGTCAACAAATTGCCCTTTACACATCAACCTATAGTAATCAACCATCCCTGACAAAGGCATAATATGGGTAAAGCTATGTTAGCAGTTACGATGCTTTTGATGCTTTACAGTTTGTCTATTGACTATGAGTAAATATTTAACTTTTTTCAACCCTAACCTTGACTCTTACCCTAAATCTTATTTTAAATCCAAACTTAACCCTAACCAGTTGTTGATTATCAATAGGTAGTTTGTTGAAGTTCTGTTGGTAGCATTACTGTCTGTAGAACATCTACAGATGTGTAACCACATTATTCAGGCAATCAATCAGTTATACTGCAATAATTGCAATAGTGTGAAAATGTTTCAGTCAGATGGGATGAATACAGCATATCTCATTGTCTTTAGAAGTTTCCTGTTTTAATAACTGACATAGCAACAAAAAAGTTATTTCATACTTTTTAATTGCTCTGTCAGTTGAAAATGGTTAAACAAGTTGAATTGGTGTTTTTTGGCTTGAACCTTTTTCTCAAACGACTGAGGAGTCAAAACCAAGACTTAGTGCTCTGTGGCTGTCTCAGATAGTAGGGTAAAGTTCCCCTCTATATGTATATATAACATGGTGAATTCATGACATGTTGTTCTTACTCTCTTGTTCATCAGTTGTTGTTTTTTTCTCTTTACTTGGGGTGTGTCCTTTCACTTTGTCCTTCTTCTTAGTTTTTTTTTCTTTCTTCTCCTTTTCTTTCTCTGCTTCCTCCTCTTTCTCATTTCCCTCATCCTCATTCTGTTCCAACTCTAAAACAGTATGGACAGAATGCTTAGATGGACGTATTTGCAGGAGGCCTTCTATGACACACATAAACAAACATGCACACAACACACCACAAAAAAAAGGACATGCACATGTTGGGTGTGCATGCACAAACATGCACACCCAACACACCAGAAACACACACCAACCACACAATACATAAAAGGGACAGGCAACATACCTCCGACGTGTGCCTTCTTTGTCAGGCCTTTTTTCTCCTTCTTTTCTTTCTTTCTAACTTCTGTGGGGCCTTCATTTTCTGGATTAGGTTTTGGCTCTGGCTGGCTGTCAATTTCCAAGTCAATAGTCTTGGTAATGATTGGTTTCTCAGGGGCTGTCCCATCTCTAGCATCATTACTTTGTATGGAGAGCTCCCCCAGGGTGATTTCCTCCAGGGGGTTATCATGGGCCTCTTCAGCTGAGTAGTATAAAATAGCTTTTACAACTCAGACATATAGCACTAAACATACAGTATGTCTTGAAATTTGTCATTTGAAAGTGTTTCCGTGGCTTCAAAGGTCATATATGCAACTGCAGTTCAAGAATGACCAAATAGTATTCATATCACTAACCATATAATGAGCTGTTGCTCTGTGACTGAGTAATCAACAGGTCTGTGTCATCAGGCCCAGCCTTCTGCTTGCTTTTCTTTGGTCGAGTGTCCCTATTGGCTATTACCATTTGGGTATCTGCCCTCCTTCTCTGTTGCTTCTTCATCAGAAGAGAACGCTGAGGGAAAATAATCTTAATTCATAGATTGCATGCTCTATCTTAATCAGATACAAAAACATTATTTCCATCACTTGCAAAATAAGTATGTCTCTGATATGTTGTTAGGCTGTCACTAGTTGTTTCTTTTTTATAGACTCACAATACCTCTTACTGTAAAATTTTAAACTTACAATTAAGTAATTTAGCAAATGTAGTTTATCCATAGCAACGGACAGTTAGCAACATTTGTGATTTTTTTTATAATCATAATTTCATGCACAATATACATGCATAAACAGCAAAAAGATAAATCTACATTTATTTTGATAGGTTAATTGGTGTTTATATAAAATACTAGTATCTACAGAGAGTTGTTTTTATTTGAAAATGGTGTGGTATTTCTAAGTGTGTAAACCACACCATTTTTAAAGTATAACTTCATTGCACAACATTATTATACTGAACATTTGATTTCCTTACCTGATTGTCCAGCTTCAGTTGACGCAATCCAGGGTCCTCCATGTCTAAAGTAATTGTAGTGAAAATAAGACTCCAGTAAGACCCCTAATGACCTTCTGCTGAGGAGTCACCGCAACACAATCTGAATAGATTTATCTTGTCTAAATGCAACCTGAAGACAAATAATTCCATTAACAAGCACCCTCAATTATCATCATACTATTTCATCCGTTAAAACATGAAATGTGTTTCATTCTGTCTCTATCTCTCTCGGGCATATGCACCTGCATGCAACAGAAGGTAAAGTGGATTAAAAGGGATAATGTTCTTAGACTCCATGGCACAGCACATGTAGGATAGACTGGTGAGGGATGACACATCAGAATAGAGACAAATAACACTGAGTAATTGAAATAATGTTTAATATTAATAAAAACACACACATGCATAAATTAACATTTTTAACTACTTATTTAGAAACACTTTTTCCAACTAACACGAAACACATTTTCTTTCTTCCAAGACTCTGTGCATACATTTATCCCAAGGGAACTTGGTTTTATGTATGGGAAAAGCCAGGAAAGACCTGAGACACATTTCATTGGTGCTCCATTGTTACTGTGTTGCTAGGACACATGGTAGAGTAAACAAAAGTGCTCTCAACTCAAGCATGTTTTAGTTGAAGAAAATGCTTGATTGTTTTTGGATAATTCAGAAATAAATAATTGTGCCTATATTTCAGTTAATTGCTGTGACACACGCAGATAGATGCCTGGGAAGATAAAGGTAGGAAAGAGTCTAGCTACAACTAGCAACATTCGGTATGCTTTGCTAGCTTTAATGTTACTTACATTTTATTAGCTAATGTTATCTGTCAGCTGTGGTCAACTGAGACATTGGACATTTAGTTTGCGCATTAGGTAGCTACAGGTTGTTGACTTTCAGGTTGATAATCCAATGAATGCATTTTCTTTGTACATTATATTAATTCAGTCCTTCCTTCATAGGAACCCCAAACCCTAAACCCCAAAGTCCTGCTATGGTATGGGACAACTGTTTTTATTATAATTCTGCATCGGTTAACAAACCATC
This sequence comes from Esox lucius, assembly GCF_011004845.1. Classification (NCBI taxonomy): domain Eukaryota; kingdom Metazoa; phylum Chordata; class Actinopteri; order Esociformes; family Esocidae; genus Esox; species Esox lucius. The sequence continues at coordinate 24,227,236 of NC_047573.1, read as the reverse complement.
TGACGTTATAGAGGCTACAAAGATAATAGGATAATATAAAATAATATCATCAATGATAGATGATAATATAGTTGTGTCCTCAGGGCAGATGTATGCCACAACGATATGAAGGAAATTGACAACACCAAGTCTATCCCTGAGCTGGAAAGGTCAGAATCATTGTGGCCACACACACACACACACAATCAACCCCTTAACACTGGTAAAGTGGTTGCTTTTCTCTTAAGACAGATATTTGGAGAATTCTTTACATTCTTGTTTTTATCTCATAGAATTTTATGCCGCGTTCTGGGAGTGGACATTCCTGAACCGAGGAGGGGGGTTCTGTTGGAGCTGTATGTCCACACAGTGCTTTTCTGTAGAAAGAACAACTACAACAGGGAGCAGACTTCTGCCCTCCTGTCCATAGTCAAGAGAATGCATCTGGCTAACACTGGTAATGGTCTCATGGTTTGCTTTCAGTAAGAAGAAAACATATATTATGTGAACAGCATTGTTGACTTTGCGATGTTAATAACCTTAAAATCTCCTTTTTCAGAAACCCCAATCAACAACATGGACCATTGCTTCGCATACTGCAGTGACCTTCTGCTCTGTCACTCTGTTAGAGTGAGTTTGTACATACCAAGAATCAGTACTGTTCATTCCAACATGTATTCATGTTACCATGTCACATATGTACGCACTGTAATTCAGTTGCGTTTTGGATATTTTAATGGAATTCTATTGTCGTTTACTCGCCACAGAGACCTCCGTTCAGTATCTGCCTGTTCAGCTCTGAGGAAGTGACAGGCATATTGAAGCACCTACTCAACACCTATTTCAGACATTACAGTCAGTACAAGTACATATTCACCCCTCAGGTAATCTTGACAGAACATATTACTGAGCCATTACCTTCACATACATTTTTATGCATATGGTTGCATATGGTTGCATATGGTTGAGGCTAAGATGAGACAAGCCAGTGAATTCCTACATGTCTCTTAGGTTAGATTGGACCTGTCCTTTACCTACTCTGGCATGCCAGATGAAGACTCTGTCACTGAGGATGTAGTATCAGCAGGTACATTTTCATTGTGAAAACAATGAAAGATCCACAACAGCCAAGTGAACGTGAGAATAAACTTGGGTTTTGTCTTTATTTAGCAAATGGGGAGCGCAAGAAAGAAAAAGAGACAGAGACTGCAGAAGGAGAGCAGCCCATTGAAGCAGTGGAACCACTTCCAGAGTTGGCCAAGACTGGTACCACAAGGCTTTCGCTAGCCTCAATACCAGCCTCTTAAGCATGTCCAGTCTCTGTACTCCATATCATGTGTTAGCATGGCATTTCTTATAAATGTATTTGTAATGCGGACAGGATTTGATCCTGAATGGATAACCAGGGAAATTATCTTCCAGTTACAATAATTGTGCATATATTGGAACTATAATTACTCTCACCACAGAACACTTTGCGATCAGATTTTTTTTTGTTTGTACAGACAAAAAAGACAATCATGTTCCAATTCTCAAACTCAATTCCAGCCACAAAAAGATTCAAAATGCAACTCAACAGGAAAATGTTTTTTTTACAAAGTTTATAATTCGAGTTTCATTTCTCAGGCCAAACATGCTGGAAAATCATAATGTTAATCCCACCCAAAATGAGCAACTTTGCCATCAATCCAGCTGCATATTGAAAGGAGAGACAAGGAGTGGAATATTACCAGAAGACACTCTGACTTGCCTCATGCAAGGCACAGGGAAATGTTACCGCATTACGCTGGTTTCTAAAGTTCAGTTGCAACTTGGGACATTTCCTGTTTGTAAAATGATCTCTCTTCTCTATTAGATCCATCGCCCAAGTCTGACCTGAGGACAATCATACAACAAGAAATTAGAAAAGAGATTATGCACATGAAAGGTCAACTGGAGCAACGACTGAAGGAAAGCACAGATGAGTTAAATAGTGTGCTGACTTCACTGGAGACCAGCTTCCACGGCAAAAAATAAACATCAAAGCCTGATTTTCTCTATGTATTCTAATCTATTCTTTGCACATTTTGTTATCTGCTCTAAATCTGCGGTTCTCAACTCCAGGGCTCTCTACCAAGAGCAATGCTTGTTTTCATACCAGGTGTCTCATCACCAGGTGCCTACCAGGTAGACTTGAAAACCAACAATAAACGTAGAAAACCCTTGTTCGAAAAACACAGTATCAGTAACATTTGATGACTGATATAGTGCACAAAACCAACAAAAAAAGCATGTAAGGGGAAATGGATCATTTTTATTATTATCAATATAACCTTGTCATACTGGCTTTTATTTTTGTACAGTTATTGTACAAGACTTGAGTCATGTCAGATTAATTCAAGCAAAGGAAATTAACTAATTGTGTAAATCTCACATTGGAATGAAAAGGAATGTTATTACAATAGTTATTGTATTGCACGACACACTAAACGCAGATTGTGAGGAACTCAAATCCAACAGAGAATATACAATGATTGCATCTTTTCCTATACCCTTTAACAGAATACCAGTGGGAAGCTATGTATTGTCTGACAATCGCTAACTTCCCACTGTTATATTTATAATCTGTTAGAATGTGTAATTGCTAAAACACAGGTTACGGTACCAACTAAAAGTAAACATAGTAAAAAAAACAATGTCATGTTAACTCAGAAAGTCTTATTAAAGAATGACAAAATACTTAACCGGACTTAAATGTTAAGAGACATTCAATCATTAACCAGCAGTATGGATATGTATCTCTTTTGACCTGTGGGCCACAGTATAAGTGCATTGAACTGGCTTTGTCATTTTTGCATGCTAAAGTGCCAGCTGATTTGAGTAGTCACTCCAGACCCACATAGATCTCAAATCCACTTAACCATAAATAATAATGAGCCATTACCTGCATTACGGATAACGTCACTATCCCCATTATCTGCATTATGGATAACGTCACTGGCCCCTGATTCAATGTAATCAGCAGTAAACACAACAGCTTATGTACCGAGACCAAACATCAATATGGAAAATAATAGCAACATTGTCACACCTATTAAATGACATAAGTATAATGAGGTTAATACAAGTATGACCTTCAGGTTTCAAAGTCCTCTAAACCAAGAAGCATTATTTTAGCTGTGTTCTGGAAAAGGGCAGCCCTGTTTTGCTGCTCGCCTTTTTTAACCCAGTGTCCGTAGATCCTGAAGGCACAGCCATCGATGAGCTTGCGCACTCCCTTCAGGGAGTAAGGGTCTCTGGCCAGGACCTCACGCGTCAGTGGCCTTGCCCTGCGGTAGCGACAGTACATTCGAATACACGCCAACACACTGAGGATCAGTACCTAGAGGAACAAGGATTTCCATTAAGGCACAGACAAAGGAACTTCAGTTTGCCTATAACCCCAATGGATGTGGGAACAAGGTGGAATGAGGTATGACTCTTTGGGTTTGACACTTTTGATCCAGAACAGTTCTTCATAATGTTCACTTATTCCTGAAGCTGACCAAGAAGCAGTAGGAAGACTGCTGGTGAATCTCAAAATGACCACAATCCCCGCCATGGTCACGTGTTGCTGATGAAACGCTGAGGGCGTCTTACAAGGAGTGGCTAGGGGTTTAATCAACTTCAGAACATACTTGTGACTTGAACGCTGCACTTCATGGACCACCATTACTTAATGAAACAAGCATGAAAAATATCATTAAAAAAACAAAAACATAATTAACTACTGAACATTTAATAAAGGACATTGCGTTTTGTGTAAAGATATAAACATTTGTAACTGTCATTAGGCACACCTATGTAAATCTTTTGTATGAAATTGCACGATGCTCCAAAATAATGCAGTGCCTTATGGGATTCTAATTGGCTAGCTACGCTATATGACCAAAGGTAAGTATGTGAGTTCAAGTGTTTCAGCCAAACCCATTGCTCACAGGTGCATACAATCCAGCATACAGCCATGATATCTCCATAGACAAACACCGACAGTACAATGGGCCTTACTGAAGAGCTCAGTGACTTTATACGTGTTACTGTCACAGAATGCCACCTTGGTCACAAGTCAGTTTGTGAAATTTCTGCCCTACTACATCTGCCCCGGTCAACTATAAGTGCCATAATTGTGAAGTGGAAATGTCTAGGAGCAACAACAGCCCAGCCATGAAGTGGTAGACCACGCAAACTCACAGAGCGGGGCCACCAAGTGCTGAAGTCTGTAGCGTGTATAAATCGTCTATCATCTGTTGCATCACTCACCACAGAAAGGAAGCAACATCAGCACAAGAACTGTGTGTTGGGAGCTTCATAAAACGGGTTTCCATGGCCGAGCAGCTGTACTCAAGCCTCAAACCAACATGCTCAATGCCAAGCGTCAGCTGGAGTGGTATAAAGCACGCTGCCACTGGACTCTGGATCAGTGGAAACATGTTCCCCGGAATGATGAATCATGCTTCACTATCTGGAAGTCTGAGGAATGAATCTGGGTAGCATATGGTAGATGCTAGGAGAATGCTACCTACTGGAATGCATAGTGTCTAAAGTTTGGAGGAGGAGGGATAATGGTCTGGGACTGTATTTCAGGGTTTGGCTAGGCCCCTTAATCCCAGTGAAGGGTCATCTTAATCCTACAGGATACAAATACATCCATACAAATGCTCATGGTTTTGGAATGAGATGTCCAACAAGCTCATATAGTTGTGATGGTCTGGCCTCCACATACTTTTGGCCATATAGGGCGGGTTTTGCAGTCACAGCTTAAGCTTAGTCTAGGACTTAAAAAGCAAGCTCAATGGGGTTTTCTAATGAACTTGATTTTTTTAATCTCTATCTGTGAAACCGGCCCACAGTGTAACACACAGGGGGCCGACGGAGGGTCTAAGTAGTAGCGACCCTTGTTGATCGTGTTCAGTCCTCAGCTTTAGGACACTTGTGTAAATGGAGTGGGCCCATGTGAGGTTGCTAATGGAGGGCCGAGGGTGAAGCTGTGTTACGCAGGGGTCCATTTGGGATCCAGCTTGCATGTTCCTGGTGCTTTCATAATCCATCGCGACGGATGCTGCCAAAAGCTTAACACCGCATTAAAGGCATGGTGTTGCGGGACATTTTTGGTCGGATTAATAAAACAGGCAAAAACTGGTCACGCCAGCGTAACACACAATGTATGGGACACAAAGCGTGTAGCTGCCCCCCCCGAAAGAAAATGGATGGGGACGGTAAAGGGAAGGCCGTCATAACAATGGACGTAAAGACTGCATTAGACATGATTAGTAAAAAGACTAAATCGCTGTCTGTCTTTTTACTAATCAATTTTCGAAGGAAGTCACCCCCCACCCCTCCCCCCAACTTAAAATAATCAATTGGTCAGGATGAATATATAAAATAAATTGTAAGGACAATGCAAGCGTGAGCAAACTTCAGTGATAAAGCTTGTTCACACGAAGTAGACATTGCACCCACAAACAATTAATAGATCCTTCTTAGATGAGTAAATTATTTAAATGTCGTAAAAACCATTGCACACTTCATGGGGCACTTTTTAAGCTGGCTTACTGATAACCTTAATCACTAAGTGTTTACCAACCATCTTAGCCAGCAGCTAGGCAGGCTAAGCGTATGATACAGGAGTCTTCCCGTAAGGGAATCTCCCTGGTGGGTAATTAATCTGCAGCCAGGTTGCTCATACCGAGATTCTTAGCCCATCGAAAAAGCCTGATGCATGAGGAGTGAAGTGACGTCAAGCCGTCATTTAAAACCCTGGAAAGCAGGCCTTCCACTGGCCTCAATGTTTCACCTGGCCTTTCTTGAAGTCATGATTGTTAAAAAAAACACTGTGAATTAAGTTGTATCACACTAGTGTCATGCAGTGTGACTAACAGAAATTAACATCTTCAAGTCCAAGCACAAAGTTAGCATGCCATTTCAAACAAACTCCCTTAGCATGGCATTTTACAGCCGGTCCATTTAGAATATGCAACTTTACCCTGAAGGTCTTCCGGGGACTGAAGTGGCGCACCTTGTCCTTTTGGTACTCCCTAAAAAAGGAATGAGCCAAGGCCTGCTCTGCCGTGAGACGGACTTCTGGGTCCACCACCAGCAACCTGGTAATCTGGGAGTGACAAAAACAAGTGAGTCACTGTCAACACGAAACCTGGATGAAAACTATCGCAGAACACACAACCAGTCCTTGGAGCGCAGACGGGAAGGTATTTAGAAGGCCACGGCTCACCAGGTCTTTGACGGTGTCTGACCGGTCGTCCCACTCAGGAGAACTGAAGTGGTAGCGACCCTCCATGATCATCCGCAGCATCAGAAGCTGTTTGCGGTGCCAGAAGGGGGGAGAGCCGGCCAAAAGGGTGAACAGTATCACCCCACACGCCCAGCTAACACCCAGACAATCACAGTTTTCAGCATTCACTTTCAGCAGCAGGAATCTTCACTGATTAATGAGATATTTTGGAGCTCTTATTTTTACAAGTAACTGAATGTTTTCAGGCTGAATGCTGATGGTGTTTTTTGACTTACAGGTCCACTTCCTTCCCGTACCCTGGGTGCGTCTCATCCATGGAGCATTTCAGGATTTCGGGAGCCAAATAACCCGGCGTCCCACAAAGCTCTAGAGTTGGAAATAACCAAGCAATTGTACATTCACCTATCAGGGCATTCGGTGGTGCATGTCTTACAACTTATTTTATGAGTTTCAATCCAAAATACAGTGGGTTCATTTCAATCTTCTCTCACCTCTCAGATTCTCCCCTGGCTGAAGCTGGACCGAAAAGCCAAAGTCAGACAGTTTGATGTGTCCCTGGTCATCAAGGAGAATGTTTTCAGGTTTCAAGTCACGGTGAACTATGTTGAGGGAATGGAGGTACTGGACAGCTTCCAGGAGACATCGCATCATAGACCTAAAAGAGGATGTAGAGAGAGACAAGGAGATAAGTGAAAAGATTTGGAGGGTCGTTTTTTGTCTTGGTTTTAACTAAAATAAAATCCACACACTCGCCTAGTTTCCTTCTCACTGAGAGTGACCTTTTCTGTCAGGTAGTCGAATAGCTCTCCTCTCCTCATGCTGAAGAAAACAACAATGATAGAAAACCCTTAAGAAAACGAACACTGGAGAGACAAGAACATTAAAAATTACAAAAACATCCAGTAACTAACGAGGATACATCAACGCATACTTACAGGTCAAACACCAAAAATATGAAGGTTGTCGACTCATAGGAATCAATGAGAGTGACTTGCAGGAGGGGGAAAAAATGGTCAGTAACATATCGCATCTCTAGAAGCACAAAATCAAACTGAGGCTTCGGTGAAATTCTGAAGGTAGTACAAACTCACTAATAGAGGAGTGCCCTTTGACCATGTTGAGGACCTGGATCTCCTTCAGTGTGGAGCTCTTCACCTCCTCTAACTGCTGCACTGTCATCTTCTCAGCTGTGATCTCTATAATCTTCACGGCCAGCTCCTGCCCCGTGTGCTTGTGCATACATCTGCGCACCACACTACTCACACCTCTTCAAGGACCAAAATGGAAAACAAAAATGTACTTTTAACTGGATGATTAGTCAGGCATTGTTGCACGTTTTTTTACATTGAATATGGTCTGATCTTTTCCAAAATATTTAGGAGTCCTGGAAAAATGTTCTGTGAACAAATGAGTCAATAGTGGAACTCTTTGGGCAACATGGGCACAACCGTGCCCTAGGAAAGTATTCAGACCGTTATACTTTCTCCATATTTTGTGTTCTAAACTTTTTCTTACACATCTCAATACACACAATACCCTACAATGACAAAGCGTAAAACACATTTTAGAATCATGCCCGTTTATTAAAAGTGAAAAACTGAAATATGTACTGTACATTGGAATTCAGAGCCTTTGCAATTACATTATAAATTGAGCTCAAATGCATCCTGTGTCCTTCGATTCTCATCCTTGAGATGTCACTAGAACCTAATTAGAGTTCACCTGTGGCCAATTTAGTTGATTGGACATGACCTGTCTATGTAAGTTCCTACAATTCAAAGTGTATGTCAGACCAAAAGCCATGAAGTTCAATAAACTCTCCGTAAACTTCCCTGATAGAATTCTGTCAAGGCAAAGATCTGGAGAATGACCGTTATATTGAAAGTTCCCTGAAGCACAGTTGGCTCCATCATTCTGAAATGGAAGAAGGGCCATGGTCAGGTAGGTCACCAAGAACCTAATGGCCACCTAACAGATCTCTAGAGTTTCTCTGCAACAATGGGATGACCTGTCAGAAAGACAAACATCTTGGCAGCACTCCCATCAATCAGGTCTGTATAGTAGAGTGGTTAGGTGGAAGCAGCAGAAACTGTGAGACAGGTCAGAATTGAGGAAAGGAAGAACAGAGCAAAATACACATACGTCTGTGAGGAAAACCTGAGTTTACCAGAGAGCACAGGCGATCAGGCTTGGGTGAAGATTCATCTTTGAGCACAACAACACAAAGCACACATCTGTGACAATGCTGGAGTGATTTCAGTTCTGTAAATTACGTCTGTAAATGTCCTTGCGTGGCCTAGCCACTGGTAGAAGCATACCCAAGAAGAATTGAAGCAGTGATACCTGCCAAAGTAGATTCTACGAAGTACTGAAAGAAAGGTCTGAATACTTGTGCGCATGAAATTTCTATGACACAACAAAATAAGGAGAAATTAATCTGAATATTTTCTGAAGGTGCTGTTTATGTCTGGCAATAAACAAACATTAAATTCCTGATCAAGAACATCATATCAACGGTCAAGCCTGGTGGTGGCAGTGTCACGGTGTGAGAATGCTTTGCTGCGTTAGGATCTGGACAACTTGTCATCATTCACAACTCGCCATCTACATCAGTGAATTAAAACTGTAGCACAGCTCGGCCACGCAGCAAGACAATGACCCAAAACACAAGTCTACGTTTGAAAAGTCTCTACTTAAAATGGCGAGAAGTCAAGCCTTAAACTGCATTGGAATGTTTTGGAGTTAAAGCATTGTTGCATGGAAGAGAGGGTGAAAAGTCTTCTGCAGCACTGTGAAAGACTGATCCATAACGACAGGAAGGGTTTGGTTGCAGTCATAGCTGCTTACGGTGGCATAACCAGTTGTAGAGTGGATAGGTGATTGCTATTTCACACAGGGGCATTTTGTGTTCCATAGTTTCTTTAATAAATAAGTACCAACATTTTGTTTGTTCACTTAGGTTCCATTTCAAGTAATGTTGGTGTTGATCTGAGAACATTCAGCGCCAGAAATATGCAAAATGACAGACAGGGGCAAATACTACATAGACAGATGTGTGTGTATATTTATTTTTTTACCACCTTTTTTACAAAGTGAAACACAAGATTTGGAATATCTATGCAAACAGCTACAGTACCAGTCAAAAGTTTGGACACACCTACGCATTCATCAAAACTATGAAATAACAAGAAATCATGTAGTAACCAAAAGTGTTAAAATATGATATGCCAAAACGTGTTTTTCTCTTAGTAAAAAAGTTGAATGATCTGGTTGAATTATCATAAATACTGCAAAAGAAAATATTCATTATTTCCCTAATGTGCAAGTAATGCCAGTTGCTAAACTACATGGGTTTTGTATAAACGCGTGGCGTCGTGTATGACTCAGTTACTTACCTGCCAATCACCTCTTTTGGGTCGTATTTCTGGTAGAACTCCTTGGCTCCGACCCAGTCTGGTAGTTCATCTCCAATCACTAAATCTCGTGTCATGGTGACAGATTAACCTATAAGATAAGAGCATGCTTACTGGTCACTGCATTACAAGAATTGTCAAGGAAGCACCTAATGTAACTAGTTACTTTGACATTAAACTCCTACAGTTTGGACAAGATAATTCAATATACCATTGTTTGGTGAAATTCGAGAGAACAGGCTTAGCTGGGTTGCCACTTGCCGGCTAGCTACCTCAGACGGATGGTGATGTAGCTACTCTAGCCGGCTAGGGCTGAAAGTTGGCAAAACTTCTTTATTGTAGTTATAGCAGTGCAACATCAGCAACTGACAAAGCTAATCTAACCTACCTTGCAACTCATAAAAAGTATTATGTGGGGCGACAACTAGTATATTTCCATATAGGCGGTTTTACAATAGTATGGTTTGCTAGCCAGCTAAACTAGCTACATGAATTACTGTCTAACGTTAGCTAAATAGCTATTAGTAGCTGGTTCAAGAGCTTCAGTAATCGTACTTACCAAATACAATCAAACTAACTACGAAATTGATAGATCGTTTTTGAGCATCCGACTGACAATACTAGATACCAAACTGATGTGATGGGTTCTTGCATTGCACATTTTTCAAGGGTGCCTAAGTTAGCTAGCTACCATTTAATTGTTTACATTCTGAAGAGACCTTGCGCTTATGAATCGGACAGAGTGGCTATATCGCTCAGAGATATGAACGTTCTCAAACTTTGCTACGCTAACAGGCTCTATCGCCACCGTGAGGAGAGTGTTAGACGTGGCATGTAATAAACACTGTGTCATAGCATTTATCGTATTAAACAAATTGTGTGTTTTTTTTTAACGTGTAATATAACCGTTGGTATAGAAAAAAAAAATTAAGTAAGAAAATAAACAGCGAAACAGTGAAACCAATGCCTTTTATTTTAATTAAAATATTTTTCCATCGGTAAATATACGGTGCCGTACAGGACGTTGCTAAAATAGTTACTGTCGTCATCTCCGTTTAGCTGCTATGTTTGATAAGGAATTCTCTTTCTACTGGTGAAGGTTTGTGATATTTCTTACTGATCCTGAAATTAAAAAAAATATGAATACTCCCATATATGATAGCATGTAGTACATACTTAAATGTCAGGAAATTGGCCGTATAACTAACCAGCCATTGCACTTAGTTGCTAATCTTCTAGCTAGCAATCATATATTACATTTAGTGTTAGCCGGTTAGCAAGCTAGCTAGAATATTTTAATTATTAAATCAGTACAGTTTAGTAGATATGCAACAAACGTTATTTATGTACTTCACTAACAGCTTGCCATGGTTTTGATGGCCACGCTGCAAGATTACGCCTGACTGAGGTGCACTTCCATCACGGAATAGCTAGCTAGTAACTTAGCTAGCGGACGTTACAATGCATGGCCTTCTTTTGAATGGCATTTACTGTTTTGAATTCATTAACCAGTTTGATTCATTGTAACTAAGGAATCATCAAAGAATAAAAAACAACAACAGATTAGCAACATTTTATTTCAGTAGACGGCAACTATCTAATGTAATGACAAAACCCCTAGCTATTTGTGTTAACAAGGGTAGATGATCAGTGTAGTCATCAAAAATGTATATCATTATTTTTTAAAGAGGTTCGCTATTGAGTCCATTGTCCGTTAATTAATTATGTTGTTAAAACGAAATGTCCAGTCTGATTGGCTTTGTGTAATAAATCAGCTGTCACTAATTTTGCAGAAGCAGCAGTGATGTCTGGCACCGGGGCAGGGAAGAGACCCTCGGGTGGGGACAGCCCCCCTGGTCCACCTGAGAAGAAGAGCAAAAAAGAGGAGAAAACCACCACCACTCTCATTGAGCCCATACGTATTGGGGGAGTGTCATCTACGGTTAGCCTGTTCATTTCTGTGGTGTTGTCCATTTCTAGCCATTTCCTCTTGTAAAGTTCTATAGCCCTCATGGTTTTCTTACTCTTTTACATCTACAGGAGGAAATGGACATGAAGGTGATCCAGTTTAAGAACAAGAAGCTAAGCGAGCGTCTGGAGCAGAGGCAGACCATGGAGGATGAACTGCGGGAGAAGATTGAGAAGCTGGAAAAGCGACAAGCTACTGATGATACCACATTACTCATTGTGAATCGTTACTGGTCCCAGGTACGTTAAACCCTAATTTCCTTACCACCATAAAGAGGCACAGCCATGACTAACTTTAAGTGTACACACATTGAATAAACCTATTTTTCTAACATCCAGTTGGAGGAAAACGTTAATGTTCTGTGCCAACGCATTGACCCCACGGTGGTTCCAGCGCCGCCCGCTACGCCTGTCCCAGTCCCCACCCCAATGGAAGACGACGGTATAATGGTCCCACCCCCTCCTCCCCCTGCCCCCCTCCCAGCGTCAGAACATGAGGAGCAGCAGCCCCCGCCACCGGACGGTTTGGCTCCTGAACCTCAGCAGGACTTGACTGCAGGTGAAGATCTCACTCACACACACACACACACACACACACACTCACAGTGATTGCATACATTGCGCCATAAATGTTGGACGTGAATCCCTGTGTTTTCCAAAGTTACCCTGAGCACTTGTTTGTAAGAGTAGGGCTCTAGATTGCATAAGATTGTCTAGTGTTTAGTTTTGGGTCAATTACCTCCCCTGGTACCGATTTGTTTTGCAGTAACTGCTCGAGTGTGTCAGTTTTTGTTACAGTATAATGCGGTGAGTCAACCTGAAATACCGTCATTTCCCATTTATAAACTAAAAACAAGTTTACATTTTTAAAACAGTTTCCACCGCCCAATCTTTTCACAGATTATTGCTTGATGATGTAGATGTCTCAGAACCCATGTAGCAAAAACAAAAAACATATTTTATTCTTCAACAAATTAGTTGTGGTAGCACCCTATGACAGATGCTTAATATCAATGTACAATGTATTTATGAGTCATAATTCTCACAGGCAAATGTGGTTTATATATGGTTGTGATTAATACTTGGGTTTGTATATACACAAAGCTATACAATTAATGGTGTGGTTTATACGTGATGCAGGTTATAAACGGGAATTACAGTACACAAGTTCAACAAACAAACTTAAAAGCGTCTTTTAAATAGGCCTACTGCTGTATGACTCAAATGTACTATGAGTGAATTCCTGCTTCTCCCGGTCCTAACCGCTGACCTGTCACTGTGGTCCGCAGCCCCGCCCTCGTCGCCGGCCCCCCTCAGTGACAGTGCCAAGGCCCTCCTGGCCATTCTAGACAACAGCAGCGAGGAGGAGCTCGGCCTGCAGCTGCAGGACAGGATGAAGTTTAGCAAAGAGGCGGCCGCCTGCATGGTCTGCGCCTTCGACAGGCTGCACAGTCGCATCGACAGCCTCTGTACCCAGATCCAGTCCGCTGGTAACTATTCCCCCTCAATCCATCACACCCAGGGCTTAGTAGGTTTACCTTGTTGTTGCTGAGTCGGAGGCTCTCTACTATGACGTTCACTCTGGTCTGATCATTCCTGTGCTTAGTTTTGGATAAATACACACCGACTAGTAACTGTTCCATCCTTGTCAGTCTGTGAGGATGAAAGCCAGGAAGAGCTGCTCCGCCTGAATCGCACTCTGCTGCAGGAGAACGGCCGACTGCAAGACCTGGCCTCAAACCTGCAGGGGAGACACCACAAGATGTCTTTGGAGGTACAAAGCTTTGCTTTGCGTGTGTCTGTTTAAAATTATTCTTAGAATTAGTCTTGTGTTAAGGTCAGGAAATAAAGGTTACGTCACTGAGGTTAGGGATTTTTTTTTTTTTAATGGTGCGAAGTTGCTGGTTGTCAATATGAAAATAAAAGTAAAACCTGTGTGTGTGTGTGTGTGTGTGTGTGTGTGTGTGTGTGTGTGTGTGTGTGTGTGTGTGTGTGTGTGTGTGTGTGTGTGTGTGTGTGTGTGTGTGTGTGTGTGTGTGTGTGTGTGTGTGTGTGTGTGTGTGTGTTTGTCCCCATGAGTATAGTAAAACCAGAAAACATTTGACTCATGGGTACCTTTTGCCGGTCCCCATGAGGCAAAAGTCAATTTCTGGCTCAGGGTTTAGGTTTAGGGTCAAACTTACACATGGTGACACATGACTATAGTGTAAACCCATGCCAGGCGCTGTACTTATCACCTGGTTGCCCTCATCTCTACTCTCTTTCAGTACAATGAGCTTGTGGATAAGGTGACCAGCTCTGAGACCAAGGTGTCTGAGATGGAGACGGCTGTTGAGGACCTGCAGTGGGACATCGAGAAGCTCCGTAAGAGAGAACAGAAGCTCAACAAGCATCTGGCTGAGGCCTTGGAGCAGGTGTGTGTACCGCTCTGCTCGCGTTTAGGCCTAGTGCTCCATGCGGGTTTAGGCCTAGTGCTCCATGCGGGTTTAGGCCTAGTGCTCCATGCGGGTTTAGGCCTAGTGCTCCATGCGGGTTTAGGCCTAGTGCTCCATGCGGGTTTAGGCCTAGTGCTCCATGCGGGTTTAGGCCTAGTGCTCCATGCGGGTTTAGGCCTAGTGCTCCGCGCGGGTTTACAGTGGGGAGAATAAGTATTTGATACACTGACGATTTTTTTATAATTCATTTGCCTTTTATTGGATGACATAAATATTTGATCACCTACCAACCAGTAAGAATTCCGGCTCTCACAGACCTGTTAGTTTTTCTTTAAGAAGCCCTCCTGTTCTCCACTCATTACCTGTATTAACTGCACCTGTTTGAACTCGTTACCTGTATAAAAGACACCTGTCCACACACTCAATCAAACAGACTCCAACCTCTTCACAATGGCCAAGACCAGAGAGCTGTGTACGGACATCAGGGTTAGAATTGTAGACCTGTACAAAGCTGGGATGGGCTACAGGACAATAGGCAAGCAGCTTGGTGAGAAGGCAACAACTGTTGGCACAATTATTAGAAAATGGAAGAAGTTCAAGATGATGGTTAATCTCCCTCGGTCTGGGGCTCCATGCAAGATCTCACCTGGTGGGGCATCAATGACCATGAGGAAGGTGAGGGATCAGCCCAGAACTACACGGCAGGACCTGATCAATGACCTGAAGAGAGCTGGGACCACAGTCTCAAAGAAAACCATTAGTAACACACTACACCGTCATGGATTAAAATCCTGCAGCGCAATGTCCCCCTGCTCAAGCCAGCGCATGTCCAGGCCTGTCTGAAGTTTGCCAATGACCATCTGGATGATCCAGAGGAGGAATGGGAGAAGGTCATGTGGTCTGATGAGATAAAAATGCTGCTTTTTGGTCTAAACTCCACTCACCGTGTTTGGAGGAAGAAGAAGGATGAGTACAACCCCAAGAACACCATCCCAACTGTGAAGCATGGAGGTGGAAACATCATTCTTTGGGGATGCTTTTCTGCAAAGGGGACAGGACGACTGCACCGTATTGAGGGGAGGATGGATGGGGCCATGTATTGCGAGATCTTGGCCAACAACCTCCTTCCCTCGGTAAGAACATTGAAGATGGGTTGTGGCTGGGTCTTCCAGCATGACAACGACCCGAAACACACAGCCAGGGCAACTAAGGAGATGCTCCGTAAGAAGCATCTCAAGGTCCTGGAGTGGCCTAGTCAGTCTCCAGACCTGAACCCAATAGAAAATCTTTGGAGGGAGCTGAAAGTCCATATTGCCCAGCTAATAAAATGCAAATTAATTACTTAAAAATCATACAATGTGATTTTCTGGATTTTTGTTTTAGATTCCATCACTCACAGTTGAAGAGTACCTATGATAAAAATTGCAGACTTCTACATGCTTTGTAAGTGGGAAACACTGCCGATTTTGCAGTTTATCAAGTACTTGTTCTCCCCACTGTATAGATGTGTGTGTGTGTGTGGTCTTGTCAATGCATATGTCCTGCATTGTCGGGCACCAATAGGGCCAGATTCCGGGGCTGGGACCTTGGACCTCACAGTACAATATTATCATGCCTTTTAGGTGACAAGCTGATGTGTATTGCAGTTGGATACTGTAATTTCATTACTTTTCCATGTCCCAAACATATTGCTCTGTTGCTGAGGGACCATAGCCATGAGAAATGGGGAGGGGGGGGGTGTTGAAGGCAAATTCTCTATTCTGGCTTTTTTTTTAAAGAATATGGGGAATAAACTATGAAGTACTGGAGTTTCAGTGCAAGTACGGCCAATTAGCTCAAAAATAATTCAAATAAATAATCCAAATAAGTCAAAACAATTAAGATATCCTGTCAAAAATAAAATCCAGATTTGTATCCCCCCCCCCCCCCCCATCATTAGTGGATACCTGAGCATGCAGCCAGTGAATGTGCATTGTCTGATGAGTGTGTATAATGTGGGTGTTCTGTTGTATGGTAATAACCATTTGATGATGTAACGAAGACTTTAACCGTTGTTTGTCTATTGTTAAATGTCTGGCTTACTGTCTGAACTATTCTTATCTATAAGCAATCAATGGCTGAACATCCTCTTTCTGTTTGTCCCAGTTGAACTCGGGCCACTACGCCACAGGCAGCTCAGGGGGTCTACCCGGAGGCCAAATCACCCTCAACATCCAGAAAGTGAGTGCAGCCGCGTCTCTATCAGCCGACCCTTATTCTCAACCCCCTTTTCCATCTTGTTTTGATACGTTGTTGCGCTCCAGCCCTGCCATAAGGACTTACATTTCTCGTCAACTGTAACCCCACAATTTAACGCCACGCTTCCATTTACTGTGTCTGTCAGTTTGAGAGCCTGAATGCAGAGTTGGAGCAGAACCAGGAGCTGGCCAACAGTCGCATGGCGGAGCTGGAGAAGTTACAGCAGGAGCTTCAGGAAGCTGTAAGGGAGAGTGAGAAGCTCAAGGTACAGGTGCCGGTCCCCCCTCTGAGTCACGCCGACTCCCTGCAAGCTGTTAATGTCTGTCCGGCTAATTAAGGAGAACAGTGTTCAGACACCGGACGAGTCATTTAGAGATGAGCAACGCAACCGGTTTGTCAACCCTGTCAGAGCTCTTAAAAAAAGTCTCCACTTGGCTTCTTGTCCGACTCCCCCCCGCACATGTTATTTCTGCACATGTCATGAGGGGACTGGTGGAGAGGTCCATATGTGAACAGGGTGAACAATGTATGGACCTCTCCACCAAATGATTCTTCACCAGTCCCCTCACGACAGTGCAGCAACCGGGATAGTAGAGTACATTAACAGTTGTAATATGGACACATTACTAGTGAAGACAATGATGCAACTGAATAAACTGGCCAGTATTTGCACTATTAACACATGTATTTGGGTGTGCTGGGTCTTTTAAATGTGCAGTGGTAAATAGTATTTTAGGCGGAGGTGAAGGCAACTTGCTTGACGGCCACAACAAGTTTATAGGCAAGATCACAATATGAAAACAATTCTCACATGGCCGTTATATTGAGCTATCAATATTTTTGAATTACTTCAGGCAATGGATTAGATATGGTTGCAAAGAAATCAGGGTTGTGGCGCAATAGAATAATATAACAGACTCTTGTCTTGGTCTATGTTTTGCATAACTTTAGTGGGGTTGTTTGCAGACTGAGTAAAGATTGTGGTGTCGATATTTATTTCCATTTGACTTGAAAGCAAAACAATAGCCAATCATATGTAGGGAGTTAACCTTCCTTCGGAAGACAACAGCGCAGTGCAATTCTGCCCACACAGACTAGGATGTTTACCCAAGACCGTTTGCTCTCGCATGCCCAGCAAAAGAGGTAGCCTACTGAGGAAAAGAGGAAGCAGCAACAATTGACATGAAAAAAAACAATAAAAAAAAAACAGAACAACATTTTTTATAACTATCTTTTGAACAAAGAAATCCCAAAGTTGTCTGACTGTCCATTCCCACACACAGCATAGAAAATGCAGACCGTGCCACAGTGGTGTTTGTACACCTCTGTGATGTCAAGGAAGACACCTGTTAAATAATATACTTGGAGGCCATTTAATAAGCTACACCTCACCGTTCAGTGAAATGGATTGTTCCTGCAGACAGTGAGTCTTGGACAGTCCCCAGACCTCAATCCAATAATTGCACCTTTAGAATGAGATGGAACAGGTTGTTTTGCAGCGTGTATGTACCCCCGTTCAACATCCCTGTGCAACATTTCTGACGAGTTACAATTCAGGCCGTTCTGGAGTCGTGTTTTCCGACTGGGTGCAGAAACATGTTTTTATCACATTGTAGTGAATGTATTTTCTCCGTCGTGTGTTTCGGTTATTGTTTGTTCTGTCCCAAGTATATATTTTTTTTTAACATCTACGTTTGTGCGGGGTAGTACTCACCTGCTTAACTCCCTTCCAGTTGGACCTGAAAAACATCCCAGAGGAGGTGGTGAAGGAGACTGCCGAGTACAAGTGCCTGCAGTCCCAGTTTTCCCTGCTCTACAACGAGTCCCTGGGCGTGAAGACCCAGCTGGACGAGGCCCGTGCCCTGCTCCTCACCGCCAAGAATGCACACCTCCGACAGATAGAGCACATGGAGGTCAGGCCCCATGATATTGCACATTGTGGCTATCTACAAGAAGGTTTCACTCAATGAGATCTGCGGTTTGGTTTACCTCCCTTAGTTAAATGCAGTGATTGTCGCTCTGGAGGAATAAAAATAGAACAAATGACCTATTCAAGTGCTAGGTGTGCTTATTATGTATAAACAGTTCAGACTGTCAGACCTGGGTTTGTACAGAATTTCTTCTCCCGTCCATTGGCTGCTTATCAGTAATCCTGCCTGAGTTTTTAGATTGACAGGTTTTTTGCATTTGTGTTCGTGTCAGGAAAGCGCAATCAGGTACTCAAATTTGAAAGGGAACGAATACTCCTTGAACCCACGACTGGCACGTATATGATGAATACTTCAGGAGTATTTGCGGTTGGAAAGGTATTTGCAGCAGGCAGGGTTACGACGGCCCAGGGAGCTGACTAGCTCTGCATTCCACAGCTCTGTGTCACTGCCATGGCAACAGTGCCGTGTGTTTGGGCAAAACACGACCAATTTGGTGTAAGCAGTAACAGGCGGGCTCTTTATATGCTCAGAAAACTGAGATTGCTTTACAATCTGTAAAAACAGGCCAAAATTGGTGATGTTAGAGATTCAGTGGGATGCCACCGTTTGACAAGCCTCAACTAAAACTTGGCGTTTGTTTGTGTTTTCAGAGTGACGAGCTGTCACTACAGAAGAAGCTCCGCACTGAGGTCATCCAGCTGGAAGACACGCTGGCCCAGGTGCGCAAGGAGTACGAGATGCTGCGAATCGAGTTTGAGCAGAACCTGGCGGCTAACGAGCAAGCCGGTACGGTCTCCTCTCCAACAAACCTCCCACTTAACTTTGTCACAAAGGTTTTCCACTTTAAGCAGAGATTTCTCAATCAATATAGCCCGAAGCAGGCAAAGGTTTCTCAATGAACGTTTTCCACCGAATGTGAAAGTTTCTTAACATTTTCTTCAGAAAGCAGAGGTTTCCCTGAGTCTACAGAATAACGGATGTTAGCGACATCAGTATGTGCTTAGTAATATCAGCATGTATTTTTTTTGACTTGTTAACAGTGGGTGTTTGGGAGGAACGTATCACTATATTGCTCACAAGTCTGGTGAAATTTGCGTGCAACTTATAGAATTAGCCCGAAAAATGTGCCGGTCTGGGTGTGAAAGTCAGCATAATTGTGTTTCCTTATTGACACCCCTGTCCCCTTTGATCTTACCCCCAGGCCCAATCAACAGGGAGATGCGCCACCTCATTAGCAGCCTCCAGAACCACAACCACCAGCTGAAAGGTGACGTGCAGCGCTACAAGAGGAAGCTCCGAGAAACACAGATGGAGATCAACAAGGTTTTTCAACTGAATTTCCTGCAGTTTTATAGTCATGAGACTGATAGAAAATGATACCGTTTTTCATCTGATTTTCAGGCGCTATGCGCTATAAAACCTAAATACTAAATTGCTGATTTAAGGTTTATTTAGATTTTCTAAATCAAGTATTTATTCATGCAGGGAAAACCAGCTGAGACCGGTGTCTCATTTACAGTGGTGCCCTGTATTATAACAACAAACAAAAACATAAGACATATTAGAAATTATGAAAAAGCTAGTATTGTGATGCGGTACTTTGATTTTATTGTGATTAGATGTTCCAAACGTTGTTCACCATATTTCTGCTGCAGAGGGGCAAGAGACCCATTAATAGGACTCCAATATTTCCCATCAAATTATTTTTCGTGCAATTCCACACTTTGCTACAGGGCTCAGAAAAAAAGCAAAATGTTTGATGTTGTCACCTTTATCAGTTGCGGTGCCAGAGTGGTGATACTGGGCTTCTGTCGCTGGAGGAACCAGTGAGCGACTGTCTGGATGTGAAGAAAGAGGAGGATGAAGACCAAGAGGAGGAAGAGGAGAGGAGGAGGGAGCTGGAGAGACAGCGGGCCCGCGAGAGAGAGCGGGAGGTTGAGAGGGAACGAGAACGGGAGCGAGAAAGGGAGCGACAGCGCAGCGAAGAGTTAAAGAGGAAAGATTCGGACACTCTGAAGATGCTGAGGGCAGAACTTAAGTATGTTTCTGTTTTGGTTACAGAACACGCATCAAATAAAGGGTACTTTAATGTGTTGAGAACTAAACAGATCTCATTCTATAGTTGCCTCTAGGGATGGGATGAAATACTGTAGCACAATGTTTTGCGGGCCAACAATTCCACAAAATGCACCGTGAGGCAAAACGACGAACCGTGAAGAAAAGAGAGGTTTAAAAAAAAAAAAAGAACTAACATACTAAGTTTGTGCATAGTCTTTGCATGATGCGAAAGTATCTACTCTATTTGAACCAGGTGCTTTTGGTAAAAATAAAAAAAGCGGACACTAGTTTTTCGGATGGTTGCCTCACACCACCTTATCCCGCAGTTTTAAATTAAAACGCTACACAGTGTTGCAAGATTTCATTGACTGTAAAACCACCCAATCACCTGTAGACTCCAGAACAAAAATTGGCCGTACCTATAGAGCCCTGTCTGTAAATCGACCCGCCCAAGCCCATTTTTGCCCGCACTCCATCATAAAAAATCTGGCAGCACTGACGCCACATCGATATCAGTCTGATTGAGCTAGGATTCAAAAAAGTTAAACTCGAACGTGATTGGATCAACCTTCAACTAATCATACCAACAACAGACTGTAGTACCAAAGCGCCACAATTCAAAACAACAAACTTTATTATAAATTGCACAACCACAAACAAGTACAACTGATTAACAACCATTTGTGCATCAAAGGCACCTCAGCAAGTACCAAGAAAATATATAAAAATAAAAAGCAAGTAAAAACATTGTTAACAAAATACTAATTGCATTACGCTTTAGCATTGCTGAACGTTCCTGAAAAATCTATTGATCGCCTAGACCGCACCCATAATTCATGAGTGCGGTGATTTACCTGGTTAAATGGTATACCGGCTCCGAACTTGAGCCTGCTCAGCCCGACCAGACTGATTCCCATAAAGCTTGCAGGATCAAACTGAATTATGAACAAACTGAATTATGAGATAGATAAACTGTCCCATCCCTAGTCTCACACCATAGATAGGATGTGCTAATTATCCTACTACTCTATTCCTCTCAGGAAAGCCCAGGAGTCCCAAAAGGAGATGAAGCTACTGTTGGACATGTACAAATCAGCTCCCAAAGAGCAGAGAGACAAAGTGCAGCTTATGGCAGCGGAGCGCAAGTCTAAAGCTGAGGTTTGTCCATCTATCCTTTTTGACCCTTAAATTCTGACCTGAGCCGTTTCTTATCATCAAGTAATTATATGAGACAGTTAAGGTGCCATTTTAATCTACCCCCACTTCAAACTGAAGTAGGGTCTACACCTTTTAGTTCATGTATTACATTTTCATCTCCTCTGCATTCCAGGTGGAAGAATTGCGTGTGCGAGTTCGAGAGCTGGAGGAAAGGGAGAGGAAGGAGAGCAAGAAGCTGGCTGATGAGGACGCTCTCAGGAAAATACGTGTTGCAGAGGAGACCATTGACCACCTCCAGAAGAAGCTCACGGCCACAAAACAGGTACTGTTTATCCACATGGAGAAGAGATGCGGAGGCAGGTTGAATATGTTCAGTATCACAGCAGCACTCCAACTCAATGAAATGAACATTAAAACGAGACAAATGGCAACTCTACCCCAGGAGGAGGAGGCCCTGCTGAGTGAGATGGACGTGACGGGCCAGGCCTTCGAAGACATGCAGGAGCAGAACAGCCGTCTGATGCAGCAGCTCAGGGAGAAGGACGATGCCAACTTTAAACTGATGTCGGAGCGCATCAAGTCCAACCAGATCTACAAGCTGCTGAGGGAGGAGAAGGAGGAGCTGGCCGATCAGGTGCTAACATTCAAGACCCAGGTAAGACGGACTGTGGAGGATGGACCGTCAGCACTCGTGTGTTTGTTTCCAGGGCAACCTGCAAAGCAGTATATAAAGATGTCTAAAGCTTATTTTCGGTTCTGTTGGGCTCCCATGTGGCATGTTGTGCATCGTGTTGGCCGCAAAAAACGAAGCGATGACAGAAAGATTTGACTGGTTCCTCTCGTTGTTCTTCAAAGGTGGAAGCCCAGCTATTGGTTGTACAGAAGCTGGAGGAGAAAGAGGGTGTCCTCCAAAGCTCACTGGCCGCCCTGGAGAAGGAATTAGGAGTCCGCACACAAGCGCTAGAACTCAACAAGAGGAAGGTAGGAAAGCAATACCTAGATTCCAACTGCCAGCTACCCTTTAGATACTCTTAAATTCCCTGTCTTCCACAGTTAAAGGTGCTGCACAATCTGTACTTTTTTAATCACTTCTTATAAGTGCTATGGTATGATTGTGTGAATGTGGTGAAGTTATTTTACCCACTGATAGCTTTTACCAAATCGACAGATTTTTTGTTTCTGGGATGGACTTACCTATATTAGGATTGTTCACGCCTCATGTTAAAGTCCTGTTTAACTCACTATCTTAAGCTTTACAATACATCAGGAATTGCTGTCAAACCTGTAGAAGTACCCTGTAATTGGAATGAACCACCCCTTTAACTTACCACTACTACTAGTCCCAGCATTACAACTTCTGCTTTTAATTTATAATGTAAGAATAGGACAATTCTACCACTTGTTTTCCTGGTCAACTGTAGCCTTTGTTGGGAGTGTCTCTTCAGGGTCTCTTGCCCCTTAATGTTCCCAGGCGGTGGAGGCAGCCCAACTGGCTGAGGACCTGAAGGTCCAGCTGGAACACACCCAGTCCAAGCTGAGGGAGATCCAGGTGTCCGTGTCAGAAAACCGCACCGCCAGGGAGAGGGAGCTGGGCAACCTCAAAAGAGCCCAGGTACACACGGCCACTGACAAGTCTGCATTTTCTCTACATTTTGGCCTTCATTTAAAGGCCAAATGTGTTAATCAAAAATCAGATTTGGGTGAAATTCTTCTTACCCTGTGTTATGTCTGTTGGTCAATTAATCGACATTGCGATATTAACATGTGCAATATCCAAATTGCCAACTTGCCAACAAAAAAGGTGAATGATATGCGCTTCACGTGAGGCAACCGCACTCCTGTCGGCCCTCACATTTTTCCCTTCTATCCCGCTGTCTTCCTGTTTAATCATTTTCTTGTAAATCTCCTGTATTTTTTACCTTTCTTGTGTATATTTTTATATTTATATATATACATATATATATATACACATATATATATATACACGTGTGTGTGTGTGTGTGTGTGTGTGTGTGTGTGTGTGTGTGTGTGTGTGTGTGTGTGTGTGTGTGTGTGTGTGTGTGTGTGTGTGTGTGTGTGTGTGTGTGTGTATGTGTGTGTATGTGTGTATGTGTGTATGTGTGTATGTGTGTATGTGTGTATGTGTGTATGTGTGTATGTGTGTATGTGTGTATGTGTGTATGTGTGTATGTGTGTATGTGTGTATATGTATGTGTGTATATGTATGTGTGTATATGTATGTGTGTATATGTATGTGTGTATATGTATGTGTGTATATGTATGTGTGTATATGTATGTGTGTATATGTATGTGTGTATATGTATGTGTGTATATGTATGTGTGTATATGTATGTGTGTATATGTATGTGTGTATATACATATATACATATATACATATATACATATATACATATATACATATATACATATATACATATATACATATATATGGTAAAAAAATTAATAAAAAGAGTTTGGCGGTAAGTAATGTTGACGGTAGGCATAAATGCTGTGCCTATTTGATGTATTTTCTACATTCCTCTCAGTAAAGCAGGTGCCACCTGGGGTCAGTATGTAGAACATTAGCTCTAATATTCCAGTGACAGAAGTCATTCAATCGAATGGCACCCACTAATAAAACAAGAAGAGGAATGGGAAGCTTTGCGTCCCCGACTTTCCGTTCTTCTTCTTGTTTTAATGTCTGGTGCCATTTTATATATTTGGGTATTTACTGCATAGTTTTTCTCAAGGATATGTGGAGAATCATGATCTTTGTCATTTTGACCCCAGGCGTTTCCGTTAAGTATCCATTGTCTCGATTCCGATTTAACCGTGTCTCCTTAATTCCAAACTTGCCTACAGAAAATAGGCAACTTACAACAGTATCTGTCTCTGTGTAGTTGTTGTTTTAAAACCATGCTCTCTGATGCCATCTTCACTGCAAAACCATTGCTTTGGCTTGAGAAAATAGTGTTGGTTTGAAGAAAGGAAAAAAAACTACCTCACACTACTTTTTTGTGTGCAATTTATAAAATTTGTGCTAGTTTGACATCACTTGTTTTCAAATTAGTTTTTGCTTGCAATACAGCTTTTGTTATATCAGGTCCATGTTTGTTATCGTGGAATTTGACTCCATGGGCAAATATGATTTTTGGTCAAACTATACCTTTACTCAGTCCTCTTGGAATGGTAACATTTTATAATTAGTCAAAACTCTAAAAGTCTTCAGTGAGTAAAGTGGGCTGTGTAATCCATTTGTGAGTCTTAACTGTAGGCTTAATATGGACAATATATGGACTACAGCATTTGAATGAATCTGTGATTTATAGGAGGACTTGTCCAGGCTACGACGGAAACTGGAAAAACAGAAGAAAGTGGAAGTGTACACTGATGCTGATGAGATCTTGCAAGAAGAGATCAACCAGTACAAGGTACCCCCCCCCCCCCCCCCCCCCCCACACACACACACACACACACTCACACAGACTATATAGAGATCATGATGAAAGAGCCCTTTTTTTTCACCCTGAATTGACCCTGCCTATCCTCCCGCTCCACACGTCGTAGGCGAAGCTGCGCTGTCCGTGCTGCAACACCCGCGACAAAGAGACGGTACTCACCAAGTGCTTCCACGTGTTCTGCTACGAGTGTCTGAAGACGCGCTACGACACCAGACAGAGGAAGTGCCCCAAGTGCAACTGTGCCTTTGGGGCCAATGACTTCCACCGCATCTACATCACCTAACTCTGTTAGAGAGAGTTAAAGGACAGAAGTGGACAGAGCCAAAGGAGAGAGAAGGGGATGGAAGTGAGGGTGTGGTGGTAGAGATGTCTGGCAAGCATAGTTTTTTCCTCAGTTTTAATCTCCTTTTGGAAAGACTCTCTTATATTGCATCATTGCCGTATGATGCTAGTGACCAAATGGATGGGTAGACTGAGTTGTGATTGGTTGAGTGTTGATGCATGGTAGCTAGGCTGTAATAAAACCAGATGTTCTCGTGTATTCCTGCCTATGGATGCTCTGTATTGTTTTTTCCTGTCCCATCTAGTCAGATCTCACCCATGTGGTCTTTCTGAACTTTTAGCTAAGCCTGTTTTAAATGCATTTTTTTAACATTCCAAAAGTGAACTAGGTAGTTGTGGCACTAGGTTTGCCAGACTTCCCAGGAATCATCTTTGAGGTAACGTGGTTGTTTTAAGTGTTTGAAGAAATGAAAACCATTCTCAAACATTGAGATTTACTCAGTGGACACTATTGGCTATGTTGAGTTATGATCATTACCCCTCAATTTTTGTAGAAATGTAGTTACAGTACCGAAATGATCACATCGTGCACCAAGCCTGTCGCTAGCAGCTAGAGCGACTCACACACATCTGCAGGTTTTAGTGCCTCATTACAGATGACATTTCAGTGGAATAGCTCATGAGTGTCATACTAAGTAGGCTATCCAACCCCGGTCCACCAAGAGTACTTTGTTAAAGGTTATGCGTACATTCAAGTCTCAAAACATCTGTTACATCCATATTCTGCCTTAATGGAACCTCTCTACCCACATTGTTTGGGCCCAGCTTTTCAAAGGCTATCTGAATTTTGACTTTGATTTAATGCATGGAAATATGATTAATGGATTTAAGTCAGTGATTTGTAAATTTATATTTTTGTATTTCTACACATTTTGTCCTATCTATTAGGCATAATCCAGATCACTTTTGAAGAACTGGTCCCTAATGATGTTAGCTGTATGATGAGATCTTGGTAAAGGTTTGGTGTTAGATCCTGTTAGAACCAACACAACTGGCCTCAAAATATTTGACCACATTGGTGATTAAAAGTCAATGTCAAAAAACATGTCGAATATCATGCATCGGTTGAAAAAAGTATCTCAGTAATATGTTGATGTAATGTTTGAGTTGTGTGTCTGGATATTTGGATTGGGAGAAATGAGTGGGTGGTGTGAACGCTGATTGTGGTATTGTGAATGTACTAGTGATCATTTTGTATTTCACTGAACATAGAAGTTGAGCTTTTCCAGTAAAACATTAACTTGTGCACCATGAGTGGATTGTTACATATGTCCTAATTTTGGGCTGTTAATTTCTTTTTTGGGTTATTTGACAGGTCAATGATGGTAAACCATTTTGATATTGCTGAAAACAAAAGCAGAAGCTTCGTCTTTCCCACGTGTGCTCGTAACATTTGATTTCCCAATACTGTGAGCATAGATTTGGTTGGTTGTGTTTAGAGATGTTGCTCCTTCCTGAGGATGGTGACAACAAGCTCCTGAGTTCTTACATACAGTATTCTAATACAATGGTATGAGAGGGGAAAGGTGGAATTGAACCACGCAAAAGCTACAGAACCTAATCACATGAAATAAGTTAGTGTTAATCTTAATTTGAACAATTTCCCAGTAGTGTTTTGTAGAAAAAACAACTTTGTGCCATTAAGTTCCTCTTTTGTAAAGTTTTAAACAACACTAAACATATTCAAAACCAGTTTAAAGTGCTTTTCTCCTCTGTTTATGGGATCCAGACCTTAGCCAGATGCTTGTGTTTCTTGGCACTCCTCGGTGAAATGACGTAGACAGGCGTGGTAATAACAATGAGAACACTATTAATTCCAGACTATACAGATTTTGCTGTCCGAAATTGACTACGGGCAAATCAGAAAGGGCGTGGCAGTGGTATTTTGTCCCGTATGGTTCAAAATATACATAGTGAATGATATATCAAAACGCCTTGCTATAATACAATAAACGAAAGTGAAATGTTCTATTATTCGTACGTTTCCTGTCGTACTGCTGTGCTTCGTGCGTAGCAATACACTGAGAATTTGAGTACAGTACATAGGAAATGACTCATAGGAGTTGAACTGTTAGCGTGGGTGTGTGCTCTATTAAAACAAGGCTCAGACTACTCCGAGTGACTCATTGTGAGGCTTGCTTTTCCATGGTGGAAACCCACACGGACTGTTCATCAGATGAACTTTCGGGAATTGCGTTGAACGATGGTTTCAGACATTCTCTGTGCGCTCTGTGGACTGATCATTTTGACTGTTGCGAATTTAAACGGAGTGAATGGTCAAAAAAGTAAGTAAAATACTTTTAAAACTTTTTATTATTTTAAGTTATTGTATATAATATGTTCATATGAATAAAACTGTGTAATGTCAAGAAAAAAGCTTACAAATAATCAAGATTAATTTAAAAAGTGGAGGAACTTTTTATCCCACATTTAGTCACATGGGAATTCGTGTTTCATTGAACATCGTGGAATCATTGCATGGCCACTCAAATGGAGTCTGATCAAAGGGTTGGTTACGGAGTTGCTTCCTCTACCAGCTGCCTTCTCACCGGTTCCGCATTCCAATCGACTTATTTCACTCTCTCCGTGCCAATGGGTGAAACAAACGCAGACCTGTTTGAAGAGTGCGGTTGTGGTTTGCAATATAAAACAATACATATTTACCACTTGTTAACTTTTTTGAAAGGATGCATAATTTCTTAATTTTATAATAGGCTCGAGCTGAATAATAAAAAAATAATCGGTGTTTATTTAATTGATTGCCAAACTGTGCACCACAGTCTAGGTTCGATCTTTGTGCCACTTGCTGACTTCTAGCTGAGAGCTCCATGGGACGATGCATAGTGTACCCCGTGTCATCATCAGCAGGGAATCCCTTGCTCCATTGCACTCGAGCACCATCAGCGTGCCTTAAAATGCACTAATCTGATTTACTTCCTGATTTATTACAAATCTGGGAGAGAAGAAAGTAGTTGGCAACATATTTTCAATAAGAATTACAGTCTAATTATTTCCATTAGGCTACATTAATGACTTCCTTTGTTATGGAATGTCCCAGCAGACAAATGTTGGTTCCCATTGTTACGATGTTCCCAAACTTTTCCCATTGATGTAATAAAAAAAAAAAAAAGGTTGTATGAGAGTTCAGGGAACATTCTGGGAATTTTCTATAAAGTTTACATTGTTAAGAATGTTTTATGAAGGTTACAAAGCTTGGAATGTTACCTAAAGCTTCTCTGAATGTCACAATTGCTCCCAAAACATTTCAATGGATAGTCATCTTATTTCGATAAAATAATTGGCTAATTACCAGGATCGATTAAATATTTAGCATCAGTTGCATTTAGGGTAGTGAGTGGATTCACCATTGTTTTCAGAAGAATTGTACTGCACTTGAACACAGTACAATGTTGGACACAGCAGTTCAGAGTTCCTATTTCCTACAAGCCTGTAAAGCTTGTCTACTTCAGCCATTTATCAGTTAATCTTCAAGAATACAAAAAAACCCATCTAGTTACAGTAGATGGCCCCAGTTATATATACTTTCTATGTTAATAACCAGTTACATGCAGTCGTCATGTACCTAGTGCAGTCATCAATGCTGTCTGGCAAATTTGAGAATCCACAATTTCTGATGACATACATACTTTTGTAAAAAATGTCTTAGCATGGAAACACCAACAGACTGTTTGATATTGCAGATGCTTGTGGTGATTTGCCTCCAGTTTCCTGCGCATTCATCTCACAACTCTTACTATTTTGTATAATTTCACTGAGTTTTAACCACACTAGGTGTCACCTCCTAAAGTATTGGAACCCTTAATAATGTTGAGCAAAAAAGACTGAGATAAATTATTGAAAGTATTTAATCATAATTTTTTTATTTATTTTCTATGCACATTTTATGTAATTAAATATATTTTGCATATGTTTTATTGAATTGAATAAATGCTAAAAACAATATAAATTGTTTATTTGTTCATTAAGTAATAAGTTTTCCCTGAAAAATATGGGCATCAACATTATTGATATTGGGGGTAGACCATTCCTCCATGTTGAATCCATTCAGTCCTAAACATCATTCATCTGCACAAATGGTCTGCCCTCTACCATTCAAGTTGTGGTTTGAGATGGTATGATAGTACATTGATGTGTACTTGAGGTTATTCGCATGCAGGAATATCCACTTGCATACATGTCCATGTTTTTGTCTAATATGTCCTAGTACTTGGTAAAGTTCATGATGCTGTTGACTTTAACAATAGAATGTTCGCTTGATAACAAGTGAAATATTTTACAGTAGGTATGAGGTCATTTTCATGCCTTCCATTTTTGAATGCAAAAACCTACCACTTTAGTGTCACCTGACCAAGTGTTGTTGTCTTTTAACTGTCAGTGGTGCTATGGTCAGGTGATATGCCCATCCAGTTTGGGTTTGCCTTTGATAGGGAATGTGCAAAAATAACTATTATTTTTACTGTGAAATTTGATTGATTGTGGAAGAGGTCAATCCATAAACACACACAAACAATGAAATCTACAGTTGTGCTCATAAGTTTGCATACCCTGGCAGAAATAGTGAAATTCAGGAATTGATGTTTTAAATATGACTGATCATGCAGAAAACTGTCTTTTATTTAAGGGTAGTGATCATATCAAGCCATTTATTACCACATAGTTGTTTGACTCCCTTTTAAATCATAATGAAAACAGAAATCACCCAAATGGCCCTGATCAAAAGTGTACATACCCTTGAATGTTTGGCCTTGTTACAGACACACAAGGTGACACACACAGGTAAAAAATGCAATTTAAGGTGAGTTTTCCACACCTGTGGCTTTTTAAATTGCAATTAGTGTCTGTGTATAAATAGTCAATGAGTTTGTTAGCTCTCATGTGGATGCACTGAGCAGGCTAGATACTGAGCCATGGGGAGCAGAAAAGAACTGTCAAAGACCTGTGTAACAAGATAATGGAACTTTATAAAAATGGAACAGGATTTAAAAAGATTTCCAAAGCCTTCCAAATGCCAGTCATTACTGTTCAATCACTTATTTAGAAGTGGAATATTCGGGTTTCTCTGGATACAAAGCCAAGGTCAGGTAGACCAAGAAAAATTTCAGCCAAAACTGCCAGAAGAAATTTTAGGATACAAAGAAAAACCCACAGGTAATCTCAGGAGAAATACAGGCTGCTCTGGAAAAAGACAGTGTGGTTGTTTCAAGGAGCAAAAACGGCGATACTTGGAAAAAAATGGTCAAGTTGCCAGAAAGAAGCCTGTACTGCGCTAATGCCACATAAAAGGTCTGGTTACAATATGCCCGACAACACCTTGACACACCTCACAGCTTCTGGCACACTGTAATTTGAAGTGACGAGACCAAAATAGAGCTTTATGGTCACAACCATAAGTGCTATGTTTGGAGAGGGGTCAACAAGGCCTATAATGAACAGAATACCATCCCCACTGTGAAGCATGGTGGTGGCTCACTGATTTTTTGGGGGTGTGTGAGCTCTAAAGGCACTGGGAATCTTGTGAAAATGTATGCAGCAAGATGAATGCAGCAAGTTATCAGAAAATACAGGCAGACAATTTGCATTCTTCTGCATGAAAGCTGCGCATGGGACACTCTTGGACTTTCCAGCACAACAATGACCCAAAGCACAAGGCCAAGTTGAACCTCCAGTGGTTACAGCAGAAAAAGGTGAAGGTTCTGGAGTGGCCATCACCGTCTCCTGACCTTAATATCATCGAGCCACTCTGGGGTATTCTCAAATGTGCAGTTCATGCAAGATGACCAAAGACTTTGCGTGACCTGGAGGCATTTTGCCAAGACGAATGGGCAGCTATACCACCTGCAAGAATTTGGGGCCTCATAGACAACTATTACACAGTATTAAGAATTAGGGGTATGCAGACTTTTGAACAGGGGTCAGTTCATTTGTGTCTTTGTTGCCATGTTTTGTTTTATGATTGTGCCATTCTGTTATGACCTACAGTTGAATGTGAATCCCATAAGAAATAAAAGACATGTTTTGCCTGCTCACTCATGTTTTCTTTACAAATGGTACATATATTACCAATACTCCAAGGGTATGCAAACTTCTGAGCACAACTGTACATTAAAATGTAAAGGCTCAATGTCATTATCCTTGCATGGAGAGGCTGTTTCAGTATATAAAAACAGAATTAATTACCTTTTTCACCCTTATTATTATTATTTTTTACTTAAATCTCTGACTGTTGTTTTAGTAGAATATTTTCCAGATTCATGTAGCATACAAGTCAGCTCATTTTCTGAGTTATTTTATAGAAATATTTTTTCAAACATTTACGTGTCAGAAATTATGTAGGAGATTGTATGTGCCTAGTGTAGTGTGGAAGTTATATCTGCTGTTTCTAACAGGATAGAACTGGAAGAGAACCTTTTCATTAGTCTGTCATCTATTTGTCTGTCGAGAAGAGCCACATCCTTCAGCAACTACGGGAAGGTTTGCCTCAGTTTTACCTAGAAACATCCAAAACAGTGCAGCGGTGCT
The DNA here is from genome assembly GCF_011004845.1 of Esox lucius. Classification (NCBI taxonomy): domain Eukaryota; kingdom Metazoa; phylum Chordata; class Actinopteri; order Esociformes; family Esocidae; genus Esox; species Esox lucius. Next base: position 24,195,445 of record NC_047573.1, on the reverse strand, counting down.
CGTCTTGATAACACACATCCTGCCATTTTCGCACAGCCTCTCACAATGTTTCTGTATGCAGAGCCAATGAGTAATCGTTGTTAATTTTCATAGGTTTCAACCGTGTGCGAAAAAAGAATTCCCCGACTCCTTTTATAAGAAGAGGAAACCCACAGTTTCTCAGATCTTCTCCATTTCTTCAGAGATGATGTCATACCATTTCTCTATCACTACCAAAACAGTACTCTCAACACAACGACAGTAAACCTGACCACGAAATCAGACTGTCTATATTTAATGCTTATTGAAGCATATTGAGATCATTCTGTTTCTTACTGTGCAAGACAGCAATGTTGGAGTAAATTGATCTATACTCTCTGTTTCAAAAATGAATCTGCTTTGACCAATTAGCAATTTGATGAGTCACAACTCTGTTAATTCCAAGGATGTAAGCTGTCAGAGGATTACGCTCTAAATCTCAATCGATTTTTTCCCTCTAGGCCAATGTAGCAGTTCAGAATTCTGGAGTACAGACATAGATGAGTGTGTATCCTGCTCAACATGCCAGAAGTATCCAAAGACACCTTCATGTAACACTTGTAAGTAAAATGGCTAGCTTAAGAACATTCAACATCCCCGAGTGGCACAGCGGTCAAAGACACTTCATTAAAGTGCAGAGGCACCACTACACCCTGGGTTCAATCCCATAGTGTTTCATGCCAGTTGTGACCGGAAACTCCAATAGGCAACTCAGGAGGTTCCTAGTTAAGTGAGCAGTGTGGATAAAAGAGGTCAGGCTTTGTGGATCACGTCCTGTTGTTCAACACTCCTGAAATGTTGTTACTGCCATAATACTAACATCAAATTGGATGACATGAAGTTGGGAGAAAAAATGAATAAAAATAATACCTGGCAAGTTACAAATGCATAATTGTGTGTCTTAAATTGTTTTCTTTGACCAATATGTCCCCTTTTAGGCAAATTGCCTAAGGAGCCGTCTGATGATATATGGAAACTGGCAGCTATTTCCAGCTTCTCCGTGCTGGCAGTGGTTCTGGTTGCTGTAGTATTGATCATTGGAGTCATGCTGCATCAACGCAAAGCACAGAGAAGACCCCTTTGTGGTAGGGCTCACGGCTACCATCTCCTGATAAACGAACACTGTCAGTCATGAAACAATGTAGCATGATGTTAAACGCATAAACCTTTTTAGGTTCTGGTGAAAATACAGCAATTTTTCTTTACTTAACTAAACACAGCATTTTCTATACTCTCATATTGTTCTGCAGAACCTATTGAAGAGACAACAGGACCTCTATATCAAGCGTAGACATTTCAGTAGGTATGCATTCCCTAAATGAGTTGATGACTGAACCTTGTGGATGTTTAATAATGGTCGAATTATTAGGTGGGTAATTCCATGATAAGTGTACATGTTGGATAGTGCAACTTTGTACAAAAAATATAATGTCTCCTATATTTTTACATTCTATCATGAAAAGCACATATTCGACTATGTAAGAAAACAAATTTTCTCAACGGGTTTCTAAAACAAGAAACCAGGCAAGCCTAGTTTAGCCTGCCCACAATAGAAAGTATTGATCATGGCTGCCCTCTCGAGATTCGAACCCAGGTCGCCCACATGAAAGACTGTGTCTTTAAACACTACACCACAGAACTGACTGTTTGCCTGTAGTCACTATAGCATATTGACATTATATAATATTGTCATGCATTAACATCATGTCAAGTTTGAATATTTCGTTAGACACCATTAACCATCGTGTTAAACTGAGTAACGTTTCTTATTAAGTTTACCTCCACCACAAATAGTATCTATGAACTGCATGACTTTTGCCACTGGCCGTTTTAAAATCTTATTAGCCAGTAATTTGTCACTAGATGCCATTACGCATTGTGTAAAACTTTGTAAAGTTTCTTATTTATTTTATCACCACCACAAATAGCATCTATTGACTATATGGCTTTTGCCACTGGCCATTTTAACAGCTTATTAGCCATTCGTGAATGACATTGATACAGTAACTACTGTATCAGTATAGGTGACAATAACAGACTTTTAGGTCAAGTGAAAAGACGAGAGAATGGTGTAGCCAGCAAAATGTTTGACTATCCTGAAGAAATCCTAAAACATAATTAGAAAATCCACCAGAAATAGTCAAAATATAACAGTGAACTAGTGACGGCCGTTCTTCTTTTTCTAAATAAAAGCCATCATTATTCTATTTAAGGTGATATAGTTAACAGTCTAGTCTGTCAATCTAGTCTGTCATTTTATGTTTAATGCCCATTCCAATATCAGAGTGCTGCCAGCATAATATCCCACTGCTAAAATAACGCTAATGAAGCCTGGTTTGGCCATCACTACAGTAAACAGTTTCATTTAGGCTTCCCATAGCTACAGAAGGTTGTAGCCGGCAAAGTTTTTGTCTATTCTGAACAAATCCTCTTTCAACTGCTAATTTGCCATTTGTGAATGACATTGAGTATCTATCAATATAGGTGACGATAACTGACTTTTGTCAGGTGAAAAGACAAGAGAATCATGTAGGCAGGGAAGTGTTTGTCTATCCTCAACATATCCTAATACCCACCAGAACTGTTTATTTTTAGGCTTCCTATTTATTTTAGGCTTCCTATTATGTAGCTGCTGAAGGTTATAGCCAGCAAAGTTTTTGCCTGTGCTGAACCACAGGCATAATGTGTTCAGACTTTTACGGGAATCAAAAGCGGGACCGGTTATTCCGTAGCCCGCATTTCTAATCACTGTGCTGAGGGACTCACTCACTCACTCTTTAAGAGTCATTTGCTCTTCTAGGGCCAGCTCCACTTACGCTCATCTACTTCAGCAGTGTGATTTGTCTTGACTTGAGAGTAGATTTTATCTGTGAAGTAACACCTTCGCTACATTTAAACAAGACCACATTGCAATCACAATGATCATCTTCAGAAATTATTTTCAAAAGCAAGAACACAACTGAAAATGTGGAGAAAAGTTGGGGCTAGTATTGGCCTTTAAATCTGAAAACACAAGGGTTAAAGGGAAATGCAGATTTGTAGCACTTTTGTAGTTGAAATAAAAAGTATGATTATTGAATTATCCATATTTTATATTTGTGAACATATTTTAAAAGTATATTTATATTGCCCATATATTATATTAATGTACAAAATCAGCATAATGTGAAGGAAGGCAACTTTTTTAACAATATATCCCAGGTATTATATGTAAGTAGTTTAAGTCCATGTAAAGAATTCTCCACAAATTGTAATTCTGTTTAAAATAATGAGTAAAGTTAGAGTGAGTCTAACAGATCTCTCCATACTTCTGCAGCCTCTTCTTCCTCCTGACCTGGATTTGACAGAATCAAGGGAATCTCTTTGGATGACCAATCAAGTTTCTGTACAATAGACTGTACTCTGACCAAAGGGTATTATTTGAGTAGAGTTGGGACATTGTTTAATTTATTGTTCTGTTAGTAAACATGTTCATACACTCAGTATAAAGACTGTTACTGAACGGACCTCCACTTGACTGTGTTACCTTGCGCTGTCAATCGCCAGTCTTGTATGCAGCCAGAGATAACTGATGCTGTTTTCTGGAGGAAGATCATGTGATTTGGAAAGTAGCTCTTAAAGCTTTTTGCATTGATGACCTTTTAGTGGTGATCCTAATTTTAGCTTGTGTAGAATACAATAATCGAACGATTGGTAATTTGTTCAATCAATACGTAGTTTCAAAAACAGTCAAAAGTTGACAGCTTAATGCTGTTATTGTTCTAATGCTAATTTTCAGTGCTTGGACACCTCTTGGTGTCACAATACTGTAAATCTAGGTTATTACATTGAATACCAGCTACAGTACCATACTGCCTCGACTTGCCAGCAGCAGGATAACCGTGAATACAGCACATTTGTGCTTTCTGGGCCAGGTCTGACCTACTGTACTTCTATAAGACTAAAAGGTTTCTATTTGCTGGTCATATATAATAACCTCTTAGTAACGAAGTATGCAAGTGATATGTTAGATTATAAAATAACTTTTGGGCACATTTGGGCCAGTTGAATGTACTTTTTGGGCAATTTAATTCTTTTTCCATGTAGAAACTATATGCACTTATATTTATAGAGTTTGAAATTTGTAACTAATAATTTTTTTAAGAAGCAGGATGGTTTTAGGATAGTCTGGGAAAGATGTAGATGCAGAAAGTAAAAAGCATAATTGGTCATTTTCCATAATCAATTAGAGCTCTAAAAGATCTGAGTTGGTTCTCATGGTAAGATGAATTGGCTGTATTTACCTTTAAAACGATTGCTTACTGTTGTCTTCCAATTAAGAGGCAAAAGGAAAAAGCATTCAGTGAATATGAAACTACTCACAAGTATGGGAATGCTCATTTACCATGTAGTGTTGTGTGTGAACACTTCATGGGATACGTAGTGTCTGGGTTCCTACACTGTAATGATGGAAAAGTTCAAGATGGTCCAGGATTCTCCGAGGATGTTTTTATAGTTTACCTTCAACCATTCCCAGCTGGACACAGGGAATCTGTTGCGCTGTGCTCTCTCTCGTACTCTAGCGTTGAGACATTGGAGAAGATCATTTCTGGATTCTCTTTCTCACGTGCTCTAGCATTGAGACAATTGAGATTGATCAATTCTGGGGTCGCAGAATGTTTGTAACACTATTAGTCACCAACTGTTAAACCCGGAACAAATACTAGTTTAGGGGGGGGGGATCAAACCACATTGACTAGTATGTCCATGGTATTAACTAGCTAGCCCCGTTTATACTACCCTTTAACATGCGTCCTTCACCCAAATCTTGTCTGTTTAAAAGTATTATATATGGTCACTGTGAGTCACTGATTGCCTGAACCTGTCTAAAATCATGGGCGCAATCAGAATTTGGTCCAGACGAGAATCAAGGACACATTACAATCAGTTATAAACTGGGCTATTACGTACTCTGAACGCGGATGGCTGATTGATTGGTTATTTCATTTTACAGAAAACAAATTAGCAATATTAAGTAAATATAAATGGGCATGAACAAGGGCAATTTGACAAATTTTATAAAGACAACTTTTGTATCTATTTATTTATTTTGAATTAAATATTTTAAAATGTTTATCATTGTGGTCACAGATAAATGTATGGATGCAGTTGAAGGGACCCATGTAAAGTGGTTTGTAAAAACCTTGTGACATCCACTGACCAACTTCATTTGTTACTGAGCAATAACTAACATTTGTTTGTGTAGATAATCAACTGTTCTTGTCTGTTTGATTTATGTACATGGACTTTGGAAGTAATTAGTAATGTTACCAGTGAATTTATCTTTGACTTTTGTTAATAAAAACACTGCCTAAAGATGGCTATAACTGGTTTGAATGAATCTGAGCCCAAGTACAACTGTGTGTAAGAGACAGCCAGGTTTGGAACCAATTACTACTGTGGAGAAAAATCTTGGTTTGGAAAAAGGTTCAGCATAAAGTTTAGTTTAAAATGTTCAGAAGATCGGTTCCAATTTAAACCTTGAAATGGCTATGAATGAAAAGAATGACCAAAACATGTATTTTTAAGTCATTTAATTTCAACAACTGATTTGTTAAGTTTCTAATTAGCTAAGTTCATAGTCCTAACCAGGAAGTAAAAATCTACATTGCAAAGTGACAAAATATATATACAGGGTTATATAAATATGAATAAAATATTTATCAGACTTTTTGAACAGAAAAATGTAATCTAAGGTGGTGTATATGCTTTTTATGACCCGCTACACTTGTAAGTTACTCATGTAAAAAGAACCCAACCAATGTCTCACCCCAGTATTTACATAAATGTATGACACATGAAAAGAACATGGGTTGTCATCGTGGCAAAGAAGTGAGTGTAAAATAACCAGTGACACAAGAGAAGGAATTGTAGTTATCAGACTTGCCACCAAATTAAAACTAATTATCTGGCATTCCCTACCTAATACGCCATTTCATTTTCATGGGTTATAAAAATACATGGTTGCAATTTGAAGAGGAATGACCGAAAAACCACAATGTAGATACAAGATATGCAAATAACCATGGGAACAGTCAAGTTACATATTGGTAAGTCTGTCATCACAAACAAGATATTCTTAGTGTACAGTAGTTTGTTTTAAATTCAAAGGTATTTGTTGACTTTCGCTAAGTCTCAGGTTGCCTATGAGCTTTTTCATTTGAATCAGTTCACATCAAAATTGTACCTAGTGGGAAAGTTTCAATGGTTTGACACAGAAACAACAAAAGTGCAACTACAAGATGTGCACTTATTAATATGGTACCGACCAAATGAGCACTAAACACTTCAAAAATGTCAACATATTGCTTATAATATTGATAGATTGGGGAGAACTTGCATGCATCTCAACTGCCCACGTGCAATTAGAATGAGGTGTTGGGAGCTGATGCCTCACCGACAGTGTGCTCATGTTACAGGTCTAGCTACATCACTGTTAAAGATTCAATGAGGATGGATAGTGTACTATAGCAAAATGTCATAATTTCTCCTAAATAAACATATAGCTTTTAATAGCAGTTGCTGGATTGGCAAGGCTCTTTTGTGAGGTATTTCATACATCTTACCAGTCCCAGAATTATTTACAATTCATAATATATGAAATACATAGGATAAGGCATAATAAAAGCAAAGAAAAAAATTCCATGGTTGAGTCAGTTATATATTTGATATAGTACTGAATTGGCACCTATAAATGAAAGGCCCCCTGCTGTTTTAAACCTAAAGGATCTGCGCTTCCTACTTGTACCCCAAGACATTAGACATTACAGCGACTAAAAAGATGCACGTTGTAGTGCAAGATAGGCACCGTTTTCCACTTCCTACACTTGTTTCATGTAGGCATTGCAAACCAAAGATAATCCTAGATTTACTTAATTGCACATTAATGTAAAGGTTAAATGAAAACAAATTGCTTTTTCCAAAGACACCAAACCATTTCGCAAATAGTGGCGATCAACATCCGCTTCCGGATACACACTGCAGTTAACACGGTTGAGGTAAGCAACCAACTGAATATTGACCGTGTTCTCAGGTTTGAACGCTAAAGCTTGTGTTAGATAAGCGGCAAAACAAACCACTTTAGATTAATCTCCAACTTTAGGAAGTTAAAAATAATACATTATGAAACATTTCAACAGAAATGCAATAAGCACTGAAATAAGACATCAATAAATACTTTGTATTCTCAAACAGAAGAAAAGTGATCAGAGAGTAGGCCTTCACACCAGGATAATTCTACACTGGCACGCAAACATGCTGAGGAGAGCATCGGGGCAGGGAAGACCTGGGCTGCTGACATCAAAGGCGAACAACCTACACACCAATGGGGTTTCGCCCACCTGGCGGGAACTGTAACATGGCTCATAGTGAGGACTGCTACAATACCTTTTAAAGTCAAACGTATGCGTGTGGTATTTCAAGGGGTTGCAACATCTATAACATTTCTATGGGGATAATGGACGAGAAAGGCTACAAGTCCATTACACATGAACGATGCAAGGGTGAGCAATGGCACGTGTAGCAATAACAAAGTCTTACCCAATTCAGATATCAATGATTATCTACACTGCACATCAGATCTTTAAAAGGAAAAGAATATGGAAAAACCTGAGTGCTGGCAAGACAACTGTCCTTGGCTAATGCATTCCTCACTGTTGGGAGTCGCACCGATTCAAAATGCAATTACAGATTAATTGAGAAATATCCTTAAACGCTACATAGGATATTTCTTATGTGTCAAGGTAACATTCATAGAAACTGATCTATCAAAGTATGCACAAAAATATAAAATAAAAGAATGGGAATAAATTATTAAATACATCAATTTAGTGTACAAATGCACCAACCATGAACCCAAATATTATTGTCATTAGTAAAAGTACTTACTTGATTATATGATTTCAGTAAATACCTTTGATATCTTCATCTGGACAGAACAAAAATATAGGACAGATCCCTGACATTTGCAGGGCTGTCCTTATTGAAACCACATCAGAATAAGTAAATTGACCACTTGTCTCTAACCTATGGCAATACTGAGAATAGGATTCAAGGGGCAAATATACAGCCCACATATGTAAGTACAGCAGAGAAATTAACAGACAGAGGCACTAAACCCAGTAATAGATAACCAGCGGAAATATCAGAACAGAACATCTCATAAAAAGGTGATTCATCAATGTGTGAATAAAACCCATGGAGGACCTGGGCTGAAGCAGATTTCTGTTAGATCGATTCGCTTATGTTAAGTAATTGAGTGACCTCTACTTGGTGATGAGAACATTTATACAGTCACTATGTACGGATGTCCAATAGATCTTTCTCCGCTAGCAGATTCAATCACTTTGTGCACTCCATCGAAAAAAACATTCAATCCTATAAAGGTTTGACAGATACCGTCTCTGACATTTGCAGTGTCAACATCCCTGCTTGAGGTAAGCAAAACAATTATTCTTCTATTAGTCCAGAAGTACATGACCAAAACATAATCCCAAAAATTAAACGTTTCTGAGGCAGCGTTGAAGAGCTCAGCTGTAAGGCTGATGCCATCTATACCGTAGCTTTGAAGAACACCTGTTGCTTTACAATTACTGATTAGGAGCTCAGGGGGCGGGGTGAAAAACACAACAGGCGTGCCACTCTCCAAAATGGTCATCGGAGGTTCATAAACGAAAAATAAACATTGACTGTGACTCAGATATGACTCAAATGTGACTCAGAGAAAAGAGCCCATATCCAGGTCCATGAAACTGCTTGTGTCCACGTCGAAGGAGGACTCGTACGCCTGGGCACCGCTTTGGTGCATCTTCTGGTGGTGGCGCAAGTTTGACTTGCTGGAGAAGCGCTTGTCACACAGCAGGCAGGAGAAGGGCTTCTCTTTGGTGTGGATCCTCCGGTGACAGATGAGCTGGGTGGACACGCGGAAGGCCTTGCCACATTCCAGGCACTGGTAGCGCTTGGGCTCCGTGTGGATACGCCGGTGGTTTTTCAGCGCCATCAGGTTGGTGAACTCCTTCTGGCACACGGAGCAGAAGAAGGAGCCAGTCTTGTGGCTGTTCTTGTGGTTGAGGAGGGAGCCGGCGTGTCGATAGGTGCGGCCGCAGTGCTCGCACACGTGGCTCTTCTCGTCCGTACACCGCACCTCGCCGTTGTCCTGCTGGAGCTGTGGGCCGGGCATGACGCCGTGCATGTGGGCAAAAGCCGGCAGCAGCTTGGGCATGCCTTGGAGCCCCACGGTTTGGTCCAGTTCGGAGCTCCAGCCTAAGTCCTCCTCCATTGGCGTGTTCTGTTGCGGATAATGGTCCAGCGTCCGGTGGTGAAGGTCCTGGTGGTGCTGGTAGCTGGCCGGGTTGGGAAAGCTCTGGTGGCACGGGCTGCAAATCAGGGTGCGATCCTTGGAGTGAACCTCCATGTGGTTTTGCAGATGGGCGATGAGACAGAAAGTCTTGCCACAGTCTGGGCAGCAGTGGCGCTTCATCTCGGAGTGGACCTGTAGCGCAAAGGGGTCTGGGAATGTCTGGAGGCACAAGGTACAGTGGTGTAGGTTTTCGGAGTGCGTCTTTTTGTGGTTGAGCAGGGAGCCGGCATGGCGGTATGAACGTCCACACAGATCGCACCTGAAGCAGAGATATTAATTGAATTACCTGGTCATGATAAATTAATTTTAAAAAAGGTGGCTTTTTTAATTAACTGCAAAAAAAACGAGGCTTTACTTCTGCTAATGAAACATAAGTATGAGGAATAAGTTACAAAGACTAGTTACAAATCCTTACAATACTCATATAAAACGGTAATTCAACTAGAAAAACACCAATTAAATTATATCATTCCAGTAACATTCATAGAGAACAAAAATATACATAAATGACATGATTATGAGACAGTCACTCACGTGAAGCACTTGTCTGCAGACTCTCTGTTATCGGCAACTGTAGCAGAGTCATCGTGACTTCTCTGGCAGCGATGCCTCTTCAGCCCCGACTTGCCCTGGAAGCTCTTGCCACATTCTGGGCAACTGAAGTGGCTAGCCACCCTAGTGTGGACCTTCTGGTGATTATGGAGGATGCTGGCCAGCCGGAAAGCCTTCCCACACGTCAGGCAGATGTGCTTCTTCTTCTGGGTGTGGATTCGCGTGTGATTGCGTAGCGCCATGGGGTTGGAGAAGGGCTTGGAGCAAAATGTGCAGCTGAAGTGGCCGGACTTGTGGGTGTTTTTGTGATTCAGCAGACTGCCAGCGTGTCGGTAGCTGCGACTGCAGATGCTGCAGGTGAACGGCCGCTCTTCTTTTTTCAGGGCCGTACTCATTTGTCCATCGCTACCGTCTGTTGGGTTTCCCAGCGACCCGCAGGTGTGAGCGGTGAGCTGCTCAGAGGACATAAATGTCAGTCTGCACTGCTTACATTTAATGTTCTTTGCTCGTCTGCGACCTCTTCCTCTTACCCCTCCGGGCGTGTCCTTTCGCAGGTGTGCACAAACGTGGATTGACAACTGCTTCTTTCCCCTAAAGGCCTTACCGCAGTCTTGACAACTATGCTTTTTAACGGAGAAGTGGATGCGTAGGTGGTTCTTCATAGCCAGTTGGTTGGAGTACGTGTTGTTACAAACAGAGCAATAGTATTCGCCTGTCTTGTGGGAGTTCTTGTGGTTGACTAGACTTCCTGCGTGCCGATAAGTCCGACCGCATTGGTCGCAGGAGTAGGGACGTGGGTCACCCCCTTCTTCTGATTTGACCCCAATCACAGATGTTGTCTGAGAACTTCCCTCAACGCAATTCTTTTTCCTGATGAGAATTGTCCGACGCTTTTTTCTTGTGGCTGTGGCGGGCTGATGGGCTGGTGCATTTAACGAGGTCATTCCTCCCTCTGACACAGTTCCATTCATCTGCATGAGGGCTTGAATCTGGTTGTTGAGCTCCTGTATTTTGGCCTGGTTCTCTTTGTGAATTCTTAAGTGGTTCAATAGCTGCTTCTGTATCTTGAATGCCTTTCCGCATTCATTGCAAGTATGTCTAGAGAAGGAGGCAAAAGAGGATTAAATTATGTTTACAAAACACCGAAAGATGAGCAAGATTTGACGTGACAACACAAAATCCATCTCCTGTAATGTAGACAATATGAATTGTATAGCGGCAATTCAGTGGGAAGTTGAGCATCCTGAAATAAAGTTGGTCATTTCTTTAAGGCGAGATATGTAGGCCATTTTTTGTGAAATGCAATGCTGTTGTATGAATGTAAACCACTCAAGAGCAGGAATGGGCTTTTCAATCCTTTTCCTGGACAACGTTGATCCTGTCCTCACCAACCCTAATCTAGTAGACCTGATTCAAATAATTTGCTGGATGAAAAGCTAAATCAGATTAGTTACAACTGGGATTGGAGTGAAAACCTAATGGACTGTAGCTCTCAAAGAAAAAATGGTTTGGCAGCCCAGGAGTTGGATGACACATCAATGCATTTCAGTCCATCATATTTCATGGCTTTTAGAAAATGCTCACAAAGCTTGTTTTTACCCTCAGCTGTTAGGAAAGTAATACATATCAAATTGAAGTGTACCGTGTCTTAGCTTCAGAAGCTTGTGCATTCACCACATGGTGCGTGCATGTCAGGGTTTCAGAATTTTACTGATGTAACTGTTTATCTTGAAAATGATATGTTCTAGCAAAAACTCTTGGAAAATATAGGCTTTAACTGTAATGAATTTCCCATACATGAACGTACTACTTTTTGATGTAGAGAAACCCCCCCCCAAATGTTAGTCCTGTTAAAATATACACACTTCATATAGTGTCATACCTGTATATTGTCTTACTTGCATGTTTTGATCAATCTTTCAGAAAAATTTTTAACAGTCAATTATTTGTGTCCACATTCAAATGGTTATGGTTTATTGTTTTTATACATGAAGAGACATTTTGCCTTTTAAAGTTTGGTGCCTGGCTACCTGTAAATATGCAATCCTGAAGTACAGTATTACACTGAAGTGCCAGAAAAACTGGTACAGACGAGCTCATACAAAATACATAGCAATGTCACCTATGCATTGGTTGCGTCTGCCAGTCCACATATAAAGCAATAGACATCTGTAGAAGCATCTAAAGCCGTTTCCGCCGTCAAGAATGTCAAGTTATCACGATTTAAGCTATTTTCAACGTGGTTTTATAGTTGGAGCACGTGAGATGGGTCATATCCTTTCCCACACTACCATTTTAAGGGTGTACCTCGAATACAAGAATTCTGGCAAAACATCTAACTTACGACAGCAGTGTGTGCGTAAAAAGACTGTGGGAGAACGTGACCAGTGTCAGCTGGCAAGAATCGTTTCACGCGATAGACCTGCAACACTGCCTCAAATAACATCTGCATTCAATGTTGGGCCCTCAGCAAACATCAGCGTGAACATTGTGCAACGTTCCCCCGGGAAATGGGCTTTAGAGGCCGACGCCCAACTTGAGTACCCCTGATGAATACTTGATATACAGCTATGGGCCTCGCCTGGGCTCGGGAACACCGCCACTGGACACCTATGACTAGAAACGAATAGCCTGGTCGGATGAGTTGTGTTTCCAACTGTTTCGGGCAGATGGACGAATCCGTATGTGGAGGAAACCCCATAAAGCCATGGATCCCGCATGTCAACAGGGCATTGCACAGGTCGGTGGGGGCTCCGTCATGGTTTGGGGTTTGTTTAGCTGGCATTCAATGGGACCACTGGTACATCTACAAACGTCTCTGACAGGTGAACACTATGTTTGCATTCTTTCTGACGAGTTACTCCAGTACTTCCGCAAGTCCATGCTCCGTCGTATTTCTGCAGTTCTGCGCTCCTGTGGGAGGCCTACCAAGTTTTAGACTGGTGTACCAGTATTATTGGCACTTCAGTGTATATTAGGCCTTCTGCTAAGGCCTAAAACATTCTAAATATTTTCTAAAACATTTGTCATCATTTAAGTAAGACAAATATCTATAACATGTATTTGCTCTGTAAATTAAGAATGTAACAATAAGTAATGATGAAAATAATATTCATGAATTGATAGTTTGTATTTAAAACAACCCGGTTACTTCGATATGGCTACGTTCTTACCAAAGACTTATAAATTGACAGAATTTTGTTTAGACTTATTAAAGTCTGTCCATTTCACGTAACTTAACATCCAAAATGTTTGTTCATAAAATGTATGCAACATGCCAATATTTTAGAAATGTGCTTTTATTGGGTTCCCATTGTTGTAATTATGCATGTAACACAGGAGCCATCCATAGATAAAAAATTTCAATATTATATTACATGTTACAAGTCAGTAAGAAATGTGCAAATCTCTTCTTTTGGGGTTAGGTCAGGGTCCAATCCCCATTGGTTAGCATTTAGGAAAATGAAATTGTAACAATGTAATGACCTAAACTTTGGTATGGAAGTTATAATTGATGTATCCCACGTTTAATACATAATTGCTTATTTGATACTAAAGGCCTACTTAACGGCAAAAAGCATGGATAGGTGTTATCAGTAGAACACAATTTCTCTCTGTATTAGGAATTAGTTTAGCAATTACCTCTTAACATCAAAGTGGGTCCTCTGATGATTCTTAAGGGCCAGTAGATTGTAGAAGCGCTTCTGGCAAACCGCGCAGCGGAATACTCCGGTTTTGTGAGACTTTTTATGGTTGAGAAGGGACCCAGCATGTCTGTATGCTCTTCCACATTGATCACACTTGTACTGGCGATCTCCGTTGTCTAAATTCTCTTTCATGTGTCCTAAGACTTTAGTGTTGACTGAGTCACCAATGTTGTTTGCAGATTCACTTTTCCTATTTGTTGTACATTGATGGGTCTCAAGATGATGGTAACTAGTGCAAAATATACCACAGTTTCCACAGATGATACTATCGACCTCCTCTTTGGGCTTAGTTTCATCACTATTGTCCACATGTACATGTTTAACATCATCTGCCTGTGCTTCGTTGTGCAGAAGCTGATGGGCAAGCAGGTCCTGCTTCTTGGCAAAACTCTCTCCGCAAGTACTGCAGATCATCAGACCTGCATCCATCTGCTGACTCTCCCCAGAGTCCTCCTCTTTCTCGGCCTCAAGTGAGGACATGGAGGAGGGACCAGAGCTTGTGGGAGTACCACGGGATTGAGTGTGACCACGAAGGTGACTCCTCAGAGCCCTCATGCTTGTGTAGCGGTTCCCGCACACCGAGCACTGATAGAGCTCCCCATCATCCTCATCATCTTCAACATCATCCTCTTCTTTGCCATCACCGCCATTAAACTGCTCCCCGTTTATGTCTCTGTTGAAGTCGTGTTCGCCAAAGTACTTTTGTTCAGGGACGCCATTCGGTCTCTGGAAAGCTACATGATCCCCTGGATTTCCTATGGTGCATTGGCCGTTAGTCTCCTGAAAGGTTAGGTTACAGTTGTAGTCATTTGACAAAGTCTCTTGCTGCTGTTGTAGGAAGGGGCATACGTGTGACTTGATCCCTGCGATGTCTGCAAACGTCTCACCACAGTCTGCGCACATGTGCCTCTCCATCAGGTGTTCATCATGAGGTAGGTGTGCAGTCCTGCCCTGGGGAAAAGCGGAGTCAAACTGATCGTGGAATAGTCCTCCCTTGTCGCGTACATCCGTGTTCTCCTGGGTGATGGACATCATACTGCTAACGTTACCATCCTGAGAGGAAAAACAGGCCTGCTGATTCTCCAGCGTCAGAGGCTCAGTAGAGAGCCAGTCTCCTTCGGAGTTGAGGTTGAAGGAAGACGGGTGGGCCTTGTGGATACGGACGTGGCTGCGGAGGGCAGCCATGTGTGGGTAAGTCTTACGGCAAATGGAACACTGGAAAATGCCAGTCTGATGAGACCGCTTGTGGTTAATGAGACTCCCTGCGTGCCGGTAGCTTTTGCCACAGATCTGGCACTTGAAGCGGCGCTCACCGTTTTCTGTAAATCTGGATTGCTCTGCCTTATTTAAATCATCAGCAGAAATCTCTGAATCCAAGACTGAGGGCTCTCCCTGAGCGTTCAAAAGGGACTCCCTACTGGAGTGGTCAGAGTATATTTGAACATTGTTGATCTGCTCCCCCTGATGATCTATTGAAGGGGCACTGTTAAGTGGCGGTGTGTAGAAGTTGGAGTCTGGAGAATGAGAGAGATTATCATCATACGAGACATGATGATCCTCAGGTAAATCTTGATTGTGCCCAAAGGACATAGAAGAAGAATTGTGCATTTGGATGTGTTCTTGGAACTCCTCATCATTAGGAAACATTACTTGACAAAGGTGGCAGAAGTGCACTGGAGCCTCCCTGTTCGGGGGTGAAAACTGCTCTGGTGTTGTGGCAGCATAAAGGACTTCCACGGAACGTTCCGGCCCACTTTTGGACTTGTTGTGGGTCCTCTGGTGGCTATGAAGGGCGGCAAGATTATTAAGCTGTTTAAAACAAATAGGACACTCAAACGTCCCTACCTGGTGAGACTTTTTATGATTTATCAAGCTTCCATGGTGTCTATATGACTTTTCACACTGATCACATCTGAAAGGCCGATCCCCTACTTCTTCAAACCCAAGGTTTTCACTGTCATTTACTGAGATGGGGATGGCCTCCTGGTGGAGGTCACTCTCAGATATACTATCCAACACAGAGTCTTGCTGCTCAGCAGGCAACACAGACTGCTCATCAAGGTCATCATTGTCCTGAATTTCATCTGTATTCTCAATGAGCGAGTAGTCCGCGTCTGCCCTTCTACCTGCTCTTCCTTTGGATTGCCTGAAGAGATGGACTTTCTCATGGGTAGCCAGCTGAGTAGCTAACCTAAAGGCCTTACCACAATCAGTGCAGGAGTACTTCTTCTGTGAGGTGTGGATGCGCAGATGGCTTTTCAGGGCCAGTGGATTTGAGAGCTTCCTGGCACATATTGGACATTGAAAAGAACCCAACTCATGTGTCTTCTTGTGGTTAACCAAGCTTCCTGCATGTCTGTAGCCCCGCCCACATTCATTGCATTTGAACTTGCGATCTTCTTCTTGCTGGAAATGACTCTCCATGTGCTCCAGAAGGCTTGGCATGTTGGAACACACTATTCCACAGTGTTTGCAAGGGAAGCCTTTGGTCCTGCCAGGCTCTTGCATAGCCATTACAGGGTAGTACTGCAAATATTTGAGCTAGACAATTGAGAGGTAAATACATCAGATCTCCAGCTCCTCTTTATCATAAGAGCCAAACAGGATGATAATAAGGATGGGATCTCATCACGTAGTACTTATCCATTAATTAATGTTTACTCTCTGGGGTAGGAAGGATGCAGGTACATCATGAGGGCTGTGGGGGGAAACAAGACAACAGATTTGAATCAATCAGAATAATGTGCAAAGTAATTTATATTATGTATCTATGACCTACTAAATGTAGGTGACTGATGCCACGCTTTGCAAAATATACCGTACATTTGTTTTTGATGAATACATTTTTGAGATTGAAAAGTCAATGTACACTTGACCAAATTACAAGTACGCAGAAAAGACAATGGAGTTGAACTGCAACATTATCTCCTAGCCATATGCCAAAATGTGTTCTATACTAAGACAGGTGAGGGAATCTCCTCAAAGAAATGTACTTTAAATTTGCTTATCATCCTTAGAATGATAGTTGATTTCTGCAGATGCATCATGATTGAATACCTTACATTTTCTTCAGACATGTTAACAAATGCTTCACTCATCTGTGTTATTCAACATGTAAGGACTGGTGTAAGAATTAGGGTTTAAACAAGAATTTAGTTTCAAATGGAAGCATAATTGAAACCAAGCAAAATCTATTTCACATGAAGTAGAGAAACATTAATGTAAACCAGACAGATGAAGATATTTTGTTGGTTGAAAACAAACCCTAGAATTAGTTATATATTTTGGAAGGACCATAGGTAAGATTGAAATATGTCTAATAAACAAGGCTCAATATCGATTTGAATTTGCAATCACGTAAAACAACATGACATAAATTACTTAAATTCATTAAGTAGCTCCCAACATGGACCAGTTTCTAGAGAGTACAGTATTTCCATCCAGCTTTACAAATAACATACGTCCCCTTTGCTAGTTACTGTACCTGTTTGAGCAGAATGTGTTCCATATGGGAAGGTATTCAATCAGTTCTAATAGAAAGGAGGCTGTTTACATTGCTGAACATTGCCAAAGAAAGTATTAACTCTAAATGGTTGGTGGCACCACCCCCTCTGAGTCAAAAGCAAACATGGATGTCAATATTTGTGCATAAACAATTTGTCCTACCTCCGTCAGGGTTAGCAGGGCGCCCAGTTGGAACAGGTATGCGATATGTCTGAAGTGCTGTTCAGAAGCATTCAAAAAGAAATTAAGCATACTTATAGTAGACATCTATAATTTGCTTTTCTGACATTTTTCATTCACATTTTAGATGTCCTTTTTTCCCAACAAATCCAAATTAAAAACCATTACTGGATATTTGTTAAAGAATCTCCCGCCATGTTTTTAAATGACCCACCAACAACGGTAGGTCAAGCACTACCTCATTAACCTGCCCATATTAATAGGTAGTGGGCAGGGATAGGCAGTATTTATTATCAAATACATATTTCAAATACAAATGAAAAAAATCCTATTTTGTATTTGAAAGGGTTGATAAAAATGGCTTCAAATTTCATATCAAAATACTTGAGTGTTTTAAAAATACTTCAAAATACCGGTGCCTACTCAGTAATTTGCCCAGACCTGTTGAGAACAGAAAATGTATCCATACCCAAAGAATGTCACGGTGAGAAAGATCTAGGCTTCCAGCTTTACATCGATTTTTCGCATAAATTGTAATACATTACACCAATTGATGTAATGTTCTAGCTAACTACTTGACCCAAGTAGCAGCCCTCACAGTTAATATTAGCTTGCTACTTTCAGTCTATGTTAAGTTTTCGTCGGTTGTGTACCAAGATATAAGATAAGGTACGAGATTGTTCCCTAATGGAAGTAGCGGTTTAGTAGGATCATGATTTTGCATACCATTGCATGAATGACTTCATGACATATAATTTATTAGTATATTTATGATTCTTCTTAAGAATTACTTGTTTGTCATTTAGGCCCTTCATTACCAAACACCACGTAACAAAATTAGGATAAAATTGAATCATTAGCAAACTGCTAGTTAAACATTAAATTGTTGATTACTTTAAAACAAACCTTCATCACAGGGATATGTGAATATTTGATCTGTTTGAACTGGTTGCATATGTCAGATGTATCGTATGACTCATTAGGCAGAGAAAAGCTGTTGCTATCAAACATTGTCTACTTGAAAGGATAGATCAAATAGGTCGATAGATGGAAGGTTTGAGAAGTTATTTCATGCTCCCTTGTAAAAGTATTTTTAGAAATGTTAATAGTTTATTTTTATACATGTTGTGGCTGCTGTATTTTGTATTTATTTGGTATATTATTTTAAGATACATTTTAATATATCTTTGCCCATCTCTAGTGGTGGGAATAAGACAGGTGTGCGCGATAAGTGAGACAACGTGAAATCTGTTTGTTTTGTAGGGAGTGGTATTTAACTTGATCTAATTGGACGCCAAACTTTATTGGGCACTGTTTATTGATGCCAGCCACCACCTTTCTATTAGAACCTAATAGTCTACCAATGAAGGACACAATATAACAGGGGTGTCAAACCGGTTCCACGGAGGGCCATGTGTCTGCAGGTCTTTGGGTTTTCCTTTAAATTGGTTCCCAGGTCAGACCTGAACAACCAGGTGGGGGTAGAAATTAACCAATTAGTGAACTAATTAATCAATCAGGTACAAGGTGAGAGCAAAAACCTGCAGACACTCGGCCCTCCGTGGAACCGGTTTGACACCTGTGCAATATAACATGGGACACGTGCAAGGGGTAAGGCAAAGGGGCGTGGCATAACTTGCAAGGTGGCTAAATGTAATACAACTAACTAGCTGCCTAAAGAAAACCCTGGTCACTTTTTCGTCTAGAAACATTGGACACCTCCTACAGTACTAACATTAAAAAAATATATCCTGTTTTGCCTATAGATATAAAATATCCTACTTTGTTTAGATTGTGAAACAAATGATACAATTCCTACTTATTTATATGCAATTCAAATGAACAAAAAACTTTTTTAATCATGGGGAAATTTTGTTTTTTATTTGGTGGGTAGATGTGTCGGAAATTACTGTAAGATGAAAGATTATGCCCAATTTAAGTTGAAGGTGGTTACAGTGCTGGCTAACCGCGTAGCACCTAGTGCTAGCTAGTGCGACAGCTAGCCGCCTACTAATAGCTCGCTGGCTAAATAGCTATGTCAATAATGTGGGTAAACAACACCTCGGTCAAAACTATGCACGGTACAAATTGCTGAATCCCAGCAGTGACATTTCATATGTACTGCTATTGAAAAGTTATGTATTTGTTTGCGAGAAATCCAATGCTAAATACAACAGCCGCTACATACCTAGCAAATAGCCTACAGACAGTGCTACAGCATCATGCTTAACGTTAGCTAAACAAACATTGCAGCAAAAAGCTTTCTTACCATCTATTTGATTAGTACATAAGCCAAACAGATTCTGTAGTTTCTGATGTATTGTATTTCAATCCTGGATCGCTCGTTTCCTCAACACACAGCTATAATTTATATTCTTAAACCACAGATCTTCTTCAATTGTCTGCTTTTTCTTCCATCCCATTCCACATACTTCCTGCTCTTGTTGCTAGGAAACAGGAAATGTGTATCACTAAAATAAGTCCGATTTCGTCGTTCTGTCATGCACACATAACTGTGCGTTGACTAAAGAACCATTAGATATATTCGTAAAATTGGCATTGAAATTCTTAGATGGGTTAGTTAGTGAATTAGAATTTTCAAATTAATTTGAAAACACAATACTAAGTACTGATACATTTGCCATCCCCAATAATCCTGTTTTATTCCAAATGTCCAATCCGTGCAACGTCAACCATTCATGCAAATGATAAAAACATTTGACAAAGCAGTCAAGAGGTTGGTATTTCATTATTTCCCATCTCAACAGTACACCTACCGCCCGTACAGTTCTTAATACAGCTTTTCACGTGGTTCTCCCATGTATTTTTACTAACTGTATAATACACTACAGTTTGTAAAATATGATAAATTAAATCCATCAAGTCGCGACCCACGCAAATGCTGCACTCTTACACGCTCGAGAATAGGGCTTTCGTCATGGTCCTAAAGCCGTCCTTCTCTGCCAACACCAATCGTAGCGCTTAACTGTAGACGCAGTTATTTGGGCTTCATATCTGGACATTTTAACTAATCCTGGATGCTTGAACAGAGATAAAAAGGTAAGCAATCTTTTTAATATTATAATACAAACTTGTTTAAAATACAGATGCGGAGCCATCCCATGGCCATGATGACCCCAGTGCGCAAATAAGCTTGTTCAGCCGGTCCTAAAGCCAGCCATTTTGAGTTTTGCACAACGTTAAAATCTCTTCAATGTCGTATTGTTTCTGGCAATATCTTGTCTGTTGATATCTGCGAATCCGTAGTGATTTAACATGTAAAACACACATTATTAAAATAATAATAATTTGACTTATTTTAAATTCGTGTTTTTCATGCAAACTTTGATAAGCGTTTAGCTTAATTGTCCCTGAGGTCCTAATGCCAGCCATTTTGAGACATAACCCCCACCCCACCCCCGTAATGTTCTCCAAAACTGTGTGAATTATATCTATTCAAATATCATTCTGCACAATATCTTAAAGGAGATAAAAAAAATATTATTGCCTTCTGATTTTTTTCTGATACGTGATTTAAAATGATATGACTAAATAGTCAATCTTCAGAGTTAATAAAGTTTTTTTTAATATTCTATTTACCTTAGTATCTCACGGATATAACTAAAAGGATGACTTCATCCCAGCCAGCCTGCCCACCACCTACCAAGCAAGACATCCCCATTGCTGAACTGAGTGAGGAGAGCAAAGAGATGGAGGAGGTAGAGGAGCCCCCTGTCAAAAAGAGAGGCAAAGGCAGACCCCCAAAGAAGTCCAAGCATTCCTTCAAATGCTCTGTCTGCCAGGAGGCGTTCAGTAGTCCTTCGGCTCTCAGGAGCCACAAGCTGTCTGCCCACGGTAAGGAGCGTTCGGACCTCAAGCAGCACACGTGCTCTCAGTGCAGCAAAACGTTCCCCAGCAGAGCCCAGCTGTCCAAGCACCAGCGCTCTCACTCTGCCCAGCGGCCTTTTCAGTGCGATCAGTGTCACAAGGCTTACAAGACTCCGACGGAGCTGCGCAACCACAGCCGCTCCCACACGGGGGAGAAGCCGTTCGTCTGCACGGAGTGCGGGAAGGCCTTCATGCAGGCCATATGCCTCCGCATTCACATGACGCAGCACAGCGGCGAGCGGCCGTATTCTTGCCCTAATTGTGCCAAGAACTACCCTACCCTGTCCAAGCTGAAGGTGCACCTGCGCTCTCACACGGGGGAGAAGCCCTACCTCTGTGCTGAGTGCGGGAAGAGCTTCGCCGACCCCTCTGTGTACCGGAAGCACAGGCGCAACCACCAGGGCCACCGGCCCTACTCCTGTGACCAGTGCGGTAAGACGTACACCGAGCTGAAAGACCTGAAGAACCACGAGCGGTCGCACACGGGAGAGAAGCCCTACCTGTGCTCAGACTGCGGCAAGGCCTTCTCGCGGTCTTCTTCCTTGGCCTGCCATCTCCGCATCCACTCGCAGAGCAAGCCCTACCAGTGCGATCAGTGCGGCAAAGGCTTCACTCAGCTCAGCTCGTATCAGTCTCACCTGCGCACCCACTCCGGCGAGAAGCCCTTCCTGTGCCCCCAGTGCGGTAAGATGTTCTCTGATCCGTCGAGCTTCCGTCGGCACCAGAGGGCCCATGTGGGATTCAAGCCCTACCCCTGTGACAAGTGCCCCAAGAGGTTCAGGCAGCCCGCCGACCTGGCCGTGCATCAGCGGGTGCACTCGGGGCAGCGTCCCTACAAGTGCCAGAGCTGCGACAAGGCCTTTGTGGCGTCGTGGGACCTTCGACGCCACATGCTGGTCCACACGGGCCTGCGGCCGTTCTCCTGCGCCGAGTGCGGCAAGTCGTTCGCCGAGCGCTCCAGCCTCAACAAGCACCGCCGGGTGCACTCGGGGGAGCGCCCGTTCAAATGTGACCTGTGCTTCAAGTCGTTCGTGGTCTCTTCCAGCCTCCGGAAGCACGAGCGCACCCACCTGGCCGACAGGCCCATGCCCCACCCGCAGCAGGCGGTGCCCGAGACGGTAGCGGCTGTCTTCCCCGCCCACACCTCCCTCCCCCAGTTCTCCTGCTCGCACTGTGACGTCACCTTCGGAACGTGGGAGGAGGTTCAGGCCCATGAGCGGCTCCACGACGCCTCCCCCACTTCCAGCACCGTGGCCCCCCTGCCCGCCGGCCCGCACGCCTGCGTCATCTGCCAGGAGGAGTTTGTGCTGCTGTCGGACCTGCAGGCGCACGAGAAGCTGCACCCGGAGCTGCGGCCACACATCTGTGACAGCTGCTGCAAAGGTTTTGTCAACAAAGCCGGGCTACGGAAACACCAGCGGATCCACTCGACCAACCGCAGCCACATCTGCCCCCACTGCAGCAAAGCCTTCCTTTTTGCCGGCTACCTCCGCAAGCACCTGCGCACACACCGTGACCCTCTGCCCACCTCCCCGCTCACTGACTCACACGGAGCACACGAGGAACTCCTTTCCTCGCCTCATCCACCTCCAGCCATCGACGTTTCCTCATCCGCTCTAGAACCTGGTTCCATTTGTCTAACTATTCCGGTGACTATCCCTGTAACAGTTCCTGTGACTTTTCAGACCACACCTATGTTTATTGACAAGGAAGATGTACTCTGAAAATAGTTTTTTGGTTGGAAGGAATTATTACTCAACTACCAGAGGGGCCTTGAATATCTTGTGCTTCGAATACATTTTATTTGAAGCCCCAGCAGTAATAAACAAGAAAAATGATGTGCATATAAAAAAGCAAACAAAATGAGGGGTAAAATAAAAGAAGTACAGATGTCACAAAACAGAATGAATAACTGAAATCATGTTTATTATTATTTCAAACCTGGCATCAGTCATCAAGTTTCAAATGTCATTTTCATGATTTGTTCATAATAACATGTATACATTGTGTTAACTACTAGTCATGCTTTTACAGTAAAGTCATTTCTGTCCAAGCATAGGCTATAACATTAAATCATAAGTTATATTGTCATATTTATTTCGATGGAATACAACAGTAAACAATTTACTTAAAAGCTTTTTTGTGTAATTTCTCTATTGAAGTGTTTAACTCACAGTATAACATTATTTGGCCTCATAACAGCTTAGCAACATATGGTAGAAGCACTAGTTAGGCTGTGTTATAACGTGTCATTAGAGTTACACATGTGCAGATACATGGAAAAAATTATGTTATGGTATGATTGGACGAGTTGGTAACCCACAAACACACTGACCTCGGGCTCTACCATTTGTACTGCAGAAGTTTGGGTCCACGACATGCTTGATATTTAAATGAGACAATATATTCAGCGTTTACCGTTTAACAGGCTACCGATTTTCTTTTAAAAGAGATAGATAGGGCATAGAGTAAGAAAGCGAATCATCAGCAAATTAAAATGTGAGATGGTAACACTGATGTTGATGACAGTGCCTTTTACATGGTATAAAAGGCTTTCTGCAGACATACCATGAAGTGACACTCAAGTTTTGACGGTAAGTTGGCCACACCTATTGTTTCTAATTCACACCAGCTTCATTGTAAAAACACCAGATAAAAGTTGTAGTTGTAAGAATGTAATATTTACTGTAATATTACTTATTTTCTTGTATCATTGTAGTAACAAAGTTATTATTGTTAATATGAGAAATTTATTTTTCCTCACATTTGCTAAGCAATGCATGCATATGGACATAAGAACATCTTGACATATTTCATTGTGCTTTCTTTTCATTTATTAGACCAACACTAGAGCATTTTCGTTTCAAAGCCAAGGAGACAAAATGGCCGCCATCGTAACAGGGCTCATCCCAATCCTCCGTACAGCGGTGGACACCACAACCGCCTACAAGTGCCGCTCCCTGTGGTTCGGCTTCCTCTGCATCCGCCTGGTGGTCCTGTTTGTGGCCGAGATGCCTTGGTACAAGCTGGACTCTGACTTCAGCTGCAACGCCACCCAGGACATCTGCACCCGAGCCTGCTTCAACCAACACTTCAACAAGCCTGTGGTGATGGCCTGGAACTTTCTCTTTGTCCTCCTCATCCTATCGGTCCTCCTCATGGAGCTATTTGCCTCCCACCTCCGTTCCACTGCCCAGAAGAGGAGCTCCCGGCAGGTGAAGACCGCCGTGGAGTTGGAGGACGCGGGGAAGACTGTGAGTGCGGCTGAATCCGAACGCCCGGTGAAATTGGTGATCGACCTGCACAAAGACAGGGGCACTATGGGATTCTACCTGCTGAGCACCATGTTGCGTATCATGGTGGAGGTATGGTTCATCTGCGTGCTTCTGTCCTGGAACCTACCTAAGATAAATGAAGGACCGTTCGAGTGTAAGAGCGCGATCTGTGCAGATGTACACGTTTGCGTGGTCAGGGCGGCGGCTGAAAAACGCATGTCAATCTACGCTTTAGCCAGTGTCTCAGGCATGGTTGTCTTCACGTCGCTCTTGTTCTGTTTGTACTCTGTTTACCACTACCTCTGTGGTTGTTGAGCCTGCTTGGACCCGAATGTATCAGTTGGTACAACATTGTGCTTGCAACCCCAGGTTTTCAGGATCCCACAGGGGGGCTAGTATGAAAATATGCAGTCGTTGCTGTACGTTACTCTGGATAAGTGCTTAACAAAAACAAATGTAATTGTAACCATGTAACATGTTTGCGTAGCATTGGTTTTCTTTTTCATGTAATTGGTATTTTTATCAGGATCCCTGCTGGCCCCTGATTAGGCAGCATCTCTTCTCTGTCTGCGTCCAAAACTGTCTAATTTCAGTGCCAGCTTAAAAGGCTAGGAGTGCCAAGTAATATGGCGTGGTATCCTAAATGCTCAATGTCTGTGGCAGTTTTACTGTGCTAACTACACATATGGGTGTTGAAACCTGTATTCGATGGTGTGTCTGAGTCAGGCATTTCAAGTGTTTTCTGGCCAAAGTGAAAAGACTTGCTAAGCTAGTGTGGGGGTGTTTAATGCACACACATTTCGCTTGCTGTGTGCCCTGACAGTTCTGACATGACATTCTCATAATGTGCATGAATATGAAGAACAGAAGAAACTTTATTATTTCCTTTGAAAAGCTGTTTGTACAAATGGAATCAACAAGTTCTATACCCACAGTTGTTGATAACGACTTAAAAATTAAAAAGATCAACAACAGATATTTTCTTGTTGTTCAGCACAAAAAGATATTTGGTGTATGCATTCCCCACAAGTCAGCGAAAATGTAATATCTTCCATGTATATTAAGCATGACCTTTTTTAAATGAATTTAGGGAATTCCTGTTGCTGTTCTTCATGGTGTAGAACAGTGCAGCTCCCTTGTCAGTTAGAGTCTGTAGGGAAGAGAAATTAAAGGAGGGTGATTAGCATGGAAAGGCACTAGAACGAGGAACATCAAGGGCCAAATCTGGACCAGAGCTTGAGATTGCAAAGGGAGACCAGCATTATTGTTTGATCTGAATTGTACATTAGCCACGCAAAAAAATAAATGCAAACAACAAATCAGTGTTCTATACGTACTACGCAAGTGAATATTATGCTTTACCTGCTGTGAGTCAGAGTCTGTTGGTTGTTTCTGAGAGGGAAAAAACAAAGGATAACCGTTATCCTTCACTTACTATTGTAAAACGTCACGCACCATATTTAGTCCTATGGAATTTCGGATGCAGAATTGTCAGTACTTCACACACAGACCTACCCTTGTGTAGTTGTACAAGCCTTTGTATATTGGCTCCATGGTTTTAACCCATTCCGAATACATATGGCTGTCCTCAGCACTTCGCTTATACTCTCTGAAAAGTTAAAGAGCGTGCAGTCACCTGTAAACAAAGGCAATGTGACAAATGCCTACGCACAGCAGAATCTACCAGCTGACGTGGACGCATATACACACACACACACACACACACACACCAGCACGTATGCACACACGCACACACACACGGCTCGCTCTAAATCAGTCACTCACAGGGCTCTCTCTATCAGCACACTCTGCATCTCCCCTTCTCTCCTGGCGTCTTGGAAACGGCCTCTGACAGCCAGAGTGCCACTGACATGGGTTGAGTTGAGCTGAATGATGCCCAGATGCAGAGAGGACAGGACCTCTGAACTGAGGCAGAGGAGAGAAAGTTGCAGCTTTACATTTATGGGGAAAAAACAACACTGCTGTTTTTCCCCCCAGACAATGCACTGCTTAGTATAGAGCACATAAATACATGGATGAACCAAAATTGTCTGCAATTAAACCAAGATAAAACTGAGATTATTGTGTTCGGTAACAAAAATAAAAGAACAAGGATTAGTAAAGAGCTGGCTTCTTGGGCATTTAAAACCAGGGATCAAGTGCGTAATCTTGGTGTTCTGATAGACTCAGACCTCACATTTAACAGTCATATCAAAGCAGTCACCAAAACAGCGTTCTATCATCAAAAAATATAGCCAGAATCAAAGGCTTGGTGTCCCAAAAAGACCAAGAGAAGCTCATCCACATTTAATCTCTAGTAGGGTTGACTACTGGCCTCTTAACTGGACTCCCGAAAAAGACTGTAAAACAGCTGCAGCTCATTCAGAATGCTGCTGCTAAAATGTTAACCAGGACCAAGAGAACAGAGCACATCACTCCGGTTCTTAAATCTTTGCATTGGCTTCCAGTCAATTACAGAATAGATTTAGTAGTTTTTTTTCGTGTTTTTAGTTTATAAATCTCTGAATAGTTTAGGACCCAAATACATTTCTGATATGTTTGCAGAATATAAACCGAGCAGGGTTCTTAGATCCATGAACTCAGGTCAGCTAGTAGAGCCCAGAGTCCAAACTAAACATGGAGAAGCTGCGTTTAGCACTCATGCTGTACAAAACTGGAATAAACTACCAGAAGATCTTTGACGTGCCCCAAACGTATCCATTTTAAAATCCAGGTTAAAAACACTTCTCTTCTCACGTGCCTATGACTGAGCAATTAAACTTAACCACACTGTTTAGCCTTATAGCTTCCCACATTTAATCTTTATATGTTTTCTTATTGTAATTTTTATTATTATGATGTATTCATTTGCTTTGATGTTTTAATTTGCGTATTTGTTTTTATGTTATTGTTTTCATATATTTTTCTTTGTAAAGCACATTGAATTGCTTCGATGTATGAATTGTGCTATATAAATAAACTTGCTTGCTTAGTGTTCCTCTCAAAATTAAATTGGGATGTTAAAGGTTCAATTTGTAAGATTTCTACTGTACTACTAGGATAAACGCATCGGCTGATGCATCGCTGTCTCAGACTGACCTCACCCTGTCTCAGACTGACCTCACCCTGACTGACCTCACCCTGTCTCAGACTGACCTCACCCTGCCTCAGACTGACCTCACCCTGACTGACCTCACCCTGTCTCAGACTGACCTCACCCTGCCTCAGACTGACCTCACCCTGTCTCAGACTGACCTCACCCTGCCTCAGACTGACCTCACCCTGACTGACCTCACCTTGTCTCAGACTGACCTCACCCTGCCTCAGACTGACCTCACCCTGCCTAAGACTGACCTCACCCTGTCTCAGACTGACCTCACCCTGACTGACCTCACCCTGTTTCAGACTGACCTCACCCTGCCTGAGACTGAATTCACCCTGCCTGAGACTGACCTAACCCTGCCTCACACTGACCTCACCCTGTCTCAGACTGATCTCACCCTGACTGACCTCACCCTGACTGACCTCACCCTGCCTCACACTGACCTCACCCTGTCTCAGACTGACCTCACCCTGTTTTAGACTGAACTCACCTATTTCAGTAGGCATGTCGCCCTTATTTTCTCTTCTAAACCAAAAACACATTTCCACGGTTTGAATTTTCATATGGAAGGAGATTTCAGGTGGATTTTAACGTGACTGCTATTCCACATTTAACACATGTATGTGACTTAGTCTGATGGGTTGTTCTTGTTGACAAACTACCCACACAAGGTATTCCTGAGCACACGTCAGAGCCTTACCTGTCATCGGTGACCTCCCTCTCTGCAGTCAGTACTCTGAGCACCGTGCCTCCATCCGTCTGTCTGTATCTCAGCTGCAGCTGGACGGACACACGGCTGCCTACCACTGGGGCGGTCGCTAAATATCAGAGAAAGGAGACATTCATCCCCTGTGAATCCAAGTACCTAATCCTTTTATTCTTCGACACGTATTCCTCATCACTCCCCTGTTCTCACCCGCTCCCTGTGAATGCGCTCCAAACTGGAAGGTGATTTCACTGTCAGCTGTCACGTTGCCCACCTCTCTTGTCCCCTTATGGCCGGCCTCTCTCTCTCCTCTCACAAGCCTCAGGGAGAACGAGAACCAGGGATTACGGCCTTTTCCAGTCAACACATGTTTATCTGCTCAAACGTAATGGCTGGTGCGACAGTGCAAGGTTTGTTATTGCACCCGTGATTGTTCATTTACGGAAGTCATTCATGAGGATGAAATCATTTACATCACGCTCTTGACACGCTGAAGGTGACATACATACACAGACACTTTATGAATGCATTCAAACGCCATCTACCCACACATACAAGTGTCAGACACACAGTGGTTCTCATACCTGTTCCGCCGTGTACCACCTCAGAAACAACTGAATATACTGTGTCCACTAAAGGGAGCACCATGCACCTCCAGTGGTACGCGTACCATCGTTTGAGAACCAATGCCTTAGACTGTACTTGTAAATACACATTAATACACAGGCAGTTGGTTAAACACGTACAGATTTGCGGGGAGCAGCAGAGTGGCGCTACAGTGTGTAGCTATCGTCCTGTTCTCTATGATCTCCTCAAATTCAGTGTAGAGTTCATGTGGACTTGCTATCACCACCTAGGGGGAACAGAGGACGGACCCGATACCATATTAAAAGGCACGGCTTGCTGCCGCCACACAAGACAACTGGGGAAACTGAACGACATCCAGTAGAGTTACACACTGTTGTTTAATACCACATACTTTCCCGCCTGTGCGATCTGTCATTCTCCCCAGCTCGTCAAGTCTGCAGTCCGTCCCCTCGATAGCCAGCACCGACACTGTCACCCTATGACAGAGATGTTTCCAGAAATGCCCGGTTATGGTATTTGAACAATGAAAATCAATTCTCTCAAAGCCTAAAACGCTGTTAACGGAGTCTACATGACAATGAGGAATTCAAGTTCAGCTTTCTCTGTTCTCTGAGGCACTGTGGCGCCCAAAATAGAAGTGAAAATTGAGCTAGTGAAGAAGGTACGGAGTTGCACCAACCCCTGGGTAGCAGCGTAAGTCCCCAGGTCCTGGTAGAAGATGGTGGAGGCGAGGAGTGCCCGGGCGCCATGGTCCTCCACCTCCAGGTTCCCCAGGCCCGTGTTGGCTTTTCCGTCTGTGCAGATGATCACCTGGGAAGGGGACAATGTATTACACTGGTATCCCATGAAAAAAACAGACACGCTGGTTCTATATGACTGACCTTGGACCCTGGCTGCCGGGAAGCCATGGCTATGGCTACAAGAGCAGCTGGACCTAGAGCCGTGGCACCATTCGCAGACAATCTGTTAATGAAAAGGCAATATGCCATTATTTTTGTGAAATTATTCATTATTATTTATTAGTTGGACCCGTCTCAATGTTACCCAAAAATTTCTCTCTGTAGACAGTGTCTGGTCCTGGAAATAGGGGGTGGGCTTGGAAAGCTGAATGCTGCTTTCTTCAGGTATTCGCTGTCAATTAACTGGTCACCCCACAATAAACGTGATGTGGACTCTTCATATCCATGCAGAGTCACCTGTCAAACATCAATGGATATGAAGATTCTGATAAAACCAATTTAAGATCCACATCAAACCAATGCGGAACGCATCCAGAAATGACATCCACATACAACACACAGATTTGATACTTCAAGAGACAATCTGCAGTTTATCTGGTACATCCACATTTGAATTTATGAATGAGTTCTATACAACCCATAGGATATACTTTTAAAAGCCCCATGTGATTAACTGTCTTATCTCATCCAAACCCAAAATATCTGGATTGCCTCAAACCATTAAAGACCATGAAAATGCAACAAAAAAATCTAGCACATCAATAGAAAGTGCATATTTTACCTGATGGTTGAAAGTGATGAGTCCTATTTGCATGTGTGGTTTGGTCTCGCTCAGTTTATAAACACTCTGTAACACTGCTTCCTGAACAAACTGGTTTAAAAAAATGCATTGTTATTATCAACACTAGCATCAACACAACAACACACTACTTCCCAACCTAGCAAAGCACATTATGGTGAATCTTCCAAAATCTGTACAGCATAGGCTAATCCACTACATGTCAGAATCTACTGACAGTTTCTTTTATCAGTGCAATGTCTGGTGGTTCACCTGAAGACGTGATTCGTAGATTTGCTGTGACCCTTCCGACACCTGGGACAAGATACAAAAAGAATTTCACTGTGCATGATATCGTCAGCATTCAAAAGCATAATACCCTACATCCCACTTCTGGTTCGCCTCTGAAGCTAAGCAGGGTTGGTCCTGGTTGGTTCCTCAATGGGTGACCAGATGCAGCTGGAAGTTGTGTTGGTGGGTCCATAGAAGGCACTCTTCGAGCTGGTCTAAGGAGAACCCAGTGGTTTAGGGCAGTGACTGGGGTCATTGCACTGTGTTGGGTGCTGTCTTTTGGATGGTAGGTTAACCTTAATTGTTCCAGTTACAAGCGAGTAAGTTTCATATTCGGGAAGTGTAGAGTCACGGGAACGCTCTTCTTCACAAGCAGCGGCAGCTACATAGAATTTCATTCAGAGTTGACATCATGTTTTATGGAGGTTTTCTTGTCACAGAAAGAAACATTGGTAAGCTAGGTAGCTACCTTTGCAATAAACATATGTAAACATGGCAAACCGTGCCGACTCATACCAGAGAAAATGGGTCAATGGAAATCTTACATCTTTCAGATTCTGATGTGTTTTAAGTTGTTTATGCTCCATAGAAGTAAAAAGCAATTTAGGAATTTCAAATTAATTACAACATGTTTGTAATTATTTTGGCCCTAAAACTCAAATCAAATTTGAATCAAATTTCTGAGAGATCTGAGAGATTCTGAGTGAACGTCTGAGTGTGACATTCTTAAGACAATTCCTTATGTTATCTTAATAGAATAGCAAATTATGGGTAAAATCCTCATGGTTGTTGAGAAGGTTTCCTACTCTGTGGTCAACCTTTAACACCTTCAGAGACTTGGCTTTCAATCCGGCTATTACATATCCTAGTACTATTTAGCAACTATAGTCATGCGTGTATAGGTTATACGTATCGGGGGCTCGAGTGGGAACGTTGGCACTGCAGTGGCCATCGTCTACCGTTTGACTCACAAAAGAACACCATCCTGGCCACCTAATCATCCCAGTTGACTCATTCATCCCCTCTCAACCTACAATTAGTAGAATGTGTACAAAAACGAATGTAAAGTACTAAAATGTACACAATCACTAATATACCAAACGTCTTTCTGGATCAGAACACCTACTATCTGACTAAAATTGGCACTTAATGTGAAATATGAACAGAACAATGTTTAGAATTGAGGGCTCTCTATCACTTTGCTTTGAAACTAAACTCACAGGTCCTGTGGGAAACTGTAGCCAATGGCTTTACGTCCATACCTGGGAGATGATAGTCATGGATCCTGAGATGTCGATACAGAACAGGAGCAGCGAATCGGCAGGGGTCAGTTCTTTGTCACCAGGGGTCAATAGGAAGGCACTGTCTCTGTAGCCAAGACAGTTGGAGGTAGATGGTTCCATTGGCTGGCAAAAATAACATGCATTCACCTGTAGAGTAACCAAGGGAGGATGGGAATACAGTTGTTTGAGAGAAACACCTGCTTCATTAGTTTTTGCCTTGAGTAGACTTTCATTCACTTGGAATGATTGACGGTCTTTCAGGTCCAAATTGTTAAATAGCCGGAAAGGAATGACGTTAGAGTCATTATGGGGATTAACGCTTGATTACTGTGATTATTTGTCATGTTGTGCATGGTGAGGGGTCATAGTACCACATTGTCATAGTAGGAGTCCAGCACAGAGCCACACTGGGAGCAGGAGGTGGGCTCTCCTTCTATGAGCACTGTGATTGGACACATTGGTCGATACAGACAGGCATGTTAGGCTGTGACAATACTGAGAGACAGTGAAGTGTCAGATCAAACTCTGAGTATCATACGCCTAACACAATTCGAGATTGAGAGCAGGCATAGTACACTGACCGTTATCCTGTGATATAAGTTTCCCCAAACTGACTAGGACCACGTTTGGATTCCCCGGCAGCGGCTGTCCCGATCCTGTAGTAAAAGGAGGCAATTGGGCTTTTATGTCTTTATTCATGAGCTCTTCATTTTAGATGAGAATTTATCTTTTGGGAAGATACACTAATGGATGTGAAGATACATAAATG
This sequence comes from Esox lucius, assembly GCF_011004845.1. Classification (NCBI taxonomy): domain Eukaryota; kingdom Metazoa; phylum Chordata; class Actinopteri; order Esociformes; family Esocidae; genus Esox; species Esox lucius. Next base: position 24,162,666 of record NC_047573.1, on the reverse strand, counting down.
GATGTGAAGGTAGACTAATGGATGTGAAGGTACACTAATGGATGTCCACAATGAGCAAATACATGAATAAAAACCTGTAGCCAGGTCAAGGGGAGGAGCTGAGGGGAATGGAGAGGGAGACGTCGGCAACAGTACTAGGTATTCTGGACAGGACTTCATAAAGGAAGGCCGTGGTGGCAATGCTGGAGCTAGAAGGGGACAGAATCATATTTGTCAAAGCTGCCCATCGAATACAAACCTTTCTTAACATGCAAGGCCGACTGTTGGAATCTTCATGTGTGAGGAGCTGGAATGGCAGGAGTGTCTGACTATATTGTCTTTGAGTCTACTAAAGAATGTCTCTCTACAGCGTATTGACCGGTCACCTGACTTCTGGGTTGATCCACTACTGCTGGTGGAGTTCATGTTTAGAAGTTTTGTCTCTTCCCGACTGGCTTCTGGGAGAATGTTCAAGTAGTCTGGTTCCAGTGGAGGAGCGCCGATGTCCGGCTGATCCTTTGGAAGTTCATAGATCTGGCTGTTGGAGTGGAGAGAGGTAGACGGGCCTGGGATTTGCTGGATACATGCAGCCGATCGGGATCGCATGTTTGGAGGGAGAAGTGCTGGGGAGGGTAGCGATGGACACTGTGTTAGCCACCACGTTACCGCAACATCTAGAGTTCACTCAGGATTTTTTTCTTAACTCCAGTTGAACTGTATAGCCTGGAAATAGAATTATACATCGAATGAGTATGTTAAGGCGCAGATGCCAGGCGAACCTGTACGTCGAGATGTGGGCGGTTGGGGCAAATCTGGAATGTCCATGGCTCGCTTGAGATGAAATGCTGCATTCTCATCTAGTGCTGAGGGGTTGGGTGCTATCTTGATGGCGTTATCTTTTAAAATGCTCTCAGTGACTGTAGATTGTGGCAGTGGTGGTTTTGGTGTTTGTAGTTCTGTGGAGGGCGCAGTGGGAGGTGTTGGTCTGCATGGACGGAGTCTGTTGGGCGGAGGGAGGAGAGCTGAAAGGAATGAGAGATGGTGCATTGCAAATGTCTTTACAACTGGAAAACATTAACTGGTTCTTTTACAGGATAATGGAAAGTTATGGTGTGCGAAGAAAAATGATAACTCACCTGAACGTTTAAATGGAATTTGTGTTTTTTTGGGGACTTCCTTCTGATAGGTTGATGGAGAGATGTAGACAAACTCACAGGAAAACTCCATTGAAAGCCTTACTGTCAGAATGGTTTAGAATAAATCTTGATTTATTACAGCAAATTCATGCTCTTTACAATTAAAGGATAACGGTAAAGCAAACACACAAATAGGATAATGAGCATTAGTCCTTGACAATGACAAATATCACATTGTATTAACAATCAGTAAAACCATACTCATGATGGGTAACACACAGCTTTAACTATTTCGGAAGCACATTACTGTAACACCACAGAAATGTACGGTCAAGTACAGAATGAAGTACAGTATAATATCTTAACAATGTTACTGCAAATAAAAGCCTTTTCTGGCATCAAAATAACTGCTGTACTTACTGCAAATCTTTGAAACCAGGCAAAATCCCTGACTTACTTTCTGAAGTGTTTTCTAGTAAGTGATCATGTCACAACTCTCCAATTACTGTTATGTAAAATAACCTGTCGAACAAGTTAGTCCAAAGTAGTGCCGGGAAGATTCAGATGTTTCCATTTTTTTTACATTCAGCATCACATCACTAGAACTTAACAGAAAAGGATATATTTTGGGCATTTTATAATTGATTGATAAAGAAAAAGTGGAAAAGATAATAGCGTGCTGAAATAGCAACAGGCCAGACTTAAACCCATGCTGCAGGATTCTGGTGGCAGTGATTTAGATAGCTGGAGGACCGTAGTCCACATAGTGTTCTTTGTCATACAATTGCATATATGCCTGTATTTGAGGCTGTTGTTTATCCCAGGAGTAACATCTCAGGCACAGGCGTAACCTAACATCCCAGTAACAATGCCTTGCATTCCAGTAAATAATAAATACTGCAATTGTCTGATGATTGTAATTATGTCAATCCCACAATTCCTGCTCTCTTCTGTCCATTTACATTAGTTTGTTTTGCAATACCAGTAACCCAGTCAAGATTGTTCCAAAGAAGCATATTTGTACAGTACATCATTTAGCAGATACTCTTATCCAGAGAAAGTTACAGTAAATGGATACTTTAAAAATAATTATTTTCTATTGGGATAATGGTTTACCCACCGAAACAGTATCAAACAAACCAATGGGATGATGAATAAACCTTGTTCACCCTGATTGGCCCACTTGACCAGTCTTTCCCAGTGGGATTTGCCACAGATGATCTTTAGTGGGTTTATATTGGCCTAACTATAATTGTCCTGAGAACAACTCACTAAATAGTTTAAAACTGTGTTTACACCATTTTTGTAAGAACTGTATGAAAACATTTTCGGGAAGCTCATCTGCATGCTTATCAAACTCACCAGAGTCTTGACCGAAGTGCAGTTAGACATCGTAACTAGAATGGCCTCTGACACGCTGGAGAGAAGTGTGGCCTGTGGTGGTGGTGGAGTTTATGGTATCGGCTGAATTAGCTAGACAATTAACACAATTGTATTATGTCAATGGGCAGAGATACCATGGCGAGATCCTGATGGCCATTATTGTGCTATTCATCCAAGCCATCAACTCATATCTTAGCATGACAATGCATAGATCTGTACACAGTTCCTGTCAGCTGAAAATGTCCCAGGTCTTCCTTAATCTGCGTATTCATCACTTATTTTAAATAATGAGAATATTTGGAATGCTCTAGATTGATGGGTATGACATTGCGTCCAGTCCCTGCCAGTATCCAGCAACTTCTCACAGCCATTGGAGAGGATTGGGACCACATTCCACAGGCCACAATAAGCAGTTTGATCACCTGTATCCATCAATGTGCCGTAGTGCATGAGGCAAATGGTCACAGCAGATACTGGCTGGCTTTCTGATCCACGCCCCTACCTTTTGTGGTGTCTGTGACCACTAGATGTATTCCCAGTCAGGTGAAATCCTTAGATTATATCCTGATGACTTGTCACAGGTCGTGACCTAGATTGGTCCAGCGGTCTAAGCTTCTACATCTAGGACACATGTACTTCTGAACTTCCTTTAACAGCCAGCTCCTCAAAACATGCATGGCCTGAAACTGAGCATGTGGACATCTATAAATACCTGGCATGCTGTACATCTTGAATTTTTACACTCATTCAATCCCCAAATTCCATGTTTATGCTTTGGAGGGTGATCTACCAGGAGAACTCATGATAAGTACAAATAATTTATTAGTTGAGAAGCTTGCTAGATATTTATTTTTACCCAAACTTAAAAAGAAGTTGGTGCCCATGTAAAAAAAACAGAAGACATGAAATTAATAAAGATTTAGGTAGTTTATTTTGAAAATGCAACCCATTGCCAGTTGTTCAACATATCTTTAAAAAATTCAAATCATCTACTGCAATATGTGTAAACATACAGCTTTCAGATTGTAATTTCAGCATAAACAGAAAACTGTAAACCTTTTTACCCTTGTCAAGGGTAAATATTAATATGAATTTAATTTGGCTTACAGAGCCAGGCAAAACATATTTCTTGTCTGTCTTTCTATCATTCAAACACGTGCGCATGTATACACACACACACACACACACACACACAAAACCACGCACACAAACAAGCATGCTTGTTTTACTATATTTGTGACAATTATTTTGGGACCAAAATATATTTCTATTAAATATCCTATACACCCCTATTCCTAACCCTGTGCCTAAACATTAATACCTAACATAACCCTAATTGTAATTTATAACTCTAAATCCAATTAAAGTCCTAACCCTAATCTTGACCCCAAGTCTAAAAATGACATATATTAAAGTGAGGACCATGAAAATGTCCTCACTAGTCCTGATTTACCATGGGTTACTATACTAGTGAGGACAATGTGTCTGTAAATATAAGCACACAAAGCCCAGTAGAGCCCCTGTATAAAAGTACACACAGTACATGTTAGCCATTTTAGTTACTTCATATTAAGAGCTTCATATTGCACAAATATTTAAGCCATATAGGGGTTGTTCCACAAATAGAGTGCCCTTTGTGCATCAGTTTCTGTACCTTTAAAAATGTAGGTTTGCAAAAATGGTGACCTTTAAAAGCCTTTGCATATCTCTATAGATCAATGTTTTACCCTCTTAAACCCAATTTTTCTTAGGGTTTTTCGATATAATTTCAAAGCCCTAATTATTCTGTTGCATTGACAAAGCATTTTTTAAACATTATTATTTAATGTATTTTGTTTATTTATTTATGTCTGTCACGTCGTTACAAATTCAACCTGATTATAATAGCTTTAAAGCAGGAGAGCTGGTTCTACACTCTATAGACCTGTTTGGGTGTTTTGAAGTGGAAAACAATGCATGCCTATCATACAATTAAAATAATTATTATTGTGAAGTTGCCCCTCCCGGTTGCACAAAACAAGCTTTTCTTTCTCCTGTCACAAGGAGATGAGTTGCTGACTTGAGATGAAATTATAACAGTCAACACATTACATTTTATTTGTTTTTACTAAAGTACTTTATTTTTAATAAAATGTTTGTGCTCTTAGTGACAGAATATAAAAAAATGCATTACCAATTGACAATATCCAAAAGGCACTGTATTGGTGGAATGATCCATAGCTTAAATTGTTAAATGGCTAAAAGTATCCATATTTAGATATTGATAATACGTTACAATACACATTTCAGCATGATGATTATAATAACATTTTGGGCGTTAACATTTAATGTTCATGGTTATATTGGTTTGTGTCAAAGTAAAATGCAACAATTATTTTTCTCACCAAAGTGGATTTTTTCAATGAAGCACAGTTCTTGAAATACAATGTATGTTGCCGACAGGACACTTTAGAATGCTGGGCGTGGCAGAATGACATCATTACTCCACAACAACCTGAACGTAATTGGCTGGGTAGAAACCGTCCTTCCCATTGTCAAGCACACCCCTGCACCAACCCTGGTTGTCCTCCTCCTCAACCTTCAGGAACACCTCACCTGGAATAATACATGAATGGAAACATACCTAAATCAGGATGACTCAATTGAAACACTAGACTACCTAAAGGAACTGTAGACTCAGAATGCATTTCAAAATGAACTGGTCTCATATCACCTGCTTTAAAGGACAGCTCATCACTTTCCTCTGCCTTGTAATCATACAGAGCTCGTACTTTCACTCCTCCAATCATCACGCTGAAGGACAGGGGAACAATATAATGAATGAATGGATGTGTAATGAACGTGAATGTTAGATACAAATAGTGTCTGCACTCAAGCAAGCACATGCACAGATACACCCACACCATAATTGCTTCTTTTACACTAAACCTAACTCCTTAACCTAAAATAGCCTTTTTTGTCATTGAGACTGGTGAAATTTTGAACATTTTGTGGGGATTTTTGTTCCTCACCATTATAGCAATACAAGGGAAAACACACAAGTTGTATGTTTTACTAGTGTTGCATTTCCCGCATTCAAAGACCCCCAATTGTCAATTTACCTTATGGAGACAAGCAAAATGTCCCAATGAGTTGTAACACACACAAATACACACATAGCTTACGGTTTATCCTTCTGGCATTTCTTGTTTCTTTTTTTAGTCTTTGGCTTTTTCACTGGTGGGACCCATTCCTGGTATACAGACAAGTTTAAGTGCTTCATTAAATCTCTCTATATAATTTCACACAACATATGGTATGTATACAGAAGTAGTTAGAACAATCTCTGTATACAGCTGGTATTAATAAACCTATCAACACAAGTAAGGTCAAAGGTCACTGTAACGAGTCGCGGTTGGATACCTCAATCTTGGGCCAGTCAGTGGGCATGCCCGGGCCATGGTTATTCTTCCACCACTTCAGATCGTCCGTCTCACTGATGGACATGAGAGTGTGGTGGAGCTCACTGTACACAGTCTTCACACTGACACAGAGCAGGAGAACGGATTGATATACTGCTGTACATGTATGTTAGATTACAGTAGAGGCATATGTACACACACACACACACACACAATAGTTTTTCTGTCCTTGTAGGGAACATAAATCCATGGTCCCTATTCCCTGATTCTAAACCTTACCCCTACCTTAACCATAAGCTAATCCTAACTACAACCTCAATACCCTAACCTTTATCTAACCCATGTGCACTACCATAATGCCTAACTAACCAGTAATGCCTACAACTAAAAGTAACCCTAAACTTAACCAATAAGCCAGACATTTTTCCCCCTAATGGGTACCAACTAAAACACTTGTGGGGACCGATTTGTCAGGTTTTATTATTTTTGTGGGGACTTGGATCACACAAATATGCACTCATGGCAACCAGAGGGGCCCACAAGAATGTTTGTCTAATCATTGAAAACAATTATTGTAAGCAGAATAAAAACCAGAAACGGAAACAGGCAAGCCTAGTTCAGCCAGCACGCAATTAAAATTGATAAATGCTGTTATCCTCACTGATTTCGAATCTGAGTCTCCCACATGAATGGCTGTATCACTAACCACTACACCACAGTGCAATACACCTACCCAGTGTCAGTATATAGCATCTTGAAATTAGTTGATTTTGTCACACATTAACTTCAAACCAAGTTTGAAAACTTCGCTAGACACCATTAAGCATTATGTTAAACTGACTAACGTTTCTTATTAAGTTTACCCCCACCACAAATAGCATCATTGAAATGTATGGCTTTTGCCACTGGCTCTTTTAACAGCTTATTAGCTAGTAATAAGCTTACTAGTATCTACTAACTTCCTACTGTAAATCTAACCTTTGAGCTGGACTTTTTTTTCTGAGACCTGCCAAAAAAACGTACAAGGACCAAACTTTCAGGTTGTACTATCCCTGTTGGGACCGTTAGGTCCGTACTTATCCGCATGGATGTGGATCACACAAATATTTAAACACAAACATACACAAGCGAGGGCATGGACAGAAGCACGGGAGACTCTTGTACCTCTCATTGTTGGTGATGTCCAGGTGTCTGTGGATGGACAGAAAGGCCTGTTTGAGGAAGCTGATCCTCTTTCTCTCCTCCTCCTGGGAGTGGTCAAAAATGGCCTCCATCTCCTCCATGTAGCGAGGTGTGTAGGACGTTACATCTTCTAACACCTTCTCATATTTCTCATGGACCTGTTATGGAGCCACACCACCAAAACACGTCTGATCTATGAGGACTGCATACCCTTGTGATGCACACACATACTGTTCCCTGGCCTGCGAACTGTCTTAATGGGGCAGACTGTGTCAGTTATGGTGTGATGAGACAGCTGTTTATGGAAACCTCTTCTGGTTCAGTCAGTGTCCCTACGTAACTTGAAATGATTCACTACTGGATAAACAAAAATGGCGCCTAACATTAACATGAACGCTTGTTACTGGGTCGCTTACGACACCACAGCTTTGACCCTGCCATAAAAGGAAGCTGTGTTTAAAGAAGTAGAATAAAGCATTCCTGAAGATAAAAAACATCCATATCTGACAAGTTAAATATATCCAAATCTCAGATGAATTCATTTAAATGTAACAGTTGGGAGTTAGCCTTTGGGCTCTTCTCACTTTGTCTTTCTCCTCAGTGGCCTTCTCCCTAGCGTCTTGGATCTTCCTCAGTTTCTCTGGACTCAGCTCTTTGTTTTCCTTCGCCTGTGTCTCTCTGTCTATGGCGACCTGCTCCTTCTGACAGGCCTTTTGGTACACACTGCGGGCTTTCTCCAGCTACAGCATACAAGAAATATTCAAAATCACAGTTCAAAGTTGAGAAATATTACAAACAAGTTCAAAGCCATATTCCCATATTTCCAGACTTCTCATTGGGCACATTTGAAAGGCTATTTTAATTATTTCAGATAGCCTTAAGTCAAAAAGTATTTTAGGGTTTTCTAGCATGATTGACAACTATGAAAACCTATATGGATATTAGAAATGGTATAGAAATGGTTCCTATAAAAAATGTAATAACAAAAGTTAAAAAGTAATCTTACATAACAGGTTCCTAAACAAAAATTGTATAAGATCAAATCCAATATGAGAAGTCCAATAACAGTGCTGTCGGATTGTTGTAAATCTTTCTTTTGTTTTGACTCAAGTGGGATTTGAGATACAATTAAAGCACAGCTAAAGTATTTGAAGTGATCACAAGTAGTATTTGAGCCCAGGTCTGCATTGGTTAAAAAAAGCACCTCCCTTGGTAGTAGAAATCCCACCCGTGTAGTAGGGTGTGCTGCATACAGTAGGCAATCAAATATATTTTGAGGGTTCAAGAATGTATCACCTAATTTCTAATTTTATCAGCAATGGATTGGCCAAGCATGCTACTGGTGTTTGTCTACAGCCTTGGAGACCAAAATGTGATGGTGCCCATTCTTAGATTACAGTAAAAATAAACTATGATGGAGAAACAGGAGTAAGGTTGACTTTTACATGATCAACCAGTTGCGGTGAGAACATGTAGTGGAATCCCCCCGACATACACACACGCACACACGCACACACGCGAGAACTATTTCTAGTTCATAAAGATGTAATGTAGACCTAACATATAGATTTTGTAACCTTTCCCAGCCTCTTGGCCCAGGGTTTCTGAGCGCGTGCAAACGCTGTCTCATTTTCGTGGGTCTCACGAAATCCACAGAAAATCTTTTTGGGAAAGGACTCTTTCTGCCAGGTCTTCACACGCTCCCTCTCTTCCGTAACGAGGGACCGGGAGATGGCGGAGTGGAGGACGGACAGACGTTCAGCGGAGGAGAAGAAACATTGCCAGGCCCTCATGAGGGAGCCATAGAGAGGCCCTGGGGTGACAGAGAACTAATTCAGCAGAGCAGGTAGGAGTAATGGCCATAGTGGATCCGTTCATCATATTGATAGGCACTGTTAATGAGCGCTAGTTTGTCAAAGTCCACCACTGAAGTTGTCCTTGGTTCTACAATACTTACGTGAGTCTACTATAGCTTTCCATTTGCTGCTCCAGTCACTGAGTTGCTGGGCGTAGTGCTTCTCCACTTTAGCCCGCTCAAGAAAACAGGCCATGATATCATTACAGGCCTGGAAGGACCGATCAGTGCGCTGGACAGTTCGCTCGTAGTTCCCTGGCTGGGAGGAAAGAGAGGGAGAGTGGGATGAGGGAGAAAGGTGGATGAGGATCAGGAGGAAAGCTGTAGGAAAGGCATGCCTTAAAATCGACTCTCCTGTTTGGAAAATACATGAAAAGGTCATTAGTCATTTGTAGCCACAAAATGCTTTAAAAAGCTGATATTTCTTTTTGGTATCTGAAATTTCCTACTTACCATCCAGAAGCTCTGCAGCCTGGAATCCTCAGGCACTTCTTCAGGGAGCGTCGACATTTCGGGGTCTTTGAATAATAAAAAAAAAAAGAATGTATTTGTTTTTATTCTATTTTATACGTGACCTTTACTTAAAGGCCACACAGAGACCAAGGTGTCTTTCACAATTTTTTTTTTTTACAAAGAAATAGATCAAAATAAGAAATCAAAACAACAAATACAACTTTGCAAAATTAAAAGCAAACATCAGTTGAGCAGTGTTCCATCAGTACGTCTTAAATTAACTTCAAAGGACCCAACGGATTGCAGAGCATCAAACTCGATGATGGCCTGGAGATAGTTCCAAGAACAAGGGGGGCAATAATCACACTTCCCCACCTCCTAAGAGACCTGTGGCACCTACCAGAAACAGACCATCCTGCGGTTGAGGTGGTTATTGCTGGTTTTCCAATTTAAAAGATGGTAATACAAGAGCTTCTAGAGGACTGTAGACAAGTAGCACTCAACGTTGGGACCTTCTGGTAGTCAGAAAAGACAAGAGAACTGTATAAAAGGCAGTGACGTGTGTGTAAACAAGCTCCAGTGATAAAACCTATGGCTGAATGATAGTTTGAGTGCAAGGTTTCAAAGCAGAGGCTGCTGCTGCTTGCATATAGATTGTATCACTGTTGACAAGTACTGGAAGGAAGGTTTATTACACAATTCAGACAAGAGGCATGATTTATTAAGAGAGACTTAATTATTTGCATTTATTGTGGCCAATGGGTTGCAGTGCATGTTTCTTTGTATGTCTGTCTTAAAAGTTTGTCAATCTGAAATACTTGTAGTTGGGGGGCTTGCTCACTTTGAGATCCCTTCAGTTTGCAGACATGCAAGTCTTTAGCAACAACAATGAAAAAATGTACAATAGCCTGGTTTGAAAGTTGAAACTGAAGCGTTTCCCCAGGAGTTAATCCACCAGTAGTTTTAGAACACACTGGTGTTCTTCCAGGCATTTTACACAATAAATGTTCAAAAATATTAATTGAAGAACATTTCTAAAGAAAAATAATTGCGTCTGAATAGACTCACGGCTTTCAAATAGTTATTTTAGCTGCTTGTTCGAATAAATGTAATTCCTGTTAATTGTTACATGTGTAAATATTTTAATATAATATGAATACGATTGACTTTGGAATAAGGTACAAACCCGATTCCAAAAAAGTTGGGACACTGTACAATTGTGAATAAAACCAGAATGCAGCATAGATCACATATCAAATGTTTAAATTGAGAAAATGTATCACTTTAAGGGAAAAATAAGTTGATTTTAAATTTCATGGCATCAACACATCTCAAAAATGTTGGGACAAGGCCACTGTGTGGCATCCCCTCTTCTTTTTATTACAGACTGCAAACGTCTGGGGACTGAGGAAACAAGTTGCTCAAGTTTATGAATAGGAATGTTGTCCCATTATTGTCTAATACAGGCTTCTAGTTGCTCAACTGTCTTAGGTCTTCTTTGTCGTACCTTCCTCTTTATGATGCGCCAAATGTTTTCTATGGGTGAAAGATCTGGACTACAAGCTGGCCATTTCAGTACCCGGCTCCTTCTTCTATGCAGCCATGACATTGTAATTGATGCAGTATGTGGTCTGGCATTGTCATGTTGGAAAATGCAAGATCTTCCCTGAAAGAGACGATGTCTGGATGGGAGCATATGTTGTTCTAGAACTTGGATATAACTGTCAGCATTGATGGTGCCTTTCCAGATGTGTAGGCTGCCCATGCCACACGCACTCATGCAACCCCATACCATCAGAGATGCAGGCTTCTGAACTGAGTGCTGATAACAACTTGGGTTGTCCTTGTCCTCTTTAGTCCGGATGACATGGCGTCCCAATTTTCCAAAATGACCTTAAAATATTGATTCGTCTGACCACAGAACACTTTTCCACTTTGCCACAGTCCATTTTAAATGATCGTTGGCCCAGAGAAAACGCCTGCGCTTCTGGATCCTGTTTAGATACAGCTTATTTTTTGACCTATAGGGTTTTAGCCGGCAACGGCGAATGGCACGGTAGATTCTGTTCACCGACAATGTTTTCTGGAAGTATTCCTGAGCTCATGTTGTGATTTCCATTACAGTATCATTCCTGTATGTGATGCAATGCCGTCTGAGGGCCCGAAGATCACGGGCCCTCAGACGGTATGGTTTTCCGGCCTTGACCCTTACGCACAGAGATTGTTCCAGATTCTCTGAATCTTTGGATGATATTATGCACTGTAGATGATGATTACTTCAAACTCTTTGCAATTCTTCTCGGAGAAACTCCTTTCTGATATTGCTCCACTATTTTTCGCCGCAGCATTGGGGGAATTGGTGATCCTCTGCCCATCTTGACTTCTGAGAGACATTGCCACACTGAGAGGCTCTTTTTATACCCAATCATGTTGCCAATTGACATAATAAGTTGGAAATTGGTCCTCCAGCTGTTCATTATCTGTACATTTAACTTTTCCAGCCTCTTATTGCTACCTGTCCCAACTTTTTTGGAATGTGTAGCTCTCATGAAATCCAAAATGAGCCAATATTTGGCATGACATTACAAAATGTCTCACTTTCAACATTCAAAATGTTATCTATATTCAATTGTGAATTAAATATAAGTTTATGAGATTTGTAAAATATTCCATTCCTTTTTTACTCACAATTTGTACAGTGTCCCAACTTTTTTGGAATCGGGTTTGTAGTTATGTATCCAACTTTGGGATTTGCATAGGGTCTGGAAGAACTCATACATGTGTCATTGAAGCTACAAAACTGTCAGTTTCCAAACTTAATTTATGATTGTTTGCACATAAACAGGAATTAAATGTGTGCCCTCACACTCACCGCTTTTAAAAAAGGTGTTGTTTCTCTGATGATTTAGACCCTGAACATTAAAAGGGTGCAATAAATGATCAGGTCGAACTTAGAACCAGAAGGCTCCTAAACTCGTAGGGTGTCTCAAACAGGTGGCCTAAGATCCTACATCGAAACATCGAAGGTGCCCCCAAGAATACCTCAGCTAACCTAAAGCAAAATATGAGGCAATGATTGTTGGACTCCCCCCTAATTCTAAGAATACACTTTCACAGAGATTGCATTATAACAGAATATTAACAGATCTAAGCTAAGCTAACACAATGGAGATTTATCCATAAACATTTAGCTCATGAATCAGAAATGTGATATATGAGTGACCATACCTAATGGCTTGATGACATAATAAATAGTACAGAATCTACTCAAATGAAATATGATACGATTTGGAATACACAGAATCTCATTGAAATGGATAATGCAATATGAACAACAAACAGCTCCTACAGGGAGCCTACAGTGCTGGAACCAGCTGTGACTTGATAAGACATTATTTATACATTACACTGCTCACATCTATAATACATCGGAACCCACTGTGAGTAAAGGGGAATGTCATTCCGAGAATGGAATTTATAGGCTGGAATCGAACACCCGTGCCAAAATTCTTCCTGCTGCTATCCCAAAATAAACAGGAGGGAAAGGTCATCTTTCCCTGGCTCGGCTCTGACTAATAACGGCCTCCCTATTAGCTGAAACATCTTCTGCTCTGACTCTTCTCCCGTTTGCTCCCATGGAAAACAACAACAAGACAACTATGTGCGAGGGGAGGGAGTTTGGGTTTAGCAAACATATAAAAACAGTAGTTCTATGCAACAGCTTTGTTTGAAATGGTTAGCACATCTTTGGTATACCCCGGTCAAGGAATAACTATGGGGTTCTGTCGGTATAAGAGGTTCTCTGAAACAGTACGAGGCAGAACAGAGCCAGATGAAAATACGTAAGAGCTTGGAGACACCTCCAGGACTATTTTTGTCTGCCTAACACATTGACACTTTGTTGGCTGAGAGATCATTTCCTCTGTGTGAAACTGACAAACCACACCTTATCACAAGACCAAAGCCGAAAGTGGAGAAGAACAGAGGATTTGTCTCACAGCAGTTGCCCCCCCCCTTCATACACTGTAGACCCTCCCTCTTTCAGCTGGTACTGCTTGTCATGAGAGACTGTTGAGTATTGGCGTACTGCTGATTGTTGTTCTATTTAAAACATAGTCCCATGTTTTATTATTAAATGTAATATAAAGTCCATCTCTGTCTTCTTCACCATGCTAAGGTGAGTAGGGCACTGGTCTTTTTTCAAGTATCAATATATGTGTTTTGGGTTCGTTTCATAATGCTTAACAGTTAGACCACTAGTCCAATAGAAAAACATCAACTTTGCATTCTAAAACTACTAATTGAAACATGACAATATGACAAACAAAAAACCCTGCCTTGAAGAAAGCATGTCAGTCTCTGAATCACCAGTGATTACTCAAGCGACTGCTTGTTAGTTTTAAGGCCGTTCTCTCTGCTTCATTTTTTTCTCAGAACGCATCTCCCACAACACATGCTCATCGTTCCTCACTGACCCAATTCTCCCTGGAACTTAAAGTTACACACACCAGCCTGCTCCAGGAGTTACACACACCAGCCTGCTCCAGGAGTTACACACACCAGCCTGCTCCAGGAGATACACACACCAGCCTGCTCCTGGAGTGAGTCACCATGGTAGAGTCAACAACAGCGAGTTTGCGTGAGAAATCACAGAACAATTCAGGAAAATAAAGAGCAGTCCTACCTTTCACTCCTCCGCTGTTAGCAGTGCTGTTCCCTCCGAATTCTCATTCCACTGTTCAACTTTCTCTTGCTGTTCGCTGCTGTTGTTTTCCAAGCCTTTCCCTATTCACTCCCTCTCTCTCCCATCTCTCTTTTCCTCTCCTCGTAGTTTCCTTGACACTTGGTGTCAGATGATGTTTCGTCTAACCCCTTTTTGCTCTCCCGCTACCCCTCTCCCTCTCTCTCTCTACGACGCCTTACTCTAAGGTCGATTCCCAAAACAGCTGCAAGAACTTTTAACCCCCCCCCTACCCTCTCAATGTGGTGCTAATGAACAGTAGTGTCAACATGTTAAGCAGGCCTGAGAATAGGCGACGCTCATTTCTCGCCTGTGCTGGTGGCAGTGTTGTGTCAGGGTGGCGCAGTGTCCTGTGAGATTATTAGTGTGTGCGTGAGGGGTGGCCCCGCGGCCCGTCATGTTCGCCCAGGGCAACTTCACACTGCAATCTCTGATGCGTCTCTGACTCTGTCAGGAGACCGTGGCGCCCGCATATTCCACGTAGCTTACGATGGGCGTACTGCCACTCTGTTTGAGGGATGAGGGAGGGTCAGAGTGTCTGGACGAAGTGGTCCTGAAGTTTGACCAGTGGCTCTCACGGACTGACTTCATCAGGACCCGCCCCAGTGTCTCGTTGACCCTTTCCTCGTCTTTCCCCTGACTGCTTTTTGAAGATGTACCCGATCTTCTTAAGTGATCACAGCAGAAGGATCTACATTCTCAAAGTGGCCTCTTCTACTGTTTTATATTAGCTCATTTGGCCAGATATGAAGTAATCCTGAACATGAGAACATGGCACAAAGCCCTACTTGGCAGGGAGGAGAAGCCGCCAAATGAGTCAATCATAACAGAATAGTCTAGATCGGATCATTATGTGAACCTTGGATCAGAGAAGGGGGAAAATATCAAGACAATTTGTTTATTCAGCATTTATTTCAACACCGTAGTTATATCTCTATCATATTTTATCAGTATATTTCTGTATTTCATGTTAAACAAAAGTTCATAAATACCTCTTATCTCATACTGTATATATTCATCATATTCATAATATTTATATATTACTAGTCCTAAAATACTCTTTAAATCATAGAACGTAATGCTTTCTACACCACCACTCAATCATATCCAATGGAAGGTTCTGGAATAGCAAAAACCCTCTTTTAATAGCATTGGAGGTTCTAGGTGTGAGGTTATGACTTCATACAAGTAAAGAATGTGTTGATGCGTATGGGTTTCACAGGTAAGATAAAATAGGTAATGGCCAGCGAAGTCGGGCAGTCTAGAAAGCATTTACCAGGAGTAATACCGTAAATAATGACAACAAAAGAAAATCAGTAGCTTCAAATAATTTCTCACTCTATTTGGAAGACAGAGATTCTGTAGTGTTAAAAATGTTTACATATACCTAATCATTAATATAATAGTTAGTTAAATCATACTATAATTTATGTTATAATTGTACTTGTCATAATCGTCACCATCATTATATCATATAGGTCTATAAATCATCTTTAAAGAGTTTGATTCACCTCAGAGTGCATTTCACTGAAGGCAATAACAAACAGGTATCTAAAAGAGCCTGTGTGTTTGTGTGTATTTGTTTGTATGTGTGTGTAGAAGCTATATATTTGTCTGAAATATGTGGATCAGAAAACAGTTTATCTTGAGGGATTTTGAAGAAGAGTTCATGAAAAGGGGCAATGTTAGGATTGTCAACTGGTGCAAAATATACATCTCTACATTTTCTAACCGTTAGAAAACTGGCTTTGTGTAGCGGAGAAGGCATAAGAGAGAGGGTCGGTGGCGTGGTCAGGGATAACAAGGCAGGCAGATGAAACAGTCAGCACACATACACACGCACACGCGTAGACTCACAATGAGAGGGAAAAGGCCTAGGGAACCGGTAATACCATATAAACAGATGTAGAAGCCCTTTTTGATGGCTGCACCTGTGTGCGAGTCAACATGACAACAAGCTGTGTAGTGTAAAATGACATGGGTCCCTGGCAGACCCAGAGACATGGCTGTCATCTCCAACACAACAGTTGTTCTTAAACCTTTCCAGCTCACGACCCAAGTTAAAAATTAACCATCAACAACCCAAATTAAGAATAAATACTGCGATCATAATTTGTAACCCACATTCCAAATGCCCTTGCTAAGTTTACAAATCCCTTCTGTTCAGCCATGTCTCAAGGAAAATCAAACCCATATTTTACCCTCCTTTGCCCCTCTCTGATATACTCCAGCCAGCCATTCTAAACATAATGATAATGTCATTTTTACAGCTAAATATATATATATATATTTATATATATATATATTTGAAATATTTGTATATCAATAGCTTGACCCGTTTGAAATGAATGATTGCTATCAGCACTCCCTATCAGTACAAAACAAATTAATGATTCTGATTTGTGAATCCACTTTTACATGTACAGCTATAATGTTAGTCAAGAATCGGTAAAATACGTAGAAAGCTTGTTGGGAAATCACTAAGGGATTTAGGCCATTAACCAACCTTGGTATAAAAGTCTACTGTTTTCCTATTTTCCACGGGTTACTTGAACAACAAAAAATGTCACATTTCCATTTAAAGACCATATTCTGACTTTAATACTCCAACCACACTTTCCAATCCCATGTTGGTTGGAACATGGCCCCTATTGTTAACTAGAGGTACCTACTCCACTACGAGCTTCCGTATATCCATTGGGTTTACAGTCTGTATGGTTAGCAGCATTCAATCTCAAGATTCTTCTGAGCATTTATTTCGCTACTGTAACTGTCAGGCAGCAGATGGAGCGTGAGAATAACCAGTCAAATCTGGGTGTATATGTGTGCGTATGTGTTTGTGTGTGTCCGTGTGGTAATTAAAAGCCAATGTATCAGTGGTTGTGCAGTGTGTGCAAATTGTATCAGTTAAAACTTGATTGTGTGTCATAAGTGTTTCTACCCTCTTTTGACCAACACGTGCAATCAATGTTAATCTCAAGAAACTTCTGGAACAATTGTCCTCCGCTTAAACCAAAAATGTCCCGGCCAGATAAAGCATTGCCCATCACAATCCCTTCCTGTCTTAGTTCCAATTTACAGTCTGTTTGTGTTCAATGGTCTTCTTTAGCTTTCGTCTCAGTCACTTTGTGTCTTTGTGTTTCTCTGAGCTTTGATTCACTTCATCTTTCACTCTCTCAGTCTGAGGCTCGGGGGATGGGCTAGGGTCATGCATGGGAGAGAAGAGCCTGAGGAAAGAGGGTAAATCAAGAAATAAGAATGAATAGGAAAATTAATACGGAGGGAATGTACTAAATTAAATGATGGAGAGAAAGCGCGAAGGACGGAGGTAGCAAGAGAGAGATAGACAAGCAGACAGACAGAGGAGAGAGAGAGATAGACAAGCAGACAGACAGAGGAGAGAGAGAGACATTGGGAGAGAGAGCAAGAGAGGGTTAAAAAGGGAGGTAGAGTGAAAGAAGTGGAAGAAAGGGAGTCCAAGAGAAAACAAAAGGGATGGACAGAAAGATACCGATAATGAAAGATGTGGAGTAAAGTGATCAGTAAGGATAAATGCTTAGCGACTGAAAGGGAAGGGGATGGACTCATCTGGCTCGCAGGGAAGGAAAGAGGTACTCGTCTTTCCTTCTCCATCCATTCCTTTTTTCTCTCTTTATTTCCACTCGCCCCCCTTGGCTGACGTAGCCTCTGTCTGTGCGCCGACTCGGTCCGGGCCCGCTCCTCCCTCACCTGTCAGTCAGCCTCTTCAACGCCCTCTCGATGTTCATGCGGTGGCCGACGCGCGTCACCCCCAGGTCCAGGAAGTCGTCCTTGGTGAGGGAGGGCAGGTGTGAGCCGTCAATCTCGTTGTCCAAGAAGCGCTCCCGGTGCTCGCCCAGGTTCAGGTAGGCCAGCCAGTCAGCCACGTCCCACTTGGTCCAGTAGGACAGAGGCTTGACCGCAAAAGGCTTGGCCGGGGGAGGAGGGGTGAGGTGAGGGTAGCTGAGGCAGGACGGAGAGGGGGGCAGGTGCATGGCAGGCGATGACGCGCCGGAGAGGAACTGGGTGGGGGAGAGCGAGCGGGAGACCAGGAGCGGGCTCGGGGGTTGCGGGGAAGTGGGGAAGAGGGGAGGGGCTGGGGTGTTGTACGGGTCTCCGAGGGCGTGACCTGGAGATTGAGGGGTGAGAGGATTAGGGAAGTCGAAGGGGGTGTTGTAGACGGGGGTGACTGGGAGGATGGGAAGGGAGGACGGTCTTGGGGGGGCAGGGCTGGGGCGTTCTGTGGAGTAGATGAGGGGGCTGGGGGCACGCCGGCGGGATACAGATGACCTCAGCTCTGGCCCGGAGGTACACTGGAAGTCAAAAATCTTGGCTCCGCGGTACTTGGTGCGATGTTTGGGTGACGTGGGGTAGGGGGAGTAGGTGGGGGAGAGAGGAGGGTGGGAGGAGTGAGAGGGGGAGGTGGGCAGCTGGGGAGACGGGGTATGTGTCCAGTTGGGCTGCAGCTGGGGCTGGGGCTGGTGGGAGGGAGAGCCTGATGGGGTAGCGGTGAGATTCGGTGTGAGAATCGGCGGCCGATGCTGCGGGGATGAGGTGGGCAAGGGGGACGTGGAGCGGGCTGATGGGGGGCTCTGAAACGATGCAGAGAAATCCCCTGAATACCTGAAAGAGAAGACAAGTGAAAGGAGTTATTGTACTCAGCATTTGACATCGCAGAGTCCCGCTGCCTGGCGAACCGCAGCAGCCTCACCTGTGCATTGTGGGTGACCTTGGGCTAACAGGGCTTGGACCCCGCATCTCAGACTGACCCCAGTCCTCCGTGCTCTTATTGGTCATCTGCTGCAGCTTGGAGCTCAGTTCATTGATGATGCTGGCCTTCACCCCCGAGAGGGGCGAGTGCAGCCTGCGTCCCTCCACAGAGATCCCACTCCTCTGGTTCCCACCGCCTCGCTCCAAGCCCTGCCCTGGGTCCACTCCCTCGGTCCAAGACAGGGGTCTGGGCTCTAAGGTGTTTGGGCGCTCCAGACAGGCAGCCAGGGTGGAGCCAAAGCCATCCCCCATCTTGGCTCGACCCAGTCTGCGCTGTTTCCTATCGTCCGCCACACCTCCCTCATCTCCCCTGGGCTCCTCCTCCGCATCGGCCTGTGGTGGGGCACTCTGGTAGGGAGGGTTAGTACTCGCCTGTCGGCGCAGCGCTATCCTTGTGTCTTTGATGCCGCCTTCTTTGTACTGCATGGTCTTCGGGTACACCGGAGGATTGGCTGAGTGTTTGGCGGGGTGTGCTTTAAACATCTGCCCCCCCGAGAAGGTCACGTAAGGCTCCGGGTGCTCGTCACCTCCTCTCTCTCCCTCCACCACTCCTCCTCTTTCTCCCTTTAATATTTCCAGGTGGTGGTCACTGCAGTGGCTGTCCAGCTCCTCGATGCCAGAGTCCACAATCACTTCTATCTGCCAGTCTCCAGTCTTCACCCCAGAGGACTGCTGGTCACCTGAATTGCCAGTGGAGCTGACGGCGGTTCTTGGGGTCGACACGGCTACATTGTAGTCGGAGGACACAGCGGAGGCTGTGGTAGTGGCGGCGATGGCGGTGGAGGTCATCGTGGTAGCGTAGGTCATAGTCGTAGTGAGGGTGGCTGCACCTCGGTCCTGTGCTAAGGTCACTGGGTGAGCAGGAGCCCCCATGTTAGCGGGGTTAGCTGCTACAGCGGGGCCACTGTAGAAAGGGTGTGCGTGGGACACTGGTTGGGGTCTGTGGAGTGAGGGTGTGGGTAAAATGGTGGAGGCCGTGGTGGCGGAGGAAGGGGGGAACGTCTGGGGTGAGGGGAGTGAGGGGGAAAGGGCGGACTGGGTGAGGTTGGCCACCTCGCTGTCGTAGGACGTGAGGCTGGAGGCGGCGGAGTCCACAGCCTGGGGGGAGGGGAGGGGGGCGTTGGAAGAGAAGCCTCCCGGCGGGGGAACTTTATGAGAGGGCAGGGGGGGCGGCGGGGGGGGCACGGCGGGGGAGACATGGTGGGCCAGCTGCGGGTGCTGTTGAGGGTACGCCCTCTGGCCCTGGCCGTTAGCGAACTGCAAGGGAGGGGGGAGCGGGTCAACGAAGACAAACTCGTCGTCCAGGTCTATTGAGGGGGCGGGAGGGGGGAGAACCATCAGCCCCAGTCCTCCTCCATCCTCTCCCCCGCCTTCGTGTGGGTGGGCTAGGTCTGTGGGGAGGGTGTACTGGGACATGTAGCTAGCGTTTGCACTGCTCTCCATCTGCAGAAAAGAGGGTCTGCGCGGTGCAGGCTGCGGCGGACCAGGGAGCTGCATTGGCAGGCCAGGTAACTCCCTAGTACCAGGTTGGTAATACTGGGTCTGGTTCTGGTACTGGCTAGTTCTGTCCTCTGAAAAGCGAACCCTGAGGCCCTCTCTGGATCCAGTCACTTGGTCCCTCTCCACTCTCTCCCCCCCACCTCCGCCCCCCAAGCGTAATATCCTGGGCGACTGCGGGCGACTCAGGGAGGTGGGGGAAGTAGTGGTGGTGGAGGCGGGGAACAGGGAAGGCGTCGGGGAAGGTAGGGAGGTTGGGAATGCCCCCACGGTGGACATCTGCCGGCCAAAGTGCCGCTCCTCCCGCCGGGTCCTCCGGTCGTCCTTGAGGGCCCTCTCCCGGGCGGCCAGCGCCAGGCCCAGGGGGGACGAGGGGTCCAGGACCTTCCCAGTCAGCGGGTGGATGAAGGTGGTGGCCGGCGAGCCTTGGCCATAGTTGGAGGGAGCGGACTTAGGCTGGCCGTCCTGGCCCATCACAGGGGAGTGGTACTCGGGCAGCCCAAAGGCAGGGGGCATACTGCTAGCGTAATGGACATAGTTGTCCCCGGAGAACATGCCCTCGTCTATGGACTTGGAGGGCCTGAGGCGTGGGGTGGGGACATCCATGCCCTGTAGAGGCTGGGTCCACACCCCTCCACCTCCCCCCGCCTCCCCCTGAATGTCCTCCTCAGAGGAAAGGAAGAAGGAGGCACTCTTTCGCCTCATGTCACGAAAGCGTTCTCTGTCGCGGCGTGCCGCCCCAACAAAGGCACCCCCGAACTGGTTAGTGAAGTCCAGGTTCTCCAGGGTAGAGGGCAGCTGGGGGGCAACAGCTGACGGGGCAACGGGGGAGGAGGCAGCGGACTGGGGGGTTAAGGGGGCCACGGGGGAAGGAGGTCCTGGGGCGGTGGGGATGTCGGGGGAGGCGGGCGGGGAGGTGGGGTCCTCCAGGTCGGGCGGCGGCTGCTCTGCGTCCATGCTGCTGCCCTGGCTGCTGCGTCCGCTGCCGCTGCTAGTGGAGGGCGCCTTCACGATGATGGTGGGGATGGGGATGGAGCTCTTCTCTTTGGATCCCGAGCTCTTAGCCCCTCGATGGTGCCTGTTGAGCCCGCCTTCAATGGTGGGCTGCTTCACCAGAGGGCCCCTCCCACCCTTCCTGCCTCCCCCGCCCCGCCCGGCCCCTCCACCGCTGTCATGGGTGGCCGCCTGTTGCTGTTGGGTTTTGGGAGCTGCACTCGTGGGCGGAGTTGCACTACTGTAGCCCCTCCTCAAAACCCCCATTTTACCCCCTCCTCTCTTCGTTCCATCTGGGGGCTCCGCTACGTATTGTCCCCCTCCTCTGCGGAGGGTTGGAGCCGTACCATGTGTTGGATTTGCCACGGAGGGGCCTCCCCTGTCCCAGCCTGCCTGGCCTTGGTGGGCTTCCTGCTGCTGGGAGTGGAGGGCCTGGTAGTGGGTCTGGGCCTGTGAAGATGGGGGCTGGGGGGCAGACTGATCCCCAGTCCAGCCGCTGTGGGGGCCAGCAGATAATGGCGGTTCTGGGGCAGATGTGCTGGGGGGAGGGGGGATGTCCTCCGACAGGCTACGGGACAGCTTCATGGCTGGGCTATGGAGGTACTGCCTCTCCTCCTCCATCACACCTGAACCATGGAAGACACATTCAGTCAGACAAGTCAAAATGTTCACACGCCAAAGTCTGAATGTGCCTTTTTGAAAGTTACTACAATGTTATAGGAGTTTATATATAGTCAAGTGCAAACGGAAAGTTATATTTTTTCACATATTTGGACAAGTTAATTGATAAAAGTAACCCAATCCAACAACTCAAACAAAAATATTTTACTCCACAACCATTTATGCTAAGAAAATCAACAGAACTACATTTCCTATATGCTAAAAAGGTTATTACAGTCATACTTTTATCATCACATTCAATTACTAAAATTAAAATCAGGTTCATCTAAACAAATTATAAAAAAATCTTTGGAGAGTAACTTTGGAGGGTCTAGCATTCATAAAAAAATTTAAAATTTGGTAACAGCCTTTGAACAGAAAAACATTTGAGGCTGCGTTGCTTCCTCAGGGCTTGACCAACTTGACATCATTGACTGGAGGGCCTGGTATGAATTCCAGATTGTACCGGAGAATACTTGAGGAGAATGTGAGGCTGCCTGTCAAAAAGCTGAAGCTGAACTGAACATGACTCTCGCAACAGGACAATGATCCAAAACACAATAGGAAAGCTAAAACAGAAAAGAAGAAATTGATGGTTGTGGAATGGCCCGAGTGAATGTCCAGATCTCAATCTTATTGAAATGCTGTGGGGGGGACTTGAAGCGGGCAGGCATGAAAGACCTTGAACATGAAACAGTTGAAGTAGTACTGTAAAAATTCCTCCCAGTTATTCTAAAAGACTGACAGAAAGTTACAAGAAATGGATACATGAAGTGATTTAGGCCAAAGGGGGCAACACCAGCTATTGAAGCTAGAGTTTACTTTTTTTTCCACACTATGAAATTGCATCTGTTGATTTCTTATGAATAAAAAATTGCTCAGTATACTCTTTCAGTGTAATTTTCTACATTAGGATCCCATTATCTGTCAATAATGTTGAAGTGAAGAGTACATTTCCATATGCCCAAATATATAAAAAGGAAACACAAACTTTCCAGGGGATGCAATTAATTTTAACATGACTAAATGGTTAGGACTCACCAATAGATTTCTGTCGCAGCATTACTCCGTGCGGATGTCCGGGAGGATACTGTCCCTGGTTGTAGCTGAACCCAGGTGGCATCACACCAACCAACTGGTCGTGACTCGGCTTTGGGTGTTCAAGACAAAGAACGAGATGGCGCGTTAGAAGGGCACTGACAGTTACAGTGATATAGGGCAAAACAGAAGAAGCAATAAGTTAATATCTCAGGCTGTGAGAGCTATTTCACAACTTGCGGTATAGACCCAGTGACTGAATTGATGGTAAGATCCTCGGGGCCGGTAGGACCTGGACAATACACTATTGGCAGATGAGAATGATGTAGTACCTCAGTTGGGGCGATGCTCTTGGTTCGGTCCCTCTTTCCTGCATGGCCTCGCTGCCCCTGCCCGTCCGATGTGATGGTGTGCTGAGCTGCGGCCAGGATCTCATCCAATTTATCTGAGAGGGAAAGAGAGATGGAGTGTGTGTGTGGATGTGTGAGAGAGACACATAGAGAGAGACAGGGAGTGTGTGTATGTGTGAGAGAGAGAGAAAGAGAGTGAAATCGGAGAGAGAGAAAAAAAGACATAAAAAGCAACAGACAATTGAGAGCATAGGCCCATCACTGCCACCCAGTTGAAAGATGCCCTCTTGAAACACAAAGGGGGTCAGGGGTCAGATCTTACTCAGTGCCATTTGATAGACGGTCCTCTTCTTATCAGGCACCTGGGAGGACTCGTACTCTGAAAGACAGAGGCAGAATATTCTTAGTACCTGAGCAGACTGATTTTCAATGGAGGCTTAAGAGCTGATGAAGGTAATGAGAAGAGATATTCACCTGCTTTCTTTTTCCATGGAGAGGCAGCTGCAGAATAATTAGAGAAACAATGGCAATCACATTATGCTGTAACATTATACTGACTGCTATCCTATTCCATCGCTATAACAGTGTAACAGACAGCTATTCTATACCCTTCCTGTAACAGTATACCAAGACCATATCCTATACTATCACTATAAAAGTATACTGAGACAGCTATCCTTTACCATAACAATATAGTACCTGCCACCCAGCACCACTACTATAACAGCATTACAGACTGCTATCCAATACTGTGACAGTATAATAGACTAATATCCACCAATACCATCACTATTACAGTATAACCAACTTCAAGTCCTACACCATCACCATATCAGTATTGCTATCCTATACATCACTGTAATATTATTACAGACTGATATCCTATACCATTACTATTTCAACTACAAAGTAGTTGTATTACAGTACGACTACTATTGTATTATATGACTGTAATGGCATGACTTAGATTGTTATCCTAGGCATCACTATTACAGTATAACAGACTGCTCTCTTATAACGTCCCTACAACAGTATAACAGATATGATCACTACAACATTATAGCATGCTGCTATCCTTGCCATCACTATAACAGTATAACAGACTACTATCCCAACCATCACTAGAACAGTATAACTAGGACATTGCTATCCTAGCCATCACTATAACAGTATAACTAGGACATTGCTATCCTAGCCATCACTAGAACAGTGTAACTAGGACATTGCTATCCTAGCCATCACTATAACAGTATAACTAGGACATTGCTATCCTAGCCATCACTAGAACAGTATAACTAGGACATTGCTATCCTAGCCATCACTAGAACAGTATAACTAGGACATTGCAATCCTAGCCATCACTAGAACAGTATAACTAGGACATTGCTATCCTAGCCATCACTAGAACAGTATAACTAGGAGACTGCTATCCTAGTATCACTATAACAGTGTAACAGACTGCTAACCTAGCCCTCACTGTAACAGTATCACAGAGTGCTATCCTAGCCATCACTGTAACACTATCACAGACTGCTATCCTAGCCATCACTGTAACAGTATTACAGACTGCTATCCTAGCCATCACTGTAACAGTATTACAGACTGCTATCCTAACCATCACTGTAACACTATCACAGACTGCTATCCTAGCCATCACTGTAACAGTATTACAGACTGCTATCCTAGCCATCACTGTAACAGTATGACTACGAGCCTGCTATCCTAGCCATCACTGTAACAGTATTACAGAATGCTATCCTAACCATCACTGTAACAGTATTACAGGCTGCTATCCTAGCCATCACTGTAACAGTATCACAGAGTGCTATCCTAGCCATCACTGTAACACTATCACAGACTGCTATCCTAGCCATCACTGTAACAGTATTACAGACTGCTATCCTAACCATCACTGTAACACTATCACAGACTGCTATCCTAGCCATCACTGTAACAGCATTACAGACTGCTATCCTAACCATCACTGTAACAGTATTACAGACTGCTATCCTAGCCATCACTGTAACAGTATTACAGACTGCTATCCTAGCCATCACTGTAACAGTATGACTACAAGCCTGCTATCCTAGCCATCACTGTAACAGTATTACAGACTGCTATCCTAACCATCACTGTAACAGTATTACAGGCTGCTATCCTAGCCATCACTGTAACAGTATCACAGACTGCTATCCTAGCCATCACTGTAACAGTATCACAGACTGCTATCCTAGCCATCACTGTAACACTATCACAGACTGCTATCCTAGCCATCACTGTAACAGTATCACAGACTGCTATCTTAGCCAAAACTGTAACAGTATCACAGACTGCTATCCTAGCCCTCACTGTAACAGTATCACAGACTGCAATCCTAACCATCACTGTAACAGTATCACAGACTGCTATCCTAGCCATCACAGTCACAGTATGTCAGACTGCTATCCTAGCCCTCACTGTAACAGTATCACAGACTGCTATCCTAGCCATCACTGTAACAGTATAACAGACTCCTATTCTAGCCATCACTGTAACAGTATTACAGACTGCTATCCTAGCCCTCACTGTAACAGTATCACAGACTGCTATCCTAGCCCTCACTGTAACAGTATCACAGACTGCTATCCTAGTATCACTGAAAGGTATAAAAATAACACAAATTAATACAGTACATACTTCAAACACCGATGAAGACAATGATGATTTGGTGATGACAATGATGTGGAAGAAGACGACCATGACTATGATGTCCCACAATGTTTTCCCACCTTTCTCCACTGCTGGCCATCCATTTCATTCAGCAGATAAAGAGGAAATAGAGTAGAGGAGATTGTGTACCATTGCATAATGTGAGTTTCCACAACATGAATGACTTCACTGTAAATTGGCAAACAATCATTTCAAATATATACATTTCATATTTATCTTCATAGTCCTCCTAATTTAGGCATTGGTAATAAAAATAAATTATCTTACCTATACCAGATATCCAAGGGTCCCTGTGTCAACTCACTTAATTTTTAATGGACATCTTCAATTAACGTAATTTCTATGTTTCAGAACTCTAAAGTGAACAATTGTTATCCTGTCCTGTTCTTCCTGTTTTTTTGGGTCCTCAGTGCTCCTTTTCCAATGTCTTACCCATGTCTTCCAGCTCTGATGTCATCGATTTGGAGCGCAGTGCAATTGCAGGAGGAGTCAGCCTCTTAGCCTGTTGGGGGACTGCCAAGAGAGAACCAAATGTACACTTACCGCTTATTACTGTGTTATAAACATGAATTGAATTATACATTGCACATGACAAGCTAAAAGGTCTACCTTTCTTCCTGGGGTTGGCCTCTTCCATCTCTGGGTTGCGGGCCACCATGACAACCTTCACCATGAGGGCGTTGCCCCCTTGTCTGATCATGTTGACCACCTGCCTGTGGCCCACCTTGACCACATTCTGACCGTTCACCTACAGACATGGACATGCAGGCAGACATACACAAGACAACACCGGATGTCAACTCAACCTTCACCTAGCATTCTACAATATAGAATTAATTAAAAAACCAATAAAACATTATTTCTAAGTGATTAAAAAAGACAGTCCCATGTTGTTCCAGGTCCTAACGGTCATGATAATGAGCCTTCCCAGGGTTCCATACCTCAATGAGGAAGTCCCCCATCCGTAGGCCAGCCCTCCAGGCCACGCCCCCCTCATCCACAGACTCCAGGTACTGCAACGCAGGGAATGCTGGGGTCGGGGTGAACTCCTCTATAGGAGTCTGAGCTGCAGGGAACAGGGCAAGAAAAACAGGATGTCGCTGGATCTAATGGAAGTGATGGAGTGTAAAAGTAGGGACGGAAAAGACATGCCAATATGACAAGAAACACAAGGAGTGGACGAGCGACATGTACAGGAATAGAGGACCGTGGAATCTGCAAGATACTGTCAGACATCTGGGGGGATTTCGGAGGACAGCCACTCACTCACCTTTGGCTCCCCGAAGCACAAAGCCAAAGCCCTCATTGTCTTTCTTCTGCAGGAGCACTGTCTTCTCCTTAATGATGTAGTCACTTAGTGAAAATAAAAGAGGGCGGGGGGAGTGATGGAGAGGAAAACAGAGGGAGAGAGGAAGCGAGAGAGCAAGCTATATGACTTTTTTAGCAACAGAAAGTCTCATTGTCATGCAAATAAAGCATTTCTGAGTCTGGGAGACAGCTATACTGCATGGCATTATGAAATCACACTGCACCAAAAGACCAGGGCCTTGAGGTCTGTCATAAAGAGACCCGAAATGTGGGTTGGAGTCTGTGTGATGATGGGCAAAGGAGTGTACTGGAGAGACCTTTCCATAATCCAGCATAATGCTGACTAGCACCAGGAAACACATGGGAATCTACAAGACAAATGCTGCCTAGATTACTTAATGGGAATGTTGTATATATGCATCCATAATGTTGTGTCAGCTATTCTCAAGTTTTCACTTTGCCAGCTAGCTAACTTGGCTACATTTCCTTGGACTTTTCCAATTTCTATACGTGACGTTTCATAAGATCTGCAGATATGGATTTATATGTGAGCTGCAGTTTGTCATCCCTTCACATAATGAGGCTGACTTATTGTCGAGACAAAGGGTTGACCCATTACTGCCACAAGTGGATTTTTCTTTCCGTGAAGACTGACACAGCCATCTTGTTATGAGATAGCAGTGGAGTTTTAGGGCTGTGGACCAGAGGTGGTCATGCCATTTCACTTCTCCATATCCATGTCTTGGACCACTGTTTCTTGTCAGATTTACGGCTGCATTTAAGTCGTTTTCCCTCCACATACTCAATAGCGGCCATGTTCTGTATTCCAAGAATAGCTACTCAGATTTGAAGTCTCAATCACCGACAGCCGGCCAGATCTCAGTTCACACTGTTTTACGAGCTCAGCGCATATACTTTAGCCTTAGACTCCACAGACATACGACATATCTGTTCATTTAGGTATCAAATTCTACACAGCTTGCAGGCTCTCAATTCATACAGTTTTGCAGCTCAATTATGTTGCCTGGCTTTCCAGTCCCAGTACTGCATGACTTGGGGTTTAATCCATTGGGTTGAAATCCCAGCATTTTATTCCGGAGCTGCCTTCTCTGCATTAGCTGCTTGAATAAACTCAATCTAACGCGGCCTCCAATCAACTGTGCAAATCCACCAAGGTACGACACGGCTGAGGAAGAGTCCTTTCTTTCTGGGAGTTGCTGAACTTGGTGTGCAGAGGCAATACATGGGAACCATTACAAAGCTGAGGAGACAACAGTTAGCTGTTCTCATCCCGAGGTCTGCAGATTACGTTGTCCCTTCCATCCATCCCTTGCGCGCCGCCTCACAGTCAATGTTGCTGTTTCGCCAACGCAGAAAGCCGCCTTCCATCCATCTGCTCTTCACACTTCATTCCTTTTTCTTGCACCCTGTCTCCTTTCACGCATTCCCTCTCAAAGGATAAAATCTACATGTAGCATTGTGATCAGCCGGCTGATTGCAATCCACTAGTGTCTGGGAACTGTATCAGTCTATTCCCCAGGCAATGGAGGGTTAGCTATGATACTGTGGTCCTTTGTAATATTTTGTACCATTTAACCATTTCATTCCTGTTCACTTATTTTAGACAGGACTTCATATTTGATGTGCATGTTGGCTGTTTGGACTTAATATAAATTAGAACAGGGATAATAAAATTAATTGGTCAAACCCAATATCACGTATGAGAAGTAGACTAAAGTACAAAAATGTAAAGTTTGAAATTACACTTGAATTAAATTAATGAGAATTGTTGACTACAACTATCAAACTACTAATTATATTGGAAATAATCAAAAAACAAATGTGGTGCATATTAATGTTATGCTATCATTCTATTTATCATGAACGCATTAATTTGGGCAATTTATTGCAATTTGTATTTTCATCCATATCACCCAGTTCTAATGTGAACTAACCATAAGCCAGTGTGACTCTCATAGTGGTCACAGCAAGCCACAGAAGCCAATAAGATTTCTGTACCCTCCAGGTTTATGGTAACCTAAATGATTACAGTATACAACAGGTTTACAGTAGTCTTCAGGTTTACAGTAGTCTTCAGGTTTACAGAAGCCTACAGGTTTACAGTAGCCTACAGGTATACAGGAGTTTACAGGCTAACAGTAATTTACAGGTTTATAGTAGTCCACCGGATTACAATAACCTATATTAGTCTACAGGCTTAAAGAAGCCTACAGGTGTACAATAGTTTGCAGGCTTACAGTAATTTACAGGTTTACAGAAGCCTACCGGATTACAATAACCTACAGGATTACATTAGTCTACAGGTTTACAGTAGCCTACAGGTTTAAAATACCCTACAGGATTACATTAGTCTACAGGTTTACAGAAGCCTACAGGTTTAAAATACCCTACAGGATTACATTAGTCTACAGGTTTACAGAAGCCTACAGGTGTACAGTAGTTTACAGGCTTATGGTAATTTACAGGTTTACAGTAGCATACTGGATTACAATAACCTACAGATCTACAGCAGCCTACAGGTTTGAAGTAGCCAACTGGTTTACAATACCCTACAGGATTACATTAGTCTACAGGTTTACAGTGGTCTACACGATTACAGTAGCCTAGTGGATTTGAGTAAGCTATACTGTAAGCATGCGCCCTCCCTCCTGATTCCTGAATCATCGTCAGTTGCTTCCACAGAAATATACAATCAAAGCAAGATGTTAGTCATACAGTCAGAAACATACTCATCTTATACTGTACGTACATTTACATACATTCATTAAACAAGGAGACACAAGGACACCTACATCCAGACCCAATCTAGGAATACACAGAGATTAACTACTCCCACAACGACACTCAACCACAGTGACACAACACTGATTGTGCGCTAGCACCCACTTAAACACTGAAATTAAGGAAACCACATACAAAAAAAAAAACATTTAGCATATTCACTATTTCTGTTTTAGATACAACAATGTCATCATTTCACAAATGCCCATTTATGAAACAAACGAATGGCACACACCATTTAGAAGGTATGGCAATGTACAGCTCTAAAAATCGACATACATAATAGCCATCAGTGGTACCACTAAATGAGAGAACAGAAATCAATGGAAATGGTGACACAAAATTCACACAGGCTGGGAAGAAAAGCATTACAACATGCTTTTAGATTACACTCAGAGAATACATGAGAGGGGAGACAGAGATAAACATCCTGCAGTCAGAGCCTCCATGCAATAACCACTACTGTCACACACAAACGTTCACACGCACACTGGAAAAGACGATTTTAGACACACACACGCACAAACACACACACACACACACACACACACACAAACATTTATATTACACGCAGACACGCACACGCAGTACATAGCTTGTTAATCCGCCTTTCAAATCCACGGCCTCTCTGTTGCATCTACCTCTCCCCTCTCTCCATTGTCCTCTCCTCACATCCATAGCCAGGCAATGAATGGGGAAACAGCCGCTACCTGTAAATGAACCACACGCTCCTGTTTCTGGGGCCCAGTGACGGCCACGAAGAAGAGAGGGAGAGAGAGAGAGACAGATCTCTCTCTCCGCATCCCCCCATTGCCATTTCCCCCCCTCCGCTCCTCCACCCCCTCCGCTCCCTCCGCCTCTCGGTCTTCCAGCGAGAGCAGCGCTAGAGAGAGCCGCGAGAATGGAGAAGGATGGGAAGGGAGAGGGGGAGACCGAGCGCTGGCCTAGCTCGTCTGCACCCCGCATGCTTAAGACGGCGCGGAGGGGAGGAAGAGAGAGAGGGAGATAGAGGGAGGAAGGGAGGGAGGGAGAGAGAGAGAGAGAGAGAAAGAAAGAGGCAAGTAGGAGAGTGAGAAGGACAGAGATGGTTGTCTGCGACAGGGAAGAGTGAGCGCGGGAGAGCGGCGGGAGCGCACGCTGGATGTGGGAAAGTGAATGGGGAGGGACAGGGAGAGATTGGTGGTTTAGCGTACAAGAGGCTAGAAAAAGGGGTGATTTAGCAGGTGGGGTAAGGGGAGATGGCGATAAAGCCACTGGAGAAGAATAACAGGCAGGAGGAATGGTTTGTTTATTCGAGCAGCTCACCGACTGGCGAATTCAGAAATCAGTACGGCTGATTTCCACTCCAGAGAGATTTCCTTATCAGCAGATAGACACACACGCACATAACAGTGGGCACAGCATTCACACAGCTACCAACGAAAACCAGTCACCAGTGCTCGTTGGCATTCTCCCAAACCCATAAATGCAGAGGGCAGGAGCTGCCATAGTTCTGGACCTGGCTCTGGTTCAAAATACCACCGGATTACAATCGGCAGCAGAACCATCACCGTATTACACATTGTCTCTCTCTCTCTCCACGTCATTCACTGTCTGAGTCACTGGTCCGTTATTCACATAACCAAATGCCCAACCTGTATTATGCTGAGTGACTTTGCGACTGATAGAAAAGATACAGAAGTGCTTCTAAGCGTCAGCTATAGGCTGTAAGCCTAGTACCCCCGGGGGCGTGGAGTCCCTCCGAAAACACTTGCCGATTGACCGAACGAACACTCATCACCTCCAAATCCCTGTGAGTCATCGTCGGGACATTGTGCCTCGTGCTCGAACACTCGCAGACACACGCAGACACAGAGTACTGTTTGCCCTTATGATGCACAGCACAACTGCAGCTGCCAGGGGCTGGGCTGCATCTTGACACTAGCGGATTAGACAGATGCAATGGAGGATATGGAAACGTCAATGTTCATAATTTCTATTTTTTACATTCATTTTTACATGGTGAAAACAACCACCCATGAAAACGTATTTATATCGGGAGGGTGAATGGTCAATTGAGGGAAAGTTGGGCTCCTTTTGACCTGCAAAAGGCCTACACAAGAAAGAGTCAGGCAATTTATTATGCTAGAAATATTATGTACAAGAAATAGGAATGAACTGGTGTTTCCTTTAGTGCCCTCAGTGCTTGCATGATCTTAATACAGCTGAACAACAACAAAAATAAGCGGGTGCGAGCACACTCACACACACATTTACTCAGCTATCTAAATTAGGACTCAAAAGTTGATTTCCCTTTTAAAAAATCCTGCTTTCTCTAATCCTATCCCCTTAATGTTACCCCTAACATTTTTTCTATGACCAGAAAACATTCCCATAAAAACCAGATTCCACTGGTTTACCTACACATTCAGGTTCAATCAGTAAGTATTGTCTAATCTTACTTTATAGGGCTGCAGGGCATGATATACATTTATAAAATGTTAGCATGCTAAGCAAGCCCCTATCCTCTTGTCATCCCATTCCCTCACAACTCCTCCAGCCATTAAACCAGGTGACCCAGGGGGTCAAAATGACATTGGGTGAGGTCGTCCATCCATAAATCTAGTCCACCATCAGATGACTGGCTTCAGGTCCAGTCTTACCTGGGGCCGTCCACGCCGTCATAGGCTCCCACGGTGACATTACGAAACAGCTTTCTCTTTGCTTTCTCGCTTCGAGACTCTGGAACACAGGCACACATTCACACTCAAATGGCTGCGTGTTTCGGGCCGTCCTTATGTTCCATTGGTATGCACATGTGTTTCACTTGTGTTGGCTGTGTGTTTCGTGTCTCTGTGTCCTGTGCCAGTCTCTCCGACACATAATGGTCCAGTTGGTCTGGGCGGTGCCGTGTCATTACTGGCGCTGAGCGGGTGGGATGCGTGGCCCACCGCTTGTAACACTGCCAGGATGTCCTGCAGTCAATAGAACGCTAGCAACTGAATGAAGGTAAAACATGAGTCATTCAGCAGATGCGGGGTTAGCATCTGTAGAGGGAATTTAGGTCGGTGCTCGTCTGAGCTGGTGTGATGCAAGTATGATGCCTTGGTGGGTGTGCGTGTAGTATTTGGTTTCTGTGGGGTTGGAAGTGTTTTCTCACCTGATCGATTATCCTTACTGGTAGGACCCACCTCCTCCACGCAGTCTGAGGGGAACCAGCCTGTACGACCTTTCACCGTGCCCTCCCAGAACCCCCCCTCTCCCACGCTCACCACTATGAGAGAGGCGGTGGAGAGAGAAAGAGGGAAAAACGCGAGAGAGACAGAGAGATGAAAGAGAAGGGGAGAGCGGTGAATCACGACTTTGCCGTCGACTCAGTGGCACTCCAGAGAACAGCTCTCTTCTCTGAATCGGTCTCACCTTTGACTTTGTCTCCTTTGCTGATGCTGAGCTCTTTGTCTCCGTGGGCGATGTAGGCCCTGGTGGCCACATAAACCCGCCCAGGGACCGCGGTGTACATACGCCTCATCTGAGCCCCCGTTGGCCCTCCACCACTGACCGCTGAGGTGGCACTGCAAGGGGATAGACAGACACAGACAGAAGGACACACAGACGTAGACAAACAGACAGACATAGAAAGACACAGACAGAGGAAGAAGAGCCCCTGTTATCATATTGCAGAACAGCTGTTGCAACACATTCGTGGAGATGGGGGAGCAACTGATGTCTGAGGACAGTGTTGCACTATTGGAATGTAGCTTTTAGAGCCTTTAATGCTGTCAACAGTACATTTGCTGAGGACAACCGGTGAAGACTTAGTAAATTGTTGGTATTCAATAGAAACAGTGGCCCTCATTCATAAAACCCTCTCAGAAAATATCTCAGATTCAAGCATGGGGAGAGACTTATGATCATCTCCAAGAGTGATTTACGAAACTGTCGTACCTCCTCAAAATGAGTGTAAATGTTATTGCAGATTGATCAATTGGATAAAGCCGTGAACATGAGAACACCCAGCACCCGTCCTTATTTACATATGACACACCCATAATTTATGTGGAAGTGGCAATCATCAACCTATAAACTGACAGCTTTCAGCATAAATCATCTAAAACCGCTAATTAGCCATTCGTCATTCTCCATGAAAAAATCTGTGCGGTCACGGAATACTCTTTTGCGTCTCAGCCCAGAGCCGTGATCCTTCAGAGCAGCAAGCTCTGATGTTATTAGGCAAACTGCTCAACACACAACCACTGGTTTATTTATACTCTCACGAGTGGATTTAAGACCGGCAAGCTAATCAAGATGCCAGCCACTGACAATATAATGACCATTTATAATCTGCAAGTACAGTGGATAAAAAAAGTCTACTCACCCCTGTTAAAATGCCAGATTCTTGTGATGTAAAAGAATTAGACAAAGATAAATAATGTCAGAACCTTTTCCACCTTTAATGTGTCCTATAACGTGAAAATTCATTTGAAAAACAAACTGAAATCTTTGAGGAAAAAAAATTAATAAAAAATCACAATAACCTGGTTGCATAACTGTGCACACCCTTAAACTAATTATTTGTTAAAGCACCTATTGATTTTATTACAGCACTCAGTCTTTTTTGGTAGGAGTCTATTAGCATGGCACATCTTGATGTGACAATATTTGCCCACTCTTATTTGCAAATGCACTCCAAATCTGTCAGATTGCGAGGACATCTTCTGTGCACAGTCCTCTTCAGATCACCCCACAGATGTTCAATTGGATTCAGGTCTGGACTCTGGCTGGGCCATTCCAAAACGTTAATCTTCTTCTGGTGAAGCCATGCTTTTGTGGATTTGGATTTGTGCTTTGGGTTGTTGTCGTGCTAAAAGGTGAACTTCCTCTTTATCTTTTTAACGGACGACTTAAGGTTTTGTGCCAAAATTGCCTGGTATTTGGAACTGTTCATAATTCCCTCCACCCGGACTAAGGCCCTGGTTCCAGCTGAAGAAAAACAGCCCCAAAGCATGATGCTGCCACCACCATGCTTCACTGTAGGTATGGTGTTTTTTGCGTGATGTGCAGTGTTGTTTTAACGCCAAACATACCTTTTGGAATTATGGCCAAAAAGTTAAACCTTGGTTTCATCACACCATAACACATATTCCCACATGCTTTTGGGGGACTTCTTGTTTGTATTTGCAAACTTCAGTTGGGCTTAGATGTTTTTCTTTGTAAGAAAAGGCTTCCGTCTTGCCACCCTACCCCATAGCCCATTCATATGAAGAATACAGGAGATTGATGTCACATGTAGCACACAGCCAGTACTTGCCAGAAATTCCTGCATTTCCTTTAATGTTGCTGTAGGCCTCTTGGAAGCCTCCCTGACCAGTTTTCTTCTCGTCTTTTCATCCATTTTGGAGGGACATCCAGTTCTTGGTAATGTCTCTGTTGTGCCATATCTTCTCCACTTCATGATGACTATCTTCACTGTGTTCCATGGTATATTTAATGCTTTGGAAATTCTTTTGTACCCTTCTCCTGACTGATATCTTTCAACAATGAGATCCCTCTGATGCTTTGGAAGCTCTCTGTGGACCATGGCTTTTGCTCTGAGATGCAACCAAGAAAATGTCAGGAAAATCCTACAAGAACATCTCAAATGTAATTGTGATTAATCAGAGTCACTTTAAATGATGGCAGGTGTGTAATGACTTTTGTGTGTAATGAGTTTGAATGTGATTGGTTATTTATGAACACAGCCACATCCCCAGTTATTGGAGGGTGTGCACACTTATGCAACCAGATTATTGTAAGATTTTTAAAAAATGTCCCCCTCGAAGATTTCAGTTTGTTTTTCAATTGAATTGTTCACATTATAGGTCACATTAAAAGTGGAAAAAGTTCTGACATGATTTATCTTTGTCTCTCTTTTACATCACAAAAACCTGGCATTTTAAATGGTGGTATGTAGACTTTTTATATCCACTGTATATTGATACAATATAGGCATGTGTCTTTGCAAGTATATTGATACTGTATAGGAAAAGCAAGGCAAGTTTTTTGGTCTAGCAAGCGGATTACATACACAAAGATAATTCAAACCTTACAAACACATGAACAGCAAAACTAAGAAAAAAAATGCTGCATGAAGTGAATGGAATAAATAATATATTAATAAGGTAGTGATACATTATTTAATATTTTGATTTGTTTGTATGTGTTACATTCCTTGTCATCTTATTTTATTTGACCTATTATTACTATAATTGTGGTTGTTGTTGTTACAGAAGCTTCTATGATTGTTGTTTTTCGTGATAATGAGGGTCTTATGGCGAATCAATAAGGTTAATGCGAATTATCTTATTTTATCTATGCACAATACCACACATGTTTTTGGCGAAAACACTTTTAAAAATGTGACAATTCATTAAAAAAAGTAATATCTCATGTACATAATTATCAAGACCATTTGCCACTGCACTCTGAATGTAACTCACATGCATCACTAAGTAACTCTCCGTAGATCACAGAGATTTGACACAATTAATTGTGACAAGGCATAGATCTGGGGGAGATTTAAAAAAAGAAAATTGCTAAAGCATCAAACATTCCCAGGAGCACAGTGGGCTTCATCATTTTGAAATGGAAGAATATGGAACATCTCTTAATATAACTGGCCGTTCAACCAAACTAAGTAATCGGGCAATAAGAGAACTTGTCAGGACATTTGACTATGCAGCACACTCATCAATCAGAAATGTAATGTAGAGTGATTAGACGGAAACCACTCCTCAGTAAAAGGCATACAACATACCACCTGAAGGACTCTGAGAGCATACGGAAAAATATTATTTGGTCCGATGAGACCAAAATCAACATATTAGGCCTGAATTCCATCTAGTGAAAACATGTCAGCGCTCATTGCCTGGCTAAAACCATGGCTACTGTGAAGCATGGTGATAGGAGCACCATGCTATAGAGACGTTTCCCAACGGCAAGGACTGGGTGACTGGTCAGGGTTGAGTAAATGATGAACGGAACAAAATACACAGAGATCCTCTGAGAAAGCCTGATCCAGAGCATGTGCATGAACACAGAATGGAGTGAGAATTCCTCTTTCAGGACAACAACGAACCCTTAGCACATGGCAAAGACAACGCAAATCCAGGTGCGCAAATCTGGTGTGCAAAGAAGACTCAGGTTTGAGTCTCAGGTTTGAGTACTTTTTAGAACTGCCAAAGGTAGTTTCTTATTTGTAATGAATTGGCACAAATAAAAAATGGGGTATCGTGTGTAGATTGATGACAAAAAAGAGATACGGTCTATGACTAAACTAAATGTGAAGAAGTGTAGGTGAACAGATACTTTCCAAAGGCTTTACGCGTATTACGGAACGGACGTGATGGTGTTTTCTCTGCGTACTGTGTCCTCACCCCTGTCGGCCCCGTTGTTGTTTCCCTTGCCGCCTCTCCTCTGTGTCACTGTGTCCTCCTCTTCCTCGTGACGGGGAGCGAGTGCGTGCCCTGGGACTGCTGGAGCTCCTCACACCTACAGAAGCCCTGCGGCCCTAGAGAGATAGGGGAAAACACACACACATATTATGTAATTACGTAGGCTGAATTATATAATTGTGTTGACACTCACACCCAAACACACAATCTATTGGTTAAGATCCAAGAGTGACTATAGAGTGTTACTCCCTGACACACAACACAGAAGTCTCTCTGCCTCTTCACCGTCAGCCTCTATGTACCTGTCCAGGGCCGGGATTGGCCCCAGCAGCCTTGGTGCGTGGGGCCATGGGGTCAGGCAGGGTCATACTGTTATCACTGTTAGCACGCAGGAAGGGGTGGGGCTGGGCCATGAGGAGAGGGAGCGTGCGGGCACTCTCTCCTCGTTTGGGAGCGTACTTTGGGGATTCCAAAAAGGGCACTGAAAAAACAGGGTGGGGAGGGGGGGGGGCATCATGGGAGAGAAAGAAAGGCAGAGTGGGAGAGGAAGGAGAGAAGGTAAGATACAGGGGATGGGAGGAGAGTGTAGTGTAAGGGGTGGTGGGCGGGGGCAGAGGGAGGGAGGGAACATTTACAACAGTTTAAACAATGACCATCAAGACTCAAGAGATTCAGACGCAAAGCAACACTGAATGCCACACACTTGAAAACCGCACACAGCCCTGAAACTGGGCCAGCTATCATAGAAAGGGTCACACTAAGGTTAACAGGCCACCTCTGAACCCACGCAGTGCTAAATCATTTGTCAGACGTCTGCACGCTAATCCCACACAAAACATTAAATGTCCCAGTGTGATGAAACCACTTCAATGACGACAAAGACAACGCATCGCGAGGTCACAGGTAAACCGGTGACGCAGAACAGTCATACCAAACAAGACACTGCAAGGCTGCAAGGCGACTTATAGAAGAGAGCAGGATGGACCTACATTAGGGACACTCGCGCAACCAAAACTCCCCGCCAATCACTTCCTGGTGTGAAGAGTGTCGTGTGGAGGCCCACCACTTACCTACGTCGGTATCTCTGTGGTTTTTGATGATTTCCCCGATTTCAAAGTGGCCCGACATTACTGCTACCTTCAAGACACAGACACATGTACGCGCAGAACAACAATTAAATGTACTGCAACAGCCCTTAACCCCTTTCCCTCCAGTACAGGGACAGTTCCTTAAAAAAATAAAACACCCAATTGAATAAAGGCTTTGCTAATCTTACTCGATATTCAACTCAAAGCTTTATTTACGTATAACAACCATGATTTGGTTTTGCATAGCCGGAGGAAGGAGGGAAAAAAAAGAAGACGTTTTTGTTGATACCTGAAAGGGGGTTTGTCCATGCTTGTTCTTCATTTCCTTATTGGCCCCTCTGTAGAGCAGAACACGAACACAGCTTTCCTATTAGGACCGAAAGACAGCCACTGTTTGACTTGATTCAGGATAAAAAACACTCACATTGTAGTTACTTTAAGTTAAGTGTGTGAATGGGCGCCGACACCGGTTATTGTATTATTCCTGTTTGAAACTAAACTTACCTTGTTATACAGGGCACAGATGTGAAGGGCAGTGTTCCCTGAGGCATTCTGAGAAGTGGTATCTGCTCCATAGAAAAGGAGGTGCTCCAAGTGCTGAGCAAATCCATTCTGGCAGGCCTGGGGGAGGGGGTGGTAAAGAAGCATTTATGTCCCACATACTGTAGCGATCTTATGATAAATGCACTATGTAAGTAAGTGTTATAGGCACAAACTCTTCCTGCCTATTTGTCTGCACGTGTGCCTTTGCACTGAGTGATGTATTAAAGGTTGCCAACAGGGGGAGACAAGGAGCTCTCTTATACCTCATTGGCAGGAGGAGACTGCTCTTGAACGCACCCCTGCAAAAGGACTGGATGGCTAATGCTAATCAGCAGCTAATGACTAGTTCTGAAAAAGGGACCATTGGGCAACATGAGAGGAGCATGGTAAAGGATGTATGAGTGCAATGGCTGTGAACCCCAGTGTGGCAGGGCTTGACGGACAAACAGGAGCAAATGACTGTAAAATAAAAAAAATAAAAAAGTGATTTTAATTAATAAAAGTATTAAGGATACAAACACATTATTGCTTTTAATGACATTGGACCAAGTTTTGTCAAATTGGACCAGGTGAACAAGTGACCATTTGTAGAATTGGGCGCGACAGAGGAAACCTGTGACGCGGATGGCTGTTTG
Source organism: Esox lucius (assembly GCF_011004845.1). Classification (NCBI taxonomy): domain Eukaryota; kingdom Metazoa; phylum Chordata; class Actinopteri; order Esociformes; family Esocidae; genus Esox; species Esox lucius. The sequence continues at coordinate 24,122,716 of NC_047573.1, read as the reverse complement.
TTCATCCGCCAGGAGGTTGAAGACCACAGTGGTTAAGGGTGGAAGACACCGATTGGCTTCTGAAACCACCTCCACACTCCACCAGGGTGAAAAGACTCATTCTTAGAATTCTATTGCCTGTCTGATTTCAGCATGAAAGTACACAGTTCTGATTATTTTTTGTGTCTGGGTCTCACCGAAATAAGGAATCTCTGTCCTGCGGTCCAGATTGGTCCCAAGGTAGTATAGTTGGGCATATGCCCAGAAAACATTTTTGATGTCAGCAGGATTGGGACCACTGTATTGAAAACCCACACAAGACCATTTCACCTAGTACAGTGACAGAGACCCCAGAAGAAACAACTACGGCCACCCCATTTTTTTATAGCGGCTCCATGGGTGCTGAAAATAGAATTAAGGCAATGTTACGTGATCAGCAATGGACCAAATATCAACAGTGTGACTTTATAATGAATGCGTATGGAGGAGATCCATTCTGAGTTTAAAGGAATAGGAGTGTAATACTCAAAGTAAAATCTTCATATTTCTGACTGAACTGTATGGTGAGAAGACGACTGCTGGTGTTTTACGTGTTATGTTTTATGATTGCGGACAGAAACCTGAAGAGTGTTTGTTCATATGCTCTCTTCCTCCGGGAGTTAGGACGCCGATTGACTAACAAAGACCCACAAGATTATCGATGGGCCGATAGGAATATGCACGATCAATTCACCATTGGTTTACAAGAAGGAGATATCTATTGGGATTTAAAGCAGCTGCTGCAACAAAACCCTGAGTTCTCCTCTGAACAGGTGAAAAGCACTTCATTCTGAAGATGGTCCCAGTAGAATAGATGTTGTGCCTACCTGTCCATCAGTTGTTATAAGAATGTTATAAACAGCAACAAGTCTCTTGGCAGGACAAATTCCCAGCTGAATTATTGACGGAGATGAAAGGGCCGATAGCCGACCTGGGTATGTTACAAGTACAGGGAGGGGAAGTATTTCAAGACAAGGGATAGTGATTGCAGAAGATGACCCCTCAAACCTAAATAGTTAACCCATTTTTGGAATTAATATCATTGGCTCCTGTTGGGATGCTCTCCTTTCCAGGTTCAAGATGGGCTACTGTTCATTGCCACAGAGACATCTAGGTGGGTTTGGGAATCTGCCTTCGAAGACTGTTGAAGGATCGGAGCTTCGCTTGCATCTATGGCAACCGAAATGTTGAGAGCAGCATATTGCCACCCAGTGAGCATTCCAATATACAGTGAGACAGTGGTTTGGGCCAGATCCCCCAAACAGCAGCAGGAATTGAAGGGCTTACTGACTAAATGGGGAGGTTCATTTGCACTGGAGTCATATGGCACACCATAACAGGTACAAATCCACTCACTGAAGAATGTTATCAGCCCATTCCTCCTAGCTCGGGTCAGGAAGTCTGTGGTCTGCTAAATAAAGTTGAAGACCTTGGGCTGTGCCATTTCTGGTTAGAAAGAAGAACGGGGAACTGAGACTACCGGAGGTTAAATTCGGTCCAGCACAAAGATGGTAATCCACTTCCTAGAACAGAGGAAGCACTCACCACACTAAGGCCAGATTTAGCCAGTGGCTACTGACAAGTAGAAGTAGCTGACAAAGACTGTGAGAAAACAACTTTTTGAACACCCTATACAAACCTGAACCTATGCCATTTGGTTTATGTAATGCACCTGCCATCTTGATGCAAAGCTGTCTGGGAATCTTTGTGTGAGAATACGAAGATGTTATTGTGTACTCACCTCATTTCGAAATACATCTACTGTACGAGACATGACAGCTGTGTTATAATTAACGGAACTAATCACAAACGAACTCCCGAAGCTAAGTACCATTATTATGCCTAATCACTGTAATTGTTGTAGTTACAACATGGAGAACTATCGTCTTCAGGTATAGATAGCAGAGTTAGAGGCTCGGCTTCAGACGCAAATGTCAGGCAAGGATTATGTCATTGTAGAAATGGAAAAAAAAATTGCGTCTGTGCCACTAGGAAGAAACGAGTGTTGTTAGCCCCCCGGCACAGCTCCTGCAGCCGGAAGAGAACTTTATCTTGGTCACTGTGAAGAAATGCCTATGTCGCTGCTAAAGCCGACTGAGATTTTCAACAGGTTTTCCCCACTGAAAGAATCAGCCGGCGATCGTACACACTGTTTACCGGGGGGCAGAACCACCAAGCAGCCGCAAATCTGGGGTTGGTGCTAGCGAAGTCTAAAACTGGTATAGAGAGTACAGAGATATTGTTATTCACGTTGGCACCAACGACGTTAGGAAGAAACAGTCAGAGGTTACGAAGCAGAACATAGTATCAGCGTGTAAACTAGTTAGAAAGATGTGTCGGCATCCAGTAATTGTCTCTGGCCCATCCCAGCTAGGGGTAGTGACGAGCTCTACAGCAGACTTGCGCAACTCAATCGCTGGCTGAAAACTGAGTTCTGTCCGTCGCAGGAGGTTGATTTTGTAGATAATTGGCTCTCTTTGTGGGACTCTCCCAGAAACAGGGCCAGGCCCGATCTGCTGAGGAGCAACGGACTCCATCCTAGCTGGAGTGGTGCTCTTCTTTTATCTAAGAACATTGGGCCTCATTCACCAATCGTTCGAAGTAAAGTGTTCTTAAACCCCACTTACGCACTGTTTACGAGGATTTTGACATTCACTAATGTTTTCTTATCTTGGATTTGTTCTTAGCTAAGAACAGAATCTACGCACACTCAAAAGCACTCTTATGCACATAATTGGTTACTGCATTTTATTTAATTCTACAGTCGTTTACAATGATAGTATTTTACTGTAATGTATTTCTGATAATAAAATCATAGTATGCAAAGAAAAACTAACACTGCAATTTACCTCAGCAATTAAGCTGATTATATCCTGCATTGTGTGGTGATTGATCGCGCTATTTATGGGGCCAAAATGGGACTGTTTCTGCACATCAGGCATGCTATCAAAATGGCACATCTATTGCTGCTTGACGACATTGCCGAGCTTGCTCTAATAAGGCAACGCATCTTTGAGGATCACGCTGATTTATTTGCAGAGACTGACGAAAACTTAATCGGACGGTTTAGGCTTCCAAGACACGTTTTAATGGAGCTGAGTGATACTTTGGAGCCAGCTCTAGGAAGCCATACCAACGTTCCAATCCCGTACCACTTCATGTGCAGGTACTCTCCACCTTGGGATTTTTAGCCACTGGGACATTTCAGCGGGAGTTAGCAGACCGGATATCATAGCCATCCATCAGCCGTGCTCTCCCACGAGTTGTTGATGGAATAAATCTACTGGCCACACAATATATTTTCTTCCCCTACACAGCGCAACAACAGCTGCCGGTCAAGAGAGGGTTCTACTCTATTGCGGGTCTGCACAACGTAATCGGGGCAATAGACTGCACTCATGTGCGCATTAAGGCACCCTCACCAGGCCCATTCCCATACCTCAAACGCAAGCAATATCACTCAATCAATGGACAAGTCATCTGTGACTCCGACAACCATCTCTTGAATGTGGTCTCCCGCTTCCCAGGAGGTGCCCATTACTTATATTTTGAAGAACAGTTCTGTGGGAATGCGCCTGGAACAACTAGCTGCTGGAGACGCATGGCTCATTCATCGTTAAGTAATTTCAAATTCCAATCGTTGGTTTCAAAAAGTTGGTTTCTTCATTAATGACTTGTTTCATTAGGAGATCGGGGGTATGCCCTTGCGCCCTGGCCAATGACGCCATTAACAAACCCTCAGACACACCAAGGTTTTTTTTAACCTTTATCTTTTTTAATGTGTGTTTATGTCTTTAAGTGTTTCTGATATTATGGCCTGAGTAGAAGCGATTTCACAGAGACTTTGCGCAATCCGCTCCTGGTTATCCAAGACCGCATCGGAGATGACACGTGCAGTTGGACGTCTGATTCATTGGTGGGATATGGCCTTGGAGGATATGAAGCTGTTGATACAGGGCCCTGGTCAGTGTCCAGTTGCACCGCTGATGGCACACCTGAGAGTGCCGTCTTACCAATAATGGCCCCGATGCGCTGGTCAATCTCAGATAACTCAGGGCCTGCATGCCCCGCTCCAGTGGTCAGCATATGTCTCTTATGTTTGGTAATGGATTTTTTGGTCTCTGATTAAGTCAAACCATTGATTTTTTACATCTTCAATTGAGCGACGTTGTCCAGAAACAGAGTTTACGGAATCTGTGATCTCCTTCCATGCCTCCGTTTTGTTGGTGGCTTAAGAACCACTGGAAACACTACTAAATATTATGCCTTGTTTGGCATTTACCTGTTGCAGTAGAATTTCTATTTCAGAATTACTGAAGTTCTTTTTTCATTTGGTGATCGGTGGACCACCACGGTCTGTGCGTCTTTTGGACGTTCTCCAACTTTTCTTGCACACGGTCCTGAAGTGTCATGTTTTATATGGGAATTTGCGGGGCGTTTTCTTATGCTAATTAGGAACGGCACACGCTTTCAATTACGAAGACGTGGGATTCATCCATCCTAAGAACACAGGTTCTTAAACAACAATTCAGTTTTTTAAGATCGTCATGAATCCGATGTAGACTTTTCTTAGGGAGTTTATTAAGAACAAGGTTAAGACAATTCTTAGGAAGATATTGGTGAATGAGGCCCATTGAAAGGACTCTCACTCCTATAGCCTCACCATGAGATAGGGTGCAGGTCAGGCAGCAGACTTTTAGCCAGCCTGCTATCATAGCAGAGTCTGTCGATAGCATAGCCAGAGAAGTTAGTACAGTATTACCTATTGCCACTGTGACTTGTTCCAGGCTGAGAAAAGTTAAACAAGGTAGTGCCAGCAATAGCAACCTTTGTAATATAAAGTCTTCCTCCACCTTGGTCACAAATAAAAATTACTGTATCACCTCGCATCTCAAAATGGGACTCCTAAATTTTAGATCCCTTGCTCCAAAGGCAGTTGCAGTAAATTAATTAATCTCTGATCATTAACTAGATGTTATTGGCTTGTGTGAAACATGGCTAAAGCCTGATGAATTTACTGCCCTAAATGAGGCCTCTCCTCCTGGTTATACTAGTGATCATATCCCCCTTGCATCCCGAAAAGGAGGGGGTGTTGCTAATATTTATGGAAGTAAATATAAATGTACTCTTAAACACATCACTGGTTTTCATTCTTTTGAAGTTTTACTCATGAAAGTTAACCAGGCTGATCGTTTTACGTAGCTACTATTTACAGGCCCCCTGGGCCGTACACAATGTTCCTTAATGAGTTTCCAGAATTCTTGTCTAACCTTGTAGTCATGGCAGATAGTATTCAAAAAGCCATAGTTGACTCAATGGGTTTCATCCAACATGTCTAAGATCCAACGCACTGCCACAATCATACCTTAGATTTAGTCCTGTCACCAGAAATAGATATTGTAGATCTAATAATTTCCCCCCAAAATCCTGAATTATCGGATCACTGTCTTATTACATTTACTGTTAAAACAAGAAATCCACTTGCTCCGCAAACAATGAGTTTCAAAAGCCGTACTATAAATTGTCATTCTATAAATAGATTTCTTGATACTCTTACAAGCTTGCTCATCAACGACAGAGTAAATAAATCAGCAAACAATCTAATCGAGGATCTAAACTCAACACTGCAAAATACTTTAGATACGTTTGCAACCACTAAAAACAAAAGAAATACGCAACAAGAAACTTGCTCCCTGGTACACTGACAAGTATTCAGACTAGCCTGGATAGACAGTACGCTACAATACCAAAAAGCACTCATATTTGCTCGATCAGCTTATTTCTCCAACCTGATTGAGGTGAACAAAAACAATCAAGAATTTCTCTTCGATACAGTTGCAAAGTTAACCAAAAAGCAACGCTCATCAAGTGAAGTGGGTGGGTCTTCACTTTAGCTGTAATGAATACATTAACTACTTTGATGAAAAGATCATCACCATAAGGAAACAAATAACTGACTCCTCCTTAAATAGTTATAGTCCCCAAAATCTCAGTTGTCCCGAGAATGTCCTGAACCTCCCTGACCAGGTGTCAATGGGGACACTTGAATCTTTTGATCCAGTATCGCTCAACACATTCATTAAATTTGTAATGAGTTCTAAACCCACAATTTGTCAGCAAGACTCGATTCCAACAAAATGACTTAAGGAGCTATTTCCTGTGCTAGGTCAGCCAATGTTGAACATAATGAATTGCACCCTTTCCAAACTCATTAAAATAGCGGAAATTAAGCCTCTTCTAAAAAATCTGATCTGATTCCAGACATATTAAACAATTATAGGCCAATATCGAACCTCCCGTTCCTCTCAAAAATCTTGAAATGCTCCAGTCTGGATTCAGACCCGACCATAGTACTGAGACTGCACTTGTGAATGTAACAATTGACCTTTTAATGGCCTCAGACAAAGGTTCCGCATCCGTCCTGTTGCTTCTTGATCTTAGTGCTGCTTTTGACATTATTGATCACTCCTTTCTCTTAGAGAGACTGGAAACCCATATTGGGCTACATGGACATGTTCTAGCCTGGTTTAAATCTTATTTATCTGAAAGATATCAGTTTGTATGTGTGGATGGCATATCCTCTGACAAATCAAAGCTATATTTTGGTGTTCCTCAAGGCTTGGTTCTGGGCCCATTATTGTTCTCACTATATATGCTAACTCTGGGTGATGTAATCTGGAATCACAATGTCAATTTTCACTGTTATGCTGATGACACACAGTTATATTTTCACTTAGGAGTGTACTCACTTTCGTTGCCAGCGGTTAAGACATTGAATTATTTGTTGAATTATTGAATTATTGTTGAATTATTTTGAGGGGACAGCAAATTTACACTGTTATACAAGCTGTACACTCACTACTTTACATTGTAGCAAAGTGTCATTTCTTCAGTGTTGTCACATGAAAAGTTTATTTACAGAAATGTGAGGGGTGTACTCTTGTGAGATACTGTATTTCAATGAGGCATGGAGAAGCCCCAAAACTAGCTAATTTGGAAGCATGTGTTTCAGATATTAGGAAGTGGATGACAGAGAACTTCTTGCTTTTAAACTCAAGAAAAACAGAAATGCTTGTTTTATGACACAAGAAACAAAGAGATTTGTTAGCAGATCTCACTGTGAACCTCGAACTGCATGGTCGTTTCCCAAAAAACTATAAGAAACCTCTGCGTTACCCTTTACCCTGACCTCTCCTTTGACAAACATATGAATTATGTCTCAAGAGTTGCTTATTGTCATCCTCGAAACATTGCAAAAATCAGAACATTTATATTAAAAACTGATGCAGAAAAACTACAACAGCAAGACTTGTGCCACCAAATGATCGACAGGCTATACAGGATGATTTCCATGACTCAAAGTAGCCACAATGTTGTCTCCCCTTCGCCAGAGTTTCTATTGGCCCCAAATAGAGAGGGATTTGCATGCTTGGACAGCAGCATGTGAAAGACGTGTTTGCAGGAAGGGTTGTCTTGAAGGTGAAGCCCGAATGGTGCCCTATGAAACATGTCTTGTTGCAAATCACTGCTGTCGCTTTCCCCACTGAGCCGGCCAAACGACACATACTAGAGATCAGTTCACAAAATGTACATGGGCTATTCCCACCAGGGACCAGACTGCCCGTACTACAGCCCAAGCCCTGCTGATATATGTCATTCAACCCATGGGACTGGAGCAGCTCCACTCAGACAAAGGATCCAGATTGGTCCCCAGGTAGGGTAGTTGGACATAGGCCCCATAATTTAAGTCACACTGGATAGGAGTCTCTGCTGAATGGCTCAAAAGTAAAAACTTGATTTGTCTAACTAAAAGAATCAAAGCAGAAAAAGAGAGCCGATAAATGCTGAACCATTGCAAAAACTAAGAAATGAAAACACTTCTTAGTGAGGCAGTTTGATGATTCCAACCCAGGCCTACACTGGTGTGTGATCCTAAGGCTGTGGCTTGGACCACTTTCACCGGCCTCATACATGAATAATGCTTTAGATTTTTCACTTCTGCCTAAAGGTTTCGGTTAGTTTTTTTGCACTTAAGAAAAGTAAAAAAAAAAAAAGGAGAACTACAAAACAATACTGCTGACAAATACCACAATGGTGAACAGCACAGAAATAGTGTGCAAATAATGCAGGGATGTCAGCAAAAGTGATATTTTCCGAGCTATGGCCTCAGCCAGACCAACATTTTAATTCCTGCACTCTGGTTGGACTAGTCGCTGGCCTGTTCAAGAAAGGGGTATGGCCACCTTCAGAAACAGATCATGAATCTCCTACCAACATGGTGTAAGCCTGCATTCTCTATATTAGTCTACCTGTGAAAACAGAATATTGTATTTGTTTAGATTCCAGAAACCTGTCATCTCACATCTGGAATACAACTTGGTTTCGGTGGGGCTCTGTGCTTGTCCCATAAAATCCCAGTAACTAATCCGGTACGCCACGGTCCAACTAGTGTTCCCCCACATCCACACTGCAAGGACGTCAAATTGAAATATGCATTCACGTTGAGTCCATCCATCTCTTCAGGCAAAGCCCAAACCCTACTACCCTACCTAAGGTCTTGGTTATGCAACCTTTGGTCTTTTGGCTGTCCAACATCTACAGGAGGGCAGCTCTCACACAGCCCAGTCAAAGCTCTTCTTTGTCCTGGCACCCAAATGATGAACCCCACCTCCCACAAAGGAGTAATAGCTATAGTTTTGTTGTGTGTTTGTTTTGTCTAACATGTAAAAAACACAAAAAAATCACTCTCACAAAAATATGGTATTCAATATCTATTAGCAATGGACCCAAACATTAGATAAATGCACCAAATGTACACTTTGTATTTTTCACTGTTCCAGGAGGAGAGGTCTTTCTTTCAAGGTCATGAAAGGCCATTAATTCAGGGTCAACTACACTAATTAAATGGAAGTATTAACAGATGACATGAGTACCTTGTGTATTTCTTGCATTCCAAATTCCTCTTCATCCCTGAGCTATAGAGAGAAAGATGAGAGAAAAGAAGAAAATGAAAAGAGACCACTGAGAGAAAAGAGAATGTTGCACGGTTGAAGAGAATGGAGAGTTGAGAGGAGAGATAGAGATTTTTAAACTGATAGTTCAACCTATATTTATATATAGGTGAATTAACACTTAAATAAGTAGTTCTTAAAGGTCCATGGAGTCATTTTTCACGACAAGCCATTATTTAACTCTGACCCAGCATGGAAAAGATGTAATCATCACAGTATAACACCAAGTCAGTTACACTTCAGGGATATTAGTCTGTCCAGTTTGGAAGCACAAGTGATTGCGAATCAATGTCACCCGTTTTGGGTGCAAATGAAAGTGACAACTGGTGCACTGGGGAGGCAACAGCAAGACAACCCCTGAAAAGGGAATGGTTTTGCAGGTAGTGGCCACAGACAATTGCTCTCTCCTGATCCTTCCTGACTGATTCTTCTCTATTTTTGCATTTTGGTAGTGTCCTTGTCACTACTGGTAGCATGAGGCAGTACCTGCAGCCCGTTCAGATTGCACAGGCCGTCCAGCTCTTCCAGGATGGAACATCCATATGTGTTTTTGCAAAAAGGTTTGCTGTGTCTCCCAGTACGGTCTCAAGAGCATGGAGGAGATACCAGGAGACGGGCCGTTACACAGAGAGCTGGACAGGGCAGTAAAAGGGCATCAACCCAGCAGCAGGAACGGTATCTGCTCCTTTGTACAAGGAGGAACAGGAGGAGCACTGCCAGGCACATACAAAATTACCTTGAGTGGGCTACTGGTGTGCATGTTTCTGACCAAACTGTCGGAAACAGGCTCCATGAGGGTGGCATGAGGGCCTAACGTTCTCTAGTGGGACCTGCGCTCACAGCCCAGCACCATGCAGCTCGATTGGCATTCGCCAGAGAACACCAGAATTGGCAGGTCTGCTCCGTTCTGTTCACAGTTGAAAGCAGGTTCACACTGAATACATGTGACAGACGTGAAATAGTCTGGAGACGCCGTGGTGAACATTATTCTGCCTGCAACATCATCTAGCATTACCGGTTTGGCGGTGGGTCAGTAATGGTTTGGGGTGGCACGTCTTTGGAGGGTTGCACAGACCTTCATGTGCTAGCCAACAGTACCCTGACTGCTGTTAGGTACCAGGATAAAATCTTCAGACCCATTGTCAGACCTTACGCTGGTGCAGTGGGCCCTGGATTCCTCCTGGTGCAGGACAATGCCCGGCCTCATGTAACCAGAGTGTGTAGGCAGTTCCTGGATGATGAAAGCATTGATGCCATTGACTGGCCCTCACACTCCCCAGACCTTAATCCAATTGAGAACCTCTGGGACATTATGAATCATTGCATCCAATGCCGCCAAGTAGCGCAACAGACTGTCCAGGAGCTCACTCATGCCCTGATCCAGATCTGGGTGGAGATCCCCCAGGACACCATCAGCTATCTCATCAGGAGCATGCCCAGACATTGTCAGGAGTGCTTATAGGCACGTGGGGGTTACTGAGTTACACTATGAGTTGCCGTGAGGAAAGTCACGCAAGTTGGAACAGCCTGTGATTTAAATTGTTTACTTTGACTTTTGGTGTGAGTTTGAATACAGCCTTCAATCGGTTGGTGATTTTGGTTTCCATTAACCTTTGTTACGTTATTTCATTCTCAACAAATATACAATATACAGTAACGATTTTGATATAATTATTAAATACACTCACCTAAAGGATTATTAGGAACACCTGTTCATTTTCTCATTAATTCAGTTATCTAATCAACCAATCACATGGCAGTTGCTTCAATGCATTTAGGGGTGTGGCCCTGGTCAAGACAATATCCTGAACTCCAAACTGAATGTCAGAATGGGAAAGAAAGGTGATTTAAGCAATTATGAGCGTGGCATGGTTGTTGGTGCCAGATGGGTAGGTCTGAGTATTTCACAATCTGCTAAGTTACTGGGATTTTCACGCACAACCATTTCTAGGGTTTACAAAGAATGGTGTGAAAAGGGAAAAATATCCAGTATACGGCAGTCCTGTGGGCGAAAATGCCTTGTTGATGCTAGAGGTCAGAGGAGAATGGGCTGACTGATTCAAGCTGATAGAAGAGCAACTTTGACTGAAATAACCACTCGTTACAACCGAGGTATGCAGCAAAGCATTTGTGAAGCCACAACACACACAACCCTGAGGCGGATGGGCTACAACAGCCTAAGGCCCCACCGGGTACCACTCATCTCCACTACAAATAGGAAAAAGAGGCTACAATTTGCACGAGCTCAACTAAATTGGACAATTGAAGACTGGAAGAATGTTGCTTGGTCTGATGAGTCTCGATTTCTGTTGAGACATTCAGATGGTAGAGTCAGAATTTAGCGTAAACAGAATGAGAACATGGATCCATCATGCCTTGTTACCACTGTGCAGGCTGGTGGTGGTGGTGTAATGGTGTGGAGGATGTTTTCTTGGCACACTTTAGGCCCCTTAGTGCCAATTGGGCATCGTTTAAATGCCACGGCTTACCTGAGCATTGTTTCTGACCATGTCCATCCACCATGTACCCATCCTCTGATGGTTACTTCCAGCAGGATAATGCACCATGTCACAAAGCTCGAATAATTTCAAATTGGTTCCTTGAACATGACAATGAGTTCACTGTACTGAAATGGCCCCCACAGTCACCAGATCTCAACCCAATAGAGCATCTTTGGGATGTGGTGGAACGGGAGCTTCGTGCCCTGGATGTGCATCCCACAAATCTCCATCAACTGCAAGATGCTATCCTATCAATATGGGCCAACATTTCTAAAGAATGCTTTCAGCACCTTGTTGAATCAATGCCACGTAGAATTAAGGCAGTTCTGAAGGCAAAAGGGGGTCAAACACAATATTAGTATGGTGTTCCTAATAATCCTTTAGGTGAGTGTATATTTAGTTAATCGAGACCCAATGTGTGATTTAAGTGTTCCCTTAATTTTTTAGAGCAGTGTATTTTCTGTAGCCACCACACACAGCCTGTGTTATTGGGCAATAATGTCATTGGAAGCTGGCAAATGGTTAGTGATTGTTAATAAAGTTACGTCGAAACCTGAAAAAATTACTATTGATATCATTGTGAATAAAACTGACTGGTAAACATAGGAAGCATCATTTTAGTTTAAAATTTGATTTATATAGTGAAAATAAAAACATAATTTTCAACTAGTCTAATTTGAAAGTGTTTTGGAATAGATTTCCTCTTGCAACGCAGATTTTGTTGCTCAGAATGCTAATTCCAGGTTGGGACAGAGCTCCATAATGGCTTTTTGTGAAAATGACTCCATGGGCCTCCAAGTGTTATTTCACCCAAATATCTAGATCAAACTGTCCCTTTAAGACATGGACAGGACAGCAGACCAGCTTTGTGTTTTTTCCTGTGTATGATAATACATAGACAACAGGATGCATACACAGAAAAGTTCCATGTACTGAACAAATCCATGTACTGAACAAATATTGGTTACACTTTCTTTGGAGAGTCCAAAAATCCTTCTGGATATGTTGTATAGATGGTAATACTAATTACAAGATTTCAACAAACTTTAACAACTTATCTGTTGATAAACAATTGCTTGGTAAGGATGAGGTTCAGTTTAGAATAAGATTTAGAGTAAGGGTTAAGTTAGGGTTATGATAAAGATTAGGCTAAGGGTTAGTAGATAGTTAAAATGTTACAGATAGTCAGTAGACACATTCAGACAAACTTTTGAAACTTTCAAAATAAAGAGTAACCCAAACATTGATATCAATGAAAATGATGAACACTCATGCAAATGATAAACGTTCATAAAAAAAGTAGAACAATTATCAATTATCATTATCCTTGTGATTAAAGTGACTTTGGAACAAAACACTGACATAATGTGCCTAGCATGCAAACCAGAAATGTGTGGAAACCCTGTGCTTTAGCCGGCCAGGTGAACAGTCGGATGGTTACCTGGTGAGACTCATCCCAGCCTATCTCATCCCTCACTCCCAGCCTGGCCCTATAGTAGAGTAAGGTCTCGCAGCAGGACGTGTCGCCACCTGTCAGTACCGAGTGGTACAGTGGGGTCAGGCAGTATCGGTCCTTGTAGTCGGGAGAGGCTCCCATGGACAGGAGAGCCTGGCAAAGAAGATTGGGGAGGGGTCATCAAATGTATGTTCTGTGTGTGTGTGTGTGTGTGTGTATGTATGTGTGTGTGTGTGTGTGTGTGAGAGAGAGAGAGTTACCAGCAGTGCGACGTGATTGTGTGCCCTGACAGCCTTGTGGATTGGGGTCAATCCATCTCTGGATCTGAAGTCAAGATGTGCGCCACCCTGAACCAGAGCCCTAATCCCTTCCACAGCCATTCCAGACTGCACAGCCACCGACAGAGGGGACTCTGCAGAGGCAGGACAGAGAGGGAGAGAATATAGGAAGAGAGGGTAACAGGCGGACCAGGACAAGAGGCGGAAGCAGAGAAGAGTTTGAGATGTGTCGTCAACGTTTGACGCGTTTATTTTCACATTTGACTGAATGTTAGAGTAATGTAGTTTGGAACTCAATCAAACCAGTGTTAATCTCACCTCCATTGTCGGGGTCATGGAAGTTAGGGTCAAGACCTTTGTCCAGGACCTTGTTCATCTTATCTATTGACCCGCTCGTGATGTAGTCCATGAACTTCTTCAAACTCGCCTGCAAGGGAAGCGGTTCCGTGGCCAATATAAAAAATGTTTTGCCATGAACATTCATTTCCATAGCTGTAGCTGCACAAACAGGTTGCCCCTTCAAAGAGACATAAGTATATTGTAACAAAATTGAAAATACCTTGGTGTGCAGTTTGGCAAGTTGTTTTTCATCCAGGTTTGTCTGTTTGTACACCCTGGTCTTGTACCTAAACTGTGGAGCAGAAAACTTTTACAGTGAAAATTGTATTCAAATTTTGAAAACAAAGAATTAAAGCACTTTTTCCATCCTCCATACTCTAGGCTACAATTAACATTATAGTGAATCTGGTAGTGACGAGGCCTGACCTTTGACATATTTGGAACTCCACCTAGGTCATGAACGTTTGCTACAGGAGCACCAGCAGAGGGCGCCAAGAAACCAGTGCGTGGCTATCTCTCGACTCCTTCACAAAATCGTATGTGAAGATCCACAGCACAAAATCCAAGACACACCCCCATGCACTGCAAACCTACTAAATACCAAATGTAAGTTAAAAACACTTATAACGTTAGCTTTTGCGCCCAAAAGCCCGTTGAAGTTAAATTCATGCTTGCCTCGTCCTCAACACAAAACTCATTAAAGAAACCTGACTTGGGAAACAACATATAAGTCTTATTGATGGCTTAAATTAACTTCCCAAATGGTGCAAATCTCTAAAATCCTTTGCCCAGTTTGTCCCAGTAAAATACCTCCAGATAAGGCACCCCTTTCTCAAAGGACTGCGGGTAGTCTCGCAGGCATCGCTCCTCCTCCAGGAACATGGCGTCGCGTCCTTCTCCAGCGGGCTGAAAAAGGCCATAGTTGTTGGGGTCCCACAGTGGTTCATTCAGCGAACAGAGGACTTGTTGCTTGGCGTTCCACACCATGAAGTCAGGTTCAAACTGCAAACACCTCTGCCAAAGGGACGAGATGTATGATGAACAGTACATATGTGTGTTGTTCTCAAGATGCTGTGTGCGCGCTTGCGTGTGTACGACTGTGTGTTTGCGTGTGTGTCTGTGACTGAGTGTCTGTTCGTGTGGGTGTGTATGTTTGCCTGTATGCGTGTGTGCTTATGATGAAAGCAAGGAATGGGACAAAGGTGAATTGTACATTACAAATGCCATTTGATCTGAGTGCAGTGTTTTGAATTTGTTTGATGTACAATTTGTGAACTGAATCAAAATCATCATTCAATTAATTACCTAAATAGTGGTTACATTTACGCATCAGGGCTGTGTATGACAAGAGCTTTTATATGAAATGTAGTACTTTGTAGCACTTGATGCAAATGGATTTCACCTTCCTATCGATGGCACTTTACTGGTCGTATCTGAAGCTGCCATTGACAATAATCATGCTTATACATAATATAACCACATCTAACTGAGCTAGATGCTAACTGCTGAACATCAAATGGACTCATTAGCTACAAAGCTACCAATTTGTTATCATCATTCTGACTTATCTGAATACAGATGCGAATGTGTGTAAATTATTAATGAGTTGCCATGTCAATTATCAATCTACAGCATATAACTAGACTCAAGACACATCAGGCTCAGCATAAGCCGGCCCGGAGAACAAGACTCGCCCTGTCTCAACCAATTATCTGCCTGTGCCATAAGCCTAGACCTGCACTAAAATCAATGGGAGAAAGATATTTTTTCGTAGCACACAGCACTTCTCCCAACACAAGTCTCTTTGATCCACTAGGGGCTTTCTGGTCACAATGGACCAATTTCTTTGATATTTTCATAAATGTCTGGTAGAGTTAATTACATTTCACACAAATGTTTATGAAATATATATATATATATATATTACTGTTTATTTCATAGTTACTTTTTCCCCACTTCATACACTTTGTATTGGGTTGATTTCTTGTCTAGTCCCTTTGCCATTGTGTATAGAAGGGTGTGTCAGTGAGATAAAGAGCCATTGTTCCCTCTTTCAGGGTGTGTAAGTAAAATAGTACAGCTCAGCACAGTCCCTTACTCCATCTGATACTGTAGCTAAGACCATTGGCATGGCAACCAGTTCATTAGAGGAGCACGGTCCTCGTTGCCGTAGCAATGCTTTGGTGGTCCCTGGGTGGTAAACCACATGGGAGCGCAGGGGTTTTGTGTGTGTATATATGTGAGATGTGTGTGTGTGTGTGTGTGTGTGTGTGTGTGTGTGTATGTGACACGTGTGTCTGTTTGTGTGTCTATGTGTGAGACGTGTGTTTGTGTGCTTAATCCCTGGGAGTGAAGCTGATATAATATAGATGAGAGTGACACTTCCTCCCCAGTGTTTCCCCACAGGGTTGTCCGGGATGCTCTCATGCCCTCATTACATTGACTATTGCATTGTTCAGATACATTACTGAGAGATCTGAGTTGCAGTGTGCGACCTAATCCACATCCCCTCTGTTCACCCATTCCCATCTCTTTTTGACTCTCCATATCTAAAACCAAATGAGTCTCTCGTGTCCTCTGTCTTTCTGTGGCTCTTTCACACATTCTGTCTCTCTGGTTCTCCCTCTTTCTCCCTCTCATATGCTCACTCTTTCAGCCTACAGAAAGTATGCCCTTTCACTCCCCCTTTCTCTACACCCCACTCTAATTTTGAACAATTACGTTTCCTTTGAAGGGTACTGTAAGTGTTTGATGGGGTGGGCAGTGGGCGGTCTAAGTACCTCTGGGGGACTGTGCTCTCAGGCCAAGGGTGCGCGACAGATATTCAGCCGCAGGCCAATGTTTGTCTCAGCAGATGTTCAAGGGGGCCGGAACATTAGAAAACATATCTTGTACTCTGAATAATGACTCCAATTGTGCCCTGAAAAAAGCCTGTGTTTAAAAATAGCTCTAATTTTTGAGACGCAATCACATAATGTATTTTATTTTGTTCATGAGAATACTTGGGAATAGATTGAATTATAAGATGTAATCTGCTATTGATTTTCCAGTCTTTTTGGCCAAAAATAAAATAAAATTTGTAATCAAATGATCACTCTTAATTAAACCCAGGTGCCGCCTGTTGGCCAAACCCCGTCTTTTAGACCAACACACCAAATGCCCTTTTGGTGTTAAGGCCTTTTACACTTCTTCACTTTCCAGCCCTCCCTAAACTCATTAAAACCCTATTAGATAATTAGCAATTACTGTTATATTGAGGGCAGATTAGCTGACATGTAGAACAGTCGGGAATGTTTTGGGAATTGGAGAATGGAGATTCCTCCTAATGGGTAAGGGGTTAGTAAAGAGCTCCCATTTTCACCTGAACTGCTGTTTCATTGCGTTACTGAATTGGACAGTTCTCACTTATGTTGGCAGTATTGATGAAGCGTTCATTTTTTGCATCTCGTCTACCGTCATTGACATGTGACAACACTAGAGTTCTGACCATTAAGAATGTCTTCATGCTGTCACTGACAACAGATTATTAAACGAGCTCTGTTCAGCGCTTCCACAACAAGCCGAGTTTGTCAAAGATTTATGTTTGTCATGGCTTGACATCCCATGTGAGAGAGGTTGTTCTGAATGGGAGATGGCTCCCCTCAGGCTATATATCTGGGTAGCGACCGCAATGGGAGGTGGTTGTGATGACATTACAGCTGGACACACTTGAACGTGTGACACCTACTGTCTGTTTGATGTCTGGGATTCCAATGCGAAACACCATCATGGTCATGTGAGCATCCTCTACGGTGGCCACGGTGGTCATACTGCGTTCCATGTGAGCCCGCCTTCTCTGGGTCTGAATGGGCGGGGCCGGGTGATTCTGCTGCTGCTGGCCCAGGTTGAAATGGTGCTGCTGTTTATGGATGGCCTGATTGGACGTGAAGGGCATCCCTCGGGTCCCTGGATTGGCTGGCCTCACCGTCCGCTCCCCCCGCTGTCGTCCAACCACTACTGCCGAGGGTTTGCCCCCGTCCCCTCTACCGTCACGTGACTGCCTTCCTCCCTTCATCTCCCCGAGCCCTTCGAACCCTCCGTTCTCCTGCTCTCTACCCTCCCCCTTCCTGTTCTCTCGTCCCCGCTCCTCTTCCTCGTCCTCATCCTCCCCGTCCTTCTCATCCTCCCCAGGGTAATAGTGTTGGTTATTTCCCAGCATTCTTCGCTGTGCAGGGTCACTGCATAGATGGCTGGGTGGCATTACTGTCGTGGCAATGTTTCATGTTCGTCCCATGCAACATCGTCCTCACCGCCAGTGGCATGCTCTGGTGGATAGAGGGAGAGAAAGGGGTAATTAACATTCGACGAACTGAGAGACAACACATCAAAGTGCTAGAAATGACACGGATTTGGCCTTACCAGCGGTGTAAGCATAACTCATGATGTCATTGGTATAGGTGAAAGTCTGCTGGTCCACATTTACAATTTTGCTACTGGGATTACATGAGGGAATAAGGCTGAAGAAAAACGGCCTATATATAACCTCTATGAATATTTGCATGTTCACTCGGGAGAGAGAGGACGTACGGTTTGCCTCAAGCCACACCCCATCGCTGAAATGTAACGTATTGGCTTCATTTGGCTGTAACTTTCCCTTTATTCAGTGTTTTACAAAATAATGAATTGACACTGGTCATAGGATTACCTATGAAAACCATTTTCTTCTGGATTACCACCCACAGTGTCTCAAAGGAAAGACATACAAATGTACAGAAAATATTTTGACCCACATGTTTACGAGAGATTATGTATTGTCATTGGAGATTATAAACTCACTGATATTGTTACTAGATGAAACATTGAAAAGAAAAACCTGACTACTTATTAACTATAAATCTTCTCATTCGGGGTTATTTAAAAGTATTGATGTTTCATAATGTGATAATGTAAATTAACTCCCAGTCACAAATTAAAACTGTTACGGTAAAACCACATCTTTCTCACAGTCCTTTTTTTTATTTCTCCTCTACAGAGAACAATATATTGGGTCATAGAAAGTGCATCCAGAACGTTTTCAGACGCATTCAATGTCTCCACATTTTGTTGTGATGTAGACTATATTAATTCATAAGTACATTCTCAAGAAGGATCTTGTTCAGGAAGAACCCAATGGCATTTCTAAGCGCGCTTCAGAGTTTGCAGAGATGGCAGAACATGCCAGAAGGACAATTATCTCTGCTACACTACATAAATCAGGCTTTTATGATAGATTGGCTAGACGGAATTCCCTCCTGACTAAAAGGCTTGTGACAAGCCACCTGGAGATTTACCAAACAACCCTTAAAAGACTTTGAGAATGTGTGGAAACAAATTATCTTGTGATGTGACCAAAATCTAACTATTAGGCATGAATGCCAAGTGCAACAACTGGCGGAAACGAGGTACCACTCATCCCCTAGCTAATACCATCACTACACTGAAGCATGGTTAAGTGGCTTCAGGACTTCAGGAGTGGCTTCTGTGATTGTGCTTGAGTGGTCCAATCTCAGACTTCCTCAGAACCCCATTGAACTGAATCTGTGGGGAGACCTCAAGGTCACAGTTCAGCGATGCTCCCCATCCATTCTGACAGAGCTTGAGAGGATCTACAAAGAAGAATAGAAGAACCTGCCCTAATCCAGGTGTCCAAAGCTTGTAGAGGCATACCCAAGAAGACTCAAAACCTAGATAGGTGCTACTACAAAGAACTGAATAAAGGTTATGAATGCTTATATATATGAGATGTACTGTGTATTTATATAAAATATATATTTGCTTTCAATAAATTTCCTCAAACTGTACACCATGTAAAGTATAACATTACAAGTTCATGGCCACAATGACTGGATATTTGATTTGTGTACATAGCGTAGTTAACACTCTTACCACCTAATATGATTGAAAGAATATCTTGAAATAATATAGATTTTACTGCTGTTTAATACAACTGGACAAAACCAAAATTAAAAACTCTTGAGTTCACAATAACTGTGCAAGCGGAGGTGGAGATTTGTTTTGAAAGCAGCATAATGTTCTTGTAATTCGCTTAACTTTCACTTGGGGAATAAATCCAATGTGTAGCACCTATTACAGTCTAGATGACATCATTCATGAACAATAATATTGCATGTCATGAGAAACAAGGGCAGTGTTTTGCTGAAGAACCCTGGAAAGAGCTGTTTGGATAGAAAGCAATTAATCCTAGTTCATTAATAGATGCATGTACATTATGCAATATATCTGACATTCCATTTTCAACTGAATACCAAAAGTACAGTACACTAATTTCTGTCTCTCAACTAGTATTTTATGCGCTATAATGTTGTCAATATTTTACTGTTTTTTTAATTATCTTAGTATCTTTCATTATGCAGCTGTTACATTTGGCAGAACTGTATTTTTTTACTTTAATACCTTTTGAATTTTTTTTCTAATGCCACAATATCAAAAGCACTAAGCACCGCTCTTGAAGTAACTTGGTTTCCTCTGGTATAACATGATGATGAACGCAATGGGCCTCACATGGTTACTCATTCATCAAATAGACATTTTAATAACATTGCTGTTATTGTGTTTCCAGACAATGAAATAGGTAGAAAACCTTTATGTGCCAAAGCACTAAGTTATAGTATTACAAATCCCGTTAATTATGATCTTTGTACTCTTACTTTTTACCCATATATTTTTGCTGGAACGCATAAGCAGAGCTGGCTATGAAGAGCCAATGTGTAAGCCTGAAATAAAACAGTTTCCGATTACTTTGCGACTGTTTCTGGTGGATTATCGAAGTAGCCATCCGTGCATGTTTTTTGAGTCAGGATAGACAAACACATTTGCTGGCTTAACAACATAGTTACGTTATAGCACGCCTTAACTGAAACTGTATACGGTTATATTGTGACTGTTTCTGACATGGAATAGTTAATCTTTAGTCTCGCTAGCAATTGCTCAATTCTTATGATTATTCCTAGGATGTTATTAGATACTAGTAAGTCTATTACTGGCTAATAAGCTGTTAAAACAGCCAGTGGCAAAAGCAATACAGTTCATAGACACTAGGGTGAGAAACGTTAGTAAGAAACGTTAGTAAGAAACGTTAGTCAGTTTAACACAATCCTCAATGGAGTCTAGCGACTGCTGAAACGTG
Source organism: Esox lucius (assembly GCF_011004845.1). Classification (NCBI taxonomy): domain Eukaryota; kingdom Metazoa; phylum Chordata; class Actinopteri; order Esociformes; family Esocidae; genus Esox; species Esox lucius. Next base: position 24,101,948 of record NC_047573.1, on the reverse strand, counting down.
TAATGCAGTGGTGTAGTGGTAACAGACAGTGCCTCTCATGTGGAAGACTTAAGTTGGAACTTCCTGAGAGCAACGACATTTATTAATTATTTCTGGTCGATTCCACGATTCTCTCATCTTTCCAATTGATGAAAAAGTTAGTTATCGTCGCCTTTATTGGTAGTTACTGTGTAAATCTCATTCACGAATGAAAGAAAAAGTATGTTGTTTTGCCATGAAAGAAAAAACGAAGTTATTATGCCATGAAATGAAATAGCTTTGGCAGACTCGCTATTAATTGCTCAATTCTTATGACTATTCCAGTAAGTTAGTAGATACCGATAAAGCTTATTACTGGCTAATACACTGTTAAAACGGCCAGTGGCAAACGGCATACATAGACGCTATTTGTGGTGGAGGTAAACTTAGTAAGAAACGTTAGTCAGTTTTACTGTATCAATGTCATTCATGAATGGCCAATTAACTGTTAAAATGGCCAGTGGCAAAAGAGGATTTGTTCAGGATATACAGATGCTATACTGACAGCTGGCAAATGTATACCTCTGTGGTGTAGTGGTAACCGACACAGCTTTTCATGTGGGCGACCCGGTTTGAATCTGGAGATGGCAACTCTTCCTATTGCGGGCCGGCTGAACTAGGCTTACCTGGTTTATTGTTTTCTTGTATTAATACGGTTTAATAAGGTTTGCAAAAAACCTTTTTGTCATGGTGTGGTGAGCAGCAGCGCCACCGTGCCATATATTCTCAAGTTCCCATATCACATGTCTCCAATCTTTCACACCAGGTCCCAATTTACATAATTTGTATGTGTTTAAATGTTTCCCCTCTGCTCCCCACATTGTGGATCATTGTTGCTGTTATGCCTGTTTGTGTTTGGTTTGTTTGTTGTTTATTAAAACCCACGAACGTGATATATGCCTGCGCCTGGTTCCTTGCCAACACTACACCACAAGAACATCGTTGCACTTTTGCAGTAATAGTGTTTTCATATTTTTTTTACCTCTATATTTGAAAGTACTATAACCAGCAATGTTGCAAAAATATGTATGGGGAAAATGAATGGAAGAAGAATCTCAGAAAGATGTGGTGGATCGTGTGAGGCCTAAACTTTCCCAGTTTAATATGGCTTCCCTTTCATGAACATTTGGCTGGGAAAGCCCTCCATATGCTTTTTGCTGGTTTCTCTATGTGGTGTAGTTTGGCTACAGGGCCTGCCATCATGTAGAGTTGGGCCATCTCCAAAAAACATTTTAATGATGGTGGGTGAGGTTAGGATTCCCCACTACCCTGTTGCCAGTTTTGAGTAAAATGAAAGCGCTTAGCCCCAGATAGATGTGAATCTGTAGACAGGCAGACGGAGCTCAATAAAACATCAGGAGACCACAGGGACAGTATTCATTTTAGACTCTAGTAGCAGGCAGAGCTAGTTTAGGACAGAAGATCTACTTTTGGAAATACTCATAATTTTTAAAAAACCACAGCACCAAGAAGTGCAGACACATCTGTCACAAGGCATATATGATGGATGGATACGGCCTTGGCGCTTTGAGCCAGTGTTTGTGTGTTGTGCATGCAAATCAATATGCTCCGTTCATGTCTCAGTGCCCATAAGGCAGACAGGAAGCATGCCCATTGAATGAGCTGTGGCGTAAAGTAAGAGAGTGGAAAAGAGGACTAAGCATAGTGGGAAATTGATCCCCAAGGAGCCAGTGAGTGACAGGGATGGCCACTTCAGCATGAGCAACTGTCTATCAGAGGAAGTGAGGCAGGCAGGACAGAGAGATGAGCTGCCTTGCTGGAGAACGGTGGTGAGGGTAAGAAGGAAATGTGTGAGCACACATGCATTTGTGCAGTCTTTCTCCAGCTAGGGGCCTGTGTCTGATTTGTGCAGTCTTTCTCCAGCTAGGGGCCTGTATCTGATTTGTGCAGTCTTTCTCCAGCTAGGGGCCTGTATCTGATTTGTGCAGTCTTTCTCCAGCTAGGGGCCTGTGTCTGATTTATGCAGTCTTTCTCCAGCTAGGGGCCTGTATCTGATTTGTGCAGTCTTTCTCCAGCTAGGGGCCTGTGTCTGATTTGTGCAGTCTTTCTCCAGCTAGGGGCCTGTGTCTGATTTGTGCGGTCTTTCTCCAACTAAGGGCCTGTATCTGATTTGTGCGGTCTTTCTCCAACTAGGGGCCTGTATCTGATTTGTGCGGTCTTTCTCCAACTAGGGGCCTGTATCTGATTTGTGCGGTCTTTTTCCAACTAGGGGCCTGTATCTGATTTGTGCAGTCTTTCTCCAACTAGGGGCCTGTATCTGATTTTGGAGTCACACAGGATCGGGAGTGCGCAAGTACGATTTTTGGTTTGTTTTCTTCCTATAACTGCGGGTGTCACTTTTTATATTTCTTATGGCTACATGTCATGACTCCACTGACCCACAGACACATACCTTGGAACAGAGTGAAAAGGACCAGGCAGTGAATCAGACAAGGGGGAGAATGAATATCAGCAACCTTGATGCAAAAATCATTTTGTCGGGTTGACAAAATGAATACAGTATTTTGGTCTATTTTGGTAAATGAGTGGGTGGAATAACAAGTAGGAGTAGCATAATTAGCATCCTAGGCAACGGTCTAAGGCGCTCCAAGTGGACCACCACTGTCTGGGTTTGAGTGTTGACTACAATACAAATTCCTCAACATGTTCTGGGGGGGTGGGGAGGTGGGGGTGGGGGGGTGTGACTAGTAATTAATACAAAGCTCACTGAGGTGGTAAGGTTAGCAAACGGGTCAACATACATTTTGAACTTTGAACCATTTGGCATGAACATCATGGAAAGGCGTGGTGTTTTCGAATGAACTGTCAAACAAATGAACCAAGAAAGTAGACTTACTGCACACACACCTTCGGAAGAAATGAAGAGACCACTGCACCTTTTTCTTTCCTTTCCAAAAAAGTTGAAAAGGAAAGTTTTGCAGTGGTCTCTTAATTTTAACCTTTCTGTTCCTCACTCAAAACCTTCCTTATTTACTTTTTTGGAAAGGAAAGAATAGGTGCAGTGGTCTCTTAATTCCTTCCAGAGCTGCATACACTCCAAAAGAATTTCAGTGCTGAAACAGAAACAGCACTATCCAGCACAGAGAGAACACAAAAGGCATCTTTTTTCCCCCAGTAAGATATCTCACACTGGGTCATCCCTTGAAAAAGTATACAGAGGCCACTGTCGATTTAGTGGGCTGAATCACCAAAAACCTAAGAACCTGTAGCGGTGTCTTAGGGACTATGCCTGAACATGTGAAAGGAACTACAGGAAAACATCTGTGGATTGGACTAATCAAGCCAACCCACTAAACTATCTCTGATACAGTAGTAAGCTACCCAAATCCTTCCCTATAGTTGTTTGCCATTCCCAAAGTACCCCTCACACTGACAAATATGGCTTTGAGAATTGACAAGTTGCTAAATCACAGCAACAGTTTTCAGGAGGTTAACACCCTTGTACAATTAACCAGTAATGAAAGAGGGAGGCTGATTTATGTACACTGACTCATAAAATATTTAAGAACATGGAGGTCTGCCCTGGAGGAGAGAAGAGAAGGACACAAGGAAGGAAGACAGGCCATGGCATGTCAAAGATGGAACTAATTGGGGAGAAAGGAAGAGGGGGAATATATGACAAAGAAAGAAAGCAAGACGTATTTTGCATAAAGCAGAGTAATCAGTTTGAGGGAAAAAGACAGAGGAATCTTGTGGGGTTGGAATGCTGATGAGAGAGAGTTGAGGAGAGAACTGAGAGGTAAAACAGTGAGACTGGACAAGAAGGCGATGAGATGCAGAACTGGTTAGCGGCGCAGGAGTGTATGGCTGTATTCACACAGGCAGCTCAATTCTGATCGATTATTTCCATTAATTGGTCTATTGACTAATCACATCGGGTCTCCAATAATTTTTTTGTCCGACCAAATCAGATCGGTCAATTAGTTAAAAAGAAAACATTTGTTGGACTGCAAACTCACAACCCTCACAATGTAAGGATTAAGCACTTTTACCATAAACAATATAATAGTCAGGACTTCAAAACTTGTGGGATTGATTTGTATGACAGGAGTACACAGGGGCTTCAAAGAATATTGAAAAGACTGAAAGGTCATCATCGTCAGAACACCTTTAAAAACTGCTCATGTTGGGAAGAGAGGGGGAAAGGGCTCACAGGTCAAATTTGGGAAAAGGGCTTGGCCCTCTTTAACAGTGCCATGGGGAACAGTACAAGTGGGTTCACCGAGTTGAAGGGAGAAGGAGTTGAAAATAAGACAAGGATCAGAAGAGGATTAATCATGATAACGAGGACAGAGATAAATTGCCCTCCTTCAGTGCCCAGGAAGCAAAGATGGATGGATGGATGGATTTAGGGGAAGGTTTAATGATATCTTTTTCTTCCATCTCTCTTTTCCTCTTTACATTGGAAGATAGGATATATATGTAATCACTTGTGCAACTTACAACAAATGGAACAAGGACTTTAGACTGGCATTTATGTCTCACTGACTAAAATAGAATGAGTCATAATCCCCATAAAACCGTGGGGCAAAACATAAATGCGGTTATTAGCATTTTACACTTCTATTTACATCCATTGGCGGATCTTAAGATCTAACTTTTAGATAACTGCGTAAATATTGTTAAGTCAATTCGATGTTTTCTGAATATCTTCACCTGTATATAGCCTAAGATATTGGAATGCTAATGAGCGGCTAATGTGTCTTACAACACTATCTCTGGGAAAATACATCTGGATGGCAGCATATGTTGCTCTAAAACCTGTGTATATTGTTCAACATTAATGGTGCCTTCACAGATGTGCAAGTCACCCCTGCCATGTGTTCTAATGCACCCCCATACCATCACAGATGTTGGCTTTTGATCTGTGCGCTGATAACAAGGCAGATGGTCCCTCTCCTCTTTACCCCGGAGGGCACGGTGTCCATGATCACCAAAAATAATTTTAATTTGTCAGAACACAGGACAGTTTTCCACTTTGCCTCAGTCCATCTCAGATGAGCTCGGGCCCAGAGAAGGCGTCAGTGTTTCTGGATCTTGTTTATATACGGTTTCTTCTTTGCATGGTAGACTATTAACTTACATTTGTGGTTGCAGTGACATACTGTGTTCACAGACAATGGTTTTCGGAAGTGTTCCTGAGCCCATGAAGTGATTTCCACTATAAAATCATGTTTGTTTTTAATGCAGTGCTGCCTGAGGGCCAGAAAATCACGGCCAGACAATTTTGGTTTCTCCAGATTTTACAGAGATTTCTCCAGATTCTATTCTCTGAATCTTTTAAGGATATTATGTACTGTAGATAATGAGCTCCCCAAACTCTTTGCAATTTTACGTTGAGAAACGTTTTTGTTAAATTGTTGCGCTATTTGTCTGCGCAGTCTTTCACAGAGTGGTGAACCCCTCCCCATCTTTACTTCTGAAAGACTCTGGGACTCTTTTCATACATAATGATAAATGAGAGTCCGCAACTTTGATAATGCTCATAACAAACATTTAATATAATAAAACTTACAGATCGACAACATTAAGATCCCTAATGGATCTTTGTCAGGTCAGACATGCCCAGCAAACCACACCCACATAAATAAACTAGGTGAAACTAGGTGAAATACTTTTTTATCATATAACATTTTTGTTGGATCATTATCAGAGTTGTGGACTCTCATTTATCATTATGTGCTTTTTTCCTTTCTGACAGATCAAAACTGAATGTCAACACATAGCTCTGCAGTTGCCGTTTTTCAGTTGGGAAAGAAACAGAGCCACCCGATCTCCATCACCGGAACAACCACCACTTCCCATTCACCCTGAACGCAACACGTCCTCCCGGTCCCAATCTCCTGAATTCTAGACACCTGTTCTCAATTATCACCTGTGCATTTAAGCCTGTCTGTTTCCTTCTCTCCCCATGAGATATTGTTTGTGACACACTCAGGCTAGTTTTCCCCTATTCTCGATTGACTTCTGCACAGACCTGTTTAGCCTATCCTGACTTCGTTACCTGCCTTCTGATTCTGTACCGTAGTCCATCGGATTTCCAGATGCCTGAACTATCTGCCTGCCTCCTGTTTACCCTTCATGGATTCTGGATGGTACTGCTGCCTTCTCATTACCTGTGTACTGACCTCTGCCTGCTTGTACTCAGTGTTGTTGCCTAGTGGAATAAAGTGACACCTCTGGCTTCTCTCTCTCTCCGGATCTGAGTCGTATTCGTTACAGTCATCCATTAAGGTTGACAAATAACATCCAGACTCCTCTACCATGGCACAGTGCTAAGATCAAGGACCCTATGTAATGACAAACATTGAAGATCCATACTTCTCCCCCATTTCAATAAAATCCAAACTCCTTATGGTTGTTAAAGTATTGTGCTCATGAAACAACCACACTTTTTCCAGAGCAGCCTGTATTCCACCTGAGGTTACCTTTGTTATTTTCATTGTATCATTGTATCCCTTAGAGATAGGGTGAGAAGCTCGGTCACCCGGGAGGAGCTCAGAGTAGAGCCGCTGCTCCTCCACATCGAGAGGGGTCAGCTGAGGTGGCTTGGGCATCTGTTCGGATGCCTCCGGAACGCCTTCCTGGGAAGGTGTTCCAGTCCCGTCCCACCGGGAGGAGACCCCAGGGAAGACCTAGGACATGCTGGAGGGACTATGTCTCCCGGCTGGCCTGGGAATGCCTCAGTGTCCCCCCGGAAGAGCTGGAGGAAGTGTTTAGGGAGAGGGAAGTCTGGGCATCTCTGCTTAGACTGCTTGCCGTGACCCGGCCCCGGATAAGTGGAAGATGATGATGATGATGTATCACGAACAATTCTTCTGGAAGTTTTGGCTGAAATCTTTCTTGGTCTACCTGGCCTTGGCTTGGTATCAAGAGATCCCTGAATTTTCCACTACTTAATAAGTTATTGAACAGTACTGATTAGCACTTGCAAAGCTTTGGATATCTTTTTATATCCTTTTCCATCTTTATAAAGTTCCATTACCTTGTTATGCAAGTCTTTTGACACTTCTTTTCTGCTCCCCATGGCTCAGTATCTAGCCTGCTCAGTGCATTCACATGAGAGCTAACAAACTCATTGACTATTGATCTTCCAAGATCTGATGCTGCTATACTATTGTGCTGGGGGATTGGGTCAGTTCTCCTTCCCCATTAAGTTCTCCTTCTCCACTATAAATTGTTGTTGATATGAGGAAAGCATTTTCTGAATTTTCGTTTTAAACTTTAGGAAGACATGAGGTCCTGGTCCACACCTGCGGAGTACCTGATTTGGGGGGCCCGTTGCTGTCCCTGTCCTTGTCCATCTGGTCATACTTCTGAACTAGTCTACATTTAAATAGACTCTGGATTTAGCCCAGATACATTTATTAATTATTCCAATAGGACTGTTAATATCTCACCCGGCACTGCCAGAAGAGGACTGGTCACCCCTCTGAGCCTGGGTCCTCTCTAGGTTTCTTCCTAAAATTTGGCCTTCCTAGGGAGTTTTTCCTAGCCACTGAAATTCAACACTACTGTTGTTTGCTCCTTGGGGTTTAAGGCCGGGTGTCTCTGTAAAAGCACTTTGTGACAACTGCTGTTGTAAAAAGGGCTTTATAAATAAATTTGATTGATTGACTATTTGTACACAATCACTAATTGCTATTTAAAAAGCCACAGGTGTGGGAAATTCACCTTTTATTAAAATGTTTACCTATGTGTGTCACCTTATGTGTCTGTAACAAAGCCAGACATTTGAGGATATGTAAACTTTTGATCAGGGCCATTTGGCTGATTTCTGTTATGATCATGATGTAAAAAGGAGCCAAACAACTATGTGATATTGAATGGCTTCATATGATCACTATCCTTAAATAAAATGTTATGGCATGATCAGCCATACTTTAAAAATCAATGCCAAAATCTCACAATATCTGCCAGGGTATGCAAACTTATGAGGACCACTGTGTTACTAATGCTACTGTGTCTTTTCCCCTTTTTGATGACTTTATACTGTCTATTAAAAAAATACATTATGGTTTAAAATTGACCACACCATAGTCAACTTAATTTACATGACTTAATTGTCGTTATACTTTAAGAAACAAAATGTATTGAGATGGCACTGCTAACTAGCTAGATAAAGTGCAACCAATGGCTAACTACAAGAGACATAACAAGAAATTCAACACTCTAAATTACATTTTTACATGGGAAATGGATTCAGAAAGATCACGTGGGTGAATGTTAGCTGACAGCTTCGGTCAAAGATAACGCAGAGGCATTTACTTATTGGCTGGATATCTTTGACGTTGTTAATTAGCCTATAGACATTTTTTGAATATGTTGATAAACGTTACCCCGTCCCGATGGTACATACATAGTTATCAAATGCAGACAACATTTAAGGTGAATATAAAATCACTTTTGTGCATGTAGTGAGCTAAGAACTGCTTTCAGGCTTTGATGTTAGGCATTGTGGGGATTTTCACATGACTATTTCTCTCTTTTCATCTCAATAAACTATAAAAATGTAGTGGACATATTTGAGGGGTTTTCTCATTTTTTTCCGGCCAATCTCAAGGGGAATGGTAAATACGTTCACAACACAGAATTGAACAACCCTTATAGGCATTGCGTTCTACACCTTCTCTCTCTTCTCTCTCTCTCTCTCTCTCTATGTAGGACAGACCATGAGTATAGATATATTTTCAGTATATTGGTCCCCAGAAACTAGAATTGGAGAGTATCCAAGGAACAGATTGTCCCACTTCTGTGAAAGTAGAGCGGCCAAGTTCTGTCCTCCATATCCCTCTTTTGCAATGGGTCTCCATCCTCCAAACACTCACAGGCTGCTCTTGCTCTCTACCTAAAGATGGGACGTTGATAAGTTATATGTTAGGAACCTAGGAGTTCATTGTCCATTGAAGTGAGGCGTGGTCGAGTTATCCGAGCTCTGGTGCATATAGCAAATTCTGTGAGAGAATAAAAAACTGACAATGGCTCTTTGGTGACCGCACGCAGAACACTTTTGTAATTCTTTTTTCTCAGAGTGTAATGATCCAAGAAGACATTTGATGCAAATATTGCATTTACTGTGGAGATGTCAACCATACAAAAAACATTTGGAAATACGTGCATGAATGGGACACCTCATGTTTTATTTTCGGTCCACTATTGTTCACACTGTTTAGTAATAAAATACTGATTATATATTATTTGCTGCACATTCTGTAAACCAATCTAATATCTATTTTTTAAGCAATACAGATAACAATTGTAGATCTTCATTTTGTGCAGAATGCAAAAATAATTATAATATGCAGCATGCTATTAGTTATTAACTAGGGATCATAACTAAAGTAACTTTACCCTAAGTAGATTGTTCTTACAGTTATATTGGTATATGCCTTGATGAGAAGATGTCATTTTAAAGATGTTATTTAATCTAACACACTTTGCTGAAATAGTATAGAAGCCAAAGATTGTTGTGCTATATTATTGTGCTGGGGGATATGAGGGATGTACTACTAACTTTTCTCAGTTTCCTCCAGTTTTAAATTTTAGAAGGAGATGAGGTCCTGGTCCACACCTGCGGATTACCTGGTTTGGGGGGCCCGTTGCTGTCCCTGTCCTTGTCCACCTGGTCATACTTCTGACCTAGTCTAAAATCAAATAGACTCTGGATTTAGCCCAGAGAAATGTATTTATTATTCCAATTGGACTCTTAATATCTCACCCGGCACAGCCAGAAGAGGACTGGTCACCCCTCTGAGCCTGGGTCCTCTCTAGGTTTCTTCCTAAAATTCGACCTTCTTAGGGACTTTTTCCTAGCCACTGAAATTCAACACTACTGTTGTTTGCTCCTTGGGGTTTAAGGCCGGGTGTCTCTTTAAAGCACTTTGTGACAACTGCTGTTGTAAAAAGGGCTTTATAAATAAATTTGATTGATTGATTGATTGACATTGGATTATTCTGGCAAAATAGAGCCTATTTGTCTTGATCATAGAAAAAGATATATTGTCCAGATCACTTTAATGTCTGTTTTAAGTGACAGGGATTTACCAAATACTGTTTATATGCTTACAGTAGTTTCTGTAAAACAACAAATGGATATTTTTCATGTATCTTTGGTGCCCGCTTCTGTAGTTATGATTGTTCATTATAATGGTGTGATTGGCCTCTGTATATTTGCAGAGAAAATAATTTTCAACTTTTTATTTATAAAGCACTCCTTGCATACCCTTTAGCATATCTGACTAAAATGCAGCATGAGAACACAGGAATAGTACAAGATATGTAGCTTCTTGACTAGTTAACACCACTCTGGTTCCCTCACCTAAGTAGAATGACTGGCAAATTTAACTCAGCCTTAAATGCCTTCACTCTGTAAGCAAATTGTTAATATTGCTTGAGGTTTTGCTTCATGACAAATAGTAATTTTTCTTACCAGAATTTTTTTTTTTGCAGATAATTACACGAATGATAGAAGTGTAATTCAGCATTGGCTACCATGATTCCCTTACCCAAATATCAAATGGAAATACATTCTAGCCTTTTTAAAGAAATAACATCTTGTCAATCAGACAGGATGTTAGATCATAATCAAATCATTTTTCAAACAAACATATCTAAACATTAATGAAGTGCTTGATTAAAATAATTACCAGAGCCGACCATCCTCTGTAAACAATTCCCAACACTTTGATCTCCCCATTCTCCAACTCCACTTCACGGGCATACCTTTTCTGGAAACATCAAGCTATCCAGTTATTCCCCAAGGTTACAAATGGGCTGACAAGGTTTCCAACACAGACAGCTCTGAAGACGGTTCTCATATTAATCAGTTCTGAGTCAAGCTGGAAATAAGTTAAAGTGCCAGACCACTCAATCCATGCTAGGCTGGCGGTGGTCTGGTGAGGATCAAAAACCAGCTCTCTTTCCTCACCAGACTGAGTGTAAATGGGTCAAATGGAAAGTGTGTTGACAGCCTCTCTTGCCTGGGCTCAGCTAAACTTGGTAGGGAGAGAGGGCAGCGTGAATACTGTGCAATGCTCATTTCTGCCGTAATGTCCTCAGTGATATATAATGTGAACTAACTTAGTCGCATTTTACAATTACCCCTTTTAAATGAGACATATAGCACTAATCTTGCCAGTAATATTGTTCAGAGACTGTATGAGTCAGACTTACGCAGATCTTATATCCAAACAAATTCAGTGGCCAAATATTCCCCCAAGAAATTAGATGAACTAATCAGTCTCTTGGGCCATTCCATTTGGATGAATCCATCATTTTCCAATAAACATTTTTATTTTGGGCGGAGTAGCAGAATATACAGTGTGTGTAATATCCGTACAAGACTCCATACTATTTTCCCAGCCCCCTTCTCTCACGGCTGACACCCTTTGACAGAGTGCATTAAAATACCATGAAAAGAACGAATGAACATCAAAGGGATCTCTGCTGCAGGAATCCTATTGTTTCACATCCACAGCAGAAAGACAGAAACATAGAAGGTCATTGGAAATGTGTATGTCTACACAATAGTTCATCGCAGTGTTACCATTACCACATGCATATTCCAAGGGCACATTTTACTTTCCAGACCTCATCTCAGAGGCCAAGGCCTTAAGCCCTAAAAAAGCAGGCCATGGACAACCGCAGCATAAAAAAAAACTCACGGAAGTTGAGAGAAAGGAAGTAGAATAACCCTTTGCTTTTTATAATGGATCATCATGGCCTAATATTCCACTTAATTTGAGTGACAGATTGACTTCCTGCGCATGCCTGTTGGTAAGAAACATTATGTGAGGAACAGAGGTTAATAATCATTGTCTGTCTCTGTAAACAGTCAGATAGACAATGAGTATGCCCAAGAGAGAACGTGTGAGACAGGATTCACTGACCTGTTGCGCCAGTTGGACTTTACAAAACGTATTGACTTTGACTTTGCCTCCAAGAAAGGCACTAACAACAAAACTGGTGAGTCAGATTATTAGTATAATTCATTGTTATGGTTTGTGATTGTGACCCTCATTTCACCCGGATTCGTATTGTTGATTGATGTAAGCCTGTGCCAGAGTGGCGCTGACTACAAGGCCAGTAGCATCATCCATATTGCTCTGGTTGTGGCATGTATGTGCGTACTTGTAGTGAGGGGATCTTTCTCATTGTTATTTTATTTGGGATTATTGTGATATTACTATGGCTGATTGACAATTTCTGTGATAGTGTCTGTAGTGTGGGTAGCCTATGACTATTTGTTATGTGACTATGTGTTGGTAGACTATATAGTCATAATCGGAACATATAGGAGGGTGTGTTGTTTTGTTAAAACAGTCTCAAAGTAGTCTTCAGGAAAGTCTTCATTTCTTTCGGGCAGGAACACATGTGCTCACGTAGTGTGACTTTGTGTGTGTGTGTGTGTCAGGTGAGGACGGGGGACGACCATTGGGCCCCGAGCTGGAGGTAGCCCATAGGCTCAGTATGTTTTAATACGTCCCTGGGATTCAGGTCTGGTGATTGACTTGGCCAATAAAAAATATATTTTTCTTTCTGATAAACTCCTTGATTGCTAAAGCAGTATATTTGTGGTCATTATCATGCTGCAATGTGTGGTTCCATTCAATGGGTTTTGAGGCAATTGGTTTAAATTGAATTGACCAAATGTTTTTGTAAACTTCAGAATCCTACTGCTGCCGTCAACAGTTACATCATCAATGAAGACAAGTGAGCCAGTTCCAGTGGCAGCCATACATGCACAAAACATGTCAGTTCCTTATTTTCCCTCCACACTTTCTACTAGTCATCACTCTGGTACAGTACATAACATTGTTTCTCATCTTTCCACATAACCTCTTTCCAGATTTTTTTTTTTATGCCAACTGGTGTTTTTCCACCTTGTATCCCAGCCACTGTAGTTCCACTAGTGAAGTGTTTAGCTGATAATAGTGGCTGACCCATCCATGCCTACATCCAGGTGAGTGTTCCTCATCTGTCCGACAATGCTGAAGTGGAGAACCAAAACAACAAAACTTGTGTAACTGTCCAAATGGTTATGGACTGCACTATATGCACTGAAATTCATCACTAGCACAACGTTTGGGGTGAGCTGTGAACCTTCTCATCGAAGAGGCATTTGTTTGAAGGAAGGAATATGGGCCACTGGACTGTTATTACTCTGGAATCATTATCTATGTATCATGGTGTTTCACCAGAGGGGGAGCAAATTTACTACAATATAATAGGGTCATTATACCTACATTATGGCTCTGTTATTGGAATGTAACCACATTTTAAACCAATATCATAAGATTTGGTTTTTGAACAGAATAAATGTTTTCAGAGTGCTTTATTGCTATGGGTATGTTGCCGTTCACCAGCTTCGGGTTCGCTGGCTTGTCCTCTAGTTTATATCTTTTTCTCTTGGGGCTGTCCTGTATGTAATATAAAGGATTGCCGAGTCAGGTGAAACAGCTATTTGGTTGTGATCAAACTTAATGACTGTCGCTCTGGGAGGCTTTTATGCCTGTTACAGTAAACAACAATCGAATGCTCATTAAAGTGATTTATCTGAGGGAAGCATTTATTTATTTTTTTAATTATTTCTCAGAGACTTTCATTGATTGCACTGTATTAACCAACTGAGCAAATAGGATGTTTAACTTGAGCAATCATAGGTTTTACTCTAATAATATATTTCTCTGTCCACAACTGCATGGCTGTCTTTGTTTGTGCATGTGTGTTTATAGGTTTTAATTGTTCTGTCGGGGACAAAAATGGATAGTGAAACAAGGAAAATATGACCATGTACATACAATTAGCCAGTCCCTCTGACGATAAAGGCTATTTTTCACACAGAGGTTTGGTTTAGGGCAAAGTTAGATTGTGGTTAGAAGATGGCATTTTTTTGCAAAATAAATCAGCTGCAGCCTAGTTATGATATTCTCACAGGAGTGAATTAAGCTACAATATATTGTGTAGCTCATGATTTGCCCTCTTTAATTCTTTTAGTAGCCTTGATGTTTTACACAATTGTCAGATTTCTCAATAATGGCCCATCTCATTGCAAAAACATGCTGCTTCATATTACATTGCGCTATAGCTGGAAGTATTCGCTGGCATTTATTCAGTGGAGGAAAACACATTACCCTGCTAGCAACCACAATTCAGCTTGCAGGCACCTGCAAGTGACAAGACAAAGAAGCCAGACAGCAGTAAACTAATTTGTAAGTCATAGTGACCAGGCTGTAAGTCACAGCGACCAGGCTGTAAGTCATAGTGACCAGGCTGTAAGTCACAGTGACCAGGTTGTAAGCCATAGTGACCAGGTTGTAAGTCATAGTGACCAGGCTGTAAGTCATAGCGACCAGGTTGTAAGTCATAGTGACCAGGCTGTAAGTCATAGTGACCAGGGTGTAAGTCATAGTGACCAGGCTGTAAGTCATGGCTACCACGTTGTAAGTCACAGCGACCAGTCTGTAAGTCTTGGCTGCAATGTTACCTTACTGGGAGGCACTTACCTGTAAATTGTGGGCTTAAATACATTTGAAAGGCATGTGTGCATTTGTGTGCCCATCAGCTGCAGCCTAGTTATGATATTCTCACAGGAGTAAATTAAGCCGCAATATATTGTGTTGCTCATGATTTGCCCTCTTTATTTCCTGTAGTAGCCTTGATGCCACAGAGGCATTCTCAACATGGCTTCCGCTTATCTCCCTTACTAAACCCTGGAGAGACACTACAGAAAACACCAGCGTTAAATCTGCTACAAAGTAACCTCTCTATTCCCATTCTCCTCTTCTTTATTCAGAGATGAAAGAAGGAGTACAAAAGGACATCTCCCAGTTCCGTCGAGTAGAATGGTACCCGATTAGACTCCCAAGCATTGTGCCCTGCATTAAATGCTTTCTTTCATTGTTGTGCTTTCCATTAATCATATTATCTTTGGACATGCTCACATTATATATGTTTACTTCATCATATAATAGGTATGATAATGCCATTTTGCTGTCCTTGTTTCATTAAAATATGTGACAATTGCTCTGTGTTTGTCGAGGGAGTCATTTATCTTTGTTTAACTGTTCTCCTCCAAACTGCGGATTGTGTATTTTCTATTCTGTATAATATAATTCCCAGAGGTACCATTTCCCATTGAAAAATATACTATTAGCATCAGAAACAAAACTGCTAGTTGTGCATTATATCATGTACTTGTAGCCTACGCAAAGTCTTGCATAGCCAATTACTAACTGTATCTACAAGATCAAAGTGTGGCAGTATTACACCAGGGGTTGGAAAAAGCAATATATTGTTTTGGGAGAAAATAATACCCCTGTATTACACTGTTGCACATTATGTGTCTTCCACATTCCTCATTATAGCATCTGCTACACACAACTTGGCTAATAACCCAGCGAAAAGGCTGGATGGGTATAAAATGGTGTGTGGCTGTTTACAACTAAACTGTCACTTAGTGCTCAGCGTTGACTGAAACCATGAATAGAGAGAGATGGTTTGGTTGACAATCATCAGAACAGAAAATGCGTGAAACTGAGTGTTGATGAGCTCTGTGGCTATTCTCCTCACCTTTCCATTTCCTCACTATGCCCCTCTGAACTCTTTGCCTGACAACTCATACTGAATTTAATTCCGCTCTGTCAAATGCTCCATACATTCAGTCTGAAAGAAACATTGTAGAATTTGTGCTGACGTCAACATTGACAGAAGTTAGGATGAATATTCAGTTTACTGCTCAAACATATTTCATAACCTTTTAATATAATATCACAAATACGCTAACAAATGAGGGATATATGAATCTCATTATTAAATGAATGAAGGAACACATAACACTCTGCCCAGCAAAATCTCCACTGGCAAATCACGTTCAGATTGTCGTGCTGCATTAAACGATTACTAAACTAATTGTCACAAAATCCCTTCTCATTAGGAAGTAGAATGTTCATGAGATATGCATGATATTTAAGTGGGTAAACTAGTAATTAAAACAACTCTACACAAGTGTGGCTACCTGAACATAATGAAGAGGAAATCATATGTAACAAAGGTATACAAACCATAACCTAGCTATGACAAATACATTAAGTATCTTTTGAAATAATCCTTTAGAGTATTTCTATTATTAGCCTCTAGTTTTTGAAGTATTGGTCAAAATGTGTTCCTGTTTTTGTGTACGACGTCATCCATTCTGTATATGTTACATTGTGCACTTTTGGAATTGATATAACTGCCAAATATATATTATTAGCCTGTTATACTGAGTTCATATTCTGTGGGATTGCATGTTTAACTGATTTTAAGTGATACAGAGTGCTTATAAACACACTCTTGTGATTACACAATTACACAATTGTGAGGCCAAATTACACAATTGCAGACATTGGTATTGTTATTCCTGCACTCTCCTGCTTCCTATTAAAATAAAATCTCCACATTGCACCTTTTTACCATTACTTTGCAGTACACACCCCACTGCTCTCTAAAGAAAGCACACACTCAAGCGTTGCGTTCACTTCCCTCTCTGAAGAACACTGCGACTTTCAAGCTCACACCCCTTCTCTGTTTAAACATGCATGGCTGAGACTACACCACAAACCTCTAGTGTATAACCAAGCTTGCTTCTAAATGTTTAATCATTCTCTTTTTGCACAGTGGGTCTATGTCTTTAAACTGTCACCCCTGTCCCATTCTTTAATGTGCTTTTGACTTTCCAAAACCTATTTAAATGTTTCCTCAATCACCAAAACCGTTTCTCTATGCTATGACTTTAATGACTTAGCTGCTAACATCAATACAAAACATAAAAAATAATCTTCAAGACAATACATGAGTTTACAACCAAACTTAACTAAAGCATAAATACCTTTACTGTACTGTTGGGCTGCTTTCCGATTCTTTGTCTCCCGCAGTGACCTCCTTTACAAAGCCACAAATAGAGCTGGCAAGACCATAGTGGAGATGAGTAGAGATCCGCAAGGGAAAAAAGCAAAGAAGGAAAAAAAACATATAGTCCCCTTTCAAAATGACATGTTCAGCTCTTCCCACCCTATAAATGAGTGTCAATGGGACCCAGAGAAACTGCACTGTGTAGAGTAGCCTTTACTTCGAGGGGGGTCTGACAACCTCTCTCTCTTTCACACACACACACACACACACACACAAACACACACACAGACACCTTTCTCCTAATCTAAACCCCTCTATAGCTCTGTCTTTATCTCTCCCTTGCACATACACACACACATGCACTCTCCCTCTCCACTCATTCAAACAGCCCCGCTCTCTCCAACTGGTACAATAGGTTGATCTCAGTCCTTCACTCTCCTCCCTCTCTCTTTACCTCCATGTTCCACACACTCATTCTGTTCCTCTCCATCCCACTCTCTCTCTCTCACATACACTTGGCGTGCGCTCTCTTATTTTCCCAAATAGTCAGATTCAGGCTCACTCCCTCCTGCTCTCGTTGATGCTCTGTGTAGATCAAAATCACTCCATTGATGAAACTCAAAGCATATTCTCACGCACCCTCTCTCATCACAGTGACTGGTTTTGGGACAGGTAAAGGGCTGGAACTAGCCTTCTGGGACCCCTAGGCTTCTGGATCCCCTAGCCTTCTGGGAGCCCTAGCCTTCTGGGACCCCTAACCTTCTGGGACCCCTAAGGACAATTTGGCTGGTGCTCAAACATTTATTGGCCCTCATAATATTTCATAATATTTATTTGCAGTTTTACAAATTTTTTCAGAGAGCACAGAAATTCACATAAATTTAAAACATAAATGTTGATTAGCTAGCAGCTGGCTTTTTGCTACTAGAAACATTCCATGGGAATCCTCTGCATGATTGCCCTTCAAACCAAAGTGACATCCGATAAATATTGTGTTATTGACTACCCTCAAAATGGTTGATTATGCTAGCACAAATGATTGAATGCCTTCAGAAAACTGAGATTTGTTACAAGCAAGGTCAGTGCCAGGACTTTTGTTCATTAACTGGATTTAAGTGTACTAAATAACTTTGACTTGATCTTAAGAATTTGTGACTGAACAGAGTCTCCACAGGAACCTGGACAACTAACTAATGTCCAAGGCACACTAATGAGTAGGCTGGATCTGCGTTGGATGTGTTCCTATTAAAACTAATGTATGAGGTAATGTATAAGTATCAGAAGGACATGAAGGTGAACTTGACATATCCAGGCTCTGAAACACTGTTTCACAGTCCATAATGACATTATAGCCCTTCATAAGGGCTCTCCGCTTCTAATTCACTGTTCTTTGTGCATACAATGGCACACTTGTCTTTAATAAGCTACACTCCAGTCCTACAAGAGTGTGCTCTCTGGTTTTAGTGTCCTATGTCCTGATTCTGAGACAAGCTTTTCTCATACCTTCTCAGTTAACCACCCAAATGCCAACGGGAAGGAGAATAAGTGGGTCACGGGCAGATGGAGGAGAGAGAAGCGATTTTGTGTGTATCTGTGGTTTGTGTGTGTGGAGAGGGATAAAAACTATTAAATGATTAGGATGAAAGCCTAATATACTTAAGTAATAAAGCGCAAGGGGGTGTGGTATATGGTCAATATTTCACACTTACGAGCTCTTCTAAGACACAATGCCCAACTGATAATAAACAGCCCTTAGCCCAGGTACCATAGCAGGGACAAATCAGGGAACAGGTAATACCAGTGTTCTGGGCCCTGAAGGGCTTTTGTTCAAATGGCAGAGGAAAGGCAGAAACGTAGCTGCAGCTGAAGGGGAGGCAGGCTGACGGTGGCAGTTCTACAGGTACAGCATGACGCTCCTCTCTTCCTCTGCTGGGGCTCTTTCATCCTCCCCCAACACAACTTGATTGGGGGAATTATTTCATTCAAATTTTGGATTTGAAATGAAACAATTGCTTTGAGGTAAATGCATACTATTCAGCTTTCAGTGGAGGGTATTTCAGGGGACATAGGCTTACATTTATTCAGTATGAAACAACACAGTAGTGAACTCTAGTGGCAGTTATAGGGAATAAAAAAAAGATGTATTGGGACAGTGGTCAGGATTGTAATGTTTGATGTGGACGGTCAGGTTTGAAAGCCTGTTAAGGTAGATGCACTGTTCACGTTTCCAACCACATTAAACATTTGGATTTATTTTTTGTCTAAACGAACCAGCACGTACGATTACAGTGAACTCCGATAGCATCTGGACAGCAACATATTCCTGACATATTCCAACATTATGGATTTCATACAAAGATTAAGGGGCTAGGCTGTTAGCTTTAATTTGTGGGTTTTCTCATGTTGGATGATCCATTTCGAAAAGACAGAACACTTTGTACATTCATTACAGTCCAGATTTTTGCCAGACTGCATAAGCGGAGCCGGCCAAGAATTTGCCCTGCATAGATTAAAGCTTTGCTGGCTATAAACCTTCGGTGTCTACATTATATAAAAACAAAGCTAGGCTAATATTTCAATTCAGAAAGTTGCTTGTTGCATCTGATTGTGACTAGTGCTTCCTGCATATATGCAGAATTACGAAAGGTTAAGTTTGGGTATTGAGACTTCTTCATTTGTGGTCATTTCTGCCACAGGGTTATTTGTAAATGAAGTCTATAACACAACAAAATGGGGAGACGGTGAATACTTTCTGAAGGCACTGTAGAGCTGGCCTGAAAATTTTTGTTTTTGTCCGGCTGAAAGGTGAATCTCTCTCCCAGTGTCTGGTGGGAATCAAACTGAATCAGATTTTTCTTTTGCTCTGCGGCATGCTGTTTCGTTACAACTCACAATCTCCCCAGTCTTAGCCCATGCCAAACATTGTAGTACTTACTTTGTTTGAAAAGGTACGGTTATTGAGTGTTGAATTTGTCCCAAGCATTTTTGGATATTGAAGCTCCTCCTTGGCTTACATTCTTGAAACAGTGGTATGCTTTACATACACTGAACAAAATTATAAACGCAACACTTTTGTTTTTGCCCCCAATTATCATGAGCTGGACTCAAAGATCTAAGACTTTTTCTATGTACACAAAAAGCCTATTTCTCTCAAATATTGTTCACAAATCTGTCTAAATCTGTGTTAGTGAGCACTTCCCCTTTGCCGAGATTATCCATACACCTCACAGGTGTGGCATATCATGATGCTGATTAGACAGCATGATTATTGCTCAGGTGTGCCTTAGGCTGGCCACAATAAAAGGCCACTCTAAAATTTGCAGTTCCATCACACAGCACAGATGTCGCAAGTTTTGAGGGAGCGTGCAATTGGCATGCTGACTGCAGGAATGTCCACCAGAGATGTTGCCTGTGAATTGAATGGTCATTTCTCTACCATAAGCCGTCTCCAAAGGCGTTTCAGAGAATTTGGCAGTACATCCAACAGGCCTCACAACCAGCCCAGGACCTCCACATCCAGCATCTTCACCTCCAAGATCGTCTGAGACCAGCCACCCGGACAGCTGCTGCAACAATCGGTTTGCATAACCAAAGAATTTCTGCACACACTGTCAGAAACCGTCTCAGGGAAGCTCATCTGCATGCTCGTCGTCCTCATCGGGGTCTCGACCTGACTGCAGTTTGTCGTCATAACCGACTTGAGTGGGCAAATGCACACATTCGATGGCGTCTTGCACTGGAGTGGTGTTCTCTTCATGGATGAATCTCGGTTTTCCTATTTCTGGCTAATAAGCTGTTAAAACGGCCTGTGGCAAAAGCCATACATTACATAGATGCTATTTGTGGTGGAGGTAAACATAATAAGAAACAAAATATGCATACTTGGTGTGATGTAAACACGTGACAAAATTATCTAATGTCGAGATTCTATACTGACATATTACAACTAGCCCCGTGGTTTAGCGGTTAAAGACACAGCTACACATGCAAGAGACCTGGGTTTGAATCCAATGAGGGTGGTTACCAGCTTAACTACACTTGCCTGATTCCTTTTCTTGTTCACCTAAATTATAGGTTTGATTTCTCTTATCCCTTGTGCCCCCCTCAAATTTACTACCCTTTGGACACTTTTGTGGACAAAAATGTACACGTACAATAAACTGGCATAAAATATTTGTACATTAATATTTTTTTCAGCTTTTTTTTTCATAAATCTCTTAAACAACTTGAAACCTGCTCAAAACAACCAAACATTCAATATTTTTTAGGATTTTAACCCTTTAAATGCCAGCTTGATTGTTTGAATTACCTCATTATTTATTACCAAAAATCTTGGATATGTCAAAGATTTTTGGTAATTTTTGTCCACTTCGTGGACAAAAATGTCCCATTGACTTCCATTACAGTTTTTTACGATTGTTTACACACTAAAATTAAAATGTCCACACAATTAGCAAAATTTTACTCCAATGAGCAAAACACCTCCACAGATTTGCACAACATTACACACAATGTTTGAAAACGCAGCACTCAGGTGTGCTATAAAAGGCAGCAGGTGAGTTCACCTGTCTTCAACAAAAATGGAAGGAGTTAGAAGAAGAAGAAGAGTGAGAATGAGAGGGGGAGCTCAAAGAGGAGATGAAGGCGGTAGAGGAAGAGGAGAAGGAGGTAGAGGAAGAGGCATAGGTAGAGGAGTAGAAGGTAGAGGAAGAGAAGGAGGTAGAGGAAGACACCTAGGTAGAGGAAGAGGTAGAGAAGGACTTGAAGAGTTGATAGAACCTGAACAAAGAAGACGAGGACCAAATTTGACTCGAGAAATCCGTGCAACACTTATTGACCATGTTATCAACCATGGACTGACACTGATGGAAGCTGGACAAAGAGTTCAACCAAATCTCAGCAGAAATACTGTTGCGTCAGTAATTCAGACATTTCATCGAGAAAACAGGTAAGCTAACCACACAGTTTACATTGAAACTGAAGCTTGTATAATCAATATTGTTTACTGTGACATTTGACAGTAGGCTGCATATATATATATATATATATATATATATATATTTTTATCTTATTTTGTTTTTACATAGGATTGAGGGTCGAGGACACCAAGGTGGAAGGGGCCCTATGTTTAGTCGTGCACAAGAGGCCGCCATTGTGAACATGGTTTTGGCCAATAATTGTATCAGGCTACGAGAAATCCAAGCCAATATCATCAATGATGACAATATTTTCAATAACATCCAACGAGTCTCTCTGTCAACATTAGGTCGAATCCTAAAGAAAAATCAAATATACATGAAGCAACTGTATCGGGTACCGTTTGACAGAAATTCAGAGAGAGTGAAACATCTGCGCAATGAGTATGTGGAGGTATGCATTGTTCATCTGACTATGGTGTGGTATCATGCACTGCTCATAATGCTATAGATATTGAATAGCATCCTATTTTCTTTAATGTGTTTCAGAGAGTCTTGCAAATGGATGCTGCTGAAATTCAACATGAATTTATATATGTGGATGAGGCTGGATTTAACCTTGCAAAAACAAGAAGATGAGGGAGAAATGTAATTGGGCACAGGGCAATCACCAATGTGCCAGGGCAGCGAGGGGGTAACATCACCCTTTGCGCTGCTATCACACAAAATGGGGTCCTCCACCTATATGCAAATCTGGGACCCTATAATGCAAATCTGATACTTGCATTTCTTGACCGATTGCATGAGATTGGTACAGATGCGGTACATTGTCGTTTGGGACAATGTCTCATTTCATCGGGCTGCTCTGGTCCAGAACTGGTTCCATGATCACCCTGATTTTGAAGTTTTATACCTTCCCCCATACTCCCCCTTCCTGAATCCTATAGAAGATTTTTTTTCAGCGTGGCGGTGGAAGGTATATGACCTGCGGCCTTATGACCGTTTGCCCCTCATTCAGGCCATGGAACAGGCATGTGATCTTATTGAAGCAGCTTCAGTGCAGGGGTGGATTCGTCACACAAGGCGATTCTTCCAACGGTGCCTTGTCAATGAAGACATAGCCTGTGATGTAGATTAAATCTTATGGCCTGATCCAGCCAGACGGAGAGATGGATAGTTATAGTATTCTTGTTGCTTTTACAGTAGTTTTCTTTCATTTCTGTTTACTTTTACTTTACTTTTCCATCCATCCATCCATCTTCTTCCGCTTATCCGGGGCCGGGTCGTGGGGGCAGCAGTCTAAGCAGGGATGCCCAGACTTCCCTCTCCCCAGACACTTCCTCTAGCTCTTCCGGGGGGACACCAAGGCGTTCCCAGGCCAGCCGGGAGACATAGTCCCTCCTCCTAGGTCTTCCCCGGGGTCTCTTCCCAGTGGGACGGGACCGGAACACCTTCCCAGGAAGGCGTTCCGGAGGCATCCGAAAAAGATGCCCAAGCCACCTCAGCTGACCCCTCTCGATGTGGAGGAGCAGCGGCTCTACTCTGAGCTCCTTCCGGGTGACCGAGCTTCTCACCCTATCTCTAAGGGATCGCCCGGCCACCCTGCGGAGAAAGCTCATTTCGGCCGCCTGTATCCGGGATCTTGTCCTTTCGGTCATGACCCAAAGCTCATGACCATAGGTGAGAGTAGGAACGTAGATTGACTGGTAAATCAAGAGCTTCGCCTTGCGGCTCAGCTCTTTCTTCACCACGACAGGCCGATACATCGACTGCATTACTGCAGAAGCTGCACCGATCCGTCTGTCAATCTCCCGTTCCATCCTTCCCTCACTCGTGAACAAGACCCCTAGATACTTAAACTCCTCCACTTGAGGCAGGCACTCTCCACCAACCTGAAGTGGGCAAGCCACCCTTTTCCGACTGAGGACCATGGCCTCGGATTTGGAGGTACTGATTTTCATCCCCACCGCTTCACACTCGGCTGCAAACCGTCCCAGTACATGCTGAAGGTCCTGGTTAGAAGGGGCCAACACGACAACATCATCTGCAAAGAGCAGAGACGAAATTGTGTGGTCCCCAAACCTGACACCCTCCGGCCCCTGGCTGCGACTAGAAATTCTGTCCATAAAAATTACGAACAGAACCGGTGACAAAGGGCAGCCCTGCCGGAGTCCAACATGCACTGGGAACAAGTCTGACTTACTGCCGGCAATGCGGACCAAGCTCCTGCTTCGGTTGTACAGGGACCTGACAGCCCTTAGCAAAGGACCCAGGACCCCATATTCCCCAAGCACCCTCCACAAGATGCCGCGAGGGACACAGTCGAATGCTTTCTCCAAATCCACAAAACACATGTGGATTGGTTGGGCAAACTCCCATGAACCCTCCAACACCCCGTAGAGGGTATAGAGCTGGTCCAGTGTTCCACGGCCCGGACGAAAACCACACTGTTCCTCCTGAATCCGAGGTTCTACTATCGGCCGTATTCTCCTCTCCAGTACCCTGGCATAGACTTTCCCGGGGAGGCTGAGAAGTGTGATCCCCCTATAGTTGGAACACACCCTCCGGTCCCCCTTCTTAAAAAGAGGGACCACCACCCCGGTCTGCCATCCCAGAGGCACTGTCCCCGACCGCCACGCGATGTTGCACAGGCGTGTCATCCAAGACAGCCCCACAACATCCAGAGACTTGAGGTACTCAGGGCGGATCTCATCCACCCCCGGTGCCTTGCCACCGAGGAGTTTCTTGACCACCTCTGTGACTTCAGCCCGGGTGATGGACGAGTCCACCTCTGAGCCCTCATCCTCTGCTTCCTCAATGGAAGACGTGTCAGCGGGATTGAGGAGATCCTCGAAGTACTCCTTCCACCGCCCGACGACATCCTCAGTTGAGGTCAACAGCTGCCCACCTCTACTGTAAACAGCATTGGTAGGGCACTGTTTCCCTCTCCTGAGGCGCCGGATGGTTTGCCAGAATCTCTTCGAGGCCAGCCGATAGTCCTTCTCCATGGCCTCACCGAACTCCTCCCAGGCCCAAGTTTTTGCCTCCACAACCACCCGGGCTGCAGCCCGCTTGGCCTGTCGGTACCCGTCAGCTGTCTCAGGAGTCCCACAAGCCAACCAGGCCTGATAGGACTCCTTCTTCAGCTTGACGGCATCCCTTACTTCCGGTGTCCACCACCGGGTTCGGGGATTGCCGCCTCGACAGGCACCGGAGACCTTACGGCCACAGCTCCGAGCGGCCGCTTCGACAATGGCGGTGGAGAACATGGTCCACTCGGACTCAATATCTCCAACCTCCCTCGGGATCCAGTCGAAACTCTGCCGGAGGTGGGAGTTAAAGATCTCTCTGACAGGAGACTCGGCCAGACGTTCCCAGCAGACCCTTACAGTACGCTTGGGCCTGCCGAGTCTGTCCAGCTTCCTCCCCCGCCATCGGATCCAACTCACCACCAGGTGGTGATCAGTTGACAGCTCTGCCCCTCTCTTCACCCGAGTGTCCAAGACATACGGCCGCAGGTCAGATTAGACGACAACAAAGTCGATCATCGACCTGCGGCCTAGGGTGTCCTGGTGCCACGTGCACTGATGGACACCCTTATGCTTGAACATGGTGTTCGTTATGGACAAACTGTGACTAGCACAGAAGTCCAATAATTGAACACCACTCAGGTTCAGATCCGGGGGGCCGTTCCTCCCAATCACGCCCCTCCAGGTGTCACTGTCATTGCCCACGTGGGCGTTGAAGTCCCCCAGTAGAACAATAGAGTCCCCAGTCGGAGCACTTTCCAGCACCCCTCCCAGAGACTCCAAGAAGGTTGGGTACTCTGCACTGCCGTTCGGCCCGTAGGCACAAACAACAGTGAGAGACCTATCCCCGACCCGTAGGCGCAGGGAAATGACCCTCTCGTTCACCGGGGTAAACTCCAACACATGGCGGCAGAGCTGGGGAGCTATAAGCAAACCCACACCAGCCCGCCGCCTCTCACCATGGGCAACTCCAGAGTGGTGAAGAGTCCATCCTCTCTCAAGGAGTGTGGTTCCAGAGCCCAAGCCGTGTGTAGAGATGATCCCGATTACCTCTAATCGGAACCTCTCAACCTCACGCACCAACTCAGGCTCCTTCCCCGCCAGTGAGGTGACATTCCACGTCCCTAGAGACAGTTTCCGTGTCCAGAGATCGGGTTGTCTAGGCCCCTGCCTTCGACTGCCGCCCGATCCTCTTCGCACCGGCCCCTTATGGTCCCTCCTGTGGGTGGTGAGCCCACGGGAGGGCGGCCCGGCCGGGCCCCATGGGGGAAGGCCCGGCCACCAGGCGCTCGCATACGAGCCTCAACCCCGGGCCTGGCTCCAGGGTGGGGCCCCGGCTGCGCCATACCGGGTGACGTCACGGTACTCAAAATGTTTTTCTTCATTAAGGGGGTTTTGAACCGCTCTTAGTCTGGCCCGTCGCCTAAGACCTGTTTGCCTTGGGAGACCCTACCAGGGGCATATAGCCCCAGACAACATAGCTCCTAGGGTCACTCGGGTACTCAAACCCCTCCACCACGTTAAGGTGGCAGTTCTTGTGCACTTTACTTTTCTTCAGAGTCAAAGTGTATGTACTGTAATTCATGCAGTAATTTTTATTTGTCTACGGATTTTATTTGTTTACAGTAATTGATATCATTGTTGGTTGATTACTGTAACTGATGATTGGTAAGAAATACTGTAAGTATTGAAATAAATACTTGAAATATTCAGTCTGCAGCATCAAGTGTTGTGCAGTGCTTGGTAAGGTTATAGTAGGCCTACAGTATTTGTCTACATTCTCCTTATATCTCAAAACAAATCATGAATAATGTTGTGAGTTTCTCACTATTTTTTGTCACCTAAATTATCTCTTACAGTAAGAATGTCTGGGCAACATTTTTTTTTATTTATCACAGCAGTGTGAAACTGGCTGCAATAGTGTATGATCATTGATGACTGTGTTGGTTAAATGAAAACAAATAGCATTTTCACAAATATATGTATATGTTTTGACTGAAGTGTGTATGTTTTGACTGAAGTGTGTCATTTTGCAAACAATCTAGGAATTTTGCTAATTGATTGTGGTGTTTGGATAATTGTGATTATATTTTGACAAAAATAAATCTATTTTCAAAATTGCGTGTAAACAATTGAAAAAAACACTGTAAAAACACTTTTTTTTATCTCACTGCCATTAGAGTATAAAACCATGCATTCTGTAATGTAAGCATGTCATTTTGAAGAAAAATAGTGATATTTGAAATTTGGAATGTATTCCATCACACACACATGCACACACAAACGTGCACACACACACGTCCACACACACAGGCGTGCGCACACACATGCGTGCACACATACACACACACATGCACACACACACAGACATGCACGTGCACACACACGTCCACACAAAAACTCTTCTACCAGATTCAAACAGATTCAACCATTTTCCCATTGTAGGCCAATGGATTAAATTCTTGTATTTTTATTAAATTTTTTCTGAGCCATGTGACTACCAAGGTGTCCCAGGAGTTTTGGTGCGCACACTTGTGTGTATATGTGTGTGCGCACGCGTATGTGCACGTCTGTATATGTGTGTGGGTGTGTGCATGCATGTATGTGCGCGCGTGTGTGCGTGCATGTGTGTGTGCGTTCGTTCGTGCGTGTGCGTGTGTGTGTGTTTGCGTGCACGTGTGTGTTTGCGTGCGCGTGTGTGTGTGGTGGAATACAGTAACAATTTCAAATATCACTACTTTTCTTCAAAATGAAATGCTTACATTACAGAATGCATGGTTTTATACTCTAATGGCAGTGAGATAAAAAATTTTGCTTTTAATGGAAGTCAATGGGACATTTTTGTACACGAAGGTGTCAAGAAGGTGCAAAATTCATAAACAGAGTATGAAAGACATGAAAGAGTTAAAGACATTGGATTTCAAAAATTTAACAAAAAATAAGAGTTCTGCCAAAAAATCATGCCCCTATCTGCAACACAGACAAAATTATACCCAAATTTAAAAAAAGAATAAGAAAAATGTACAAAAATGCCCGAGGGGTGCACAAGGGTTATACTGTAGGTTAAGGGTCCAAGATCCAGGTGAAAAACAACATTTCAGGTACTTACCCCGAGTCAATACGTTAGATCGGCTAGAGCAGTGCTCACGACTGTCTTCTTGGATATGACTCGAAGTGCTGTGCACCTCTGAGTTGGGAAAAAATTGCTTGTTATTCTTTTCCAAATTCTTCAGGCTCTATTTGGGATCATGGCAACACAGCAATTTTCAAGTATTGCTACTTTTTTGTTGTGTGATTTTGTTGTGTGATTTTGTAGACCTCAGATCAGGAAGAGAGGAAGTTAATTTTTTTCAATCCAAAATGTTACTATTAGGCCTGAATGTCAAGTGCTACATCTGGCTAAAAACAAGATAGCGCTGATTACGTAACAAATGCCATGCCTACTGTGTAGCATGGTGGTGGGAGCCTCATGCTGTGGGGATGCTTCTAAGCGGCATGGACTGGAAGACTGGTCAAGATTGAGGGAAGCAAAAACAAAGCTAGGCTAAGATTTCAATTCAGAAAGTTGCTTGTTGCATCTGATTGTGACTAGTGCTTCCTGCATATATGCAGAATTACAAAAGGTTAAGTTTGGGTATTGAGACTTCTTCATTTGTGGTCATTTCTGCTACAGGGGTATTTGTAAATGAAGTCTACAACACAACAAAATGGGGAGACTGTGAATACTTTCCGAAGGCACTGTAGAGCTGGCCTGAAAATGTTTGTTATTGTCCAGCTGAAAGGTGAATCTCTCTCCCAGTGTCTGGTGGGAATCGAACTGAATCATATTTTCACAAATGAGAAATCATATTGTTACAACTGAGAACCTCTACAGTCTTAGCCCATGTCAAACTATGTAGTCCAGGACTGGTGTCCTGCTGATGTTAACAGATATTTATATAATATTATTAATCTCATCTATTTTTGTCATTGTTTTCTTTCAGCAGGTCATGGACTCCAGGAGAACCCCAGGTAGCCCATAGGCACCATAGTAAGACACTTTTGGTATCTTGTGGATTAACGCCATGATGACTTTAAGGTTTCTCTTTCACTATGATTGCATTGCTATTTATCTAAATGCACAGGGTTATACACACCACTTGATAGGCAACCCTACAACAAAAAGTAAAAAAATAATTTAGATTTTTTTTTACAGTCCCTTCCAGTTTTTACAGACGTGTGTAATGGACAATGAAAACAGGTGCATTTTATTGATGGCATTTTGAATGCACAGAGATACCGGTATGAGATCCTGAGGCCCAATGTTGTGCCATTCATCCACAACCATCACCTCATGTTGCAGCATGGTAATGCACGGCCCCATGTTGCAAGGATCTGTACACAATTCTTGGAAGCTGAAAACATCCCTGTTCTTGCTTTGTTTGAGAGGCTTTGGATCGGCGTATACGACAGCGTGTTCCAGGTCCTGCCAATATCCAGCAACTTCGCACAGCCATTGAAAAGGAGTGGACCAACATTCCACAGGCCACAATCAACAACCAGATCAACTCTATACGAAGGAGATGTGTTGCATTGCGTGAGGCAAATGTTGGTCACACCAGATACTGACTGGTTTTCGGACCCCCCCCCCCCGAAACTCCCAAAACAGTGAAACTGCAAATTTTTGAGTGGCCTTTTATTGTGGCCAGCCTAAGGCACACCTGTGCAATAATCATGCTGTCTAATCAGCATCTTGATATGCCACACCTGTGAGGTGTATTGATTACCTCGGCAAAGGAGAAGTGCTCACTAACACAGATTTAGACAGATTTGTGAACAATATTTGAGAGAAATAGGCCTTTTATGTACACAGAGAAAGTCTTCAGCTCATGATAAATGGGGGCAAAAACAAAAGTGTTGCGTTCATAATTTTGTTCAGTGCAGATGAGAACATTCATGCTTGTATCGTTTCTATTCTTCATACACTCAGTGTTAACATTTCCTGTATTTAATACGATAAGTGCTGACTGGTGTCCCGCTTATGTAAATAATAGTTATAAATAAAAAATTATAAATGTTTGTCATTGTTTTCTTTCAGCAGGTCATGGGGTCAAACTAAATAAGTACCCCAGATAGCTCTACTTAGTTCATTACTGGCAAGTTCTTGGAACTTTATCTATTCGGCTGCTTACAGGCACGCATAGTAAGACACAGTTCTTGGTATTTTGTGGACTAACGGCATGATGACTAAGGTTTATCAAGTGGTTCCTCTTTCACTATGATTGCATTTCTATTTCTTCAGATACGTGGTCATCGCCTATGAAACACTTGATAGGCAACTGTGGAAGAAATTGTACTTATCTAGCCTTTCAGTTAGAATCCTTTCCATATGTTATATTTGTAGCATAGAAGCCTCTCTTGAATAATGCGACAATCAGGCCAAGGTGTTAGAGGTCCATTGTTTCTACTGTCCCCATTTTCATGTAACTCTGCGACTCCCTCCCTGTACCTGCTCCACACTTTATACCCAAAATATATTAATCTTGACCATGTGTGACCTCCTGTACCTCCTGTGGTGTACCACATGCCCTGTCTGGCAAGATTCAGTGCCTCGTTGTCTATAGCCCTTATTTGGGCCTCAGGAAGTAATACAATGGTAGAGTAATTGTCTTAACTTCCATTGGTTAAGATTACAATGATAGATTCTATATAAGCAGGAGGATTCAGGTCATTCGGGAGAGATTCCTTGCATGCAGACTCTCCATGCAGCATGTTAACACTTATTAAATGACTCAGCTATACTTTGTAAATTAAGGTTTCTTTGTGTTATTAATCTATCAATATCTATGTGAAATTCCATTACACAACCCTCCAACATAAGGTTCTACATGTTTTAGGTTTTGACATTGAAGATACACCATGTTCTGGTCCTAGAAGGAATGACATAAGTTATGGACTTCAGATGCATCAATATTTACGTGAGCTATGTGGTTTCCAAAATAAGTCCCTCAAGGTCTTTGTCCGGTTATCAGCACAAACAATAAATGTTAACTTCAAATCAGCAGTTCCTTCCCCCCATTGAATTTCCACAAAAGCGGGACAGGCTTTGGCAATGTGTGTCTCCTGTGATGACTCTCCTATTTAACCATGACTAGAATTAGGAATCAGGAAGTTGCTTGTTACATCTGATTGCAAACAGGTACTTCCTGCATATATGCTTTATTATTAACGGTTACATTTGTGTATTTAGACTTCCCTTCTTTTGCGGTAATTTCGAAAAAAGGGGTATTGTGTTTTTGTGTTAATGGTAAAAAAATATATAATTTGGCCAATTAAAAATGTAGTCTATAACGTAAAAAACTGTGGAGACAGTGAAGGGGTCTGAATACTTTCCGAAGGCACTGTAGAGCTGGCCTGGCGATGTTTGTTATTGTCCTGTTGAAAGGTGAATCTCTCTCCCAGTGTCTGGTGGGTATCGAACTGAATCATATTTTCACAAATGAGAAATCATATTGTTACAACTGAGAACCTCTACAGTCTTAGCCCATGTCAAACTATGTAGTCCAGGACTGGTGTCCTGCTGATGTTAACAGTTATTTATATAATATTATTAATCTCATCTATTTTTGTCATTGTTTTCTTTCAGCAGGTCATGGACTCCAGGAGAACCCCAGGTAGCCCATAGGCACCATAGTAAGACACTTCTTGGTATCTTGTGGATTAACGCCGTGATGACTTTAAGGTTTCTCTTTCACTATGATTGCATTGCTATTTATCTAAATGCACAGGGTTATACACACCACTTGATAGGTAACCCTACATCAAAAAGTAAATTTTTTCTTAGATTTTTTTTACAGTCCCTTCCAGTTTCCTCCTTGATTCATCGACCATTTATAATTCCATTTCTTTACTAGGGATGCACTGATACTGGGCTCATGTACTTGTACTCACAGAAATATGCCTACACCACGCACCGACACCACTTCATAGAAAAAAGTGAAACTCCACGGTTCTGTCGCCTCTGGCCTCATAAGCATAGAATACAGATGCTGGTCATAAAGTTAGAATATCATCAAAACGTTGATTTATTTCAGTAATTCCATTCAAAAAGTTAAACTTGTATATTATATTCATTCATACACACAGACTGATATATTTCAAATGTTTATTTCTTTTAATTGAGATTATTATAACTGACAACTAATGAAAATCCCAAATTCAGTATCTCAGAAAAATAGAATATTATTTAAGACCAATACAAAAAAAAGATTTTTAGAAATGTTGGCCAACTGAAAAGCATGAACATGAAAAGTATGAGCATGTACAGCACTCAATATTTAGTTGGGGCTCCTTTTGCCTGAATTACTGCAGCAATGCAGCGTGGCATGGAGTCGATCAGTCTGTGGCACTGCTCAGGTGTTATGAGAGCCCAAGTTGCTCTGATAGTGGCCTTCAGCTCTTCTGCATTGTTGGGTCTGGCGTATCGCATCTTTTTCTTCACAATACCCTGTAAATTTTCTATAGGGTTAAGGTCAGGCGAGTTTGCTGGCCAATTAAGAACAGGGATACCATGGTCCTTAAACCAGGTACTGGTAGCTTTGACACTGTGTGCAGGTGCCAAATCCTGTTGGAAAATGAAATCTGCATCTCCATAAAGTAGGACAGCAGCAGGAAGCATGAAGTGCTCTAAAACTTCCTGGTAGACGGCTGCCTTGACCTTGGGCCTCAGAAAACACAGTGGACCAACACCAGCAGATGACATGGCACCCCAAACCATCACTGACTGTGGAAACTTTACACTGGACTTCAAGCAACCTGGATTCTGTGCCTCTCCTCTCTTCCTCCAGACTCTGGGACCTTGATTTCTGAGTTATATAAACACTTGAAATATATCGGTCTGTGTGGAATGAATTATACAAGTTTCACTTTTTGAATGGATTTACTGAAAAAATCAACTTTTTGATGATATTCAAATTTTATGACCAGCACCTGTATATAACTCAGATTGGTAGAGCAAAGACGGAGATTTCAGTAATAACACGAGTACAAGATCTGCTCTGCTAAATTGTCGAGGAGGAAAGGAAAAACACTAATTCAACACAAGCAATTTGATAAAATATAGTTAGGACACAAGACAGCGCAGAGTTCAAGGAGTATCCTAACGCTAGCAGTTCAGAACCACAATAAAAGCTAACTCCCACACTGGAGAAGCGAAATAAAATGTATAGAGACAGCCCGCGGGCAGAAAAAGATTATAGGCAGGGCATGAAAATATTTTCAATGAATCGTGCCCAGTTTACTATCGCACGAGCATCAGAGCAGAGCACCAATGTCCAGTCCTGCACGTTCAGAGTTTCAAACCATCTAGAGAGGTCAGAGAAAATTAACTGGCTGTGTCTGTGCACGCACACGTTTGCGTAGAACGGTCAGTAAGTGGCTGTCACATTGATATAAATGTAGTCATCGTCTGAGCGAACCATAACATGTTGGGACAAAACCTTCGTTTTTTTTACTGGAAAAATCCTACCTAGTGCAGCTTTGAGTACTTGGTATCGTTACTTGGTATTGCCAAGTACCCAAATATACTCATACTTGTACTCGGTCTGAAAAAAGTGGTATCGGTGCATCCCTACATATAACAAAACACTCATATCCAGAGTGATGTCATGCATTTTCATACTGCACACCCCCCGGCCCCCACCTTTGAACTTGAAACCACCACTCTGCCAACAGACCTATGTGGTACGGTTATCATACGGCCAACACTATTAGCACTGTTCTTGGTATGTAAAACAAACCTGCTCCCATAGTTGTATCAGTCTCTGACAATGAATAGACCTCAGTTGATCTACTGTTTTTGGGAGGTCTTCACTTCTCAGAATCCCCATTCACCACCATTAAGATATCCTAGATAGGAACATGTTCCCAGACTCAGTTTAATCTCCAGATTTACAAATGCATTAAATCACCATCATGGTTTCCCCTAACTCTAGATTGGGGCCATGATGAACGATGTACTGAAAGCCAGTTTAGTTGACATTACTGAAGCTACACTAACAGTTGGCCATATGCACCATGACAGGCTCTATGCTACTGTACTGTTTAGCATGTCCTGATGTTTCACACATTTGGTCGGTTTATTTCATTTTTTTATGAAATGCTAACTAATAGAGCGGTTGACATTTTTCACAGCCTTGTGTTGAAGCCTGGTTGGGGCCAGTCTGTGGCCGACCACCAGATAGAGCGGCCTGTAATGACACATCATTCAGTGGTGTTGCAAAGCTCTCAGGAACTTAGAAATTAACGTCTGTCTTAAATATATCAATGTGTTATACACATCAACGAATTTGAAAAAATGGTTGAAGACACCAAATCAGCTGTATACTTATCTTTCAGCAATTCTGATCCAGGAATACACCAAGGGTATTGTTATGTCTTGAGCTGACAACAACAAGGCCTAACTCCTTTTGATTGGTTTCTTTCTCTCTACACGATTAGTCATTTCATAAATAGTATGTGTCTGAACAGCTTAAACTTGCAACACTATTTTAGTTTTGTGGAGAAGCGTTGGTGCTGCTATGTGGTTAAAGTGTTATTGGTTTTGTGCTTACTGTGTGAAGAATGGAGTGCAAAATAAGGGTAGGTCAAAACACATGCTAGATATATAGAGGAAATAACGATGCAACCCTTGTTACAAGAAAAGATATGAGGATATAATAAATTGTGCGTCCTACTTACAAAAATGGTTCTATATACTGAACAAAATTATAAATGCAACACTTTTGTTTTTGCCCCATATATCATGAGCTGAACTCAAAGTCTTTCTATATGTACACAAAAATCCCGGTTTTCACTGTATAGGGCAGATGGCAGACAGCGTGTGTGGCGACGAGCAGGTTTACTGAGGTCAACATTGTGGATCGAGTGGCCCATGGTGGCGGTGGGGTTATGGTATGGGCAGGCGTATGTTATGGACCACGAACACAGATGCACTTTATTGATGGAATTTTGAATGCAC
Source organism: Esox lucius (assembly GCF_011004845.1). Classification (NCBI taxonomy): domain Eukaryota; kingdom Metazoa; phylum Chordata; class Actinopteri; order Esociformes; family Esocidae; genus Esox; species Esox lucius. Next base: position 24,067,077 of record NC_047573.1, on the reverse strand, counting down.
AGAGATACCGGTATGAGATCCTGAGGCCCAATGTTGTGCCATTCATCCACAGCCATCACCTCATGTTGCAGCATCATAATGCACGGCCCCATGTTGCAAGGATCTGTACACAATTCCTGGAAGCTGAAAACATCCCAGTTCTTGCATGGTCAGCATACTCACCTGACGTGTCACCCATTGAGCATGTTTGGGATGCTCTGGATCGGTGTATACGACAGAGTGTTCCAGGTCCTGCCAATATCCAGCAACTTTGCGTAGCCATTGAAGAGGAGTGGACCAACATTCCACAGGCCACAATCAACAACCTGATCAACTCTATGCGAAGGAGATGTGTTGCACTGCATGAGGCAAATGGAGGTCACACCAGATGCTGACTGGTTTTCGGACCCCCCCGGACCCCCCTATAGATAATAGGCAAATGGCAAAGTTATGGGTTACCATTTATTTGGCAAGTCAAGAAGGCAAGTCTCAACACACTCTCAAAAATGTGTCATTAAGAATACTGTATCAGTATAGAATATCATAATAGAATACTTTTCATTATATTTTCTCAGTTGCGTGTATAATTCTTTACATTCTTTTTTCTGAGGTGAGTACAGAATACTTTTCATTCTGTTTCTTAGGTGAAATTAGAGAGAAAAATTCAGAGATATTTTTTTTGCACTGACCACCGGCATTTCCTGCATCTTGGCCTCCACACTATTTTCGCTGACAAAGAACAGCTCCACCACTGATTCTTGCCTCTTCAGCTTGTTGAAAGAGCACCTCTGCATCCGGGATGTCTTCTCATCCGCAGACCGCATCAGGGTCCCACCAATACCATCCGTCTGCACCATCTGCATTGCTGCCTGGCTGCATTACTCAGGCTGCATTACTGCCTGGTACGGCAGCTGCTCCACTGCAGATCGCAAGTCCCTCCAAAGGGTGGTTAAGTTAGTGGAGCATGTCATCAGCTGCCATATCCCCTCATGCAAGGCATCTACCATACACGATGACTTAGGAAAGCACGGAACATAATCAAAGACAACAGCCACCCAGGCTATGGACTGTTCATACTGATGCCATCTGGTAGATGCTACTGGAGCATTGGGTCACGCACTTCCCGACTCACAATTTCAATTTCAATGTACATTAGAATATTATTTTGTATGTACCATTCAAAGGTTTATTACACTCTTATTGTATCTATAATACTCAATACGTCTACCCATATTGTTCATATTCCCCATCCTACTCTTTTTAAAGTTGCTGCTAGTTTACATTGTTATGTATATTATTGCTATATTTTTACTTTATATCTTTTTTTATTAGATAATTTTTTATTAGATAATTCCATTGACACTGTGCCAATCGATGCATTTGATAAATAAACTTAGACCCTCAAACTGAATTTGTCTGGCCTTGTAGGAATTCCAACTGATATCATAGCCCCTTTTGAAGGGCTCAGTGGAAAGGAGGAAGAAGTTTCCCTTCTCCTTGTACTGGTTCGCTGGCCCGTAACAAAAAAATGCAGACACATTTTTGAGAAAACCACGCCTTCACCATATCCTGAACCAGATCTAGGTGTGCAAAGATTGCTGGCCGATCATATCTCCTTGAAGGGGAAAAGGAGCAGAAGGCAATAGGAGACTGCTGTTCTGCTGTAGATAGCACACCACTGTGCAGGTTCGCCTGCAAAAACCTCTGAAATTGACAACTGCACTTCATTTGTGTATTTGCACATGGATAAAGCATTAATGGTCCTTCAGATGTGCCCTAAAATGCCTGTAGGCCCTATACTGCCAATGGATGTTGAACAGGTGTTGCTTGAACTTGACCATTCTCTGTACAGATGGAGTCACATGTTCCACCTGTTGATGTTCTATAGATAGTAATAATGTCAACAAATGTTCAACAACTCACTGTTAATAAGAAACTGCTTGCTATGTTTAGGTATAGGGTTATGTTTGGGGTTAGGATAAATGTTAAGTTTAGGGTTCGGTTAATAGACAGAATGTTACTGACAGTCGATAATATGTAGAATATTTACAGACACACTTTTTGGAAATTTTTGGGGAAAGTTACCTTTGAAATTGAGATCCTGTAACCAACCCATAACAGATGAGCAAGGCAGGCGTAGATATAGGGTATTATATTTGGTATGGCAAGACCACCTCTATCTATATGCAAATGCAGGGAACTTCATTTTCATTTGCTGTTACTGCAATTATTCAATTTCTTTTCAAATTTTCTTTCCTAGGGATCCAAAAGCAGAGCATTTGGAGAGGGCATAAAAGTCTGGATAGCACATTCATTTTAATCAGACTGATTAGGCCCATGAGGGAAACAGTCTACAGTCAGGTCCAGAAATATTTGGACACTGACCCAATTTTCATATTTTTTTTTTTTAAATGAAACCAACTTCACGGTGTTGAACATAAATATTGTATAAAACTTTTGGAATTGCAACCATTTTCATACAGAGTACCCTTATTTCAGGGGCTCAAAAGTAATCAGACAAATTACCACAATCATAAATATAATGTTCATTTATAATACTTTGCAGGCAATGAATGCTTGAATTCTGGAATGCATGGATGTCACCAAACATTGAGTTTCCTCATTTGTGATGCTTTTCCAGGCCTTTACTGAAGCTATTTTCAGTTGTTGTTTGTTCATGGGTCTTTCTGCCTTATGTTTTGTCTTCAGGAAGTGAAATGCGTGCTCGATCGGGCTGAGATCAGGTTATTTTTCACAGCCATTGCAGAATATTCCACTTCTATGTGTTGCAGAGCTCTTCAGTGCATTCATTCAGTGCTATCTCTCTGATGGAATTTTTTTGCAGCCTAAGGATGGCCTTTTTCACTTGCATTGAGAACTCCTTTGACCGCATGTTGTAGGTTCACAGCAACAGCTTCCAAATGCCACACCTGGAATCAACTCCAGACCGTTTATCTGCATAATTGATAAAGAAATAACGAAAGAATACCCCACACCTGTCCATGAAACAGCTTGAGTCAATTGTCCTATTACTTTTGGAAAAAGAGGGGGCTACATATTAAAGTGCTGTAATTCCTAAACACCTCCTCCAATTTGGATGGGAATGCCCTCAAATTAAAGTTGAGAGACTGCACTTTAAGTCCATATTCATTATTTGACTGTAACTTAAATATCATTTAAATATAATTGAATATAATTGTTAACAGCCAAAATAACAAAACTTCTGTCAGTGACCAATTATTTCCAGACCTAACTGTAAGTCCCTCCCATATCACAAGTTTTAGGAGTACAATTTTATTTCCTCAGTTCCTTTAAATGAAGTTACACAATTTCCGTGAGATAACTGAAGCCTGAGAAAGTCGAAATAGAAGGCAACTTAGCAAAACAATGCTGGCCATTGAAGCTATAGTGGGGAGAACAAGTATTTGATACCCTGCCGATTTTGCAGGTTTTCCCACTTACAAAGCATGTAAAGTCTGTCATTTTTATCACAGATACTCTTTAACTGTGAGTGACGGAATCATAATGCCTGGATGATGATCATTTTCGTACAGAACAATACAACATTTACCGATCAGGCACCTCATTGACATCAGACATAGTCTGCAGATCATCAATCCCTTGAACTCTGATATCTCCTCATCTGTGATGTTGAAGGTCTCCTTTTGACAACTGCTCATACAATTTGTCCCCATTCTCTATGTCCATCCCCTCTGCTACTAGTGTAAACCCCCATGCTCTTTATTGCGGCATCCACACCACCCACTGGTCCCTTGCTGTTGCCTGCTTCAAGGAAATTCCACGTTACTCATTTAAATCCCATCTTGTAGGGCTCTGTCCAGAGGAAGAAGTTGTTCGTGGACAGATACTGCGTGGCTGGTACATCACTGGCCAGGTGAAGTACTCTTGAGCTGGGGTTTATCTCCTGCAGATGATGCAGAACAGGTTTGAGATATGCCCATATGTCAGAAAAGGGATGACAGAGGGCAATATGAAGATTGTGCTCCCTTGGTATAGTCCACAGCTGTATTTAGGCTCACCTGTTGATGAGAATCCCCGAAGTGCACAGCCTGTATTTCCGCTCTGCCATTACGACATTATGGAAAACCCTTCGGTTTGGGGTGAGTATGTCAGGTGCATCTTTATGAAAGCCTGAAACAACACTTCCTATATTTTTCGATTGAAGCCAATGCCTTCTTCAGCTTGGACTTTGCATCTGTGAGTTCTTTGTACATCTTGGATTTTTTTTTTTAGCATGATTTTTGCACCCCCTCTTTTTCCCTTTTTTCTTTTTCTAATGCATAATTTCATATTCACTCAATCACACAAACTTGGGAATCCAGTGCATTTGTCTGAGTGACACTCGACAACGAAAGAATCACATGTTCTTGGTCTAGTCATTGCGTTATTTATTCAGCACAGATCCTGTTTCTGGGTTACGTACACATGTACCTCGGGTATGTATATTTAGGATTGTGAACACATGCACAACTGTGACTGTCTTAGGTTGTCCCAATATCACATTTTGGATCTTATCTGTCATTGGCTAACCAGCCCTCTTCACTGGCCACACTTCTGGTCACATATTGGGGAGGATTGGAGGATGAAATATATGTCACAAGAATTCTTCTCCAGCAGCCCATAGCACACAGCAGTTTTATCATGTGTTACAATAAAAAAAAGTGCACCACCCACATGCCACAGCATCCAGAGTGCCCCAGAGCATGAGCCAAAACCACCACCGGACAACAAAAACTTGGCGTGCAACAAAAAAACATGTTGCCTGTTCAGACACACTTGTATAATGAAAATATTTACCAGCGGAATCTCAATGGGATTCATCCATAATTTCTATTCACAAAAACACACATACATACACTCACCTAAAGGATTATTAGGAACACCTGTTCAATTTCTCATTAATGCAATTATCTAATCAACCAATCACATGGCAGTTGCTTCAATGCATTCAGGGGTGTGTTCCTGGTCCAGACAATCTCCTGAACTCCAAACTGAATGTCAGAATGGGAAAGAAAGGTGATTTAAGCAATTTTGAGCGTGGCATGGTTGTTGGTGCCAGACGGGCCGGTCTGAGTATTTCACAATCTGCTCAGTTACTGGGATTTTCACGCACGACCATTTCTAGGGTTTACAAAGAATGGTGTGAAAAGGGAAAAACATCCAGTATGCGGCAGTCCTGTGGGCGAAAATGCCTTGTTGATGCTAGTGGTCAGAGGAGAATGGGCCGACTGATTCAAGCTGATAGAAGAGCAACTTTGACTGAAATAACCACTTGTTACAACCGAGGTATGCAGCAAAGCATTTGTGAAGCCACAACACGCACAACCTTGAGGCGGATGGGCTACAACAGCAGAAGACCCCACAGAGTACCACTCATCTCCACTACAAATAGGAAAAAGAGGCTACAATTTGCATGAGCTCACCAAAATTGGACAGTTGAAGACTGGAAGAATGTTGCCTGGTCTGATGAGTCTCGATTTCTGTTGAGACATTCAGATGCTAGAGTCAGAATTTGGCGTAAACAGAATGAGAACATGGATCCATCATGCCTTGTTACCACTGTGATGGTGGTGGTGGTGTAATGGTGTGGGGGATGTTTTCTTGGTACACTTTAGGCCCCTTAGTGCCAATTGGGCATTGTTTAAATGCCACGGCCTACCTGAGCATTGTTTCTGACCATGTCCATCCCTTTATGACCACCATGTACCCATCCTCTGATGGCTACTTCCAGCAGGATAATGCACCATGTCACAAAGCTCGAATAATTTCAAATTGGTTTCTTGAACATGACAATGAGTTCACTGTACTGAAATGGCCCCCACGGTCACCAGATCTCAACCCAATAGAGCATCTTTGGGATGTGGTGGAACGGGAGCTTCGTGCCCTGGATGTGCATCCCACAAATCTCCATCAACTGCAAGATGCTATCCTATCAATATGGGCCAACATTTCTAAAGAATGTTTTCAGCACCTTGTTGAATCAATGCCACATAAAACTACGGCAGTTCTGAAGGCGAAAAGGGGTCAAACACAGTATTAGTATGGTGTTCCTAATAATCCTTTAGGTGAGTGTACATATGTACATTCATACAAACATGTACACATATACACATTTTTCTACACACACTCATTTTATTCTAGTAATGAATTAGTTCTACCACTCTTGAACAATAATATTAATTTTAAAATGTAGTTCAAAATACACGGTTACTAATCTGTATGGTAAGGACACCCAATAAATAATAGATGATCTTTACCTTTTTTTTTGTGATCTTGAGGATCACTTAGTGTGGGTGGCCAAACTAGTCATCTATGTGCTCACTTGCTAACTTTGTTTCCATAGAAGTTAGCAATTTGGCTTTGAAAAAATACTTTTACTATGACATTTGTTCGGTGTTGCGGTATGGACTCAGAAGTGTGAGACAGGCATTTAGATGACAAAAATCATATAAACAGCGCTTCTGACACTGTGTCTTGTTCAAGAGTGGCTTGACACAAAGAATGTGACAGCTAAAACCCATGTCTTGCATAAGTCTGTGCGTGGTGGTTCTTTAAGCACTGACTCCAGCTGCAGTCAACTCTTTGTGAATCTCTCTGTGAATGGGTTTTGTTTCACAATCCTCTCCAGGGTGCGGTTATCCCTTTTGCTTGTACACTTTTTTCTACCCCATCTTTTCCTTCCCTTCACCTCTCTATTAATGTGCTTGGACACAGAGCTCTGTGCTCAGCCAGCCTCTTTAGCTATGACCTTTTGTGTCTTGCCCTCCTTGTGCAAGGTGTCAATGGTTTTGGACAGCTGTCAAGTCAGCAGTATTCCCCATGATTGTGTTGCCTACAGAACTAGACTGAGAGTCCATTTAAAGGCCTTTGCAGATGTTTTGGGTTAATTAGCTGATTAGATTGTGGCACCAGGTGTCTTCAATATTGAACCTTTTCACAGTATTCAAATTTTCTGAGATACTGAATTTGGGTTTTTCATTAGTTTTCAGTTATAATCATAGAAATGTAAAGAAATAAACACTTGAAATATATCAGTCTGTGTGGAATGAATGTTTAAATGATACAAGTTTCACATTTTGAATGGAATTACTGAAATAAATCAACTTTTTGATGATATTCAAATTTTATGACCAGCACCTGTACATGTGCGTTGGAGCCCCGTATAAAAACAGCTAGTAGTCCGCTAACTGGCGTTCCTGCTCGCTGGTGACTAGAGCAAGCGACACTTTCGGTTTGTGGCTGCTGTGATGTGTCTGCTCGAGCGTCTGGTAAGGTGGTGGTTTGGCTGCCTCTGCACTCAATTTTGTTAATCATTTGCGGCCGTTATTTTACTGTGTTAAACGTTTGTAGAACTTCGGCTGGCAGGTTCATCCCCCCTCCTCGCCGAAGTAACACAGTAATGCAAAGCGAGTAGCACGGATAGTTTTCTGTGCAAGTTGCATTTTCGGAGCGTCTTCCTTCTGGAGCGACTCAAACCCTGTGTGAACGGTATGTGGGCTAAATGTGGTGAGAGTTATTTCTTTAGATTTATTTGGTGTTAACTTCTGTTTTGTGTAAACATTAGGGATTGGACTGAAGCTGCCGGAGATTCTTATTAGTAGTCCGCCCACTACTGAAATCCAACACTACTGTTGTTTGCTCCTTGGGGTTTAAGGCCGGGTGTCTCTGTAAATCACTTTGCTGCTGTTGTAAAAAGGGCTTTATAAATAAATTTGATATTAGCTGTCTGTTTTGCCTACGCATGATGTTAATATAGACTACTATTTGAACTGTGGTCTATTGTTGAGGCACATGATCCAACCATCCGCTGTTGTAGCTGTGGGCCCGTTGATATGTAGGTCTCAGTTCTTAAGTGCATGAATGTTGTGGGTTAGCCCACCTACATGAAAAGTGGATGAAGTTGGTTTCTTTCAGTTTGCTCTTTTCATGAACCCCCTTTATATTTGTGTGTGTTTCCCATTTTCCCCCCATTTTTAGTGGCTTAGCGCTGAAGGTGGTGGTGTCTCCCTTCCTGTGTGCTGTGCCTCTTCCTGTTTTCATTTGCTGTGCTCACTCTTTTTGTTCGCGTGTTCACTGGTGACTTTTCCTGAGATCCTGTCCTGTCCTTGTTCCCCATTCCCCCTCCACTGGTAAGCCTCAGCCCTAATTATGTCTTATTTGGTGTGAAGGTATTTTTAAATTGATTGTTTAAACTAATTCTCTGGGCGAAATTCCCAGAGTGGCCTTGTCGGTGTTTGGTTTTGTCAGCTCTCGTGCCGCCACATTTAGACTGGTAGAGTATCTGGAGCATCAGCAATGGTAGGTTCAATTACAGGTTCCAAACAACCAGAAACAAAGAACTTTCTTCTGAAAAAAGTCAGTCTATTCTTGTTCTGAGAAATGAAGACTATTCCATGAAATTGCAGAGACATTTAAGATCTCGTAAAACGTTGTTAGATTCTGTCCACTTTACAAATCCATTAAGAAAATTAACACAACCGGTAGTCGGGGGAGAACCTTCTTTATTTGCATCCAAATAAAGTCCAAGTTGTTGAACTTCCATAGTTCTTACATGTTCTCCAATAATTAAAGTTTAAACAGTCTTTTATGCCAATACACATTGGAGGCGGTCAGTGGTCATAGCCAACCATTACACAGTCCATTATCCTCCAGTACATCCACTCCAGTATCTGGCTGTCTTCCAATCACATACAGTGGGGAGAAGTATTTGATACACTGTCGATTTGCAGGTTTTCCTACTTACAAAGCGTGTAGAAGTCTAATTTTTATCATAGGTACTCTTCAACTGTGAGTGACGGAATCTAAAACAAAAATCCAGAAAATCCCATTATTTTTAAGTAATTAATTAGCATTTTATTGCATGACATAAGTATTTGATACATCAGAAAAGCAGAACTTAATATTTGGTACAGAAACCTTTTTTTGCAATTACAGAGATCATACGTTTCCTGTAGTTCTTGACCAGGTTTGCACACACTGCAGCAGGGATTTTGGCCCACTCCTTCAGACAGACCTTCTCCAGATCCTTCAGGTTTCAGGGCTGTCGCTGGGCAATATGGACTTTCAGCTCCCTCCAAAGATTTTCTATTGGGTTCAGGTCTGGAGACTGGCTAGGCCACTCCAGGACCTTGAGATGCTTCTTACGGAGCCACTCCTTAGTTGCCCTGGCTGTGTGTTTCGGGTCATTGTCATTCTGGAAGACCCAGCCACAAACCATCTTCAATGCACTTACTGAGGGAAGGAGGTTGTTGGCCAAGACCTTGTGATACATGGCCCCATCCATCCTCCCTTCAATACGGTGTAGTCGTCCTGTCGCCTTTGCAGAAAAGCATCCCCAAAGAATGATGTTTCCACCTCCATGCTTCAAGGTTGGGATGGTGTTCTTGGGGTTGTACTCATCCTTCTTCCTCCAAACACGGCGAGTGGAGTTTAGACCAAAAAGCTCTATTTTTTTTCTCATCAGACCACATGACCTTCTCCCATTCCTCCTCTGGATCATCCAGATGGTCATTGGCAAACTTCAGACGGCCTGGACATGCGCTGGCTTGAGCAGGGCGACCTTGCGTGCGCTGCAGTATTTTTATCCATGACGGTGTAGTGTGTTACTAATGGTTTTCTTTGACACTGTGGTCCCAGCTCTCTTCAGGTCATTGATCAGGTCCTGCCGTGTAGTTCTGGGCTGATCCCTCACCTTCCTCATGATCATTGATGCCCCACCAGGTGAGATCTTGCATGGAGTCCCAGACCGAGGGAGATTGACCATCATCTTGAACTTCTTCCATTTTCTAATAATTGCGCCAACTGTTGTTGCCTTCTCACCAAGCTGCTTGCCAATTGTCCTGTAGCCCATCCCAGCCTTGTCCAGGTCTACAATTTTATCCCTGATGTCCTTACACAGCTCTCTGGTCTTGGCCATTGTGGAGAGGTTGGAGTCTGTTTGATTGAGTTTGTGGACAGATGTCTTTTATACAGGTAATGAGTTCAAACAGGTGCAGTTAATACAGGTAATGAGTGGAGAACAGGAGGGTTTCTTAAAGAAAAACTAACAGGTCTGTGAGAGCCAGAATTCTTACTGGTTGGTAGGTGATCAAATACTTATTTCATGCAATAAAATGCAAATTAATTATTTAAATCATACAATGTGATTTTCTGGATTTTTGTTTCATATTCCATCACTCACTGTTGAAGAGTACCTATGATAGAAATAACAGACCTCTACATGCTTTGTAAGTAGGAAAACCTGCAAAATCAAATACTTGTTCTCCCCACTGTATATGAAATTTCACTGATTATTTTAAAGAAGATCTAGCTTCCTATGTAATACATTAAAGGTATTATAGTAAGTAAATATTAGTGAAACAAAATTAAAACACACTATTCTTTCATGTGTCATGACTATGACAGTATCAATGTTATGTCACTCTTATGCACACCCCTTCAAATAAAGTGTTACCAAGGATTCTTTGACAAAAGCAAAGTTTGAAGGACACAATTATTATTTCAATTAAAAATAATTATTTCTAACCTATATTTCCAATTAATTTGCTATATTTACAGTTCGAACATATTTCAGGTATGTTTTCATGGAAAACAACATTTCTAAGTGACTCCATACTTTTGAACAGTCATTTCTTCCTAGTTTCAACTTCCTTAACATCTCAATGACTATAGCACTGCCCACGAGCTAACTGTATTTTCACTTAGTTCGTTGTAAACACCCAGTTACGTCTGTGCAGCTCTTGGGTGTAGGCATATTGAACAAAGATGGTCATGAAAAACCTTTTCCTGATATTAGCAGGTAAGCTCCAAATCCTCACCACTTTATTATGGTGCAATAGTGGTTACCTGTTTTACTCCCTCTGCATAAAATATTGTATCTGTATTATTGTTACTGTAGTATATTACTAAAATGGTGAATTGTGTAAACTGTTTTGTGGTTTGACAGTATCCCTAGGTTGTATTCTGTATTTTGATCATAATTACCTACAATATAATGATAATTATTAATTAGGATGAAGGATGGTACTCAAAGGCATTTAAGGGTGCAAAATGTATATGGGTAACAAATGAAAATAAGCTGAGGCTTTAAGCTTTTTGTAAAGTCAAAGCAGTTTAGGAAAATATGCAAAATCAACAGTGAGTAAAAGATGCAAATCTGATTAACACAGGAATGTCAGAAGACAGTGAAAAATCAACTTATTTGGAAATATATTTGGATGCTTTTCATGCATGAATGGGGGAAATTTCAATAAGTCGCAAAAATAAATTCAGATTTATAAATTAATAAACAATAAAAAATAAGAAATTGCTTTATTTGAAAAGCCTATAAAACATTTTTAGATAAAGAAAAAAAATATATTATGTGTTTGGGCAAGACAATTACCTTTTTATTAGTGAAGAGAGTCAACAACTACACATTCAATTGAAATAAAACACACTAATAATTGGAAATTAAACCCGGTAAATACCTTGGTACAAGGCAAGCAAGGTGCCAAGCCTCGAAGTCTAGGTTTTGTGACGTGTGTGCAAAACGGGGAAAACTAACGCCCTTTTCTAACTGTTTTGGCAAAATTGTTTTGGCCTGTGACCACTTTTTCATGACCCCAACTTAAATAAATGTATTAACGAGTTATGTTCACCAACTTAATTGGAGCCTAAAAATTCTGCTCGTATTTAAATATGGAAAAATGCATGTTTTAAAATGCATCAAGGAAAATAATTTATTGTGGATGGAAATCTGATTCACTGCCTTGTTCTGTCTACACATTCTTTCACAACCCGATTTTCAAATCAGGCAACCCATATGAGATCTCAATCCCTAATTTGTGAAACTGTATTATTATAATATGCTGAACGCAGTGTTGATTTAGCAGTAATGAAATCACTTTTTAAGCCTTAATTCTTTTTTATTGCAATAATACATTTCATTAAAATATGATGTTCAGTATATATCAAAATAATATTTATACAGGGAAGTTTCTCTAGAGAAAAGCACAAAGCATTTTATCCCTCTCCTTAACGCAAAAAGTTTCCACAGATGTGAAGAAAGCTAAGCATTTGTCCTGGGGTGTTTTTCTCATCTGTTTTTCAAAAGATTTGCCACTGATGCTTATTCAGATGTTTCCACAGTTTTCATGTCAGCACTCATAGTTAATGAACTAGCTGACACTTGAAACAATGAGTCAGAGTTAGATTGGATGATTAACAATAAATTGGTATTAAATCCTCAAACTAAAAGCATTAGGGAAAATATTCTCCAAGACTTTTAAACATTCAACAAACTTAAAGTTGAAGACTTTTGTTAAGCTTAAAGAGCGTGACCTCTGAGCAAGCTGAAGTAACTGAAGTGGGCATTTCATCATGCATTTTTGATTGAGATGTGTTTTAATTAAATTAATTGAATCAGTAGTTTGTAATCTTCTCTATAATTGTTCTCTCCTGTCATGTGTTTGATTTTTCATGTGGATAGTTGCTCTTGCATGTATTATAGCTAACTGGGATCCTAATATTCTAAACTAGCAATCGAAATACAGATAGAAAATAATAGACAAGATCCAAATGGCGGTGTGTGAGTTGTTTTTGTTTTAATGCGAAACAATTGGAGATTGTGTCACAAAAACATTTTTTTTGTTTAAACATTTTAAACATGCTCACTGGCCCTGGCACCCTCCCAACCACCCTCTCCAATTCACGCCCTTCGTTCACAAATAACCTCCATTGAAATAAGGGATACAAAATGCAGAAACCTTTTGATATAGATCATATGATATTTCATGACTATTCTGACCTTTTTCAGTGTTTTTGTTCGTGGTCAAGAGCCAGCAAAATCCTGTGGGTAGGTAAACATGGTCTCCCGCCATCCCAGTTTAACAAAAAGTGAAATGAATAGCAACTTTACTTTCACTTTTCTAGTGTGATGACTCAAAAGCTTCTGCTTGTAATCCACCACTGGGTGGCAGCATATACCTTACCTCTTTCTAATTTTGTACCTAAACTCCTCAAATATTTCTCTCAGTTTCCATGCATCCCTCATTCAAACAAGTCTACTCTGGGGATAGCTTTAACCTAAGCTGTGACAACAGCACGGATACGGTAAAATGGTTCTTCAACAGCACGGAAGATGTAGAACAAGTCAACCAGATATGGAGCATTGGTGCTGCCTCCACTAAGAACTCCGGCGTATATCAGTGTGAAAGCAATGGACAGAAGAGTGACCCCAAAAATATTTCAGTTCTGGGTAAATATACAATACTCTAAGGGCCGGTTTCACAGACACAGATTAAGCCTAGCCTAGGAATAAAAAAAACAAGCATAATGGAGTTTTCTTTTGAACTAGATTTTTTAGTCCTTGACTAGGCTTAATCAGTGTCTGAGAAACTGGCCCTTAGACACCCAAGGGTTTTAAGCAAATCATAGCTGTTGATTATAAAGGCCAGCTCACACTAAAAAGATGCATTAAGAAGTGATTGTGTATGTACAGCATTTGGCAAAGTCTTTTTATGTAAAGTATATTTTTGGATGAAAGTAATTTGTTAAACTAAGACACAATGTCACTGTGATCAAATACATATGCCAACATGTCACAGGCCGTTTATTTTCTGATACTTCACGTCTCCCTTTCTGTTCTTTTGTTGGACTTTCCTGGGACTGCATCAGAGTGCCTTCCACCTGCCGGTCTGATCATCAGCTCCGGCATGCCTGTCGTCACCCCAATGGGCTCAGTAGTCCTGGAACTAGAGGTGGATGATGGCCTGGAGGGATGGTGGTGTTCCGTGTCCAAGGGGTTGAAAGAAACCAAACTCAGGCTCAAAAAGTCGCTGGCAACCGCCAGCGCAACATCACTTGCCTTTCAAAGCCTAAGACAGAGGGATAATGTCGCCATCTACTGGTGCAGTAACAGAACCCAGAGGAGCAGTCCAATCTCCATCTGGCGCTCAGGTGAACCAAAGTTTGTGGCTGCATGTTTTTTAGGGGTGTGTTTCTTTTGCATGGCCCGGTGGCCCAGTGAAATGGTCAAAACTGTGAAAACAACGCCCATCTGGAGCACCGGGCTGTGATGAAAATGAAATAGTTCAATCGTTTTAAATTGATTATAGAATATTCTTGGTTTTGTATATTACAATCAGTGATTTCCTGATCTTTCGCACGGTCTACCTATCTCAGGTGATTTCACTACAATAGTACCTTGTCTGTCCAAAATGTAGGTCCTCCTTAATGTCAATGTGTTTACAATTACAGTAATAAATTAAGCACTCAGTTTATTGTATGTTTTAGGCCTTCGGATCTGTAAATCTTAGAAACACAACTATAAGGAATTTACACACACATTCTTGCTGAGAAACCACTACTGTCCGCAGAAGTCAATTGTAGTAGGCCTGTGTTGTGAAAACACATGGGGAATGGAAATAAGTCTAGAAATAGTTTGACAACTGCCAATTATTTAGCACAATTGTACACATGGCCACCAACACGCCCTCATTTGTTTTCTTTTTGACATATGGGCATGAAAAAAGCAGTCGACCTGACCTCCTGAAATACAACACAACATTTACATTTGCTAAATTAAGCAATTGACTTACTTGCCTTAAATGACAACTGAATTTAGCAGAGATTTTTTTTTAAAGACAAAGACTGCGTTTCAATCCATTTCCAGCAAAAACTATATTGGTACCTTGTAGCATACCTCAAGATGGCATCGATTATTTTTCCCACGCTCCAGACAACCTCACCTGGCTGTCATCTGCCTATAATGAGATAATATGCTGTACTGCCCCTATAAATTCATTAAATTATTTATTTGATCTGATCCCTCTCTTCTCACTCTTCCACCTTCCACCTTTTTGTTTCTCTTTTCTTCCACCTTCTCTACATCCCCTCCAGACAAAATGGTGGTGCTGGACATACCACCTGGGCCTGCTGTTTTAGGAGAGAAATTGAGTCTGAATTGTATGGTCAGATGGACATCTCGTATTAGCCAAACTATATTCTACAAGAATAACATAGAAATCCAAAACTATTCCAGTTCTTCTTATGTTATTCACTCTGTGACCGAGAAGGACCAGGGGAAATACCACTGTAGGGCTACCTATATATTAGAGGACAACACCAGTGGAATCCCAGCAATCGTCACCTCAGACAGTCAAGAACTGTTTGTCACAGGTAATGTGTGTATGTGTGTTTGGTTGTGCACCATTTCAGCTATTCATGTTTCCCTTCTCCAATGTGTTTTTTCATGTTTCTTGGTGCTGGTGTGAATCAGCATTCGTGTCCCATGTGATTAAAGCTGGTCTCTTGTTGGTCCTTGAAGCATCGCCTCCAAAGGCATTTCTCTCTGGTGACCTGTCCTGTTCCTGCTCCAGCTGCCCCAGTAGCGTCAACTATCGATGGTACCACCTGGAGTCCAATCAGCTTTGGAAACTTCAAAGAAAAGATGACTGGCCGGCTGGTACTTATAAATGCAGAGCAGTGTGGAATTGTGGCAGGAGTGCAATGAGCAACTTTCAGGGTGAGTTTCACAAAGAAGGAACTAGAACATTCAGTGAATTCCAATAAGACCAGAAGAAACAGGGTTAGTGTTACAATCAGGGTTAATTTAGCGCACCTGATTGTAATAATTCGCTGGATGAAACACAGAAACAGGTTAGTCACATCTGGGGTTGGAGAGAGAACCTATAGAACTGTCCAAGAATAGGGTTGGACAGTCCTGGTCTTTAAGGTAAGCCCTAGCTGAGCTAAACCAGTGATTTGTTCTTGATGTACCAAGTGTTGATTTTGGCACAACTGATGTTTTTCGCTATATCTCTGATCAATTTTATCTCAGTTCTCTGCCTCAGCCACAAACTCCAAATGCAAAGACTTGACTGACTAGAACATGACAGCGGTGCTTGCGTTACAGATGTAAATATACACTCCGGATCAATAAGAAACAGAAGGCAATTGTCCAAATACAGTGGTACCCTAAAATGGGGTGACTGTGTACAAAAACATGCCATCATTTGTTAATTGTTTATCTGATATAGATTACAATACCCCTAAATAGAAGACAACATATTGCACTTAAGTCCACTATTCAATGTTTTATTTATTTTATCCAAAGTGCTGGAATATAGAGCATATTTTTTGTACTGTTTCCTAGAGTGAAAATATGAGAGATTACAGTTTGAGGTAACTCAACTCTATGCTAGTCTGATTTATTTGATAGTGTTATACAGTATTCCTATGATGGTGTATGTCATTGTGTCCGGATATAGTGGTCAATCGAATTTTGTATGAATCTTTCTCACTGTATAAACCTAACACTGATCAGATCTTTGCTTGACTCTTTATGGCAGTAAAGAGTTCATCATCTTATAACATCGTGATCATCATCATCATTGCTCTGATCCTTGTGCTGCTTGGTGTGATCACGTTGTATTTTATTAAACGGAGGAGGACTGATAAAGGTAAACCTACCAATGATATAGTCAGCCATTTGGCATGCACATGCACACACATTGACACTCGCAAAGTCTTTCAGTGACATACATGGTTGGCCAATGAACAGTTCCTCGTCTGTAATGTATTTGAAAGTATTTTGTGTTTGTTTGCTAGAAGCCATCTACCAAGATGTTCCAGTGCAGTATGTGAAGGATGGGGACGGAGGGTACCAGGAGCTCAGCAAAAAAAGAAGTGATGTTGGAGGTGGAGATTACGATACACTAAACACAACTTCAGCAGAAGGAAAACCAAAACATGAGGGACAGTACGAAGCTTTGAATAAAGGGAAAGTAGAGGTGTACCATACCTTGGGGGAGGAAGGGGCAAAGACCGGGGACAAGGGGTATGAGGCTTTGAAGGTGTCCAAAGATGAGGGTGCGGAGGGTATTTACCATGCGTTGGGGCCAGATGGGGTAAAAGACGGGGCTGGGGGAGATGGGGGGTATGAAGCTTTGAAGATGTCCAAAGAAGGGGGAGTGGAAGATCCTTATCATAAGTTAGGGGCAAAAGGTGTAAAAGACGAGGTTGGGGGTGGTGATTATGAATTTGTGAAGATTCCCAAAGAAGGGGACGCTGAGGATCGGGTTAAAGAGTGAGTGTGAGATGAAGTGTTGAAAAAAGCGGAACAGGGAGAAGCCAGTGAACTGAAGAGAGAGACTGAAGGGTGTTTTATGTACCAAGCTGAATCTACTCAAGCTTTTGTTATTTTTTAGCTTCTGTAAGCTTCACAAACCAGCTCATACTGCCCAGTAATTAGCCAATTCTGTTTATGTAATTCTGCCTGAGCATTTTTCGAAATGTCTGTTTAATTCAGAAGTTTGTAGTGTTGTATAATATATTTTTTACAATTTTATTTATATATATATATATATATACTCACCTGAAGGATTATTAGGAACACCTGTTCAATTTCTCAATAATGCAATTATCTAATCAACCAATCACATGGCAGTTGCTTCAATGCATTTAGGGGTGTGGTCCTGGTCAAGACAATCTCCTGAACTCCAAACTGAATGTCAGAATGGGAAAGAAATGTGATTTAAGCAATTTTGAGCGTGGCATGGTTGTTGGTGCCAGACGGGCCGGTCTGAGTATTTCACAATCTGCTCAGTTACTGGGATTTTCACGCACAACCATTTCTAGGGTTTACAAAGAATGATGTGAAAAGGGAAAAACATCCAGTATGCGGCAATCCTGTGAGCGAAAATGCCTTGTTGATGCTAGAGGTCAGAGGAGAATGGGCCGACTGATTCAAGCTGATAGAAGAGTGACTGAAATAACCACTCGTTACAACTGAGGTATGCAGAAAAGCATTTGTGAAGCCACAACATGCACAACCTTGAGGCGGATGGGCTACAACAGCAGAAGACCCCACCGGGTACCACTCATCTCCACTACAAATAGGAAAAAGAGGCTACAATTTGCACAAGCTCACCAAAATTGGACAGTTGAAGACTGGAAGAATGTTGCCTGGTCTGATGAGTCTCGATTTCTGTTGAGACATTCAGATGGTAGAGTCAGAATTTGGCGTAAACAGAATGAGAACATGGATCCATCATGCCACTGTGCAGGCTGGTGGTGGTGTAATGGTGTGGGGGATATTTTCTTGGCGCACTTTAGGCCACTTTAGGCCCCTTAGTGCCAATTGGGCATTGTTTAAATGCCACGGCCTACCTGAGCATTGTTTCTGACCATGTCCATCCCTTTGTGACCACCATGTACCCATCCTCTGATGGCTACTTCCAGCAGGATAATGCACCATGTCACAAAGCTCAAATCATTTCAAATTGGTTTCTTGAACATGACAATGAGTTCACTGTACTGAAATGGCCCCCACAGTCACCAGATCTCAACCCAATAGAACATCTTTGGGATGTGGTGGAACGGGAGCTTCATGCCCTGGATGTGCATCCCAAAAATCTCCATCAACTGCAAGATGCTATCCTATCATTATGGGCCAACATTTTTAAAGAATGCTTTCAGCACCTTGTTGAATCAATGCCACGTAGAATTAAGGCAGTTCTGAAGGCGAAAGGGGGTCAAACACAGTATTAGTATGGTGTTCCTAATAATCCTTTAGGTGAGTGTGCATGTGTGTGTGTATATATATGTATATATATATATATATTATTCTTATTTATTTTAACTTTGGCGACAAATGTGAGTATAGAAAAAGCCAATTTATAATGACATTTTAGAGGCAAATACTAATTAAGATAATTTGTGGAAGAAAAAGAAAATGGATTATATTGATCTTCCATCAACGACTCAGTCATTTCATTCAGGTTAGGTAGATTTAGCCATGAGCTAACCGGCCCTGGAGTAGGTTGGTTCTAAAATCTAAACATAGGCAGTGTAGTTTTAGACACTTCTCTTTATTGCATCATAAAACTAGAATATGGATTAAACGATGTAGCTCCAGAAAGGCTCCCCAACTTAATATGGAATAGAGTAGCTACTATAGTTGCGGTAGAGGCTAAATTTATGCTAACTGTAACAAAAACAAAAGTCATCTGATGACAAATCAACAGGAGCAGCCAGAACAGCTTCAAAGCACTTTGGCATAGATACTACGAGTCTCTGGAACTCTACTGGAGGGATGGAAAACCATTCTTTCAAAAGATATTCCCTCAATGGTGTTTTGATGATGGAGGTGGAGAACGCTACCTAACATGTTGGTCGGAAATCTCCCATAGGCGTTCAGATCGGTTGAGATCTGGTGAATGCCAAGGCCATAGCATACAATTCACATAAGAGACCCCATACTAAACTCTAGTCACTTAGATCCTTTCCTCTTGATATCTTGATCCAAAATCAAGGTCAACTGAGCCTGCTCAGCATTTCTATACATGCCACAAAGCATAATAGGATGTTAATTGTATCATGCAGGACATCTGTATGGAAGCATCAGGATTCGATATGTATTTTGATATTATTTTCAATTTTCTTTCCAATGACTTCAAATACATATTATTGGAAGTACAACTCTGTTTCCAACAAAACTGAGATGCTGTGTAAAATAGGAAAAAGAAGAATGCAGTGATGTGCAAATCATTTAAACCCTATATTCAATAGAAAAGAGTACAAATACAACATATTACATGTTGAAACAGAGAAATGTTATTGTTTCTTGAATAATACCCACATGAATTTGATGCTTGCAACACGTTTCAATAAAGCTGGACAGGCACCATCAGTGCTGAACAATATATACACGTTTCAGAGCAACATATGCTGCCATCCAGATCTTTTTCAGGGAAGGCCTTGCTTATTTCAGCCAAATAATAATGCCAAACCACATTCTCCACATATCACAACAGTATGGCTCTATAATAAGATTCTGGGTGCTAAACTGGCCTGCTTCAGTCCAAATACAGCAAAGGAGACCCCAAACTACTGAGCAGCTGCAATCATATACCAAGCAAGAATAGGACAACATTTAACTTTCAACACTAAACCCAATAGTGTTGTTAAAAAAGAGGTGAAACAACACAGTGGTCCCAAATTTTTGTAAACATGTTGCTGTCATCAAATTCAAAATGGGTATTTTTCCCAAAACGATATCATTTCAAATTTTCAACATTTGATATGTTGTCTTTGTACTCTTTTTATTATTAAATACAAGGATAAATGATTTGCACATTATTGCATTCTGTTTTTGTTTGCATTATACACAACGTCCGAAATGTTTTGGAAACAGGGTTGTATTTGAAACACAGAATTTTCAAATAAGGCATTTTTAATGTTAGGCATTTTATACTTCATCAACAGATAGAGACTTTGGGAAATGATAGAGGGGAGAGTTTCGGCAGTGTTCGGCAGCGTATGTTTAGACATACTCATTCGTTATATTCCTCAAGTCACTTATAAATTTGACTGCCTGCCACAATGTAGGTTGTTGCTTTAACTTGTCACATTGTTATGGAACTTTTTCACTAAGGTGCATTTGAGAAATGTCTGTCTTTCCATTGGCTGGTATGTAGATCTTTACTTTGATTGTGACACACGTCTGTATAATATCAGAGGATTATTAGGTATTTGGGCCATGTCCTCCTGCCTAGACAAAGAAGGGTGTCAGTCTTTTGATCCTCAGGAATGTGGTCCTTGGGGGGATCTTTAGGTAAACACAACAGTAAACATTATGGCAGGAAGGATAAAGTGGGGGACAGCCCGCCCTTTGGGTAAAGGCTAACAACTTACCACACCCCTTTTTGTATGTGATATATACTGTTGAATGAGCTATATTGAGTTAGAGACTCCTCGGACGATTATGTTGGTAAGCGTTTGATCGTCTTTCATATTTGCAAATATTAATAAAACTGTTTGAATGTGCCTAGAGAATGTTCTCTCTGTTTCTTACTCCTTTAAGTGTGTCGATCTATGGAATCACCATCACACATACTCCCCTCAAAACTTGGCACTTTACATCATCTTCAAGCCTTCAATACATCCCATCTATGAGATCTGAGTGATTCTTCATTCCAGAGAGAATTTATCAATTTCCACTATAGTTTTTGTATTTGGTTGTTTGAACTGCCGATTGCCCCTTTAATAGTTCTTTCTGTTAATTTATCTTTTTTTGTAACAAATTATACAGTCTGTTTTTTACAATATATTTTAAAATATAGTATGTTTAAGTTGCACAGTATTAGATTATATATAGAGAGTATATACACCGTTGAAACATTTGGAGTCACTTAGAAATGTCCTTGTTTTCGAAGCAAAAGCAATTTTTTTATGAATTACACCAATCTAGTCAGAAATAAAGTGTAGACATTGTTAATGTTAGAAATGACAATTGTAGCTGGAAACGGAAATATTTATTTATAAAATATTTAAATACTTATTCAGGCATACAGAGCCACATTATCAGCAACCATCAGTCCTGTGTTCCAGTGGCATGTTGTGTTTGCTAATCCAAGTTTATCATCTCAGAAGCAAAATCTGTTTGAAATTATGCTAGCACAGCTGAAAAAAGATGAAGCATTAACAATTGTGGGTTTTATTTACAGGCTCAAAACAGCAGAAACAAAGAACTTTCTTCTGAATCTCGTTAGTCTATTCTTGTTCTGAGAAATGAAGGCTATTCCATGCAAGAAATTGCCAAGAAATTGTAGATCGCAAACGGGCTCTAACCAGAATGGAAAGAGAAGTGGGTGGCCCTGGTGCACATCTGAGCAATAGGACTAATACATTAGAGTGTCTAGTTTGAGATAACAGAAGCCTCACAGGTCCTTAACTGGCTGCTTCATTAAACAGTACCCGCAAAACACCAGTCTTAATGTAAACAGTGAAGAGGCAACACCAGGATGCTTGCCTTCAAAGCAGAGTTGCAAAGAAAAAGACATATCTCAGAGTGGCCAATAAAAATTAAAGATTAGGATGGGTGAAAGAACACAGAAACTTAACAGAGGAAGATTGGAATATGTTTTATGGACAGTAAAATCTAAGTTTGAGGTTTTTGAAATACAAAGATGACCACTTGTGAGACGCAGACCGAATGAAAAGATGCTGGAGGAGTGCTTTAGCCATCTGTCAAGCATGGTGGAGGCAATGTGATGGTCTGGGTGTGCTTTGGTAGTAAACGTGGTAAAGTGGAAGATTTGTACAGGGTGAATGGGATCTTGAAGAAAGAAGGCTATCACTCAGTTTTGCAATGCCATGCCATAACCTGTGGACTGTGCTTGTTTAAAGCCAATTTCCTCCTACAATGAATCTAAGCCCAGCTCCAAACTATTCAAGAACTATTTAGGGAAGAAGCAATCAGCTGGTATTCTGTCTATAATGGAGTGGTCAGCACAGTCACTGGATCTCAACCCTATTGAGCTGTTGTGGAAGCTGCTTGCCCATATGGTATGTAAGGAGTGCCCATGAAGCCAATCCAACTTTTAAGATTACCACAAGATATTAACAACTAAAAGGCCAAAGATCTTTAAGGCAAAAATTGTTGCAAATGGAGGATTCTTTGATGAAATCTGAAGGACACAATTATAATTTAAATAAAAAATCAGTATTTCTTACTTTGTCAATGACTACATTTCCTATATATTTTTGTTATATTTCCTGTTCAAAAGTTTCATGTATGTTTTCATGGAAAATAAGGACATTTCTAGATTACCCCAGACTTTTGAATGGCAGTGTATCTATATGCAATTCACTATCTATGTCATTTATGGTGGGAAGCATTGAAACATGGGTATGTCATTATTACGTTTATGCATATTGGTTTGCTGAAATAAAGTTAACTTAATCAATTCTCATGTTTTGTGATAATGTTTAATCAGTTATCGGGATCCCACACTCAATGCAACCAGAGACAGCATAATTCACTATCGTTGTACTAGGGTTCTCTGGTGTGGGTTGCTACTGAATCACCCTGTGCTAGAATAATATAATGAAATGGACTTCTGAGGAGTACAATAGGGAGCAGAGTTCAATATTACCATTGGGATCAGCTCCCCCATCTATGTAGTCTTTTTTATTATGGTCTAAGAAATGGGTTCCCAATCTAGGGCCCCGACAGGGCCCTTGGCCTAATATATACAGTGCTTTCACATTTTGTTATGATATAAATGTTGTGATCAGTATGATATAAAGGTGCTGGTCATAAAATTTTAATATCATCAAAATGTTGATTTATTTCAGTAATTCCATTCAAAAAGTGAAACTTGTATCATTTAAACATTCATTCCACACAGACTGATATATTTCAAGTGTTTATTTCTTTACATTTTTATGATTATAACTGACAACTAATGAAAAACCCAAATTCAGTATCTCAGAAAATTAGAATATTGTGAAAAGGTTCAATATTGAAGACAACTGGTTCCACGCTCTAATCAGCTAATTAACCCAAAACACCTGCAAAGGCCTTTAAATGGTCTCTCAGTCTAGTTCTGTAGGCCTGCACCTGCACCCAGTGCCAAAGCCACCAGTACCTGGTTTAAGGACCATGGTATCCCTATTCTTAATTGCAAACTCGCCTGACCTTCTACGGGGTATTGTGAAGACATCATGTGTGCGTGCCAAAGGGTGATAAAGAAAAGGGTCTTTGAAATGCAGTTCCATTGGGTTAGTCCACTTTTGAGTGAGTGTGTGTGTGTGAGACAGAGAGCTTGAGTCCAGCCCTAGAAAAGGACAGAGTTTGTCTCCCACCAGAGCAAGGGATGTCAAGAAGAAAGCAGATGAAAACAGGGATGAGAGAAGCCCTGTCCATCCATCCTTAAGATCATGTCCATCCAACCAGGAGAGAGGAGAGGTCACATCCCATAGCTCCACAGAGCTGATGAGAAAAACAACAAAGAGAGATAACTAATGGTGTAGGTCCTCATTCACTAATATATTCAGCTAAATTAACCACAACGTCTACACACACATTCACACAAGCACACACAGCTCCTTAGGTTTAAGGCAGTGGTGGCAGGTGGGGCTAGGGTCAGGGGTAATAGGTCATATGTCATGGCAGTGAAAGCTCCTGCTGTTGTGTCACTAGCCCTCCTTTTCTATTTCTCCTCTTTCACCTCTCCATCATCTCCAGCATCACTTATTCAAAGGACATCCGATTGTCTGGGACCTAGGAGAGAGACGGAGAATGTGTTTAAGAATTTTACCAACAACAAAAATAGAAAGTAAACCGCAACGGACTGACTACTGTGACTGAATGTCACTTGGTGTCACACCAATAAACTTGTTCCTTTCTCAGTATTACCAGGAAAATTACATTACAACCTGTTTTCACACTATATTAGATGAAATATGGTACTGTATGGTTTAACTGTGAGTCTTCCTCTTGAAGATGTGATACGCCAGACCCAACACTGCAGAAGAGCTGAAGGCCACTATCCAAGCAGCCTGGGCTCTCATAACACCTGAGTAGTGCCACAGACTGATCGACTCCATGCCACACCATATTGCTGCAGTAATTCAGGCAAAAGGAGCCCCAACTAAGTATTGAGTGCTGTACATGCTCATACCTTTCCATGTTCATACTTTTCAGTTGGTCAACATTTCTAAAAATAATTTTTTTGTATTGGTCTTAAGTAATATTCAAATTTTCAGAGATACTGAATTTGGGATTTTCATTAGTTGTCAGTTATAATCATCACAATTAAAAGAAATAAACATTTGAAATATATCAGTCTGTGTGTAATGAATGAATATAATATAGAAGTTTCACTTTTTTAATGTAATTACTGAAATAAATCAACTTTTTGATGATATTCTAATTTTATAACCAGCACCTGTAAATGTATACATGATTAAGTTAAAAAGCCATCAATCTACACAACATATCACATAATGGCAAAGCAAAAAAAAGTTGCTCTATTGAAAATTAAAAAATGTATAGCTTCAAATAAAGTTCAGAGGCACCTTGTGTCCTTTCGGCAACCTTGAGATGTCTCTAGAAATTGATTGGAGTCCACCTTTGGTGAATTCCGTTGATCAGACATGAATTTGAATGGCACACACCTGTGTTTATGTGGTCCCACGCTTTAGAGTGCATGTCAGAGTGAAAACCAAGCCATGAAGTCCAAGAACATTTCTACAGATTTCCAAGAATTTAAGGTTATAAACAAATCGCTATAGCATTGAAAATTCTCTGGAGCACAGTGGGCTCCATCATTGTGAAATGGAAGTTCAGAACCATCAAGACTCTTCCTAGAGCTGTCAATCCAGCCCAAATACTTAACCAGGCAACAAGGGCATTGCTCAGGAAAGTGACCAAGAATCCAATGGCTTATCTAACAGAGCTTCAGAGTTTCTGTGCAGAGATGGAAGAACTGCTAAAAGGACAGCCATCACTGCCACACTTCCTCATTCTGGCCTTTTTGGTAGAGGGGCTAGATGGAAGTAACTCCTGAGTAAAAGGAATACATATCTCCTGACTGACTCTGAGATCATGAGGAAAGAAATTAAATGGTCTGATACCAAAATTATTCAACTAGGCCTGAATGCCAAGCACTACATCTGGCAAAAACAAGCTACTGCTCATCACCTGGCTAATACCCTCCCTAGAGTGAAGCATGGTGGTGGGAGCCTTTTTGGCAGACTGGTGTTGAGTTAAGGATGAATGGAGAAAAATACAGAGAGATCCTTGAAGAAAAACATATCCAGATAACAAAGGACCTCAGATTGGGGTGAGTTTATACAATGGGGTCAGTACTACACTAAGAGCATTATAGAAAACTAGCAAGCCGGTCAAGATTTCCACATTCAAGAGTTTAAGAGTACATGTAAAGTCCCTAATGGACAGCTCTGATGCTTACTCTAGAAGTGTTGCCATTTAGATAACCTAGTCTATTTTTGGTATGGCTGTGTTATGTGATGTGTGTGTTGCAATTTAGCTAGCTAATGTATTGTTCTGAGCTGTGTCAGTGATTGAGGAATGTGTGTAATGAGGGAAGGATCAGGCTGTTGTCAAGATGCTTTCGGCAATGGAGGATGTGTGTGTGTATCTGTGTGTGCGAGAGAGACAGACAGAGACAGAAAAAGAGGGAGTGTTGTTGTGGCCCTAATAAAGCTGGTGGGGGGGTTCCTACTGTGTTTGTGTTTCAGGGAAGAAAGAGAGAATAGCATTGTTGTGCCCTTGTCAAAATCTCTGAGTGGTGATGGGGTTGTAGCCTCTACTGTGTGTGTGTGTTCCTTGAAGATCTGGTTTGCTACACATATTTGATATGAGTTACATAAATTCCACTAATGAAGACCTGGTGTAAAAGATGAATTCTCATACACATTTTCACACACATCTTCTGCACGTTAGCATGTATTGTACCGTATGTGTTCATACATTTATTAATGCCTGTACATGCACACATCTAAGCGCACATACGTGCACATGTCTACATAAGCACAAGCAAAGTCCAAGAGAGAATATACACTTTATAGGTGTGTGTGCCTACATTTGCAGCACGCTGTAACTATTTGTTGTGTTTTTTAATTACTCATTTCTTAATTCACAAATCTTTTAAATCAATTTGCATTAAAGTTCATTTATCAAATGCACCGAATAACACAGCATCATTCTGAACAAATAAATTAATAAATTATGTAGTAAGAATTAAGAAATATATAAAGCAAAAATACAGCAATAATATACATAACATTGTAAACTAGCAGCATTTTAAAAAGTGTAGAATGGGGAATATTAACAATTCACAATCACCAGTCTCACTTTAACCTCATGTTGACCAACTTACAGAAGCTTTGAAAAATATATTTGAAAAATAATATGTTCTGATATTTTAAAAATGGAAATCCCAACAAGAAATCCCAGTGAGATTATGCTTGCCCACGTCTGTTTATGTTGGTTTGAGGAGAGATGATCGCATGTCTTGTTGTCAATGGAGGAGAAAGAGGATGCAGCTTTGACCGATGGAAATTCAGCATTTCACAATGTGATTTTGCATGGACACATTATGGAATAATTTCTGTGAGTAGATGTTGTGTGGTGAGTAAATAATTTCACTATTACTGCAGGTATATTATTGTCCATCCATCCATCCATCTTCTACCGCTTATCCGGGGCCGGGTCGCGGGGGCAGCAGTCTAAGCAGGGATGCCCAGACTTCCCTCTCCCCAGACACTTCCTCTAGCTCTTCCGGGGGGACACCGAGGCGTTCCCAGGCCAGCCGGGAGACATAGTCCCTCCAGCGTGTCCTAGGTCTTCCCCGGGGTCTCCTCCCGGTGGGATGGGACCGGAACACCTTCCCAGGAAGGCGTTCCGGAGGCATCCGAAAAAGATGCCCAAGCCACCTCAGCTGACCCCTCTCGATGTGGAGGAGCAACGGCTCTACTCTGAGCTCCTCCCGGGTGACCGAGCTTCTCACCCTATCTCTAAGGGATCGCCCAGCCACCCTGCGGAGAAAACTCATTTCGGCCGCCTGTATCCGGGATCTTGTCCTTTCGGTCATGACCCAAAGCTCATGACCATAGGTGAGAGTAGGAACGTAGATTGACTGGTAAATCGAGAGCTTCGCCTTGCGGCTCAGCTCTTTCTTCACCACGACAGACCGATACATCGACTGCATTACTGCAGAAGCTGCACCGATCCGTCTGTCAATCTCCCGTTCCATCCTTCCCTCACTCGTGAACAAGACCCCTAGATACTTAAACTCCTCCACTTGAGGCAGG
Source organism: Esox lucius (assembly GCF_011004845.1). Classification (NCBI taxonomy): domain Eukaryota; kingdom Metazoa; phylum Chordata; class Actinopteri; order Esociformes; family Esocidae; genus Esox; species Esox lucius. Next base: position 24,039,471 of record NC_047573.1, on the reverse strand, counting down.
CACTCTCCACCAACCTGAAGTGGGCAAGCCACCCTTTTCCGACTGAAAATATTATTGTCATTTTCTGATATTACAATACAAACATTTGACAAAATGTCAGAAAATAGAACATGAATAACATATAACCAAGAAGTCCAAGAGATGAGAGATGTAAAATAAATATGTTAACTTCTGGGTTTTGGGGATTTTATCTGTGACATTTGTCAGATGTAAAATAACACTTCCTTGACCCCAGAAACAACCCTTAGATTGATGCTGAAGGCATTGTGACATGTGGGTTGGCAGAGGAGACTCAATCCTGCAGTACTCTCATCCCTGTTGACTTAAACATTCTCAACCTGTTTTTCCCTCCAGGAAGCTCCCCCTAGTGCCTTTACAAGAAGAGAGAGCTCTGCTAACCTGCTTCTCTTTCCTCTCTCCCTCCTTTCTGCTTCATTCACCCCTCCCCCCTCCCCCCACCCTCACCATGCACAGCAATGTCAAGAAAATACACAATGTACACAGGGAAAATAGGCGTCATATTCCAATAGCGTTATCTGATATCACTAACCAGTGTCCCTCCCTTCCTCCTTGGGCAGATGGGTGCTGGATTATCTCTTCCTGATGTGAGTCAATGTTTAGAGAGAGCAGGGAGAGGGAGCAAGAAAGACAGAGTCCTGTTGTCCTGTCCCCTGGTGACCAGTGTTGAGGACAAATCCATCTCTGAGAGCAGGCCGTGGACCTCCATGAGCTCCCCGTCAGTGGTGAAATGGCAAAGCCTTCTTTCAGGCCTCGTAAATAATATCTCTATTTCTGGCTGCCATTCTCCATGGGGATATCTGTATCCCATTGAGATCAACAGACAGGAAAAGGGATTGGCTTAGCTTGGAAGTAATATGAGACCTGATATCTTGTACCATGAGAGAAGGGCTATCTTCCCATTAGTAGTCCAAACCACAGGGGGAGTATAGAAAGGAGTGTTGACGAGCATGATGCTTGTGCCATTCAAATTTTTTTCCTTTAGTATTTGTTTAACGGTCAATTCATACATAAACATGCCAAAGCTGTGCAAATCTGAATAAACTCATAGAGATATTAGAATGTTACTGAATAATAATGAGTAATTTTAAGTGCTCCTTACTACAGGGTAATTATGTGTTTATAATGTAATAAGTAATAATATTTATTGTAAGGATTTATAGTTACATTGAGTGCTGTCCCACCCTTTTACAGCAATCTGGTACTGTGCCACACTGGTACTGAAACCATAAAGTCAGAACTTGTCGTGAATCTGGAATGAAAAAAAACATTGCTGAATGGCTGAGTGATAATACAGGGTTTCAACTGTTAGCAAAGCTAACCTAGCAATACATCTTGATAAAGATTATCATGTATTCTTAAACACAAGTTGACAGGAATCGACACATCTCATTGATGCTAATTGACTGGGACATTTTGGAATGTTAGAAGACATGATGAAACGGAATAATAAGAGAACCTAGGAGTGTTTCAGACTACTTTTTTAGATTTTTGTGGCAGCACAATCAATGAAGAGCACTTATAATAGGCACATCCAAAGTGAGCTCTTGAAAAATTAAAGCTCTATTTATCATGTTTAGAGTTATGAGAAGTACTTGCTGTAGCATATTTTGGTGAGTCATATATATTTCTTGCACTTTCTGCAGTCATTATACAATGTGTCATGTTTCTCATTCACCACCCATTTTTTGCTGTTTCTTAATTCTGTGGTCAGTTGATAAAATAACTAACCATATTATAAACATAAGTTTAGGTTCAATAAATAACTGGCTATGAAATAATTGTGATCATAGTTATCTAAACCAACTATATTATTACCTTCAGAAAGTATTTGGACACATTCACTTTCACAGCAATTTGTTTTGTAGTCTTAATTTATATAATATATAATTATAATATATTTTATAATTATAATACATAATAATTATATATTTTTGGGCATTAATCAAGACACAATATCCCAAAATGCCAATGTGAAAACAGAATTTTAGAAATGTATGCGATTTATTAAAATAATTTATGTAAAACCTCAGTCACATTACTATTCAGACCTTTTACAGTGCTTTGTAGAAGCACCTTTGGCAGCGATCACAGCTTTGAGTCTTCTTGGATATTTCTCTAATAGCTTTGCCCACTTGGATTTGGAGTGTCGTAGCACATGGTCTGCATACTTACGTACATAAGATATTTCAGTTCTTCATTTTAGGCGAGTCTGTCCACAATTTTTGGTTTTGCTCTGGCTGCTTGGAGTTGGCAAATTGATCCTTTGACATCAGTCACAAATATTGATAGTATGCATATCTGTTTCAGCTTGCATAAACCACTTTTTGTTATACTGGTGAAACTCAACAATCTCATTGCCACAACCCTTAAAAGAAAAGGATCAGAAATCTGATGCCTGGCCACAGTAAACTTTCATTTTAAATACATTAATGAGCTTAATTGCAAAACCTACAGTTTTACATGCAGGTAATGCATCAGGGACAGTTTCTGAAAGGTTGCTGGATCAAATCCCCAAGCCAACAAGGGAAAGTAACTGCTGTGCCCTCGAGAAAATGCTGTGCATGTAACACGTAGCTCCAACAAGTGCCTCTGGATTAAATTGTGTGCTCTAATCCAGGCATTGTATCATAACAGTGATAAAAACATTGTCTTCTATATTTTATTATCCAATATTCTTCCACATGTACATGTTTTGTACACATAACATTTTGCATTTTACAGTAAAGAACCAAACAGTTCTGACAGATCAGTTTGAAAAAGAAAAGAAACAAAAACACATAACAATAACAACAATATCAGTTAAGTCCCTAACAGTTAATGATTTTCATTGTACAAGACTGTGAAAGAGTAATTATACTGTAAGTTATAGTATCTGCTGGGACTGAAGCAAAATCTCCAGTCAAAGTCATCAGACATGGGTCGAACACAAATATAATGTTAATTACTTGAGCTACAACTGATTTCGTTTGTCTGGTACAAAAGAGTCAAGTTCAAGCTCCAAGCTAAATCAAGGGCACTCAAACGTTATTTGACATACAGTATGAATTTGATCCAAGTCTAACTATGATATAACACTTCTTGCCAATAAAAACATAGCTTTTATTTCTTTGAGGGCTCTAAGGCTCACTAGACAACTCACAACGCTTACCAGTAAAGTTATTTATCTACAGAAATTCAAAATGTTCAGTGACATACATAATTTAATATTTATTGCTTTTTGACTAAGTGCATTCAGAATCTAGCCACCCAATTTTCTACATTCATCCAGATTTACACTTCACTGCAGGCTACACAGGTAAAGGAAAGTAGAGAAAGACAGAGAGATCGAGAGATAGAAAGCTTGAAAGAGGGAGGCCTTTGCGGGAGAGATCTCTGGTCCCACTTCTCTGCTTTGTCTGGACACCAGGATTGAATTCACCAGGGAACACTATTTTTCAGTTTTTCAGGGAGAACAGAAAGAGAAAGCCTGACTTCCGCTTCTGGATGTTAAAAAGAATAATGTTACTGGATTGGCTGAACAGTGCAGAAGAGACCCTCCCCCTAGATTTTTCTTTCCTTCTCGCCAAGTCAATTCTATGTCAGGTTATGCAAAGAAAAAAAGAAAGACTGTTTCTAATTGGATCGGTCCCTCCCTGTTTCCGTCTGTTTACTTGTGTTGGATCCCTAATGAGCACAGAGGGAGGCTCCATCAATCCCAGGTTTGCACAGTGAACCATTGACAGGCACACATAGCCTCACGCACCCTTTTTCCCTTCAAAGCGGTCACTGTGATTGATTTGGATCCGTGATTGATAGGGTCATAGTGGGCCCTCGTTGAGCTCATGACAACAGAGTATCTCTCCCTCGGTGGGTTATTGCTTAGTCACTGTGATGCGGGGCACAGGCTGGCAGGTGTTTTTTTGGCTCCTTGGTGCCAGCAAACTGCTTCTTCAGTGAAAGTGCCCCTGACACTGCAATATATCACAGGCAAGACAAACAGTGGGAATTGATACAAACAGAGCTACAATAACATACGTAACTACATCACAGTTAAAGGTGGAGAGTATAATTTACCCGCAGTGTACAGAATGCAGACTTGTGACTGAACAATACTATGACGTTTTTTTGCAATCGTGAAATGTCCTTACCCGAAACACCTTGATACAGCCATATAAAATCAAATACAATAAAAAACGTATTGAAGATTCCAACAAATGTCCTGAATGTGATATTTACTGTATATACTAGATAATAGGTGAATCTGTGATTGTCTTGGGTGCAACTATTTTTCTTACCCTTCTCTTGCTTTGTGTCTAAACACCACCTCCCTTGTAATTCTGTACAAGGCAACGCGTCAATAAACAATAATTTTCAACCAAACAGACAAGTTAGAGGCCTAATAAACTATACAATTGGTAGACATGAAAAATGGAGCTTTACGCACAGACTAAAGATACAGCATTCCGCCTAGCAGTGTGGATGTCAATAACTTTTCAAGATGTGGCCGAGGCTTGCATTTTGAGATTGCATCTCACCAGATTGAGCAAACCAATACTACAGTACGAAATACTTTACTGTATTGGCACAAGTTAGATGCTTTTTCTTAAGTGTGAGCGTGATCATAGTTGGAGTAAACATTTGCTCCAACATAATTTGTCTTTCGTTGATGGATTGTAATATAACTAAGGGCCATCAATTGTCCGTCTACTGGCAGTCTTATGACAAACGTGTTTAAAAAGAACATGAGTGTTAGTCGTTTTGAACTAAAACCAACCTAACAACCCTTATAGTGGGTTAGTCTACACACAATGAACGCAGCCAAACTAGGCCTAAAAATATCCCTTTTTCATAAGAGGTGTCCCAGTATTCACGAAGATGCTTGGTGCCCTAAAATACTCCTGGTGATCTTGTTCCACACACAGTCACAAATGCAAAACCACACTCACATACATACGTTTAGTACAGCTATAGCTCATCTTGCTAACTCTTTTGTACAATCATTTTCAGTTCTTGGTAATATTTCTTTGTTCAGGATGGCTTTCATCAATCTCCTTGTCCTCGTCCCATCCATCCGCCGCACATATTTTCAAGTTCCTGTGCCGCAAGGAAACGCTTCACTCTTATGTACTCTTCCTAACTATTACCCCAACCTGTAACGTCTAGCTGTAACTCCATCTATGTTAGCTCCCTGTCTTCCCCTCCTCCATACAGGTAGTTATTAGTTCCTGGTGGTTGTACCAACTCCTCAGTTTTGTCCCAGTCCGAAACCCAAGTCCCTGGGCCTCCTCCTCCATTGGGATCCTGGGCTTGTTTCGTTGCTCCGTAGCCTCCTCCACCGCTGGTACGGTACAACTCATCCGTCTCGTTGGCCAATTCATCCTCATCCAGAATTCCACATTTCTCATCGCTGAGTTGCTCAGGCTCTGCCCACCATTGCTTTTCTCCCGAGGCAAAAACCCCTGGAATTTAAAAGACAAATAAAGAAATTCTGCCCAGAACTTGTATTTATAATGCTTGACTTGGCTGTAGTTTTACTGAAATGTATGATATTGTGATATTGTTATAAAAGGTTTAACAACTGTGCAACAGAAAATATTTGGCAATGGATGGTTGATTTTCACTTATCTTGTGTGGCATGAAATAGTTACTTTAGCGTCAGTTCAAAAGTAAATGTCAAACACTTGATGTGAAACATCGTTATGCTGTTTTAAAATGTAAATTGAGATGGGAGAAAAGAAACTTCAGGAAAGTACACACCATAGAATATAACACCTCCATAATGAACGAGCGCAGCAATGAGAAACACATACTGCCACTCTTCCCTCGTCTAGGGCGAGCGAGGGAGGGAAACAGATACAGAGAAGAATGATCGTTAGACGGAGGGAGAGACAGCAAGTGAGTGACTGAGTAAGTTAGTGACGAGTTGAGTGATGTTTGGGGAGTTGTTTAGTAATTAAGTCGGTCAGTGATTAACTGCGTGAGTTAGTTGGTGATTAAGTCGGTCAGTGATTAAGTGCGTGAGTTAGTTGGTGATTAAGTCGGTCAGTGATTAAGTGCGTGAGTTAGTTGGTGATTAAGTCGGTCAGTGATTAAGTGGGTGAGTTAGTTGGTGATTAGGTCGGTCAGTGATTAAGTGCGTGAGTTATTTGGTGATTAAGTCGGTCAGTGATTAAGTGCGTGAGTTATTTGGTGATTAAGTCGGTCAGTGATGAGTAAGTTGGTGATTAAGTCGGTCAGTGATTAAGTGCATGAGTAAGTTGGTGATTAAGTCGGTCAGTGATTAAGTGCGTGAGTTAGTGATTAAGTCGGTCAGTGATTAAGTGGGTGAGTTAGTTGGTGATTAAGTTGTTCAGTGATTAAGTGCGTAAGTTAGTTGGTGATTAAGTCAGTCAGTGATTAAGTGCATGAGTTAGTTGGTGATTAAGTGGGTCAGTGATTAAGTGTGTGAGTTAGTTAGTGATTAAGTCTGTCAGTGATTAAGTGAGTGAGTTAGTTGGTGATTAAGGCGTGAGTGTGTAAGAGAGACAAAGTTAAATGAGAGGAAAGTAAATTAAAACAAATGTTTAAAATGAAAGGATATACATATTTTGGGAAAGCAAGTGTCCAGGAGGTAACAATTTTGTTAGTCGGTAATGAACGTGTCAAGAGATCATGATAATGTGATGTTAAGTAATTAATACATGCAATGTATTATGTGGTTTAGTATTTTGGTACCTTATGTTTGGTCAGGGCGCCAACAATGAGGGGGCACACCATGCCAGACAGTGTGCCTACGCCGTTGGAGATGCCCATGAGGATACTGGCATAGCGGGGAGCGATGTCCAGGTGATTCACGTTGAAGCCTAATGAGAAAACATGCCGAGAAGATGTCGTTCCATTGTTCGACTTCAGAAAGGATGATACCATAGTAATCAAACCGTTTGTGGGATTGCAGAGGCGATTCCCCAAATAACTAGAGGTTATGCAATTCTCTATGGAGAAATTAGGGTTAGCTGTTGTGCTGACAGAAAGTATCCGTTTCTGTGAGGCGCTGCGGGGATTCTCTGTGTAAGGTGGCTGTGAAATTGCCTTCAGGAGGAAATAGCAGTAGAATATATTAAGAGGTGAGAGGTATATGATGAAAATGAATGACATCAATCCAAGTGAACTGAATGTTAGCAACCAGGAATGACCGTGGGATTTCACTGGGCCATGTCTGCTAAGTCTCACCTGAAATGGCGAACCCACTGAAGCCCACAGCCAGAACCAAGAAGGTGATAGCCACTGCTTTAGTATGGGAAAACCCGACCACAAGAAGTAGGGTTGCTTCCATTCCAAAACCTATCACAGGGACGTAATGACACAAACAAATATGGAGGAAGTCAAGAATTTTGCATTCCAGTGAAAAGTCTTTCATTACATACTTAAATGTGGATTTATGTATGTAATAAAAGATGTGGTGGAACTCAAATGGGATGGAGGACATTCCTCTTCAAGAAATTATTTGATTCCTATCGGACTAGTTGAGGACAGTAAGAGCTAATTGTATCTCTAGGTTTTGGAGCTTCCCGCAGCAAGAAAGATATGTACACACTTCTCATTCCACTCACTCCGCAATTGATTTCTCTGCAGTTCAGAAATAGTCTAGAGTGGCAAGCAATGCTGTGTTATGGTGAGTCATCATTCGCCTTATGCAGGACACCGGAGTACCACGAAACAAAGTATTGTATTTTCTAGGTCAATATATATTTTTTAGTGGCTTAGGGTGGTTTGTCAGTCCGGTGACCCTGTCATACAATATCTGTCTAACTCAATGATCAACTGATATGTACACATTTTTCTAATTATGAGTCTGATTGTGTTCAGATACAACACAATAGCTTTTGCTTCTCTTACACTGTTTTACTATCTCTAAAACAAATTACAATAGGCATCTGACTGCTAAACAAAAAGACGTTCTGTAAATAACAAAAAACAATAATAATGTGTACCTCCTATTTCTCCTCTGTGTTGTTATATTAATGTAAAACTAAACCAATAATCTTTCACGGTTGATGGAAACAAACACTTCATAGCAAATCTCTAAAATCTATTTTTCTGATGCCGGCTCCTGCTATTTCCTACCTCCACAGTTCATCATTTTCCGGACGTTGGTGGTGCTCATGATTTTGTGTGAGCGCAGGTAGTCAGCCAGCTGGCCACCGATGGGCACTATGATCGTCATCACTAGATGGGGAAGAGCCGACACCAAACCTACCTGAAATGTGGTGGGGTGAAAATGGGCCGAGGATGAGGGACAATATACTTTTCAAACCGTATACTTGTACGATTGCCATACAAACCTGAGCTAACTTTAGCCAGTGCTAGACAAAAATCAGTGGAAGCAATCAGGGTATGTGAGCATGTTTAATCGCTCAAGCACCTGTAGGTAACATAAAACCAAATATCGGGTCAATTTGAAGTGATTTTATGATTTCCTTTTAGATTAGTTTATAAGTCCTGATCACTTGCATTGAGCTGTAGCAAAATTTAGCTGACATTTGTAATATCTGTTTAAAGAAAACTGAACCATAATTTACAGTTTCTCTTGGCCTATAGACTAATATCACTGTGAGGAACCGTCTAACAAACCCACCTTGCTGATCTCAAACCCAAACACTTCCTCAAAGTATGCAGGTTGGCTGATGAGGAGCAAGTAGAAGGTCCAGCTTCTACAGAAATTGGCCACGATGATCGCGTAGACCGGCATCGAAGTGAAGAAGGCTTTCCAAGGTGTATTCCATTTCTATAGGTTTGACCATAAAACAATCAGTGTTAAGTGTCAGGTAATAGTGCTCAACAAGATCAAACCAACAAACGTAGGTGTTAGTTGAGTTGTTACGGATGATTGGTAATGGTAACTGATGATTAGTAACTCATGGTACAATACAGTAGGTACCATGAGTTGAATGGGATTTGTGCCAGGGAAAAGTAAACCTGTGTTGAGGTAATTTGTGGATAAAGGGAGCTGGTGTAGGGACTAACTGTAACAGGTGTTAAGTTAGTTTGTGGACAGAGGAATTGTTTTAGCGACTATTTGTAACTTGTGTTGAGTTAGTCTGTGGGTAAAAGAAACTGGTGTGAGACTAACTGTGACAGGTGTTGAGTTAGTCTGTGGGTAAAGGAACTGGTGTGAGACTAACTGTAACAGGTGTTGAGTTAGTCTGTGTGTAAAGGAACTGGTGTGAGACTAACTGTGACAGGTGTTGAGTTAGTCTGTGGGTAAAGGAACTGGTGTGAGACTAACTGTGACAGGTGTTGAGTTAGTCTGTGGGTAAAGGAACTGGTGTGAGACTAACTGTAACAGGTGTTGAGTTAGTCTGTGGGTAAAGGAACTGGTGTGAGACTAACTGTGACAGGTGTTGAGTTAGTCTGTGGGTAAAGGAACTGGTGTGAGACTAACTGTAACAGGTGTTGAGTTAGTCTGTGGGTAAAGGAACTGGTGTGAGACTAACTGTGACAGGTGTTGAGTTAGTCTGTGGGTAAAGGAACTGGTGTGAGACTAACTGTGACAGGTGTTGAGTTAGTCTGTGGGTAAAGGAACTGGTGTGAGACTAACTGTGACAGGTGTTGAGTTAGTCTGTGGGTAAAGGAACTGGTGTGAGACTAACCGAGACAGGTGTTGAGTTAGTCTGTGGGTAAAGGAACTGGTGTGAGACTAACTTTGACAGGTGTTGAGTTAGTCTGTGGGTAAAGGAACTGGTGTGAGACTAACTGTAACAGGTGTTGAGTTAGTCTGTGGGTAAAGGAACTGGTGTGAGACTAACTGTGACAGGTGTTGAGTTAGTCTGTGGGTAAAGGAACTGGTGTGAGACTAACTGTGACAGGTGTTGAGTTAGTCTGTGGGTAAAGGAACTGGTGTGAGACTAACTGTGACAGGTGTTGAGTTAGCGGCGGACATTCCAATAGCCTCCTCAATGTATATCTTCTCCTCATCTGTGATGGTGGGGTGGGCTGCAGGACTCTCGTATGACACCAGGATCCAGAATAGATACCATAAAACCCCAAAGCTTCCTGAAAGGTGCGAGATAGAGAAGATAAAAATACAGTCAACCAATAATAAAGTCATTGTAGAATGTCCATACTTAAATTGAACTTAGAAATCATTCTGTTTTTCCACTAGCATCGCTACATTCTACCAGAAAAGGTTAGCACAAAGATTTTGTCACTTTGCCAAAAACCTGCAAACCCATTTTACAACAATTTGGAGAAAATAACAATATCCTAGAGATGTCCAAAATTAACTGGAGCTTCACATAGGAGTCAACCACAGCTTTAAAACACAGGTCACTAACCATAAACATAGAACACAGATGGCCACCCAGAGTACTGGACCAGAACCCCAGCCAGTGGCATGGCTATCACAGCTCCCGCATAGGATCCTGACACACAGACACACAAAGCTCAAACATGAGAAAGATCAGTCATATGGAAAGGAGCAGCACTAAACGCCATCGCTTACTACAGCAATCGTACCATGATTACTAACTTCAGAGGAACTAGTCACAGTTTCTGTTGCGATGGTTACAGCCATGCAGGGAGTACAGATTTTGTAATTGCCCTGACAGTTGTTTTTTGAAAGCTCATTAGACAAAACATTTCCCAGTTTTTTTGTGTACTAGATCACCCAATTATGTACTACGTCAAACATATCATACACATTTGGTCTGTTGCCGATTTATGATCCCTCAATGCATCTTCCATTTCTGTTGAATGCAGTAGGGAGCACACCGACCTCCCTTTGCCATGTCCAGGCAAAGACAGAGGACACATAGAAGAGCAAGTGACCTCACCGCAAAAGGCCGTTGTGGCCAATCGACTTCTTTCCAGGGGCGGAGCCCATTTTGCCCAGATGCCGTGGCACGCTGGGTACGAAACACCCTATAAGAGAAACAGTTACCTCAGGAAGTGATGTCATTGATTTTTTTTTTCAAGATCAATACATTCTCATGTCTGCAGAAACCCTGAAAGGTTGCTGACAAAAGGTTTGCTTTTCTCCACGCTGAACTGGCCACTGGCCACGTGTCATACTCAGAGAGAACGCTTTCTTTCTGATATGAAAGGTTATTGATCTCCTAAAAACCTGTGACATCGCTGCCCGGTGGGAGTTCTTTACTCAAACACTGTTTCAGGCGAAACAAAGGAAGGAAACATTCTTGTCAGGTAATCTATGACATACGGCCAGCGGGCCATTTCAACACAGACAAAATGGCGTCATTTGGCAGCGCCGCTTCAAGTGTGGACTCTGTATGCAAGCGGAAGCCACAGAATGTAGCCAGGCACCTCCACGAGTCCTTGACATATCCTGACGAGGATAACGCAACCGATGTGAGTGCGTGCTGCCGATGGGATCAACATATTCAGGCATGAGGTGGCCACTATGGCAAAGCCGAAGACTCTGCGTGACAGAAAAAGAAAGAGGGAATAGATATGGCATGTGTGAAGTACTGTAACTGCAGTACTAGTTCTAAAATATCCAGTCATTTACGGATCAGAGTCAGCAGCTGTACCTGTTAGCCGCGAACTTTTGACAGATGAATCCCCCAGGTATTTGGGTTACGATGTATCCCCAGAAAAATGAACCGTGGATCATTCCAACCGTCTCCGGTTCCCAGTTGAACTGAGCTTTCTGTGGAGGGATGGAGAGTGAGAAAGTGGTGTGCGGGGTGTATTTCGGTAGTAAAAAGTAGGTAACAGTGGAAGGCATGAGCCCCCTGTTGGTTAGTACAACCAGTAAGATTATTGACCATTTAGAAGAAAGAGGTAGGGCCAAAGCGACTTGATTGGTCCCTTCAAATAATACACCAACAATGACAACAGGGATATCAACCTCCCCTCAGTTTACCAGCAAGTGGCCTATCACTCCTGGAAACAAAGGTTTTACCTGACAGAACTAATTGGGTTGTCCCTATGGGAAATCTCTTTTTGGTTCAAGGTAGGACCCCTTTTCACCCCATCAAGCAATCTTTGTTTCTGTCAAAGGGTTATTCTGATGGGAAACGTTCCACGTAGAACCCTACCCGTCGTAAGACAACCCCTTCATTCTGAACACTTGCTAATATCTGTGTGTCTGGACTCACCTCGAGGTACGGCTTGTTGTCCTTGTAGACAGTGTGGTTGTTGACCATGCTTACGATGGCCACGCCCAGGTTGCATCGGATGCCGAAGGAAATGCAGAAGCCCAAGCCGGAGAGGATGGCAATGATGTAACGCCGGGGCAGGCCAAAGCATGTGCAGTCTACCACGGGCATTTCCTTTTCCCCCACAATAACCGCCTGGCCTTCATCGGTGAGTTCAATGGTCTCGCCATTTTCCTGACGCTTTTCTAGGATTCTAAGAACAAAGACGAGAGGATGTGTATGAGTGCCTGTGTGTGTGTGTGTGTCTTTCGTGCATTAGTTACCTAAGTACCTTAGTTACCTAAGCTATTGATTGCTAATGTATTTATTTATTTTTTAATTGAGACTGTTCCAAGACGGAGACATCTTTGTAAACCTCCTTGTTGAACAATGTCAACCACCTCTGGTAACTTACAGATCACCTTGGCCGAGCCCGCGTCAAGGTGTTTGTTCTGAGGGGGTTTTATTCTTGCTGACATGACCAATCTGACAGGCCTCGAGCAGACAGGCTGCAGTACAGTAGAGCTAAAACCGTACAGTGAAAACCAGCCCTGTCTCTTTGGTACATCTCAGGCACTTTCTCTCCAAGCCCACTCTCTCCCAACTCATCCAGCTCACTGAACATCCGTGTTAATGACCTACGCCAGGCTCCAGCCTGGGAAACATCAAATATGTATTCAGCCGAGGCACATCATCCATTAAGCATGAGATCAAGCCGGTCCCAGTGTGAGGCTGCGCTGAGTTCTCTGACCATACTTCATGCCACGCCAGGGGATCTGGTGGGGGGGGGTGGTGGTGGTGGGGGGCTGGTTTCACATGCCCAGGCATTTTTTTACTGTCTGTTCATAGGTTTTAATACTCAAGCGATTAAGGAGAAAGAGAGCCAATCCTATCCTATCTGCTCTGGTGGAGAGATCGGTTTAGGGGTGATTGTACAGGTGCCCTATGCAGCATTTTCCATGAAACGTATCTGATAATAACCCTAACATATCATCGCATAATGTTAAAAAGCAGTCTGAGTGTCATGATTGGCACTATCCCCAGTGTCATGGTTGCAAGTAAAACGTAGAAGGTCGGAATGTTCGTAGGCATGTACTTCCTTGAAGGTGTGTGGGGTGAAGGCCAATGACAAGCTTTGTTTGGGCTCATGTAGAAGAAGCAATTATATCGCCTATTAGTTAGATTTAGCCTTGTGCAACCCAGTCAAAGTGCACATATTATTGTTCCAGCTAGCGCTAGCTAGCACTATTATGGTTTCATGTTGGCTAGACAGCCATCTACCAGTCTCTGAAATATGACAACGCATCTAACGCAATAGGTAGCCCGGATGATGTTTTGTTTGGTTTAGCTGTTTACTTTGTTTATTCGGTGTGCCGTAGTTATGGAAAGGGCCCATCAACTTTAACCCCAGTTGATATGAAAGTCTGTATTCATTGTTCCAGCATCGACGGTTGGAGGATGCTGCTTCAGACCGGTCAGCATGCTCATAGTTATTAATGACAATGTCAGATCCTAATGGAGTTATAGAACCAATTTACAACTCACTGCCAACAGGTGGCGTTAAGATGCATAATGCACTTTGAACCTTAATGTTTAAACAGCGAAGTCGACAGTGGAATCACTTTTTATTACCACCCTGTTTCCAAAAAAGCTGGGACACCGTGTAAAATGTAAAAAATGCAATGTGCAAATCATTTAAATCCTATATTCAGTAGAAAATATCAATAAAAAAATCTTACAAAGACAACAGCAAATGTTGAAACTGAGAAATGTTTTTCTTCCCTGAAAAATATATGCCCCCTTTGAATTTGATGCCAGCCACACATTTAAAAAAAAGTTGGGACAGGGGCACGTTTACTGTGTTGCATCACCTCTGCATCACAGAAGAATGGGGAAACATTTCACTTCCAAAACTACAGCAATTGGTCCCCTCAGTTCCGAAACTCTTACAGAATATTGTCAAAAGAAGACATGATGCAACACAGTGGTGAACATGCCCCAGTCCCAACTGTTCTCAAACTTGTGGCTAAAATCAAATTCCAAGTGGGCATGTATTTTTCCAAAACCAAGGACTACACTCAATTTCAACATTTCATAGGTTCTCTTTGTGCAACTTTCAACTAAATATAGGGATAAATGATTTGCACATTATTGCATTCTGTTTTTATTAGCATTTTACACAGCATCCAAAAAGCTATTTTAGGTAAAAAACCTAGCAAGAAACTCCAAAAGATAATACTACGTTTAATGTCTCCCAAATGCAGTCTCTGACAGAAGTACAGAGAGTTGTTCTTTTTTTTCCAGCTCTAGACTTCTTAAACCAGGTAACCGCTCTGATGTCACTGCACCGGAGGAGAACAGACTACACAGGGATAGTGAAGCACATGATAAATCAGACAAGCATAATCTACTGACACTGTCACCAAAGAAGCAGTGTCAAAATGTCATAGCAATCTGTCACACAGCAGCAAAGTCACTGGGCACCCACAACCAGCAAGGCCATTTTTACAAGGTCAACTTCTGTGGAGGCTGGAGAATGATGAGAAGGTAAAATAAACATGACCCTATTACACCCAAACCTTTGACCGCAAACTATAAAGATATTTGGCATCTAACTACAGTTTACAAACTGTACACGGTGGTAAGTCGAAAAACTGCTGTGGTCCCCGGAAACTGTTTACACCAGCGCGTGTGATGAAGCAACCTCCACAAAATGGTTGCCGCTGTGGAACCCATACAGAAAACTGTACACATAAGCAATGGCTCCTCCAACATCTTTGACATTGATTAAGTATTAATGTCGTTCTTTCACTATGAATTATTAATATCTCCTCCTTCTATTTTTGTCTTTGCGAGCATCTCTTTCTCTCTATTCTTGCGTGTTCATATTTCAGTTTTTTTCTCAGTCCCTGCCTTTCATCCTTAATTCCCTCTCCTCTCACATTGTCACAGCCATCTTGCACCACTCTTCTTTTAACAGCAATCCCCCTTTCTGCGTCTTGAGATATCTCTCCCTGTCTAAACAGGACTGCAAAGAAGTGCACATCTGTGCTGGTGAAACAATGACCTTTTGATAGCTGTCAGGCGTTTGTGAAACACGTTTCAAGGTGAAACGTGCTAAAACATTATTGCAAACAACAGCAGGAAAACTTGCTAGAAGCCAACTATCGCACATCAATAAAATCTAATATAGTTATCAAATGGTTAATTTTTCTGCCATTTCTCAACGTTCAGTTGCTTACCGCTGACCCTGACACATACATTGCTTTTAGTCCAATAGGTCAAAAAATTCACATCACAGAAACAGACACAATGTAAGAAATGTGAAAATCTCTGTGCACAAAACATCTTGGTAAATTGAAGTCAGTAAATCAATCCTTTCCCTGGCTTTTCAAAACAGCATACCAGATTTTCTCACCAACTTAATTTCTTAATACATTATTGCATGGTAAAGGTTCAGATGCAAAACTTACATTTTTCTTAAATGTTTCAGATAGAAATTACACCAATAGAGCTGACATGATTAATAATTCTACATGTCGGAGAGGCATGTTTGTTCTACATTGCAAATATCTATCTAAACATTTCAGAATGCAAAATCGCACTGAAAGGTTCAGGACACAGGATTGAGGACAATTTATAAGTGCAGTTCAGACATCAATCAACAGGTGAAAATGACTGACTGAAGAATCAGCTGTACATGAGGAGTAGCATTAAATCTGGGAAGCCACTAGTATTGGTATTATTTTCAAGGCACAATACCATCTGAATACAACACCGTTTGATCGACTGTATAGATTTCATAAGAACGAAGACATGGAAGTTACAGAAGTCTGAACACAACAAAATAATAAAACAAAATTGGTCAACAGAGGAGAAAAATGGGAAATGGCAACCGTAAAGGAAAACCTTTCAAGATACAGTGAAAAGCTAAAGATAATGGAACTCATCTCATGAATTATATAATAACCAAATATTTAATTCTATCCATAATGGGCCAAAATTTGCTTAATACATTTTTACATTTTGCAACTGGTTTATGAAAACTCAGATTTGAACTTAAAAGAATGGTTAACAGATGGGTGGTGACTGATATATCTTTTTAAGACTTGGGCAAGGGATCCCGCCTAAGAATAGGACTTACAGGACCAAACAGCTTAATCAAACTTTCTACTCCATGTATGAGGAACAATGCCTCTCCACAGCATGGGAAAAGGTCATTAGTATAACTGGTATGACATTATGCAACGTTATGTCTTCGTAATTACAGTACATTATGTCTTCCCGAACCTAAGCATAAGCATCACAATGTATTACTAATTAAAGAACAAGTTATTAATCATTAAACAACAAGTGTCAGGGTTTTTAATTCAACTGACAGATATTCACATCTGATATACAGTTGACATAACATGGACTGCTTAAACCTAAAAGTAATGAAAAAATACACCACTTGTCATGGCTTAGTACAATTCAAACAAATTTACAAGTAAAAACGAGAAAGTTACATTCATATTCAGAATTGTCTTACGATGGTCGCAAACTAAGGCACCATTTTACGTGCTCGGGAACACCTCATTGCACGCACGTGCTATGGAAGTGAAGGTTTGCTGGGCACTATCGTGTAGGCGGTATCCAACCGTAATCCCTAGTGTAAATGCTTTAGGGGGAGGGGGTAGAAACGATGACGAGTTATCGAACCGTGGACAGTGCATCCTGGAAAGGTGTAGGCTACTTAGAGAGGTGGGGGGGGGGTGTAGGCCTATGGGGATTTACGTGGGCCAACAGCTTGGAGGGGGAGAAGGCTATTTCGAGAGAGGATTTATGTGTTTAGACGCTTCTTCAAATCCTGAGAGAGAAGCCGCTCCGATATCCATCAATGTTTCTGCAGATTCATTATACATTTTCTTGCATTGTGTGTGCGCCAAAGAAACGATGTTCACTTATGAAAGTAAAGATTTGTCTAAAAAATTTATTAACAAGCTCTCATGTGGCCGATATATGTCATTAGACAAATTAGTTGCTGATGTGAAGCTAACTTTCACTGTATGTAGGCTACCCTAGGCCCATTCTAAATACTTTCACAATGGCACAATATGACTAGCTCCAGAAAATATATTCCATCAAAATGACATAAAAAGACACCAACAAAGCCCTAACCCCGGGAACACAGCCACCTTGAGATAATCAATAAGCTCGATGTTTGTAATGCAATAAAACAACAAGGATTATTGGGGGTAAATTATGAACCACGTGTGAAATTAGATGAGACATACAATATTTATTATCCTAAACAAATACAGATTTCGCCTAGTACCAAACAAATATAGTTTTCACCTATACATTCGATACCACCACTTAATGTTATTATTTTTGTTTGGTTAATTTACAATATAGTCTTTTCTTCTTTCCACCGACTAGGTGATCTACATAATTTAGTGAATGTTTCTAAAACATATTTTAAAAATGTGATATTAGATATATTGTTTTATGAAAAAAGGTCTACTGCAAATATAAAGTTGCCTGGACAATACGGCGGCTTAGATTTTCAAATGCAATATGCCAATGTCAGGCTATCTGCAAATTTTGGATCATTGTGGTCTATGATGCATTTTCAAATGTTAATAACGTAGGGTGAGTAATGTAGGGGGACAATTTTTAAAATGGGACATATTTAGTGACGTTTCATCTTTTTAATAACAATCTTTAC
The DNA here is from genome assembly GCF_011004845.1 of Esox lucius. Lineage (NCBI taxonomy): Eukaryota > Metazoa > Chordata > Actinopteri > Esociformes > Esocidae > Esox > Esox lucius. Next base: position 24,021,624 of record NC_047573.1, on the reverse strand, counting down.
ACTTGTCTTATTTTTACAATACTAAAGTGTTTAATTTACACATTACTATATATTAAAATAGAAAACAAAAACGAATGTTGGCTATTGGGCCTCTTCATCCATCCATCACATCACAAGCCAGCTGATCTTTGCGCACCTACAGTGAACTGAGGGTAACTTAATTCACAGTCCGACTACAGACAATTTTAATGAAATAGAAATTAAGTGTAAATCAATGCCTTTAGGGAACAGCTTCAGGTGTCTATAGACTTTAGAATGGATGGAACTTTAAGTCTACAATTACATTTTAATAGGAATTCAGTGAATTTAGGAAGCTACCTTAGCTTCCTGAATTGACAAAACAGATTAAAATGTACATACATTGAAAAAGATAAATTTTCTATTAGAGCAAGTATGCACATAACCTTTTCATGAACAACATGAAGACAAATAAAAAAAAATATTAGCCTACACATTTGGTTTTCCATTAAATATTTCTGACATAGAAGTGTATATTTCCACTCAGGGTAGGCTAAGATTTCAGAAGGTAGGTATAACTAAACTGACTAAAATGCCCAATTCATTATTGTAAACAGATGTTTCGTCAGGTCATTCTACCCCGCTATAATCCAGGCCTTTGGGCATTTTGATCTTCGGGAGGCTATAGACACATTTATCTTGCCAGTTCATTTTGTAGCCAAAAGTGTGGATCTTATACAACTATTAATAGACGTAGGCAACACTTGTTTAAACTCTATGTAAACTCGAAAGGCTTTATATATGTTTTAACCAAAAACCAAGACGGTGCTGATCTGGATATAGTGCGCTCCGTGAACTAAGTAGGCTACCCAACTTGGTAAAATATGACATACAGAAAAAGTAACAAAGCTGTGGTTTTAACTTACTTGTGTAATTTTCCGAGGGTCTCGCCAGCGACGATTTTAAACCTATCTGGTCGGATCTCCATCCTCGCGACTCGGGGTTCCGACCGATATGCTGTCTACGCGCACTCCCGCTTGAGCGCGCAGCCCTCTTCGCTGTCACCTTCTCCCTCCGCCCTTTACCTCTTACTCACTCGTAAACCATTAAACCTTCCTTCATTAACCAAACTGGCCCACACAGTTTATAGTTGTTTTACGCACGCATGCCCTCTTTTTTGTGTTAATTGTCTCCTAATTCAGCTCAAATAGTCTATCCTTAACCGTGAGTAGAATTTCAAGAAAATAAAAAAACTTCCCATGACTACATTTGAAATTGAGATAAGACAATGTTATTTCAGCAAGTCAAAAAAAACTTCTAAAACAAATCGAAATGTGTATCTCTAATGAACGGTTGAGCGCTGTCTGCCCGCGAGTGCCTGCTATCCATGGTGCTGAAACCAGATTACTGCCCTCAACGCTAATCTGCCCCCTTTGTGTGTAGCGTGGTATCGTGTTACTTCCCTTCCTGAAGCCTAGCGTCTTAAGTAGCCTGGCTATTCTCGTACCACACAAACACTGAATGAAGGGCATTAGATTAGTCTACACTGACACATATAGAGAAACAGGTAATTTAGGGGCAGAGTGGTCTTTAGAGATGATGTGTGTAAGCTAGGCTATCACAAGTATATCAAGTAAAGGGTTAGTCAAGTAAGCATGGGGTGACTGTTTGGGGTCTGTTAGTTGCTATTATAAATGTAAGCCCAGAAACGTGGATAGCCTCTGATCTGGTTTGTATGTAACATTGGCTATTAGTTATATGTTATATTGCCTATGATTTTTTAATATTTTAATATTATGAATATGGTTCTTATACCAAGTTCTGCAAACATTGACGTGTTAATCATGAACTGGACCTAGTTTATTGGTAGGTGTTCTAGCACCGAGTAGCCTGAACCGCATGGCATTCATTAGCAATAATGCGCTGTAGGCTGCTCATATCAACCATAGTACTACAGACAAAAAAACTGAAATGCATCCTTCAATTTCTGAATCTCCAAAAAAACAATTGGATTACAGGGAAAGCACACATTAATTCCAGGTAAAGTTTATTATCTGTTCAAAGCACCAACTGTAGACAGTTTAGCTAAAAGAAAAATAATATACATATATATTTATTAATTTATGTTAAGGTGATAATGCCAATTATCCTGTTCTTATGTCCCCACTGATAACTACATAAAATCAGACAAAGCATTTCTCCAGATTTCTAACGGATATGGTCCTGAAAGGGTAAGAAGAGAGGAAGAAGGAGGGATAAGGCAAAGCAAAGGGAGGAGGGGACAACCTGGGCGGGACAGAGATCGTGGAGGGGGCATCGGAGATGAGCGATCCATTAGCAGCTCTCCACACCTCTTCCTCTCTGTCCACTGCTCCAATGGAACTATGGAAGACAATGGGAGGTTCCTCTGGGAGATCAAGGGTCAACTCTTCAGAGACACAAGATGAGAAGGACAGAGAAGATATCACATGTACACTCATTTTATTAGTTTACAGTTTCAGGTTTTCTTTGAGGTTCAATTCAAAATTTGTCTGACAGTTATTACCAGAGTGGTTCTAGAGTTGTGTGTGCAGGTATGGATGCTTGGTGTAGAACTGAGTGTAGATGCAGTAAACCAAGCCCATCAGAACCATGATTCCCAGAGCAGCAGCTATAAACAAGCCGATGTGGGTGTTGCTGTGGTCCACATTTGCATCTGACATAAAAAAGTGACACAAGCATTTACATACATACGTACTGGAGCCTCTGAATATTACACTACCGGTCAAAAGGATTAGAACACCTACATTTCCAGTTTTTATTTAAATTCACACATGTTAGTGTACTCTGAAATTAAAGCAAAGAACAAATAAAAATTGGAGACAAAAAATATAATGGAATCGCTTTGTTTAACAAAATTTTATCTACATTTCTGAATCATCAAAAGTAGCTACCTTGTGCAGACAAAACAGCTGAACACACTCAGTAAATTCTTTCTACAATCAAATTTTGATCGAAAGGTTCTTCCCAACACTGGCAGAAGTTCCCTCAGATGTGTTGCACTTGTAGGTTGCTTTGCTTTCACCCTTCTGCCCAGTTCATCCCAAACCAGGTCGATGGGGACTATGCTGGTCATTCCATGATTTGAAGCATACCGTCTTTTTCTTTTCTCCTAAGGTAGTTCTGACATATCCCGGAGGTGTGTTTTGGGTCATTATCTTGCCATAGGATGACCAACTTAGCATACACCACAGGGTAGGGCATGGCCTTGCCAATTGCTGTGGTAGCCGTTTTAGTTCAGGCTGCCTCTGTGTCCAAGTCGCCGACTCTGGATCCAGCAAAAGAGCCCCAGACCATTAAAGGAAATGTTCGCTATTTTTGATCCTAGGGACTTTGTTCTTATTATATAGCTTAATCCTGGACTGGGGATACTTTTTTTTAATCCAGTTTTGAGAGTTTAAGTTTTTTCCTGCAGTCTCTCTCTAGGCTAAAATGGAACTAAACAGGGCAACCAATGTAGCATTTGAAAATACACTGCAAAATTATCAGTTTTTCTGGTTTTACTATTCATAGGTAAGTGTTTGAGTAAAATGAACATTTTTGTTTTATTCTATAAACTACTGACAACATTACTCCCTAAATACAAATACAAAATATTGTCATTTAGAGTATATATTTGTAAAAAACAACAACTGGTCAAAATAACCAAAACAATATGCATTGTTTTCAGACCTCAAATAATGCAAAGAAAACAAATTCACATTAATTTTTTTACAGCAAAATACAAATGTTTTAACTTAGGAAGAGTTCAGAAATAAATATTTGGTGGGATGACCCTGATTTTTAATCACATCTTTCATGTGTCTTGGCATGCTCTCCACCAGTCCATCACATTGCTGTTAGGTGACTTTATGAAAATTCAAGTAGCTCAGCATTGTGACCATCCATCTTCCTCTTGATCAAATTCCAGAGGTTTTCAATGGGGTTCAGGTCTGGAGATTGGGCTGGCCATGACAGGGTTTTGTTCTGGTGGTCCTCCATCCACACCTTGATTGACCTGGCTGTGTGGCATGGAGCATTGTCCTTTGAGTTGGGGAACATTGTCAGAGCAGAAGGAAGCAGGTGTTCTTCCAGGATAACCTTGTACAAGCGTAATTCACAAAGACAAATTTGCCCGATTCCAGCCTTGCTGAAGCATCCCCAGATCATCACTGATACTCCACCATAGATCACAGTGGGTGCGAGACATTGTGGCTTGTAGGCCTCTCCAGGTCTCCGTTTAACCATTAGAAGACCAGGTGTTGGGCAAAGCTGAAAATTTGACTCATCAGAGAAGATGACCTTACTCCATTCCTCTACGGTCCAATGACTTTTGCAAACTTCAGCCTGGCTCTTCTTTGCTTGGTCCTATTGCAAGAGGATAGTGATGACCACAGCAGTGGTTTTTATACTTTTCCTTGTTAAATTAGATTTGGTTCAGGTAATCACCTAATCATTAAATAAAATGAGGTGTGCCTGTGTTGAAATTTAACAGACACTGGAATGGAATGGCTGCCATACATGTAGAGATACTGATTTAAGAAAAATTAGGAGTGTTCTCTTAATTTTTTCCAGAGCTATACAGTGGGGAGAACAAGTATTTGATACACTGCAGATTTTGCAGGTTTTCCTACTTACATTGTATTAATTTGCCTTTTATTGCATGACATAAGTATTTGATCACCTACCAACTGGTAAGAATTCTGGCTCTCACAGACCTGTTAGTTTTTCTTTAAGAAGCCCTCCTGTTCTCCACTCATTACCTGTATTATCTGCACCTGTTTGAACTCGTTACTTGTATAAAAGACACCTGTCCACACAGTCAATCAAACAGACTCCAACCTCTCCACAATGGCCAAGACCAGAAAGCTGTGTAAGAACATCAGGGATAAAATTGTAGACCTGCACAAGGCTGGGATGGGCTACAGCACAATAGGCAAGCAGCTTGGTGAGAAGGCAACAACTGTTGGCGCAATTATTAGAAAATGGAAGAAGTTTAATCTCCCTCGGTCTGGGGCACCATGCAAGATCTCACCTTGTGGGGCATCAATTATCATGAGGAAGGTGAGGGATCAGCCAGAACTACATGGCAGGACCTGGTCAATGACCTGAAGAGAGCTGGGACCACAATCTCAAAGAAAACCATTAGTAACACAATACTCTGGCATGGATTAAAATCCTTCAGTGCACGCAAGGTCCCCCTGCTCAAGCCACCGCATGTCCAGGCCCATCTGAAGTTTTCCAATGACCATCTGGATGATCCAGAGGAGGAATGGGAGAAGGTCATGTGGTCTGGTGAGCCAAAAATAGAGCTTTTTGGTCTAAACTCCAGTCGCCGTGTTTGGAGGAAGGAGGATGAGTACAACCCCAAGAACACCATCCCAACCGTGAAGCATGGAGGTGGAAACATCATTCTTTGGGGATGCTTTTCTGCAAAGGGGACAGGATGACTGCACCGTATTGAGGGGAGGATGGATGGGGCCATGTATCGCGAGATCTTGACCAACAACCTCCTTCCCTCAGTAAGAGCATTGAAGATGGGTCGTGGCTGGGTCTTCCAGCATGACAACAACCCGAAACACACAGCCAGGGCAACTAAGGAGTGGCTCCGTAAGAAGCATCTTAAGGTCCTGGAGTGGCCTAGCCAGTCTCCAGACCTGAACCAAATAGAAAATCTTTGGAGGGAGTAAAAAGTCCGTATTGCCCAGCGACAGCCCCAAAACCTAAAGGATCTGGAGAAGGTCTGCAAAAATCCCTGCTGCAGTGTGTGCAAACCTGGTCAAGAACGACAGGAAACATATGATCTCTGTAATTGCAAACAAAGGTTTCTGTACCAAATATTGAGTTCTGCTTTTCTGTATCAAATACTTATGTCATGCAATAAAATGCAAATTAATTACTTAAAAATCATACAATGTGATTTTCCGGATTTTTGTTTTAGATTCCATCACTCACAGTTGAAGGGAACCTATGATAAAAATTAGACTTATATACTCACCTAAAGGATTATTAGGAACACCTGTTCAATTTCTCATTAATGCAATTATCTAATCAACCAATCCCATGGCAGTTGCTTCAATGCATTTAGGGGTGTGGTCCTGGTCAAGACAACCTCCTGAACTCCAAACTGAATGTCAGAATGGGAAAGAAAGGTGATTTAAGCAATTTTGAGCGTGGCATGGTTGTTGGTGCCAGACGGGCTGCTCTGAGTATTTCACAATCTGCTCAGTTACTGGGATTTTCACGCACAACCATTTCTAGGGTTTACAAAGAATGGTGTGAAAAGGGAAAAACATCCAGTATGCCGCAGTCCTGTGGGCGAAAATGCCTTGTTGATGCTAGTGGTCAGAGGAGAATGGGCCGACTGATTCAAGCTGATAGAAGAGCAACTTTGACAGAAATAACCACTTGTTACAACCGAGGTATGCAGCAAAGCATTTGTGAAGCCACAACACGCACAACCTTGAGGCGGATGGGCTACAACAGCAGAAGACCCCACTGGGTACCACTCATCTCCACTACAAATAGGAAAAAGAGGCTACAATTTGCACGAGCTCACCAAAATTGGACAGTTGAAGACTGGAAGAATGTTGCCTAGTCTGATGAGTCTCGATTTCTGTTGAGACATTCAGATGGTGGAGTCAGAATTTGGCGTAAACAGAATGAGAATATGGATCCATCATGCCTTGTTACCACTGTGCAGGCTGGTGGTGGTGGTATAATGGTGTAGGGGATGTTTTCTTGGCACACTTTAGGCCCCTTAGTGCCAATTGGGCATTGTTTAAATGCCACGGCCTACCTGAGCATTGTTTCTGACCATGTCCATCCCTTTATGACCACCATGTACCCATCCTCTGATGGCTACTTCCAGCAGGATAATGCACCATGTCACAAAGCTTGAATCATTTCAAATTGGTTTCTTGAACATGACAATGAGTTCACTGTACTGAAATGGCCCCCACAGCCACCAGATCTCAACCCAATAGAGCATCTTTGGGATGTGGTGGAACGGGAGCTTCGTGCCCTGGATGTGCATCCCACAAATCTCCATCAACTGCAAGATGTTATCCAATCAATATGGGCCAACATTTCTAAAGAATGCTTTCAGCACCTTGTTGAATCAATGCCACGTAGAATTAAGGCAGTTCTTAAGGAGAAAGGGGGTCAAACACAGTATTAGTATGGTGTTCCTAATAATCCTTTAGGTGAGTGTATATGCTTTGTAAGTGGGAAAAGCATATTTTATTTGATCCACTGCTGATTTTGTACGTTTGCCCACTGACAAAGAAATAATCAGTCTATAATTTTAATGGTAGGTTTATTTGAACAGTGAGACAGAATAAGAACAAAAAAATCCAGAAAAGCGCATGTCAAAAATGTTATCAATTGATTTGCATTTTAATGAGTGAAATAAATATTTGATCCCCTCTCAATCAGAAATATTTCTAGCTCCCAGGTGTCTTTTATACAGGTAACAAGGTGAGATTAGGAGCACTCCCTTTAAGAGTTTGAAACTTTGAGAGGGGATGAAATACTTATTAATATAATACTTATCAAATATACCTACCACTGAAAAAATAGACTGATCATTTCTTTGTCAGTGGGCAAACATACAAAATCAGCAGGGGGTCAAATATTTTTTTCCATCACTGTAGGTCTCCGTATGTTCTCTTGAAAGAATTGTGCCAAAACGAGCACAAATAGTTTTCAGAGAACATACAAAATACAGTACACTGGCCTTCCCATTTTGGCTAACCAAATGTATCATATAATTACGAACCCTATATCTGTTGCTCTCTTCACTTTCATTGTAGTCAGGAGAGGCATCCTTTTAATCATCCGAAAAAAGGCCCCAGGGTAAACAGTAGCAAACCTTTAAAGCATCCTCTTCCATGTTTGACACTTGGTGTCATTGAGGAACCATCCTTTGAGTTAAAAAACACAGAACAGAACAAGCCAGTAGAAAAAGCCAAACCTCCTTCATTACCGAGTCATCTTGCCTACAACGTCCAAGTCTCTCCAGACTCTGGAACCCGGAAGAGTATGAGTTACATTTACAGCAGACTGGCCTATAACTACAAATTAACCACAAGGGAACCCTGTCTGTCCCCTCTCCATCTTTCCCAACAGCAGCTTGTCTGAATCAGTTACTTCCCCCTAAAGGGATTTTGAAATCTCTCCTAGTCTTCATTTACCAACATCCTACCTCCATGACTGTCACTTACACAGTTGTTTTGGAGCAAACTCTGCGTCCTCATGACTTCTCAGTATGTCCCGTATGTGTGCGGCTGCAAATGGCTTATGCGGTCTTCCTCCTGGGTCAGGTTGTGGCTGGGGATTGATGAACTCTTTTGATTGATGGGTGCTCTGGGACCAGCTGACTGGAAGGACCAGACCAAGACACAGGGCCAGAAGACTGGCCACCACGGCATCCATACTAACAGGCTCACCTTTGAGACAGAAATTCTCTCTGGAGATCAGAAGTAATGGCCTACTTGATCGTGCTCTCATTGCAATGCTAAATGTCTCTCCTTCATACCTCAGATCTAGTTCAGGTTATTCCAATTTCTCACATAGAAAAGCTCGAGGACATCTCCTGTAATTACTAGGTTGTTATGATCATCCAAGGACCACATGTTGAATGAGACCAGTTTTCTTTGTTTAATGTTGCATAGCAGAGTAACACACATTTTAACACAGTTACACACGTTTTGTTACGACTCTACTCCAACACATAGAATTTGACATCAAACAATGACTAAGGCAGACATTTAGCTAAGTTGAGTTAAACCGTGTTTAATTGAACTGTGTAAAACAGTGGATATAAAAAGTCTACACACCTCTGTTAAAATGCCAGGTTTTTGTAATGTAAAAGAATGAGACAAAGATAAATCATATCAAAACCTTTTCCACTTTTAATGTGACCTATCATGTGAACAATTCAATTGAAAAACAAACTGAAAATCTTAGACGGGTAAAAATGACAAATAAAAACCTTTCAATAACCTGGTTGCATAAGTGTGTGTATCCCACTTGAAAATAGCCTACAAACAGGTTTAGGTTATACCTAGTTAATATCTAATTCCTTGATTACTTATGTTTTCTCATGTAGTAATGTTTTCTCTGCAAACCATATCTTGCCCAGTAGGGGGCAGTGGTGGCGCTGCATAGAGGGGAAACAGCTACACTGATTCTTAAGAGAGAAGGAGAAAATCGAGAACAGCAGAACGATAGCGAGCTGAAGCTGTATTTAGATTTGCCACACTGAGTAAAAAGAAAAAATATATAACAATTAAGAGCTAGTTAAAAGGGTTTTTCCACCAAACCTACATCTATGGAAGGAATAGCAGAGCAAAGGGTCGCAAATACGACAAGGAGTTTACAAACCCGATTCCAAAAAAGTTGGGACACTGTACAATTGTGAATAAAAACAGAATGCAATGATGTGGAAGTTTCAAATTTCAATATTTTATTCAGAATACAACATAGATGACATATCAAATGTTTAAACTGAGAAAATGTATCACTTTAAGGGAAAAATAAGTTGATTTTCAATTTCATGGCATCAACACATCTCAAAAAAGTTGGGACAAGGCCATGTTTACCACTGTGTGGCATCCCCTTTTCTTTTTATAACAAACTGCAAACGTCTGGGGACTGAGGAGACAAGTTCCTCAAGTTTATTGTCCCATTCTTGTCTAATACAGGCTTCTAGTTGCTCAACTGTCTTAGGTCTTCTTTGTCGCACCTTCCTCTTTATGATGCGTCAAATGTTTTCAATGGGTGAAAGATCTGGACTGCAGGCTGGCCATTTCAATACCCGGCTCCTTCTTTTATGCAGCCATGACATTGTAATTGATGCAGTATGTGGTCTGGCATTGTCATGTTGGAAAATGCAAGGTCTTCCCTGAAAGAGACAACGTCTGGATGGGAGCATATGTTGTTCTAGAACTTGGATATAACTGTCAGCATTGATGGTGCCTTTCCAGATGTGTAGGCTGCCCATGCCACACGCAGTCATGCAACCCTATACCATCAGAGATGCAGGCTTCTGAACTGAGCGCTGATAACAACTTGGGTTGTCCTTGTCCTCTTTAGTCCGGATGACATGGCGGCCCAGTTTTCCAAAATGAACTTCAAATTTTGATTCGTCTGACCACAGAACACTTTCCCACTTTGCCACAGTCCATTTTAAATGATCCTTGGCCCAGAGGAAACACCTGCGCTTCTGGATCCTGTTTAGATACGGCTTCTCTTTTGACCTATAGAGTTTTAGCCGGCAACGGCGAATGGCACGGGGGATTGTGTTCACCAACAATGTTTTCTGGAAGTATTCCTGAGCCCATGTTGTGATTTCCATTACAGTATCATTCCTCTATGTGATGCAGTGCCGTCTGAGGGCCCGAAGATCACGGGCATCCAGTATGGTTTTCCGGCCTTGACCCTTACGCACAGAGATTGTTCCAGATTCTCTGAATCTTTAGGAGATATTATGCACTGTAGATGATGATTACTTCAAACTCTTTGCAATTTCTCTCTGAGAAACTCCTTACTGATATTGCTCCACTATTTTGCACCGCAGCATTGGGGGTATTGGTGATCCTCTGTCCATCTTGACTTCTGAGAGACACTGCCACTCTGAGAGGCTCTTTTTATACCCAATCATGTTGCCAATTGACATAATAAATTGCAAATTGGTCCTCCAGCTGTTCCTTATCTGTACATTTAACTTTTCCGGCCTCTTATTGCTAGATGTCCCAACTTTTTTGGAATCGGATTGGTACTTACTTGTATTAATTTTCCCCTGTGAGTGTTGTACACGTGTTCGTTAATTGTGTTACTAGCAAACATAGCGTGATAGATGGGTTTACAGAGTCAAGCCCGTGGAGTTATCCCTATTTTTTGCTGTAAATCCAGTTGTGTAATGCATTGTGTGAAAATGAATTGATGATATGTGCACTGTATACGTTTTTTTTAAACTATCGGAGTTGAACATGAGTTTAATGATTTGAAGTGCTATTCCATGCTATGTCGAAGCTGTGTTACTACGTGAGATGCTAGTGTTTGAGTTTCATGTAGTGAATGTAAAGATTGAAAATAAGAATTTAAGCTACTACATGAATAAGAGTTATATTTCCAGATCTGGTAAAGTTATTGAGAGAGTAATTGAGCATTGCCCTGCAGGTTATTTTTTTTTATGCATGATTCTATTGTTCTATTGGAGTTCTATTGGAAGGTTTCGCCATTTGACACGCTAGGCAGAGCAGCCAAGGGCGTAAATGATCATCTTGCCTGCCACACGGACGGCTTCTACTCACCATTTCTTAATTTCATCATTCAGATAAGGGAGAGATTTCACCACAATTTTAAAAAAACATACTACCTGGGTTGATGGACTTTGGGTTATTATTTTGGGGTTATTTCATGAGAACTCTGAGGTCATTTTATTTTCTGTTTTTTTCTCAACTTATGTGTAACAAGAGGGTTGAAAACTAAAAGGACATTGCGAAAGAAAAGAGAAACAAGGTCATACTGTTTGATAATTGATGTTTAATAAACGCTGGCTATATGTTCTGAGTAAACTATTTGGTACTTTTATTTCTCTCTCCTCTTTTGAAAAGTTTCTAAGAGAGGCAGCACTTCACTCTACATTACAATAAGTGCCCCTTACATGTGCACACCCTCTTACAATTAGGGATGTGGCTGTGTTCAGAATTAACCAATCACATTCAAACTCATGTTAAATAGAAGTCATTACACACCTGCCGTCATCTAAAGTGACTCTGATTAATCACAAATAAAGTTCAGCTGTTCTAGTAGGATTTTCCTGACATTTTCTTAGTTGCATCTCAAAGCAAAAGCCATATTCCGCAGAGAGCTTCCAAAGCATCAGAGGGATCTCATTGTTGAAAAATATCAGTCTGGAGAAGGTTACAAAATAATTTCCAAAGCATTAGATATAGCATGGAACACAGTGAAAACAGTCATCATCAAGTGGAGAAAATATGAGACATTACCAAGAACTGGACGTCCCTCCAAAAATGATGAAAAGACTAGAAGAAAACTGGTCATGGAGGCTTCCAAGAGGCCTACAGCAACATTAAAGGAACTGCAGGAATTTCTGGCAAGTACTGGCTGTGTGCTACATGTGACAACAATCTCCCGTATTCTTCATCTGAATGGCCTATGTGGTAGGGTGGCAAGACTTTTCTTACAAAGAAAAACATCCAAGCCCGACTTAAGTTTGCAAACATCAAGTCTCCCAAAAGCATGTAGGAAAATGTGTTATGGTCTGATGAAACCCTTTTTGGCCATAATTCCAAAAGGTATGTTTGGCGCAAAAACAACACTGCACATCACCCAAAAATAACACCATACCCACAGTGAAGCATGATGGTGGCAGCATCATGCTTTGGGGCTGTTTTTTTGTCCAGCTGGAACCAGGGCCTTAGTCAGGGTGGAGGGAATTATGAAAAGTTCCAAATACCAGGAAATTTTGGCACAAAACCTTCAGGTGTCTGTTAGAAAGCTGAAGAAGAAGTTCACCTTTCAGCACGACAACAACCCAAAGCACACATCCAAATCCACAAAAGCATGGCTTCACCAGAAGAACATTAACATTTTGGAATGGCCCAGCCAGAGCCCAGACCTGAATCCAATTGAACATCTGTGGGGTGATCTGAAGAGGGCTGTGCACAGGAGATGTCCTTGCAATCTGACAGATTTGGAGCACTTTTGCAAAGAAGAGTGGGCAAATATTGCCACGTCAAGATGTGCCATGCAAATAGACTCCTACCCAAAAAGACTGAGTGCTGTAATAAAATCAAAAGGTGCTTCAACAAAATATTAGTTTAAGGGTGTGCACACTTGTGCAACCAGGTTATTGTGAGTTTTTTATTTTTCCCCCTCAAAGATTTCAGTTTGTTTTTCAATTTAATTGTTCACGTTATAGGTTACATTAAACAAGGAAAAAGTTCTGACATGATTTATCTTTGTCTCATTCTTTTACATCACAAGAAACTGGCATTTTAACAGGGGTGTGTAGACTTTTTATTACGGGAACACGTAATCATCACAGTACAACACCAAGTCGACTATACATCAGGGATATCAATCTGTCCAGTTAGGAAGCATAATTGATTGTGAATCAGTGTCACATGTTTTGGTGCGAATGAAAGTGACAACAGTTGCACTGAAGAAGCAACAGCAAGACAACCCCCAATAAGAGAATAGGTTTGCAGGTGGTGGGCAAAGACAATTGCTCTCTCCTTATCCTTCCTGACTGATTCTTCTCAAATTTTGCATAATGCTAGTATCCTTGTCACTACTGGTATCATGAGGTTGTACCTGTAGCTCATTCAGGTTCCACAGGTAGTAGTCCAGCTCCTCCAGGATGGCACATCCATACAGTGGGGCAAAAAAGTATTTAGTCAGCCACCAATTGTGCAAGTTCTCCCACTTAATAAGATGAGAGAGTCCTGTAATTTTCATCATAGGTACACATCAACTATGAGAGACGACATAAGAAACAATCCAGAAAATCACATTGTAGAATTTTTAATGAATTTATTGGTAAATTCCTCAGTAAATTAAGTATTTGGTCACCTACAAACAAGCAAGATTTCTGGCTTTCACAGACCTGTAACTTCTTCTTTAAGAGGCTCCTCTGTCCTCCACCCGTTACCTGTATAAATGGCACCTGTTTGAACTTGTTATCAGTATAAAAGACACCTGTCAACAACCTCAAACAGTCACACTCCAAACTCCACTATGGCCAAGACCAAAGAGCTGTCAAAGGACACCAGAAACAAAATTGTAGACCTGCACCAGGCTGGGAAGACTGAATCTGCAATAGGTAAGCAGCTTGGTGTGTAGAAATCAACGGTGGGAGCAATTATAAGAAAATGGAAGACATACAAGACCACTGATAATCTCCCTTGATCCGGGGCTCCACGCAAGATCTCACCCCGTGGGGTCAAAATGATCACAAGAACGATGAGGAAAAATCCCAGAACCACACGGCGGGACCTAGTGAATGACCTGCACAGAGCTGGGACCAAAGTAACAAAGGCTACCATCAGTAACACACTATGCCGCCAGGGACTCAAATCCTGCAGTGCCAGACGTGTCCCCCTGCTTAAGCCATGTCCAGGCCCATCTGAGGTTTGCTGGAGAGCATTTAGATGGTCCAGAAGAGGATTGGGAGAATGTCATATGGTCAGATGAAACCTAAATAGAACTTTTTGGTAAAAACTCAACTCGTCGTGTTTGGAGGAGAAAGAATGCGGAGTTGCATCCAAATAACACCATACCTACCAAGCATGGGGGTGAAAACATCATGCTTTGGGGCTGTTTTTCTGCAAAGGGACTAGAACGACTGATCCATGTAAAGGAAAGAATGAATGGGGCCATGTATCATGAGATTTTGAGTGAAAACCTTCCATCAGCAAGGGCATTGAAAATGAAACGTGGCTGGGTCTTTCAGGATGACAATGATCCCAAACACACCGCCCGGCCAACGAAGGAGTGGCTTCGTAAGAAGCATTTTAAGGTCCTGGAGTGGCCTAGCCAGTCACCAGATCTCAACCCCATAGAAAATCTTTAGAGGGAGTTGAAAGTCTGTGTTGCCCAGCGACAGCCCCAAAACATCACTGCTCTAGAGGAGATCTGCATGGGGGAATGGGCCAAAATACCAGCAACACTGTGTGAAAACCTTGTAAAGACTTACAGAAAACGTTTGACCTCTGTCATTGCCAACAAAGGGTATATAACAAAGTATTGAGATTAACTTTTGTTATTGACCAAATACTTATTTTCCGCCATAATTTACCAATACATTCATTACAAATCATACAATGTGTTTTTCTCATTTTGTCTCTCATAGTTGAAGTGTACCTATGATTAAATTTACAGGCCTCTCTCATCTTTTTAAGTGGGAGAACTTGCACAATTGGTGGCTGAGTAAATACTTTTTTGCCCCACTCTAAATACCTGGACAAATTATGTTTAAATACTTGATGGTTTGTCAATGAGGTAACACTGCAGCTGCTAGCAAAGACGTTTCCTCCAAGCTAGCGAGTGGCACCAAGACATTGTTCCACATACACAACAGCATGTAAATTAAAAAAGTTTTGACTCTATTGTCGGTACCAACAAACAGGGGCGACTGGTCATTAGGGGCAGATGTCAACAGAAATACTCACTTCCTATAATTTATTATCTATGAATATAGCATCTTCCTATACTGCATATATTGGATTTTATTTTATGTTCATTGGTCCCTGCCTTGCTGCTTCAGACTGCATTCTGATGATTAGATTTTGCAGTAGTAGGCCATAGGCTAAGCGTGAATGTGGAGCTAGCCCCTCTCTCACAATGCAATGTATATTGTACGTGTGAAAATATTAATATGCATGCTCAGAATGTTAGTGTGATCAATGTAGATCACACAAATTTGATGCCAAGTGGGGCTGTCAGCCGGTGTATAGAGGACATACACACACAACCAGGATGGGATGAGGTCACCATAAGTGAGGCATACAGCCTGTCAAAAAACTCAGGGACTGAGCCTTTCTGCAGCTGCTGGAAATGTTTTTCTTCCTTATGCCAGAAGTTGATGTTTTATACAACACTCTGCAAAAATGGAGCATCGATGCATCTGGGATTAGCAGTGCACTCACCCGTTTCAAGGAGAATGTCCAGAATATGTGGAAGCAAACTGATGAATGGGCTGCCACCATTCACAATGGAACAGATGAGCCAGGCCGAAGAATAACCAACACAGCGCCAGTGATGAAGGCATGCAACACAGTCATCTCCCAGGTGGAGCAGAGGTTTTCACAAAGTGACCACCTGATCGCTGCCAAGCTGGTTGACAGCTCGCTCTTCCCACAATTTGTCCTGTCATTAACTACATCTGAGCTTGACTGTGCGGTGAAACTATGGCCTCTAGGAAACAAGGAAAAGTTGAAGTCTGAGCTGACCACTCTGTACCGCCACACTGAGCTTCACACTGGTAAAGCGGCCCTGTCTCTGTTAAGATCCATCCATGAGAACAACCTAGAGGAGGCTTTTGCTGAGACCGTCATTCTGCTGAAAATTATCATAACAACACCTATTATGACATCCGAGTCAGAGAGGAACTTTTCCACCTTGAAGTGGGTAAAAACCTTTACTCGCAATACCATGGGACAGCCGCGACTCAACGCTCTGGCCCTGTTGTCCGTCGAAAGCCAGTTGATTCAGCAGCTACATGACTTCATTCCCAAAGTAATCGAAAAGTTTGCCCAGAGGAAGAACCGCCGTGCCACCTTTCTCATCAAGTGTGCCCTCAGCTTTGGTGAGTGAAAGCATATTTTATCATCCTGCCTTTGTGGTGCTGGTCCCTGCATTGGTCATATTTTTTGCTGGATTGATTGATATAGATGGTGACGAGTGTCAGTGTGTCCATGCTTATCTATTAAGGTTGTTGTCATAGAATGGATCTGTATCCCTATAAGGTTGTATTTCCGCTTCGTTTTGGCCTTCAGTGGTGTTGAGTTCATTGCTGTTCGCGTATGGCCCTGTAGGCACATTGGTTCTAAGCTTGGTTACATTCCTAATTAAGGTTTGTAAATATGACAATGGTAATTCTACATGTGTGTGAGAAAGAAGGAGAGCAATTACACAAGAAGTTCTCTCTATCTCTCTCTCTGGGGCCATCTGCCCCATGGTTATAATAGAGGTTGTCATACTCTGCTCTGTCTCCCTTTTTTTCTTCACAAGAAAGTTTTAGATATGCAGTCATCAGTGATTTCCAACAAGCCACGGCTGGCTTCACCTTCTTTGACCGCTGGAGCGGTCTCTGCTAGCCCAGCGTCTCAGCCAGGATCATGTCTCCACCAGCCTGACGGAGAAGCAATTCGCCCTGTCTGTGGAGTCCCTGGCGGCCTGCAACAATGTGGGCCTCCTGGCGGCGGCTGTGGCCGGGATGACAGAGGGTCGCACCTTGTTATCCCTGGCTGAGGTGAGTGATGTGGCTAGGGCTTTGGCGACCTTTCTCAAGCTCACCCAGGCTAACTCCCTCTCAGCCAGGTGATGGCCACATCGGTTGTCCCCTTTTGCCGGTTCCCGCTTCCTCTTTGGCGTCCGTTGCCCCCCCCCCCCCCCCCCCGAGGCTTCAGGGTTCACGGAAGCCTGGGGGTCGACTGTGTCACCGTACACAACATCGCCACCCAAGGTTGTCCCCTCCACCTCCTCCTTCCTGCTGGCAGAACGAGGGGGGCCGGAAGGTCCCACCGTTCAAGAAACGCCGAACCTGACTCTTTGGGGGGGGAGTGTCCCTCGGACGCTTCCCCACCCTGTGTGCATTTGGTGGGAAGCTCTTTTGTGGTGAATAAAGCTGTGTCTGCACCTTATTTACCAGTGAGTGAGTCTTCATTGCAGACGGCTGTTGCATGCCCGGGTAAGGTTAGTGAGCGGTCTTCCTGCCCTCAGTCTCTGACTGGGGGCAGTGGTCTACGACTCCATGAGTCTGTGGCTCCCCCTCCTGCCGCCGCTGGGGTGGCTGGCGTGTCCGGGCAGGGTTCTGTTGGGCGAGGTGGAGTTCTCTGCTCGCCCCATTGAGGTCTCAGGCCAGCTGTACACGGCTGCGCCACCTGCTGGAGCCTCTATCTCTATGGTTATGGCTGTAACCGATGGGGAGATGGATGGCTCGGCCCAGGTGACGCGTGCATCTTCCTCTCCCTTTCCGGTTGGCCCCACCTTGGGCGGGGTGGCTGTTAGCGAACGGCCCCCCTGCAGCAGTCGGGCCGAGGAAGTGTACAGTCAATGGCTGGCCTCAGCACCCCAGCTGCGTGCTCGCCCGCTCTCTCTTTTTTACTTATAATGGCGTCGGATATGCACACTGCCGGGCTGGTTAGAAAAGACACTGAGGAAGGGTTATGCGCTACAGTTCCACTGCCCGCCTCCCCCATTCTCAAGGGTCATAGAGACAGTAATGATATCTCCTTTGAAGGTCACTGCCCTGCAGGAGGAGATTGCGGACCTTCTAGAGAAGGAGGCAGTGTCTCTAGTCCCGTTGGACGAGAGGGAGAGGGGGCTGTACACCCCCTACTTCCTGGTGCCCAAGAAAACGGGAGGCATGAGGCCGATTCTCGACCTGCATGTTTTGCAGTGCGTGTCGAAGAGGCTGTTTTCGCATGCTCACGACGAAACGTCTCTTGGAGTGCGTGCACCTTGGGGATTTTTGCATCAGCATCGACTTAAAGGACGCTTACTTCCATGTTCCAATACTGCCTCGCCACAGGAAGTTCCTGCAATTTGCTTTTCAGGGCCAGGTGTACAAGTACACGAGTACACTTTCACCAAGTGCGTGGAGGCGGCCTTGGGACTGCTCAAGTGTCAAGGTGTTAGAGTTTTGGCCTACTTAGATGACCTTTTGGTCCTGGCGCACTCAGCGGAACAGGCCCAGGTTCACACGTTCAGGTGGTGACTCAGCTCACTCGTCTGGGGTTTGCGGTGAACTGGAAAGAGAGCGCTCCTCAGCCCCGTTAACTAGTGGTATTTCTGGGGCTCCAGTTATCCGATGTCTATGAGGGTGGGGAACTCAATATGGGCGTGGACTACCCCCTGTGGTTTTCTCTTCCAGCGCCATCGTTGGGCGTAGACGTGTTAGCTCACTGGGCCATGGCCGAGAGTGCTGCTGTACGCGTTTCCCCCTCTCCAGTGCATTCTCCCTGTCATGTGTCGGGTGCGGTCGGAGGGGCTATCACTCATTCTGATGAATGAGCGATAGCCCGGGTGCCCTGTGGTTTGCCCACAGGTTTGGCCACAGGGCCCGGGTGCCCTGTGGTTTGCAGAAGCAGCCCAGATGGTGGTGTGGACGCCAAGGCCGATCCCATACCGCCACGGGGCGTTGACACAGGCGAATGGCTCAATCGGGGTGTTCCCTGTGCTGGCTGTAGAAGCACATCAATAGAGAGGCGAAGGGAAGGAAAACATGTGGTAGAAAAAAAGTGTACAAGCAATAGGGATAACCGCACCCTGGAGAGGATTGTGAAACAAAACCCATTCAAAAATGTGGGGGAGATGCACAAAGAGTGGACTGCAGCTGGAGTCAGTGCCTCAAGAACCACCACGCACAGACTTATGCAAGACATGGGTTTCAGCTGTCGCATTCCTTGTGTCAAGCCACTCTTGAACAAGACAAAGCATCAGAAGCGTCTCGCCTGGGCTAAAGACAAAAAGGACTGGACTGCTGCTGAGTGGTCCAAAGATATGTTCTCTGATGAAAGTATATTTTGCATTTCCTTTGGAAATCAAGGTCCCAGAGTCTGGAGGAAGAGAGGAGAGGCACAGAATCCACGTTGCTTGAAGTCCAGTGTAAAGTTTCCACAGTCAGTGATGGTTTGGGATGCCATGTCATCTGCTGGTGTTGGTCCACTGTGTTTTCTGAGGTCCAAGGTCAACGCAGCCGTCTACCAGGAAGTTTTAGAACACTTCATGCTTCCTGCTGCTGACCAACTTTATGGAGATGCAGATTTCATTTTCCAACAGGACTTGGCACCTGCACACAGTGCCAAAACAACCAGTACCTGGTTTAAGGACCATGGTTTCCCTGTTCTTAATTGGCCAGCAAACTCGCCTGACCTTAACCCTATAGAAAATCGATGGGGTATTGTGAAGAGGAAGATGCGATACGCCAGACCCAACAATGCAGAAGAGCTGAAGGCCACTATCAGAGCAACCTGGGCTCTCATAACACCTCAGCAGTGCCACAGACTGATCGACTCCATGCCAGGCAAAAGGAGCCCCAACTAAGTATTGAGTGCTGTACATGCTAATACTTTTCATGTTCATACTATTCAGTTGGCCAACATTTCAAAAAAATGTTTTTTTTGTATTGGTCTTAAGTAATATTCAAATTTTCAGAGATACTGAATTTGGGATTTTCATTAGTTGTCAGTTATAATCATCACAATTAAAATAAATTAACATTTGAATCTGTGTGTAATGAATGAATATAATATTCAAGTTTCACTTTCTGAAATAAATCAACTTTTTGATGATATTCTAATTTTATGATCAGTTTAATAGATCTGCAGCAT
This sequence comes from Esox lucius, assembly GCF_011004845.1. Classification (NCBI taxonomy): domain Eukaryota; kingdom Metazoa; phylum Chordata; class Actinopteri; order Esociformes; family Esocidae; genus Esox; species Esox lucius. The sequence goes on along the minus strand of NC_047573.1, from coordinate 24,001,561 downwards.
ACCGCGAAAGCCACCCAAGAGTTTAAAGCAAAGAAGTGGAATATTCTGCAATGCCCAAGTCAATCACCTGATCTCAACTCGATCAAGCATGGATTTCACTTGCTGCAAACAAAACCTAAGGCAAAGAGACCCACCAACAAACAACAACTGAAGACAGCTACTGTAAAGCCCTGGCAAAGCATCAAAGAGGAAACCCAACGTTTGGAGATGTCCATGCATTCCAGACTTCAAGCAGTCGTTGTCCGCAAAGGATTCTCGACAAAGCATTAAAAATTAACATTTTATTATTGTGTTAATTTGTCCAATTACATTTGAGCCCCAGAAATAATGGGACTGCGTATGAAAATGGTTGCAATTCCTAAACATTCCATACAATATTATTGTTGGACACCTTGAATTAAAGCTGAAAGTCTGCAGTTCATTTGCATTTCAATTGTTTCATTTCAAATCCAGTGTGGTAGCATACAGAGACAGAATTATGAAAAATGTGCCAGTGTCCAAATATCTCCGGACCTATGGTATATGTTTGTTGGTCACATCACCTCCAATTACCATCAGACCATATAAAGATTGGTTTCAGTTTATTTCGAATATTTTTCACATCCATTTATTTTTTGTGTGGTTTGGAACCATTGATGTGTTCATCCTGGACCTAAGACATTGTTTAGGGTAAAGAACCATCAAACATCAAATTGTTGATCTCCTTAAAATGATACATTTACAGATTTTAACATCTTTCTTCGCTTGTAGTTTCTCATTGCTTTTATTGTTTGGTCCCAAATAGAGTAAAAATAAAAATAGATGCATTTCAGTTTATATTTTTACTGTTTGTCTAAACAATACATTCAGATTAACAAATAAAATGTACATACCCGTTCTTTGCCTGGTTGGCTCTCTTGCCGTCTGCCAGGTGTTCACTCAGCTGTTATTTCCTTCTCTTCATTTGCACATGATCCTACTCCCAGCCTCCCCAGATAAGTGCCAAAAGGCTGCATCCAAGACAACTACTGTCCCCAGCCACCCATCTACCCAAACATGCAATGTATATTAATTGCATGAAATGGTCTTGCAATGAATATACAGCTCCGGAGACCACTGCACCTTTTTCTTTCCTTTCCAAAAAAGTCAAAAAGGAAGGTTTTGAGTGAGGAACAGAAGGGTTAAAATTAAGAGACCACTGCAAATTGAACGCTTCTGTTCCTCACTCAAAACTTTCCTTTTCAACTTTTTGAAAAGGAAAGAAAAAGGTTCAGTGGTCTCTTAATTATTCCCAAAGCTGTATAAACACACAGGCATGAATGCACTTTAAAAAATACTCACTGGAAAGACAAATTAAATGTTCAGCGTTTTGAAATGTTCATTGTCATTTCATAGCCAGCACAGACATTTTTAATACCAAAAGGTAACATGTAGGAACCATACAGTTTCAGTTTGATTCCTTGACTCTGTCCTAAAACGCAAAGGTACTACATAGAAACAAAGGTACTGCAAAGAAAAATACACAAATTACCATAGCAAGTCACAAAGCAGTTCTAAAATACATTTAAAATATAAGGACAATTCACAAGTCTTTCATAGTTCTGCCCATGCGCATTTAAAAGAAATGTAAATACAATAAGAAAGAAAAGTCAAAATTCTTAAAAATATATTAAGTCGCAGTTGCATTATATTACATTTTCTCAAACTGGTATCTTTACAAAAATCTAATCTAAAAGCACATGAAAATCCTATGTTAGTGAAAATTTTTCTTTAAAAACATTGCAATTGTTTTAAAAGTCAAGTTCACGGGGACTCATCCTCATCAACTGACAATACAGCATTGAGGAGAGAGGATACAACTTTACTTGCTCAACTAAAATTAAGCAAAAATGGTTCAATTAATGTAGATAAGACAAATGAGTATTTGTTGCTGAACTTTACAACAGAACTCATGCACCTACACTAATGAAACTGACTCAATAAATGTTTGTTCTGAAAGATAAAAATGTACTTCGCTATTATTGTGCCAACAAATTGGCAGTGGGACATCTGTCGATCATATTTGAGTTTTTTCATAATGAGAAAACAAAAGACAACACTTGGATATTATATACACATTACCATCAATCTTCTAATACACAAGTGCAAGGATGACTTCTGTTTTATCCATATTCTGCTAATATAAATTCTTGGTTATTCTTGTACAGCCCTTTTGGAAAAGGTGTATTCTTGTATCTGCTTTCACCAATTCACATCGAAACATACAGGGAGTACATGTAACTGGGGCTGATTTTCTACTTTGATTTTAGAATTCCAGATATTTCCAGATATAAGCCAACCACTTGTAAACACATTTAGCCGTCACTTCTGACCAACTAACGACAAAGTGGTTGTTCACTTCTCTGCCTTACAGTATTAATCCATTAAATCTATGGACCGCAAGATGGAAGCATTCATATCATTTAAAAACAGAACATTTGCAACCAGAGGATCTGGTTAATTTCATCTTTCAATAAATACATCAGTAAACGTTTTTCCATGGTCCCAAGATGTAGTACCTGACCAATCAGATAGCAGCTCTTTGTTGCCTGTTCTAGTCCGGTTCTCGTTTCCTTGCTATCACACACCAGTCGATTCTTCTATGTCATCCACCCCATCACTCTGTGGGAGGAGTTGGAGGTTCTCCTCAGTCAATGGCGAATCCTTGGGTATGCCGTTTCTTTCCAGATGTTCATCCAATAGGGCGGCCACAGGCGTGTCACACTCCACGGTGCTGCATTTGGTGTACACGCCCCCGGTTTCGCTTCCCAAGCCACTACCTATGGAGTTGCGTCTGGTTCTGTTCCTCAGGGTGGAGTGGATGTACCCCAGGGGGATAGGCAACGTGGCGGATATGATCAAGACGGCCAGGACGGCCAGGGCCCAGTCAGGATATTCCAGAGTTTCCTCAGAAGCCTGAGGGACAGACAGAGGGGTTTTATTGCAATATCACAAAACATCCCAAGTGAGGGCCGTTCTGCACAGACAGTGTAAACAGGCAACCAAGTGGTAGAATGGTAACTAATCCAATATAATAAGAACAGCAGTTCCTGTATTGATCATGCGCCGTGTTATAAATATACAGTCTTAGGTCATATATCGACCATAGAGACATCGCCTTGGGCTTATGGGGAGAGACTGGAACTTAGGGACTCATTACCGTGGCTCTATTCCATGCCGTGTAGGTGGGCCGTTTGAAGCACATCCTCAGTAGGCTGGCTCCCAGCAGCCCTATCATGGCCAGCAGACACACATACTTCCAAAGGTACTTGTAGACCACAGGGGGGCGCCAGTGCAACATTTTTTCAATGTCATCGAGGAACCTGGACGGAACATACACAAGACAGGTAACCAATATTCTGATTAACTTTTTTAGTCCACGTTTGGAGCCACCCAAACTTACTGGGAGTTATTACTCTTCGATGAATGACTCCCATTTCAGAAAAGGCACCGTTTACACAGGCAGGCGGATTTTGATCATTTGTTAATTTAACTGATATCAAATTACAGACCATTTCACATCGTCTCATTTTCAGTGCGTATCTGACTGGTCAGAAGGCCATTTACTGAAAACCAAATGATCAGAAGGGCACGCTGGCTGGCGTAAACGTAGTAAAGGTGCATCTCCTATCTGGAGTGATCGGATCGATGCTGTCAGTTTAGGTCATTGATTACCGGTCAGCTCCGTATAGCCAGGACACGCAGAAGCACTCAAACACCACAACGATGATGAGAGGCAGAGTCGCAGAATAGTCGTCGAACATCATCACAAAGTAGTTCCCACAGCGCTGCGTAAACAGCAAGCCAATCAGGAAGCCAATGACGGTGCTAAACACTGGGGCAGAGAGAAAGGGGGAACCGTTACAGGACCCGCACATTAGAAATACTGCGGACAGTGATCCGTTTGTCGGTTTGAGTCCACGGTGTACCAGGGCACTTTGGATTTGAAATGAAACACTACTAGGAGGTCAAAGGTTAGTGTAAATATGAAAGTTTTTGTATGGTTCTTTAATGTGAATGGTGTCATGACGTTTCACCAAATCCTCAGTTCATTACACTATTGCGGTTTTGAGGCCACTGTTTGGTTAACATAAAACCGTGATACTCCCTCCTTCAATGCTCCTGTGAAAGACATTTGTTTAGCCAAAACGTTTCAGGCAAACAGTTCCGTCAAACAGATTTCCTATTGGACAAATTCAAATAGTCATATCTTTGTTCCTTTTGCAACAGCAACATCTTGTTTGGTTGAATGAACAAACCAATGGATGAGTGAAATAATGGGGACACGTTTTGTAACCAGACACAATACTCCTCTCCTAGTCCGGGGGGATGTAACAGACCTTCACTGTCAGGCTGGCTCTGGAGGTCCATCAGTCTGTAATAACCGCGACTCGGGCGCATAGCCTTTGGCTTGCATTGTTACATTGAAATCATGGGCAGGAGAACGGAGAACATTTAATAACGGAACAAAATCGAAAATAGGAAACTGGATAAACAAACAAGGATAACAGGAACAAAACTAAAAAACAGACAGGACGAAACAACATTACATAAGGATTAACCAAGAACAGAGACAGGCGGGGGAACACTGGGGGAGCTAGAACTTAAATAGGGTCGGTGACGAGAAAAAACTGGTGCGGGGATTCACTGTCACGGCAGGTCGCCATGCCAGAACGTGACATGTATAGAGCGGCAGCTATCATCCAGACCATCACGCCATCTCTGCACACCTGTGCAGCTCACGGGACATCGCAGTGGCCTAGGGTGGTACATAGGTCTAAGGCACTGCCTTCTGGCCCTCATCTGAATGGCCGTAACGATAAGCCCTATCAGACATAGACGTTTGAGTCTGACAGGAGGAGTCACGTGTCCAGCCGGAAAACAGTTAAGACACTGTTTCAATGGCCTATGTTGTAACTTGTTCACACCCCGCGGCCACCTGCGACTTAAGCTACTCAGGAGGTATTTACCAGAGCTTAGGCATAAAGTACTAGGAATTATTTGTATTTTTATTTCTTTATGTTTTTTTTCATGTATTCAGGTTCACGGAGCGAGCCGAGGTCCCTGTATCAAACGGTTCCGTATGAATATGTAGCACTGGACCACTAAATAATAACGTTACGGGCATATTACACCATCACACACCGCCAAATGAAAGCTTACAGTCGGCACTTCAACCTCAAACACTATCGTTTCAACAAAAAAATATGCCACAAACCTTCTGGATCTCACTGTATTTAGCAAAGATTGAGGCCAATTACACACAGAGCACTTCATCAGCTCATGTCATTAAGACATTCATTCTTAATCTGCATCATTTCTATCCGGTGTTTCCCAAACTTGGGGTCAGAACTCCAGGCTGGGCCCCACCAAATCTGGCCTCACAGGAAGAACCAGACACGCTCTCCCTCTCCTTACCTGTGAGGAGGGTCTTGTGGCGCTTCAGCACTTTGAAGTTGTCGGTGAGGGGTGTGAGGATGCCCTCCATGGTGCCGAACATGGTGCTGAGACCCAGGTTGAGAAGCATGAGGAAGAACATGGCCGACCAGAATGGGCTGCCGGGGAACAGAGTCATGGCCTCTGTGAAGGCTATGAAGGCCAGCCCGGTTCCCTCCACGCCCTGAGACGACAGAGAGCCACATGTAACCTGAACTCAATTTATGGCAGACATTTAACATATTCTTTACATGTAACCAGAAAAGCGCAAAGTTGTTGTCTTTATTTAGGTTGAGTGGAAGAAAACAAACAGTTTTGTCCTGTGGTCCAAAACACAAAGAGGGCAGGCTGGAGAGTGAGATCAAGTGTTCACCTTGTTCATCTCCTCCTCCAGGCTGCAGTCGGTGAGGTTCCCAGGGACCCTGGCACCGTGGGCCTTGAACCAGTCGCTGTACGACTCCAGGGACACCGAGCTGGCATCAGAGATGTTGAACCTTGGCAGCAGGTGCCGGTCAAGAAAATTCTCTGAAACCAGCTCCAACACCTTCAAGTTACTGAGAGATGAGAGGGTGGGAAGGAGCCGGTGAGATTATACATAAGAGCCGGATGGGGAGGCATTCTCACACGGTATAGCCTCCCAACCAAAACACACTCCCTCACCTGGTCACACAGCGCATGGCCACATCCTTGGCGCGGAAGCCCAGCACGGCGAACACCACCAGCGTGGCGAGGACCGACGTGAGGAAGTTGATGGTGGAGACGGTGAGGGCGTCGCGGTGACAGTTGTTGTTCCGCGGGTTGTAGGAAGAGTAGGCAATAACCGAACCAAAACCAAGGCCCAGGGCGAAGAAGACCTGCGTGGCTGCCTGACGCCAGACCTGCACCTCACCCCAGATTTCCAGCTGGACGGGGGGGATAGTAAGTGCGGAGAACGTTACAGTGCGTTCACATTCAGAGTTGTCTCGATGTATGATTAGAAGGAAGGTGTGTGTGTGTGTGTGTGTGTGTGTGTGTGTGTGAATTGCCATGGTTGCAAAGAACTGAGGAAATCCGAACGACTTGCGTGTTTGGAGCAATAGGGATTAACACACAGTTATTAAATACAACAAGGCTTTGTTTATAAATCTCTACTTAAGCAGTCAGAGTATTTGGCTGCATGGAGTAATCTCAGTACATTTATCATCTGGCTTCTCACCCACTCGGTTCTATCTATCTGTCACTGAGTGAGGATGATACCTTGGGGTAGAACATGTACTTGATGCCCTCCTCACCCACTCGGTTCTATCTATCTGTCACTGAGTGAGGATGATACCTTGGGGTAGAACATGTACTTGATGCCCTCCTCACCCACTCGGTTCTACCCATCTGTCACTGAGTGAGGATGATACCTTGGGGTAGAACATGTACTTGATGCCCTCCTCACCCACTCGGTTCTACCTAACTGTCACTGAGTGAGGATGATACCTTGGGGTAGAACATGTACTTGATGCCCTCCGCAGCTCCATCCAGCATCAGGCCCCGGATGAGGAAACACAGCAGCACCACGTAGGGGAAAACCGAGGAGAAATACATCACCTGGGAAAGGAGGAGATAGGATCATGTTTTAAAAACCTCTTCGATCTCGATCTAGAAAGGCTTGACCAATTTTCTTCACAAACCTACTACTGACAGGTCCCATTCCTCATCTAAAACAACCTATATCAAAATCAGGAGTGCTGTAACGTTAGCAGAGGGGCAATGTTTTAGCCATGTGGTGGAAAATGTACAATGAAATCATATGGCTTATTACTATGCTAAATGGAAATTCAAAGTATAAGCAAGTAATTCAGTAAGGCCATTGTGTGTTTCTGCTCTCCTCACTGAACGGGATGTGCCTGCAGCTGATTAGTATAGCTTTGGCTAACTTAAAGGGTTGCAAACATCTTGTCATGCCAAACTCAAGTGAGACATGCAGTCTAACCATGCATGGGAGGGAGACATTATCACAGAATGGGCGGTACTCAACCTTGGAAGGAGAGCTCTTGGCATGACTGATTATCTGAAAATCTATAATAAAGATTTATTTGTTTTAAGAACCTACAGTCTCTTCCTTTTCTCATTAGAATTTCCTATTTCTTATTTAGCTGGAGCTGCGATGCAGAAGCATAGCAGCTGCAGGCAAGTAAGGGAGGTTTTTGTGTGCATCTGAGTTATAGGAGAGGAACAGGAGGAGGTTAGCTATCAGGTAGACTGCTTGTTATTTATCATTTCTTCTGATGGCATAGTAGGCGTCTTGACTGCATCATAAATGCTTCAACGTGTGTGTTTTCTACCCACACAACTCTACTTTGATTATGAGCAAGCCTCCCGGTGTTACCTCTCATCCAGTTATGTTCCGTCCATGCCGCATACAGCACAAAATGAACAAAACATTGCAGGTTTTTTTGATTGCCAAAGCTAGCAAAGTCTAACCACCACCATTGCGGATATCCAGGCACCTACTGCTGCCTAAAAAGGCTTCACTGATAGATCCTTTCTAGCAAACTCTGCTTGTTCAGCCGTAATATGAGTGAAAACCTAGCTAGACTGGAGGGAGCATACACATGGCAGGCAGAGGAAGCACGTTACCAAGACTACCTTACGCTCATTAATGAGTCCATAATTATGTTATGACTATCATCTGCTCTTCCAGGTTCAGTAAGAGATTTTGCTGGTCGCAATGCTAGCTTTCCAAAGTAGGTCTTATTTCAAAAAGAAAGTAGGTACAGCACCATCCAATGATATAGGGAAAAACCAAAATAGATATATTTAAATAATTCATAGGTGACAAACAGCAAGGCAAACCCAACAACAGATGCTTATGGCTAGTGGCTAACATTAGCCAGCTCAAGCTAGCTAGTGTTGCTGTGATATGAAAAATCACTTAGAAAAACATGTTTTGGGAGTTATAGGAAACTAGATTGAAACACATTACCATGCCTTTAAACCCTGTATTGCTAATTTGATTACTGAAAACATACGTAAGCTACTTATCTTTAAATAGCATACCTAAAATATCATGAGGGTTATAATACTGCATAGTAATGTAAAAAATGTGTTGCCACGAGGGGTCATGGACCCTACAAGGTGAAGGGTCACCTTGCAGGGTCCATGACCTCTCGTGGCAACACAAATCACCTATGTTAAATTTAGCTCCACTCTCCCTGGTGCAGTCATTGAATTGTGGGGCACTAGCATTTTTCCCGGCCGCTGTTAAAAGGGTTTGACAAATGCAGATTTGCATTTAAGTTGATGAAGTAGGAATAGTCTGGTAATCCCTATTTTTTTAAAAAGGCCATTAAAACTAATGTTTTTTGGGTTGAATTATTAATTGTTGACTGCTGACTGCTTCAGAATACATGTCCCTTTCTCCCCCGATGGCAGACAACTTGATTATGCCTCAAGACAAGAGATGTCTCACAGTGAATGTGCAAGCCAACTAGGTAAATTGATAAAAATGATGTCATGCTCAATATATATGAATGTACCAGTATATATAATACATCATTCATTTTTATGATCCAATGTTTCTATTCTGACCTATAAATTATATCATGCTAGGCAAAAAGCATACCCTGTGATAACTCTGCGGTCACTTAATAACTAATTTTATTGAATTGAAGCTAGCGGTAGACGTTGTAGTTGACAAGGTCAAAGCCATTCAAGAGAAATGGGATTACTCGTTCTTCAAAAGCTTCATACCACCAGTTTGATTAAATTAGTTTACTGGGAGGTGTAGTGTACGTAGGCTGACTCAGGGAGGGGCATTCAGTACTAGCAGACTTAACAGTGGGCTTAAAGGTTCTGTATGTAGAAGTTATGTGGAAACTACGTTCATTTATAAGTTCTCAATTAAACCAACTCTCCCCAATCCAGCGAGGTCTGTTTTATGATGAACAAGTAACTATCCGGTTTCTCTAAAAACGAATGAGGAAAAGTACCTATTCACCAACTAAACATTATAAAATATGTTGCAATTGTGCCACTAGTAAGTTCCACTTTCTCTTTTCACCCATCTTAAAGAGGAAGAGAGTACAGCTTTTTCATTTGACCGACAGAAATTCTTGGAATTTTTGGATGCAACAAGAACAATGTCTGGTGAATAAATTATGTAAAACTAATTCCACTATTGCTGCAGACATAAAGAAATGTTGCGATATTACAAAAAGCATACATACTGCACCTCTAGGTAGAACCCTCAGTAGTACCTTTGCAGAGGACTTGATTCCCTTGAACATGCCCAGGCAGACGATAGTCCAGGCGGCAAGAAGGCAGCCGGTGATGACGGGGTTAAACTCGCCAGTCTCGTTAATGGAGTCTGTGATGTCCAGAGCCTTCCGGAACCAGAAGTAGGTAGTGGGATCACTGGCTGCACATTCCTCCACTGAGACACAAATGAACGGTTCCAGTGTTTGTATTGTGTTTGGTCAAGATTATAGAAAGTTTGGGAAAACAGTCCAAAATTATAGCATGCTCCTGACATAATACACTCTGTGGTCTCCTCTACTGCAAACGAGTGCAGCGTAGAGAGAACAGAGTGGCAAAAGAGTGGCTGGATCGTGGTAGAAAGAGCGACAACCTACCAGTCGTATTGCCATGTTCAGGACACTCTTGCCAAGGTAAAGGGTACTGGAAGGAGTTCCCCAAGTAGAACAGGCTCCAGCTGATAATAACATTGTAGTAGAGGGCAACAAAGAAACACACCTGAAAGGAAAATAAATAACGAGTTAGCCATCTTGCTCCTGCATTGCATAACACAACTTACTGTTGTGGAACTTTAGGATTATTAATGTGAAAGCGTCACAGCATGTTGTTATTAAAAATAAAAGCCTGCTGTTTTTGTGCCAATCACAGCATCAGTACACATTTTTGACTGGTACTGTAAATGTAATATGACCGTAGGGTTTCACAACTCGTGCTCAACTGGGCTATTGCTAGTTTTTGACCCTGGGGCTGTGTGTGGTCAGGTCAGGGGACTGCTTTTTGTGATTAGCGGTCAGCTACTTTGTTTACTCTCTTACCACACAGCTGGAGAAGCCAATCCCTGCCAGCTTGGGAGAGATGTGCTTCCACACCCCGATGCTTCCCTGACGGATGGCCTGGCCAGCCGCGAGCTCCAGGAAGAACAAGGGAATGCCCACCAGAACCATGAGCAGCACATACAAGAGCAGGAAGGCACCTGTGGAAAGAGGGGAAATCCGTAAGTGGTCAGAGGCACAAAAAAGTGAACTGGTCATGTGCCAGATGTTTAATGACAGGACAGTAATTTTATTAAATAGGCAAATCAAACAGGACAAATGTAAAAACTGAAAAATGAATAATGAACTCTTGTTTTTCCTATGTAAATGGAGAAGAAAATGGAATTCAAGTAGTTTGCATCCTCACACCTTTGCAAATATTCACAGAGTGCACTTGTGCTGATCTTGGATAATCCTTGTCCATGTAATATTTTTCCTTGTGATCTCAACATCTAAAAGTTTATCCTACACCAGCAGTTTATCCTAACCTACTGACATGACACCAATCCTCACCTCCTCCATTTTGATGGCAGAGGTAGGGGAACCTCCACACGTTGCCCAGCCCAACGCTGAACCCAACCTGAGCAAGGAAATACTCCAGTTTACTGTCCCAGCCATCTCGGGCCGGGGGCTCAACAACACCCTCCAGACAATCCTCGCCAGCCAAGCTGACGAGCTGAGAATCTGGTGTCACTGCTGTGTCATCGTCATTGGGAAGGGGAGGCTTCTCCATCTATAAGTAGTAGACACGAGTAAAGTTTTTCTGGTTACCTTATTATATATGTATTTTCATACACAAACATTTCTTAAAGCCATATTTTTTAACATTAAATTCCACAAAGTTCATAAAGTATTGTATTGTGTGTTTCACAGTGTCAGCAATTAGCTACTGCTGAACAGTATAGCTCTTGTTTTCAGGGACTATTATAAAACCTGCGACCGCTGTACTGCAAGACTGGACAATTAGTCGCAATTATGAAAGGAACTCACCAACTAACTGACTCTGTCACATCCCTAATTTTTGAAAATTGTATTTACTGTAATAATAATAATAATCACAAGTCATTAACAGCAGCAACCCCAAACTTTGTTATTATCAGGTTATAACATGTGGCTAAAACATGAAACATCAGCTACTGAGCTACATCATTATTACAAGAAAACAACGGGTAGAGGTAACTGTTCAATACAGTACACGGCTGAATTATATCAGGCTTCGTGGTGAAAATGACTCACCTTGGGTCCTGTATTTTAAATAAAGAATTTCCAATGAATGAATAACGCAACATGAAAAGAAAAAAATTATTTAAAAAACAAGCTACATCGAAGAAACAAAGCTCAAAGCGTACGTGGACTACAGTAACATGTGGCATTCCAAATCCTCAGCGATGCCGCTGCATCAGTTTCTAACTAGTAACTAGACATGGGATCAAGATAAATTAGCAATTAAATAGAAACACATAGGTTCCGACAATATATTTTCTTATAAAAGGTTATTAATATAATCTTAGAACAGAACACGCGGGTTTTTGTATTTCCGCCAATCATATGTCACGCCCACACATTGACCCCTAATCCCTGCCCATTGTAATATTAGGGATTGTACAATTTTACTTTTTAGCAAATCCTTTTGAGAAATTATTTGAAAACACTGGTTTAAAAATACATCCATTAAAATAATGTTTTCCCCTTTTTAAGTATAATTAGTTGAGACGTGACGTCATGTAAACCCTGTTCGTTGTAATCGTTTCTTTAGATATTTACATTAATAATGTACATACAGATTGTACTTTCTTCATTGAAGTTTACAGTTTAGAATATAATATGTAGTGTTCACAAAAAGACGAAGTATATTAAACGTATTTTAAACAATATAGGTACATCCCAGGTCTAAACAGCAATTCCATCATTATGGGGCATTGACCACCACTTCTATCTATAGGAAGTGGCGCAATATACATATAATGTATATATCGTGTATATACCACCATCTGTAGCAGTAGATGGAAAAGATAATCAATAGTGCTTAAACATCAAGCCATGGTGGTCAATGCCCATATGGCACTGTTGTTCATATCCCATCTGTGATACAGTGTTTTGGATGTTCTGTTTTTCCATCTACCACGTGGCAACGCTATGAGGTCGGTGATCAAACTTTGTGGTTTCGATGTTTAGTGGTTTTGTCTTTAATATCATTCTAGTATTACAAATGTCAGAGTTTACACCGGGTCATTTTTCTTGTTAATAAATGTATTGTTTTTTATTTAATGTGGATGAAAGCGTTTTTGTTTTTTTAAACCGTCTAGTTTAGAAAACATTTACTTAAGAATCTGATGCAACAGTCGTGGAGGGGTGGCTACATAGAAGACCAAGGATGTAAAAGCGTTTAACATTACAGAGTTTAACACTAAACAGCACATCTACGAATCAAAGATAAAAGACATCAGCGAGAAAAGAAAACATGCTTCACGTTTAATAACCATACTATAAAAAAGCACATCTCAAACAAAATATGTTATGCCAAAGAAACAGTCTCTGACCTGTTTAACGAGTCATTGTTTATTCCTAAAAAAGCAATAGTATAACGTGATATCGTTATCGGAAAATAAATACCTTTCTTTACGATAAATCTCCTATTTCCTTAAGTTTGTCCCTAACGCCACGTTGGAAAGTGGGCGCTGTGAATTGTCAATTCGTTTCAACTGGCACCGCCTATTTACTTTTTATTGGTAGAGTACTAGCTGGCGCCCCACACACATTTATAACCATCCAATCAGAAAATGCTGAGATTGGAACAACTTGGAACCTGGCCAAGCATCAAGCCCAATGACAGATTTGGGCTCTGGACGTATTTTTGAAGTCAGTGATACCTCTGACTCACTGTGGCACTGTACTAAATAAGACCCACAGGCTAATCCGAGTGTGCCAACAGCAAACTGGTAAACAAAGTACATGTATCATATTACATATTCACAACACAAAATCTGCATAAGCAGCAGGTGAATTTACTCAAGTCCAGAGAAAACATAAATAACAAAACGGATATATTGATAGATAAGTACAGTCCCAAAAACAAAAAAGAGTGTGTAAGCAGTGTTTATGTGTGTGTGTGCATTACATTGTTTGATTGTGTGTCTCTAGAGATTTCATTGTGGCATGATAAAAAAAAAAATATATTTGGGTCTGTAAAGTGTCTGGTGCATATTTCTGTTACTAAATGTTTTCAGTTCTTCAACCAAAACCTACTGTTAGATGAAAGGGCACCTAAATCAACAAACAACACATACTGTTGCTCCTTATTTCATTGATTTATTGAAGTTAGGCAAAGCCAAATTCCGCCATGTGAAAAAGTAATCACCCCCTTAAGATTAAAACAAGATAAGGAACCAGGCAAGCCTAGTTCTACCGGCCCGCGGCTCGATTAGAAAGGGATGAATGTTGTTGCCCATGTTGGATTTGATACATGGTTTCCTATGTGGCAGACTGTGTCTTTAACCACAACACTATTTAGACAGCGGGCAGCATTGCACGTGATACGTGTGTAGAGATGTGGTGTCTGTTTGCTTCTGTATTGTTGAACCAATTTGAAAAACTCCACGGATCTTGAAACTAGTTTCCTACATTAGCTGACATTCAAACCAACAACAGGTATTACAGAGTCGCTACACTCCACTTAATGCATTAAATTAAAAAGCAATTACTGTAGGCGGCTAGCTAATAGCTATACAGTACCTATAATGAAAATAATGACTCCAATCACTCCATGGCTTGTTTGTTTCTTTAGAAAACAACATTAATTGAATACCTAACCACTATGCTTATGTGAACTACGTTATGTAAATCAAAATCAAGAGCAATATGTTCATTGTCGGTGCAGTTGGTACATCGTAACATAACCAGTCTTACTATAACGTAGTTATTAAAGCTGGTAGCCAGCAAAGTTTTAGTCTATGCTGAACAAATCCTAATGCATAATTTGTTTTGTCCATGGCAAGGACCAAACCCAGGTCGACAACATGGCAGTCCGGGTCTTTAACCACTATGTTAATTAACAACAGGTAGTCAGTCAGTCATTCACTCACTCAATAAGAGACATTCACTCTTCTTGGCTGGCTCCGCTTACGCGGTCGGGCAAGAAAGGATAAACCACTGTTGGCAACGATGGCTGCAACCAGCCATTGTTCTAGGGTTCTTCGTGTCTTCCCAAGCCATGCTGTTGCAGAGATTTTCGCGGGACCATCTCTCCTGGGAAGTTTAACTACACAAACGTTCTACATTTGGACAATATGCTGAGGTATCCTTTTGGCACTTAGTAATGCTCCCCTCTAACTTCTCGGGTGTCTCCTGTTGAATGAGTGCTGGCCTGGCGACTCCTGGCTGTCCCTGTCCAAAGTCCAGCTGGTTGAGCTGCATATGTAGCTTCTTCCTAATGACTCCTGCTGTCACTGCCCACAGCCCACCTGGTCGTCCCTGTCCTTGTCCATCAGGTTGTGCAGCTGTTATGGATTTTGTCTAAAGACTGTGGACACAGCCCACCTGGTCGTCCCTGTCCTTGTCCATCAGGTTGTGCAGCTGTTATGGATTTTGTCTAAAGACTGTGGACACAGCCCACCTGGTCGTCCCTGTCCTTGTCCATCAGGTTGTGCAGCTGTTATGGATTTTGTCTAAAGACTGTGGACACAGCCCACCTGGTCGTCCCTGTCCTTGTCCATCTGGTTGTGCAGCTGATCTGAATTCTGCCTAAAGACTCGACCTGGACACAGCCTACCCGTTCATTACCTAATGTTCAAAATGAATATTAATGTGACTCAAAAAGGTAATGTGCTCTTTACCCGGGACAGCCCAAAGAGGACTGGCCACTCCTCAGAGTCTGACTAGACTCCTCAACAGGTTTCTTCCTCACTTCCGGACCCACTAGGTGTTTTTTTTCTAGCCACTGCTGGATACCTGTAAGCACTTTGTGACATAAAAAAGGGGGTTATAAAATGAATTTGATTGATTGATTGACAGAGTTTTAGATGATCAGCAAGAATGTGAGAAACTGTCAAAAAAACAGGTGTGCAAAGCTGGTTGAGGCATGCACAAGAAGACTCAAAGCTGTCAAAGTTGTTTACACAAATAAATAAGTAAACGGTCTGAATAATTGAGTGAGTTTTAGTTTTTTTTAAAAACAAATTTAAAAAAATTTGCGTTGACATTATCTGGTATTGTGTGTAGACTGATGGGATTTTTTTATTTTATTTTATTATCATTTACAAATTCCTCCTATAACACAACATGTGGAGAAATTGAAAAGGTCTAAATACTTTCCAAAAACCACAGTTTGTATAGAATCTGTATAAAATAATATCTTTAGGACCCAAAGGAAAATGACAATAGTGTTACAAATTGAAATGACAGAACTTCAATGTTTCTTGCACTGAATAAAGGAAGTGTTTCACTTTCTTTATTATTTAAAATGGACTGTCTTAGAATGTGGCTGGACGACGTAACATTCTTTTGACACTGTGTGTTTGCGTAAATGTTATTTTTTTATCTCTAAGGTGGAGAACACTGGGTTGGGTTGAGTGACGCACCACTAGAAAGGCTTGCCTGAGGTAAAATGCCAAGAGAGAAGAAAAAGGAACCTGTTTTCACCTGTTCAGACATATCTTTGAGCTCTGGACTTTTTTATGTATTACGTTTTTTTGATATATTAGGAGTCAATCGGAGCCCAACAATTTCCTAATTTAAAAGCTAATTGGGAAACCGGAGACTGCAGGATTAGGACTGGAGGTAAGGGATTAGAACACTATGTATTAACAGATTCAACAGGAAAAAACATGTGATTGATTCTTGTTTCAACAGTAATAACAGACAATACTAAGAACATTTTGTTATGATTATTGATTGATGAATTTTGATTGACATAAAGAAGTGTGGAAAATATATGAAACCTCACAAATAAATGTCCCAAGAGGCCACTGACCCCCTCATCCTTTCCTGGTTTTGATTATACTAATCTGTGACTTTCCTACCCAACCAGTTTGACCAAAGTCCTGTAAATCTATATGCTAAATCTCAGTTATTGATTGGTCCGAGAACTCTACTGACTTTGTTGTTAGATATGCAATAGTGAAGTCCATTCATATGATGTGGTATGGGTAATATGTCCATATCCTAGGTTCAACAGAAATTAGATGTTGAAACTAACATGAAGAGATTAATCCAGTCTGAATGTTTCACTCGGGAGTGAAGCTTTGGTGTGAAACTGAGACTTTAGCTGAATATGATAGGATGAGTCAGCAATGTTCTTAGACAGAACAATGAGTGAGATTTACCCTATAACATTACTGTACTTTAGTAAAACTGGTTGGGTGGATAGGTTATATACTATTGAAAGACACCAGAACAGACTGAGACTGATAGAGAGAGAAACCTCTAGATGTTTTGATTTTAAGATCCCAGCAATTTTCCATTCAAGCCAAAAGTGTATTCCTCTCCAATTTCATACAAAGATTTGGAAGTAATAAATGTATTTCACGTGACTGATATCCATACAGGAACTGTAAAACATTTGCAATGTACACACAATGCATTGATGTTTTTGTCCTGTATGTGACGACAGAGAGGACAGCAACTGGTTCTAATCAAAGCAGTCGGTTTGTCACCCATTGATGACTGACAGTATCAACTGAACTACACCCATAATAGGATAAAGGTCTATAAACCTCACCCTGTTTCATAGTTCTAAATGGGTTTTGCATGAAAGGCCATTTAGTTTCACCATCCTTTACCAGAACAATATGTTCAACTTGAATCAGTTGATAGTAGAACACTCTGCTTACAGGAAAGCTAAGGGTTGCATCTCCCAACAGTCATACGATGACAGGTGTCTCGCAGTTTCTCATCAATGTAAGTGCTTTATAAATGTCTTTGTGTGGTGTCATATCAGTACTCATCAGACCATTGTTGTGTTGTGTTATTCTTAAAACCCTATTTAGGCCCAAACTATCTCTTAACCTCCTTCCTTTCCTCTTCCACCTTTCTGTGCAGCACCTGGTGACATTCTCCTTGCAGGACGGGGAGGTGAAGAGTGTGGAGGAGGCCCAGTCACGTCTCTCCCTCCTGGCCAGGGCTGACAAGTTGTGGAGCCAGCAGATGGTTCTGGAGGTCAGCCCTGAGGGTCTCAGACTCAGAGATACTCAAAGCCAGGTGATTTGCTATAGTAGTTACAATGACCTATACATTCCCCTGTCAAGGTGGTATGATGTTCATGGGCTGAAGAAAAAAGGAGTTTGGCCTCTTGATTTGAATGAGGAAGCAGTATGACATTGCCTTTGTAATTCACAAAGACAAGTTAAGGCGTGTGTATAGTGTCCACAACGCAACTTGCTTCACAACGCAATCCCTTTAGTCTTCAAGACCTTGTTTTCTGATTTACATTATCCTTGGTTCACATGTGGTTGTAAGGCATGAAATGTTGAATCTGATGTAATCATTAATGCAGGATGAGTTGGAGGAGTATCCTGTGTCATCCATCCACCGCTGTGACACCATCCTGACTGAGAAACGATTCCCATCCCTTCTTTTACTCGTCTGCCAAAGTGGATCTCAGAAAAAGCCGGACGTTCTCTTCTTCAGCTGCGAGACCATAAGGGTAGGTACCACCTGCAGTGCCAGCTCTAGCCTTCTGAGGGCCCTAAGCAGAATCTAATTCGGGGCCCCCCGCTCCCCTAGCAGTGTCGGGCCCTAAATGACTGCTGGTGTCGCTTATGCCTAGAGCCGGCCCTGGCCATCTGTGTGTAGTATGCTTCTCTATATACAGATGCAGGATCAACACTTTCCTACAGAAGGGAAAAAAATTTAGCAGCAACAAGAAATGTGTATTAAATTACATACAATTTTATAGGGATTGATTTTTCTTAGGAGCAAATTAAATCTAAAAAGTGGACATTCTACACTTTAGAAAGCCATTTAAATCTCATATAACTTACATTTTATATTTTACATCGCTAAAAAGTTCTACTGCCGGAGGGAGTTGAATAAGAACATTCAGTACTTGGAGCTTTTTTTACAGCCTAAAACAGTCTGACTCCTGGGAGAGAGGTCATAACTAGGGCCAGGAGTATTTTTTTAACCTATCCAGCAAGAGCTAACCATATTCAACTACGTTGGTATGCAATAAACTGATATTCTTTACATTTTTTATGGAAATGAACTGCCACTGGCATTCAGGTTCAATCAGATATTAGTGATAACGCTTTTTGATGGTTTTGTTCACAGGCAGAGCTAATCTGTGATGACATCAAAAAGGCAGTGTCAGATTACTCGTCAAGGTCCAAATACCACCCAGAGGCATTCAGGTACTGTAGTCGTTAGTGTTATCCATGGTGCTAGTGGTAGACATTATGCAAAACATGCTGGGAAACTGAATGAAAGAGAGAAATATGGATGAGACTAAAACAGATTTTAACATTCATCTGTATATCACAAAAATGTATGGATTTATTTCTATACAGTCAAAGTGAAGGGTTCCACCGTTTTTTTGTCTTTTCAGTATAATCATTTCTTTGGTTCAAAAGAAAATATTTATTTGGTTCGAAATAGAATAAAACGTTTTCCCACAGGCAGAGTCAAAGGGTCTCTTTTTTACTGAGTACACACTTAAGGAAATAAACGTTGTTAGAAGAATATTTTGGGGTTCCAAAATTGTCCTGCTGCTGTAATCTTTGTGAAGGGGAATGAAGATGTGGCATTATTTGAGGTGTGGCTTTCAAATAGTATTTTTTGCCTCCCCATTAGAATAAATGTAATTCCTGTTTATTGTGTTAAATTTGTAAACTCTACTTTCAAATATTGTTGAATATGGATGCATATTGCATGTTCTTCTATAACATCAACAAAATTAACAAGCCTGATTACATAGTAATGAAGTGGTAACTATTCCAACTTAGGGATTTGCATATGCTTCAAGTGCTCATACGTCTCAGTAAGCCTCATTGGAGATACACAATTGTCCATGTTCAACCAGAATTGTTGAATATATGTCAGGTATTTACAGATAGCCTAGCGGTTAGAGTATCTGACCAGTATCTGAAATGTTGCTGGAACTGATACTGAGCTAGGAGCAAACCAGTTGACCACCAATGCTCCTGTAGGTCATTCTGGATGAGTGAGTCTGCTGAATGTAAACAGAGAAACAGGAATGCAATTGACTCACTCACCTGCAAGCCACACCTTCAGCCCCGGTTTCCCCTAGGAAACCATAATAACATTTAACATTCCTCCGAGAACCCACCTCCTCTAATTCTACAGTGTATGGCTTTTGCCCACTGGGAGAGCATGCACCAGTCAGACTGGGAAAGAGAGAGAGCAGTGGAGGGAAGAGGGTGAGAAGCTGAGTACAAGCCAGACTCGTTCGACTGGTTTACTCATAACTTAAGGTGTGACAGAGAAAACAAGGACATTGTCATAGGTAAAATAAAGAGGATGTAAGCAGTTCACCGACGCCGACCTAAACTTACAAATACTTTAAAACACAAAGTCAAAGTACATTTAAAGGACACAGAAAAGGTGAGATTTGATTTTAATTTTACCTGGCGTATGTTCACACTGAAAGGCATACTGATTTGTAGGTAGGCTTTATGTTCAGTGTGGCTCTTTAAGGGTTGGCAAACAGAACAATGTCAACTGCTGTCTCGACATACAAACGTGACAGAACATTTTGTCTGAATCTATTGTCAATTCTGTCTGAAGTGGAGCAATACATTTGCATTGTTGTTTTAGCAATAGAAACTTGAGTTGACGTCTTAGTCATGGTGGCATACACTGGTAACAATATGAGAACTAATCGGAGCACCACCTCTTGTTAAATCTGCCATTTTAATTCTGAAGATTATAATTGGTCAAGAATTTCCGTGGCTTTCATTTCAAGGCTGTTTCAATTTATATATCATTTGAGAGTTAAATTGTTAAACTAGCCAGTAGAAATCTCAGTTATTTATTCGTTTACTGAAAGGCATTTTGTATCATGTTGAAAAGTCTTCCCATGGTGGTAAATGTAATTAGCAATAGTCCTGACCTAACACCTAGGACACCTTTTTGCATGAATTCTATTAATCAAAACTGCAGTGTCACAGGTTAGGGTACAACCCCTCTAGACTAGCTTCATTTGTTTTATTATCAGCATTCAAACCATGAAGTGAAATGGCAGCATGGCTGCACAAATGCTAAAAAGAAGCACGCCACAGTCTGCTGCCCTGTTAACAACGCCTCTGTGTCCTGTCTCACCAGACTTCCTCCGATAGACCCTGTTGTTCCCCTCACTACAAAAGCAACGATGATTGACCCCTACGCCATTCCAAACCACCCCCTCCCACGTGCTCCTAATCCCCCTCCTGCCAACCCTCCACCATATCCAGGTATCCGAGGTAGGAAGGAGAAAGCACTCTCCTTCGTTGGAGTAATGTCACTTGTGCATGTTTCTGGGAACTTCCCAATGTCAATGAATATGTTTGAAAGAAACTGGCTAGGGGGCAGGCAAGAATGACGAGGGGAGATCGTGAGAAGGGCAAAATGGGAGTGGGGGATTAGGTTCTGATAACGGTTTTCAAGGTAAAGGGTTTTCTGGAGTACAGAGACTGCATTGTGCATGTGTTGGGGAAAGTGGTGTGGGGTTATAGGGGTCAGGAACCCTGAATTCAGTAAAACCCTAACCCAAGAAATGAATGAAAATGGATGCTGGGAATTGTCTCTTCTGTCCTCAACAGCGACTGGTGTAAATGGCAGCCCAGTTAAGCCTGATATCTCTTTTCTTCGAGCTGAGAGAGAAGTGGTATGTAGCAGCACAACCGTACACCTGAAATGTCAGTAATACATGTTTTAATAACAATTGTACTGTTGGGTTAACTATTTTTCTACTTATAGGGAATCCTTAATCACTGTTTTGATGACATTGAGTTCTTCATGGCAAAGCTTCAACAGACTGCAGAGGCAGCCACTATTTTAAACCAGAGAAGGAAGAAAAAGATGAAAAGTGTCAAGAAAACAGCAGAGGGTAAATTATTTACTTTTTGTCCAAACTGTCTGAATTAAGTAAACCCCAGAACCTAGCTGTCATTTAATTTCATGTAGAACCCCTTTGCTTCAACCAAGAACCAAAAAGGTTGTCATTTGAACTATTGGGGAAAAACTACCCTACGGGGACAACTAAAGAACCCTTTCGGAGTACCTTGTGTTTAAGCAATTCACGTAGCATTTAGAGCTGAACATTAGCAGTTATTAGTTAGCTGGACAAGGGAGTCCCAGGATTGATAAAACTATTTTTGTCTTTTTCCATTGTGAATTTTCTATTAACTAACAGAGGACTTGCTCACTGCAAAAGCTCGGCCTCCACCTGAAGAAGAATTCACAGATATCTTCAGAAAATTCAAATACTGCTTCAGTCTGTTGGTGAGTAAAGGGAACGTTGCCAGTAAACATTCCTTTGAAGCTTTTCTTACATGAATGGGAACAGTTTATATATTGTCCACTCATCATCTTTCTTTCCAGGCTCGTCTAAAGTCTTCAATCTCAAACCCAACCTCGGAAGAGTTGCTCCACCATGTGTTCAAACCTCTGGATATGGTGAGTCAACAGTGATAACCTTTATACCCAGTATCCAGGCAAGGCATACAACAGGAGAAATCTGTAGATACATGATTTGTTGCTATTGCTGGTAACTAAACGTGACCATCATTTGCACCCTTAATATGTCCTCTAAAATCGAATTTTAGAATATTGAAGGATAGATTTTGTTACTGGTGTGGAAATTCTGTCAAACTGCCGTTTGAGACACTGCCTGTTTTTCAATGTGCTGGTCGGTGTATGCAAAGTTTGTGTGATGCTACACGTTTGCCGGCACATCTGTTTTGGAGAAACAATGTAATGGTTTCCAACACTGGGAGGTGGTCAGGTTATTGTTCAGTATAATTCAATATTTGCCCAAGGCATAGCCCAGTGTGATAGCATACATTTCTACTTGGTCACAAGGTTTAGAAACATTTTAAACCAGATCGTAAGGACACAATTTGCCCCATTATGAAGTAACAGTGTATAAACTAATGAAACATAAAACTATATGTACAGGAAAAATGTGTTTGGTTATGACAGTGTACAGACTTGCCCTACCTACCTATAAAAATATGAATCACTCCATGATAGAATCGGAGTGGAAAAATAATTTGCAGCTTGAGTATGTGTATTCAGGCACACCTGCATGGAAACAGGGAGAAACCGTGACAGGTGTGACAGCTTGCTTATCTGTATTACTGTATCCACTGGGAGGGATTGGAAGGTTAAACTCTCACCCTGTTTTTACGCAGAAACAGCAAAGTCAAGAACTGTTTTCCCCAACATTGATTTAATGGCACATAACCAGTAGGGTTATGTCCATTAAAGAGTATTGTAAATCCAAAGCCTTGCTTGATTTTTGTCTGGGAAAACCATGAACGCTACACTGGCTTGCTCTTCATAGTAATTCTTCCCCTGTAACTAACCCTCTAATTAAACCATTATTTTCCCAGCTGGTGAAAACCACTGGGGGACCTGCCCTGGGGGCCTCGGTGACTAGCCCGGCCCTGACCAACTCAGCAATAACCTTGCTTCAGGAAAACCTGACCAAGGAGGAGAAGCAGCTATGGACCGGCCTGGGGCCCCACTGGACACTCCCAGGGTCAGTACTGATGACGATGACGACTATGGAACGTTCGATGCCTCTTGGGCCGTTCGATTGGGAGGTGCGCCGTGGCCATCTGTATTTATGTAGTCGTGTCAGTGTTCCAGATTTGCAGAGCTCTCCTTTTCATCTCTGGTCCACAGTCTGTGATATTGGCTCAGCATGGTGTGATGACACAGCATGTCATGACCATGTCAATATTTAGTCAGCCAGTGACACGTGCCACTGAAATACTGTACCACAGTGCTCGTACCATGGACAGAGACGACCCGAATTTCTTTGGCTTATCTCAGTCCCGTTCTAGGTTTTGTCTACGCCCACCTGTAATTTTTGTTAGGGAGATATTTGTTGGTCAGTACTTTCTGTATCTCTCAGTTCCCAGGTCAGAGGTCCTGTGGCGCCATACACGCCGGTGTTCCTGAATGGGTGGAAGCCTGAGGCCTCCCGAGCAGATGGGCAGCTTTGGGAGGATCCGGTTGAGTCAGAACACAAACATGAAGCCCTTAGGTTAAAACAACAGGTAAGGAATATGAATAATTTGACTTTACATTGTTGCAGATTATTCTTTTCCACTTGAGGGCTTTGAGTCCTAATCTTCCACAACATTTGTTTACTGTACAATGAGTTGTCAACCAACTGAGTAATGATACCCCTCCCCCAACTCTCTCCCTATTCAGCAACACCCCTCTAAGCCAAATGGACCTCCAGTGAACCATGAAACGTAATGTTTAGAAGTCCCCTTTAGATTGAAACCATATCTTTTCATATATTGTTGACTTTTGTTTTGTAGTACTACATCAGCCATCCACTCTGTCTCTCTCAGGAATACAGGTGTTCTACCCGCTGATGGAAAGAGGATGTACGTCTGCAGCTATGACTTTGTGGCCCGCAACAGCAGTGAGCTGTCGGTACAACAGGGAGATACACTGGAGGTAAATGTCTGACAATATGCAACATCACACAACAGAAACATTCAGGGATATTCATGAACAACACATACCTAATCACTGTGTCATGCTTCTAGGGTTTCACTCTCCTTTAATTGCACGACAGGTGGTACAGATAAAGACTATCTTCCCAATCAAAGTTTTATTTTATTTGGGTGTGTGTGTGTGGGGGGGGGGTTACTACTTTTAATGACAGAACTCTAGTCAAGGGAGGTTAGGGTGAAAGGTATTTACAGGGAGGAAGGGCTTAGATGCTAATCCAAACTATGGCAACAATCAAGCATTATTAAGCTTAATCAGGGTGTAAGGCCAAATGGAAACAATAAAAGGAACCATGCAAACCTAGTTCTGCTGTCCCGCGATTGGAAGGGATGAATGTTGTTGCCCTGCCTGGATTCAGTCCACGGTTTCCTATGTGGCAGACTGTGTCTTTAACCATTACGCTATTTAAACAGCAAGTGTTGTGGCACGTGATACGTGTGTCGAAATGTGGTGTTTGTTTACTTCTGTTTGTCAAACCAATTAGTCGAAACTCCACGGTTCTCGAAACTAGTTCCCTACAACAGGTATAGCAGGGTCGCTACACTACATTCAACACGTTAAATTAGAAAGAGATAATTAAGCTAGCTAATAGCTATACTGTACTTATAACGAAAACAATGACTTCAATCACTCCATGGCTGGATCATTTCTTTAGAAAACAATGACAGTTGAATAGCTAAACACTACACTATGTAAATCGAAATCGAGTGCAGTTCGTTTTCGGTGCAATTCATCCACCGCAATATAACCATAAACAGTTTTACTTCAGGCTTATTATAATGTACCTGCCTGTAGCCAGCGAAGCTTTAGTCTATCCTGAACAAACGCTAATGCCTAATTTGTTTGGTCAGTGACAAGGAATGAACCCTAGGCGACTATATGTGGCAGTCAGCACCTCTAACCATTATGCTATTTAACAATCTTCAGTCAGTCGCTCGCTCGCTTGCTATAACTTACTCAAGAAAAATGTATGTAAGTCCCACACTTTATCACACTTCCTAATAATAACAAATTGTAAATCTTTAAATACTACACAATTAAATCTATCCCGTTTCATCTCATCAAAATTATTCTTTGTGTAACCATTGGCTCATTGGCTGCTTTGTCAGGTGGTTGAGTCTTCTAAACGCTGGTGGAAGTGTCGTAATTGCTTCAACGAGGTGGGCTTCGTCCCGTTCAACATCCTGGAGCCAGTAACCCACATGAACGGCCCTGTCAACATGACAACACCTAAGGTAGTGCATCAATTTCCTACACACAGCACAAGTCCGTGATCATATCCAGCCAATTCCTTTGGCCACTCCCAGACACAACAGCTGGCTTACCATTTCGTTTTCAACGTCATTCTCTTTCGTTTCTCCCTGGCTCTGGTCCAGCCTCCAGCCTCACCAGGCCTTGCCAAGAATCCCACTCCTCCAATTCCTCCTCTCCTGAACCCCGGCTCCTTGACCCCAAGCCCCTCATCTCAACACCGGCCTCGCCCTCAATCATACAGCCACATTTCAGCCGGAGAAGACATGGATAAAGGTTTGCCATCACACAGAAATCTTCAACAGTTCTCTGTACTTTCTGTGTCCATCTCTTTGTGTCAGGCGCTGAACTGCAGCAATGTAGTGGTTTTCAGTATTCCTCTATGTAGCAGTTAGCTGTACATAACACCATAACATAGTTAACGCTCTTTCCTCCTGTCAGCTATGATGGTGAATGACGAGCTGCTCCAGAGACTGACCAACGGGAAGAACAACCTGAATAAGCCACTGGTCATCCCTCGCTCTACTGACACCACGCTGCCACTTGACTACAACTCCCCTCCTGAGGAGGTGGAGAATTGGCTCAGGGGGAAGGGCTTCAGTGAGATGTGAGTTTGTAGTGACCCGCCCAAACAACTCCATACACAAATGGTTAAATAGGACAGGGAAATTAAGTGTGAAGACTGAGAATGATGGACTACCTGTGTCTTCTTCTTAGGACGGTAACATTATTGGGAAAGCTGACAGGAGCCCTGCTTTTCTCACTGAACAAGGAGGATCTACGACAAGTTCTACCAGACGAGGGCGCCAGAGTGTATAGCCAACTCACTGTGCAGAAAACGCTATTGGAGGTACAGATAAGCGTATTTATTTTTTCAAATATGGGCAATTACCTTATTGAGAGCAAATCTGAGAAAAAATTAGAGATGAAATGAGAATGTCATCTTGATAAATTATTTATTCCTATTCCTATTTTTACTATTTTTAATCCATAACATGCTGTTTAGTCTTCCCATTTTTTAACTAGTTTGTTCCTGATTTCAAATGTTTAACCAGGATGCCCGGAAAGCTACTGAATTGGAGGCAGTGATGGAAAAACAGAAGATGAAGGTGGATTTGAAACAAGAGAGTAGCACACTTTAAGACCAAAGTGACAGATACACGTCAGTCCCCTAGAGAGGAAGACTCCAAAGGAACATCCAAAGAAGATGATCTCTGTACAATCACACAAACATACTGTCTTGATTCTAACAAAAGACAGACTCACGGTCTGAAATAAATGTAAAATTATGAAGCTATTTATTTTATTTCAATGTTTTTCTTTGTGGGGGTGTAGTCCTCTTTTAAAACCAGAATCAGTAAGTCCTAAACAGAATGTACAAATTATATTTAATATATCTAAGAATGTATAGATAAAAGCTCAATTTGCCACATCACTTTTAATAAAGAAAAATCAGAAATTGTACCTACAGCAGCCTTTTTGCAGATTAGTTTTCTCCAGTAAGTATATAACCACCTGACACACTGATATTTCATAGTATTTAACACATCCACATTCTACAGTTCTAGCATAGGTCTAAAAGCAACACATCTGCAAGACAAATGCATTATACATCCCTCTTAATCTGAACCACACTTGAGTGGAGTAACACACAATACTTCATTTAGCCAGATAAGCAGCTGTGCATTCTTATTAGCCACTGGCTGCTAGTCTTTCTGCAGCTGATGATACGCAACAAAACATCACTTAAAAAAAAAAACAGTTTGTCTGTTACACTGGTTAGATTGTTACTGGCTAGCTATATGTTGACATAATTGACAAGCTAATTTTGCAGGCTAGCAGTAGCAAAGAGAACACTAGTATTAAACCTTTTCCCTAAGAGGTCCAGAGCTTGTGGGTTCTCGGTTCCACCTGTTAATTGCCCCACACCTAGCGTACAAGGGTGACATTTTCATTCCCTGATTAGGATAAAGGAAGAACTGGCTTTGAGGTCCAGATTTGAATGAGGGTGATAGTAAAACCACTATAGGTGTGTTAATCTAGTAAGGTGAGGACCTGTAGTGTTGTACCTTTTCTGGTCCTCACCTTGCTAGATTAACTAGATAACAATTTTACTTAACTCCTAAACATAACCCTAATTCTAAACCAAAACTTGGTCAGAAGTTCTCAATTTGCATTATTTTCCTAGTCTTATCTAATCGCAGTGAAAAATCTGGTAACAGGAACACACTTAAATGTGCATACTGGTACCTTAAAAACACTTGTATTTCCATAAACAAAGACAGCAGATTAAGATTTACCATAGATGGTGCAACTATAGTTGACTCTGGTGTTGTGGATATAGTAATTGCAAAAGAAAAACAGCATTTTAACTAAAGTTACACAGCAAAAATACTGGAGAAAGAAAAATATTTTGGACTTCACTAGATATACAGCACTCTTCCAGACATATTTTTGCACAAGGGCATTAATTGCATATTTTAGCTGGCTAATTGTTTTCCTCTTCAGTGTCGTTCACTATTGCAAACTTCACTACAATGGGCACAATATACACTACTCCAAAGATTTAAGGGAACACACATCGGGTCGGGGAGGGGAACACATTAAAAATAAGAATCTTTACATTGTGTGATTCGTTGAGAACAAAATGACGTAACAACGGTCAATGGAAACCAAAATAACCAACCAATACAGAGCTGGATTAAAACTCAAACCAAAAATCAGAGTAAAGAAATGAAATCACAGGCTGTTCCAACTCACGTGAATTTCATTACAGCAACTCATAATGTGACTCACTAGTATGTCTGGCCCCCACATGCATGTATGCAAAGGAACTGCATAAACACTCTGGTCAGTGATTGTCCTGCACCAGGAGGAACCTAGGGCACACTGCACCAGTGTGCGGTCAGACGATGGGTCTGAGGATTATCCTAGTACCTAACAGCAATCAGGGTACCGTTGGCTAGCATGTGGAGGTCTGTGTGACCCTCCAAGGATATGCCTCCCCACACCATTACTGACCAACTGCCAAACTGGTCATGCTGGATGATGCTGCAGGCAGCTTAACGTTCACCACAGCATCTCTAGACTCTTTCAAGTCTGTCACGTGCTCAGTGGGAACCTGCTCTCATCTGTGAAGAGAAGGGAGCGCCAATGGCAGACCTGCCAATTCTGATGTCTTCTGGCAAATGCAAGTCAAGACAGATCCCACTTGAGGTTGTCCTACCGGTCCTGCTGCTGGGTTGATGCCCTTCTACAGCCCTGTCCAGCTCTCCTCGTGTAACGGCCCGTCTCCTGGAATCTCCTCCATGCTCGAGACTGTACTGGGAGACACAGCAAACCTTCATGGGACAGCACTTATGGATGTGCTGGACTGCCTGTGCAACCTGAATGCGCTGCAGGTACTGCCTCATGCTACTAGTAATAACAAGGACACTAGCAAAACCCAAAACTAGAGAAGAATTAGTCAGGAAGGATATGGAAATAGCAATTGTCTGTGGCCACCACCCACAAAACCATTTCCTTTATTGCAGGTTTCTTGCTGCTGCCTCTCCAGTGCACCTGTTGTCACTTTCATTTGCACCAAAACAGGTGACATTGACACACAATTGCTAGCACTTAACTGGACAGATTGATATCCCTGAAATTTAATTGACATGTTTTACTGTGATGATTACATGTTCCCTTAATTATTTTGAGCAGTGTACATCCCATAATCTTTGGTATTCTGTTTAGTCTGTACATTCCAATGAATGTGCACTATATCAACTGTATACCTCATAATAATACACTAAGATATTGTCCAACAACTTTCACCCGTACACCCTGAGCAAAGACCTCTGGAAAATAATTCAAAAACTGGGATTTTATTGAAGTTTAAAGACAAAATAATCTCCCAGCAAAATCATACAAAGGCTTGACAGTCTACAGACAATTAGGAAAAGCAATGCATGTCCACGTTTGCATCAGACTTACAACTGACTGACATACATAGATCACAAAAAAAAAAAAAAAAAAAAAAAGTACAAACTTCAACATATTTGAATGTGAAATGGTAGTAAGCTTGGTAATGTGCTTAATATTGTTATAGGCTAAAACCAGGGTAAGGTAGCAGCATACCAAGGTAACAAGCCTGGAAAATTCATTTCCAATCCAAAACTATTTTCTAAGAGACACATAGGAGACATGCAAAGTCTGCGTCTACACAAAAGGCAGACTTAACCACTTCCCATGCCAAGACTATGAGAAGGATTAATATTTGTATTTATAATGTGAAAACCTGGAAAAATGTCAATAAAAAAAAAGTTAGACACCAGAGTATGTGAGCGGAGATAAACATGCGTTATTTGACCAGCGCAGGGTGCAGGTTTCAAAAATGAAGAAAAGCCATCCAAGTCGCTGGGCATTCTCAAGTAGAGGGGGCGGTTACTTGAATATAAAATAAAACATTCACATACATACTCTGCTTACCACCATTCGTAAACACAAAGGACAATAAAACAAATCTAACAACTCTATCCATACTCGTTATCATCTAAACCCTCCAGGGTTGAAAAATGCACCTAACCCTAACCTTTGCCAAACTCATAGGTTTCCCTGTAATCCTGTTTGAAATCAAGAGGGAATAATCCGGAAATCTGAAATCCTACAAACAGGATTTATTGAGAACATTTTGGGATAGTTACCAGAACATTGAAACCCTTTAACAATAAAACATCCCGACTTAATATAGGCCACAGATTTAGTAGGGTAGTTAAAAGGTATCTCACAAGCTGACATTCTCTCACTACTGGTCACAACCATTTGATTTCTACATCAGTCAGACCACAACAACATTTGAATGATCAATCTTAGGCCAGATATGTGCAGAACAGATTCTACAAATATGTGGAAGTTAAATAATTCATGCAAATTGCTGTGACCAGCCTTGTGAAATAGCCTCTAGGCAGTGGGGATGGGAAGCTTTTGCAGGAACAAGCCAATCCAAGACATTATGCCGCATCATGTTCAGCAAGGTAAATTACCAAAAACACATTTTGCTAAATTTTTACAGCGCAAAAAAGAAAGTCCACATGGTCCCTCCCCATTTCAGTCTGGTATTATCAGTTTGGTGCCTTATGAACACAACCCAGACCTGTATGCAGGAGGTGTATTATACAGCATGTCACAATCACACAGCAACTCTGACAGGTTAAAAATAGCAGTATCATAACACTGCAATATGGGAAAGCTCCATTCTTTAAGTTTGGGTTTCATTCAAAGGCTATTCACATATTTTCTCTATCTTCAGCTACCGAATACTACAGGAAAGTAATCTTTAGGACAGTTTTTTTAATGTAATGTGTGTAGTGAACAGCCATCACCACAAACATAAACAAGCCCACCATACCCAACTACAATTCCCATCTACACATTTACCCCAGGATATATCTGAATGTTCAAAACTAAAATATATATGCACATATGATATCCTATATACTTTTGTGGTCATATAAGCTCTTGGGAAAGTGTGAGTGGGCTGGAAAATCTGTCAAAGCAAAACATGGCTGGACAATTCGGATTCATACAAAGAGTGAATCGATATAAATGCACGGAGAGATGAGTGAGAGACGATAGATGATTGCGTTGCGTGTCGAGGATGGATGTAGAGACAGAGTGCGCGCCCTTAGCGGTCCCTGCCGTTTCTGTCCCTGTCGTCTGTCCTGCGAGAGTCCGCCCTTCCGTTCTGATCCCTGCCGTCCTGCCGCCGCTCAGAGGATCCCCTCTTCCTGCTTCGCTCGCGCGAACGGTCCCTGGAGGACCTGAAACAGTTACGAGCGGTGTATTCAGCATCAGAAGCAGCGGTAAGTCACAAAAAGGTAATTTATTATGGGGAGGTGGGGCAGGACAAACAAAAATATGCAGTTGACCGGCTTGTAAAAAAGCCAAAGCAAACCTTAGATCAACATCTAGTGATGGAAGGCGTTAATGACAACATCCTGGCCTAAGGCAGTTTGGATTTGTAATCTCACCGGAAGTTGTGTGCCTCCTTTGTTTCACTGTTCTTGACAGTTTTGGCTACTTTTAACATTCGTGTCTCTGAGAAATGCAAGACACCAAATCAACGGAGTATGTCCTAATTACATTGAAAGCGCGCATGTGTGCGCGTGTATGTGCGTGCACTCCTACTTGTGTCTGGAGCTGGGCTCGTGGCTGTGGCGTCCTCCCTTGCTGCGGGACCGAGAATGGCTGCGGTGGCGTCTCTTTCTCTCCTGGTCCCTGGAGTTCGAGGAACGCCGTCTCTCCCGAGACGAGGAGCGGGAACGCCGTCTCCTGTGTTCGCGGGAGCGGGACCTGCAGCATGGACACGGGAGTGTTACATTCAGTGATCATGGAAGAGACGGTGTAGGGGATGGGGTTGAAATGGCAGAGGCCCGGCTGGGGGACCATCCTCACCTTCGATGTTCCCGGCTCCGCTCCCGGCTCCGCGATCTGGTCCTAGACAATGACACACAGCTATAATTACGACGCCTCATTTGTCAAAACATTCCAATGGGTTATATTTTCAAAGACTTTGAGGTTTACAAATCATCCAGGTACATCAATTCGATGTGCTCACCTCATCTTCATCCTCTCTTCCTTCTCACGCTCTTCCCTCCTCTTCAGACGATCCTGGTTCCTCTTCTCCTGCTTTTCCAAGACGGTTTTCTGATGGGGGGGATGCAATGACATTAGCCTGAGCCTTTACATCACAACCTCATCAATACGTTGTAATGTCTAAAATGTCCCTCGGTTAACAATTCCAAAGTCCTCCATTCTAAGTCATCTTTAAGGGTATGTTTGCTGTGCTCTAAACAAACAATTCCTCAAAATGGAATTGCAGGATGTCACCAGGACTCTACTCCCCCACATGACCAGGTGTGTTCAGAAAGCGGCGCAGTCTGAGGTAGTACATACCTTCAGGGCTTCCAGTTTCTCCCGGATTTGGATGAAACCCAGGTGCAGTTTCCCACCAAAGTGGTCAGCCAGGCGGCGGTCGTTGTCATGGAGACCCAGGTAGGCGGAGCAGACCTCACAGACACGAAGCTTCTGCTGCTGGAAGCTGGAGGCAGGCATGGAGTTCCGGTACTCCTCCTGAGAAGCAGAGGACTCAAGAAATTTGGAAAGAAACAATGCCAGGATAGAGGAGAATGGGGTCAAGTTCAGTATAGAGGAAAAATACAAAATACTGGATTGCCCCCTGAACTTCACCAAAAAGAACAGGAATGTAATTTCCTGAAGCAGAACATTTTTGCAACAGTGTTCAGCTAAACACACCCCAGGGTGACATTTGGGGCTTGGTTAATAGAAAAATACAAGATAAACAATTATTCCTCCTCACCTCAGCGTCCCTCTTCCTGCTGCGGACCTTCTCAACTTCCTGTAGGATCTTCTGTGCTTCATCCACGTTCCCCTCGGCTCCCAACTGCTCTGCCTTGGCCAGGAGCTTGCCGATCTCCTCGTTGAGCTCGTGGACCGTCTCAGCCTGGAGAATCAGAACTACAATATAGTACAATAATAGTTTTGCATTTTAACAAAAAAGGTAAATCTGCCTTGCTCACCTTTGCAGCCACCTCCGCACTGATCTCATCCTGGGTCTCAACCAGTCGTTTCTTGGCCAACTCCGTTCTCCGGTCACAATCGGCGATGAATGACTCCAGGTGATCCACAGCCTGGTCAACCAAGACAAGTCAAAGTCATACTAGTCAATGGGACATACTGTCACACAGGTCAAACAAACGGAGGCACAACGTACATGCCTGAGGGGGGTCAACGTTTGAGTCAATGGAACTGACACATGGGAGCAGCATTTGCATTCTGTTTGCCTTTTTTGTCATGAACTGGTTTGTTCATTTCCCCTAACCTAAGCCCCAGGCTACAGAACAAAGTGCACAAACCTGGAACAACCACCATTCAAAGTCGGCCTATATAGAGTGATGACTGTTGTCTGGGAGTTACCGAACTGAGTTACTATTCTTGCAGCTTTTCATCCATCTATTTATTAGAATCAGGGGGGCTAGATTAGGGCCGGAGAAGAAATAATCACACACTTAAAATAATATAGCGTGAGCTAGACACTTCATGGAAGAGATGCTAACCAGCTAAACATGATGAAAACAAACAGGGTTTTGATTAACCAGTCATTGCAGTATTAATCGACACAGCTCAGCTGCCAACTAGGCCAATGGTTATCATGGTCAGGGATTTCTAAATATTCTTCTTGGTTAAGAAAGGCCAAGTGTGACATACTGTAATACCAGACCTAAAGTGCATAAGCAAGAAAAACGAATAAAGATTGAAGGGGCATGACAAAAGATGTATAAAACTTAATTCTTCAACATTTTAAACTGAAGACTTCATAAGACGGTTTTCAAAAAGATTTACCAGCATGACACTGATGCATGCATGACACATAAGAGAACACATTGGAGCCACGACAGAGGTTAAAGACAGCCACGGGCAATACCCATGTTAATCAAAACAAATGTGCCATAGTATGCTTTTCAGTTGAGTTCACTTCAACTTCATGGCGTGAGTTGTGTTTCAAAGTAATGTTGTTCATCGTAAAATAATAGTTCTATGAGCGTGGCCATCGGGTTCGTGGTGGTCCCAAACATCATCCACTTCACAATGATAAAGCAAGCTGGGCTCTTGGGAACTTTCAATACTTTGGTGTTTCTATGGACTTTGTGGCTTAGTTTTTGGTTTTGGACTGTTAAGTGTGGGACCTTATATTGAAAGGAGTGTGCCATTCTAAATCATGTCCAATCAATTGAGTTATCCACAGGCGGATTCCAATAAAGTTCTAAAGACGTCAAGGATGATCAAAGGACACAGGATGCATCTGATCTGAATTTGATGTCATGGCATAGGTCTTCAATGAGATGGCACAAATTACTGTTTTTGATTTGCACCTCTGGGATATTGAGTGTAGAGTAACAGCCTAAAATATAAATCTATACAAATTAAGGTCCATTACTTACATCCAGCTCAAAGAAAAGGTCTCTCTCCTTGCAGGCGATTTCATAGTCAGCCCGGAGTGCCAGGTCATGGGTCTTTGCACATTCTCCCAGATCCATACGCTGTCGAAGAGGTCAAAGTCAGCCAGTTAAGAGACAGCCAACATAGTTTAAAGTGAACTACTTAGAAGTAACTGCACTGGTTCAAATTAACCACTAATTCTGACAATATATTCAGTCAGACACCTTCGCCTAATAAATTCAGACTTACTAAGAATTAACTGGTCTCATAATAATTGGTTACTGAATATAACAGTGCATAACCAATTTTACTTTGATACATTAGAATTCCAAGACTCCAGTAAGCTAGTAAGTGTTTGCACAATCTTTGATGAAAAGAACTTCAGGCTCTGCGGCACCTTTCAAAGGGCAGATTAGCAAAAAAAAAAACGGCTTAAATTTGTCAAAGTTCTAAAGCCTTGCACAAACTGCTGTTTTTAGCACTGTCCCTAAGTTATGGATGTAATACAAATCTATACTTCACAAGCCACTCAAGAGCAGTCTACCATGTCTTAAACATTGCTGTGCATATTTGAGCTATGTGTCAGGGGTTGTTGATCTGCTGGAAGACCCAGGAATTCCTAATGAGACCATCTTTGGACACTGGACTGAGCATTGAACTCAAACAATATGCTGATTTCATGACGCCTTGCATATGTTCAAAGCCCACAGTACCAGAGCCATCCCACAGCATTATTAAATCCCTCTAGTATTTAAAATGTACACAATTTTCAGTAAATATAACCAACCAATATAAAAGCTGCTTTTGGTGGGTTTTTGAGAAGTTCAATCAGACTTTCTTGCTTCTCCTTCAGTAGTGAAGAGGGCTCTTGTGAAGGGGGCCATGAATGTGTGAAAGACACGATTAAATAATTGAGTGTTTGAGCACGATGTTCAACCCATTAACCTGTTGTTGAAGGTCATGTGTTTTAAATAACATTCAAAAACCCTGGGAATGCAGAGTGTCCAGTGAAGATTCCTGATCACAACCAAAAGTAATAGCAAGAGTAAAAAACAGACCCCACCCAAACAAGGAAGCATTTGAGCGGTTTGTTCAAATCATCGCAAATAATGAAAATCGACATTGCGGCACCTAAGATGCCTTGCACAGAAACTGTTTCTGGTAAAATAGCACAGAACAGTGGTAGAGTGGTTAAGCCGGCTTACAGTTCCAGAAAGGATGTCATGGGGACAGCAGTTCAGGAGATGGCTTTTGCAGACCCGCTCATCAGTGAACTTGACCCGCTGCCGTGTCTCATCCCCTGAAACAGTACAAAAACCAACAGTCAGAAAGACCTCGCATACCCATCCACTAGAGCGAGGTATCCAATGCTAAGGCATAACAGTGGGAGCCCATGTTAGGTACATCAAGATGTCAATTTCTACAATTTTCTCTTGGGATTCTTCTTATCAGGTGAAAATGTGCACAACTGTGCTAAAATGTGATAACCTACAAGGTATAAACTGACAGTGTGTGCCTTTGGACAGTGTTCAACAACTTTGTCTCAAGACATCCAAAAGTGTGGCTTTGTAAAACCACCTGATCCCTAAAATGTCCTTTTTAAACTATCCTAAGTTCACTAATCTGTGTTTATCATGCAACCAATGGATCCTTGGATTGAAACCAGAATGGTGACTCCCTCATGCCTTGTTATAAATCTTTTCCGTTACAGGCCTTCCGTACCAGAGCTGTAAATCTATAGAAACAGGGTTCTAATTTAGGCCTTGTTGGGTCCACTCCCAATCAAATTTTTTCTTGTACATTTTAAGTCATTTAGCAATGACTTATCCAGACAGACTTAGATTAGTTCACCCATCTTAACAATTGCCAGTTGGTAAGCCAACTTTAGGGCTGTTCTAATGATTGACACGGACAGGTTCATCAGGCTACCTTGGTCTTCTGACTGTCACTCTGCTTAACTGGGCTGTGTCAACGCAACAGTGGTCAGCTAGATCTCCAACAAACATCTACAAAATGAAGGCCGTTTTTAATAGATTTAGGCCTAGTCTGTACTCGGCTCCAACCAAGTCCCTGATAAAAATGGAAAATGGAAAGAACAAGAAAAAAAATAAAAATAAACAAAGCAAAGGGTTTGTTTTATACACACTGCGAGCTGCAACATATACTGTACCCATCTGCATTCTTCAAGACCTCAGCTGCAGAATTTTAAACCCGCTGTAGAAAAGTATAAATGGGAACAGTTTTCTTGCCCATACCTGTAGTAAGGAAGTTGGGAATGATACACAAGTCAGATTGTAAACGATCGGTGCAAAGCTTTTCGGTGGCTGATGTTATCTTTGCTTGACAATAGACGTCAAAAGCTCCTTGGCTTTCAGCGCAACCGGACAATGTCTTAGATCAAGCAGAATTGTTCCAAATTGTAACTCAGTGTCATTGAAGATTTTAAATATCCATTGTTGTGGTCCTAAAAAATTACAACAACTTCCGGAAAAGCAAACAATTGTTTGGATTGTTATTATTCATAACAGCTTTAAAAATCATGTGTGACTCACGGCTCGATGAACATGAGGCTTTTCTGCAACTCCTTTGCAGATTGATGTAGGCTGGCAAAGATACACTGTACCTTTATGAATAAAATAAAGGGGCCACAATTGTTCAGTTTGTATGCAACATATGTACGGGAAGAATTTTTGTTTTTAGTCATCTCAACACTCACACAAACTCACTTGATACAGACTCACTCTGTTATTGCCAAGTACGGGCTTACCCAAAAATGACCATGAATGTACGTGTTCATTAGTCACTATCGTTGGAATGGTGTCCTTACTAAATGGCAGCTGTTGTGTTTTTAATGTTTGTATCCTTGTAGCGAGATACGTCACTTACTGTGAAAGTGGGCTTCGTACACTTGCTTGAAAACGTAACGTACACTGTGACCAAACCGCATTCCATCTCCTGTCAGAAACTTGCAGAATTTGTTAGGTAGGCCAGCCAAGTTATCCTACTTCATGGAGGCCTATCCAAATCTAAACATGTACGTAAAGTTAGCGAACAGAAAAAAAACGCTCTATTATGTGAACGTGTTGACATTATCCCTGCGTTTCAGGCCTTTAAAATCCCTGATCTAGCCGGAATAGTTTCGACCCGAGGTTCAGCATCTGATTCATTTAAGGTGGAAAAGCTTCCAAACTACGTGATGACTGCAATTAACCCAATTATCCAAATGGACAAATCAAAATTGCTAGTTATGAATTCTCAGTTGATGCTAGCTTATTCACCACATTGTATTGCCTGGTGTCGGGGTGCAAAGCTACTAGAAGTATACCCAAAATGAAAAGTGCAGCTCAAAAACAATACAGGCAACGTGCCCTTTAATAATAACCCATTTGCTCATTTCCAAGCATTTGTCAAGTATTTCTGGTTTTGACTTAAGGGGAATTAATTTAGTGACTGTACTACCTAAGTGTTTATAAATGGATAAAGCCAAGAACACATGATTTTCTCATGTGAGGTCTGAATGTTGAATTTAACTATCAGGAAGACTGTCTTAGCTTGTGTTCTCTTTTCCTGGTGCAGTTTTGTTTTGCCCTTGTACTGAACTAGTATTCAAGTTAAAGGTGTGACGATAAATTGCTTAGGGAAGTCAAGTGTATGACTACCATAGCAAAAAGACAACAGTGTATGCTTTTGGGGCATCAGGGCCAGGATTACACTGGTTGTGAACCTTCTTCACCTGGAAATAACTTTTGCAGTAGCTCTGGACTAGCTCACCTGATGCACCTAGTCAAGGGCTTGAACAAGTTAAATCACATGTGACATTTATGGATTACATCAAATACATGGAATGGCTGGGTGTCTCAATGGAGAGAATGAATACCCCAGGGATGCCCACGTTGGAGCAACTCCAGAAGTGCAGATGCAGGTCCCCCCCCCCCCCCCCCCCCCCCCCGAGACTGACGGGGGTACTACAAGATTCTAAGATCTTAGCATCAACCTATAAGGATCATCTGCATGTTATTTTAAAATAATCAGTTCATGAATAAGCAGCAGATATAATAGAAGCAAATATTGGTACTATAAACATCTTAATACATTTACACAAAAATTGCCAATTTTCTGTTTACATAGTAGGGGATTGTATTTTCTGGAAACATCTACTTCAGTGGATACAACAGCATGAAGTACCGATAGGCTATTCAACATCCTGTTATTAAATTGTTTTCCTGCATCTGCACCCAATGCGCTCCTAACTGCCACTTTTTGTAACTCAGCGATTTAGCAACCACATATATACACACACAACAGAAAACTACTAAACAAGTCTCTTCTTGGCATGAACTTGAATTTAGGGTTGTTCCCAAAACATTTTATATTTAATGGCAAACCAAGAGTTATCAGTTTTTGACCAACTGATTAGTTGACATTTTGAATGTATATTAG
The DNA here is from genome assembly GCF_011004845.1 of Esox lucius. Lineage (NCBI taxonomy): Eukaryota > Metazoa > Chordata > Actinopteri > Esociformes > Esocidae > Esox > Esox lucius. The sequence goes on along the minus strand of NC_047573.1, from coordinate 23,962,694 downwards.
ACACACCATACAGTTTAATGAAGTCGACTATGTGCAGTGAGCTTATTGGATGCTTTTAAAAGTGCATTAAATTATAAAATCACAAATGATTCTAAGACTTATTTCTGAGATTCCATGTCAGGAATCAAGATAAAACTGGACCATTCAGATTCCCAACAGCTTATTGACCAAACTCAACTACAGTAGTCAACTAAATGGAGTAAGCACTTGAATTAAAGGGTATTTATATGCAACAATAAAAGAAAAAAACATCAACATTGGTGTCCAGATATGGTATCAGCACAAATGTTGTTTTTCTAAAAAAAAAAGGGGTTATTTTTCAAACCAAAGTGTCTGTAAAGCACTTAGCGTCAATATTGCAGTTTCGGGAAAAGTAGTGTGAGGAAGGAGTAGAGTGACGGACAATGCACCAATGTCCCAGGAAACTAGCTACCTACTTACATACAGATACTTCCATAGTCATAACGCAGTCTTCAGAAAGTAGCTACCTATAACAAAGATGTTGGATTTTAAATGAGGATGGCTCACTTGTGTAGTTAAATTGATTCTCATTGAACCAGAAATAAAAAGTAGATAGTTGTATGTTGTTTTATCAAAAGCTACTCTACCGTAGACACACACAAAAAAAAACTACCAATAGATTTATATATAAAAATAAAAAAGGGGTCCTGCAGAAGGATAAGCCCACCACATGCAGAAAGCCCCTAAAATGCCATTGTACTATTCTCTGCAGGACCCCTGTCAGCCGTGAACCTCAGTTGTTCTCCCCTGGCTGAACCTCACGTCGAAACCTAGCTACCGTTAGCAAACCTCAAAATGAAATGTGCTTCCAATCGAAGTTGCTCAGTGAGTAGTTTAAAACCAGCATGTGACTGTTCAATTAAATTATTATTATTCATTAAATATTACACCGAGCAAGTTGGTTCTGTTTAAACCTTCCCTTATTGACGAGACTTCTGAATTTCGATCAGTGAGAGGTTTGAAAGAGACAAGATGGAGACATCTTGGCATATTTAAATATAGTTTAAAAATAAATAACAATACAAAGTATTGTTAATAAAAAAAATCTGCAAGTGGACTTTAACCTAGCAGCAACCTTGATTAGAAGAAATATACAAATCGAGGTTCACCAAGTGGGTACTGTAATCGAAACCATTCCGGCTATATCACTTTAAACCCAACTCAAAGATACTGAGGATTGAGCTGCGAAATTAGTTCATTACGTATTTTAATACCCAAAACTATATCCGCATTTACGCAGAACAATTACATGGAATTACAGGCGGATTTTTCCATTAAAAAAAGTTAACATTTCTGTGACACTAATCGCCGCTCTACTCCATCGTAAATCGTGGGGTTGAGTTTAATCGGCTATGATGATCTAGCCAGCTGGTCTATCAACAATGAATGGCGGACCTCTTTTAGCTATGTTGGATACAAACATTAAATTGTGAAACAACTAGTGAGTGGCCAAATTATGATCGAGCCTGTTTAACTTCCCACTGCCGTCCTCAGTCTTGTACGCCATTCATTCACCTTAAAACACGCCTTATATACTAGTTAGCTAGATGGCTAACTAGTTAGCAGGCTAATTGCGAGTCACTTGGCTCCATCTTTTAGCTAGCAACTAATGAAAGCTAGCCACCGCCGTTTTGCTACTCACCATCCCTTGCAGTCCCCATCAGTTGATCGAGCAAAGCTCTCATTTGAGCTTGGGCCGACATTGCTGTAGTTTGATTCTTCAATACTTCTTTTAAACGCAGATTAATATACTACTTATGTTGACGTATATTATATTATTGATCAAATATCAACACTCTTTAGAGAGGCTTCTTCAACGACCTCGCCAGCCCCTTCTTTCTCAGTTAAGGAAATTACGACATTTCCTTTCATTAAAAACACGCCCAATATGCTCGAACTGGCCTATTGGAGGGGTGGTTGGCAAGAGAACTACCAATAGCATCCACTGGAACTCCAGTTAGCTCATTCTATGATAGGGCCTGTCAAAAGAGTGATTTGTTTACGCAGGTGAGTTGGATTGACTACAGTCCTCCTCCATCAAAGACACGCAACGCTGGAAAGAAGTAGTGTATAAGGTAAGGTCAGTATTATTGAGCTGTTTCATTTAACTAAATGAGGCAATTAAAAAAAGAATGGTGGACCTATTTATTATTTCCAGTGAGAAGGAAAGCCAACTAGAAGTTTTTAGCTTTTGTATGGATGACGTTACTAACGCCTACTTGCGATGTTAGCTGTTTGCTAGATAGTTTAGCTCTTAAGACGGATTTTGGGGGGAGTTTGACCAGGACAAATTCATACGTTCCATTGAAATCTTATTTATCTTATTTTTATATCCAATGTACTTTAACATGTCAAACAGTAGATTTCGATTTTTAGCTAGACACATACAGTCAGTAGCTATTTAGCTAGAAATAACATTCAGTAGAACTCAGTCCCTGCGCAGGACTGTAATTAGTGCAGTTGGGTGTTGTTACCGGTTGTTACATGTTCGCTAGCTTCAGTAGCCAAGGTCCTGGAGTAAGTATGCCATTGTTGTTTATTTGGGTGAAAATTCGCGAGGCAAACTTGAAAAGGTTTAAAGTGAGATTGTGTGGAAATGGCTGGAGTCCTCTCGTAACTATGAATACCTTTCAGTTTTTTGTGACAAAGCAAGGGACGGTGCCTTCTTTTGTCCATTCCTCTAACCCTACAACTACACATTACATTTAGGCCTTTAACTAAAGGAGTGGCACAGCGTGATATCAGAATTTTTTTTTCATCTAGAAAGATGGCTTCATCCCAAATAGAAACTTGTTTTTTTCAATCTCAGGAATCTCTTCATGTGTTCCTGGGACATTCTACCAGAAACGTACATTTCCTATAAATACTATTTATTTGATGTGAATGATAACAACTCAAGTGTTAATTACGTGTTTTTTCTTAAATAACTGTTTTTAGCATAACTAATTGATGAAAGATGTGGCTCCAATTTGGCTGAGGACATTTTCCAGTGTTAATAAAAAAATTAATTAACAACTTAATGAATGTCATATTCCTTTACAGAACAACTCTACAATCTAATCAGTTTTAGACATTTTTGGAATATACAAGTTTTATTCACTGTAACTATTCCAAGACACAAAAATAACGTTTCTGGTAGAATGTCCTGCTTACTCTTCTAGATTACCTAATGTGGAGTTACTTATTATATCACTTGATAAAATGCCTTTGAAGTTGAATGGTTCATCTTATTTACATTCCTACAGAAATCTAACATTTTCATAAAATTGAATTATGCAGATTGATATAATATTACAGAATTCTATGCAGGTTCACCTCTGCACAAATACTAATCAGTACTAAACTGTCACCCTAATTTACCTTCAAAGAGGGACACAGGGTTGCAAGCTTTTGCTACTGCTTTTTGCTCCAGCCTTGAAGCCTCACACATGCTATAAGATCTCATGGAGCAATATTTACTACTAAACACAGATTTATTAGATTTCCTGGTGGTATATTTCCTCCTTTTGCATGCATTTGAGCATAGTATATTTTCATCCAAGACAATTGTCTGAATCCGTCCTGTATCAGTGGACTTGGCTTGATGGCTCAGAATGGAGCGTAGGGATTGCAACCCTTTTTGTATTGGCTCTTTGATTAGGCCTATGTCCCATGTTGGTGCTGAGGAGCACATTTAAGCTTAATACTATTAGGTTGAACATAGTACAGTCTGTATTTGGAAGTACATTTTGACCTTAGATTATTGAGTTTTTGGCTCTTGTTAGCGAGGTCTCCCACCTTTTCCCCGCTAAACATGATAAAACTTTCTGTCTTATAAGTTATGGGGACAATTGGGGACCCATAACCTAGGCGGACCTACACACAAAATGAACCTTTACCTACTTTTGATTTGCTGTGGAAAACCTACAATCTTCCCCTGCAAGACCTTTTTACCTTCAGATTAACTCCTACAGAACCAACCAACAGATTTGAGACAATTCAGAAATATCTTTCTGCATTTAAAAATGCTACCCCTAGTACATAGATCCCCCCCTCTGTCATCAGGTGCATTCCGGCTGTAATGCTTTGCTGAAGAGAGGATGGAGCCAGCAGACCATGCCACAGAAGTGGACCCTCTTCAGAAGGATGGAGTTGAGGGCGGGGGTGCGGCCCCCGCAGGGCAGACCAAGAAGAGGAGTTTGGGTCTGGCCAAGCTGACTCACTGGAGGACAGCTGCTTTCTTTCTGTCCCTCTTCCTTGGCCTCACCATTGTCTTTGCCTTCTCTTTCATCATCCCCTGTCCCGTCCGGCCACAGTACCTCGCCCTCTGGAATCGCACCTTTCCTGAAGCAGGTGACAAAGACCCTAGGAAGGCACAGATGTATTCCTGGTTGTAATCCCCATTGAACAGGCTTTTTAGTACGGGAGCTGACTCAACCTGTGTCTGGGGTAGCTGGCCCTTCATGTATTGTCTTATTTATTTTTACACAAAAGGTTTATCATAATTCCTTTCTCTTCTTCACAGCTACCTATGATTTCCTGGCCATAGAGGATGCAAGCAAAGACAAAGTAAAGGACGTGCTGTTTGTCCTCAAGGACACGGAGGGCAGTCAGAACATCAGCTGTTTGGATGCAGGTACTAAAATGCAGGTCTAACAGGCAATGTGTAATGCTTTCCCATTATGCTGCAAATGTCTTAATGTAATTTTTCTATTCATTTATCTTCTCTACTGCTATAATTTTGTAGTGTACATTTCTATGTAACTGCTTACTTTTCATTACTGGGCTTTCAATACATTTCTTTTAAACATAGCCATAACCTTAGGTGTACCAAATGTACATCATTTTAAAGAAGGAAAGCATTGGTGAGCTCAGCAATTGCAAACGACCAGGCAGCCATAAAACCATCTGTGTGGCAATTGAATTGGCTACACAGCATATTTAAATGGGAATAACAATATCAGAAATGTCAACGTTTGTTTGAAGTAATGGTTGGACCGTCTCTGCGGATGCAACTGTCTAACTCAGGGATAGCAGGGTTGAGCTAGCACGAGTGCAGCGTCATCTGATTATATTGCTCTACCCCCACTATTGTGATTTGATTAGCTAATGTGAAAGGACAGGCGGAGTTGCTCAAACATGGGTGGAGTTGTTCAAATATCAGACTGTGTTGCAGCATTGCCTACCTGGTGCATTCCAGGGTAAAAGTGGGCAAAGCTGTCATCTGTACAAAGAGTGGCTACTTTGAAGAATCTAAAATATTAAATGTGTTTTGATCTGTTTTACACTTTTTGGTTGCTACCTGATTCCATGTGTTCACAGTTTTGCTGTATTCCCTATTATTCTACAATGTGGAACATAGTCAAGCTTTTGCCTTTTACAGTATATGGATTAGATGGTGCTATATAATTGTTGGTTCATGTTAACTTATATACACAATAGTGTTGGAATGAACATTAAATATCCTTATTAAATGCCAAAATTCAACTACTTACCGTGTTCTTACCATATCCCAGCATTGTAGAAAGGGTTGACAGAGTCCAGTTTGGCTGCCGGTCAGAGTCCCAAGGCTAAACAATACAGATGAGCCGTTTCCAGTCCCTACTCTAATGAATCCACTGTTCTGCCCAAAATCACGTCTGCTGTGTCCCAGGGAAATCGGTCACGTTCAGTTGCGTTTTATCTCCCAGGTCTGGAGACCCCTTGTGTGTATGTGTCGGCGTTGGCCGGGACCAGCGGGGAGACGTTATGGGAGCGGCCGTTGGCCCCAGAGTTCCACTGGGCCCAGTGTGGTCTGGGAGACGTGGGCGGAGTCTGTCTGGTGTCCCACTCTAAACAACTAACAGCCATCAACAAATACACTGGTGAGAGACTGTGATTCATGACTGCCATACTGTCTGCTTATCTTGCATATGACAGCCGAGCCGTATCATGTCATATTTGTACATACAGTGCCTGCAACAAATATTGGCACCCTTGATGAATTGGGCTGTGATATTATTTTGTTTTGCTGTTCATCCTCTTGGTCTTTTATTCAAAATATTTGCAAAATCTAATATTTGATTGAAGTAAAATTATGGGGAAATAAAGGGAAAGAAATTGATAAAATGTCCTGGTTTTGTACCACAATTATTGGCAACCCTAGACATTTCTTATATTATGAGTAAAATTTAACTATATTTACTTTCATATTTTATGTTTTTAAGTTCTGCCAAGAAGCTTAAAATAGGCCATGGTTGGATCTTCCAGCAGGACAATGATCCAAAGCGCTCCTAAAAAAAATCAATACAAAAATGGTTCACTGACCACAATTAAGGTTTTACCATGGCCAGCCCAGTCCCCTGACCTAAAGCCTATAGAAAACCTGTGGGATGAGCTGAAGAGGGGAGTCCACAAGCCATGGCCTCAGATTTGGAAGGTTCTGGGGAGATTCTGAATGGAGGAATGGTCTCAGATCCTTTGCCATGTGTTCTCCAACCTCATTAAACATTATACGACTCAGCTATTAATGGGTCCCAGTTATTGTGACACTCATATTTGAGGAAAAAAAAAATTCACAGCCTGTTTTGCTCATATTTACTAAGGGTGCCAATATTCGTGGAGAGCACTATAAACATGTAGACCTGTCCACCAACAGTTGTGATGGAACCCCACATTTCAAACAAGCATGCTGCTTATGCTTCTTCTATAAAAAAAATGTAATGATAACTAATAAAGGTCGGTTGAGGCTGTTGGTTCATTCTGAATACCTAAACTTCTGTGCAGGATTGGTAACATGGACACGGCCTCAGCTTTACAACCTGCGCAGTACTCTCCCTGTCCTCAGTGTCCCAGACTTGGATGGGGACGGCATCAGCGACATGGCTCTGGTGTACCCCAACCCAACACAGGTAGACCTTTAGGGTATCCTTAATGTCTCCGCACAATCTGACTCATCAACTTGTGTGCCCTATAACCTGTGCCCAGACTAAATGATGCTATATACACCGATCAGCCATAACATTATGACCACTGACAGATGAAATAATCTTATCATGGCACCTGTTAGTGGGTGGGATATATTAGGCACCATGTGAACATTCTGTCCTCAACGTTGATGTGTTAGAAGCAGGAAAAATGGGCAAGTGTAAGGATCTGAGGGACTTTGACAAGGGCCAAATTATGATGGCTAGATGACTGGGTCAGAGCATCTCCAAAACTGCAGTCCTTGTGGGGTGTTCCCGGTCTGCAGTGGTCAGTACCTATCAAAAGTGGTCCAAGGAAGAAAAAGTGGTGAACAGTGCGTCGCAGTTTGCTGCGTATCGGGCTGCGTAGCTGCAGACCAGTCAGGGTGCCCATGCTGACCCCTGTCCCCTGCCGAAAGCAGCTACAATTGGCAGTTCAGCTTCAGAACTGGACCGGAGAGCAATGGAAGAAGGTGGCCTGGTCTGATGAATCACGTTTCCTTTTACATCACATGGATGGCCGGGTGCGTGTGCGTCGCTTACCTGGAGAACACATGGCACCTGAATGCACTTTGGGTAGGAGGCAAGCCGGCGGAGGCAGCGTGATGCTTTTTGGGCAATGTTCTCCTGGGATACCTTGGGTTCTGCCATTCATGTGGATGTTACCTTGACACGGACCACTTACCTGAGCATTGTTGCAGACCATGTGCACCCTTTCATGGCAATGATATTCCCTGATGGCATTGGCCTCTTTCAGCAGGATAGTGCACCCTGCCACAAAGCAAAAATGGTTCAGGAATGATTTGAGGAACACAACGAGTTCAAGGTGTTGACTTGGCCTCCAAATTCCCCAGATCTCAATCCAATTGAGCATCTGTGGTATGTGCTGACAAACAGGTCTGGTCCATGGAAGCCCCACTAAGCAACTTACAGGACTTAAAGGAGCTGCTGCTAATGTCTTGGTGCCATACCACAGCACACCTTCAGAGGTCTAATGGAGTCCATGCCTCAACAGTGTTATGGAAATCTTGAACTAAGTTGCATTTGGGAAATGTCTGTCTTACTATTGCCTGGTATGTAACTATTTTCTTTTATTGTGACACACGTCTGTATAAATATCAGAGCATCACTAAGTACTCAGACCATGTTCCTCTGCTTAAACCAAGAAGGGTATCTGTCCCTTGTTCCTTAGGAATGTAGGAGATGGGGATCTGGTATTTGTTTGGGGGCATCATTGACTGGTATCGGCAGATTATAAGGTTACTCATTAATCTGCCCATCTGTATAACTCATCAGGGCATCTATTGTCTGTCCGGATTCTGTTAGACCTCTTAGAGTTGAAGAGGTTACCCATGTGGGGGAGGACAGCTTGCCCCTTGTGTGAAGCCTAGGTATTGACAGAACAAAGGGAATGTGTTTTATTGACATGGGACAGCATCTTACCACTCCCCTTTTAACTGTAATAAATACGGACTGTTCATGTATCTACTTCAGAGACTCCTCTGATGATTATTTTATACGCATTTGACGCGTCTCTATTGTTCAGTAACTGTGAAGACATTCCTTTTATTTATATTTTTGATTCTTCGAAGTAGCCACCTTTTGCTTTGCACATTCTTGGCATTCTGTCAACCAGCTTCCTGAGGTTGTCATACTCCATACTTACTGGCTGCTTTACCTTCCCTCTGTGGTTCAGGTCATCTCAAAGCATCTCAATTGGGTTGAAGTCAGGTGATTGTGGAGGTCAGGTCATCTGATACTGCACTCCATCATTCTGCTTCTTGATCAAATAGCCCTCAGACAGCCTGGATGTGTGTTTTGGATCATTGTCCTGTTCTAAAACAAATGATAGTCCCACTATGTGCAAACCAGATGTGTTTGTGTATCTCTGCAGAATGCTGTGGTAGCCATGCTGGTTGTGTGCTTTGAATTCTAATTAAATCACTGACAATGTCACCGACAAAGCACCCCCACACAATCACACCTCCTCCATGGTTTATGGTGTAAACCCCACATGGGAAGATTCTGTTCGCTCACTTCTCACAAAGACAAGGTTCTCTCTGAACATTCTTTTTCAACACCTGCCTTTTTGCTGACCATGGCTGGTTTGGCATCTGTTGATACTCTGACAGCTTGACTCTGTCAACCTCCAGTCTGCTTTTCCAATCATTGGTACCAGCACAACAAACTCCTTGTTGATGGTCAAAGACGTATCAATACCATGCAAAAATACTCTCATTTGAGCTACATCGGCGCTCTTATCAATGTTTCGATTTTCTCACACACATAATGACTGGACTCAAATATATTTGTAGTAAAAAATAAATCATCCCATCCCACCCTAGGCTGTTTACTGCCACATCTCTTAAAGAGAATGCCAGTAAGCGGTGTTGGGATCGTGTGTAACATGCAAAAATGGGATGCAGGCTGAAAATTCAGTCACATGACCACTGTGAAGTAAACAAAGGCATTTTATAATTTTCTCACAATAATTGTGGGGAAGATACACTGACAGTAACATTCTCTACTTTTAACTCAATCTTTTAATCCGGTTTTCATATGTCTTGAGTGGACAGCAAAAATAGCAGTTTGTCTTCACTTTGCCAGTACCTTTGAAGGGCATTGTAAATACCACTTGTTCTTGCCACTTGACTCACTGCACGACCATGGCTATTTGCATGTCAAAATGGCTCTATTACCCTTATATAGTCTCATTCCCTCAAGGCCATGGGAAATGTACAATGCAGAAGCATGAAATAACTTTAAATAAATATTATTTTTCTGAAATTCATGTAGAAGTATGTTGAATGCATGCCATCATTATTTTTTTGACTTGCTCCATTGTTGCTTGCTTGACTAGCAACAAAACCTTGCTAAAGAGAGGAGCGTTGGGACAATTTGTCTTTCGACAGTCACCTCCCAGCTTCAGCAAATCATGTTTGCCCTGCCAGCTTCATTCAGCAGCACCTGTTTCTGAACATTAAATTCACACATTTTAAAAATAGAGGCATAAGCAATTGTGAATCAGGGTCACCTGTTTTGGTGCAATTCTTCTCAGGTTTAGCGTTTTGCTAGTGTCCTTGTCACTACTGGTAGCCTGAGGCGGTACCTGCAGCCCATTCAGGTTGCACAGGTCGTCCAGCTCCTCCAGGATGGCACATCCATACAGCAAACCTTGCAACGGCACGTATCTCCCAGTACAGTCTCAAAAGCATGGAGATACCAGAAGATGGGTCGTTACACGAGGAGAGCTGGACAGGGCCATAGAAGGGCATCAACCCAGCAGCAGAACTGGTATTTGCTCCTCTGTGCGAGGAGGAACAGAAGGAGCACTGCCAAAATGACCTCTGACCAAACTGTCAGAAACAGACTCCATGAGGGTGGCATGAGGGCCAGACTTCCTCTAGTGGGACCTGTGCTCACAGCCCATCACGTGCAGCTCGATTGGCATTCCCCAGAGAACACCAGAATTGGCAGGTCCGCCGTTGGCGCCCCATTCTCCTCACAGATGAGAGCAGGTTCACAATGATCACGTGACCGGCGTGAACAAGTCTGAAGATGCCATGGTGAATGTTATGCTGCCTGCAACATCATCCAGCATGACCGGTTTGGCGGTGAGTCAGTGATGGTCTGGGGAGGCAAATTCTTAATTTGCCTGCACGTGCTAGCCAACGGTACCCTGACTGCTGTTAGGTACTGGGATGAAATCCTCAGACCCATCGTCAGATCTTATGCTGATGCAGTGAGCCCTGGGTTTCTCCTGGTTTAGGACAATGCCCAGCCTCATGTGGCTAGAGTGTGTAGGCAGTTCCTGGATGACTAAGGCATTGATGCCATTGACTGGCCCTCACTTTACCCTGACCTGAATCCAATTGAAAACCTCTGGGATGTTCTGTATCCGTGCATTCGATGCCGAGAAGTAGTGCCATAGACTGTCCAGGAGCTCACTAATGTCCTGATCTAGGTCTGTGAGGCGATCCCACAGGACTTCATCCGACGTCTCATGAGCATGCCCAGATGTTGTCGAGAGTGCATACAGGCATGTGGGGGCCATAAACACAACTGAGTTCCCATGATGAAATTCACACAAGTTGGAATAGCCTGTGATTTCAGTCGTTTACTTTGATTTTAGATGTGAGTTTGAATCCAACCCTCAATCGGTTGGTGATTTTGGTTTACATTGACCGTTATGTAATTTTGTTCTCAATGAATTACACAATGTACAGTAAAGATATTGATCTTTAATGTATTTCATTCATCGAGACCCGATGTGTGATTAAAGTGTTCCCTCCTTTTTTTTGAGCAGTGTATGTTTTCTGCATGAACTAGTCTACATTTCAGTTCCCTTATTCCACCACTTGGTGCTGTGCGTACACATGGTCAGAGCTGTGTGTGAATCTACCAACATTCTCAGGCAAATAATCATATTGATCCACTTCGAGTAGAAATAAATGCACTCATGGTTTACACAGATTTTTGTGGACACCCTTGATAAATAGGCCTCTGGGATACTACCAACCTGTATACATTTTTGCTATTGTAATCCTTTTCTCTCTAGACTTTGCTGGTGATTCTCTCAGGAAAGACGGGAGACCAGATTGGTTCAGAGGTTGTTCTGGAAACAGCTGAGATTACCTTGCATCTCCTCCACTCAACAGGAAGAGGATCAGATTATGTGCTACTCCAGAAAGGTGAGCAGACCTAATTCCCCACATCCTGCTATTGATCTGCTGTTAGTTTATTATTAAGACCCCAATAACCTCATAAAATGGCTGATGGTAGATGCTGTCAACTGTCCATGTGTCAACTATTACCCAGGTGCTCCAGAACGCTGGGTATTATGGAAGAGTGGCAGAAAGAAAGCCGTTCCTTAAAGTCAGTCTCATAAAATCCTGCTGGGATTTTGTCTTAAAGACACTTCAAATATGTGGCAGAAGACCCACTGGTCGGATTAGACCGGAGTGGAACTTTATGGGCTGAATTCTAAACGTACTGTTCATCTCCCTGAGAGGCACCGTGTTATAGGGGTGCCTTGAAGTGGCAGAGAAACGCATAAGGACTGAGGTTGAGATGAATGCAGACCAGTATGGGGAATAGCTGTATCACTCTGCATGAGACTTTGGACCAGAGGTTTACCTTTCAGCAAGATAACGATCTCAAACACACAGCCCATGCTAAACTAGAGTGGCGTTTAAAAACTAGGAAGAAAAGCAGTGTCCTAGAATGGAACAGTCGAAGCCAATGACATCTATCCTGTCTATCCCATCTAGCAAATATCCGGCAAAACTTAAACGTTGCAGTTAACAAGCTGTGATATTTAAATGTTGACTGTTTTTCTAAATACCAGCTGTGTATCTGTTCATTCTTTTTTTTAATTATTATAATTTTTTTTTATTGATGTGAGGGTTCCGCTGTTAAATACTGACCTTGGTTTGACTCTCTGTATAAATAATGCTAAAATAAACAATAAAAAAAAATGTAAACCAGTTCTGCGTTGGCAACATGAGAGCTTAAGCATTTTGGCCTTGAAGAATGTGCAAAGATTGCTGGAACCTGATTTACAAAGCCAAACCCAAAAGGAAAAAAACATGTTTTTCTTTATATGGCCAGTTGGCCATAGCCCACAGCATATTTATGTTAATGTTTTATGGCTGTTGTCCCTGCCATTTGTCCCCAGACTCAGGCCTGTATGCCATGGCCCTGTGGAAGATTGCAGCCCAGGCTAAGGCTGGAGTGGAGAAAGGCCTAAAGAAAGACAAGCAATGGGAGAGCAAAGCCAGTGACTTCTCTGGCCTTGTAACGATCTATGAGTAAGATATAGCAAACAACTTGATGCTTAGGGTTAAGTTTAGGCATTCAGGGTTAGGTTTAGGTGTTAGTGTTAGGCATAAAGGTTAGGGGTTGTGTAATATATATAATTTTAATGGTACTAAACTGCCTTTCCTAACTTTAATAGCAAAACGTGCGCAAAATGACGACGATATGTAAAACATTTGAACTTGCAGGCTTTTAATTACATACTCCTGAGTTTCCTCAAAGTAAGCAGTTATTTAAGATTTTTCATACAAAAAACATCAAAACCTTGATGTCTTGATTTTGACTGCCGTTTCTCCTCTGTAGGTCTGATTCACTGAGCCGAGTGCTGAGGACAGGGAAGCCAGGGGGGGTGTCCAACCTGCTATTGGTCACTAGGAGCAGTGTGGAGATGTTGGATGGCGACAGTCTCAGCTCACTATGGAGGGTCAACACAAGCACCATCCTCAGGTAAAAAAATATACATCTCCATAAACACTGATTAGTTAATGCAATATATATATAGATCCTAAAACACTGTATGAAATTGTTTAATCTATGTAGGCATCCCAAAAAAAAAAAAAAACAAGCAAGTTCTGCTGGCACACAATTCGAAGGAATGAATAGGGTTGTTCCTGACTGGATTCAAACCGCAGTTTCCTATGTGGTAGACTGTCTTTAACCACTACGCTATTTATTAAACAGCGGGTGTTGTTGCATGTGAAACATGTGTAGAGATGTGGTGTTGGTTTACTTCTGCATTGTGAAACCAATTAGTAAAAACTCTGTGGATCTTGAAACTAGTTCCCTATATTAGCAAACATCCAAACCAACAACAGGTATAACAGGGTTGCTGCACTACAATCCATGTGTTAAATTACAAAGAGACTACTGTAGATGGCAAGCTAATAGCTATACAGCATTGTCTCCCAATCCTGGTCCTGGGGACCCAAAGGCGTGCACATTTTGGTTTTTGCCCAAGCACTCACACACCTGATTCAAATTATAGACCTGATTATAGGTTGATTGTGTCAATCAAGTGTGTAAGTGGTAGGTTAACATTTGAATCAGGTGTGTGAGTGCTTGGGCAAAAACAAAAATGTGCAACCTTTGGGTCTCGAGGACCAGGATTGGGAAACACTGCTATACAGTAATGAAAACGGACTCCAATCACTCCCCGGCTGGTTCCACTACGCTATGTGAACTACACTATGTAAATCGAAATCAAGAGGAATGTGGCATACTTTAATGTGGCTATACTGAAGCTTGTAGCCAGTAAAGTTTTAGTTTAACTATACAGTACATTTGAATTAAAGCAATGACTCCAGTCACTCCATGGCTTGTTTGATTCTTTAGAAAACATGACTGTTAAATAGCCAACCACTATGCTATGTAAATTGAAATTGAGAGCAATATGTATGAAGGTAAAATAGTGACAAGATTTTATTTAAAAAAAATGTTGCTCACTTGTAAAAAATATATTTTATAATTGTATAAAATATTTGCATACTTGTAACTATCTTGATATTTGGAATCAGGCAACTCCTCAAGGACACTTGCCAATGTAAAATACATAAGCTCAGTTTTGTCACAAACTCGCTAGAACTGTCAAAATTATGTTTATTTTGAGTCACTGTCTGCGGTAGTACTATTCACATCATTTTCAACTAGAGACACCAATGTGGCCTCTGTCAGGCAAGTATTCTGTCAACTATTCGATAAATCATTCTAATTATTTATCGAGTTATTCTGATAAAATGACGATGATGTTAAATGTGTTGGATTAAAACTGCATGATATTTAATACAATTATTCCAAATCCTTCATTGCTAGTGTTTTGGTTATGATTGTTATTGCAATATATTACACAGTAAATAAATAGCACTTTGCGCTTAATGATGGAATATATATATATATATATATATATATATATATTTTTTTTTTTTTATTAAAACATCATACTTAGCAAATAATATTACGCAAAATGGATTTTCATTGCTCAAGGGATAGTAGGGAATGAGTGAGCGAGCAGTAGAAGCACATCGTTGTAAAACATTTGCCTTCATAAAATCACATCTTGTTTCATAGCAGATATGACCATTGCGTCCTAATGATAAGTTGACACGAACGTTAATACTAATTTTAAAATAAAACTTCTAGTAGTTAAGCAGTTAGTCAGCCCCACAAGCTGACATACTGTACATTTCCTACCCCCCACGCGGTAGAAAACCTAGACTGCACACACTGTAATCTGCAGCTACCTAGGTAACACACATCGCTATGGTAGCTAAATGGAAACCTAACCTCTGTATGACTGATTCTGATTCTTCTGTGAATGAATGCTTCCTATTCGAATGTTGCAGAATAGATGAAGTCCTGTTGTGAAATGCAAATTCAGTCTTGCAATAATGACAAACATCCAGGTTATCTTTAGTTTTTGAGAGTTAAACGTATCAGAACTGGGACCATGCAAGGCCGTCCTTAACTTTTGTCACCCTTTTTTCATCACCTCAAGGCAGAAACAATGGATTACAATATCTGTAAAAACTATGAGAATGAAGGTACTTCTGCCAACAGCTAAGTGGGAGAGTGTTCACTTTACTGTTTCACCTCTCTCCTCAGTGAGCCTTCTTTTGGCCACTTCAACAAGGACGGCACACCAGACATCGTGGTTGAGGAGGATATTGGAAACCGCACTAAAAGGGTTAGTTGGGACCAGTTTAGAAGGAATAGAACAGACATCGACATGGACTGCTACTGTACCAACTTTTTGTCTGGGTGTATTTTAGGTTATAATCCTGGATGGAATGACCGGGGCCACTCTGTGGGAGGTCAAACTAATGGCCAGTCCCAATTCACCCAAGCCAGCCTCAGTCCACACCATCAACTCCTTCTCTGTGTTTATGTTCTGGGGGTTGATACCCTCAGAGGTCAACTCCACGGCAAGTACTACAATGGCTTCAATGTGACGTGATTTATTCATCTCATTACATCTTCGTGCTTGGGACCTAGGCTTTAGCTCTGTGGGATAGCACAATGTCATGCCTTGCCGAAGATCTGGGTCCGGAGATTTATCCGGTCATATTTCCATAGGTCGTAGTGGTATTCTCCAGCAATGCAGAACAGTTTCTAAATGAGATGTGTTCCATTCAGAGCCTTTCAGGTTTGGAGCGGCGCTCCTACCTGCTGTACCCCCACTACTCCAGAGTTCTCCTGGAGAAGAGCAACGTTCTGGACCACATCATTGCATTTAAAGGTGAGTTGTGTGATTTAACCAAACAAGATAAGATAATTATGTGGGGGGTACTCAAATGCTATATACAGGGTACATAACTACAACAGAAAGAAGAAAACAAAATGCATATCCTTTTCCTTGTTTACTTAATTCCTCAACTCCTCAAATAGTATTGGAGGAAGACAGTGGGAGGGACCTAGGATCCTCTCCTCTAATGTGCTTTGAGAAGGGAGGCGTTGAATTGAGAAGGTCCGATGACGCGAGGACTTGACCAGCTAGTGCGTGTTTTCCCGGGTGGTAAATTCATTGTTGTCCCTGTGTTTCCTGCCTGCTACATCCTCCTGCTTCACTCCAGCCACCCTGTTGGAGCGGGGCCGCCACGCCTGCTACATCCTGCTGACTGGACACGAGGGGGCAACAGGGACTGTGGTCCTCAGCAAGCGGAAGCTGAAACTGGATGTCCCCGACAGCCGGGTTCTCCACATTGGCTTCATGAGCAGTCAGGACACTGACAAGGACATCAAAGAGGCCTTCCAAAGACTGCGCTTCAGTGCCGAGTGACGGTCTGGTCTTACCATGAAAACAGTAGCGCTAATATATTTCACAACCGTTATCGCTGTAAACAAACAAAATGTGTAGCTATGGGTACCGTCTCATGATTAGAAACAGCTTTTGTTCTGGTCACCTTTATCTTCTCAACCAAGCACTTTTGAGCATCGCTGCTCCAAAATCAAAGTTCCATTTTCTTAGCGCACAAGTGGTCATGCCTCTTGCTGGAGGAAGACTTGGTTTAAATACTAATAACTGAATTACTTGGCAAAGTACTAATATACCAAACCGGTATTTTGAGGTAGCTTAATGTATTTAAGCACAACTAAAGGGCCACACTGTAGGCTAGTTTTTGCTCTAGCAACTTGAAGCTCTGTAAAGATGTGTATGCATGATTTTAAGTGTGGATGATTTGCAAAAAAAGTGGCTCTATATGACACGTCATTGCCTTATAGGTACTGTATTAAATGACAATCATATATACTGGTAGGTGGTACTGTGCTATTCCAAGTTGCTGTAAATTAGGGTCTTCTAAATGCACATTGACAAAACTGTAGACTTTGTACAAGGGACTCAAGCCTTGGAAATGTAATGTTTCTGGTTATCTGTTTGCTGTGTGTTGATGTTCAACTCAGGCCAAAGATGACAGGGAGAGAGATGAAGCTAGTATACTTTTGCAAGTTACTCATGGGCTACATAATATAGTAGTTCATGCTCATATTTCTTACATACATTTTTTGAAACTTTTTATTCCTAAAAGGGGTAACTTGTAATTTTGGTAACTAGGCCCTTAATCGACTTCCCCAGTCAGATTATTTTGGATAACATGTTATGCCCCTGTGTGCAGTTTGTAGGAGGTACTGTGGTGAGCTAGCATTAGCTCAATTGTTTACTAGCAAAAACACTAGAATTGAGGTCTGTAGACTTCTGATAATTTCTCATACTAGTTTAGATTGGCTGGTGCAACTACCTTTAACTTCCTTCTCAAACAGTGACGTAAAATATATATCTGCAAGATTGATGCCCAAATCTAAGACTCATGAATGGAAAGTGAGTTTTGATTGTTTGCATTATATTAATATATTGAACATTTCGACCAGGCTTCTGGAACTATTTTTCCTTCTTTTTTATTTCATTATTTAATTGTTGGAATTTCAAATATTAAAATAAAATGAATGTAAAAAAAAAACTACTTTTGTAAGTGAATGAAGAAATGTCATGCAGGCGTTCCTAGTCTGAATATAGGCAAAATATATCAGCAATTGCTCAAATGTTTCCCATTATTTTATGTTTTTAGATCTTCATCCGAAACAAAAATCAACAGCAAACAAATGAGAGAATCTGAATCCCATGAACGCACCAGGGGTCGGTCCAGTCTTACTACGTTCGCTCTTCTATATCTTAAGACATGTTGTGTAGCATATTTAGCCTATACCATTTCCGCACTGAGCTATGTACTGGCATGCGCAAAACATGTTTTGCCCAGGCGTGAAGGGAGAACGAGCGCTCTGTCACGTCCCACCTAAGTTGAGTGTGTTGGTATGATATTTCCCCATGACGTGCATTGAGGGATCTAATTTACTTAATTTAGGACATGCTGCTTGTTTAGGGGGAGAGGAGAATGTAACTGGAGCTTACATATTTCTAGTTGATGGACACTAGAAGAGAAGCCGCAAAATGGGTTTAAACTTTAGGCCGTTTCGCGTTATACGGAGCAGACTTGTAGAAAATTGAGAATAATTAGTGAAGATCTCGAGAAACGTATTGACACGGATGTCAGTTTCTTTAGATTCATTTTGACATAATCAGTAGTGCATGCAGGGCAACACGTTGCTTTACAAACCGACAGATCGGTTAAACCAGCTCAGACTGTAAGATGCGTAGCCTATAGGTATCTATTCAAATATTGGTCACAAAGATATCGATGACAACACAATTGAGACCTAACAGTGGATTTGCATATATTGTGTCCCAAAATAATAGAACGGCTATCAGTAAGGCTGATTAGTCAATATGCTGTCATGGAAAGCTGGATTGCGTTTTATGCCACAAGAACAAAGTAAACCGCTAGGTATGGACGGTTCACTTGCTGCAGGGGGTCTAATATGACAGTTTAATGCGCTGGTTTGCAACCAGATCATGTTTCCCCCCCTCTGTTTATTTTTTATCTCTACATAAAAATGTATACAATTTATAAATATTAAAGTAATAAATGTAAAAAAACTATTACTATCCAAATACAAGTTAGCTTTTTCTAGAAAAACCAAATGTTTTCGTCTTTTCTAAAACTGTTTAGGCTAGGTATTAATGACTTATTGATGGTCAATACCTATTCAGCTGCAACTTCCACATCTGTAAATGTAGGATATCATGTTTTGTCCTTTATTTATAATATCGCCCAAAAAAATTCAGCTTGTGTGAATTACTCAATTTGAATTTCAAATGTGTATATTTCGTTGAGTGTGATGGATCTTGCGTACGATAAAGTGAACGAGAAATTCCAACGTGACCTACGTCCGCCATATCGCTCAGATAAGACTGCACGGCTCGGATATCCACAGCAACCGCGTGCGTAAGGGCGCACTCCAATCAGCCGAGTGAATGTGGCTCGCGCGTGCTTGGTTATTCATTTGTGAGAAAGTCATTTGAACAACGCTGCACTTGCAAAGGTAGGCCTTAATATTTGTTTTGTTATACGGGCCAAAATCTAAATGAAGTGAATTTGGCCCAATATGTTTGTTTACATGAAAATAAATTATGAAATATTTTGATTAACCCACATTGAGAAACGTCTGAAAATGAAACTGAGCAAGCAAGTCGGTTATTTTGTTTCCTCATGCCGGTCTTGTGAGTTAATACATTGTCGTGTGCAACGAGTAGGCCAACTGAAATACACGTAGCCTACAGTTATATGGATGAAAATGTATAATATTGATTAGAAAATAACAGAAAAATGTCAAGTATTAGGCTTTCAGCTGAAATATGCCTTATGACACTGTATTGGAATATAGTATCACAATAGTAATTCGCGTACTAAGTGCAGAGTATCATTTTTGCTTTAAGACTGTGGCACCCCACGTAACCCTATCCAAACTCTCCAATGCACATATGTATATGCAACGATGACATACGTAGGATTGTTAAAGTACATTCTGTGTAAAGATTTTTATTGTATTAGGGTTTCTAAAAGGCGGGCTTCAAGCGAAGCCAAGCGAGTGGGAAGCGTAGAAGCGAGACAGCCAAACGCTGACGCATTGCATCTCCAGGGTGCACTTTATGGGAAACAATTTACACTGCTCATAGTGCCGCAAGGATCACTAGTTACCGTGGCATAATTGCACATATTAAGGATCTAAATTGATAGGCTACTTAGGTTGTAGACAATTCAAGGTAGGCTTGGTCGGTGTGATAAGCTACCTTGTTATTTAGAATAATTTTTTCTTGATATTGTCGAAGCTTTTGACGCAAGCCCAATTCCATTTTCTTGCATTCTCATCATTCGAGTACGTTTTCCTCACAGACCTAAAAATGGCTGAGGATATTGCGACAAAGCTTCAGAACTACCGCACAGCTCCTTTTGACGCCAGATTCCCAAACCAAAACCAGACGAGGAACTGCTTCTACAATTATCTGGGTAAGTCTAGACTGAAAAGGTCAAAGTCAAGGACTCTGGTCCAATAGTCAAAGACCAGTGTGATAATGCAGACACATTCTTTATTCTGCACCTGTTTTATCATCTGCCTGTGGAAAACTGTTTTAGAATGTCAACCACTTTTCAAAGGTGATACATTTCAAGCCTGATATAACATATACAGAAGTGATTTCAAACAGCTGGTAAAGTATCTATATGATCAATACATTAAAGAACACCACTGTCTTCCATATAAAAGCATAATAAACACTTTAGCACCATCTGTTGACTAATCTTTGTAAAGACAAATCAGAAAGTTCCTGTCTACAAAATATTTTACCAAATGTTAATTTCTAATAATTCAAAGCATGAAAAATGGTCATGATGTCCAACATTGGTGTACATTTTTCAATAAAACTATTTAAATAATATAGTCACTAGTGTTCACACCATATGTTACATCTGGCACTTTGCGATGGAAAATACATTTTACGAGAGGCAAAACAATGTTATTTAGGGTCTCCTTAGGCCATGTTAATTCGGTAGGTCCAGCTATCTAAGGGTTAAAGATCATAACCTCAACCATTTTAGAGTACTGTAATCCACTGACTTGACCAATCACCCTTTCTCTAAACTCAGTTTTTTTGAACATCTCCATGTTTTTGTTGTATTTGTAGATTATCATCGCTGCCAAAAATCCCTGGATGCCAAAGGAGTCGACACTGCCCCATGTGACTGGTATAAGAGGGTCTACAAATCATTGTGTCCGATGTCCTGGGTAAATGCTTTCAAGGCATACCTTTTCATTAGCTAAACATCTTTAAATGAATTGGAATGGATTTCTGAAGTAGGCCTGTTGGTAACACTCATTCACTGTGGTGTGACTGGTTTAAAAGTAAAATTTAAAGCAATTTGAGTTGATTTGTTCACTTATGTTGCATTATTTATTTAAAATTAATAGAACACAGAAACAGACCAAAACGACTATCTACAGGTGCTGGTCATAAAATTAGAATATCATCAAAAAGTTGATTTATTTCAGTAATTCCATTCAAAAAGTGAAACTTGTATATTATATTCATGCATTACACACAGACTGATATATTTCAATGTTTATTTCTTTTAATTGTGATGATTATAACTGACAACTAATGAAAATCCCAAATGCAGTCTCTCTGAAAATTAGAATATTACTTAAGACCAATACAAAAAAAATATTTTTAGAAATGTTGGCCAACTGAAAACTATGAACATGAAAAGTATGAGCATATACAGCACTCAATACTTAGTTGGGGCTCCTTTTGCCTGAATTACTGCAGCAATGCGGCGTGGCATGGAGTCGATCAGTCTGTGGCACTGCTCTGGTGTTATGAGAGCCCAGGTTGCTCTGATAGTGGCCTTTAGCTCTTCTGTATTGTTGGGTCTGGCATATCGCATCTTCCTCTTCACAATACCCCATAGATTTTCTATAGGGTTAAGGTCAGGCAAGTTTGCTGGCCAATTAAGAACAGGGATACCATAGTCCTTAAACCAGGTACTGGTCGATTTGGCACTGTGTGCAGGTGCCAAGTCCTGTTGGAAAATGAAATCTGCATCTCCATAAAGTTGGTCAGCAGCAGGAAGCATGAAGTGCTCTAAAACTTCCTGGTAGACGGCTGCATTGACCTTGGACCTCAGAAAACACAGTCCAACACCAGCAGATGACATGGCACCCCAAACCATCACTGACTGTGGAAACTTTACACTGGACTTCAAGCAACGTGAATTCTGTGCCTCTCCTCTCTTCCTCCAGACTCTGGGACCTTGATTTCCAAAGGAAATGCTAAATGTACTTTCATCAGAGAACATAACTCAGCAGCAGTCCAGTCCTTTTTGTCTTTAGCCCAGGCTAGACACTTCTGACGCTGTGTCTTGTTCAAGAGTGGCTTGACACAAGGAATACGACAGCTGAAACCCATGTCTTGCATACGTCTGTGCGTGGTGGTTCTTGAAGCACTGACTCCAGCTGCAGTCCACTCTTTATGAATCTCCCCCACATTTTTGAATGGGTTTTGTTTCACAATCCTCTCCAGGGTGCGGTTATCCATATTGCTTGTACACTTTTTTCTACCACATCTTGTCCTTCCCTTCACCTCACTATTAATGTGCTTGGACACAGAGCTCTGCGAACAGCCAGCCTCTTTAGCTACAACCTTTTTTGTCTTGCCCTCCTTGTGCAAGGTGTCAATGGTCGTCTTTTGGACAGCTGTCAAGTCAGCAGTCTTCCCCATGATTGTGTAGCCTACAGAACTAGACTGAAAGTCCATTTAAAGGCCTTTGCAGGTGTTTTGTGTTAATTAGCTGATTAGAGTGTGGCACCAGGTGTCTTCAATATTGAACCTTTTCACAATATTCAAATTTTCATTAGTTGTCAGTTATAATCATAAAAATTAGAAGAAATAAACACTAGAAATATTAGTCTGTGTGGAATGAATGTATACATTATACAAGTTTCATTACTGAAATAAATCAACTTTATGATGATATTCTAATTTTATGAACAGCACGTGTATGTGTTTTTATAAGGGGGTGTTCTTTTCCCCTTTTGCCCTGGCAAATAATTGAAAATAGGTAAAAGCACTTTGTGAGAACTGCTGATGTAAAGAAGTTTTTTTTTTTAAATAGATGAGATTGAAAATAGAAACAGAAGAGAAGAACAAACATTTCAAGCAAAAACAGAACAAAGACCATCTAGTCCAGCAAATATACCATGGTGGCTGTCAAATTCGTTACTGTTTAGTTATTTTTAAACATCTGCAATTTCTTAAAGTTTATTGATCTAGTCTGTGTTCAATAACAGTATCTGACAAATGGTTACATATTGTACAAATAGTACATCATCCTACAAATCCAATAAAAAACATAAAAGAGAAATGGTCTGTGAAGTGAACATTCTCATTAATTTACTAGTCCATTCTATGGTCTGTCAATGTTAATTTGACTTGTTTGTCCACCAGATCCAGAAATGGGATGACCAGAGGGCAGAAGGGACGTTCCCAGGGAAGATTTAAGTGGAATCTCCAAAGAAGTGGTCTTCATGACAAAATGTTTGTTCAAGTGGTAGAAACTTGGGTTGGTTCTCTACTACCTTACATCTACTGCTCTTCTGGAATGTGAACACATTATAAATGAACATCACAGTCATTCCTAATCAAAGTGAAGAATTGTATTGCAGATTCTGCATTAAAGTGTCTCAGGCTATATTTATCAAAACAGTCGCTCTTGTTTGTTTTTTTGCATTGATGAAAAGTAGCATTGGATGACACCAAGACAAATAATGTCCCTTGGTTTGAAGGCATTTATTTTATTTACTGAAAATGTGCCTGTGTTAAATATACCCTTATTTGAGCAAGATTAAAAAAATAATTACAATATTTCAACAGGTAATGTCACACCTAGAGTTATAGCCACTATCACTTAAAGCATGACCAAGGTGCAGTGTATTCCCAATATTTAGCCTAAATTGGGAAGAAAACCAATACCTGCTGACAGACATTTTAAAATCAAATACATAAAACTGCATTTAAAAAGAAACTTCTTGTCACATACAAAGGTACACAGTATATTATTGTAAGAAATAGGCTATAGTGTGGTTCAACAAAGCAGCAAATCCTCATAAAAACACAAGGGTCTACCTTTCTACATCTGCATACCTGGAGTCACAAACTGTCCATGCAACAAAATACTACTGGTATGGGAATATAACGACAACTATGGAATATACTCAAATGTAAGAGATCATACAAGAGTTCAGCAAATATCCCTTATTAAAGATCAGATCTTCTCTATTGAGGTATGTTTTCAGTGTTTGCATATTAAACATGAAGTTAAGTTACATATTATGAGGTGTTTTTCACCTGAAAGCAAATGTGTTCACACACCAATGAACTGTATTTATAGGTAATATACTGTCTCCAAATAAACGTATGATTAACTACGTTACAACTTTTGCAACAAATGGCCAACAAATGGTTTCAAAGAATAATGTTCATATGAACTTCACTGAAAAGGTCACTTAGTCTGCAAACATGTCTTTCTAACAACAGGTGCTGAACGTTTATAAGTTCACCAATATATCAATAAAAAAAATAGTATATATTCATATTTTCAAGAATGCAAAAGTTACATTTAAGAAGCAAGTGTACTGGTAATGTTTTAAGCAATTGCAGTGACCTTGAGTGGCTCAACACTGCATCTGACCTATTGCTCCAATGTGATCAATACTTCACCTGATTCTGTTACACAAGTCAAACTCAACTGCGTTTCTCCACATTTAAAGGGTCCAAAACCCCATCCACCACCTACAAAAACAATACATTACACTTAAATATGAACTGGTTTACTGCATAGCCATCACGTTGGTCGTTGTACAATGCGGGTGCCTTACTCAAAGTGTAAAGTCACTAGGCTTTTCATGAACACAACTACAAGTGGAAGTGATGCCTCAGAGTTAATCTGTGAGTGTCGGTGCACTGTGGTCACCAGGAGAATGCAGCACAACGTTACGAGGAGCAGTTGGAATAAGACTAGGCACAAGGAGGGCCGATACAGCAGCCTTCTATAGGTTTAACCTGACACCGTGGAAAGGACAATCACAGGGAGCTACTATACAGGTTCTGTACATGTGACGGTGATCTACACCAATACTAAATGTCCCATGTGGTACTAAGTATTATGCGATTCTGTCCTGCCGCAATGCTTCACTACACAGGTGCTATACATCTGCAGGAGTCTGGCGAGCGATCGGAGTGACATTGACCAATCCAACCAGAAAGTGGACGGCCCCCCCCAAACGTGTCCGCATCTGAAGCAGACTGAACTGACGTGCTAGGGCTGTCACTAGGCAACAGTTCCCTATGGTGTAATGTCTGATGGGCGGCAATGTGAATGGGTTTAATTTTGAGCTGATCAAGGCTTTGGGTTACAAGTCCCCAGAGAGGATAGTGCAGATACGGTCTGTAAACCTTTATCCCTTGGTTTTCGGTGCCCCTTTTTCGACCAGCGGTACTCCATGTCCATCCGTCCGATCCTCTGTCCGTCGTTTGGTCAATACCTGCGTTTCCCGAGCTTCCCAGTGTCTGTCATGCAGGTTTTAGGCCGGAGTGCTGCATGATGGGAAACCAAATATGGTTTTGGTTAATGTCATAGAAAATTGATGGTTTACGCATACAAAAATAGACAATGAAACCTGTGATTTCATTTGAATGTTCCCCCTCTTGTTTTTGATCGGTCAAATTAACTGGCGTGTATTTTACCAGGCAAGTGGACTGAGAACATACTGTCATTTACAGCACCAATCCGGGAGCACTTACAGAACGCTTTGCCAGCTCAGGGATTCGATCAAGCCACCTTTCAGTAACTAGTTAGATTCTCTTATTGCTAGGCTACCTCCTACCTGAAAACGGTTCATTTGTGTCTCATTGGTGACTATTATACCTGGTATTTTGGATGCTCCGCCTGAATTGCTTTCCCTACCTGGATCAGCGGTTTGTTTCTTCTTGTTGTGATGGACAATCTGATTCTCATTAGTCATTTTCACATCTTGGTCCTCCACATAGTTGCTGCGGAACAAAACAGAGGAAAAGCCAAACAGTTTTACTTGTGTCTCTGCACAAAGCGCCCAGTTGTGTGAAAAGGCTGGAGTAGGGGACACAAGACAACGGACAAGACAAGACAACAAAGCTTGAAGCCAGCAGGTCCAAGTGTTCTGTCCTACAGTGAAGCGATAGCCTGGTGGAGCGGCAGGACAAGGACATTGGTTGGAACTAGAAGGAGACATGAACTCAACCTGTAATGACACAGATCAACCACTGGGGGGACTGACTAACACAAGGCTAATGAGAGCACTGTTACTCACTGTTTCAGATTGTAGTGTCTGCTACCTCGGGGGCTGTGGTGGAGAGAGCATATCCTCGTTCAACACGAGTCACAAATTGGAAGACTTCAATGCCAATCGTTTGAAGCTCTGACTAACAAGAAACGTCGGTCCTTGAAGAAACCCTGCGGTACGGGCAGTCTCCTGTGCACTTGCGTCATACATATGGTAAACGAACATGGTAAACGACTTCATAACCTGCCTCTATCGACCCGTGAAACGGCAGATCGACATAACAGAATGAGCACGTGTGTGAGTTGATGGACAAGCAGTCAAACCTATGCACATGCGCATCATGCGCGTGAACTTTGATGGACAGGCAGCAAAGCGAATCGGTTTGTCATGTAACTCTGCGGTGGCCAATCCCCTGCTAGGTTACCTGATGACAGTGTTCCTTTCCCGGTGGGTGATTCGAGCGTTGTCGGTAAAGAGGATAGTGTGGTAGGGCACCAGCGGGTCACAGGAGGGCACGATGCCCCGCGCCGCCTGGCTCACACTGTCCAAGATGCCGTTATACACCAGGAGGTCATCCACTAACAGCTACGACAGACAGACAAACACAGACACAAACCTTACTTCAGCCTTTCAATATTATTTGCCATATTAGTCCATTCTGTCTTAGGTTCACATCGTTCGGCTCAGCTCACAGCTCCTGAGATCTGGTTCGGGTTCGTGCAATAAAGGAGAAAGAGCAGACATACCCCAAACTCCTTTACCCCCCTCTGAGGCGTCTTGGAGTAGTTCCACAGTTTGATCATGGAAACGGTCACAGGCTGGTCGAAGATGACGTACACGCGGTTCACCAGTCCAGGGAGCACCGGGGCTAGCCACATGTGTCGGCCGTCATGCGTGTTGTTCACGCCGTCCACCAGCTTATCTGGAGTCCTCACATCCCCGTTCACACTGTCCAGGACGTTCACACTGTCCGGGAACGCAGCGATGTCTAGGAGAAGCCCTGTTCAAGGATGCACTCTAAACTGTTGACTGGAGCCATTTCCATCTCCCCATTCTACATTCCAGGGAATGTTCCACTATGTTGTAGGATGAACTAATGAACTTCTTGGCATCCGTTATTCATAATGTTAGCAGAGTGTTTAAGGTGAGGATTACAATGAAAGGAAATGAATTGTAGAAGGAGAGGCTTCCAAAACGTGACTACAGCAAGCTTTTCCACAGCAGCTCTAAACACACTTGATTCAACTAACTGAACCCGGTGTTTTAATGCTGGGCTACAACAAAAACCTGCACGCTATGGATTTCCAGGACCTAGCATTTCTTAAGCCTAGTGTTTAATATTTAGGGCCAGTATTCAAAAGGTTGATCAAAACCCTCACCTGTCATGGAGATCTGCTAATCTGCCTTTAACCCTAATTGTCCCAGGCACTAAACCGTTATTGCCCCAGCACCACCTTCAATAACCCTTCCCTGATGTAGACTCACACGCTTGTATGTGTGGACCAGGCCGTAAGTGTAGATTTCCGCAGCAGTGATTCTTTGTGTGTGTGAGTGTGTGTTGCTAGCACTGTAGGTAGGATACTGTTGTCACTGAGGGGGATCTTCTGGTCGTTTTGGTCGTAGAACTCCAGGCCATTCATGCCGATATAGTAGGGGTCCCCCCAAGTAGTCAGGAGCTGCAGCTGGAAGATGACTGGAGGGTCAAAGGTCAAGGAAGAGAGCCGTATACACACCCAGGATAATCTCCGGGTCATTTAGTGACCGTTTAGATTCACAGTATCCCAGAGTAAAAACCCAATTATACATATGCTGTTTTACATCGTATATAGGGAATTCTGTGGGACTACTTCTTGTGAGCAGTAGGTGGAAGGATACACCCGCAAGGCATGACAGGGGCTTCGTAGTCCATGCTGGCCTGCTCCTGTCTCGTAGAACCAGACCTGAAAACCACAACACAAACTGTAACTGCATTCCTGGGCAGCTGAAACACTTCATCCTCTCTTAATCAGAGACTAATTATGACCTGGGTCACCAGTTGAAGGCAGTTAACTAACAGGTTGAAACAAACAAACCAAAAAGGTTGACCAAATTACAAGAGCCAATAATTAAAACTACAGCTACCATGGTTCCAGCCAATTGGCAAGATGGCACAAACACAACTGAGCCCGGAGCAGCCTACAAGTACTCACTGAAGTGTGTCAACAGAGTTCTCTTCTGTACGCTTGGTGTCGAGGCCTGCATTGTGGGTCTGGAGGAAGTCGATAAACAGGATCTCCTGAGCAAAGTCGAAGTGACAGTTCCCTGGTCCCTTCCTGATGAGGAAGCCATCTGCTGGGGAGATGACTGTATCGTCCAGGGACACATGGATCACCTTCACCTACAGAACACAGGATTAAGGATGTCACAAATGAGAATACTAATAAACATAACTGTGTTTCTATGGAAGAAAAAAGGAATCTCCCCCAAAACAATATATCCCCGGTCAATATTCAAAGATATGAAGTTTTATGTTAGGGGGGGGAATATTAAGTAATTGTATATTGGACGGACAATGGCGTTGATGAAAATCATAATGACTTTTCACTTTACATTTGCCAAGTGTATTCACACACTTTGAATTTGACCATGTGTACATCTTTAACGACAGAAAATGATCTTAAAAGGGCGGGCGATTAGGGGTAATGAGATTTTGGCATTGAAGTCTTATGCACCATGTCGACGGCACGCCCATCCTGGAGGTTCAGGACCATGGAGAGGGTGTGTTGCGAGAGCCCACAAGAGCCGAGGAACGCTTCTGGAATGGCCGAGAGGCAGCTAGGAAGGACGGCTCCGTCCTCCACGCCTGCCTCTCATCAAGGGTAATGGGGCAGGGTTTGGAAAGGGGAGAAGGAAATAGTGGAACTAACATTGGGCACCTTATTTTTACAGACTGCTGAGACGCTGAAGTCAGCCCTTGCCAGCCAGTTCCTCTCCAGCAGCCGATCTCAGCCACGTTTCTTCAGCATGGTCAGTTCTCCATTTTAAGTTCACCGACCCTTCTTTCTCCATTGTGGATCTATTTTGTATTTGCATTTCGTTTAAATAAAAAAACGCCCTGGGGCTTACAATGCACTGTTTTTGCGGTTTCCCCGTGACAGGATACTTCCCCTACACTACCAACCAGGTACCCCCCTGGCGGCTAACCCGGTGACCGTCACTCACCCCCCTGTACGAGTCCTCCGGAGTCTTGTTGTAGTTCCACACACGCAGGCCGGCCACCGTCTGGCGCATGCCCAAGTTCACCGTCAGCGTGTGGCGCTGGCCACAGGAGAACGGGATCAGCCACATGTGCTGGTCGTCGGTGGTGATGTTGTGCCCGTCAATGAGCCTGGACAGAGGAGAGAGGGACCACATGGTGGTGTACACAGGAAAGCAAGCGCAGACCCGAGTTCTGAATGCAGAGGAGCCTGCTGCAGCCTGTCTGCCACCTCCGTCTACACGGCTGGCTGATCCGAGGGGTGCACTGGAGGGCACTGCGGCACGCCCTTGGCATGACTGGGCTTGTGCTAAAGACACAGTCAGACTGCACTCTACCAGCCTGCTGTTCAGACACTCTGAGGAGGTGCACCAGGCCCCGTGGGCATGTGCTTCTATATATAGATTTACACCACAAAGACTTGAATTCAGTGTAAATTCGTTGTTGGCACTGTGATACTCACAGGTTAAAATCGGACAACGGTCCACATTTCATTTTGCAATCCGTTTCGTTTACATTCTACCCTTGGTTTGATCGATCTATGGAGATAGAACCAAGGGAAGATATGCAAACACACACACACAAACAGTGCTGACTTGTCAAGGGTGCGTGTGTCCTGGCTGTACTCCGGCAGGTCGTTGAGGTCCCGTGGCGAAGCGTCCAGCATGGTCAGATCCAGAGGCAGGCTGTCACCCTCCTTCCCGACCACCTCCAACCCCGTCAGGCCCAGGTAGTGGGAGTCCCCCCACGTCATGCTCAGCTCTATCCTAAGGCCTGGAGAGAGAGAGCCGGGGAGAGGAGAGCATGTGGAGAGAGAGAGAGCCAGGGAGAGGAGAGCATGTGGAGAGAGAGAGCCGGGGAGAGGAGAGCGTGGGGAGAGAGAGAGCCAGGGAGAGGAGAGCGTGGGGAGAGAGAGAGCCAGGGAGAGGAGAGCGTGGGGAGAGGCAAACAAGCTTTTAAAGGACAGTAACATTAGGAATTAATTAACCAATGCTGAATAACACATTTAAAAGCACTCACACTTTCCGCTGTACATTCCCGGGATCTGCTCCAGGGTCTCTAGTGACTGGCCCACTGTAGGGTTCAGATGGAGTTTTAACTGAAAAGGTCAGGCAATACCAGTTAGTATTGTCCTATCAGTGTCCACAGAACACCAAACAAACTGCTGACTGGAAATAGAATAAGAAATCAAATTACTACACTGACAACATTTAAAAAAACACTGGCGTTATGAAATCCTATCTATAAAAAAAAAAAACATTACATAAATGGACGGGTGTGTGCCAGTGGGGTGTGTGTATTTGTGTGTACAAAAGGCCATGTATATGGGAGTCCCAGTTGGTCATGAACTCACAGCGAGGTCGTCCTCGGGTCTAAAGCCAGCCTGAGTAAAGGGTCTCTCCTCCCCCTCGCCGTCCGCCGTGCGGGGCCTCTGCAGCGCCTCCTCATACCCAACCAGCCCCTCGGAATCCCCCGTCTCCCCGCAGAACGTCTCGTCGTAGCGCGACATGGCCTCCAGGATGTCATCGTCTGTGGTGAACAGGATGGTATCGCCAAACTGGTCCAGACCTGGGGAGTGGTCAGCACAACTCTGAATGAGAAACCTTTAAAGCACAGAAACACCAAGGCTAGAAATGCCTATCATTAATATGCAACAGCGAAAGTAGAGGACAACATGTTTACAATGCCAGATTTTTGTTAGGAGTTGTACTAACCAACCGTGTGACCTCCCAGAGACAGGTGTATTAACCTGAAATTATGTGAAACACCATTTCAAACAGGTGGACTTTCTTCAAGTAATTATGTGACTTCTACAGTTGGTTGCTCCACAGCTCATTCAGGTATATCATAGCCAGGGTGAATACTTACGAAATCAATTATTTTCTGTTTCATATTCGCATTTAATTTAAAACAATTTGCAGATTGAATTTTTTACTTCAACATTATGGACTAAAACACCTGATTACATCAATTTCAATTTCTTGTTGTAACACAAAAAGTCCAAGGGTGATGAGTATTTTTCAGAGCCACTGTATGACATAAAACGTAGTGCAGTTGCAGGCAACAACAGCAGAGAGGAATTAGGCTGTTTGAAAACTAGAACAAAGCTGTGCCAGGTTTCATTGTTTTTAGTTGTTTCAGCTCTCATTCCAGAAAAGTCTGGAAACCCCTGTTTTGATGCATGGGCAACAAAGGCACTAAGCCTATTCTGTCACCGAACAAATGTTGTGGTTCTTTGATCAAATATAAGTTGTCATTTCAGTGCTGCAATTTTGAATATAGGGTAGCAAATGAACCAAATACATTTGGTTCGAAATACATTTGGTTCCATAAGTCAGAACCACTGATTTAAATCATGTCTATAATGCAAATTGCTAATGATCATGAAGCTCCTAACATTAAGACCTAGCGAAGGCTTCCAGCAGTGAAACTATAGAACCACGGGAGGCATTTGAGCATCCAAAGCCAAAAACAATCCCTAACTCATGCTTCCGTACCTCCAGAAAGTGTCCCGGACGCCTTGGCGATCTCTCCCCTGAAGATGCACCTCCCGTCCAGCAGCATCTCCACCTCCTTCACCCCCCTGAACGAGTGGATCCTGGACTTGTTGTAGTTCCACAACCTTATCATGGCCACCTGGCACGGCTCGGCAAACTCCAGGTAAACGACGTGACTCCTCCCCTGAGTGAACGGCGCCAGCCACAGGTGCATGTCGTCCTGTGTGCGGTTGACGCAGTCGATCAGGTTAGTGACCACGCGCGGGTCCTTGCCGTAGGCGGGCAGCACGTTGATGTCGGGCGGGTCGGCGCGGATGTTAGCGGGCCGAACGGGCAGACCGCTGGAGCTGAACACCTCGAGACCGTTGAGGCCCACATAGTGGCGGTCGCCCCACGTGGACAGGATGTTAATGACCAAGCGCTGACCGCATGGGAGGACCGGAATCTCAAACTCCTCCTCCCGCTCCGGCTCGCCGGAGACGTCCTCCTCCGGGTCATCGCAGAGGCCCCCGTGAGGGGCGGCGGAGGGGAGGCGGAAGGAGGGAGGGGAGTGGCCGCAGGCGGGTCCTCCCGGGCCGGCAGAAGGGGCCGCGGCGACGGGTCTGGAGGAACGCTGGAGGAACTCGTCGAAGATGTCGCCCTCCAAGCCCATGTTGGAGATGCGACCGCGCTGGCACTGGTTGAACTTGGTCAGGGAGTCCCAGGACTCCATGAGGGTGTGGTCCTGGTCCTGCTGGCTGTGGAGCTGGGCCCGGGAGGCTCGTTGATGCCTCCGGTTGCTGCTCCCCGATACACAACCTGGCTCCTCTGGGGGAGCAGAACACACACTAATGTAATGCACAGAGAACATGAAAGTGCAATGGGGAGCTTATTTTGGAACTGTTTTCTACATTGTAGTAGTAGGGTTTCTACTAGATTATCACAATGTCAGATATGTAGAAGAGACAGTTTATGGTAATGTTTATGTAATTGTTACATTGAATTGTTACGACAGCTGGTGGCATGCTGGGTAAAGAGTCTATGACCTACTTCACGCTGACAAGTTCAGCAACAATAGACAAAATCAGCACAAGCTCTGTGTGTGTGCACATCTCTCTGTGTGTGTATGACAATGTGTGTAAGCGTCTGTGTCTGTGTGTGTCTGTGAGCCATGTTTATTTGTACAAGTGTAGACTCGGAAGAATCCATCTCCACAAGGATTTTATGGCAGATCCCCACTTTGGAAAATGTGAATTCCTGCTTCAGGTTAGGTTTAGGGAAAAACAATGAATTGAGTTAGGACTAGGTTAAGTGTAGGCAGAAAAGTTAGGTTATTGAGGTTAAGGTCAGATTCATGGTGAGATAACAGAAAACATGGATTTCTGGACTAAGGTCCCCACAAGCATAGACAAACAAGCGTGTGAGTGTTTCCTGATAGGGGAAAACAACTCATTCCTAAAGGGTCGGACTGGGTGTCTGTTGTCAGGGAGATAAAGAGGGATTATTATTGGGAGGAGTGGGGTTGGGATAGCTAGACGAAACAGGCTTGCATGACAGAGGATTCTGTCTCCGGCGAAAGAAATACTTGAACCAAAGCAGGGAATGCAGACGCGTGCAGTCAAACCTATGGACAGTCCAGCAGCTCCACGCTGATGTTCTTCCCCTGGTTTGGTGTGGCTGTTCCTGGCCGAGCTCCTGCGTCCACTCACGGGTCGGTCATGGCGGGGCTGGTCGCTCAGCTCCTCCAGCACGTCGCCCCCAAGATCCAGAGTGTCTGCCCCCCACTGGGCCCCGTTCGCCGTCCTGTCCGCCCCCCGACACACCCTCCCCGGGTTACAGCCCATCTCCGGGAGACCCGAGGTGGCGGACGACGGGGGGATCGGAGACCTGGGCTCCGCAGACTGCTGGGGTATCAGCCAGAGGGGTCTCTCCCTCGCGGCCTCGCAGCCCTCCGGGGAGCTCCGGGCCAGGGGCTGCAGCCACTGAGGAGTCCTGGAGGAGGACGGCTGGGTGGTGACCGTGCGCTCCGCGGGCTGACCCGACGGCTCCAGTGGCCGTTTCGGATGGAGGTCCGGGGCCGGTAGGTCGGCGTCGAAGGAGTCCCTCTGAAGGGGGGCGCGGTGCGAGGAGGTGGGGGCGATGGGTGGGAGGGGAGTGTGCGTTTTCTCCTGCATGTCTCTCCGGACCTGGGCTAGCCCGTCGGAGGGAGAGAGCCCGTGGCCGGGGTCCTGGTGGTGCCCTCTGCTGTTCCCCTCCGTGCTCCAGTCGTCATGGCGCTGCGGGCTGGTGGCCCGCAGACTGTGGCCGGACGCCACGGGGCTGGGAGAAAAGGACTCGGGCACTTGAAGGGCCTGGAGGTCAATGCTGGTGCTGTAATCGAAGACCTGGTTCCCGCAGCCCTTCTCCAGTTCGCCTTCAAACACCAGAGTGCTGTTGAGATAAAGATTCACATGCCGGGCTCCAACATCCAGGTCCTGAAAAAGACCAACACAGCTTTAAGAACAGTATTATATTCAGTTAACACTGGTTCCTGTTTAGTCTAGAAAAACAACATTATTACTCCAAAGTCAAAACCTAAAAAAGATGTCAGGTTAAATATACCAGTTGACATGACATATGTCTACAGTGCCGCTGGCCAGGAAGACTTGTCTAGTTGCAGGCCCCCAATGTCATTTCTCGACTGTTTCCCACAGGTGCGTCGACACGGTCAATCGAGCTAAAAGAGAAGCTAACTGTAAGTAGCCTCCTAACCAACACACAGGGTGGATGGCTAAAACCAGACCATTCAATCTCCTCCCATTAAATCTCATTATATCAGTGCTCCCCCCCTGAATCCTACAGCGTAATGCATCTCCTTACCTAGGAGTCAGTGAAACCACCCTGTTCCCTATATGATGTAGGGTTCCAGAGACCTGGTTGCCTGGTCTTTGTGCACCCCCGGTCCGTCCCCTTGGCGACAGCAGCAGTAACCCGGGTGTCTCCTGACTAATCCTCCGGTGCTAATCTCTCACTGTTCCACATTTGGGCTGACTGGCAGCTCACACAGCCACTGCTTAAAGACAACCCCCCACCCCACCCCCACCGGGCGCCTGCTGGTGATCATCCCGGAGTGACCCCGAACGAGGACTGGCCTAATGGACCAATCGGAGGCTGTCGGTTGAATGTGAAGAGCGTACAGTAGGTGCTATGAACGGTACACACTTAAAGACCCGCAGGAAAACAGCGCCACTGGACATAACTGGCTGCCTCTATCCCAAGGCTCAGTCTGAAGGCAAGGCACTATGGAATAGGGATTCATTATAGAATCAAGCAATTATGGCCCTTCACCCGATTCTTACATTGAGGCTCTTATTGTAGTTCCAGATCTTGATCCGGGATATCCCAAAATCTGGAGAGCGCTCCGCGTTCCTGATGATGAAGTAGAGTTGGACTGGAGGATGGAACGGGCAGGTCCACATGTGACGCTCTTTTGTGGTCTGGTTGTCACAGAACAAAGAGGAACATTTAGAGAATAGTTGGACGTTTAAGAGATGGACAGAAGACTCATGTTGGATGTTGAAGCAATAAGACTGTGGAATCAATAATGCTTTATCGTGTACAACAAGAGCTAATAACAGCTCGGGAAGTTATATGATTCCTTGTAATGCATTAATAAAGGGGTCTTTAAATCGCACAAGGTATCATCACACAACCCCTAAAATTATATATAAATGGTTAATGCAATGTACCAAAACATTTCCAAGCAGTTACATTCCTGTTATCTGTTAAAAGGTTAAAGGTGAGAACTTGATTCACCTTAGCTTTGCCATTGACCAGCGCTCCGAGGTTCCCAGGGTAGTCGGCGTTCCGGATGTCTAGGTCGTGCGGCGACACATACAGCTTCCTGTTCCCTGGGCCAAAGAACTGCATCTCGGTCAGCCCCACCTGGTCCCTGTTCCCCCAGTTACTCAGGATCTCCATGGTGACGTACAGGGTAGGCGGTGTCTCCGCCAAAGACCAACTCATCTGGCGGCATGACAACAAAAGGATTTCATCAGACCAATCCGTCACTTCATTCAGATTCATAGAATCAGAACACTGTGTGTAGGTGTTGGCATATGTATGTATGCAGAGGGCGTGTGCGTGTCTCTCCAACCCTTGCCTTCACCGTCTGCCTCACCAAGTTCATTAACGCTTAGTCATCCCTCGCCCCTGACATCTGATGGGTGTGACTCACCGCTGGCTTGCTCCCGTCCACCTTCACTGTCTGAGGCGTGTCGAAGTTTGCGCCCGCTTCCAGTTTCTCCAGCGCCTTCAGAAGCCGCTGCTGTTGCCTGGAAGAAAACCACTACTCATCAGTTCTACTGTCTCTCGCCGCGTCCATAGTCTTTGACCTTGCTCCTTCTCAGTGCCTACGGCAACATATCCGCGGTCTCAGAGCGTTGATTAATACTCTTCACATTACTGGCCAACGGCGCTGCTTCAAGGTCAGGTGAGGTTAGGTTACCATCGACAACGGTTCCGATGGTCGGGAGCGACCAAGGGGGATACAATTACTGGTGCAGCTTGGGCCGCCCGTTCGAGATTTACCGCATCAACATGGGTCCTGTAGTGAGTAAACAGTGTTCTCACCCTGGCAGGGGCAGCGCACATCACACAGAACAGAGGTCAGTGTCCTTCAATTCAAGAGCCGCCAGGCCACACACCAACACAAGAACACCTCAAGCCTCGTCTCATTCTCTGCAGTAGGCAGGGGTACCATTAAAACCTGTCTAGTGATACATTTTCCTCCATTGTGACAGTCAGGGAGTGGATAGTAATGTAGGCGTCAGACCCTATAATTGGTAGAGGAAGCGCTAACTTCTTGTGGTGGGTGAACTCTGATGTGTCAGTAGCCTACCTGGGCCCCATCAGGGTGATTCTCTGCATGGCCCGGGTCACCCCACTTTCATCATGGTCGTCGTCGTCGCCACACAGCGAGCCATTCATCGTCTGGCGTCCCCTCCTCGCCTGCGGATTAGCAACGAAAGGGACGGCGTGCAAAACGTAAGTCGCTACGGCGCAGATCACAAGGGCACGCCAACTGCAGCGCATCCTGGTGGAGTCCGTCAAAATGGCACCCATTCACGGGATACCTTCGGTTGACGCTACCCGTCTTACCGGGGTACGGCTGAGGGCCCTGGGCTCGGGGCTGTTCAGAGGGCTGTTCTCCCTCTGCAGGGCCTGGAAGACCCCGCACGCGGTCTCCTCCGAGTCGCGCTCCTCCCGGGAGGCCTTCCTCGCTGCAGACAGGGGACGCTCGACCCGACTCCTCGGCCCTGAGAAAGAGACAGAGGGAAGGAGGAGGGAGCAGAGAGTCCTAGCCAGGTCAGAGACCATGTCACACTGGACAGTTCTTCAATACGTTCTAATGTAGCTCATTTTCAAATGAAGCCTCTTAGTTCGAAGAGAGACAAGTCAGAACATACGCTGGGGCTCTCTGACATCCCTGAACTCCTTTGAAGAGGGCCTGTCCAGAGTCTTGCTCTTCACCAGCACAGGTTTGGTGGGGACATACGCCTCCATGTTGTCTTTTCTCTTGGCTGACAGCGAACGCTCCATCTTGCGACCTACGGCATCACAGAAGAAGGGTTGAGAAAGTTCAAAGGTTGGTGACGATCTGAGGAAAATCCCTGGCTACATTTACAGACTCCAAGCAGGCATCTCCTTCAGTTCAATCTCAATGACACGAAATATCTGGAAAGGTAAATCCTCAGTAGGTATCAACCAACCACACACACTACAATTTCAGATCAATGCAAACGACGTGAGAAGGAAGCCGCTACAGTACACTATATTTCATGGACCCCTTGGGAGAACAGCTCCGCTTTCACAACAGCTAATGTGGAACCTAATGAAACAGAAAAACGTGAATGAGCCCGGTTGGGATAACACAGTGTTCTGAGTGTTTTGAGTACCTTTAGGGGAGGGCCCAAAGTCCAACACGATGAGGTCGGCGGGATCGTGAAGGCACCCTTTGGTCCCGGTGGCTCTAAGGTGGTTCATGTGACTAGATGTTTTCTTGGAGGAAGAGGGAGGCAGGCCGAGCTCATCCAGGCTCTCTGTGCTCTCCTCCCTCTCGATCTGCTCCTCTACCCACTCCTCGTCCGACTCCTCCCCCTGCGACCCCCGGCCGCCGCCGCTCCTCCGCACGCTCACCTCCAGGCTCCGACGAATCGCCTGAGAAAAAAAAAAGGCCACATTCAGCAGAAGGGATATGAAAACTAGCCTTCCTAACAGACCAGCGCAGGCTTTTCCTCCTCCATTTCAAGAGGCCAAATGAACAGCGCTCCGACCACTGCGCGTGATACTAACCCCGAACCAGGTTAAAACTGAGCTATAACCCAAGTTAAAGAAACAGGACTGTTATACACATTATGACCATTGATTTATACGACGCACTGAAGGGGAGTGTCCGTCTTGATGACAGAGGAAATGAAAAAGGCTGTAAATTTACACTCAGGCAGCCCTCTCCGGAATAAAGCTCAGTGATTTGCAGTGACATGTAATCTGGTGAGATGGAAATGGGGACGATGGCTGCATTTATGGCCCTTTTCTACATCAGTGTCTTGGATATCTTAAGGAGGGGAGGACAGGAGAGAGCAAAGCCCAAAGAAGGGCCAAGGAAAACAGTTGTTCTCTCACCTTGACCTCGTCGATGTTGAGTAGGACCCGTTCGCTTTGTGGCTCAGGCTCCGAGTGGCTCCCTCGACCATCAGCTCTGGGGGAGCCGAACGAACGTGACACCTTGCAGGAGTCGCGTGGGGAGCGGGGACTGAGGGGGCTACGAGGGGTACGTGGACTAGACCGCTGGAGAGGAACAGAGCATAGAGAGATGTGACCGTGCAAAGCCTAACTGGCTCACTTGTCCCCAGGGCTCCCTTGTAAAAGAGATTTGATTATCTCAATGGGACATCCCCTGGTAAAATAAAGGATAAATAAAAAAAATAAAAGAAACTGACAAGTGACACACACAGGCACACACTACTGAAATGACAGACAGTACAGACGCTGTCACACACTACTGAAATGACAGACAGTACAGACGCTGGCACACACTACTGAAATGACAGACGCTGGCACACACTACTGAAATGACAGACAGTACAGACGCTGTCACACACTACTGAAATGATGGACAGTACAGACGCTGTCACACACTACTGAAATGACGGACAGTACAGACGCTGTCACACACTACTGAAATGACAGACAGTACAGACGCTGTCACACACTACTGAAATGACGGACAGTACAGACGCTGTCACACACTACTGAAATGACGGACAGTACAGACGCTGTCACACACTACTGAAATGACAGACAGTACAGACGCTGTCACACACTACTGAAATGACGGACAGTACAGACGCTGTCACACACTACTGAAATGACGGACAGTACAGACGCTGTCACACACTACTGAAATGACGGACAGTACAGGCGCTGTCACACACTACTGAAATGACAGACAGTACAGACGCTGTCACACACTACTGAAATGACGGACAGTACAGACGCTGTCACACACTACTGAAATGACAGACAGTACAGACGCTGGCACACACTACCGAAATAACACACCACAGACGCTGGCTCACACTAGTGAAATGACACACACCGTACTGATGCTGGTACACATTGAATATACTGACATACTGAAATGTGCCTAAGAATGAGTAAACACATATGATGGTGTGGACCAGGCTGGCATCGTACCTCCATCTCCAGGCTGTCGTAGGGCTCAAAGTCTTCGGAGTAGCGTCTCCCCGGGGAAATCCGCAAGCAGGGCCCTTGTTCTGTTTGAATATTGACTGAGTTCTGCCAGGATTAAAACAAAACACCCAATATTATTCATAACACAAACCTATGTTTATGACCACTGATTTGTTCACATGGTTGCTTAGTTGTTATAGCAACTAACAGTGGCGTCCTTCATAGAACAACCAGATTTTTGAGGAGAGTTGAGAAAGCATGAATTCTTAGCTATTTCTACTGGTAAACGTGCCTTTACCTTTGGTCCCATTTTTGCCAAGTAACCGCAGAGGTACAGAATCAGCTTGTCAAAAGCAAATTAGCATTGGAAACATTTCTATTGGTCAATTTGTGTTCATGTTATTGTTTGTTGGTATGTTGTGTCAGCGAGGTAAATGCAAACCTAGTGTTTACTAGGGAGTTACTTATGGGGGCATTAGTGGCACCAAGCAAACGTAATGCTGAAGAGCATTTTTCTGCGTCGTCTTTTAATTATTACTACATGGACATGATCAATGTTGTTTGAAATATGTCTATTGGTTAAAAGTGCATTTCTTGTTTTCTAAAAATTATTGTCATCTTTTGATCCCCATTTTATTGGGGAGGTGGTAACTACATTTGCTACAAATTCTGGAACTTGTGGTATTTTATGGATAGACCAATACAGAGGAAGTTGATTATACTGCAAAATTCTAATTTGCTGGTTCTAAATTATGTTGAGGTGGTCTTGTGTTTTTATGACACAAATGTATCATTTTTAACAATAATAACTGGTACATTGTAACTGTGCTAGGGTGAAATGCTCCTTTAAACTATGTCATTGAAATACCAAGAAGCTTGTAAACAAAATGTCAGACACTGTGAAACATAAGATTAAGTTAAGATGTTTCAGAATGCAAATTGCTAAAACCGTGGGCAGACACACACCACACACACAGATCTAGTGACAAAAAATAACTGCCAACGTGTAGCTGTATTTGTTTGGCCCATGCAATCTATGTAAATGGTGCACTTATCTCCCTTGTCCATTTGGACAACCACAGACTACATTCTCCTGTTCCGACTATGTTTTTACATGTCCCAGCCAAG
Organism: Esox lucius; assembly: GCF_011004845.1. NCBI lineage: Eukaryota > Metazoa > Chordata > Actinopteri > Esociformes > Esocidae > Esox > Esox lucius. The sequence goes on along the minus strand of NC_047573.1, from coordinate 23,922,099 downwards.
TGGACAAGTATTAATGGCAAGTCCTGTGTCCTGCAGAATCTTAGGAGGACCTAAGCCCCTGGACCACACGTCAGGGTTACCTGGCTCCTAGCTGTAGCTGTCCATAGTCCACCTGGTTATGTCGCAAAACTAGTTTCTGCCTGGTGACTCCTGGATTCTGCCTAAAGATTTCTTTCCCCAAGCCTTAGGCATCAATTAATTGTTTCTTGCTTTTGGGGTTTGAGTCTGTGAATCTGTACAGGCGTATTGTGACAACTACTGATTTGAACATGGCATTATAAAATACATTAGACTGATGTTGACAAAATGTTTTGATCGCACAAAATAAGTAAACTAAGCAACTTTGAGCATGGTCTGATCGCCAGTGGCAGAAGCGCCAGTTCCAGTAACTCAGAAATGGCTGCACTCCACAGCGTTTCACACATGACAGTGTCTAGCGCTCACCAAGATTGGTGTGACAAACAAAAAAAAGAGACAAAAAAAGTTTGTTGAAGAAGAATGTCAAGAATTTAACAGTTGGGCCACAAATAGGAAAATAACAACAAAGTGAAACAGTGTTTTACAGAAGCACAACTCATCAATCCTTGTAGCAGATGGGGCTTTTGCAGAAAACACCAGCACCGACTTCACTCCTATCTGCTAAGAACATGATGAAGTGTCTTCAGTGTGCGTGTGATCACCAATAGAGAACAATTGAGGGGTTGAGAAACATTGCAGGGTCCAATGAATCCTGATTCCTTCATGTTAGTGGCCTGCACAGTGCCAAGATCTCAACCCAATAAAGAGTATCTTTGTGATAAGAGAGAACAGACTGTTTGCAAAAAATGTACCCCCATTCAGCATGGACCAACATCCTTGTGAAATATTTTCAACACCTTGAAGACCCCATGTTGAAAAGAGAAGAGTTTTAGAGGCAAAAGCATCTGGATATTAAGTGAGAGTACCGCATAACGTGGCCACTTAGTAAAGAATGACTACACAGGACAGAAACAACATGCCTAGATTCAATAGAAATATAATGACTATACAATTTACAAATATAATGACTAGAATAGAAATTGAATGAATACACTATAGAAATAGCTAGACACTAGAAATAGAATAACTTTACAATAAGAAATAGAATGACTAAATTGTATAGAAAGACAGACTAGATTATAGATAAATAGAATGACTACACTATAGAAATAGACAGACTAGATTGTAAAAAAGTAGAACGACTAGACATTGTAGAAACAGAATGACAACATTCTATTTCTGGGATATTGCCAAGAATGCCTGTACCTGAACCCATTCTCTCCTCTGGACTTTTCCAGGGGCAGTGCGACTCCTCTTACTTCGGTTCTCCCCCAGATTGTGGTTCTCCTCCTCTGCTAGCTGCGAACCCCTTCTGGAGGCATCTGGTGATGAGTCAGAGAGAGCAGAGATGCTGCACATGAGCAGTAAAGCCCACCCTCCGAGAAATAGCCAGGAAGAAGACACAGATGGTTCCATAGTGCACAGGAGGGAGAATGGGGGGAAATGGCCCCCAGTTACGACTGTCACCTATGATTTATTCAAAGGCCATTGGCTTACACCGTGGATTATACAACGCTAAATGCTAACTGGGGGTGGGGTGTTCAATTTGAGATGCCACAGGGATACTACCAAGATTTGTCATGAAGTAGTCATAGACAGGGGCAGACTTTACGAGAATGAGAACAAGCAGGTTTTTCTGCGCTCCTCTGTTTGCTTTAATTGTACATTTTAGTATTGCCATTGGTATTGCACATCTATTCATTCCCCATGTAATATACATATACTTAATACTTGTAATTACTTGTATATTTTCTGCCCTCTTCTATTTGCACTTCTGGTTAGATGCTAACTGCATTTCGTTGTATTATACTTGTTAAATGACAATAATGTTGAATCTAATCTAATCTATTGCAATAGAGATTTGTGGTTTATACTTAAACATACTTAAACATTGACACTGTGGCCTTCTGTGTTGCCAAATCTATTTTAGTCCTGAATGATGCGTACCAGCCGTGCGTGTAGCTCTCAGAGCAGGCGGTGGCGAGGTAACAGACTTCTGATTGGGTCTCCTGGGCTGCTTTCTGCCGTTAGCGTTTGCACCGTTTAAATAGATGGAGAAGCCCTGCTCAAGACGCTCCAGCTCGATCTCCTTGGGATCTTTGGATTGCAGTCTCTTTAAGATCCTAGGGGTCAAAGGTCTGAGGGTTATCATCAACATGAAATCCACACCTTTATAGGAGTGGTTTATGAGCCTCCATTTGTAAACATCAAATAAAATGTTTTACGTCTGCAGTTCTGCATGTGCGCGCATGCAATATGACATTGCACATGCAAGCAGATCAACCAGCAGAGCTCTGCCACTTGCGTGTCCGTGTCCCAATCGATCAGCACAAGGAACCAATCAAGGTCTACCTTAGCTATGTGTGAACACTAGCTCTGCCGTCAGCAAGGTACGACACTCCGTCCAGTTCGTGGAATTGGATCTGCCTCTCCCAAAGGCTTGTGTCTCACACGTCACCTGTTTTTGTGTTGAAGGGAGATTAAATATTCATCCAGTGTCTCTTCCACAGCCACACCATGTTTCCCTCCTTGGCACCGCTGGCTTTCCTTCACAGATAGGCAGACAAGAGGGAGAGGTGTCAAGGAAGAAGCCACGGGTCAGCCATTTCAGGAATACACACACTGTCACCATACATGCCGGAGTGCTTCCACCGAGGTGTTAAATCAATTGAAATGATTAACATTTCTTATCCACATGCTGGAACCCTTCATGACCAAGTCAAAACCTTTCCAGGTGGTTCCTTTCTTCCCCAGGTGGAAGCACTTGCATGGCAACATGTAAGATTTTAGTAACCTGACCGCGTCCTACACCTCGTGATTCTCTTGTTAATGAGATTGTATACAAACGAAGGCTGTGATAACACCTCAAAACTCTTGACACATAGTCTAGACCTTATCTTTTGTTAAAGGAAAAGTCCAGCAAGATTGATTCATCCTTCCCTCCAGTATCAATAAGTGATTACATGTAATAGAGAACTTTTCTCAATTCTATGACTGAACAGAGCATTTCATTGTCATCCTGTAAGCATACAATTGCTACATAGTGTGGGTTTCCTGATAACCAAAGGCAAGCAGTAATTGAAAGCTCTTCATTATAATACTAAAAAATTTGCAGGTTTGCAAATAATCTTTTATGAAACCATCTAGGCAATTCTCTGTAATTTTACATGACAATCTTTTTAATACTACCCACACACCAAAGTTACAGGCTGAAAATGGACACAGAGACAGGATAGGTCTCAAACAACCTAGTATACAAGGATATTGCTATTTTACCCCACTCACAAGGGGATTTTCATCACACAGTCATCTACAGGTCAGTCTACAGATTTTCTATAGGATTGAATTGCAGCCTCTGACTGGGCCATTCCAAGACATTGATCTTCATTTTAGCAAGCCATTCCTTTGTTGATTTCCCTATGTGCTTCGGGTTTGCCATGCGGAAAGGAGAAATTATTCTTTAACTTCTGTCAGAGGTCAGCAGGCTTCAAGTTAAAATATGTGATGGTCTTCACAGAGCTGCATGACATCTAACGCCTTCAAAAATATTGTATGTTAATTTGCTGATCTGTAGCCTTCAACAATAAAATTGCATAGATGTTTTGTTAGCTCTTTGTGGACCATGGATATCTCTGCAGTAACCAACCATGAAACCTTCAAGGCAATCCTACAAGGACAGATAACTTTGTTCAGGCCTAATTAGAAGCACTTCTTCGGATATCAGCTGGTGACAAATTATCTATGTCCATGATTAGGAATGTGACTGGTTAAATCTGAATACTGTTAAAACCCCCATTATAATGGAATTTCACACTTATGCAACAAAGGCCCTGGCAGAAATGTAATTTGATCTTTAATTCATTTTTGGTTACCATAACAAAGAGAAACCACATATATTCCCTTCAGGTTAACAACAGAGAGGTATACTAATTAAAGATTGCATGTGGGTGGAGAAATTGGCTGGCAAACCTGTCAAACATGTATATTAGCCAATCTGTAGCCAGATTTCCACCTGAAAACACGGTAGGCGTTTGCAAAGACAACCTGGCTAAAGGCATACAAATTGCAATAGGACAAGAAAACACACAGAAGCTGTTTAAAAAAATAATAAACACTACATACAAGAGATTACAAGAGTGTTTCTTGATTTATTTCAATGAGGCAAGGTATTCAAGCTGAATTGGACTTCATAAAATTTGAAGGGGAGAAAAACAAATAGTAATAATGAGTTAAAAACACAAATGGAGTAATTACTGGAACATTTAGCATTTGTTCTAATTTTGGCTTTATATACTTACAAGGTTTGTGTTTACTACAAGGTTAGTGTTGTCTTTTCTAAGTAGTTTCCACCATTTAGAAAAGACAACATAGACTCAACTTTTGTAGTATAGAGTCAAAATAAGAAGAAATGTTTCACTGTCTCAATAATTATGGAGGTCATTGTACATAGCCCCCTAGGAAGACAAAAGAAAATACTAAATTCTGAAATTGAAAAAAGTGTTTAATGTAAATGTCTAACCATCACTTATTTAATTATAAGATCCATGGAATTCATAAAAAAAAAAAACATGCAGAAACACTTTTGCTAACACACAGACATATAATTGAAAGACAGAAAGGATGTTTTCATACAAAATTTCAAATACAAATGGTGAAAGTATAGAGTGGACTATAAATGCATGCTATCAGTTTACTGAAGTTAAAATGTGATGGAAAAAATAAAAACTTAGTCTTAAATGATAGCATAACTTCAACAATGTTGAATAGAGTATGTTTTCCTCAGAATACATCTTTGAAATTAAGATTATAAATAGGTTATGAGGATGTTAATTTGAGAACTGAGAAATGGTAGCTAAGTTAGCAAATTCACAGGCTTGTGCAAGTTGTGAAAACAGAATGAAATGCCCAGCTCTCTTACATAGATCAAGTTGCAAACTAGGCTTCAACATCTGCAGAAGCACTGTGGGCTTGAAAGTGGAAAGGAAGAAAAGAGAAAAACTGTGAAAGAGGCATAGCACAGAAGATAAACAGCATACACAGAAGACTATTTCAATAACAGGTGCAAATGTCACTTTATCAAGTGGACACCCATTTAAAAGTGAGTTATGTGCGAAAACGTCACTTCAGATGAAGAAAGGTATTCTTAAGTCACTGCAGCACACTGGCATCCTTGTCAGCACCATTTACATCTATAAACCATATTGTGAAGAATAGGTAGGCTTTAAAATGCCACTTAGTTTAATTATATTTTACAATGTATAGCTCTCCAATCATTAACGTAATGTGGTGAGGCACAGCCACGGGCAGGATGAAATTAGCATGCCTAACCAGCATACATTTTTGGATTACATTTGAGGAAATGAATGACCTTTACAAAACTCCATGTCCCTGTCCGAAATGTATCAACATCCACAAACCTGTGGTGGGCAAAGGTTTCCTGGCAGAGACACAAGGCTATCATTTTTTGTAGTGGACGTCCATTAACGTGACCTTAGCTACTGTGTTCTCCAGTTATGTTAATAAGAATATACATTTGCTTACCTCTTTATTCATTGTGTGTCCAAGGCACTGGTTTTCACATTGCCTTATTTTGAGGGGATGTCATTCCATGATGTATAATTTCTATTCTGCTACAAGAAATGTAGAATAAAATTATATTTTCCTATGAGCTTTCAGCTGCAGATGTTGGCGCTGCCGAATGGGAAAGCTACCGCCCCCGGATTCTTTTTTCCCCGGGATGAGTATAAACTGCAAGCCACTGCTAAAGAAATATTGGCTCCTGACAAATTCTGTCTGTAAACAATATCAGCTTTTCACATAGCTGCATTTTAACAATGCATTCCAGACGTTGAAGTTAGCAAAAAATCTGATAAACAGCCTTATTCGTACAGGATAGTTAGCAAGTCGATACCAGCTAGCTGGTGTTGGCTGCAAACCAAAATAACTGTAGCTAGCTTGCTAACCTACGCTACGCTGAAGATTGACTAGGCTAGTAGTGTGTAGCGTTGTCACTGTTTTTCATTAACTTTCTAGATTAAGACAAAAAGAAACAGGTTCGTGAAATAAGTATAATACTCACAATCCATATCATCTCTATTCACGGACATTATTCACTATAATTCAGAATTCAAATGAGATTTTCCGACTCATGTGTTAACAGTGGCTATGTTGTTGATAACAGTTGATGCTGGTTACCAGGAGAAATATCCACCAATAGTAAAAGGCCCTGTGTTGGACACACCCCCTAAGGAAAAGCACAAAGTTTTCTGTGAAGCCTGCTACAGAAGCAAAAAGAATACGTAGGCTGCTATACTTATGTAGTTCTCTTACATTGCTATGATGCAATAATTTACAATCTAAAAATCAGGGCAAGAGAGCCACTGGGTATTTGCTGCAAAAGCAGTAAATCAGAAGGGGATAATAATGCAAACCTCAATAAGAGCAGGACAATCATACCACAAAAAATGAAAACTCTCCAACCACATTTAATTGGTCCACCATCAAAAGTTGAACACTGTTTTATTCATTACAAATCAATGTATTTTATATAAAAAGGGCAAAGGGCTCTGAAATGAAACCATTGTCAATGTAAACCTCACAACAGGCACCCTCCTGAACTTTCAAAACCCAGTTATGGAGAGTCAAAATAAGCCAATAGACCTGGTTAACAATCATCCAGTCACAAGATGGCCTGGGCTACGTTCGAGATCATTCAACAGTTTGGAATTATTTCAAACAAAGTGCTGCAGACACAAACAAGAGCATTTCAAGCATGGCAACTAGGAGGGTTGTTATGTTTTGTGCATTTAACACAACCATCACTACCAGCCCACACACAAACTCTTGACATGCCCACAAACCTAGAGCGAATAGCTGTCCAATTGTGTAAGATTGCTTAGTTTGGTAAGGTAAACATTACAAAAGCTTTATGTTACGCTCCCCAACCCAACAGACCTGAATGTGGCGCAGGTACAGTAAATCTGTGTATGCACAAGACCATGGCCAAGCCATAACCCCACCTACCCTCGGGTGTGCACAGACTGGAAAAACACTAGGTGTGCAAGCTTTAACTTAAAGCAGAAGCTCCAAATCCCTTAGTGCGGCAAATTCCATCTTGTTAGCATGTTTCCAGTCTTTTGCGATCTGTGAACACTAAAGGGACAGAGGCCATGGAATAAAATCTATTCAAACCCTGGTTGTTAGCATAAGCAAAGACGCTATCACAGCCTAGGGCACTCAGCAAATTTTCATTAATTATACTGCACAAAAAAGGTAAAAAGGGCAGGATCATGTTCCAAGAAATCAACACATTTGAAAAGGAATATTGGTATACAGCCTAAACCAATTTTTTTTATTTAGATAAATATTAATTAAAATAGTTAAGGAATCGGTCATTTCACTGTCACTTCGATTTTTCATTTGAAGGACAAAATGCAAACTCAAGTACAATCACATCTTCAAAAAATCATGGCAATAGATATATAGGCTCAGGATAGAACCCTTTAAATAAGTCCATGCTTCAACCTAATTCATCCACACAAATTCTGTAAAAGCTTTTTGATTAAAAAAGAAAAATAATTTGAATCAAGTTAATTTCACTGAGTCCAAAAGGTAAAGCTGAAGTTCTAGTAAAAAGGTGTCATTTAAGGACAAAATTGATTGTCCCAATTTCCCTTCTTAATGCAATATGATTATTTCAGGCCTAGGTATTTGGTTAAGATGTCCAATTAACAGTGTTTCCAGGCCAATCTAAGCTGCTGTAAAAAGAGCCTTGGAAACTTGTATAGCTTACAGGCGCCTGCTTTAAAACAACAAAAAAGTATATACTGAGCTTTCTTTGCAAGTTTAGGGTGAGTGGGGAAAGATTCAAAAATGGACCACATGTTCAAATGACTAATTTAAAAGAATAAAAATAACTTAAATAGAAGTGCATGAAACAATAAAAGTTCTTAGAGCCCTTTCACAAACCAGAAATAAAGCAGGGTGCAAGGGACCCTCCAATCCAACTGAAAGGGAGAGGAAAAACGGTCATGGTAATACTAGTTTGTCATCCAATGATTCACAGATGTACAGTTCACGTTTAGGTCAGACCCTGCCCACCCCTCCCAAAATTCCGTAGTCCATTAGTCAGTGGTCACCCAAGGTCTGTGAGCCCCGTCCTCCCTCTGTTTCAAGTCTGTCTGTGCTGGAGGGAAGGCTCTCGTCAGTCTTAGTGCGTCCCCTTTCCTCCTCCTCCACCGCCCTCTTCAACAGCTCCTCCTGCTCCTCCTTTTTCCTGTGCTCCATCTCCCACTCCACGAAGGTGTCGAACAGGCTGGGCCAGGCCTCGTCCTCACTGTAGTTGCTGAGGTCCGGCCCGATGGCCTGGGTGAAATTCAGGAACATGTTCCAGGTGTCCCGCGAGATTCCCCGCACACCTGACGGGTTATCGTCCAGGAAGTCTAACCAGCGCTCCAGGATGGCTGGCGTGTCCTGCGTGAAGACCAGGCGCCACAGGGCGATGGCAATGTCGCGCTGCAGCGAACGCTGGCCCTCGTCGGCGTCCAGGCCAAACTGGAAGGTGAAGCGGTACAAGTCCTTGAAGCTCTCCTCCCCTTGCGCCTCCAGCAGCATGCAGGGGAAGCGAGAGAAGATGCCCTCCAGACTGTCGGCTTGGATCGCCCGGCAGCCGTCCACAAACTCCTTCCTACAGACGGTTGGACACAGAGAGGGCACTGTTACAGACCACAACACAACGTCAGTCTTTTGACTCTGGCCCATAAAACCCCACAGATCAACCCATCTGCTGCTTTCACTTTCAGGAACAGGGACAACTGTGTCGATTTCAAGTCAACAGCTCAGTAGGCAAAGTCTTACCAGCAATTCTGATGAACACAACATGAAGTAAACATATCTGTACCTTTAAAGCACGCCTGGAGACTTTACTGCATGGGGGGGGTGGGGGGGGGGGGCAAGATGCCCCCCGAGATTACATTGACCACATCCTGTCACTGCGCCACACTGAGCTACTTTGACTTTACCGTATGACGCACTGGCCAGATATGTCCTGTGATAAGCCTTGCCCCCATTCTGCCCCCATTAACACAGCAGGCAATAAATCAGACCAGGGCTGAAAGGCAAAGCTACAGAAAAAGTCTCAAAGTTTCTGGCTCCGAGTGAGTCAGGTGAGAAAGTTTATTATCAGGTCAAATTATGGTGGCGGGCCACATTTGCGGCGTAGGTATAAAATCTGATGAGAATCGATGGAAGAAAGTGATGAGAGAACGGCACACTCCGCTGTACGTTGTCTTTGCAGTGGGCAGTGTCAAAGCCTGATTGGTTTTCCCTAGTGCCCACTACCTGTCAACAAGCAAGTGTGAGCTGTAGAGCTACTGAAAGATGAGAGGAGTGGGGGTGGGGTGGCCAGCCTCACTCCACAGAGTGACGGAGGAAGCTACGGAACACCGTGCAGGGGAAGCTGTGGCCATTTTAGAATTTGGTCCGAGGTCAAGAAACAATAACTGAATCAGCCACAACAATGTAAGATGCAAATATGAACTATTTTTAACCAATAGCCGTTAACTTCATGTTTTCTGAATATTAGGCAACAACACATCAATGTAACAGTATTCTCAGTCATACCACCAAAAGCCATCACTCACCTGGTAAACTTGCACATTGTGGCCGCCTGAAACTTCCAGGCGAGGACCAGCACACGGAACTCGGCGGGGTCCACGCACAGGTCGTTGCAGAACCTCTCCATGCCCTCCTCCAAGATGGCGTCCTCCTGCGGGTCCTTGTAGTGGCGGAAGAGCTCCTCGATGCGCAGCAAGGACGGGCCCTCCCCGTCTGCCGGCCGCTCCTCTTTCCTCTGTTCCCCCATCATGGTGGAGACTGGAGTCATAGCGGTCTCCACGGTGACATCCATGTCTGATGCCTTGGTGCCGTTGAATATGGGCTCGCTGGAGGCCTTGCTGGATGGGGCACTGTGCTCCTCCTTGTGCCCTATTCCCCTGCCTCCGGTGCCCACACCTTTCCTGGGTTGGGACTTGGACCCGGGTTCTTTGTCGCCACTCTTGCTGCCGAGCGAGGACGATGGGTTCTTACACTTGGTGACGCACTGGCCCATGTCTCTCTATCTGGTCCTCGCAGTCTGGTCCTGCCCTCCTTCAGGCCCCGTCTGCCCCCCCTAGACGCCTCTTCTCTGGCCCGGTGAGATGTCTCAACATGCCCTCTGGACCTGTTACCGAGGAGTCCCAATAGTCACACGGTGTCACCAAATCTGTGGAGCAGTGAGTCACAAGAGTCAAGAGCCACGACGCTTAAAGTAATTACTAGAGAGAACAACTGCTAGATGCTTAAGTATGTAAATTGTACGAAGATCATACAATTGCTACATCATCACCAAGGAAAGGTGGAGTGCCTTCTGGAAGCATTACCCTGGTAGCACAACTTTTTAGGCTGGTAGTGTACCATTGAGTGAAGGAGGGTTCAAATCAAACCGGAGGGCTGTGTAAGTACAAAACACGTATAGAGGGGAGATTTATATAGCATGGATTACCAGAAATCAAAAGACATTGGTTACCATTGACACTCCATGAACACACTACTAACCTATACCATACCCTAACAGAATAGCTTAGAGGTACTAAGAAATGTACTTGTACTTACAGACACTTCCTCAAAATGCATTGACCACTCTAGAGGAAGGGGTCATCTTTTTCTGCTCCATTGTAGAGACCTTAACATCTGCAATGCTGGAAGACACACCGCATCTTGTCACCTTGAGCTGAATGTGATACAGGTGTGTCGTTCGCCCACATGTAGATGTAGTTTGTGATCTCGCTGTGGATTAGTAATTTGATATAGTTCAGTTATGAAATGTTCCAGAATATTCCCACCACAATTCACCCATTTTCTAAAAACGCGTAGCTTTACGTCAATACATTTAAAATAGAAATGAATGCATTCCACAGACATGACAACAATTAAACTACTACAGGTAGTATGAGTGTATTTACAAAACGTCTTTCGTTTTATGCCGCCGTAACGCTAATTTGGTAGAGAGCTTTTGATTACATACACCTGAAATATTTTGTATGTATTCTTTATATTGTCACGAAGAATTCCATCTACCATAGGGTTCATAAGCTAGTTACTGTACTTGTACATTCTTGTTCAACTGGCAAGGTTTTTCCTTTTTGCCTGTTTCTCTTGAGTTGGTGATTTAACTACAAGAGAACCGCATCTGATCACATTGATTCATGCGGAATGAAACTTCCGATCTCGTTCCTCGTGTGGACATGTACAGGCAAAACACCTCCTTGAAACCCTTCCTTCGACCATGTTCACCCCATCTTTTTAAAGTCAAATGTAGTTTTATTGCCAACAGAAGCTAACTATGACCACAGCGGTAATGTATTTTCATGCACCGAGCCCGTGAGGGAATACATAAAAGTAATCCAACTTACTAACAATTAGCAACTAACCTATTAAAAAACGCTGTCAGCAAACATCCGTGAAAGACTAACGTTAGTTAACTGTGTAGCTCTACTCTAACTGTAGCTCTAACATCTGACTGTTGGCTACACATTTTTAGTTTGACCTGCCAACAACATGGTATGATAACGGTAGTTAATTAAAATGACTGATACAACTAACTACACGTCGACACGCAGTATTACCCTTACCTGGTCTGTGGCTGACTAGCTACTTCAGCTAACGGTAAAGCTATTCATCATCGTGTAGGCAGGTAGCTAGTCTAGCTAGCTATCTGCAAAGTTACCAATAGCTAACAAGTATTCTACATAAACTAGAAACTATTTCAAGGGGGTGAACAAGAAACACTGATTACCCTGTTTCAATAGTTGAATGTCGAAAAAAATTACATAGTTCATGAGTCCAATAACATTAACTTACATAGCTAAACAAATAGTTAGCTACTAAGTTAGCCTAGACAACCAAACCGCTCCACTTACTTAGCTAGCTATAATACTAGCCAACTAAGCTAACGCTAGTCAGCATCATAAAAAACGAGCGTTTTAGTTCACTTTTGCCTGATAAGTACGTACCTGGTTGGCAAACAACCACCCCAAACAACTGCCTTTTACTTCAAATCCACTGCTAAATCCCAAAACTCAGATGAACCAGTACGAAAGGCTTACAGTTTCTTTGTGTTTCCCCTTTAGTCATTGAGTGGACATTAAGAGAATTTTCCCTGCATCACTTCCTCCCCGCAGAGAGCACCAGACAGACTGCGAGAAAAGCTAATGCTTAGAGAGCAACGCTAACAATGTCTCTGCCCAGTTTGCATTTTGTTCAAAATTGTTGACGCTGTCAACTGGACTAGCTTATCTATTTAAAATGCATCAAACAGGAATAAGCATAGATCTGATATATGAAGGAAAATTTTACAAATGAGTGGGAAAATGCATGTTTTTTAGCGACTTTCCAACAATGATTGTTGCGAACACACCTCTTTTACGTCAGTATTGAGTTGTAATCGTAATTTTAATGCGACATGTTCATAATAAGATAACGTAGCAGGTAGGTCAAGAAATAAATGCTTTAATTTCTTTATATCACTTTTCTGACTTGCGGTTAGTGCAGTGTAGACATACAATTTTGATATTCCAACCATATAGATTTCTAGTATAACATGAAAGGTTGTTACCTTGGCTTATAACCCTGGCAGTTCGTGTCAGCATTAGCACTCTCTCACTAGTTACGCTTAAGCTAGGTTTACTTGACAGAATATCTGTTAATTTCATTATTACCTAATGTTACATAACAGCTATGGGTTTTAAAATCACAAGAGCAAGAATATTATGGGTGATATTCTGTAGTTTTAAAGGTACCATATAGCTAGCTACCTTTGGGTACAATAATAATTTTTAATGTTTTATCGCCACCTAGTGTAGTTGTTATTTGAAACGGGGGTGTGGGTATTATGCATTATTAAACCTACTTTATTCCGTAATTATTCAAATCAGTGTAATGGAAACTATACTTAAACTCACAGCCCTAACTAATCTAAATATATATATATAATAAATGCCGTCCCCTATCCGTTTATTTCTTACTAGTGGGGGTCACATCTATTTTAACGATGCCCAATCTCTGTCTGGATGGTTTGGTTGAGACTGCTGAAACGCCATTTACTCATGCATATTTTCGATTCTCTGCTTTGCATTGTTTTTAGACGAAATGACAGCAGCCACACGTAATCAGGTTCTATCACTGTATATGAGGGTATTTCGGATCGCTCGTGGATGGCAGTCCACACTCCCTCAAAACACTGAAGGCGAACGACAATATATTGTTCGGGAGGCCCAGACCCTCTTCAGACAGAACCAACAGGTAACCAAAACTTTGTCTGATGGCGTATTGATATTGCCTGTGGGTCAACCGAAGGATGGCAAAATAATTGGCTTTGAATCACTGAGGGTAGACCGATGCAAGTTAAGAACTTAATTGGCTCATTGTGTTGTTTTTGACTACTTGCAGTAATTAGGTGCTTGCAAGCTCAATTGTGGTTGTTGGCTAGGGAATGCATTCACATCTAGCAGGTGCTTGTGGAAACATAGTTCCTTGTTGAGTGATCAGTGTAAGAAAAACCAGCACCGCTTTTTAAGATGTACATTGGAGTTGTTGCAATGAGAGCCAAGGCCATGATTGACCTAACAAAATTGGGAAGTGAGAAACATTTGGTAAATAGATGAGAGTTTTACAATTCAGTATCCTCTTGGTTTGCTACAATATTCAGTCTAAATTTTGTGAATCTCAGTTGACAGACACTGAATCAATAAAGAAGTGCATAGATGAATGCGTGGCAAGAATAGAGATTGGTAAGTGTTTCCACCCACCTTGTTAAACATTTGGAATTCTTAAATTTAGTAGCATATCTAAATAATTCACAATCTGATTCACAGGTCTTCATTACAGGAATCCCTATCCAAGACCTGTAAGTTAGATTTAAAAACCAAAACCAATGTTTATCTGATTTACACAATTGTGTAGTTTTTCTATTGTCAGATGTCTTGGTTTTATTTGGGTTCTTTATCATGTATTTCAGATCCATCTGCCTATAATGGGACTGGCAACCCAGAAAGGCAGGAAGTTGAAAGCACAGCAGCGCATGAGGAAGCAGGCTAACCCAGTTTACTTACAGTCACATGATGAAGACAGTTGATACATTAATTGTATATTCTTTTGCATGGTTCAGGACTGGATTAGAGGCACATGCAGATATAAAAAGGAATTGAAAGTATATGACTTATGTATAGGAGAAATAAACATTTTCAATGTTCATCAAACACATTTCATTGTCTTGCCCTAATGCAACCAATACTCTTATCTGTACAAAACATTGTCACAAGTATGTATTTGATTCTGAAAAAAAGCTGTTATTTATGTGAATGTCAGCACTATGTTCTGTAAGGTAAGCAGCCATGAATCTATATATTAATGTACATTTATTTATTCAATAAATATATTTTTTATAAACACCACTTTGTTGATGCTTTAAAGACATTTAAAAAAGTCGAATGAAATCTATTATTATAAATAGACTAAAGGATTTCGGCAGACAAATAGACTAAAGGATTTATTCAGTAAAGTGAATTAAAGTGCATAGACACACCACATGTGATTCATCCATTTACTACCACTTTCAGTTATCAACTATTTATTTTAAATAACAACAAAAATGTGTCTTACTATCCCTAGTTTAAAGATAACTAGTCTCTTAAGAGAAAAACAAGGAATGTACCAGTATTCAGTTTTCAATCAATCAATCAAATGTATTTATAAAGTCCTTTTTACAACAGCAGTTGTCACAAAGTGCTTTACAGAGACACCCGGCCTTAAACCCCAAGGAGCAAACAACAGTAGTGTTGGATTTCAGTGGCTAGGAAAAAGTCCCTAAGAAGGCCGAATTTTAGGAAGAAACCTAGAGAGGACCCAGGCTCAGAGGGGTGACCAGTCCTCTTCTGGCTGTGCCGGGTGAGATATTAAGAGTCCATTTGGAATGATAAATACATTTCTCTGGGCTAAATCCAGAGTCTATTTGATTCTCGACTAGGTCAAAAGTATGACCAGATGGACAGGGACAGCAACAGGCCCCCCAAACCAGGTACTCCGCATGTGTGGACCAGGACCTCATCTCCTAAAATGTAAAACTGGAGGAGACTGAGAAAAGTGCATTCCTCATATCCCCCAGCACAATAATATAGCAGCGTAACACCTTGGTCTCAGGAGTTTTAACCTCCTGAGACCCTGTGTCCACATATGTGGACATTTTAGGCTTCCTGCACCAAAGCGCAGGTCTTAGGAGGTTAAATGAAAGATCATGAGGAGATAAGATTTCATGTATGACCAAAACAATGCTATGATCGAGATGTAGATCATGAAACACACATCTAAACACACCATTTGTGCAACTAATGTAAACCGGTTTAGGGGAACAACCTCGGTGACTGCCTTTGCAATCTCCTCAAATATAAAGAAATCGAGTGGCAAATGCCCAGCATACATGTTGGTTTTTTAATATTACTTTTAAAAGACTGCATTGGCTATTTGTGTTTCGTTTTATGTGACACCCTGCAAGGTGTCTGTTTCTGCCTAGTCATCCAACTGGCAGAGACAAGCCACACCACGGTTGATCCAGTGTTTCTGCGGCTGGTTTGAGGGCAGCTCAATAGGCAGCACGTAGTTGGTGGAATGTCCGGTGGTGGACAGGGTTCCACGTCTGGCACTGGTCTTGTACACAGGACACACGTAGATGTTCTCATGCAGGAACCTGGACGTCTCCCCTGGCCGGAGCCAGATGACGGGTAGGGGGTCGAAGAGGATCTTGGGGAGGGACTCTCCGATTACCATCTTCTCCCGGTCCCAGCGTGCCCCCTCAAGGAACAGCCCCTTTATGTATGCGCCGTCATCGGGCTTCTCGTTCATGTGTGTTTCTTGCTCGGTCACCTGACAGAGGATGGGTTAAATTGTGAATCCCCCGGATATAGCTGATGTTCATTAAGATAAGGGGAGGTGGACACCGTGGTTCATATTCTTACCTCAAACTCAAAGCCGATGAAATCTATGGGGACTGTGTACTTGCGGGCAAAGTTCTGAGCTACTCCAGTGAGAAAAGACTGTGTGAAGTAGAACCCTGACAGCCAAAAGACTGGAGGTGGCCCGTTGTCGATCCAGTCCTGTAAAACACACATCCCAAATCAGATGCATAGGTGGTTTCAGCCTTTCAAAAGTAGCAGCATCACAGCAAAGACACCCTCAAATTATTATTTAATTTCATGTAAAAAAGACAGCTCTGGATTAGCTTACTCTCTGAATGTTCGAAACTGACCTGTAGAAACTTTAGCCTGGTGATGAGGTCCGACACGTAGCTGCCCAGTGGCTTAAGAGATGGGTAGGACTTGGCCGCCCACATGGCTGGCACCTTGCCCACCACCATGCTGTTGAAGACGCTCTCCAGCTCAGAAGACATCACCACCTGTCCCTTGAGTGCCTTTCTGATGTTTATCAGACTGATGCGCACCACCTGTGTAAGCCTGAGGGTGTCGATCATAGTAATCAACATGACTGCCTGTCCCAAATTCCTCATAGCTGAATTAGCATACTACATCATGTCTGGCTGGACCACAGAGTAACCAGAGAACACAAATATACCTTTTGTCAGAGAAATAGAGTAATCCTTATAACAGTTCAGTTTTGGTGGATTAGCGTTTTCTTTATTCCGCATCATGATGATTACCTGTTAAAGCGGATCAGTTCCTGCCTCAGCACAGTGTTCATGGACTCTTCGTACATCACAGGGTATTTGAGAATCACCATCTGGATGTCGAAGTCTGCTGGCAGCTTGGACAAAATGTCCTCCGCAAGCTCATCAAGCACTTCCTTTAAAAATCACAGGTAAATCGTAAGTCCTACAGGAAATATACACCGATCAGCCATAACCTTATGACAACCTGCCTAATATTGTGTAGGTCCCCCTTTTGCTGCCAAAACAGCCCTGACCCATTGAGGCATGGATTCCACTAGACCTCTGAAGGTGTGCTGTGGTATCTGGCACCAAGACTTTAGCAGCAGATCCTTTAAGTCCTGTAAGTTGCAAGGTGGGGCCTCCATGGATCAAACCTGTTTGTCCAGCACATCCCAGAGATGCTCGATAGGATTGAGATCTGAGGAATTTGGAGGCCAAGTCAACACCTTGAACTCGTTGTTGTGTTCCTCAAACCATTCCCAAACTATTTTTGCTTTGTGGCAGGGCGCATTATCCTGCTGAAAGGGGCCAATGCCATCAGGGAATACCGTTGCCATGAAAGGGTGCACATGGTCTGCAACAATGCTCAGGTAGGTGGTACATGTCAAAGTAACATCCACATGAATGGCAGGACCCAAGGTTTACCAGCAGAACATTGCCCAAAGCATCACACTACCTCCACCAGCCTCTTTCCCATAGTGCATCCTGGTGCCATGTGTTCTCCAGGTAAGCGACGCACACGCACCCGGCCAGACACATGATGTAAAAGAAAACGTGATTAATCAGACCAGGCCACCTTCTTCCATTGCTCCATTGTCCAGTTCTGATGCTCAACTGCCCATTGTAGGCGCTTTCGGCAGTGGACAGGGGTCAGCATGGGCACCCTGACTGGTCTACGGTTATGCAGCCCCTTATGCAACAAACTGCAATCACTGTGTGTTCTGACACCTTTCTATCAGTACCAGCATTAACTTTTTCAACAATTTGAGTTACAGTAGCTTGTCTGCTGAATCGGACCACATGGGCCAGCCTTCGCTCCCCACGTGCATCCATGAGCCTGGGCCGCCCATGACCCTGTGGCCGGTTCACCACTTTTCCTTCCTTGGACCACTTTTGTACTGACCACTGCAGACTGGGATCACCCCACAAGGGCTGCAGTTTTGGAGATGCTCTGACCCAGTCATCTAGCCACCACAATTTGGCCCTTGTCAAAGTCCCTCAGATCCTTACGCTTGCCCATTTTTCCTGCTTCTAACACATCAACGTTGAGGACAGAATGTTCACATGCTGCCTAATATATCCCACCCACTGACAGGTGCCATGATAATGAGATTATCAGTGTTATTCTCTTAATCTGTCAGTGGTCATAATGTTATGGCTGATCGATGTAGATTCTATGGTTTCATTTGACGCTGTTTGTGTACATATTGTTTTTAGCATTTTGAAATGAAGCCATTGTGGCTTGTTCTGGGGCACCAGAACTATATAACCATATCCCAAAAATAATGTGAGTCAGAGAGAATGTACAGGTTCTGGTTAACACCGAAAACATGTCCTCTCTTCAACTAACCTGAGGGGATTTAGCCCCGCCTCCAGTCTGCCTGGGCAAAGTCAGCAGCACTCCATCCAGCAGCTGATTGGTCTCCTGGTTGTCCTTTGTGATGTCAGCATTGCTGTGGAGTCCAAACACGCAAGGCTCCGCCACGATGGGTAGATTACGGATGTAATCAACATAGGTCTTTAAAAGACAAACAGCTAAATTATACACTATATATGTTGTAGTAATTATAACTTAATTATTACCAGTATCTTGCAATACATGATGAGCAGTGAAGGACCTTGAGTTAGGAATAGCCAAAAACCACAGATGTAGAATCATATCACTCTACCATGAATCCTAATCTAAAAACGATACCACCTGATCCTATGAAGGTGACAAAACCTGAACCTGTCATTAGTTAAATACTGCCGGATAAAGAAGACACAGTCAACTATCTTGTATGATGAACGGATGATTACAGAGGTGACTGGGGTACCTGGTAGGGGCCGTGAGGGGGGACATGGTACAGGTCTCCCTCACACACGCGGTAGCCCTCTTGCTCTGTCAGGTCCCTGTTGTAGAAGATGGACAATAGAGACAGCAGTAGACGCCTGTCCTTGTCGTCCGTCACCCTGCCACCATAGTTACACTCACCTGAGAGAGATACAGGGAGAGACCTGAGTGAAACGTGTACTTTCGGTCTTCCATTAATTCGAACTAGGAAATCATCCAATGCTTTGATAATGTACAAACAGAGAATGGTCTTTTACTGCTCTCCTTCAATTTCCATTAACATGGTATTCAGTTGAGGAGCAAAAATGCCGGTCCTGCTGAAAAAGTAGTGACTCTGCTATGCGCTTCGACCCACCCCCAAATCAAAGAAAAACCTTCAAATAAATGTTTACATTGACTCACATCCATACATTAATTGTCTTTTTATCTCTCAAAAAGAAACAAATTAATAAATATAATCAACTGTATTTTTCAAATAATATAGTGGTGACTATCTTTGCTCTCTGCTATCCCACAGAGTTGGGTTGGTGATTCTCACCAGTTAGGTAGGAGAGGGCTTCCAGAGGAATCTCCTCATACTCATCCAAGAACATCTGGATCTGCCTCATACTGATCCTTAAGTCAGACTCATTGAACTCATATGGGATATTCCAACCTGAGGGCCAAACACAGCGAAATAAATAACAGTCACACAACTATTGACCATTTAACTAAAAGACCATTTAACTGAACAGCTGAGTGAATATATTATTTATTAATCACATTCTATACTGAAGAGTGAGAAAAAATTCCCCAGAGAAAAGAAACAAGAGAGGTCTAGAATGAGCCAAAACAATAAAAACTCAAATTCAGTGACTAGAAGTGACTGGAAAAAAGTAGTAATGTAATTTCAAAAGACCAAAGGCTACAGAAGTGTTATTCTCACCCAGAGGACCAAAGGTCCTCCTCTCCTGCACTAGAGCGTGAAAGAAGCAGAGACCAAATAGCAGCTTCTGCCATGCCTCCTGTTTTCTGGAGCTGCTAAAGAAGGCAGGGTCAGAGATGGGGTCGCTGATGTATGAACGGAGCAGGTTGGCCCTGATCCCTTTGGGGGGCTCATTCGTCATCTTCACCCCGTTCTGTAGGATGCTGACCGGGAATTTGTCAGACGGGTAACTGGTTAACCACAACCTGTCGAGGTAGCATTGTTTAGAAAGTTTCATTTCTAACTCTATTAGTTTTAATTGTAGACAATGCAAATGTATAGGATCATAAGCAACTATATAATGTTTTACCAAAAATAGTCAACATTTTTAAGCCTGGTCAATGGTTGTTAAAAGAATATAATCTTTAAAAGGTGATAGCAGCTGTTGCTACTACACTGTGAATAAGTGATTAATGCAAAAATATCAAGGGAACGATTTGCAATAGTTATGTTTAAACTTAAACTGTTCAAGAAAAAACTGTCCTGTGCCAAATCTGACCTGAAGGTTGGGTTGGTGTTTTCAGGGGTGATGACCTCCTCACATATTCTCTCCAGGTCTGGCATCCAACTGGTGGCCAGATGACAATTCTGTAAAACCACCCAGGTGCCATTCTTGATAGCAGCATTGATCATTAAGGCTGCAATGGGCCCTTGGCCTTGGCCCAAGGAGATGGTCTGGGTCTTACTGTCTCCCATCTCCAGGTCATCAGCAAACTTTAGCAGACCTGGACACCAAAAGGCAGTTAAGCACTGACATGAAGTCCTGAGCTCATGAAAATCCTATAAGACGTGACTTCTTAAATGCAGATGTGTAAAGATGTACTGTACATATCAAAACAGCTACAGTTCAGTTAAAAAGTTTCAGGGCAAGAAATCAATCCAGTATGCAGCTAACAGCATGGAACACAGCACAAACGACTTTAACGAATTACCTGCAGTGGGGTCGGATCCTGGTGAGAGCAAGAAGATAAGCGGAGAGCAGGAGTTGGAGTCCTTATAACTTCCGGCCAGGTCAAAGGTGGGTGGCTCGATGAAGGTGCGCCCCATGTTGTCCACAATGAACTCCATCACTGCCGGCACCAGCTTGTCCGGTCTGAAGCAACGCAGCACCAGCAGGCGATGCATCCCCACCAGCATCCTCCAGTTGTCAGGCAACTGCTCCTCATGAGGCTTCCCAGAATCATAGATCTTCTTCCACTTAGGAATGTTGTCTTGGACGTGCTCAAAGAGACCACCTAAGTTTGGCAGCTTGGACGCTCTTACGATTTCCGACCAGGACTTGTCGGAGAGCCATTCGGGTGCCGGGTTGGGGTAGGGGTTGTCCAAGGCAATGCCACCGGTAAGAAGGAAGCGCCAGATGGTGTCATCCACTTGACCCTTGCCTTGCATGATGCCCACGGTGAGTAGCAAGGAGAAGAGTAGCTTGTCCTTCTCGAAGAGCGATCGACATACGTTGTTATAGATGCTGATGGTAAAATGCTCTACGATGTTCTTAATGCGGGTTGCCAAGGTGTCGCTCTTCAAGCTCTGGGCAATGGACTGCAAATAAAGATTGATGAACCAGGTGAGTGAGTACTGGTACATGGGCTCGATGTTGGCTAGCTCTGAAATGCAGAAGAAGAGAATGGAGGAGTGTTCTGCCACTGGCCGGTAGCCCATGCGTGTGTCGTCAATCTCCTTCTCAGTAATGTTGGCAATCTTCTGCTTCTCTGAGATCTCCTCAGAAAGCACCTTGGAGGAAGACAGGACTTTGATGGCTGTTTCGTCTTCTAGGATATTACCCTCTGAGGAAGACAGGATTTTGAGGATTTTGTCTTCAATCTCCTTTAATTGCTTGTTGTTGGCTGCACTATCCAAGATAAGCTGGTTCTTTTTCTCTTCTAGTTCTGGTTTCTCCTTTGCTGCCACAATGCCCAGAAGCTGGTCCTGCAAACCAAGTGGGGTGATCATGAAATTAAGTAGACAAACTTTAACCGCCACTTCTGGGAGGTAGTGAGGATTTCTTAAGCTGGTGGTCATATAAAAAAGGAAGTCTTTGGAGTATTCCACAATGTTTTCTCCAACCTTCATGTACTCCACACCTTGCTGTCTGAAGGTCTGCTTCAGCAACACTGGTTCTAATACGGCATCAAGTTCTTCTCCAACATTCTCTAGCAGAACAGGGGTACCAAATGCAATACAGTTCTCCAGAGTCCTTACATAGTTGCTGTCTGTGAGCTTGATGACTGCTAGTTTGTTGGCTTTCTCCATGTTCTTGATCCACTTATTGGCTTGACCCTGAGGGTCAATCATGAGAGGCCAGCGGCGTGAGTTTGACACAATGATGGCGTTATCTATGGAGAAGGAGTCAATGGGCAGGCCGGCAATCTGCCATGCCCTAATGGACACCTGGTTGCCCATGATGTTGCTTAGCGTGAAGTCCTCAGAGCATGGCACGTTCTTGTCCTGGCAGAGGAGATGCCACTCCTGCTGGCATTCCACGCGATAGTCCACGGTAAAGGCCCCCAAGTAGGACACAGTGCCAGAGGAGAGGAGCACATCGCCTGTCAGGTTGGTGTACTTGATTGCCAGCTGCTGGGCAGCCTGTGTCCATCTGTCCTTCTCCCCACCCAGGCCTCCAATCAGCTTCTCGGCCCTGACCAGCTTCTGGGAGCACAGTTCTATATTGTCCTCCAGGTCTTTTTTCTTGCTGCACATAGCCTCAAATGTGTGGTTCAGGTTTTGGAGCTTGTCCACCACCTCCTTCAGCTCAGCTCTCTTCACTGACAGCATCTGCATCTGCACCCGAAGCTCGTCTTCAGCCTCCTTCAGCTTCTCCTTTTTTGGGGCCACCACTTTAGCCACACGCTCATACACCTCCATGGCCCGCACCCATTTGCAGAGGCCTTCACAAGCAGACGAGACATTCTTGATGATGGACGGCTGGAACTCGGGGTTGTCAATGAATTTCTCACGGATCTTCTTGATGTTGGGAGCGGGGATATTGTCTTTGTCGTAGGCTTTGAGGTTCTCCAAGAATTTCATGTCACCGAGGAGCTTCTTTGAGGGGCCCCAGAAGTCCTCAATCATCTTACCTGTAACAGAAATAACCAAACAACATATTTTCTTTCATAATGTCCTCTGTTTCAACTGTTTAGAATAAATATTAATTATTCATCAGTTTAATAGAAAATATTGAAATGCGGCAATCATTGTATACTAAAGCTATATAGCTATGCACTGAGTGCTTACCTGAGCCCCCAGGGTCGGGCTTCCTCTCTGGCTTGATGCCCTTCATGATGCAGATAGATTCCATCACCAGTTTGACCAGGCCTGGTGGGTTCTGCATGGACTTGACCACTGTGATGTCTGCGGGTTTCAGAGTGTCCAAGGCTGACAGGGCAGCCTCAAGGGCAGGCATGGCCTCCGCAAGGTCCCCCTCACAGTCATCCTGAACACATGGAGGTGTAAACTAAACACTATCTCTGCTTGCTAGCAGTTCTAACCTAATGTGTGAGCTGCTAGCAAGCAGGGATTCAGTCAACCTAACTTCCATAATTTAAGTTGCTGACTGTAGCTAATCTATTGTAATTGCAATTTACAGTATATTCTCTATACTTCAGTTTCCATCTGCAGAAAATGTTTCATCCCAAGAACATTTTTGGTATTTGTTTATTCTTTGGAAGGCAACAAAGATTACTGAGTTTTTTCAACTCCTGACCAAATGATCAAAGTAATCAGGATTTCCCTAGGCCAGCACAAAATTTAAGTTATTGTAATGGTCACCTATATGTTTTGTCTAGTTCTTGTTTTGTCCAAGCAAACCTTTTCTTGGTCTTATGGAAGTGTTTTGGTCCCAGGGACATCCCTTAACATGTTTTAGGAAATTTTTCAGAAATTGTGTGATGGAACCCTTGAGGTTTTATATATTTGCTGATGCTGGGAATGTTGGTTGGATGATTTGAGGTCCCCTGGAGATCTAGCACCTGGGATTTTACTGAAAATTTCCCTAAATATTCCCCTAAATTATTATATTATAATTGTTATACATATGTTCTCACTGGTGACTTCATTAACTGGACCCAAAAGTGGGGGTGGACTTTTCTTCAGGTGGGGAAGCACAAATATTGATATTTTACATCATAATTTCTCAAAGTTTCAACTTACAAATGTAGCCTATTGAATAAGTCTATCACCATAGCAATGTCTGCCCTCATGTATCCTTTTGTCTCAAAAACAGTTCATATTTCTTATACGCTTAAGTTCAACATTCAAAGTAAGTCATTCTTAGAGTTTGATTCAGACACAAAAAGTGTGAAAATAAAGCCATGCACTACAGAACCAATCCAAAATCTTTGAGATGGGCATTTACAGTGGCAAGGTAACAATCAATGAAGGGCCTGGTGATATACAGTATCTAATGGATTTTCAAAAATATTTTTCTTTTAAAGGCTAAAAAGACTTGTGGAACCATTTGCAGGGGATTCTAGTCCTTTGTACAACTATTTATGAAGGGTTCAAGGTAGAATCACTCGGAAAGCATGACAACAAAGAGTTCACACCAAAAAGGGTATCCCTTCATGAGATTTCTTTCTCTCAGGTGTGGTAAAGTGACAGTGCAGGTATACCTTTATAGCTTTGGCTGCTGCAGCCGCATCATTGGCCACTTTCTCGTCAGCCAACACCAGCTCTTTCTTAGCATCCACCACTACTGTCTCCTTCTCGATGCTCAACATCATTTTGTCTGTCTCGGCTGATGTCTGAATCAACTCCGGTTGCAGAGCAGTCAGCTCCTCCTGCATTATAGACACCTGTGGAGCCAACATGGACAGTCAGATTGTAGGGGCAGAATGCTTAAGGCCTGTCACAATTTGCATCAACTTAGTGAATGAAACTGACACCTGTGGAGCCAACAGGGACAGTCAGATTGTAGAGGCAGAACACTTAAGGCCTGTCACAATGTGCATCAACTTAGTGAATTAAACTATAGATTTTTTTCCTGCACACGTTCAACTAGGCCTTCTTGTATGTGAGTGGATTAAAATGTGGAGACACCGATGCCTCATACTTCCCACAATTGGGATTGTTCTGCAAATCACCCGTTAGAGTAAGACACAAAGTGCCACTCATGTACCAAATACCTCTGCACCAAATGCATTGTAACAAAATGTATCATTTAAACAGGCTTTCATTGTGTCAAATAAAACTATGTTCCATCGCACCTGAGATGCAGCAAAATGTAGTTTCTCCAGGCCCAACACATAGCGGTTTCTCTGTGTGTCCACCTCGGTCCTCCTGGAGTTGAGAAGGACCTTGTAGGTGAGAATTAGCTCCAAGAAGGAGGTGGGTGTCACATAGTTGTGTCTCCTGAGTTGAGAGAAGTACCTCTCGGACATCTGCCTTACGCTCTCCTGGAAGGTTTTACACATCTCCACTACCCTATGAGACAGAAAAAACTGAATTAGAACAAAATGCGTGACCCAGGAGGGGTGTAGTGAATATGAAACTGTTCGAGGAAAGATAAGCGCATTAGTGATTAGAAGGGCTAAGATCATGCATGCCCTTATCAAATAAGTGTGCAGAAACAATGCAAACACTTATTTGCAGAAAAGGAGAGAAATGGAAATAAGTCCAGCAGCACCTAGACATTTCAAAGCTTGTAGCAATTTCCTAGCAAGTAACAATTTCATAAAACTTGTAACCATTGGCTTGTAACCATTACAGCCTCTAGCTAGATTTTCTATAATGAAAGCACTCTAGGTAGATACTATGAGGGGGTCCGTTACTTACTGTAACCTGACGTTGTCTTCAAGCTCTACATCCTCCAGGAATTTGTTGGCCACCATCTCTAGAGCATCTTTGGGCCACGCCTGGAACCAGTCAATGGTACAGCAGTTGATGAGGGAGGGGAACATTCTCAACCGGTTTCGAAAGGCATCCCCAATCGGGCTCATCGCTGTCCAGAGATAAACACCATCACTTTTCACACATAAATAACATAAAGATGTTTTGAGCACGAAATTCTAAATACCTATTCCAACTATTTTTTTTTTACTAGGTATAGTCAGGGAATGCTGTTGTGTGTGCAAGAAGAACTCAGATCATCGGTAATGTTTTTAATCACAACCGAATCTGTCATTTTGGTCATTATTACGTAACAGTACAGGGATACAAATTCTTGTCTGGGTAGCGATAGACCATTATTCCTATAACATTTGGCCGATACTGATGTTTTTTCATTTCTGTACCTGCGTACCCTGGCATGAAATAAATACAAATGTTGGTTCGGATGATACTTAAACAACTTCTAATTAAATCATACAAAATGTACCTTTTGATATATTTTAATAACAAAAGCATCACAAAAAGAAGCACAATTAATAGACACGTTATCTTTCTGTATAAGGTACGTTACAAAAATACCTAGATATGAATGTAGTACATAAGGCATTAGATTTTATCAACAAAACTGCAACAGAGAATAAATAGGAGATATGACAATGAAAAAATTATAATGAAAATTACTGGAGCATATTGGATGCCTGTTCAGACAAAAGCACAATCGGTTGGAAATAACCAGCCATTTTAAAGGAATTGGCCAATAGCAAACTGCGGGCTGGACCCGATAGGCACAGGATAAGATTTACAAGGGTGCCAATAGGAAGATAAGGCTGTTTCAGGCGAAGATATAAAGTACCTTTCCCGCCAAATGTGAATAACCAACATGGCAGATTCAGACAGGACTACTATAATTGCAGATATTGTTTTGTGCTCCTGCTCATAATTACCTGACCTCTCCAAGCACCACCAAAACAACTGCCAATCCGTTTTGTGCTAAAATAGGGGTAACCTGGTAACATTTTCACTGTATGACTTATACATTGAAGGTACCCACCGAGGACAATGTGGAGGTTGGCCTTGACACGTTCAATAAAAAAGTTGTACATGGACAACGGCGTGGCATCGATTTTCTTGCCCTCCATGCGGGCGATGCCCTGCACCTTGTCGATGATGTCAGCTCGCTCATCGGCTGGAAAGAGGTTGGGCACGTCACCCGTGTTAAGTAACATGTTTATGTCCTCCACGAAGGCCTCGTCCTTGATCTGGCTGTCGTTGAACAGGAACACAATGACCTTGCCCTCCAGGCCCGCTTTAAGCATCAACCGCTTCAGATCGTCGTGCCACTCAGACACGCTGTAGTTCTTGGTGAATTCAGAAAGAGAAAAAAAAAATGACGAAAGGTGAAATAGATTGGAAAGGACTGACTGTAGGTAGGCAGCCTCTTACCTTGGTTAGCTCAATCTGGAACAGGTCGTAGTCACTGATAAAGGTGGCCAGCTTGGTGGCACTCTGTCGCCCGGAGCCCCCGATGCCCACCAGGAGAAGATGGCCGTTGGCCTGCTTGAGTACCCGGCAGATACGTGAGATGTGCTCGATGGCGAACTTGAACATGACGAGAGACATGGGCGCTTTGCTGACGTTGTTGAACTCGTCCAGGTAATAGTCCATGACGTTGGTCAGAGTGTGGAGGTCGGTGACCTCGTCGTAGACCTTGGCGTCCGAATCAGGCTTGGCGTAGTCGCCGAAGAACAGGCTGCGGACGTTCTCATCTGCCACCTTTCCGCTAGGCGTTAGGTGGCTCAGCAGCTACATGCAACAAGGGGAAAGACAACGGATTAATTTAAATTCAGTCCATTCAAAATCATTTACACAGAAATGAAGGTCAAAGACGAAGAGACGATGCATGGTCAATCTCCGAAAGTCAATGATTTACCAACAACAAAGATTTGTGAATGCTGATAGAAAATTGTGGAACCTTATCCAAGCTCTGCTGGAAGTAGCCAGCAGTCCTCTCCTTGACAATGTTGAAGAACGCCTTTCGGTCTTCGTTGTCGATAAGGCGGTCGTAGAACACGCGGTAGATCTCATGGATCCACAGGCGGATCAGCTTGTCTCCCTCCTGCTCACATGGAAACAGTTCATAAATCTATTTATGCATAAGAACAATGTACAGCATCTACATATTTACATTGTAACTGTTTAGTACATGTAAAACTGTAGAAAAGTAAACTAAGGCTATGAGCTTTCTGTTGGCCTTGCCTGAAGGTGTGTGGGTGGACTCAGCAACATGCCGCGGATCACCCTGGCAAAGTCCCTGAGGTTGAAGATGTAGTGGGACTTGGAAGGGGTGGGCAGGAAGTTCTCCATGGCATCCTGATAGACGGCCATGGTGGCCTGTACTATGATCTTACCCAGTCTGGACAGAGGGACAATATAGCTCAGAGGTCAGGATCTATTCCAAATAGGCTTATATTGGTTCCATTACTAAGATTATCAAGAGTCCTTTGCTCAGTAAAAGAGATTGTTGGTAAATGTATTGTTGTAAATGTTATCGCTTACAAGCCTTTTAGTGGTATTTTAATTTTAACAGAAATCCTTAACTCATAACTTTATTTACACTTTCCATTCCTCTTTAGGACTGCCTAGCCTCTCAATTACAGGTAAAGATAAGATTTTGTCCCACCTGTAGAAAGAAGCATCAAATCCCTTGCCAAAATGCCAGTCGGTGATGGTGGTGAATATCTTGCTCAGCGTCTCATTGTCAAAGGAGTCAATTGAAACAATATTCAAATGACGAGTGAAGCGGCCTGTGATTTGAAAGACAAAATAACTGTAAAAGTGTGCAAGAATATTATTTACACATGCCTGTTTTAAAAGATATGTATATACTTGAGATCAGAAAACTACAATGTTGAGCAGGAACGAAACAGCTGGCATCATTTTAAACTGGACCTAATCTTGTTTAAGAAGAAATGACGAGACTCTGTTTACAGTCTGAGTACTGGAGACCAAAGCAACAGTACCTGTAATGTCATTCCTCCCCCCACCAGGGGGCCCCATAGCAGATACAAACAGCACATCCACAATGTCAATCCTGGAAGTGTCCTTCTTGTCGTACCAGTGGTGGTGGTCTATCCACTGCCTCAGCAGCTCGATGGGCGGCTGGGCGCCATAGATTTCCTTGGCAGGCATGTTGAGGTCATCTGATAGGTCAAAGGTCAGAATCGCAATGCATTGCCTTGATAACTATTCTTGCACCCTATTTTAAACAGCATTTCAGAAGAATATTCTAGGTCCCTCCCCTTCTTAACCTTTTACAGTTTGTTTTGTGGAGAAAGGATGTAAGGAATGTAACAACTGAGGAAGCATAAATCTTTTAATGTAAAATAGCTGTGTCCGAAATGGCACCCTATTCGCATTAAAGTGTGCTACCAAAAGGGACTAGCGCTGTGTGCTACATAGGTAATTGGGTTGTTAAATAACACTGTAAAATGTTCCAGGGAGTCTCCGGCTCATTCCTTACCCACGTAGACCACACACATTTTCCCGACGGGTGGCCCGAACACACCCTTCCTCCGGCGGTCCAGCTTGGCCATGATGATGTCCTGGGTCTGGTTGGCTGAGGTGCGCGCCGAGAAGTTGATGCAGTTGGGCGTGTAGCACTTGTTAGGCAGCTTGAGCAGAAAGCTGTTGTTTATGAGGGACTTGCCCGTTCCAGTGGGCCCCACGAATAGCGCGGGCACCTCGTGGGCCAGATAGGTCTGTAGGAAGAACAGCTGACGGGCTGTCTCCATCGTAGGAATGATCAGGTCAGATACCTAACAGAGGGAACAGGGAGAGAAAACGGGTCTATTCCTTAAAGAGCATGACTGTCTAGAACAATGTGAACCCTCCGATCACTAGAAAACCGACAAAAGAGACATTATCGGTTTGACAACCCAGTCTGTCCTTTTTTAAACCCTGTCTATCGCCAGAAAACTGTCAAATAGACATTTACAGAATTTGACAACGTAGTGAGTGCCACTCAAACTCCTTCAATAACTAGGACGTTGACATTTAAAAAACCCTCAAACCGTAACACTCTCAACTGACATTGGCTCCAGAGGGAATGGTGGACTCCTCGTTGGAGATGGAATCAGTCCATGTGTGCCACTGTCCAGTGCCCTGCTTGTGGAAGTAATAGTCATAGACAGTGCCTGGAAGAGAAAAACATTGGTCAAATCGTACCTTTAACTGTTGTATTGAGCAATGGTTTGGGACTCTGAGATCTTAAGTCAGTTACACCCCATCATCAGGTCACCTCTCTCAGGGAATATGCTATTCTTGGTCAATTTGACACTGCTGGGTCGGGGGTGTAGTTCGTCCATGCCCGTGATGAGGTTTCTGTAGAAGGCGTCAAACTGCTTGCGGCTGTCCCCGTTGATAGTCCCGCCCACGCTCCACACAACAGCGAATAAGAACAGGCCCTGCAGCCACATGGTCACCTGCTGATTAGACATGGGCTCCACCCCATCGGTCCCCAAAGCCGCAATCTCGTCTGTTGAAATAGTATGGACACAGACACGCAACCACACACGCACGCACGCACGCACGCACATGCACACAGAGACACACACACACACACATCCCAAATCCATCAACAAGAAAGGTCTTCGAGGCCTTCCCACGTGATATAGAACAGTGTGTCTATTAAAACTTCACAGTTTAGACTTTGAATCATGAACCGGCTGTTTTGCCTGACCCAGGAGACAGGAGTAAAGCCTCATCAGGCTGTTAGCCAGATGGATTGGGGAAGTGGTCACCAGGAAACGACACTTCCTGGAGATGAAGTCCAGACAGGGCTGGAGCAGCCAGTTGAACATGTCTACAATCTGCAAAAAGACATGAGATGAAATGTGTGATTCAGTGTGTGTGAGACGGAATGTGTGTGTGTGTGTGTGTCTGTGTGTGTGTTCCCACCAGGTCCTTGTGTTCAGGGCCGAGGCTCTCAGGCAAGCTGTCCATGTATGAGTCTCTGAGAGGGGTCCATCCTAACTGATGAGGCTCCATGTAGATCATCCCACATCTGAGGACACAGGGACAGTCAGCCAGCCCTGAACAATTCATTCACCTAACCGTAACTGACTTCAGAGGAAGAGTGAAGGACACATGAAACTTACATGGAAGTTAAATCTGAATTATGGGATCTCAGGCACACCAAATGTCAATGATACTGGAGGTTATTTATTGGAATCCTTAAATATTATACACATTTATTAATAATATATATTTCATAATAATAGAAGTCTTCATATTACATACAGTGTTGTTGACGTAGTACACAGAATACAGGGACCAAGTTTGGCTCATTCACCCCTTTCAGAAATATTGGGGGAAATTATTGAAATGTTTTGGATTGCATCATTAAGACCCAAACAGAACAATGTAGTCATCAAAGTGTTAATAACGTGCTACCAACCTGCCATATAAGATACAGTAAGGAGGACTTTAAGGACTGTACCTCTAGAAAACACTGCCCCCTCCCACTCACCTGCTGACAGTTGCTGGGGAGGCTTGCTCCAGGTCGCCAGTCTCAAAGATCAGACTCATCTTAGAGCTCATCTGAATGATCTCCCCACTCATTAGACACAACTAAGGAGGCAGAGCACCAGACGGTCAGTAATGTTCGACACTAGAAATGCAGGACACTCATAACTATTCAATTAACACTGCATGACGGTCCATAGAGGGTGTCACCAGTGAATAAGGTGAATAATGAGTCATTAGAAATAGCAAAGATAAAGTACGGTAACATTTACTTAAAGGCTCACGCCAAAATGTATAATGTTTCATTATATCTCATAAGCATGTTTACGTCTCTAGGACCTTTCTATGTAACTCTTTTTTTGTGATGATGATCTATGACGCTAATTCACTACCTTCTTGTTGTCATCCAGCACGGTGTTCATGTTTTCGATCCACACGGCGTCGATGGGCCCGTCGAAGACGATCCACTGGCGGTCTTCTGAAGTGGAGACGGCCTGCTCCCTGAAGGAGACCGCCAGCACGCCATCCGACCACTCATGGCTGGCCGGGTCGAAGCAACCGTACAGCTGGCCCATGGTGATGGCCTTGGGGTTAAGGATCCGGTAGTCCACAGCAAACTCCTCCATGAGACCGGCTGGCGGTGGGTTAAAGATGATGTCAGAGGTTGGAAACAGGAAGAGTGTTAAAATGGAATGTTGAGTGGACTTACCTAGAAAGGACTTACCTTCAGACAGATTCCCCAGAGCCCCAGCCAGAACTTTATATGCCGAGGTTTTCCCTCCCAGAGGGTCTCCCACAATCATGAAACCGTGACGCACCAGCATCATTTCATACACCTATTCACACCAGAAAGATAATACATT
This sequence comes from Esox lucius, assembly GCF_011004845.1. NCBI lineage: Eukaryota > Metazoa > Chordata > Actinopteri > Esociformes > Esocidae > Esox > Esox lucius. Next base: position 23,890,042 of record NC_047573.1, on the reverse strand, counting down.
TTCGTGCTTATTTCCTTCCATTCAACAACAATGTATTCGAAATAGGAACGTTTTGGCAGCATTCACCAAAGATTTGTATAACTGTTCCAAGATACTGTAAAACACTGTTTTGGATACTTCTGCTACAGCATTATTTTAACAGGAAATTCTTAATTAGAGCATCGACTTACTGTAAGAGCAATCAGTCCTAACTGTATTGCTCAGGGACAGAAGAGAAATGTTTTTCACCTTGGCTGCTCAGAGCTTAGAACCAATGACCTTTCTCTCCTGGTCACTAGGCAACTCTTCAACATTTGGCACCTAATTCCCTGAATCTGTCGGGTCACTGAGAAAGGACAAAAAGGCAGCTATTTTAATCACAATTACCTGGATGATTTTGGTGATGAACCAAGGCACTGGCTGGAGCTTGAGCTTGGTTATGTTGTCGTTCAGGGCCTCCATGAGGAGCTCATAGTCTGGTTTGGGAAGGACCACTCCAGGGAAGAGATCTGATATGATACCCTGTGGATACATATTACCACACTCATGGGTGAAAGCGTCGAGGATGACAGGCTAGTTCAAATGTGTACAAACCCGATTCCAAAAAAGTTGGGACACTGTACAAATTGTTAATAAAAAAGGAATGGACTAATTTACAAATCTCATAAACTTATATTTAATTCACAATAGAATATAGATAACATATTGAATGTTGAAAGTGAGACATTTTATAATGTCATGCCAAATATTGGCTCGTTTTGGATTTCATGAGAGCTACACATTCCAAAGAGGTTGGGACAGGTAGCAATAAGAGGCCGGAAAAGTTAAATGTAGAGAGAAGGAACAGCTGGAGGACCAATTTGCAACTTATTATGTCAATTGGCCTCTTTGAATCTTCCACATTATTGCATTCTGTTTTTATTCACAATTGTACAGTTTTTTTTATTCCCAACTTTTTTGGAATCGGGTTTGTACTAACAGGTGGAAAGCTAAGAAAGCTCTCACAGAATGGGCTTCGGTGGAGAAGCATAAAATGACTGTATATAAAGATGACATTCATAGCATTGGTGGTGGAACTGGATTTGGACCCGTTTTAGATTAATTCCAAATAGTCAATGAATTAATATAACAAATGAATTTAATATATAAGGAGAGTATTACAATTAAAGTACAAGTATCAAAGATAAAAAGTTCTCCAGAGATTGAAGATGCAGAAAGGAGGAAAGGTAAATGCAAGAGAGCTTCTTCCTACTCTCACTCTGGTTATATCCTAAACCTCAAGTAGTGGGGGTTGGTCAACTGACCTAAGGAAAACAAAACCAGTCCGGTAGAATAGACCTCTTATCAATCCCTGGGTCACTTCCTATGACACAGGGGGGTTATCTCAAGGATAACGCAAGATAGGCAATTAAAAGCAACCCTTTTGTCTCTGCATTCACTCCTTATAGAAACAACTGTTAACCATAAACATTCCAATGACAGCCCACTAGAATATAAATTAAGTACATTGGTATACATGCCTATAATAAATAATGAAGAATCATTGAATGTGTAAATAGACATAGAATTTAAATTTTTCGGTTCCTTCGGTGGTTACATACAGTGTTCTGGGAAATAATATACAAAAACACCATGATGAGATTAAATTGTCTTAAACACAGTACACAGTATACATAAAAATAAACTTGACCAAAGCTGAAGAATTTGTAAACATAAGAAACATTACTTGAAACAGAGGCACATCCTGGGCCAGGAACTTGGCCATGTTGACATCCAGCAGAGCCCTGAGCAGCAGAACACTCTCGTTCTCCATCGGGTACTTCAGTTTCAGGTTCCCTGCGGCAGTCAGGACTGATTTGACGGCGCGCATGCCATAGTCGTAGTGATGTTGCGAGGAGAGCTGCTCCGAACAGAGGCGGTAGGTGGCCACAATCTTCCCGGCAAGACTGATGGGAATGCCAACAGATGCAGAGTTTTCAACATGAGGACTTACAGAACAACGACTAGCCGGCAATAACAGACATGCACCAGCAGTTGGGATTCGTACCTGCGAGACTCGATAAAGCCCATGGAGTAAAGCGAGATCTCACCAATCAGACCGTAGTCTGGCACCATCATAGCCACCGTACGGAACAGTACCTGCAAGACAAGATTGACAGCTCCAAGAACCAATCCCGTTGGTTTTCTAGACCGACTACACCGCTGCACCAGTCCCTCAACGTTTGAGCCAAGTATCGTTGAGTCAGTGGCAGGTGTACAGTACCTTGAGGTTGTCGGGGAGCTCAGCCCTGCCTGCGTAGCCGGGGTTCATGGTGATGAAGACGGAGCAGGTGGGGTTGAGGGACAACTCGGTCCCCTCGAACATGAAGGTCTTCAGGTCCCTGGCGATGGCCTGCTGGATGCACAGCACCTGCTGGGCCACCACGGAGAGCACCTCCACTTCGATCCGGTTGAACTCGTCGAAGCAGGCCCAAGCCCCGGACTGCGCCAGTCCTTTGAAGAACTTGCTCATGGCCTTGTAGTCCAGGCCGTCAGAGCAGTTGAACACCACGCACTGAGAGAAGCAGAGAACAAGACATACCCAAACAAATTGCGGTGAATTCATGAAATGGAATATGACATGTTTGGGGACCGTGAGACCCATGTTATCTAAATATATCTATCTATTTAGTAACTATAGCTACAGTTACTAGCTATTTGGGTGAAAAAGAAATACCTGTTTAGCCAGTGCTTTGGCCAGGTCCTTGGTGGTCTCAGTCTTGCCCGTCCCGGCTGGGCCCTCAGGGGCTCCTCCCAGGTTCAACTTTAGTGCCCCCATCAGTGTCCTGTTGGCACACATGACATGTGTATGCAACCTTCAATATGGCATCACTGTTCTCTTTCAAATGTACTTACGGAACACAAGTATGAAGTCCAGCAGCCTTGCCCATATAAGTAGCATTGTATGGTCATGGTCTGTTGGTGACTGAGTTAGTGGTAAGTGAACCGCGTTGCTGTTGACGACTGACCTGTAGCAGCGGTCAGTGAGTGGGGTGATGACCAGGCGGCCGGAGTTGCCCAGATACTCGTAGCCGTATTTGACGGTGGTGGTAATCATACGCAGGCGAACGTCTCCGTCCTCCCAAAAGTACCTAAGCTGACTGATCCAGGAGAAGTCATTCAGGGAGGAGATACGGTCCTCAGCCAGCTTAGCTACCACATCCCGAGCTGCGAGAGGATAGAGTGTGTGGAAACGAAAAATCTGTGGGTGCGAAGAACAACAACAAGAACAAGGAAAAGAAGAACAAGGACTAGAAGAATAAACTGCCTAACATACCGTGGACATCAATGACAGTCAAAGCTCCTAAGGTCATTCTAGCCCCTCCGTTCAGCTTTCCACGCACCAGCTCCACAATGTCAGCTATTTGGGCATTGCTCTTCTCCACATAGGCCTAAGAAGAGATGAATAAAAACATAATTCCAACAGATGGTGACAATGTAATGAATTCATTTTTTAGAAGGGATCAAATGAAAGGTAGACTACACAAAATGATATTGTCTCAAGCAGCTCTGCAGATTTGAATACAACCAGGATGCAAGATCATGCTCTCATAGTAACACACAGTCTATACACATGTGCACAGGTGTTCTTCACAAGGTAGTATCCACAGAACCGAAACAGAGGTAAACGTGAACTTTATGTTAACTTTCTGCCATTGTCATTTTGCTGAGTTTACCGTCAAAGAGCCTGGCAAAAGTGGTGTGGCCAGTTTGTTGCATTTGTCTTCCAACATATTCACATTGTGGATGATTTCTGTTACCAATTTAACTTTCCCATACTGTCAATATGAATTGTTAGCTAGTTAGCCAAGTGTCACAAAAGACTACACATATCTATCAAAAACCAATAATAACACATGAAAACACATCTGCATCATTTAAATGTTTTGACAACATCATCCTTTCAAAAACTCTTTAACTGTAAAAGGAACGGAGAGGATAATGAGTAGCAGAATACAATAAATACACTATTTAGTGAACCATGATGTTAGCAGAACAAGTGAATGGTAATGCTAACTTCGCTGATGCTACTATCTTAAAACAAAATCAGAAAGATTTTCCTCCAAAAGACAACACATCTTTCAACATCTTTGCCCTATCTAATCAATACAAAGATTTTCTTAAAATGTATTATAATTGATCTATTATTAATTCATTTGTTAACAGTCCATGTTCGTCAAGTGGGTGACTCACATTCAGTGTATTGTTCTCGATGGCCTCGGAGACCTCACTGGTCCAGAAAATGGACGAGGCGCAGATCACAACTTGCCCAGGCCACTGCAGCACCCACTTCTTCCTGGGGACCTGCAAAACAACGACACTTCAAATCCCATTAACATTTTTACATGTCCTCGATTTCATTTGTCTCTCTACTGTACCTGGACATACTGGTTCACTCCTTTGTGGATGACATCTCTGACACTGGTCACCATCATCCTCTCCACCTGCAGAAGCCACTTCTCCACCATACCCTGCAAATAACCAAACCACGCCATCACATCAGCGCGTCCGTCCGTGTGTGTGTCTGTGTGTGAGTGTGTGTGTCCTATTATAGTACCTTGGCTTTGGCTGGGTAGAGCATGGTGCTGAAGGGTACTATCTCCTTCTCAGAGCTGATCATGCCGGTAATCTCTGTGTCCTCTGTGAACTCCAGCTTGGCAATGCCCTCGAAGCACTTCTTCAGGTGCGGCTGGACGCGCGTGGGGTCCTTGGTCTCCGACAGGATCTCCAGCAACTCGTCGTTGGACAGGAAGAAGAACCTGTAGATCACGTTCAGTGAGAGGTGAGCTGAGATGCCCATCTACGTCTGTGTATTGCACTTGGTATGTAGGGAAGAAGGTGAATGAATCAAGACCCACTAGTTCAACACTTCCAGCTTCATTGGACTACAGAAATGTGGTATAGAGGTCAATGCCGACAATGGAATGCAGACGGTCAGAAAAAGGACACTGTCATTAGAGTATAGTTAAAAATCTGATGGAATAAAGTTGATATTGCCAAATCCGTCATGATTTGTTTATTGTAGCAGCCCCACAATGGGGTTACTCAAGACAAATTTAGATAGACTATATTTGGCCGTTTTCACTGCACGTTTAAAATGAGTCTCTCTTAGATTTAGATGAAGTGACTGCTAAATACTACATCCCATTCATATAGGCTAGTAACATGGCTTGGACGCAGAATTCAGTGGTGGTATTCAAAGTAATTTTGGGCTGTAACTGAGTTGATTGGTGACGATGACACAAACATGTATAGGGGTTAACATGTATACAGTCATCATACTTAGAAATGATTACCTCAACATTGTGTAAAACACACAAATTATAGCCTAAATGTAGACAAATGGTGCAGGGGGCCAATGAGGAGAATCTTTCCTCCATGGCGTTTCTGTGCCATTTCCACTGTTTCCACTGTGGAGTTCCATTAACCTCTTTGATTAGTTTCATGTTCATTATGGTTGATAGCCACCTGGGGAAATACAGCCTCTTTTGCTCCAGGTAGGTGTTAAGGCCTCGTTGGATATCCTCCAGAAACACATTGGACTCCTGGAGACGACCAAGCATGTTGGGCTGGCCGGTGGCCACCAGCACACGCGTGTCCTTCACCTGAAGATACACACACACACACACACACACGGTACGGGGTCAAAAGAAGGAACTCGTGGCTTACCATACAAAAACATACAGCGTTATATCAGACAGTGTGTGTCTTACTGCCTCCGAGACGATATCCTTCCAATATCGGTCCACGATGGCAAACTTTCGCCCCTCCTCGGGCATCTGGGCAATGATGTCTTCTGAGCTGAAGATAGGCTCTAGGTACAGCCAGGTAGCCTGGCACTTCAACATAGAGTCCAGGATGTCCTGCATCATCAACAACTTATCCTCCCATTGCTGAGAGAGGAGAGAGAAAAATAGATATATGAGATTTAGGCAAAAATTAAAGAATGGAAGGAGAAGAACCTACAATATGATGTTTTGTGTGATTATCCTACCCTACAAGATGACAGGTTCTGTGTGATTATCCTACCCTACAAGATGACAGGTTCTGTGTGATTATCCTACCCTACAAGATGACAGGTTCTGTGTGATTATCCTACCCTACAAGATGACAGGTTCTGTGTGATTATCCTACCCTACAAGATGACAGGTTCTGTGTGATTATCCTACCCTACAAGATGACAGGTTCTGTGTGATTATCCTACCCTACAAGATGACAGGTTCTGTGTGATTATCCTATCCTACAAGATGACATGTCCTGTGTGATTATCCTACCCTACAAGATGACAGGTTCTGTGTGATTATCCTACCCTACAAGATGACATGTCCTGTGTGATTATCCTACCCTACAAGATGACAGGTTCTGTGTGATTATCCTACCCTACAAGATGACAGGTTATTTGTGATTATCCTACCCTACAAGATGACAGGTTCTGTGTGATTATCCTACCCTACAAGATGACAGGTTCTGTGTGATTATCCTACCCTACAAGATGACAGGTTATTTGTGATTATCCTACCCTACAAGATGACAGGTTATGTGTGATTATCCTACCCTACAAGATGACAGGTTATGTGTGATTATCCTACCCTACAGTCAGCCTCTATTGGCTTGATGAAAGGAGACCCTCGCATTGTCTGTGTCTTGATGATGTGGTCGTCCAAGAGAACCTGGATGTCGTCCACAGCAGATATGACACTCGTACCCTAAACACGCACATACACACATGGAATAAGAGATGGCTTCTTGACACTCCTCACATCATATGACACACATTAAAAGGAGCCAGTGTGTTATAAGGAAATGCTTTCTGTATAGAATGTAATCATACCTAGTATTAGCATAGTTACTAGCATTAGTTACTTAATAAAAAAGTAAAAGACTAAATGGAAAGTTCATACCGTGTGTGTGTGTGTGTGTGTGTGTTTACTGCTGCTAACCGTGTCCCTATAGGTAGTAAAAGCAAAGCGGAGGTCAGCCCATTCATTCTTCATTTTCTCCATGGTCTTCTCCAGAGAGTACTCTTTACTGGCAGACGCCCCTATTTCCTCAAGCCTAAGGGCCAGACATATCAACAAATCACAATACCAATTCATGAAAACGAGCAGAAAGACTGAAATATCGTGTGGGCATTCAAATGAACAGATTGACTCTAATAATCTTATAGAGTAATTTACACAGGATGCATCTGACTGTCATGGCAAAGACATCCAGATCTCTGAATACTTACGTACATGATACAGTATTTCCGTTTTTTTATTTTCAATAAATTAGCACACATTGAAAAAAAAAAAATTAAGACAACAAAACATGCAATGTGGAGAAAAAAGGGGGGACTGAATACATTCTGAAGGCACGGGTATGTTCATCTTTGTAGTCCTTGGATATACCAACATTCTCAACATTGAAACATTCCATAGGCTTATTTCTCTGGGATCATGGCAATTTCTTTCAGCTACGATATTATGTTGAGCAATACAGCTTAGTAGGGCTTCAGACTGCTTCACATAACAGAAGAATTATATGAAAATAAAGTATTCGTCAAGAATATATTTTCAGATACATTTAATTTAGCATTTCCAAGCAAGAACGCATGATACAGATATTTGGATGTAAAACATCTAAACCATACAATACATTTAGGGTTGATAATAAGATATGGTTGCTATGACGTTTCTGTCCAAATAGGGCTCCATATCTGCAGATTTATTTAGTTAAACAAAGACTTATTTGCTTAAGTTATAGCTTTTGTATAAAAATATCTGACGTAGATTAATTGCATCTGACGTAGACTAATTGGATCTGACGCAGACGAATTACATCTGACATAGACTAATTGGATCTGACGTAGACTAATTGGATCTGACGTAGACTAATTGGATCTGACGTAGATTAATTACATCTGACGTAGACTAATTGCATCTGACGTAGATTAATTACATCTGACGTAGACTAATTGGATCTGACGTAGACGAAATGGATCTGACGTAGACTAATTGGATCTGACGTAGATTAATTACATCTGACGTAGACTAATTGGATCTGACGTAGACTAATTGCAACTGACGTAGACTAATTGGATCGGATGTAGATAAATTACATCTGACATAGACTAATTGGATCTGACATAGATTAATTGGATCTGACGTAGATTAATTGCATCTGACGTAGACTAATTGGATCTGACGTAGATTAATTGCATCTGACGTAGATTAATTACATCTGACGTAGACTAATTGGATCAGACGTAGACTAATTGGATCTGACGTAGACGAAATGGATCTGACGTAGACAATGTTTTTTTATCTACAGTTGTTTTGTTTGCAGTGCTTTTAGAAGGCCCTCTCTCATCTATCGTAATGCTAAGATTTGTAGGGCGTAAAGAGTGGGTGGTTCTTACTTGTCTGAGAACTTGGAAAGGCCCAGCTCCACCATGTTCAGCAGTGAGGTGTCCACCTCTGGCTTGACGTTGAAGCCCACAGTGGCGCTGATCTGATAACAGGGCACATAGAGGCATCCATTATTCAGCGCGACTTCATGGATCACAGGACTTCAAAAGTCACCGGCGGTCTGATCCAAAGTGCATCTGTCTGCTTCGTGTTAGTGAGTCACTGCGGCTGACAATACGTTTTAGTTACTGTTATTTTGCATATGGGGTGTTCTTGGACCAATTCCAATCGTAGGTAAAGCTGACACGGTTTTGTAATGGTTTGTCAAAATTAAACCGCTGTAAACAAATGATAGCTATACTTAGAAATAATAAGCACTTTGGGTATGCAAACGGTGTATGCATCAAATGACAGGATGTCATTTAGTCATTTCGGACACTTGTAGTATTCTCTCCACACTGCTGATACGGGAATAGTCCTGAGACCCACGTGTTTGAGCACAGCTGATAATCAGTACCAAATTCAGTACCAAAACAAATGAGAATCAAGTGCGAATTAGATGAAGCATGCTGAATAGGATGAGCCTAATTTTCTTCTATTTGTTACAACCTGCATTCCTTTTGACCAAACATCTCTTAATCGCATGTAGCACGATTAGTACAAGACATGCGTTTAGAAAATAGTGGTCAAGAGAGATTTTACACAATATCCTGGCTTTTCTCTATTATGCTAGGAAGGCAGAATCCATGCCCATCTTCTGAAAACTAAAAGTCCCTCTGAATAAAATCTTCAGCTGAATTATGAAAATCTATTCACTATCTCGGTTGAGTGTTATTGCCCTGCTGTCCCAGCGACAAACAGAAGCTGGTTACGGCACTGACTTTGTCCCAGTGACGATCCTTGATGCCAGGGTTGCAGATGGTGGTGAGTATGGGCAAGTGCTGCTTGAACTTGTCTATTTTTATCTTGAAGCTGTCTGCCACGCGACGTGGCCCTGGCAGGTCCGAGAAGTACTTGGTCAGCTTGTACATGGTCCTCCACATTGTGACCAGCTCGTCTGAGATTTCCTCAGCGTTCAGGTGGAGGAAGGGGCCTGGGAAGTGAGAAGGACAAAAAATAAAACAGCCTAAAAGAATAATACAAAAAAACTCTGGGGCAGCTATGTATAAAAACATTGATATAATGGCAGTTCTTAATTGTATACAAATCTCAACGATGGAACCGTCATAATATCACATGACATTTCTCAGGAAATAAAGTAATAATAAATATTACTTTCAGCCATTATATACTTTATTGGATAGAACAGTAGTGGAAGACGGAAGAGAGCGCCAGACAGAACTATGCCGCAAGAAAACATTCCTTTTTAATGAGGTAACTGCCGTACCGTTCATCCAGATCTCAGACTTGTTGTGAAAGTTGAGGGCGGTGGTCCACAGTTGGTCATAGGGCTGCTTGAAGCCTATCAAGGTCTGCAGCCTGGGGAACTGGCTCGGCACCTTCTCCAGCAGCGTCTCCTCTTTGTTGATGTCCTAGAGGTGACAGGGGGACATGAAAACTCTGTCATTTGAAAGGGACAGGCTATCAGTAGCAGAGGCAAACAAACATGGCAACAAAAACCAAAGTGTTTCAATCGCTAAGAAATTAGTTTCTCTACACTGCCATCAGTGTGTGTATTGGTTTCACGGATGGCATATTAAGACTGAATCAGGAGTGAAACAGTAGTTCAAGAAACTGATTCTGCAATTCCAGAAACAGATTCTGTTTTCCCTCACCTCCAGTTCAGTGATGGCGGAGTCCAGACAGGAGGTGAGCTCGTTGAGCTTCTCCACGTTGTTCTTCATCTCTTCTATACTAATGAACTCCTTCTTCTTAAAGGCCTCCACCTCCTTCCCCACTCGGTGCAACATCTGGTCATACTCTGCTATCCTAAGGAGGAGAGACAGGAGAGAGGGAATATGAGAGGCTGAGATGTTTGTGCTTTAGGTCGGGTGTTTTTGATTTGGTGCAGTGTATTTTTCGAAAAGAATTACGGCATCAGGTAGAACTTTAAAGAGACAAAGAGGAGGGACATAAAGATGAAGAAGACATACAGTGAGGGAAAAACATTTTATGCAACTCTACAAGTGTTATGATTGGGGAGAGTTTTGTCAAACAGAATGAAATGAGGGGCTAACTTAATAAAAATGTGTAGGACAAAACCTTCTGAAAGTAAAACATTTTCTTTAGTTGAATGAATGCACCCCTGGTGTGCAACTACCTCTTGAGGAGATTATCCTCTGCATGTTCTTTCCTGGTAGCCAGACGGCTCTTACTCATCTCAATCACTGCCAAGATCTGCTCTGGCCAGTGGAACACAGTGCTGTTCAACTTCACATCCTCTTCTAATAAGAGAAAGAAAGAGAGAAAGAGAGATGGATGGATAGAGGAAGAGTGAGAGGAGGGGACAGATGGAGTGACAGAGAGAAGAGAGATATCACTGAAGGTATGGAACTACACATTAAAGACCACCGCAATAAGCAATCACACGTCAAAGGTGTCATTCATCAACATGGAAATATTTGGTTGTTTACACATCAATTGTTTATGCGTTCAGCTCCATGTGCCAAAATAACATGTGGCCTCTATGCATCTCAGCTGTATGGCAGAATCTCCAACTGTGCACAAACATCCACAGAGGTCCTGGTGGTACATACGTAGCTGTGTGGAGTAGTCCACGAGGAAGCTGAGGCGGCTGGCAGCCTCAAAGATCTCGTCCTTCAGCTTGTGGACCGTCACCTCACTGGTGTGCTTCAGGTACTGGTTCAGGGACACCAGCTCCTCCGTGTTGCCTGTGGCTCCCATGATGGTCTCTGCGATCTTGTCATAGCGGTGACAGATGCTAGGAAAAGGAAATGGGATTTTAGCGTATTTTCTTCCCACGGTAAGGAAGTTGTAGCGCTATAGAGACAATAGTACAAAATACTAAGAGGCAGGGCATTACATAATAATGTGTGGCATTATGGGTAGTGTCACTCTCATTAAAGATATAGTCTGGTTGTAGGAGTGGCTGTCGAACCAAAAAGGGTCAGTGAAAATTTTCATGTACTGGTTTGTCCCCCATGTCATCAAAACTACTCACATTCAAATCTGGAATTTCATGGCTAACAGAGCTAAAATAGAGATTCTACTGATAGATCATTTACAAGGTAATATCATATGAAACATTCAGACCAAAATGGGAGGATTAAAAATGTATTACGTCAATTGAAAAACTGCCAGACTGCATCTTTTCCTCTCTTACCTTTTGTTGAGCTCTCGGTTCTCGTCCACCTCGAAGACAATGAGCCTGTCCTTCAGCCTCTCTGCGCGGTCACACAAGTCCTCGTTCAGCCTCAGTGCATCCAGACAGAACAGTGACAGGGGTACTGTGATGTGCAAAGAGGCAATCTCCTTCCACAACTGCTGAACACTGTTGATTTTCTGAGGAAAAGTAGGTAAAAGTAGCATTATCATAACCTACAGATTTCCCATTCCAAAAATGTCCTATTCATATAGCATGAGGATGCAGTCCATGTTAAATGGTAATGGTGAATATATTTTACAATAACAGTAATGTTTAAAGTAAGGAAGGCAGAAAGCCATTCCAACCTTGGAAAAACCTTGCAGGGAGTGTTTTTCTTTGAGGAAAGCAACTATATCCTGCTTGGCAGTGTTGTCTAATAGGCTGCTGTACTTATTATACACGTTCAGGTACCTGGAAATCAAATTTATCAAAGTAATTTTTTATATAGCAAAAAGTAACTTTCTTAAAATGGAGACGGAAGTATTTAAAGATTAATTTTAGATATTTGACTCTAATTTGATTTCTAATCTAGGGTGACACACATTCAGGTGTGTCACCCTACTTTATTGGTCCCAGTGTGTTTTTCTGGAAGATGCTCTTGGCTCTGTTGATTAGGTCTGTGACCAGAAGCTCGTCGGGTCTGAACGAGCGCAGATAAAGGCCCTGGATATCTGGGAACAGGTTACACTCCACCTGCACAGAGACAACCAGAAACAATGTCAGTCACGGAGAGCTATTTCCAATCTGTACATTAGTACAGACACATTTTATTTGTTTTCTGTTGCCAAAGGTTACGTTCAATAATGTGCGAAAACTCCTTTGAACCGTTAATAACAAAAATAAGTCATTTAAAAAATGTGGTATATTGAACACATTAGATGAATGAATGAACATTAATATATTCATTTTAGAACTGAAAGTAGAGGCAAAGAGTTTCTTTCCACACCCGTGGAAGATTCTGGGCACTTTTTACGATCTCCATGAAGCTGTGATGGATAAGCTCCCAGCATTCCTCGAGGCTAGGCTGAAAGACGATACGCAGCTCCACCACATTCAGTTTGACCAGCAGCACCTGGCGCTGCACAAAGGTCATCTCGTCAAACACATCGCCAAAGTCATTTCCATCCTGTCCAATGAAACCCAGAGAAAAGACAATGCTACGTTAATAAACTACAACATAATATCTTTATAATGGATTAATAGTGCTAAACACACAGTATGTTTTCAAATCGACTGTCTGATCAAACAGGTCTAAACTGATCTAATCCAGTTGGATACAGCAAAAGATTCAGAGCCAGGAATTGCCAGGCACCTCATAATCCCACATTATGATTCTTAGATGCTGATACAATATGAATTGAGATGATCATGATTCTATATTATCTGTTTAACCATTCAATATTGCGGCTGCATTGCAATTACATGTTTGTCATGTCATGTCATGTTTTTCCACCCAACATGCATCCTCCACCCTTTAAATGTAGGTCCGTTATCATTTCTACAGAGTTTTAATTTCATTTTAGTCGTTTACATATTAACTTCATAAAATAAATACATTTGATGAATTTTTCCCCTCAAAGCGCCAGCAGACGGGGAGCTCGGACGGACCTGGTGCAGGGTGAAGAACTGGAGCAGGTCCTGCAGGGATGCGATGACCAGGCTGCGGAGCTGCAGTGACATGAGGGCGGCCGCGCAGGAGAAGAACTCCCGGGCACTGACTGGGGCCACGCGGTCACTCTGGGGCACCAGAGGCAACCACAGGTCCTTGTGGGTGACAAACAGGGCTAGGCAGCGTGGCAGCCACCTGTGAAACACAGACACCGTGACTGGGGTGTCATGAACACAAGGCTGTATGAGTCACCTGGGTTGTGACTCGTGAGCACCCAGCGGTAAAATGGAGGCCTGCTGGCTTGACTCAACCGAGTACTCCATTATTTGTTCACTACCGGCCTACATAATTGATAATATCGAACAAGACGAATAGAAACCTAGTAACTGGTGCTATGCTATGGCATTACATAAAACAAAACAGAACATGATGTCTTTTGGCTCTGCTGTGGTTGGCAAGGGAGACTGGGCTGTCAAAGAACAATGGTATCCATGAATGCCATATCTTCAAAAGATCAACACTGGTCCCTCGCTCCGCCGCAGGTTTTCAGACAAGAAATCGGGTTTGACACAGTGGACGACAAGGAAACATGAGCCTCTCACTACAACACTACAATTAGCTATGCAGACACTGGCGTACCTGCAAACATTCTTGCAAACAAAAGCATGTCCCCAGAATATCCACTAAGTGTTGTGATGGTTGTTTGCAGAATGTCCCACAAGCTGTGCCGGGTTGACTTGACTATGCATTCACTGAATGTCTGACTAACTGTTTTACTGACTGTTACAAAGGTGGAATGAGAAGACAGTAGAGTACTCGCCTATTGATTAGGTCATCTCTGGTGATTTGGCACTGTCTCCGAACCAGATCCTCAAACTCAGTTGGCAGCAGGGGGAGGTTGGCTGAGAAAAGATTGTCCAGCTTCACAAACCTCAAGGAGTAGAAACTGAAAGAAGAAAAGAGAGGCACTTAGGATAAACTTTTAGGCCACTGGCACTCGTCCCCCTGGAAGCCTCTTCCACAGAGATTATAGGATCTTCCTGGAATGGGTTTCTTTACCTCTTGCTTTATGCAAAATATTTTCTGGTCCCCCTCCCTTCATGACCAACATTTTATGTGAATACATTTTTGGGGAACATGCATTTAGATAATTTTTAGTTAAGTCGGTGTAATTCACTGTTTGAATAATCATTGTTTTAAGGCAGATGGTGTTAACACTGTAGAATACCAGAGTTTTGTTTCCATCAAAACCCATATTTTGCCTAGTAGCTTCTGCGTCAGCAGAGGATAGCGCAATTATTCCCACAATCAATCAAAATTCTCAGAAGAAACCAGATGCTGCTTTTTGTCTTGTTGTAAAATGGATACAATCCTACTATACACTGTTCTGTTATGTATAGTTCTGTGATCGTTATGCGACATGAATAGAGATTTTGTGTTAAATGAGCACCATTTTCCAATATTCACTGAAATGGCTGCTTTTAAGGGCAGCCAAATGTGAAACACATAGACATACACTCACCTAAAGGATTATTAGGAACACCATAATAATACTGTGTTTGACCCCCTTTCGCCTTCAGAACTGCCTTAATTCTACGTGGCATTGATTCAACAAGGTGCTGAAAGTATTCTTTAGAAATGTTGGCCCATATTGATAGGATAGCATCTTGCAGTTGATGGAGATTTGTGGGATGCACATCCAGGGCACGAAGCTCCCGTTCCACCACATCCCAAAGATGCTCTATTGGGTTGAGATCTGGTGGCTGTGGGGGCCATTTCAGTACAGTGAACTCATTGTCATGTTCAAGAAACCAATTTGAAATGATTCGAGCTTTGTGACATGGTGCATTATCCTGCTGGAAGTAGCCATCAGAGGATGGGTACATGGTGGTCATAAAGGGATGGACATGGTCAGAAACAATGCTCAGGTAGGCCGTGGCATTTCAACGATGACCAATTGGCACTAAGGGGCCTAAAGTGTGGCAAGAAAACATCCCCCACACCATTACACCACCACCACCCAGCCTGCACAATGGTAACAAGGCATGATGGATCCATGTTCTCATTCTGTTTACGCCAAATTCTGACTCTACCATCTGAATGTCTCAACAGAAATCGAGACTCATCAGACCAGGCAACATTCTTCAAGACCAGGCAACAGTCTTCAACTGTCCAATTTTGGTGAGCTCGTGCAAATTGTAGCCTCTTTTTCCTATTTGTAGTGGAGATGAGTGGTACCCGGTGGGGTCTTCTGCTGTCGTAGCCCATCCGCCTCAAGGTTGTGCGTGTTGTGGCTTCACAAATGCTTTGCTGCATACCTCGGTTGTAACAAGTGGTTATTTCAGTCAAAGTTGCTCTTCTATCAGCTTGAATCAGTCGGCCCATTCTCCTCTGACCACTAGCATCAACAAGCATACATGATGATTGCGTATGCTTACAAAAAATATGGTGTCAGATTATTAGATATTAAATGATCACGTAGGTCATAGATTCTGTCTGCACTAATTCTCCGACCTGTCTACTCAGTAGCATTCAAAGGGGTTTACTCCCCCATACTACAGTTTCCTGTATGTCGATCTACTTTTGTTGGCTCAGGCGAGTTCAGTAATTAACTGTATCTGTAACTATAGCACATAACACCCAGAGATTAGCTCCCAGATCTAATTGAGCATTGTATATATTCAATTTGAGGAATTGTAAACCTACGCAAACCATTTTGTTGCCTGGTTTACTGGAATTTACAAACACATATACACTTTAAAAAGGGTCCTACAATGGTTCTTCTTTTGTTCTGAAGGTTCCAGGGGAAACTGTTATTAACAGTTAAAGAACCTTTCAGGTTCTTGAGGTGACAGCAATGATTCTTTAGAGCAATGGTCCTTAAACCTCCCCTGGGGACCACTAAGTGTACTTACTGATTTTTGTCATGAATTAGTCACTATTTGGACCTCTACTCTCCAACTAAAATGTTGTTAAATTACTACTTTTTGTAATCTGGTGGTTCCAGGTGGAACCTTTTTCTATATAAGTGTACTTAAGGTGAAATAATGGTTCTTTAAAAATGATGTAAGTTATATAAGTGTCCCAAGATATATATCCTCCAATTCAAATGGTCATTAAGTAATTTGTTCATTTAGGCTATCAGGCCTAAGAGTCACCTTCACATTATACAAATATTGTTCCTCAGAGAAAAATAATCTGGCTAAGTATACTGAAATAACATAGTAGTCATGACCACATGGGCAACAACGTCATTTATATTTACATTGAAATGTAAACTACTGCAGAGGATAGGAGGATTGCCTAAAAGCTTGTTAATCTGGGTTCGAATCTCCGCTGATCCTTCCCTTTTCCTTTAGTCAAAAAGATCACACAGCTGTTACGATGACACACTCGACCTTAAGGGGCTCAAAACAAGGGAATGTTTTGAAAAAATATATAATTTCATACAATAAGGAATAGTTGAATACCATCTAAAAACATGGCATTAGTTGAATGCCATTTGAATGGCCTATGAAGTGATTTGCAATTGAAATTTTTCAGTTCACCAGTCTGCCACCCAAACTGCTAAACCACCACCTTACCTATAATGATCTTACTTGAGAATGAGACTACAGTGAAAACTATTTGTCAAATGGTGGTTCTTATTTTTAGATATGACTAATAGTCTCATTGCACCAATTTCTACTGCTGACCATATGACTATAATATCCCTGATAAATATTGTGCACTAGCTTTTGAGAAGACTTAAACCAAGAACAAGACCCTCATCGAGCTTAACGGAGGTCTCTGGTCACAAGATCACCGGGTTGAAATTGCTGAACTCCTTCAGTTGTTATCATCTTGTTTAAAAGAGACCCCACCCTGTTCCAGACACCTTCCCACGAATCACATTCCAAATCAAAATGAGGTTCAGTTGCGCAAGTTGATTTAGTAAGGGCATGCTCTGCTCTCTCTGTTTTAACAGACTATAATCAATTAGCAATCTTATTTTCTCTTCTAAACCAATAATTTGTTTACTTGGTGGGACTTTTCAAATGGATGGTCATGTGACTGGAGTGGTACTTTTATGTAACTCACTTTTTGTAACTCACATTTTACTCACGTTTTCAACACCACATTAATGCAGTATCCAGGATATGAAATAAATACATTCCAACACCAATAAAAATACAAATAAATTAATAAAATGTCCATCATCTGATTTCAGATTTCAGTCTATTTGGCTACCCTCAATCAGTGGCAATACGAAACACTTCAATAGGACTTAAGATTTCCCTTGCCTCTGCCACCCAATTTTGGAAAGTTGCATTATTGTGTTTCAAGGTGTTTGCCTTCACCAACAGTAATTACTTATTGTGTTGTTGTTTTTTTTTTATGTCAAAAACCTTTTGAAAAGTGTGTTTGTGATGTGTGTCAGTATCTTGTGTTTTGTAGATCTTTGAGAAGCGGTCAAACTTTTTTTTGTTGTTGTTGTTTTTTCCACCATAAGAACTAAGTAACTGTTGAGTGTTTGTGTGTGTACATCTTTTTTTGTATACCTTGAACATTTCAGAAAAAGAGCTGATAAGAAGAAATTGGAATTACTGTTAAACTTTCTTTATGTTCTACAAAGCTCCTATTTTGGATCTCATAAGAACCAATAAAATGTGTCCACCTAGAACCAACATGGGATCTTACTTTAACCATTTTATTTTGCTTCTTCTAAGAGTAAAAGCTGGATCTTCTTCAAATTTTTTTCATAGAGAGCCATTCTTGTTTAAAACATAAGGAACCAGAAACATACAACTATTTTATATACCAAATGGGAACAAGTTGCAGTTGATAGTTTCGGTGCAAGTTTTGACTGAGGCCACTAGGCTACCTGTTGACCCAGAGGTCCTGCAGGTGAACCATCATGGGGTTGACAGTAAAGAGGTGCTGGCTCTGCCAGGTCCGGGCCTGGTCATAGCTGCAAGCCCAGGGAACAGGCCCTCGGATCACTCTCCTGGGGATAGGCCTGGGAATGTTAGAGATGAACAGACGCTGCCTCTCTGATGGGTCCTTCAGGATGTAGTCAACTGGTGGGGTCCAACAGGAGAGACACAGACAACACGGAGGCAAGGGAAAAGCGATTTGAATGATGAACCAATCTTCTTTTTTTTTTATAGAAATGCCTGCGAGTATCTTTTGTAGGCTACATTATTTTGAGTGGCTGGACTGTGGAAAGAAAATTACAATCCATTTGCACTCGTCATGCATAGTGTACTGCTAAATGACAGTAGTACTGCAGTACACACAAGAATCACTGCGGTTGACAACAAACAAATCATCCTCAAAGACATGCTGCTGTTGTTATTTTTCACCTATGCTCTTCCTGAGACTGAAGATGTGGTCTCTGTGGATCTCCTTTAGCAGGTCTTCCATCAGTCCCTCCATATCCCTGCTGCCCGGTGGCAGAAGCTTAATAATGTTATTCATCTGCTCAAGGGGCTGGGGGGCCAGCATCGGGTCATGAACACTGTTACGAATGTAGTACATGTACCTCTGTGGAAACAACAAAACACTTCAAGTAAAAACCTTCAAATGAAAAGGTGCCAAAAGATTGAACGCTTTGATTTCCTTCTACAGTTTATTTCACAATACCTCCAGGTCTTTTTCTGTGGGTTCTGTGCCAGAGCTCCAGGTCTGTTCCTCTTGGCTCTGCATAATGTCTAGCTGCTGTTTTGGGGTCAGGGGTCGGCTGATGGGAGGCAAAGGCTCTCTGGGACTGATTTTAGTTCTAGGTAAGTGCGAGGTGCCAGGATTCCTGGTTTAAGAAGACAAAAGCATTAGAAAACCCACTTTCATGAACCAATTTGCAAATTTTTCTGTAATCAATACTTGGTTTCTGAACTTACCTTCCTCCTGGGGTAAGTTTCTGCTTCTGCTCAGCTGGGTTTGATGCAAAAAATTTGAATTAAGTTAAAATGTTCTCTTTTGGTTATTATAGCCTTGATGCTACTCAATTCACGGTTCAGTTGGTTGGCCAAGTAAAAGCAATACCATGAATCTGAATTGGACCTAATCAGATATGCATGTTACAAAAGGATACAGGTTGCAAATGCATTCTGAAATGAGTCTTGGACTGTCCCATGTCTCTTCTGTAGGTTTCTGATCTTCAGGTCACGAGCTTGGGGGCTGTAGTTGTTACCAATGGACTCACTGGGGGTGCGATGGTGACGTTGCTCCTTATAAGGGACAGCCAGTGTCCAAGAGCTGTTCTGGAGTATGGGTGGGTGATGGCTGTGCCTAAGAACAGTCTGGAACAATGTAAAAGCATGGAGTAACCCTGCCGGAATGATATGGAAACGTCCTTAAAGGAACCCACAAATTACTCAATAGCACTGCCTTTGCGTCTTTTCATGAAGGTCTTACTTGGTAAAGCTCTGAACGTCCCTCACTAGAGGCCTGGGCCAGCGGGAGACTGGGAAGTCCTCCTGGATGACTCATGTTAAATACAGAATCATCCTCCATCTGCGGTTTAAATATAAACTCTTGTATCTCTGGTCACTTAAACGCGCACAATTAGCCGATTTCGAAAGCATAATTTAGTCATTAAAACTAGACAAATCTTACCTCTTTTAAGTGTTCCATTTCAATTACAAAATTGTCAATTAAAGAAATATACGCCTAGATGCGATGGTTATAATGTGTTAGAAAAACAAAAACACGTAAACCCACTGCATAGGCAAAGCAAACCCTTGCAACTAATTAATTCAAACAGATTTGTTTCAACATTCCAATACATCTGTTGTATTTATTATGTATAATTAGCCTACCTGTCTCTCGTTTTCTTGTGGTAGTACTTGCATTGTGTCATTATGTCGTTTGTTAGCAAATGCCATGCCTAAAATCCACCACAAAGCTTCGTATGAAACATTTCTGTTCTTTTTCCCTCAATGAACTGTAACTGAAGTAGTAACTTGTTGAAAGGCTTACGATGCCACTGCCACCACTGACCACCCTTGTCTATACAACCACCCCCTTTATGTTGATTTGGTGATGCAGCTTCTGCAGTCCACACCGCTAATCTAATATCGACTATTGGAAAGACTGTATTGGACGCTATCCTGTAAAGAACTACAATCAGCTACAATGTCTTTATCTGAGGACTCATCCTCCCATGGTAACAGCTGCCGTTACCTAGTAACGTAATGCACGAGAACTTGGAAACGAATGTTCAAATCAAGAAATAATAGAAAAGGACGTTCTATAAGTGAATGTAGGGTGCTTGTAAGCTGGTTTTAAAGTATGTGCTAATGCCTGCAGCAGTAATGGTAATGACTGGTTAGTTTAAAAAGTAAGTGACTGAGTTTATTCATTGGATAGGATATAATAATGTAGTTAGGATATAGCTTGAACATGTTGGTTTCGACTCACAAGCTAGAACGCTGGTTCAAGCTAAGCTAATGATTTAAGCTACTTACCAATGAAATATATTCTTCCTATATGAAGTTCTGTGATACTCACGAGCCATTCAACAGTTAGAAGGTAAGCAGTTTATTCTACGTAGAAGAACATATGAAGTGCAGAGCCGTGGTCCAGCAGTAATCAATCAATCAATCAAATGTATTTATAAAGCCCTTTTTATAACAGCAGTTGTCAAAAAATGCTTTACATAGACACACTGCCTTAAACCCCAAGGAGCAAACAACAGTAGTGTTGAATTTCAGTGGCTAGGAAAAACTCCCTAAGAAGGTCGAATTTTAGGAAGAAACTTAGAGAGGACCCAGGCTCAGAGGGTTGACCAGTCCTCTTCTGGCTGTGCCGGGTGAGATATTAAGAGTCCAATTGGAATAATAAATACATTTCTCTGAGCTAAATCCAGAGATTTGACTAGGTCAGAAATATGACCAGGTGGACAAGGATAGGGACAGCAACGATCCCCCCAAACCAGGTAATCCGCAGGTGTGGACCAGGACCTCATCTCCTCCTAAAATTTAAAACTGGAGGAGACTGAAAAAAAAAGTTATAAGTGCATTCCTCATATCCCCCAGCACAATAATATAGCAGCGTAACACCTTGGAACTGAGACGGGGGGGTCCGGTGACACTGTGGCCCTACCCGGGGGAGGCCCCGGACAGGGCCCAACAGGCAGAAAATCAATCCACCCACATTGCCAGGCATCAACAAAAGGGAAACCCACCAACCGCAACCCCCCTGAATGAGGGCCGAGTATTGCTAGCAGCGTACAGCCCAATTGCACAAGTGCGCAACAGAGAGTCAACAACAAGCCAGTGACTCTTCCCCCGAAAGGCATTGGAGGGAGGGCATCCCAGTGGCAACGAGAGCCCACCTGGCAAGACAGCAAGGGTGGACAGTATCAAGCCTACTGGTCACCTTCACGCCCCTAACACTCCTGACCATGCGTATTATGCGAATCCATGCTGACACCAGAGTTCTCCACCCTACACCGTAGGGTCTGTTTCACCTGTGTCTTGGCCTTACTGTCTATAAAAGCTATGAAATAAAATAAAAAGGGAAGTAATACAGTACCAGGATGGGTATCAATCTCCCAATGTTGTTGTGGTCACTGACTTGATGGTTATTTATTTCAGACTGAGCAAACAATTTCTGCATTTAAATAACTTTTTGTCAAGCATTCTGTATGCTTTGGACAGAAAAGGCAAAAAATAAAGACTTGATTTGCTGAAAGCAAAGTGGGTGGGATTTAAAGCAATGCTGCAGCAGTACATGTGCACTAAAGGCAGTGGCTTAAACCACTGGATGACCCTTAGTCACTAATACATTATCAGCTGATTGTTTGGTAGATCTATCAGCCACTTTATGAAATCCCATGACAATCACTGTATGAACATGGCAACCATTAACACATCGTCTGCCATATATTATTTAGTTTCTCCTGGGAAAGTCAGTGTAATCTGGTAAATGCCAAATATCGATGACAGGACAAAATCAAGCCAGTAGTGTCTGAGATATTGCAATTGTTTAGCGAGACTCAAAATCCTGAGCATGTGTACCAAAATCATTTTGAGTTAATAAATAATATAAACATGTGGTCTTTATATGGCCGTTGAGTGGTCCATATAGATATTTTTGACTATGAGTGGTCCATATAGATGTTTTTGAATATGTTGTCTTGACAGTGTTTGTAACACGTGGATCAAATGTTACAAAACTTATATCCTGGATTGACTTATATGCACTGACATCCTGTACCCCAGTCACATGTTTGCGGGGGCAGTGGAGGCCAATTTGTTTTACGTACTAATCTGTACTAATGTCAGTCGGTTAAACAATCACAGAGACACAGGAAGCAAGTGTGGTTCTGAGCAAAACTTTACTCAGTAAATCAAAGGGTGCAATACAAGCGCAAAACAAGAAACTGAAGAAAAATCTGGAATACACAGACACAGCTCTGGCATCGAGTGATACAGGGTCAATAAGCGAAAGGGGTGTGTGAAGCAGAGGGCTAGGTATAGGTGGATGATTGTGATTGATGAGGACCAGATGTGTGCAATACGGTGGAAGGATCTGATCTGTGAGTGTTCTGAGGGCATTAGAGCCAATGTTCTAAAACACTGGCGAATCAGAGTGTTGCAGAGAAAGAGGAGATAGGGTAGGCATGACAGACAATTATTAGGTTGGGAGAATTTTGTCCACAGACGTCTCATAAACATTTTATTTTGCAGATCGGTCTTTCAGTGAAGTGTTTACCTTTTTTCTTACAAAATTACGTCTGAAAAACATGTCTCCTTGAGGCAATTGTGATCCTTGTGAGGAGGACGTACAGTATTGAATGACTTTAGGTCACACAGAGTAAGGCACGTGACCCTACAAAATGTGCATTTTCAGTTGCTTGTTATTAGATTCAACTTTATTGTCATTGAACAGTACATTACAACCAAATACACATCTAACCAGAAGTGCAAATAGAAGGGAGCAGGACATTTACAAGTATTAAGTAAAGTGTATGTTACAAGTGGAATGTATAGATGTGCAATGAAGGCAACTACAGTGCAAAATGGCAATTCTAAATGAGCAATGAAGGCAAATAGGGGAGAGCAGAAAATGTACATATTTACAAGTATTAAGTATATGCAAGTACAAATGGCAATTCTGACTGTGCAATCGAGGAAGTTAGAGGTGTAAGGTAGTCTGTGCAACTGAAATACAGGGATAGCAGCAAAGAGGTTCCTGAGGTAGACGTGTGCATGTAACATCTGAAAAAAAGAAAAGCAACTACAATGGCAAGTCTAAATGTGCAATGCAGGCAAATTGAAGGTGCAAGCTGGCATGTGCATCTGAAATGCAGGGATAGCGGCAATGAGGTTCCTGAGGTAGACAAATAGTACAAGGGAGTAGTGCAACAAGGTCCCTGAGAGGCATTACTAAGTGGTTGGCGAGTGGGTATGGTTAGTAATGGGATGGGTCACAGAGTTCAGCAGGGTTACAGCAGATGAGAAGAAGCTGTTCCAGAGCCTGTTGGTGCGGGAACGAAGAGACCTTTATGCCTGCCTGATGGTTGGAGACCCAACAGTTTTTGGCATGGGAATGAAGGGTCTCTGATGATGCCGCATGCCCTATGCAGACACTGCTTGCGCTGAAGGTCAACGATGGCTGGGTGCTGGTCACCAGTGATGTGCTGGGTGGTTTTCATCACCCGTTGTAGGGCCTTTCCTGTTGGCCATGGAGCATCCGCCAAACCATACTGTGGCACAGTTCGTCAAAATGCTCTCGATTGTGTAGCAGTAGAAGTTCACGAGGATCTGGGAAGATAAGTGGGCCTTCTTCAGCCTCCTCAAAAAGTACAGGTGCTGCTTTTTGACCAGAGTTGAGGTGTTGAGGGTCCAGGAGTGGTCCTCGGAGATGTGGACACCCAGATATTTGAACCTGGGCACACGCTCCACCTCAGTGCCATCGATGAGGACTGGGGCGTGACTGCAGCCTTTAGACTTCCTGTTATCCACAATGAGCTCCTTGGTCTTATTTGCATAACATTGTTATAGTGTAATTAGGATAATTTATTTAAAGCCAATGTCAAAACAGATCATTCACTTGCTTTTAATCAAAATCATGCTTATTGCGTTTTAGATATTTTGTGTGACACACTTGTGACCTAAGGCACACACACACACCAATGGAAGCTGATCCATCATCCCCTCCTATATTTAATCATGGAAGACATCAGTTATGGCACTATTGGTGCAGCAGGATGACCTATTGGTTAAAGAATCTGACCTGTATCCAAAAAAGCGGCTAGAACGAATCCCAAAGACGGAAAGTTGGAAAAATCAGGTTCTGTCTCTGACCAGGGCAGTTAACCCTAATTCCTCTCTGGTCATTGCCGAAAATGCTTGTTAATCATTCTTACTTGGTAAAATAGGTGCCCCTAAGGAAGGCACATACCCCTAAAATATTAATTAATGAATGCAATATTTTTCATGTAATCCTTTTTACCCTAATATTTAAAGCTAAGAAATATTTCATATTTCTTAGTGTACCTTTCATACCTACACTTGACTACCGATAAAAGGGTGATTTGAAGATCTGTTTTAATCATGCTGTAATCCGTGATCATATTTTGCTTCAGCATGGGTTTACTGACGATAGGTAGAAGGACAAAGTGACACGCATGCTGCATACCATCAGCGCAGCTACTTTATGCTGCATGTTGACTAACAGGACCTTTCTCCATCTCACCACCAGGGGTCACAACTGACTTACCGGTCCACTCTCAGGTCTGAAGGTTTAGTGGCTCTGATGTGACCAAGTTTATTAAAACATTCTCTGAGATTAAATAGAAAGCCAAGTAGATGCACATGTGACAAGTAATATTGTTGCTTCAAGCCTGTCCCTTAGTGGCATTGCATTTCAATTTATCAAAGTAGAGAAAGAGAAAGTCAAACTTTTCATCCATTTTTGGTAGGCATTCCTGCTTTTGCTTATGCTAAGGTGTTTCTTGTCCCTGCTTTTGTCTTATAGATTTCAAACTGTCATTTATTTTCTGAGTTGTTCTGACTCCCCTCTGGTGAGGTAAATTACAGATCAGCCAGGCATACCCTTTGCTAAATCACTTCTAAAAGTTAAAATAAGTCACCATGAACACCCAACATAGTGCAGGCAAGTTACATCAAACACTACTTAGCTGGAGCCAGGATCATTCCAAATGGGTTCACAATTACATTCATTCAGACTCAAGCAGCAAGTTTTAATTTTGATTGCTGCTTTGTGAAGCTGTTTGGACAATAATAAACAAAAACGTGTTTGTATAGAGTGGCAGTTGTATTGGCTTTGGATTTGACTCAAAGCTATGCCATGACAAGAACAGTGGAGAACTGCAATCATTGCATGATTTGTGCTCTTATGCTCTTGTTAAATGTTATTGGTGTTGTCTGTGTCTTTTGTAGTTTTTTAAGCTACCATCAACATCATATGTAGTATTACTGCTTCGGTTACTCACATCTGTTCTCTGTGGGGATTATTACTTTAATGATTAACAGTTTTCACTATAATTGAATCCTGATTGAAACCCAGTGGACTGTATAAACTGTTTTAGAGAAAGGCTTGGAGCATAACTTCTTGCTAATGTTAAGGTTAGTTTTAGAAGAAGGTTTAATATGAAGGACTCTCAAATTGTTACACATTATCTATCACTTGCTCTATTGCCTAAACATGGGTTTAAATGAGAGCCACAGGGATTCAGAGGTTTAAATTCTTGACCAATCAAGCTGTAATACAAACTTAAAAGTTATACTAACTTGAAATTCTATTGTATAGTTATAGACTATTTAAAATTTTAAATAATTTTAATTAACCCTAAAATCACATTTGTTTCACATTTTTAGGCTATCACATAAACCCCAAAATGTTCAAGCTTGAGATTAAACCAACTTTGTTTCAAATGTTAAAACTATCTACTTGATAGCTTTAACTTGAAATCCCAGAATCTGTAATGATGATGTCAATACTAATTTGCCGGAATCTACCCTAAAACCATAATATCTCCAGAATGGTTCAAGCTAGAGAGACCAAACCTCTTTGTTTCCATTGTTTAAGTTATCACAAATTCAATAATGTTTGCCTTATTATTGTTCATTTCAAATTAGTACAGGCGATAACTATACTAATGTCTAATTGTCTAATTTGCATAATTAGCATCAATTAATGCTAAAACAGTTATTAATTAGCCATTGAAGCAAGAGAGAGTTTTTGTTTGACATATAGGCTCTCCCAACTTAACATTCTTAAATATTTATTGACAATGACTATATTAATTTGCATAATTTGTATTATTTAACCCT
This sequence comes from Esox lucius, assembly GCF_011004845.1. Classification (NCBI taxonomy): domain Eukaryota; kingdom Metazoa; phylum Chordata; class Actinopteri; order Esociformes; family Esocidae; genus Esox; species Esox lucius. Next base: position 23,863,414 of record NC_047573.1, on the reverse strand, counting down.
AAAACAATCTCCAGAATGGTTCTAGAGAAACCAAACCAACGTTTCACATGGTTTGCCTTTAACTTCAAAGTCTTCCACATTTTTAACAAAATCATGCAGGCAAGGACAAAATATTAACTTCCGCAAATGTATTTTCTTGTTACATTATTATTATTATTATAAGTGGCACTAATAAGGCCAATTGCTTGATGCATCATATTCAAACTCAGCTTTAACTTGAAAGTTCATAGAAAATCCTTTGGGAGTTTAAGTTCAACCACTACTTCTGAGCATTTGATAATTTCAAAATAAAAGTACCTGGGCAGGCTATGATGCAGTTTTATTGTGATCATAAAGTGGATTGTTAAGAAACGTTTGTCATAGTAAGGCTTTTCTGGGGTAAAGATATTGGAGGTGTTTGAACTTAACTAGGAGCAATGTGGAATTAGAGGGATGATAAATAAATAGCAGCACAACAGGAATTTTACTGGCCTGGAAAGAGAAGGGCTATCCATCACAAGCCCCCCAAAGCCCTTCACTCGGTGTCCATTATTTAAGAGATTTCAGAGAAACCCTGAGGGAGAAAATTAGGGGAAGAGATGGAGTAATGAGAGGAAAGGGGTAATGTTAGATAAGAAAAAAGAAAGAATGAGAAAGTAAGGCTTGAATAAGACCTGAAATATGTTTTCTTAGAAGAACTCCATCAATACCCCATCGTTTAGGTGCTTTGAATTAAAAAAAAAATCTCATTAGGGTGACTGCAAGATCTAGGGTAGGGCAGCTATACTCAAACAATAAGAAGACTACATTTTGTGTCTGGACTAAGAACGAGGCCATTGTGGAAAAAAAGACTGCCTGGAATCATTAGTGTAATTACTGTGTCAGAAATGTCTTTTTTACTAGGTAGGCTAACCAGCTTTCTAAACCTAGTATTTATCATGGCCAGATTATGTACCTGGAGAAAGGATCTAAAGATCTCTATTGACATGGCAAAGAATCCTAAAATATAATTTAAAACAATTGTAAAATCAAGACCCTTAGAAATGCAGGTTGCAATATTTTCTTTTTAACTGTTTTATGCAATTTTTCTTTCTTAGTCATTTTTTGTACTATTTGATTGTATCTACCACCTACTGCAACAACTAGGGTCACAATGAGTTTCCGAGAGTTGAAGATTGCGGCAAGCTCTAGGTAGACTTGTTTTGTCTTTTCAAATACTGCTTGTAAATGTGTGTGAGGTTCCTCACCTGACAATGTCAGATTCTGGCAGTGACAAGGTTAGAAATAATTATTTTTTATTGAAATAATAATTGTCCTCTATTTGCAGCAATTACAGCATTGCAGACCTTTGACATTCTAGTTTTCAATTTGCTGAGGTAATCTGAAGAGATTGCTTGCTGAAGCACACCTTCCACAAGCTGGATTGGCTTGACTTCCTGCCTGTTGGGTCCTGTCTGGGGGCCTCCACTGAATAGGGCCACAGTGTCACTGGACCCCCATGTCTCAGCCCCAAGGATTTACGCTGCTATATTATTGTGCCAGGAGTAAGGTCAGTTCTCTTTCTCCGCTGTAAATCCTTATAAATCTAAGGAATGCACTCTCTAAATTATCTTTGTCTCCTGCTTCGTTCAAAACTTAGGAGGACATGAGGTCTTGGCCCACACCATCGGAGTACCAGGCTCAAAATACTTTTTGCTGTCCCTATCCAAAGTCCTCCTGGTTGGGTTGAAAATAGGTTTTATAGACTTACATGCATGCCCGCATGCATTTATTAATTATTACAACTTGTACTATTAAAATATTCACCTGGCATAGCCAGAAGAGGACTGGTCACCCCTCCGAGCTTGTTTCCTTTCTAGGTTTCTTCCCAAATTTCAGCCCCTTTTAGGGAGTTTTTCCAAGCCACTGTGCCTCAACACTTCAGTTGCTTGCTTCTTGGGGTTTCAGGCTGGGTGTTTTGTAAAAGCACATTGACAACTGCTGATGTAAAAAGGACTTTATGGTTAAATCTGATAGGCACTTCTTTTGTACCATGCGGTCAAGCTGCTCCCACAACAGCTCAATAGGGGTTGAGATCCAGTGAAATTGGGTCCAATCAAGTGCAGAGTATGGCATTTCGTTGCAAAATGAAGTGATAACCTTCCGTCTTCACGATCCCTTTTACTCTGTATTAATCTCCCAATTCACCACCACCAAAGTACCTCCAGACCATCACATTTCCTCCATCATGCTTGACAAATGACATCAAACACTCATCCAGCATATTTTCATTTGGTCTGCATCTCACAAATGTTCTTCTTTGTGATCCGAACACCTCAAACCTATATTTATCTGTCCATAACACTTTTTTCCAATCTTCCTCTGTCCAGTGTCTAAATTCTTCTGCCAATCTTAATCTTGTATTTTTATTGGTCAGTCTGAGATATGGCTTTTTCTTTGCAACACTGTGTAAAAGGCCAGCATCCCGAAGATGCTTCTTCACTGTTGACATTGAAACTGGTGTTTTGCATGTACTATTGAATAATGCTGCTAGTTGAAGACATGTGAGGTGTCTGTTTTTCAAACTACATATTTGTCCTCTTGCTCAGTTGTGCACCATGGCCTACCACTCCTCATTCTATTGTGGTTAAAGCAATTCTTAGCAATTTCTGACGAGTTTTAGAAGAAAAAACATGTTCTGGACATCCTGTAATCGAACCCACAATTGCTGAGGCTTCATATACTCAACTATTCTAAAGAATTAAAATGTTATTGCTTCTGTAATCAGCACAAGTATTTCAAGCTGTGCAAACATAATTAGAAAATTATCTTGTAATTATCAATTAGCCTTTTAAAATAATGAACTTGGATTAGGAAACACAATGTGCCACTGGAACATAAAACTGAGGATTGCTAATAATGGGCCTCTGTACGCCTATGTATCTATTCCTTTATAAATCAGCCATTTCCAGCTACAATAGTCATTTACAACATTAACCATGTCTACACTGTATTTCCGATAAATTTGATGTCATTTTAATGTTATAAAAATGACATTCAAAAACAAGGACATTTCAAAGTGACCCCAAACTTTTGAACAATAATGTATATTTTATGGTATTTTCTGACTGATTACAAAAACAGGCCTTCTCAAATAATAATACTGGACATTGTATTAAACCCTCACACTATAAAAAAGAAAGGTAGAGGCTCATTCAATGCACAGGGCTTTCAGTTACAAGAACCCCTGGAGTATCCTCCAGGAACATTTTATTTTTTAATGTGTATGAAAGACCTTGATAGAGTGTCCACTGAACAGCTCTGCCTGGCATAGTACTTAAGAATCAACTTGTTAATTACAGCCTTGTAAATAAGGCAATCCATCTCCTCATTTTCCCTTATCAACTTGCTTTATTTAGTGGCTCCATGATGATCAGGGTATCACCTGTCCCAACTTGAACCAACATTAACAAAGGGATTTTTGTTCCTTTATGTGGTTTCTCATTGATCATTCTAAGTAGTCAAAACACCAAGACAAAATACAAGTCATAATGGTTTGATTACTGACTTACACATGACAATATCCTGACTTGAATCAGAATATTATCAATATTTCAATTTATTTTACCAAGACACTTCAATCATGTACGTAAACCAACAAGAATATGTAAAAATAGTCCAGACTATTATATATAGATGTTGTATGCTGCTCTATTTTTTTAAAGCCAGATTCAGGAAAACGTAATAATGTAATTACGTTTTGCGATTTTTGATTTAATCTCTGAAAGTATTAACTTTTCTAACAGAAACATTGAAATACTTTTTTTACTTTATAACAACAAAATCCTCTCCTTGAACTGCCACCTTAACGTGGTGGAGGGGTTTGAGCACCCGAGTGACCCTAGGAGCTATGTTGTCTGGGGCTATATGCCCCTGGTAGGGTCTCCCAAGGCAAACAGGTCCTAGGCGACGGGTCAGACTAAGAGCGGTTCAAAAACCCCTTAATGATGATAAATAATTTGTGTCCTGTGACGTCGCCCGGCATGGCGCAGCCGGGGCCCCACCCTGGAGCCAGGCCCGGGGTTGGGGCTCGTTCGCGAGCGCCTGGTGGCCGGGCCTTTCCCCATGGGGCCCGGCCGGGCCCAGCCCGAACGAGCGACATGGGGCCGCCCTCCCGTGGGCTCACCACCCACAGGAGGGACCATAAGGGGCCGGTGCAGAGAGGATCGGGTGGCAGTCGAAGGCGGGGGCCTAGACAACCCGATCCCCGGACACGGAAACTAGCTCTAGGGACGTGGAATGTCACCTCGCTGGCGGGGAAGGAGCCTGAGATGGTGCGTGAGGTTGAGAGGTTCCGACTAGAGGTAGTCGGGATCACCTCTACGCACGGCTTGGGCTCTGGAACCACACTCCTTGAGAGAGGATGGACTCTTCACCACTCTGGAGTTGCCCATGGTGAGAGGCGGCGGGCTGGTGTGGGTTTGCTTATAGCTCCCCAGCTCTGCCGCCATGTGTTGGAGTTTACCCCGGTGAACGAGAGGGTCGTTTCCCTGCGCCTACGGGTCGGGGATAGGTCTCTCACTGTTGTTTGTGCCTACGGGCCGAACGGCAGTGCAGAGTACCCGACCTTCTTGGAGTCTCTGGGAGGGGTGCTGGAAAGTGCTCCGACTGGGGACTCTATCGTTCTACTGGGGGACTTCAACGCCCACGTGGGCAACGACAGTGACACCTGGAGGGGCGTGATTGGGAGGAACGGCCCCCCTGATCTGAACCCGAGTGGTGTTCAGTTATTGGACTTCTGTGCTAGTCACAGTTTGTCCATAACGAACACCATGTTCAAGCATAAGGGTGTCCATCAGTGCACGTGGCACCAGGACACCCTAGGCCGCAGGTCGATGATCGACTTTGTTGTCGTTTCATCTGACTTGCGGCCACATGTCTTGGACACTCGGGTGAAGAGAGGGGCGGAGCTGTCAACTGATCACCACCTGGTTGTGAGTTGGATCCGATGGCGGGGGAGGAAGCTGGACAGACTCGGCAGGCCCAAGCGTACTGTAAGGGTCTGCTGGGAACGTCTGGCCGAGTCTCCTGTCAGAGAGATCTTTAACTCCCACCTCCAGCAGAGCTTTGACTGGATCCCGAGGGAGGCTGGAGATATTGAGTCCGAGTGGACCATGTTCTCCACCGCCATTGTCGAAGCGGCCGCTCTGAGCTGTGGCCGTAAGGTCTCCGGTGCCTGTCGAGGCGGCAATCCCCGAACCCGGTGGTGGACACCGGAAGTAAGGGATGCTGTCAAGCTGAAGAAGGAGTCCTATCAGGCCTGGTTGGCTTGTGGGACTCCAGAGGCAGCTGACGGGTACCGACAGGCCAAGCGGACTGCAGCCCGGGTGGTTGTGGAGGCAAAAACTCGGGCCTGGGAGGAGTTCGGTGAGGCCATGGAGAAGGACTATCGGCTGGCCTCGAAGAGATTCTGGCAAACCATCCGGCGCCTCAGGAGAGGGAAACAGTGCCCTACCAACGCTGTTTACAGTAGAGGTGGGCAGCTGTTGACCTCAACTGGGGATGTCGTCGGGCGGTGGAAGGAGTACTTCGAGGATCTCCTCAATCCCGCCGTCACGTCTTCCATTGAGGAAGCAGAGGATGAGGGCTCAGAGGTGGACTCGTCCATCACCCGGGCTGAAGTCACCGAGGTGGTTAAGAAACTCCTCGGTGGCAAGGCACCGGGGGTGGATGAGATCCGCCCTGAGTACCTCAAGTCTCTGGATGTTGTGGGGCTGTCTTGGTTGACACGCCTGTGCAACATCGCGTGGCAGTCGGGGACAGTGCCTCTGGGATGGCAGACCGGGGTGGTGGTCCCTCTTTATAAGAAGGGGGACCGGAGGGTGTGTTCCAACTATAGGGGGATCACACTTCTCAGCCTCCCCGGGAAAGTCTATGCCAGGGTTCTGGAGAGGAGAATACGGCCGATAGTAGAACCTCGGATTCAGGAGGAACAGTGTGGTTTTCGTCCAGGCCGTGGAACACTGGACCAACTCTATACCCTCTACGGGGTGATGGAGGGTTCATGGGAGTTTGCCCAACCAGTCCACATGTGTTTTGTGGATTTGGAGAAGGCATTCGACTGTGTCCCTCGCGGCATCCTGTGGAGAGTGCTTCGGGAATATGGGGTCCTGGGTCCTTTGCTAAGGGCTGTCAGGTCCCTGTACGACCGAAGCAGGAGCTTGGTCCGCATTGCCGGCAGTAAGTCAGACTTGTTCCCTGTGCATGTTGGACTCCGGCAGGGCTGCCCTTTGTCACCGGTTCTGTTCGTAATTTTTATGGACAGAATTTCTAGGCGCAGCCAGGGGCCGGAGGGTGTCAGGTTTGGGGACCACACGATTTCGTCTCTGCTCTTTGCGGATGATGTTGTCGTGTTGGCCCCTTCAAGCCAGGACCTTCAGCATGCACTTGGACGGTTTGCAGCCGAGTGTGAAGCGGTGGGGATGAAAATCAGTACCTCCAAATCTGAGGCCATGGTCCTCAGTCGGAAAAGGGTGGCTTGCCCACTTCAGGTTGGTGGAGAGTGCCTGCCTCAAGTGGAGGAGTTTAAGTATCTAGGGGTCCTGTTCACGAGTGAGGGAAGGATGGAACGGGAGATTGACAGACGGATCGGTGCAGCTTCTGCAGTAATGCGGTCGATGTATCGGTCTGTCGTGGTGAAGAAAGAGCTGAGCCGCAAGGCGAAGCTCTCGATTTACCGGTCAATCTACGTTCCTACTCTCACCTATGGTCATGAGCTTTGGGTCATGACCGAAAGGACAAGATCCCGGATACAGGCGGCCGAAATGAGCTTTCTCCGCAGGGTGGCTGGGCGATCCCTTAGAGATAGGGTGAGAAGCTCGGTCACCCGGGAGGAGCTCAGAGTAGAGCCGCTGCTCCTCCACATCGAGAGGGGTCAGCTGAGGTGGCTTGGGCATCTGTTTCGGATGCCTCCGCAACGCCTTCCTGGGAAGGTGTTCCGGTCCCGTCCCACCGGGAAGAGACCCCGGGGAAGACCTAGGACACGCTGGAGGGACTATGTCTCCCGGCTGGCCTGGGAACGCCTCGGTGTCCCCCCGGAAGAGCTGGAGGAAGTGTCTGGGGAGAGGGAAGTCTGGGCATCCCTGCTTAGACTGCTGCCCCCGCGACCCGGCCCCGGATAAGCGGAAGATGATGATGCGATGCGATTTTTGATTTAATATCTGAAAGTATTAACTTTTCTAACAGAAACATTGAAATACTTTTTTTACTTTATAACAACAAAAATATAGGAACCTTTTTTTGCAGGTGATTTCTTGGCTAAATAAATTAGGGCTAGAATATCAAAGCTCTTGCCAAAATACATCTCAATGGTTGGACATAACAGTCAGAAATTAACAAAATCAAAAACAATAGCTTTGTAAATAATGTTAAAGTTATTTGATAAGCAAGGCCTGGTCGTGCCATTGTACTACTATGTTCTTTTGTGCATCAATAATCAGTAGTTAGGACGTTTGACAAGCTAACATAATGTGCTAAGCTGGCAAGGGCGTTAGCTAAGCCAGACAGTCATAGCTACTTTGTAAAAAATGATAAGACTTGGGCTACTCATTGCAGCAACACCAAAGCTAAATACACAGAAAAATACAGCTATAGGTCACCAAAGCTAGCAGCTGCAAACATAGATTGCAGCTGCAAATAATGTTTGCAGCTGCAATCTAACATTATTCTGAGTTCCCTTTAAGCCAGCTCTCTGTTGTTACCTCAACACCTACTACATTAACATGACACCAGTAAACCCCTGTGTCATTTGCTTCTGTTAACAGCTGATCTACTGCACAGACTTATTCTCATAACACTCACTCTAGTTTTAGGCGCAGCAAGCTGTTTATGTCAGACAATGTAATTAGCTAGAGTATCTACAGTGGATATAAAAAGTTTACACATCCCTGTGAAAATGCCAGGTTTTTGTGATGTAAAATAATGAGACAAAGATAAATCATGTCAGAACTTTTTGCACTTTTAATGTGACCTATAATGTGAACAATTCAATTGAAAAACAAATTAAAATCTTTGAGGGGGAAACAATAAAAACCTTACAATAACCTGGTTGCATAAGTGTGCACACCATCTTATAACTGGGGATATGGCTGCGCTCAGAATTAACCAATCACATTCTAACTAATGTTGAATAGAAGTTATTACACACCTGCCATCATTTAAAGTGACTCTGATTAATCACAAATAAAGTTCAGCTGTCCTGAAATTTTATTAGTTGCATCTCAGAGCAAAAGCCATGGTCCAAAGCATCAGAGGGATCTCATTGTTGAAAAATATCAGTCAGGAGAAAGGTACAAAAGAATTTCCAAAGCATTTGATATACCATGGAACACAGTGAAGACAGTCATTATCAAGTGGAGAAAATATGGCACAACAGAGACATTACCAAGAACTGGACGTTCCTCCAAAATTGATGAAAAGACTAGAAGAACACTGGTCAGGGAGGCTTCCAAGAGGCCTACAGCAACGTTAAAGGAACTGCAGGAATTTCTGGGAAGTACTGGCTGTGTGCTACATGTGACAACAATCTTCTTTATTCTTCATATGAATGGGCTATGGGGTAGGGTGGCAAGACGGAAGCCTTTTCTTAGAAAGAAAAACATCCAAGCCCGGCTGAAGTTTGCAAAAACAAACATCATGTCCCCCAAAAGCGCGTGGGAAAATGTGTTATGGTCTGATGAAAGCAAGGTTGAACTTTTTGGCCATAATTCCAAAAGGTATGTTTGGCGCAAAAACAACACTGCACATCACCCAAAGATGTGGTGGCAGCATCATGCTTTGGGGCTGTGTTTTTTTCAGCTGGAACCGGGGCCTTAGTCAGGGTGGAGGGAATTATGAACAGTTCCAAATACCAGGCAATTTTGGCACAAAAACTTCAGGTCGTCCGTTAGAAAGCTGAAGATGAAGAGGAAGTTCACCTTTCAGCACGACAACAACCCAAAGCACACATCCAAATCCACAAAAGCATGGTGTCGCCAGACGAAGATTAGCGTTTTGGAATGGCCCAGCCAGAGCCCAGACCTGAATCCAATTGAACATCTTTGGGGTGATCTGAAGAGGGATGTGCACAGGAGATGTCCTCGATATCTGACAGATTTGGAGCGCTTTTGCAAAGAAGAGTGGGCACATATTATCACATCAAGATGTACCATGCTAATAGACTCCTACCCAAAAAGACTGAGTGCTGTAATAAAATCAAAAGGTGCTTCAACAAAGTATTAGTTTAAGGGTGTGCACACTTATGCAACCAGGTTATTGTAAGTTTTTAATTTAAAATGTTTCCCCCTCCAAGATTTCAGTTTGTTTTTCAATTGAATTGTTCACGTAGGTCATAGGTCACGTAGGTATAGGTCACATTAAAGGTGGAAATGTTCTGACAAGATTTATCTTTGTCTCATTCTTTTACATCACAAGAACCTGGTATGTTTCCACTGTAAGTAGTCCTGCTAGTAGCTAGTTCTATCAGTGACATCATTAGCTTCAGATAACCTGTTAGTTAGGGAGAAATTGCCTTCATATTGAGGAGTAGTGATTGATTAACAACTGGCTCTTTTTGAACAGCTTTTGGAGAATGCTGAGAACCGAATTGCACTGGTGAAAGGAGCCCCACGATGGTTCCATGATTTCCTTCATTTATTAGATTAAACAACAACTATTTGTAGATACATTGCTATACAATTCATGAAAGATTCCATATACATCCTTCAGAAATAATAAATAGTGGGGAGATTGCATCTTTGTGTTCCACAAACATTTTCCAGTAGAGTGATGTCAGATAAAAACAAATAGCCTATCATTTGATGTATTAATTACAAAAGGTGTAATGTGAATGTAAATTTCACACTCTTTCATAATTTTAGCCTACTCGTTCTGCTTGGCATTGGAGATTTTCAAATTTTTCTGGGATTAAGTATTTTACTCAAAGAACCAATTGGGATTGACAGTGCCACAAGTGTCAGCTCCCTGAAAAGACTCCAACACTAGTTTTGTCATCCCTTCATAACAAAATAATTCATAAACAAACTGAGGGAGCTGATTTAGACCTGACACTTGAGTCTGTCTTTAAGTGTTCCTTCTCAAGTGACCGTGACACAATAGGAAATGAAACACAAAAACCCAGAGCTGCTCTTCCATAACTAAGCATTTAATTACCCTTACTCTAAAGCTGCATTTAGATGATCCTCCTGTAATACTCTCTTCTGTTTCACTTGTATTATACACTGTCTCATCATCAGAATAGTCCATTTGAAATAATCACATTTTGTTTCCTTTAGCTTTTTTCCATTTTTAAAGAACACAACCTGGACAGAAACCCTGTATGTGCAATTTAATTTACCTCGATTGACATGAGCGCCAGTGTCTGGAGTAGTTGAACTCTCCACTAGGGAATAATAACTTGACCTAGATGTACTAGTACCTCATAAATAAGTGAGTTTAAAACAGGCCCAAAATTTAAATTACTTTCAGCTCTGGATGAGTTGTTGTGGTTATTTAACATTTTGCACTGTATTGATTTCTTTTGCTTTCTTAACCAATCTTTCTGGCAAAAAAACATTGGGTCTAAGTGGAATTATTTTCTGTTGAAGTCAAGGTAAAAAAAGGACAGAAAATAATTGCCATACTTGGACAGGCTTCATATTACACCAAACGCTTTTCATGTGATGTGCTGCAATGATCCTGTATAATACTGCCTCACATGTTGAGCTACAAATGGGCTACCAAAGTCTGTGCGCAGGAAATATGATGTGTCCAATGATAATGGGAGTTTGTTGACCATTAAAAAACTGTACTTGAGTCCAAGATATACACACACTCATAGGTGTTTAACAATGATTCCACAGCTCTTTTGAATCCCAATTCTTGGCCTGGGTCACAAGGTGAGCATTCGATTGGTAACTCGAAGAAGCCATCAAATATTTAGCTGGCATCCTTTTCATGATCATGGTATGTAAACAAGCATATTCTCTGTGTGATTGACACACAATCTATTGGTTGGGCACAGCCGTGAAAGTGTATACACCGTATTAGTGTTGAAGGAAAAGAGGGCTACAGAGCGTAATTTATTACAGAAAACTGCTGTGTCCATCTTCAAGGTGTTAGAAGACATTTGGTTCAAGTTCACTTTTGGATAAATTAAAGCGAAAAGACAACATGGCTACGTTCACATAGGCAGCATAACTCTGTTGTATTTTTCTGTAATTTTATTTAGCCACTAATTAGTAATTTTTTTGACCAATCACATCAGATCTTTGAACATCAGATATTTTCCCAGCTGTCTTATTGGCTAAAAGACCAATTACGGTAATAAAAACAAGTATATTTGGGCTGCCTGTGCAAATGAACCCAAAGAGCTGTAAACAAACCACGCCCCAACATATTCTAACAAGCTGCCTCCTCAATAGAAATTGTCACTAATAGTCCAATTAGTTGTTGTGGAATTGTTGTGGAACAAAAATAATTGGACTACTTGTGAAAGAGTAGCCCTCTTGTGCAACTGTGGTTGGCCTTTTAACAAGTTTTTTCCCTCCTCCTCTATCCATACTTTTCCTTCCTTCTTTTAAAACATTCAAAATTGGGTGTGCAAATGTTAAGCTACAGTGCATTCAGAAAGTATTCAGACCCCTTCACATAATGACAAAGAACAAACAGTTTCTTTCAAATTCATAAAAAAATGAAACAACAGAAATGGCACGTTTACATGCAGTACCAGGCAAATATTTGGACCCATCTACTCATTCAAGGGTATTTCTTTAGTTTTACTATTTTCCACATTGTAGAATAATAGTGGAGACATCAAAAACATAAAATAACTCAACTCTAATAACTCAACTCTAAATAACATCCTCTGCAGCTGAGGTAACTCTGGGTCTTCCTTTCCTGTGTTGGTCCTCATGAGAGCCAGTTTCATCATAGTGCTGTATGGATTTTGCAACTGCACTGGAAGAAACTTTCAAAGTTGTAAAATGGACTACTACAGTACAGACATAATGATAGATTTCTGCATACCGAAACGACATTGTCACAACACAACTGATTGGCCAAAACTCATTTAGACGGAAAGAAATTCCACAAACTAACTTATAACAAGGCACATCCGTTAATAGAAATGCATTCCAAGTGACTAGCTCTTGAAGCTGGTTGGGAGAATCCCAAGTGTTTGCAAAGCTGTCATCAAGGCAAAGGGAGGTGACTTTGAAGAATCAACTATTTTAAATGTATTTTGATCTGTTTTACTTTTTTGCTGTTCCATATGTGTTATTTTTTTATTTTGTGTTCACTGTAATTATTGTTTTCAATAATAGTCTTCCGTATTATTCTATGATGTTTAAAATAGTAAAACTGACAAAATACCCTTGAATGACTAGGTGTGTCTAAACTCTTGACAGGCACTATATGAAAAAGCGATAACAGTTTTTTTTATAACATTTCGCTTGTTAGTATGGGGAATTGTGTGTGGATTGATGAGTGAAAAAAATATATAATTAAATTCAGAATAGGCTCTAATGTAACGAAACTTGGAAAATGTGAAGGGGTTTGAAAACTTTCTGAATGCGATGTATGGAGGAGGGAAGAACAGTTTTCCACTAGCCTACTAACTAATTAACATTGCCTCAACCACTCAGTTACTTACCAATGTCCAGGTCATGGGGGAAGGAGGACGAAGGAGTGAAGATTCAAGGTTGTCTTTTACAGAATGACAAAAACCCTGAGTCATTCCACTTCATTTGTTATATTATTATAGTCATACATCCTTGTCTAAATAACTGTTTCTCAAGCTTCTCTTGAGGAACTCCCAGCTGTTTCTTGTATTTGATTTATCCCAGAAAGAACACACCAGATAAATGTTTTAAAGTTGGCATTAGGTCATGCAGGTTTTTATATAGTTTCATGAATTGCCTGTCTAGTGGAAGGAACTTTTTGCTAAACGATTATTAATGTGTTATTGGTTTACTCAAATGTTTTTGTCACTGCTTTTCCAATTTTGTAACAAAGCTTCATTGATGACTGTTGCTGGTGTATTCAGAGGACCGCTGGTTTGAGCCCTTTCCTTGTGGGCCAGTCAGACGGGGTTGAATAAAGATCCATAGAAAACACAGTTTCAAAAAAGGGTTGTTATGATTGCAAAGCCTCTTTTGGGTTGGGTTCATTTGCCGTCAATGAACGAGACGACCAAAGAACAATTCAAGTTGCTACCTGGAAATAAAAATGTTTTGATTCATACACAGTAAATCATAAAGATTAGGGATGTACTGATACCACTTTTTCATTGTCAATACTGATTGCAACTCCTACTGGACTTTGATTATCTGCCAATACAGATTATCGATCCATACTGTCATTTTTATTTTGTTAAAATAATCATTTTTATGGCAATGTTTTACTTAAAACCTTAGGTTTCTTTTAACTAGTTAGGTTTATTTTAACTAACTGCCACTGGTTCACAAACCTACCATAACGTCTTATGAGTTATCCCTTTAACCTTTGAAATTGTTTGCATATACTTAGCACAACAAAAGTTAGTCAGGGAAAGTAAATAGGAATAAACAAAATAATTGTAACATACATTTTTCCTTACCAAGCCACACAGTGCCGGCAGTAGTCATTTGGGGGCCCTAAGAATTTTTTTATTTGGGGGCCCCCTCTCCACTCGCGGTCAGGGGGCCCCCTAGCTTAGCTTATGTCGCTTATGCCTTAAAACGACCCTGAAGCCACGCATCTGTATCAGTAAGCTAAGTCATTATCTGATTAGCTGAGATTTTAATGGCAGTGCGTCACTTAAGTTGATAGAGAAAGAGGAGATGCTAATGTAGAGCCCTTAACGTTTATGTTTCCTTATGTTCCATTTACAGTATATGGCCATCCCTCTGTAAAAAAAAAGGTTATACTTCCTGGTCCATTACACTTCCTCCTCTTTCCGCCCACATCATACTGTATTACAGCACTACAATATAATTAAAGCAGAATAAATACAGTATTTTCCATTAATTGCAGGCAATAGTAGTGTGTAGTGGATGGAAAACTCATTAAAGTAGGGGAATTAATAATGAATTAGGACAAGCGGGGGGTAGTGGTAGCTTGGTTTACCTCTCTGCTAGACCAGACCCTGTATTGGCTCCGATGGGGGGCAGGGAGGCGGCTAGATAGCTCAGGGGCAGCTAATGACAAAGCAAGGAAGGGAGACAGGTAGGCAGAGGGCCAGATTGGCTCAGCACCCCAGGTGAAAATAAGGAGAGGTCAATGTTGATAAGCCAGTGCTATAGACTCATCAGGCAAAAATGGAAAAAGGCTTGGATAGCCAGGTAGACACTAAGCCAAAAATAAGGGCCTGCAAGAAAACCACCACACCACAATCTACAGTCTATGTGGTTCTATATATGTAAGATGTAGAATAATTTGGATACTACTGCAATTTGTGAGGGTGTCTAGATATCTGGAAATGGACCTACATGGGGTCAAATAAGAATTAAAATATGACTTGTCTTATGACATACTTGTTTAAGAAAGAAAAAAGATACAGTTGTCTCGAAGAGTTGACAATTCATGATGTTTGTGACGGTCCATCTGTGATTTGTTTTAAGTTGTAACTTTGTTGATAAGTTTTATGAGGGTTCAAATAAATCTTGCTGATTAAATGCAGTTCACAAGAGTTCTTATTTGGTAAGAAGTGGAATGGGTTTGGAAAATATTATATATATAGACCAGTCGTTTTATTTAACTATTTTATATTTAAAAAAAAGTTCAAATGTTTTATAATAAAACACTGGTGATAATAAAACACAAAAGGTGTCATAATCTGAAAACGAGTAAGCCAAGCCTCCAACCTAGTAATGTGCCAACTCAACATGATATTGATAAATGAATAAACATTTTTGGTTCCAAGTAGAATCTGGGCTCATTGCTGAGGAACCCATGCAGAACCCTTATCTTGACAGTGTAGGAGTAACTAGAAGAACCTTAGGTTGCCTGTAGCCTTTCAAGTAACCCCTATCTAAATGTCTACACCGGAACTTTTTTGTGTAAGAGTGTAACCTTCCCATCTTGCAGGATGGTGAAAGTGACATGTGAGTGCCCTGTCTCAAGTGACCAGCCTCACATGGTCAGAAAAGTACCTGGGGCCGGTGGGCAGAGCCCTTCCTTGAATTAACTTGTCTCCGCCATCTACAGGGATTAAATGACATGTGTTAACATAAGTGATAACTGTTACCGATTCACTAAAACTCAACTGTGATTTAAGCAAAGATCAACAGCATTGTCACATTGCCATTGTTGGTTACCCCCACACATCGTCATTGTATCAAAGAATCATTGTGATGCCTTGGTTTTTTTGGGCTAGTGCGTCACACTTAAACGGCTGTTCAAATCAAAGCTACACCCACAAACTGGGATGAACATAAAGAACCAAGACACACCTTAATATCTCATTTCACAAACTCTAGTTTCTAAAGGAACAATGTTGGCTTTGGCAACTGGGGTTGACAAAACATCCCACACTGATCCCAGACAAGGCTAGTTATAATAACAAAGTGGGGTTAGGAAACTTGTGGTTCACATGCCACATTAGGCCTGAAAGTCACATAATGCTGGCTTGCCAAATAATTGTTTAGTCCATATTGGAATTCATCCAGAGATAACACATCTAACCTTAGGAACCACATTCAGCCTAGGGAAAATATAAATTATCTGGACTCAAAGAAACATGTTGGCAATGATTGCAGTAACAACTCGATTTTTTTAGTAAAACGTATGCTACAGTATATATCTTAGTGAAGCCTAACATCAACTAATTAACATTGACATTGAAACTACATTTTGAAAATCACCCTGCAATAGAGCCTACTTGGAAATATGATATTCATATGGTTCTAAGTGAACCTTTCTTGCCTTCCAAAGAATAAACAAAGAACCCTTTCGTACAAAATACTTTTTCCCCCAAACTGTTCTTGGAAGAACCCTATCCCTTAATGATGAACCCTTTATAAATCCTTTTATGCTAAGAGTCAATGATAATGCAACTTCTATTATCTTTCTCTACTATGTAATATTGGCACCTTACAAACAATTATTCTCCATTTTCATTCTGTTCACTGCACAATCTGATGTTTAGGATGATTTAGATTTTGAGTTTAACTACTCATTAGGCATTCTAACTAACAAAAGTAATTTTCCTTTGGGGCCCCATTCATTGGGAATGCTAATCAGTCTTTTTATTGCAAGCCATTTAAACCTTTCAGAAAGAACCTCATCCACTTTGATGTTTCCACTCTACTGAACCAGTCACCATCATTTCTATAAATAAATAAACTTATAAAGGGTGCCAGTGAAAGAGCTCAGAGTGGAGCTGATTTCTCTCTACCTGTGGAGCACTCCATTTTAAATGTCAGATTGGGAGGCTTAGCTAGGGTTCAGGCTAGTACAGTGCCATGTCTACTAGCTGTGCGTAGACTGGGCACCCTGGTCAGGGACAAAGCATCTGACCAGCCGAGTGTGACTCATTTGCCAGAGTGTCTGTGATTGCAGAGCCCTAAGAGCAGGTTAGAACGAACACTTCAGAGGGGTAGTCATCTCAATGCTAGCTACCCGAAAACACACGCAATCTCTGAATCAACAGTAAGCACACAAGGCAAATTAAAAAGAATACGATATTGAAAATGGAATTAAATCTGTGCTGATAATGGTGTAAGTTTGATTTACTGGAGATTAATGCAGATGTGAGAGTGAGTGTACTGGGCTTCATTGAATTGCAGGGAAACTCACATTACAGTATGTGCATTTAAAGAAAGAATCCAGATGGGTTTTTAACTAATATGCTGGAATTAAATTAACCGTCTGAACAAAAAGCTATAGGCTGGACATTCCAATAAGCTATAGGCTGGACATTCCAATAAGCTATAGGCTGGACATTCCAATAAGCTATAGGCTGGACATTCCAATAAGCTATAGGCTGGACATTACAATAAGCTATAGGCTGGACATTCCAATAAGCTATAGGCTGGACATTTCAATAAGCTATAGGCTGGACATTACAATAAGCTATAGGCTGGACATTTCAATAAGCTATAGGCTGGACATTACAATAAGCTATAGGCTGGACATTACAATAAGCTATAGGCTGGACATTCCAATCAGCTTGTCTATGGGTCAGAGGGACTGCATGGCATTGGCAACCCAGTTGCTAAAAATATATCTGCCGTATAATTACTGAGGTAACTAGATTGCAGAGAGTGATTGGAGAAGAGTGGACAGTGGAGTCTGAAAATGAGGACAGGAGAGAGCGGGCAGGAGATGAATAATGCTGGTTCATTATATTAGTCCATGTCGGTTTCACGTGGACTATAAAAAGCCCCTTCCTCTGTAGTTCATACCCAGGCTGCTGACTGACAAAGGTTATCCCAGACTAGAAAATCTTCCACTGTTGATTATGCCGGTAGTCAAGGTGTGAGTGTGAATGAGCAATCGTAAACTGAGCAACATGAAATGGTTATAGTACTGTAATCTTAGGAATAATATTCTAAAGAGCTCGATTTCCATTGTGACAGAGACAATGCTTTTCTTTTCCTATATATTCATTATAATAATTATCACTGCCATTCGATTCATATTAAGATATTCAGAGTGATTTATAGTTAGTGAATGATAGCGAGGTGTGAAACATATATCACAGTGGATACTGTATTCCCTCAATAAAGTTACCAGCAAAGTCAGGGCTACTGTGAAAAAGACAAGATCAAGGCTTTTGTGTGTTTGCGTGTGTGTGTGTGTGTGTGTGTGTGTGGGTGTGTGTATGTGTGTGTGTGTGTGTGTGCGTGTGTCCATGGTTACGCACTGTGGGAATGAATCATGATACTTTGTGGAGAGGTAGGTTTATAAACGTTTTTGGAAGATTGGCAGGGACTGATTTGATTTGAATTAGCACAAAAGCCTTAAATATATCCAAATAAACAATCCATTAATTATTATGCAAATGGGGCAATGCAAGAGTATTGAATTCAGTCTAGGTAAAATTGAATTGCTATTTTTATATCTGAAACTTATTTGATCTAATGGTAATGTTGTAATGCCTACAGTACATTGTTACAATTGTACTGGTAAAAGAGCTGTTCCTACTTTGAGGAATAAAACTGTTAAGATAGTCCATGTTTAAGATAGTCTACACCTCTCACAGAATATTCAAAAAGGTATTAAAATAAGACCGACTATCCACTAATCCAAGGAGAAATACGGGTTTTCGGACACTAATCCCCTTTGTAAGGGCCGAGACAAGAGCGTTTTAGGATTGTATGGAATATATGGACACAACAGACATTGACCACTCATAATGAAATGTCAAAAGTAAACAACTTTGTGACTCATTTCTGACGTCAACTCTATGACTTCCTGGATGAAGGAGAGTCTGAGCGGCGTTGATGCTTATAGAAGCTCTGAGCACTTTAACACTCCCTGCGAGAATACAGGAACAAACACAAAGTGACAACTTCTGGTTTCTGAAAAGACAGAGAGAAGGGAAGGCCCGCTATCCATCTGACACAGTCAATTTAAACAGAAGATTATCTGTCACATAGGATTGAGTTGATTACATTCTCCAAAAAATGGAGTACCGTAAAAACATTCATCCCTGTAGTTGTACACTCAGAACTATTTTCACATCATATTGAACCACTTTTTGTTCAACATAGAACCTTGGGTTGCAAACTGAAATTGTGCTATCTGTTACCAGATAGGGATTTATTTGACCTGTAATGGTTATATATAACCTTTTTTCTCTTAGGATTATCCTACAGGACAAATGGTTCAACATAAAGTGCTTTATCATCACATGGGTTTGAAAACGCAACAAATCCTCTTTATTGGTAAGGAAGTTACCATGTGTTGTACAGTTTTATCATTCTAAAAAATCCGGCATTCAAAAAGTGCTGACTTATCAGCAGATTCCCTCTATATAATCTTTTTTCATTATGACCTAAAATGCTAAACCGATTTTACATCAGCCCTGATATTTTGAATAAAAGCACATTCACATTTATTTGCCTAAATGTGGACAAGCTTAAAGGTTCAAACAAAGCACTGAGACTCCATAAACTGAAACATCATGTACATGATTATATGAAATAAAGCGTATTTTCTCTCTAGGTGGTGTTAAAATGCCCTTTGTTTGAGATCTGCTGCTGTTATTATGGAAGTCATAATTGCTCTCGTTACATTCCCATGTGTAGGCATTGTGTGTGATTAAACCTGAGCACACACACCTACTGATCATCAGTTTTGCAGAGCTCCATTCACCAAGGAGATCACAATGTTGGGTGACAAAGACTGGAACATGGAACTCAAATGCCACATTATTAAAGTCAACTTTCAGTAGAAAAGTTCATGTTGGCGCGATTCAAAGACGTTTGCCTTTGACAGACACAGTTTGGGTTACCTGGGTCGTTGCAGGTTTTACAGAGACCTTGTCAAATGTCTGTTTTTGCATATCTTTTAATATAAATACTTGCCTACGTTTTCTTGATGCTACCTCATGCCTAAGGAGACCCATCTGACCAAATATAGTACACCAGGCTCTACTGTCAAATTATGTTCTCCATATTTTAACATATTCTCTGTGGTGTTCTAGAATTAAGCGCTTTTTATTGTAGTGTTTTTGTTTATGTATACTAGTATTCACTGTTGTGTTTTATAGTATTTTCTGATGTATAGTGAAATATTTACTGTAGTATGCTGGAGTTTTTACTGTTGTATACTGCAGTTGTTAATGTTGCATAATAAATTAGACAGTAGTATTTACTGTAGTATTCCATCTAGTATTGTGATGTATACTGTAATATTTACTGTTATAGTCTGGTATATTTACTGTAGCACTTAGTGTTGTATAATGAAGAATTCTGTAGTATTTAATGTAGTAAGCTGTAGTTTTCATTGCAGTGTGCCATTGTAGTATCACCGTAGTATTGATAATTTAAGATCTTTGATGAGAGGTGCAGATTTGTCCTTGAGGAAACCTACTAAACAAACAGACTGTCCATAAACTGTATTTGATTTAGGACATTGATCTGAACTGTTCATTGTTACATTTGTTGCATGTACAGCAAGTAAGACTAAATAATCCTGAACGGACAGCTCAGAGCTCCTGGTCAATTCTGTCTATGGGAGGAAGATCAGGGGAGGCATGACTCATGGAGTTAGGGCAGGTTTACATGGCAAGCAGCTTCTCTTTCTAAATGTGATTTGACAAAGTGTTACACATTAATTTGCCTGTACGCACCGTCATATCAGTGTAACAATTTTATAAAAAATGACAAACGTTCATTGTTTTTTTTTTTAAATAATACAGTTAAAAAGTAAAAGGAGAAGTTGAGCTTCATTAATCTACAATCCCTGATTTAACTATTTTAAATGTACATAAAGATCTTATAAAGTGCTAAACAATGACTATTGTTATTTGGTTAGGTGTGTTTTGGCAGGGCATGAGAGGTTTTTTTATCTTCCAGTGTTTACCCAGGTTTTAAATGGAATAAAATGAAATGGGACATTTTACATCCACTAAAACACATTAACCACATCAAGAGACTATATTTAAAGTCTGTGAAAAATCTGAAAATTTACTTCTCCTTTAATTCCAATGCTCACCTCTCAAGAGGCTGTTCTAAAGTGTGAAAGTAGATTTGGAAAATGAATTTAAACTAACCCTAACCCAATTGTATTGAGTAAAATACTAATGATAAACAATAATTCTGCCTGGTAAACATAGGCTACTTTGTAGTTAACATCTAATTAACACGTTTTTCTGGAAAGCCTTTCCATCTACCAGAAGATTATTTTCATATGGACATCAGCTACACAAGGTCATAGCAAACATAAAAATTTATTTTCTAGGAAAAATCTTAAGGTAAAAACATTGTGTGTTTTGTTATACTGGGTTACCTTTATTAATGAATGTGGTTGGAATTTTGCTCCATGTATATGCATCCATGTATCCAAATCTGGACACAAAAAAAATCTACTTCTCAGGGGGTGTTTTTTTTCACATGACTGACATTTCGGTGCGTCTTAAGCAATAAAACCCATAGTTTATTTTGAGAATGTCCATATAAATGCCTATATTTCAGTAAATGCCTGTATTTTGGTAAATGCCCATGGTATTTCGACAAGATTACATTGCCAAAATATGCTATTTGAAATCTGACTCAAACCTCTCTGAGTGGAAGTGACGACCTGTGACAAAAATGCTGTCCGCTACCTATCTGGTACTGAAGACGCCACCAGCCTACTTCGCTCACCTAGTGATAACTGTTGCCACTAGTGGCCAGTTTTTAAGGGACAGTATATCTCAAGGTCCTGAAGACCTGGACAAATATTTCAATTGAGCTGAGAACTGCAGCGATATTCCAGGGTGTCTTTCTGCCTCAAAGACTCAACATGGCTCTAGGCTCCATCCGCACAGTGCAACACATCAGGACACTGAGCCTCAGTGACAGCACCATGCAATACAATCTCCCTATCTCCTTGTCTCGAACTTTGCCCATTTTCAGATTTGTAAACCCTCTACTTCACTTTAGGACTGATAGGGACTGTCCCAACAACTCAGAATAGATCGGTATCGGAAGATCAACGGATATTTTATCGACAATTATCGCTCTAGGAGACTAGGAGAGTGACCTGTTACTTTCCCAAAATAACAGAAGATCGCTCAAATGAAAGGCAACTAACAAGGAAAAATCACTGATGAACCAAAAGCCCTTAACATGAAGAGGTTCATTAAAGGGTTCTGGAGGCATAAAAAGGGGTATCCGCAAAAAGTTGATTAGTGTCTAACGGAATTCCCCAAAAGAAACCCATGGTGGAGGCCCAGTAATTTGTGCCAGAAAAGACAAAACAAAAACCTTATTAACTCAGGATATGGGATAGTGACAATCTAAGCAACAAACCCACATCAACTTAGGACAGGGAGTGAAAACCAAAATGGCGAGGAAACCAACTGGAAAAGGGAAAACAACAAGATAAGCCTTCTTCAAGAGGTGGTGCTGAATAAAGCAGAAGAGACCTACTGATGGTGATGCTGCCTCTTCGTTCTCATGCCAAGTGAACCATGATGCCTTGTAGCCTTTAAAAACTAGCTGGGACAGCACATGTGAACAACATCCGGCCTAACAAGGCAACTACCCCAGGTGGGAACGAAATCAGTCAGACTGGAGACCAATTCACTAGAAATGATGACAAAACCAACACTAATGCTTTCATAACTTAAAATATGACCATATGTTAGTTATTCTAACTGTGCCTGTAACAGACCTCACTATGTAGAGTGTTTGTCATTACTTGATTTTAGCAAATCAAAGTGTTGCTAGAGGTTGGCTCTAAATTGGCGTTTTTTTGTCAACTGCCTTGTTCTGCCCAGTCAGTGTAGTATTTATTGGGTGCTTAGTTGACCTTTAAGCTCAGCTGTCCCAGAACAGCATTACAGCACAACAATTGGTGCTTTGGTGTACAAGGCCAGAATATCTCGCAGCTTTCTGGGGCGTATTCGATAAGGAGACTGAGAATTAACAGATTATGGCAGATTATGACACACTGTAACCACAAGGCTTTGGACACTGACCAGTGCTTATCATCATCATCATCATTTAGACAGTAGCTGTTGAAAGAAGACATACTGTATACACTAACCCACAATGGGGTGTCCGGGGGGGGGGGGGGGGGGGGGGCTTGAAGCCCCAGTCCTAGTGGGAGGGCAGTTGGAAATAAGATATAATGGATAGAGATGGTACTTACTGACGTGGCTCTGACAAAACTGTGAAGGTGTTGATGGTGGTTGGAGCATCAGTGTCGGGCACTGGAACCCCCATGCCATGTCTGCTCAGCCCCGTCCTTCGTCTCACCACGATTAGACTAATTAGAGAATGCTTTATAGCAGCTGATGGATGAGAAGCCATGAAACGCTGCAGTCCTCTCGCTGCTGATTCATACAATTGAATGTTAACCTAGACGTTGCTGGTGTTTTTGGAGTCGCTTCGTAATAATGCTGTGATATAGTGTTTGTTATATTATGGCATAACCTCTTTATGGTCTCATGTGTGGAATACAAAAGTAGCTGGTTGCAGTGCTGTAATATTACGGGATTTAAAAAACTTGCTTAAATAAACTCGGCAAACTATTGTAAATAAAGGAAGTCCACTGCTTTCTGGTTGGCATTAAAATCATTTGCAGTATACCTGTAACCGCTTTTAAAGGATCTGTCCTTTAGTGTAACTGATGTCCCACACACACAGTATTTACACGTCTCAGTGGTCAGAATACAATGTGCTCCACAAAATGAGGCCTAATGCTTCATGGAACAGCAAGCCCCATCTGTCATGCCCTAATGAAAGGACGAGTTAGGTCGCTCTGTGATTAGTAACATGGGACCAGTACAGGCACTTGATATCAGTACAGCCACTTGAGTGCTTTTGTGAATAGTGGACTACGCCCAAATGAACTAAACACCTTAAAAGAGGACAGCCCAGAGCAAAGTGGTTCTCCCAGGTCTAGGCATCTAGGTTCATTATAATAACCCTGGAATAAAGCAGACATTGCATATTTCTTCCTAAGCTGTTTTGTCGCCTTGATTTGTAAATAACCATGAGCTGACAGAGCAACACACGGAAGGAACACGCATAAAACACGGACCGGGCTTGGAGTGTATTGTAGATAAAGAAGCTCCATACTGAATGTTGCCCAAATGGAAAGGATGAGATTCCCATCTGGAGCAAGCAGAGGCGCTGTGGATACCATGATAGTCTGAGGGCATATTGGACAGATGAGAGGTTTTCGCAAGGTCTGCACCTGAGGCTCACAAGAGGACCTGAGGTGGACGGCACAGGTGCGAGCCCATTAAGCTGACGCTTTGAATACTGCAAATTTTGTGAAACATTCGAACGGAAAACCAACAGGAAAAACCTTTTCAACGATGCCACAGTGGTCTACCTATCATCGTAAAACATTATGCGTCAGAACATGCGTCTTAAAAGTTACAGTAATACATTAGTTAATATACATTGGTGCCTACCAACGCAACATCAGTCCGTGTTGGATTACTAGAACCCTGGGTAATTCTCAGCAGGGTTAATTCGTGTAATTGGATAATTCGTCAGTCAGGAAAACCTCATGGCACCGAAACACACACATTCCAAGGACCTTATGAACCTTTATGGTTAACAACGATCTGAGGGGGTTACAAGAGGTCAGGAGGTATAAAAGGTTGAGGGGGGAAAAACTTTGATGGTGTTCAGTTTCCTGGGCCTTATCCACCGTCTATTGTGATTTTAACGGTGCAGAGATCACTGTCCACTGTCCGTTGGCACCTCTTCGTTCATCCCGTCAAAGGCCTAAACCTCCTGGTGACATGAAGACTCACCCAAGAGCTCATTTTGGTAATGAGAACCACCCCGCCGGTTGAACCCATGTCTCCTGCTGTGCTGGATTGAGTTAAATGTGCCCGACACCAGTCCTCCATGCCTGTCGAGCCAGCAGGTGATACCTTTTCAATGAATAACTGAAGGTTTAGGAGGTTGCCTTTGGAATTGCAGGGCACCATGACAGTGGAAAGGGAAACACAGTGCTTTAGAGGGAAGTGGAAAGATTACTGTGTGTGTTTTGTGGAGAATTCAAAAAGCAGACAAACACACTAGGCTAGACATCTTTAGACGGTAACAGCATGTCCACATGAATAAGGAAATGTAGGTCATTATTCTGAGCTAATTTGCTAATCCTTTTAAAGGGGGATTTTACCATAGCTACTTAATTTAATATACCAATTACTAATGTTAGCAATGATACTTAAAAGACCATGCCTCCTCAACAAAATGTAACACCGATGTAGAGCAAATTAGATTTTTGGGGTAGACTGGACTTCCTCTGTATTGGTCTGTCCATAAAATACCATAAGGTCCAGAATTGATAGCAATCATAAATACCACCTACCCAATAAAATGGTGAATAGAGACAATGATAATTGTAAAGGATTGTACAGTACATTGCTAGCCACAGATCAAATTATGTATTTCCACAGCCACGGTTTTCAATAAGCGAGACTCATTCGGCGTTTAAACTAGACATATCTAAAAATGATTAGGCTATACCCTCACATTATATTCAGCCACAGTTGAACATTAACACATAATTGCCAGAAGAAATAGTTAAGAATTCATCTTTTCTCAACTCCCATTTGTTGTACTAAATGTCTGAACATTTAGTACAACAAATGGTGGAGTCCTTCATAGAACTGCTAAATTATAATAGTAAATTATTCATTACTACATTATACATAAGAATGCTTGCCACAGATTCCAATAGCTAATTTCACAGAAATGGTTTTATAAGCAAGGTTCAAATAATTTGCTGTTATAACAACAGTAATTAGCCATCTGTAAAGAGTAGGCTATACATTGCAAAGCCACACATCTCAGTAGTAAGCTTCTTAACCTAGCCAATATAAGCAGTAAATTCCCACTGTTTGTTAAGCAAGAAGCAAGGCATAAATCAATAGAATTAACATAATTATTTGCCACCTTAGTCTTGTCAAACCCCATAAGTCCAAATGCAATTATTTACACCATGCAGAAATAAAATCCCATTATATCCAGTTACCACTGTCTTTCAAATCTGTTGCACAGTAGCCTACAAAGGTTCAAAGTGAATCCTTCAAATCATATTGACAAGTATTTGTGCTGATAATTGTAAAGTTAGCTAGCTAGCTGTATCCAATGGAGAGGAAGGGGAGGGACTATAGCAGGGCACGAGGTTGTGGCTTTAGAATTGTAGTCTTTTAGAAAGAGGAAAAATATACATGTACATTTATCAATACATCTGCTGATACGAAAATCGCTGAGGCATCCGACGGCTCTATAATTCAAGGAAACCACGACAACATATAAAATGGATTTGTAGCGCAATCAGTGCAGCACTGAGGCTTAACCAAATGAAACAATACATGACTACATTCATTTTTCAGTTCTCGGTCGCTCACACAAAGCGATGTAATGGTAGCCTATGTGCTTTTTGGTGGAAAATATATAAACCTTGGTCCTCCCAGTCAATTACATGTGAAATACATCTCACTGCCCTAGAAACCTCTCAGACATGATACACACCACCTACCCACCAAGTTCCCCAGGGTGAAATGCCCCTGGTCTGATCTCTCCATAAGGACCAATTTTTTATATAATTTCTCTCTCTCTGCTTACGGGGCCTTTTAGCTGATCCTACAGAGAGTGCGATGTCACACCAAAAAACACGGTCAGAGTTCACTGACAGCATTCGATAGGTTCCACTAAGCACTTACCCCTTGTTACCGGGCAGGCTTTCTGAATAAACTTGGCACAGTAGGCAATATGAATGGAGTCTTTAATGATAATTTAAATGAACAAATTGTAAAAGACGACTAGTTAATCACTTGATCAGTATGACAGAACATATCAAAATCTTTAATCAGGCGGCATACGACTGATGTTCTCTGCACTTCAGTTCCCACTAAAAGAGTGTTGTTTCATTTCTTAATGTTGCTGAAGGAGTGTCAACGAGTTTGCCTTTGCCTCCTCTGTTTTTGTCCACTGTTTTACAATGTTGATGTGTTGTTGCCTTCCACTGACTCTGAGAGCGATCCCACAGGTTTACCCTGGGTCGTTGGACTCTAGGTGAAATAGGACTGTGGTGGCGTATGCACTGATGCATTCACAAAGCATTGACAAGCACCTCACAATTATTCACAACGAGCAGAATTCACCCTTTATTTTTCGGGGGGTGAATTGCCGACATGTAAAAACTAACAGGCCAAAAAAATTGCTGAGCATCCTCTCCATCCTTTTTAATCCGGCTTCTCTACAGAGAACAATAGGGTACATATTTGGACTTTGGAGCCAGTGACTGGGGCCATTGAGCGGCCCCGCTTCGGGATCGGATACAGTGAATTAGTGTAAAGCCTCCGATAGAAAAGGGCTGACACCATGGTCAGCTATGGGCTCTGCCTTGGGTCCAACTAACTGAAATTGCACCGTGGCTCCGCAAACTGAAAATGACTGCTCAACTCACGTGGATCTTTATGGATACAGGATTAACAGCACATAAGAAAAGATACATTGATTTGTGTGTGTGTCTGAATCTGGTGGAATCATGCAGAAAGTCGAATGTAATAGCAGTTCAAGTGACATATATTTAGCATTACTGTTCTGAGGAAGTCCTTAAGCCTGATGCTTCACTGATTAGCAGTCTGTCTGTTATTGCCTAAATTGAGTAAAGACTAATTTCATAAATAAAGCGTATACTGACAAAAAATATGAACACAACACAAAGTGTTGTTCCCATATTTCATGCCCCCGACATTTCAAGGTCCCAGACATATTCCATAAAATTATGCACAAAAGGCTTGTTTATCCTGTGTGAAATCAATAAATTAGGGCGTAATCATTTGATTGATTTCCGTGTATGAACTTTAACTCAGTAAAATTGTTGCATTTTGCATTTGTTCAGTGTACATAAATAGTCATTGTCATTACGTTACCGTCTTACGGACAGTTACTTTTTTTACTGAGGATGGGGGCATCTTGTAACTCTAGGCATCAAGATGAAAATCACCCCACCCTCCCCAACATCATAGCCACAGGAAGAAGGGGTGGTTCTGCCCACCCTGATGCAGCCTCAGCACCCTCGCTGAGATTCCGTCCCCCACCCATGTGTGCGGATAGTCCACGTGTCAGTGAGAAGCACTTCCTGTTGGCAGACGGGCATGCGTTGCCCATGTGTTCCGTGTCTGTTCAACTCCACCACAGGATCGACCATTATCAGCACCCACTGATCAAAACATCTTCCCGCAACCATGCCCAACATAAACTCAGTTGTAGGCCACTGAACGCAGCTCAGATTCTACAAATATCACTCTGCTATAGGGAAGCACCATAGCACAAGACATGGGAAAGGATGGAATGAATTAAATTAAGAAAACAGGGGAAACTGCAATGACATCCCCATCTTAAACATTGCTCTGCCCTCCAAAAAAAAAGAAACACTCCCAGAGCGAAAATAAAAGTTCCAACACCCTTGCCACTTTTCAAACAGTCCCTCGACCCAATAAAAATGGACTTGTCCTTAGCTGTAGCTCTGTAAATTGGTGTACAAATAAATAAAATACAGTTACTACAGTTATATTAAGTTCTGTATTGTTGCCTCTATTGTGAAGAGAGAAACAGGTCATTCCCAGTCATTATCAGTCATTCTATCAGTCCTTCACAATCTGTCGGTCCTGTGCCAGTGCTTGTTAGCCTAGCCTTATGAATGGCCTCTGTGCTGTCGCTCCACATAGGCCTGAAGCTAGAGAGGCTTGTGGCACACCACCATATGCCTGAACAAAACCTCCATATGCCTCACTGGTTAATTCATTCTTGATGTTTTATTATTTGATTTCACATAATGTCAAACCAGTACATAAACTTGAACTAAACAGGGAACAACTGCAACAGTCTAAACTCAGTTAGACGTGATACAAGTTACCTTTTCATCCTGACTCACATAAATCCTGTTATGAATGTTAGATTCAATGTCACTGCATCTACTAGCTACAGTAAAACACCCTGTTTAATTACATTTATAAATCCCCTGATTACATCTCCTGCTCTGTCTCTAGTCTCATTACTGACAGCCTGCGTGTGCTCGAGTGCGCATGTGCGTGCGTGCATGCGTGCGTGTGTGTGTGCGGTGTGTGCGCATAAGATAGAATGAGAGAGGGAGATGGAGAGAGGGAGAGATGCTGAGAGCAAGACAGAAAGACTGGTTTGCTTCTAATGCACAACAATATGCGGGCACCTCATGGTCCCTGTGTGAAACGGGGTCAGTTGATGGCGAAGTTAAGACCTGCACTCTGCATTGGGCTAGGCCGCGTGGAATCGACAGATGGAGAAAAGGTTCCCAGAGAGCCCAGACCTGCCACAAA
This sequence comes from Esox lucius, assembly GCF_011004845.1. Classification (NCBI taxonomy): domain Eukaryota; kingdom Metazoa; phylum Chordata; class Actinopteri; order Esociformes; family Esocidae; genus Esox; species Esox lucius. The sequence goes on along the minus strand of NC_047573.1, from coordinate 23,834,448 downwards.
TAGCTCCAAACACACACATGCTAGCGCACAACACACTCACGCGAGTACATAACACACACGAGTGCACGTAGGCACGCACACATGCACGTGTACACAGGATAATAATCCTAGTTAAACAGAAGACAGCAGGTACTTGAAATCTGTCTTTCCTGTCACCGTGTCTGTATGTTATCTATTCCTGCTTCCATTAGCAGCCAGGGATGGGACTAATATATATATTTTAAATAGCCAGAAGTACACATACGGTTCAGGGTTATGAAGAAGCTAAACTAAGATTAGTTGTGTGCTTTGTGTAATTAAATAATTTACCTTGGCAATTTCAAGCTAATGTTTGACAAAAAACATTATGTTTTACAATACTTAGTAAGTTAACTGGCTAAATCCATGATCCTGCTTGGTAGTATGCTTCTGTAGTTGGACCTGGCCTGGTTTTGCCTGCCTTTCCTGATTTCTCGATGCTGGCTCTGCGACAGTCCCCCGTCCTGAGCCTAGCGCTGAGGGCTCCACAGGAGCTGTCCAATCATATCGCAGTTAAGCCTTCAAGGTTAGGGCAGAGGGACAGGAGTAACACAGAACTGGAGACCTCACGACATCGACTAGCTTCTATTTTCCGGTTATAACACCAACATTGGACAGAAAATCTGCAGTTTTCTATTTGTTTACTATTTACATTGTCATTCGCAGATTGCTATTTATAAATTGTACACTGTCAAACCTTCTCTCTTCATTCTACAGTGGCAAGCAGAGACCGTTCTAGAATAATGACACGGCAGTGTTCGATTGGAAGAGGTGGCAAAAAGAAATGAGACTTTTCCTCCTATTTTTGTGCTCTAAAAATATCCAAGGGAAACACCTAGAGGGGGAGTCAGTAGAGGTCGAATGCATTGCGGTGAGTAAAAACATCTGTCACAATGAACAAGAGAAATGGTCAGGCCATAGAAGCGATATAAGGTCAACTGACACTGTGATGTGTGCACTGAAGTCATTGTCTCAACCCAACGGAAGCAAAGGCTACCCGATGACTTCAACTTCATTTTGGTCAATTGTAATTGTAATTCAAAATGTAATTCCGCACTGCACTCATCTACTCTTGATCAACTGCTACAGCATTACTTACATTTCAGGAGAATAAAAAAGATTTAGGTCAGAGGTCAGGGTCATGAGAATTGAAGGGGCGCCGGGGTGTGAGTGTGCTAGAAGGGACACAGTGTCCTGAGGCGATTATTTTTCACACTCCATGGGGGTGATTGGCTGTAGACGAACAGGCAGGAGCTTTTCTCGGGACTCCTTGCTGTCAGTAACAGGCCCCTGGAGGCCAGAGTGAACCGTAGACCAAGGCCCCCACAGACCTGTCACCCCCAGGCTGGGAGAGCATACCACAGGTCATTAGGAAATTAGGAAGACATACAGATAAGAGTCACAGGGCTTAGTGGAAAGTTACTACGGTTGATACAGTTACAGGTGATACGCTACTGTAACCTTACCCATATTACCGCAATTACGGAGGACATTACACGGCGCTGTGCTGAGACAAGTTCATATTCTCCAAATGAAACTGGGGAGTCCAGCAAAAGTGTTACATGGTGGATGTAGTATAGGGGCCAGACGATCGACTAGCAGTATCTGACCAGCCACCGATCGAATCCCCAAGCTGGCGATGTGAAAAATCTCTTGTTATGTCCTTGATCAAGACAGTTAAACCTAATTGCTCCTGTTAGTTGCACTGGACAGGAGGGTCTGCTAAATGTGTTATATAAGTAAATAAAGAACCAATTCAGTTAATTTAACTGTAGAAATGTTTTAACATAGAAAAAGGCCTGCAGTCTGTACTGTCCAAGCTGTTGTTTGTCACCCTCCCCTCTGCCCCACCATCTCCCGTGTCACTGAGGCCTGTGAGGCAGTGACAACGAGAGCCAAGAGCTTGGACATCGCTGGAGCGTGAAAGCTCCTGTTCATCCTGTGTAATAGAGTGTACTCAGCCCCTCCATTGATCCACCAGTTGACCACCAAGTCATAATGAGCCATACAAATAGTATGCTGCTTGCATAACTGCTTGTGACAATAGGGTTGTCTTTCTGCCCCAAAGGACAAATTAATTATTACAATTACCCATACCCAGTCTTTCATACATGAACCGGAACACAGGAATGCGCGGGAGGTGTTAGCCTTATCAGTGGAACAGCCTTGTTATTTCCCACCACTGTAACTTCTTAAATAACATACCCACTGCTCCTCTCGCTAACTCAGTCGCCATATAAAATGAACATTTAACATCAGCAAGGACATGCACTGAATAGAAGTAGAGAAGCAAAAGAGGTTCTAGTAAGAGGTTGGAAATAGCTAAGAAAAAAGGTATCTTTGTGCAAATTTATTTATTTAAGTTTTTTGACAAGGAAATCAGGCAATGCTTTCAGAGGGTAGTTGCAAGTCTGTTCCCCACAATGATATTGAGGGTCAGCTTGTTTTTCCAAAGTCCGCCCGTACATACTTTTGTTAGCGACACACGATAACTAATTTGAATGAATGTTAACTCGTGCCAAAATGACACTGATTGGTGGAGGGGGAGCTTAAATGATCAACTCAAAATCTGTAGTCACAAGCAAAGTCATACACCACTCACCTGATTTTGACAAAACTTGGGTAAATCATGTCATAGATATTACAAAATTGAACTACATAGGCCATCGTTAATTTTCATGAGGAGGTGAGGTCCTCATGAAAATACTGACTATATAAAAAAGTGAAGAATCAGAACAGAGTGAACAAATTTAAGGTTAAAGTATTTTATTTCCCATTAATAGTTTTTATCCTTTCTAAGGGCATTTCAATCACAATATTCAGCCTAAGTATTCACACAATGCACAATGATAAACTATTCAAAGTTTGCTCAGTTTCATTCAGAAATTATACTCAGGCCCACTGGAACCCCAGGGAAGGAGTGCCAGGGAAGAAGGACAAGATATCTTCAATGTACTACAGCGCACATATGGTGCATATAATTACATTTATCCAGACCATTTGGCAAGGTCGTACATTTAACCCTTTCCCATTCTTTGATACCATGCCAACCTTCATGGAGTGAGAGAATGTTAAGATATGTTCCCTCTAAAGCATCGGATGCCACTCTTGTCCTTATCAAGCTGCTCACTCAACTGGGAAGTCTGTACCAGATTCCTTATGCGCTGGAAGGAATGTCCTCTCCAGCTTCAGTTGAGCTCACAGAAGCCCAGGCTGCCACAAGGTGTCATAATAGCTAGATGAGGCCAGGCAACCATATTACTAACCAAGACGGTACTGGGGGAAAAAACTGCATTGTCTTATTCGCCGCTTCAGGGCTAATTTGCTAGCAGGATTCAGACCCCGGTCGACAATGAATAGGATCAATTATATCTGTGTGCAGAACAGGTGAGCGATAAGCTATATCAGTGTTTCTTGAAAGGATACACCAAAAGATGGGCAACAGCTCTGAAACTGCTTTAAAATAATTACTTGTTCAATTAACAGTGATACAGCTAAACATTCATTTTATAGTAAATAGTAAACATTTTACAGTAGTAGTTATCATTTAACCAGTACACACTACACAACCATGCACCCAACCAAATCAGACACTAAATTTCCTTCAAATGTAACAAATCTAATGGGAACATTCTTCACTATTACTGAACTTAAAGGGGAAGGTAACCAATTTTTATGTGTAATATTTTTTTACTCTTTCGGTAGTTGATCCCCTTAAACTGCTATAAAAACTTTGTCTTTATATGTATATATTTTGTTTAGCTACAAATACAATTGAATATGATTCTGGTATAATTTTCTGTAACAAAACAAAATGTAAACATAATACAAAGGGGAGTTTTACCTACTAAAACAGTTTTTCCACTCTTTCAAGAAAAACAGAAAGAGTGAAAAAACAGTTTTAATGGGTAAAACTCCCCTTTCATTTCCATGAAGATCTTTCAGCTCCTACAGTGAGAAACTGGAATATTAAGAGCAGTCATAGAAATTAAAACGTCATTACAAAAATGTACAATTAGTTAGATGGACGATTCTATCATGGCTGCAATATTATTTCTAGGCAGGGCCCAGATCAGCTTTCATGGAGTTGATGAAGCAAGATAATATCGTTTTGAATTAATTCAGAGTTGAATGGGAAGATCCTATAGCCATGCCAGCAAAGGGTGCATGACCCGTGAGGGCTCGTAATGGCAGATCAATTAGAATCGGATCAAACCTCCATCATAATCTATTTCTGGACACACTATAGAGCTGACGGAGAGAGAGATGGAGGTGGGGAGGGCAACTTGAGGTCACTCTGCAATCTTGTCTTAAGTCACGCATGATAAAACAGGCATGGCTCATCAGACTACGATAATGCCTGAGATGGAACACAACAGGCCACTTGCCCATCATCATCATGTCATCGAAACTCCGAAGCTTGGTCAAATGGTTCGGTTGAAAGTTTCTCTCAGCAGTTGCCTACATCCCAGGTTCATTCTGGCGGAACCACGGACGATACCAGCGGTGATACGACGCCATTAATCAAGTTCAACTCACGCAGCCGTAATGCGAATCAAGAGGCGGAAATGAAATTAGTAGAAATCAAATGCCCTTCACTGCCTAAAATAGCGCTGTCCGACGGGAGGCTTTGAGAATAATGTAATTGGGGTGCTTAGTGACAGCAAGAGCGGGAAGGGAGGGAAGAAGCGGGACTGTTCAGGGCTCTCCTGGGCTTTTACACAATGGAGCTATATCCGGGAGTGGGAAGAGATGATCAGTTATTTTGCCTTTTGTCAGTGGTAGCAGGCTTCTTAGCTCATATGATAGGTAAAGGTATAGCGTGAATATAAGCAGTGTAGCTGTAGAGAAGTGGAAAAGAAAGAGAGAGTAAAAACAATGAACAGGTTAAAGAGTTGCGGCTCCATTACCGGCCCCAGTGTTGTTACATACTGTACATCTGTGGCATTGTGAATAAGTGAGTAATCGACCAAACTTGAAACTTTTTGTTCTATTTGTATTTTGGTTCACAATTACAGAACAGCACCGTGGTGGAGAAATTCTACATTAGATTACATGTTTAATTAAAGGGTTTGTCCACTTTTTCTGTTATATTGCAACGTGGTCTCAGAGGAATACGTAATATATCATATGTAATACATAATACGTAATATATCATATGTAATACATAATACGTAATATATCATATGTAATACATAATACGTAATATATCATATGTAATACATAATATGTAATATATCATATGTAATACATAATACGTAATATATCATATGTAATACATAATACGTAATATATCATATGTAATACATAATATATCTTATGAGTAGGTCTGTCAAATATTTTTGTTAAATTGTTTACGTATGCCCCCCTGAGACCAGGCTGTATAATATCGGTCTGTGTCAAAGGTCCTTGAACAGATCTATTAGCCATTCTGAATCAATCATTCTTGATATGATGACAGTCTGCATCCTTAATGGAACCTCTCTATATACCATTAGTGTTGACAAGAGGCCTATGGGCTCTATGTTCTACTGTCTTAGACAATGTATTAGGGTGCCATTTATGGCACAGACATACTGTTGTCTCAGGGCGGAGTGGCCAACAGGGAAAATAATGACTTGACACGATCACTGTCATCATTATTATCATCAAATTCTGATCCATATGAGCCTGGTGATTAATGCAAATTAGACCTGGCTGCTGTGTACAGCTGGAAGACAGGAGTGGGTATGTCTCTATCTCCTCCCTTGTGCTCTCTCATAGCCTCTCTCTCTTTTAACCTCTGTCATAGTATCTCTCTCTCGTATTATCTCTCATTGTCTCTCTCTCTATGTTTCTTTCTATTCCAGTGTCTCATCTCCCTAATGATGAATCGCGGTCACAGCAGGTCTCGGTTTAGGGTGAGTTGCGGGGCGTCTCTCTCTTCTCGTTCGCCGCGGTGGCACCCTCCAGTGTGACAGCATGCTGAACAACGTGGCGTATAGCTCCTGTAACCATGGAAGCCGGATCTCACTGACACCTCTTCCTAGGAGATCAAAACTTCCTTCTCATGCGGATGGTGTTTGTGGGGTGGATCTAGACACCCACCTGTTTTGGACTACAACTCCCATGACGAGGCAGTAAAGCAACAACATAGAGAACTGTAATGCGCACGAACACAGCGGCAGGAGTCCTGTGTGTTCTCTAGACCACTAAGTTGTTAACAGAATTGTTCCTGATGTCAATGCAATGACACTAGGCCATTAAGAACAGCCTTTCTTTTCCTCATCACTTTGAAGGATACAGTAAGGCTGAGCTTTGTGGAAAAGAAAGAATCCCCCCTCCCAAAAAGGAAAACAGAGAGTGATAAGCGCACCAGAAACACGGTCACTGTGCTGATGATTCATCCATGATAAAGATGGGCTGGAGCCTAGTCAGGCTCCAGCTTTATTTAGAATCTTCTCACTCCCCGCCCTTGAGTAATTGTCATCTCTTTTAGCGTTGACTGATGACTGGCTCTCTGATCAACGTGAGAAAAGGAGTCCGTGCTAGCCTCACCGAGAGTTGTCAAAGATAATAATGTCACTTCCTGGAGTTGTCAAGGGTAACGCAGTAAAATAGTCCGCAACTTCAATAGCCCGGAGAGTTCCGGGTAGAAATGGTTCTTGAATATAGCGAGACCAAGCCAGGCGCAGCTGCATTCTTCTGCTTTCAAATAGGGATGGAAAATATTTTACAGTAATGTGCTGTAACCTCTAGACAGACCTCAGAAAGACTGATTTAATAGAGCGAGGCATTTGAAATTGAAAGGCTCTTACAGGCGGATGACTCACTGTTGTGCTTTATTCCGGAGACAGGGGAGAAGCAAATAAGAAATTAGGCTACCTGTTGATCTCCTTGTAAAACCTAGTGAGCTGAGTTTAACACAGAAGGAAATGACAGACGTGCTTTCACTAAAGTTCCACTTCCCAGAGAGTGCTGGTGCGGGCGGGCGACCTTACCTGTTGGGGGGATTGCCGAAAACGCCACACTGTCTGCAAACAGAACGACAGTACTCACCAACAAATGGACAGATGCACAGCCACCCACGCACACCCACCCACCCACCCACACACACACACACACACCCCCTGGGTCATTAACGATTACACACTGGACAAGTGTGAAAGGCGCCTCTCCGTGGCACAAGCGGCGTGATCTATCAATACACTGCAGCCCTCTATTGCATGCAGCGACACACTCCCACGGACCACCAAATAATGCATGGGCTATATTTAAGACAGGCCTGCGTGGTTACAACGCCCACTATACTCACCCAGGACTGGAAGAGCCGGGGCTGTAACCCGGGAACACAGGTGTTGCTTTCACAACAGATGAGGCCTTCGCACACAAAAAGGCACCAGATGAAGTGACAAAGCATCGAAATAAACTGATTAGACCATCGAAAGGGGTACCTATCGCATGGGCGTGTGGTTGCCTTGGGTTTGAACTGACAGAGGGCGTTGAGGACATTAAGAGGTCGTCACTGGAAGTTGTTCCCGTAAATGCAGATTGCACGGTCAGTGACCGTCGATGGATCCTTGACAGTAACAAACTGTTCTGTGATTCTCCAGAATATCTATATTTTTATGTCTTATTATTTGAACTGTGAAAAGAAACAATCGTGTATACACCCCTACACTGTTCTGGGCATTTGAATGATACATCTGTGCATCAAGTAGCTGTCCACTGACTGTGCCATGCTGTGGGAGGAAGGGAGAGTGAGGGAGAGAGATAAAGACAGAGGGGGAGGGAGGGGTGGAGAGAGCACACGGCGGCTGCAAATGGCAGCGTCTGTGACACAACGAGAGAGAGAGAGAGAGTGGGAGAGGAGAGGCAGGGAGTGAGTGAGTAAGAAACATTTAGAGAGAGAGAGAGGGAGAGGGAGGGAGAGAGAGACACAGCCGCCAGCAGAACTAGATCAGATTGCAAAGATTGATAGAGAGAGGGTGTTCAGCTAATAAGAAGAGGTAACGCTCTCTCTTTAATTTTCCACTTTTAGAAATGTGACAAATGACTTCAAGGTGACTAAAGATTCCTGACTGAAAAGAAGTGCTGAAGCAGTCCAGAAGATGGAGATGCAAAAGCTTTTTTTTACATTGGTAAATTCCAAGAAACCTTGTTTATGCCCAACAGCAGAGGACGAACTAAGGACGGAGTGATTCGGTCAAAGAAAATAAAATAGTTCAGTATTCCATTGTTTTAGTCTTTGCTGTGAACCGTTTTCGACCGCAGGTGTGTTTCATGTACGTGCATGGTATGTCGAAAGATTTCCCCCGACTGATGAAAACAGAGATGAACGATGAAGAAATTCAAAGGGTTTCTGTGCCGGTGGCTCAGAAGGATGGACTGGTTCTACCCTCAGGGATCACAGTTGGAGAGACCGGCTCTGGTTGTTTAAACTCAGAGAGAAGAATGATGCTTCAGTTTGGCTAGCTGGGATATGAGCCAGTAGGATACTGTGTTTCAGCTCTGAAGTGGGGGATAAGAAGAACCAGGTGGATAATATAAGGTAAGAAAGGAACTATTCAAACTTAACACAAGTTTGACCGCTCTGCAATCAAATACTTATTTTTAACATTGGTGTGATTTTAATGAGGACATACATTATGTATTAGAGTTTACTGGCATTCTTAATTGAGAATTCCCATCCAAATGAGTCAACCAGTTCGACAGGTATGCTACCACGCGAGAGAGAAGACAGCATTTCCAATAGATTATGTAAAGACTGCGTCTTTAAAAGTACAGGATTTGTTGTAAAGCTTTCCTATTTAACAATACAATACAGGTTGTTACGCTTTTCTCTAAAACTACTGTATGGGTTGTGAAAATGTCCTCTTTTACTGTACAATATGGATTTTAAATCTTTCCTATTTAACAGTACTGTATGGGCTGCGAAGATTTAAACTTCAACAGTATGGTATTGGGTGTGCATGAGGCTCCTGACACTTACATAGAGTGTCACTTCACACCTAAAACTGGTATGAGACAAGGCTGAATGGTGCTTCGTGTATATTTGTTCCAGACAGTGCTACAGCACATCTAAAAATAAATTTCCAGACATAATACACACATTCTACCTTCAGAATGATAACTGGTGTCCCAAATGAACTGACAAAGTAGATTTGTACGAGATAAATTCATTATGACAATGTATATGATTGTGGGCCACTAGTTGAATTTGTTACAGGCGTTTTTTTTTTTAGCATGATTCAGATGAATAGTGAATTCTTGAATATTAAAGTGAGCATAAAACACTAATGTTGTATAATCACAAAAATGAAAGGAGTCAACTCTGGATAATACACGCATGTTACCATTTATAGTGTATAAAGCTTTGTCCAACAAACAGATGTCAATATCAAATCCACAGGGAAGCTGTATTATCTGAGTAAATCTCCCAAAGTACTGTACTGAACAACCGTAATGTTTTTTTCCCCGTTTTGAAATCTAAAATTTGCATTGATGCACAGCAGCGCCCTGTTTGCCACATAAGGATCAATGACCACATCCTGCCTGCCTGTCATCAGCACACCACAAACCTTGGAACCATCTTACTTACATAACAGATGCCAATAGGTCTTGGCGAATTCATTATAACTGATTATATATTTGAATGTGTTCGGATATTAAAAAAGAATTTAGAAAATGTAGAGTACTTCGGGACATTTCTGACTTTTATAAAACTGGGGTTACTATAGGTCTGCCCAAGATGCGCAAACATACAGTACCAGTCAAAGGTTTGGATGGTGATATAATTTTCATTCATTTAGTTAAAGTCAAAATAACACTCTGAAATTGGGAAAATAATCATAATGCCTTTTTGTAGAGGTGTTTGGAAAAGAAAATCCTTAAATGTCAGCCTGTTCAGAGGGGATGGAACTTTTGGACTGCCTGGTGACATCACGAGGAAGTAAACATTTTGTTAATAGACCATAAAGGAAGAGCTTCGACCTCTCTGCCCTCTCTAGCCAACAGCTTGTTTTCAGTTTTCCGGTCCTATTCATATCACTTCAGGCCTAGATAAATGCTTGCTTGAGAAATTGCTTAGGGGTTATTTTGGTTTTCTTTTGACAACTTTAACTACAAACAATGACATTAAGGTAATTTATTTTTACCCAGAAAGGGTTTGATATTTAAATAAAAGAGGCTGCGCTGAGTCTTTAAAAAGTACTCGGTGTTCTCTCAGTGAATAGACCATCAAATCACTCAGTGAACATTGAATTAAATTCTAAGTGCAAGTGGATATGAAATTCTGAGTGCAAGTGGTCTATATTTCTTCAACTAGTGATGAAAGGCTCACTTGTTTGCTGCCATGAGCTAAGAGGAGAATCAACTATGTGAACAGCATGTGGTGTCCCTGTCATAGACATTTATAGATCCTAGCAAGCTTTTGGAATGCCCCTTTGTATTAATCCACAATCAAGTATCAAGAAAATACAGGTGAATTTAAAAACAAATAAACTCAGCAGATATTACTTTATTTGTAATATAATGGAATATAATATGTATAATATACATTTTGTCCAGTCCAGTAACATACAGTCATATTGAAAATGATTGGCATACTTGATAAAGATAAGCAAAACAGACTGTTGAAAATATATAATACAAATACTGAGCTAGAAAAGAAATTAGAAAATATAATAATATTTGTATATCTTATTAAAACCAAAAGACACCAATAAAATACATTTTACATACTCAAAAACCTTTGCATGCTCAAAAATTGGACGTAATTTTTTTTTTTTTTTTTTTTTTTTTTTGTTATATCAATTTGGCACCCCACTGCAGTTCCCACACAAGACCCACTACAAGTCAGGGAAAGAGGTTTTATTTAACAATCAATAAAAATTAATTAAATATAAGATCAAAATAATGGCTGAAATGGTCATTGCAAAATATTGTATTTGTGGTCTGTTAAGTTTGTTTGTGGATTTTCATGTGTACTCCACCTGCAGCTAAGTTTTTTCTCCTCATGGCATCTAGGGTTCTGTCTGAAATGTCCTGTCACTTAGTAGTATTCATGATTCTGTTGACCTTAACAAGGACCCCAGGACTGACAAAACCACCACATGTTACAGTCATTTACATAGGTTGTTTTCAGCATGTTCATCCTTCTGTTATGCCAAACCCACAACTGGTGGGTGCAGCCAAATAGCTTTATTTGTTGTGACTATAACATCAGTTCCAATCCCAGTGCCAGTGTCATTTAACAAACTCCAGGCGTTTATCTGTTGGTTGCTCTCCATACAGGCTTTGTTTTGGCAACCCTTACAGAGAGTCTATTGGCATGGAGGTGGCATCTAATTGTAGATTTGGACACTTGGTGACCCAAAGATGTGATCAAGTTCTGTAATTCTCCAAATGTGAATGTTTTCTGCCATCCATTATATCTTCTCCATTACACTTCCATTGATTACTAGGCAGGTTTTCCATTGCTCCAGTGGGTTTACATGTCCTAAATTACAGCCCTAAGAGTAAAAACTGAAATATACGTTTAAAAACAAAATGCAATTGATGTGTTCCCATTGCCTGATTTATGAAGGTCAACAGCCACGTTTCTTTTCATTTGTGAGTTATTTGTCTTTGGCAATGAATGACAAAAGGATTTTACATGGGAGATAATATTCTGATAATGAGTTTAAAAAAACCCATAATAATAGGCAGATTTCCTTTTGTTAGATGTTGCAGCGTCAATCATTATTGTTGACATGCTAGATTATTGTTAAATCGAATTTAACAGTGAAAAGAACAGGGACCCGCCCTAGGGCGATGCATGATGATGATACATCTAAATTAACACTCGCAAATACGAATCTCTTTGGTTCCAACTGACCTGTAACTGCACATGGCATTTTAAACACCACTTTCTGTTACTGCACAGATGGCTGCATCAGGAGAGACTCAAACTGTGAAGGAAAATAACTGACTTTATCAGTTGACCTTTCCATTGCCATGATCAAATCCTGTTACACTGTTCATATCGAATAAAGGTCACTGTGACAAATTGAACATAGTTATTATATATCTATAGTTACGTCATTATTATATTGTCCGATGCAATGTTGTAACTAACTACCCATGGCAGATGTAAAGTACCGCGGTTAAGTGGCGAGCTACACTATAGGAAAATATGTATGTCACTTGAGACTGCACGAGTGAATACGCTGACATCTGATCTTGTGCTCTTCCTTAACAATGGATTTGGGTGCTGGCCGCCAACACAAAAACAAGGGTTTCCATTTCCTTGAGGCGTAGTGTCCACCTTACCTCTCTGCCTTGTGTTCCTACCTCATCCTATATCATTACTTGTCATAACCCAGCCCCTGAAAATGTCGGCAGGTTCCAACTTCTGGCAACTGGAACCTGAGCTGTGGACAGATGGCTTGACATAGTTCTTTGGACACACATTCCAGTGGTGGATTTGGAATTACATTATTTCTTTAACATTTATATATATATACACATATATACAGCTCCAGAAAAAAATTAAGAGACCACTGCACCTTTTTCTTTCCTTTCCAAAAAAGTAGAAAAGGAAGGTTTTGAGTGAGGAACAGAAGGGTTAAAATTAAGAGACCACTGCAAATTGAACGCTTCTGTTGCTCCCCCAAAACTTTCCTTTTCCACTTTTTTGGAAAGGAAAGAAAAAGGTGCAGTAGTCTCTTAATTTTTTCCAGAGCTGTGTATGTATATATATATATATATATATATATATATATATATATATATATATATATATATATATATATATATATATATATATATATATATATATACTTATCTAAATACTTGTATATACTTATGGTGCAATATATATATATACAGTGGGGAGAAGCCAGCGCATGTCCAGGCCCGTCTGAAGTTTGCCGGTGACCATCTGGATGATCCAGAGGAGGAATGGGAGAAGGTCATGAGGTCTGATGAGACAAAAATAGAGCTTTTTGGTCTAAACTCCACTCGCCGTGTTTGGAGGAAGAAGGATGAGTACAACCCCAAAATCACCAACCCAACCGTGAAGCATGGAGGTGCAAACATCATTCTTTGGGGATGCTTTTCTGCAAAGGGGACAGGACGACTGCACCGTATTGAGGGGAGGATGGATGGGGCCATGTATCGCGAGATCTTGGCCAACAACCTCCTTCCCTCGGTAAGAACATTGAAGATGGGTTGTGGCTGGGTCTTCCAGCATGACAATGACCCAAAACACACAGCCAGGGCAACTAAGGAGTGGCTCCGTAAGAAGCATCTCAAGGTTCTGGAGTGGCCTAGCCAGTCTCCAGACCTGAACCCAATGGAAAATCTTTGGAGGGAGCTGAAAGTCCGTATTGCCCAGCGACAGCCCCGAAACCTGAAGGATCAGGAGAAAGTCTGTATGGAGGAGTGGGCCAAAATCCCTGCTGCAGTGTGTGCAAACCTGGTCAAGAACTACAGGAAACGTATGATCTCTGTAATTGCAAACAAAGGTTTCTATACCAAATATGAAGTTCTGCTTTTCTGATGTATTAAATACTTATGTTCTGCAATAAAATGCAAATTAATTACTTAAAAATCATACAATGTGATTTTCTGGATTTTTATTTTAGATTCCGTCTCTCACAGTTGAAGTGTACCTATGATAAACATTACAGACTTCTACATGCTTTGTAAGTGGGAAAACCTGCAAAATTGGCAGTGTATCAAATACTTGTTCTCCACACGGTATGTATATATATATATACCATATTCAGATAAGAACCCTACTTTTAAATATGGTAGTTGATCTCTGGTATCATGGGGTTATTTTGACATCATGATCTTTACCCAAAACTGGGACACAGTAACTCAAAACCAGGTTACCTCCGACAGGAGCCTGACACTGGACTTCAATTGATTCTTCCAGCAAGACAATAACCCTAAAAATACATCAAATTGTACTGGTTAATTGACCACAAAAACCAATGGTTCTTCCAGCAAAACAATAACCCTACAGAAAGTCTTAAAATGTTTACAATGGCCATCTCTGGAACTCCATTGATAACCTGTGCTTTGAATTGAAGAATGGTCTAAGATAATATTTGTCCCAATGTATTCTCCAGTCTTATGAAATATAAAAAAAAGTTCTAATGACTTTATCCTCGAAAGGTACTGAAAGGTATTAAAAATAAGAGTGCCAATAATATCATCCCTTTCTTTTTTACAGAAGGCTTTTACTTGTTTAATAAAATCTTTAATTTAATTTATTCAATTGTACTATTAATATAAGTATATACTTTCCTCTTTTTGGAGCACACAATAATACTGGGTATTTCTATTATATTTGATAGTATTTTTTTGCTCATCTTCATCAAGGGACGCCAATCTTTGTCTGTAAAACGTTACACTGTATAGGCCTGATCTAAATTCAGCTGCGCTCAAATCACCGTCCTATCAATTTTGAATAACAATGACTTTCTGACAGGACCTAAATTAGACTGACACTTCAGAGCGACTTCCAAATCCAAGTCCTTCGCCTCTATACCTATTCGGGCAGCATGTTGCTGAATGCTTTCTTCAGCAGATACCTTGAACCACTTATCTAATTACTTGAAACACACACACGAGTTTTTACTTTCATTTGAACCATTTATTTGTTACCTGATACACTGGTGCATGGTGGGGACCGTAGTTAGCCGTTAGGGAATGACGGCCTAGCTTTGTCGTGCGTTTAGACGATGATACAGGATATACTGGTAACATGCTGAAACCATCCCAAGATTCGCAGTAGGTCTATAGGCCTAATGCGCTCTGCAATACGGATCGGATTAAAACGGATGATGTGTAATAAGCGATGTTGCATTATGAGGGGACAACCAAATCCTGTGGTAGAGGGTCTAATAACAGGTGGCGGACATATACAGCATAATAGCAACAGCGAAAAGCCTCTGTCTGACGTTGCTGTGGAGTACAGCGAAACAATGTGTTTCTAAAGTGAATGGAGAGAGCCTGAGAGCGTGTGACGGAGAGAGTAAGGGATCCGGTAGTGAACGTCAGCAGGCGGTGGTACACCGCAGGCCTTCAAAATGGTGATCGAGGATGAGACGAAAAGACATAAGAAAAAAAGTTGTGTCCCCGGGAGGAATTGTCCGCGGCTACTGCTGCCTACGGACGCTTTGACCGCTCTACCGGTTACCAAGGAGACTGGACACGTTGTGGACCATGTCACGGACATCTGTCGGCCCTCGCAGCCAAGGTCTGAAGTTCGACCTTTCAGATGGATTGACAAGATACAGTAGTTCTATTCAGCCATGGATACATCTTTAGAGACCGGCCAAGGTGTTTGTAAACAAGACATGTTGTAGCCTACTGTCGGTATGGTGCAAAAGACGTGCACGAAATGTTACTCACTGCGTCTGTGTGTACCTGGGGGATTTATGAACTGTAAGAAAGTTTCACTATAGTATTCGACAAGAGCAGACTGGGGGGGACATTTTAGTTTACCTATAGGGGGTGGTGGGAAAATGCCATACATCTTACGCTGTCCTAATTGTGTGATGAATAATATTACAAATGACTACACAGAATGAGGTCAAGTAAATAGAGCTTGAAACCAAGTAGTGAGAGAAAAGGTTCATTTTTAGACCAAGTGCGTCTCTCTCTCTGTCTCTGTCCCCATGTGTAGCATCTGTGATGGCGCACCCATGGAATCTGTGGCACGCACAAGAGTCCCATGGGAGTCTCGGATTAAAAGTACACACACACAGTGACACCACAGAAGTTAATATATCAGGGTTGGACTACCCAACATCTGAGTTTTCACATTACTGAGATCTTGTGTGTGCTGATTGCGCATGTGCTAGTGGAGTGGTTCTTAAACATTTCTCCCAGGGCCCAATTTTTTAGGGTTCATTTGAGGGACCTAGGAACAGTTTGATGATATGAAGGTACTTTCCTGCAATTGTACGTAGTTTAACAAAACTACTTTAGGTAGGCCTTTTACCTCTTCTCTTACTACTACTACTACTACTACTACATATAATCATACACATTTTAATAGTTCAACTGATTTCCTCAAATTGTATTGTGCTACATCATGTTTTGTCAATCCTATTTTAGGCATACTCTTTTACAGGATGTGATTACAATATTAATATGAAACCTCAATATAATTCAATTTTTACTACAGGAAAAGCCCCCAACCACTTCCCCTTGAGAATGAGGGCTCAGCTGTTAGTTTGGCTGAATCATTTAAATTCCTAGGGACCATCATCTCCCACAATCTCAGGTGGGAGGACAACATCACTGCGATTACAAAGAAGGCAAACCAGCGGATGTGCCAATTGCTGCCACTAAAAAATAAAATCTCCTAGTCAGTCCAGATCCAGCTTTACAGATCAATTGCAGTCAATCCTTTCCTCCTCCAACATCGCCTGGTTTCGGTCTGTCTGTATCTGGTCAGTTTGCAGAAAAGTAATTGAACTCTCCCGCCCTGGTCATCCACTTTTCCAAAAAATCTCCACCAGCAAACGGAGGGCAGGCTGGCAGTACAGGTCAAATCTTTACCAAAAAGTGCTGTGGTCCTCAGAAACCACCCATCTACCCCACATATACAAATGAGACTATGTTCAACACATCTAGACATCTCCAAACTGGAAACTAATAAAG
This sequence comes from Esox lucius, assembly GCF_011004845.1. Taxonomy (NCBI): domain Eukaryota; kingdom Metazoa; phylum Chordata; class Actinopteri; order Esociformes; family Esocidae; genus Esox; species Esox lucius. The sequence continues at coordinate 23,817,786 of NC_047573.1, read as the reverse complement.
ACACAATGCTGCACTCAAGACTGCTCATCTCCCTACATGTAGGCTACACATTTTCTAATGGTCAGAGCATCTGACCAGAAACTGATATGTTTGTAGATTGAATCCCAGAGATAGCAAGCTGAAACATCTGCTTTTCTATCCTAATTTTACTCCAGGTCTTTGCTGTAAATGACAGTGGGTTCTACTGTGGTAGATATACTGTACATATACTATACATCTGTGTATATTATATGCTTACTGCTCATCACTCATTTTACATAAATATGAAACTGTATGTATATTTTGTTTACAACTAGTGACAATATTAAATTCTGTGTTTTTGTAAATGGACCTAGCAATTAAAGTTGATTGTCATTCTAATTTGATATTTTCTTATAGAAAGAATTTAAGTAGTAGTAACAACAGTCCGACAATATATATAACAGTCCAATTTCTTTGACTAATTGACTTAAGAAGTTTGTAGCTCAGCTTCCCACTTATAGACAATCAAATCAGCATGTGATTCAGTAGTGTTTTTTTCTGGCATTGTAAAGCTTGTTTCTAGCCAACATCCTTACAGATATGCCATATGTCGTTATAGCGGTGTAACATTGCAATTTGTAATTGTCTTTTCTTTTCAAAGAAGGATCCACAACCATCATGAAACATTTTCACCTCAAATTTGCCTCTAGATCTCCCCTAGATTGGGAACCTCTGTACGAGTGCAAGGAAAGCTGTTATGTTCAAAAATGAATATTATCCTAACTGCACTTGAGTGACCACAGTTTGTAAGACAATAATGTTAACAAAAACCCATATCCAGTTAATGAATGATGTCTGGTAGGATCTGATCAGTGCCAAGCAAGTACATGACGGATAAATATGCACAGGAAATGTGTTGCAATAGAAGTGTCTGCATCTAGCTATTTCCTCGCCACTTTGCCCACCAATCAACAAAAAGACTTCTGAAGGGGCCGTTTGGAATGAATGTGAGTCGTGATCAGGCTCCGGAAGCAGGATGATAAGGAAATGGGGTTGTGAGCCTGATGCCATTCATATTGAAATTGATTAATGAAAGAATGGAGCAGGACTGATGATAATAACACTATGGCCATACATGCGATAATAACCTGAAAACTACCTATAAATGGCCAGTGGCATAATAGATTGTGTGCGCATGAATTACCATGACAAATAAATGGGACTGATGTGCAGAATCAGTTTGTTGATATGTGAATGACACTGACATGCTGTGATATGACGGTCGTGTCCCTCTCCTTTCTTAGGAAGTGGTTGGACCAGAGAACAACGCCCCACAGCCTACCTTCTCCCTGGCTACCACCAGCAGAGATGGGGCTCTGGCAGTGATATCCCTGGGAAGAGCCTCTGACTAAGCCACTACACACCAGGAATCCAGCACTGCCGACCCACTCCGATCCTGCAGCCCGGCCCATGTAGGCAGCATGAGCGTGGGGCGGATCAACCGTTACAGCATTGTGTCGACTGAGGAGGAGGCCTTGCGCCTCACCAACATGCACGGCAGCGGCGGCACGAACGGCTTCGGCAACGGCAAGATCCACACGCGACGCAAGGTCCGCAACCGCTTTGTAAAGAAAAACGGCCAGTGCAACGTGCAGTTCGCCAACATGGAGGACAAGTCGTTGCGCTACATGTCTGACATGTTCACTACATGTGTGGACATCCGCTGGCGCTACATGCTGGTGGTGTTCACCCTGGTGTTTGTGCTGTCCTGGCTCGCCTTCGGCCTGGCCTTCTGGGTCATAGCACTGCTTCACGGTGACTTGGACAACCCGTCCGGAGACGATAACTTCACGCCCTGCGTCTTGCAGGTCAATGGCTTTGTGGCCGCCTTCCTGTTCTCCATCGAGACTCAGTCGACCATCGGCTATGGCTACCGGTGCGTGACGGAGGAGTGCCCGGTCGCCGTCTTCATGGTGGTGTTCCAGTCCATTGTGGGCTGCATCATTGACTGCTTCATGATCGGCGCCATCATGGCCAAGATGGCTCGGCCCAAGAAACGAGCGCAGACGCTGCTGTTCAGCCACAATGCCGTGATCGCCATGCGTGACAGTAAGCTATGCCTCATGTGGAGGGTAGGGAACCTGAGGAAGAGTCACATTGTAGAGGCCCATGTCAGAGCTCAGCTCATCAAACCCCGGATCACTGATGAAGGGGAGTACATCCCCCTGGACCAAATAGACATCAACGTGGGCTTTGACAAAGGCCTGGACAGAATTTTCTTGGTTTCTCCCATTACTATTATCCATGAGATTGATGAGAACAGTCCGCTCTATGGGATTGGGAAAAACGATCTAGAGACAGCAGACTTTGAGATTGTGGTCATTTTGGAGGGCATGGTTGAGGCGACTGCCATGACCACACAGGCCCGAAGTTCCTACCTGGCCACGGAGGTGTTGTGGGGTCACCGATTTGAGCCTGTGCTCTTTGAGGAAAAGAACATGTACAAGGTGGATTATTCACACTTTCACAAGACCTATGAGGTACCGTCCACCCCGCGCTGTAGTGCCAAGGACATGCTGGAGAACAAGTTCCTGGTACCCACCTCCAATTCCTTCTGTTACGAGAATGAGTTGGCCTTCCTCAGCCGGGATGAGGATGAGGAAGAGGATGTGGTGAACGTGGGTGTTGGCAGTGGTGCCGGTGGGGTCAGAGTTTTGGCCACCCTGAACAGTCCTGATCGGACCAGCCGACACGAGTTCGAGAGAATGCAGACCTCCAGGGGACTGGACCAAAGGTCATACCGCAGGGAGTCAGAAATATGACCTCTGTTTTTAGACCTACCTTGGGTCAACTTTTGATACGTTTTTTTCCTTGCAAGGGTAAAAATGCAGAACAATGCAAAGTGCCATAGGAGAAGTTGACTAATGTTATAAGATGAAAATTAAATGAAGTGAACGTTAAAAACAAGCAAGCAAGAGTATGCAGCTCATAAAACTGTGGTAAAGAATGTCTGCTAAAAAGGAAAAGGCCAATGAAGGACCTTATTCCTTCATGGAAACTTGAATATCTTTTTGATAATGTAATTTGAGTTGAGAGTGTTCAATGATTCATCAAACAGCTATATTTGAAGACAATATCTATTAATCATATCCTAGGTGTAAATATTGCTTAGGTAAGTTCTGTTTTGTGTGGAATATCATTTTGGATTGGACTATCAATTTAAAAATATATATATATTAACTTGCTGTTGGGCAGATATTATTATTTTACAGTTAAAAGCTACCCATAAAATTCCTACATTGCTGCAATTCACAATCGCTGAGTCCAGTGACACAGAAAATACCTGTAGAAGTGAAAGGCAGCAGTTAGAGGCAGCGAGCCATTCTATTTTATCCAACCATTCATATTCTCACAACTTGGACATCATTGTAAACCGGTATGATAAATACATATCATTATGTACTATTAGAAAAACGTAGTAGTATGCCCTACACTACAGTAATGCAGTAAATTACTTTATAAGGGTTTGAAAGGAAAGTCTCAACATTCTCCCAAATAATGATTAACAGGTAAAAAATATATTCCTTGATTAAACTGCCAGAGGTCAGGATTATTATGACCTCAATAGAAACTGAAACAACAAAATGGTTCACATTTAAATGTAATTACAATCCTTAATTAATTTTCTTTTATTCTCTAACAAATCTATGCACATTGTTAATGCTATCATGGGACAGGAACTGGACAGGGCACTGTAGAAGATGAGACAATGTAAACTGACCACCTTAGTTTGGTGAATTGAATGAGCATTGAGGGGCCTTCTCATATGTAGTGTTCACCCTCTACCTAAAGAGCAGTTATTCTACTATCAAATCCCTTTTGATAGCAAGGGTGAATCCAGAAAGAAAGGGAGTTTACCAGGTCAGTGGATGTGCATTAAGTTTTGCTTTACAAAACAAAGTCCTACACAGGGTATTCATGTGAGACAGGGTATTCATGTGAGACAGGGTATTCTCTTATATGTTAACATCATTCATCTCATTCTTTTATCAATATGGGCAACCTATTAAAAAGCCTATAGAGCCCAAGAAGCCACTGTGTTGTAAGATGTAGTGTTGCTTTAATTTCGAAAGATCGAAGCAATAGACTTTACATGATCAGGTGGACAGCCAATATGAAAAGCAATAATACTGAAATGCACCTTTCTGTTGTGTCCTACACAATTGGAAATTTGCACAAAGTTAAATTGGGCTACTCATGAAACCTACTTGTCTGGTTTAAGGAGTATTCTTTGGTGGCAGCCCTGTTAGATAATGTGCACCACATCTTTGACACTGATGTATGGAGTTACAAGGTTTTGAGTAGAGTAGAGTGTTGCAATCCACAGACATCCTTACTTTTTTTGATTCCTCTGTGAAGTTAAGTTTAGTAGAATGTTAAATTAGAGCTGGAATTGGTGAAACCGATACGTCCGTTTGTGATTTTATTTCAGCCAACATAATAATGTACATAATTGCACATGCAATAGATCAGTATGTCCTTTGCCTTTTTAAAATGTTGACAGGGCCAACCTGTTGAGCTGTTTCACAATGCAGATTTCAGCTTCATTAAGTAAGTACAACAGTTTGGCAAAGGGATCGAGAGAGAGGTGTCCATCCTAGACAGGTTTGCAACATTCGCTCACCATTTTAAACTCAATTTTAGCAAACGTAAAAGTATTTTTGGCCCTCATTGGCCTTCTACAGAACATCCACAAGAAGAGAATGAACAAGATCTAATGGCAGAAATGTTTTGTACGGTGTTTTTCTATCTGAAAGCATAGCTACTAAAACTACATTTGCAATATGTATTGGATAATGATGCTTTGGATTGGAAATATCCAAAACAACCATCATTGGGAAAGGAAAAAAAAGTGTATGAATTTTAATAGTCTAGGTTTGACTTAAAGCACAATATCAATATGAAATTGTGAAAATTCAAAGAAAATAAAGGTCATATTTTAGTATCTATGTATTTTCTGTGTTAATTACAATAGATTGAGTGGTTTGTCATTTATCAGTATCTAGGTAAAACAAGAAAACAAAGGTGCATGACAGACTCATTTTAATCTTTGGCATGACTCGTAGCATTTGAAATGTGTACCTTGAATGTATGCCTACCCATAATGCACTGCTCAACAAAATACCACACAATGTATTATGCTGTCATAAAATGTATCAAGTATAATTCTTCTTCATAGTAAGTTTATGTCCCTACTTTTATCTATTTCTTCTTACACCAAAATATGTGCCCCATATGTTAGAAAGGGGAAAACAGGAATTATCTAGAAAAGAGCAAATAGAAAAACATTGGATATGGTCAGTCAGCTTGCTAAAATGACTGATATTTTCCTAATGGTCTTTTTTCCATGGGTATGCTTTGCTCTAAATAATGTGTTGCTTTTTAGAATTTTTAGGATAAAATAGTTTTTGTAGATTAATGAATCCTTTTTGTCCCAATCGTAGACTTTATGCTCAGTCTCATTGCCTTCTGGGAAGGCTGTGGTATCCCAATGTGTGACATCACTGTAACTACAGTACTTACAATGTTTTTGTGGTATCCATGGTAAAGCATAATCTGCTTCTATAATTATGCGGCGTCATTGGAATGCAAAGTTTCATCGTGTATTTTACTTTTCTTTTCTTTATTGGAGGGATTTTTTTTTTTGTTTTAATGTTATCGACCAGACCCCATGAAAACAGAGAATGCACTTGCTACACACAAGTACCAAAGGTACACACACATCAACAATATTAGGTTACAACTAAATACACACAGAAATTAACACATCTATTTTTATACTTTTTTTTAATACACCAGTATTTCCTTGAGGTACGGTAAAACAAAGTCCTCCACATTTGTATAGGAATAAAAAGAAATCATAATGAACGAGGCAAAACGTCATTGTTGTCTCATGTTATGATTTTGTTTAATTTCAGCAGAGACTATTATGAATAAGCAGGTATTTCTCTTAAAGGGATGATTGGAAAACCTTTGACCTCTGTAGAAGTCTTCCTACGGCCCCGGCAAAGAAATGTCTCCCGGGCTTTATATTTTAATGGATAATGTCAATTAAATTATTCAATTAAAACCTAACTGTAAAAAAAAAACTGGTTGAAGTGCATATTTGTTGCTGTACTTACTATGGTATAATATTGAAAACAAGCTGTGAAGAATTGTAAATTACAATTTTATTGATCCTACCTAATCAGCATCTACTTTGAAGAAAGAAATCTGTCGACTTACCAATGAACCAACTATCTGAGAAATGTGTCAAGATGACAAATATGATCGGACTGAGATCACAGATCAAAATCTGGGTTGTTGCTGCGACCAGATGCCTCTGCTCTATCAATAAATCACTGCAGCATTCACTCACACCAACAGCCGAGAGGTGCCAGGGGGTTCCTTTTGGGCACCCGAAAGTAAAAGCCAACTGGAGGGGGTTAAATGGTGAGGGGTCAATAGAAGAAACAACAACATGCATAGTTATCATTATCTGCGAAACCAGCTTTTGAATTCTTTGAATATTTTCGAATCATATGATGCTGTTGAAATACATGAATAATTTTAAAGCACTTGTGGTGAAATAATCCTAAGAATAGTAGTTAATGAGAACCTGATAGTTCAGCTGTTGGCTGTTTCCTAGGAAGAAAGCCACTAGTGTGCAACTTTTTGTCTTGTGCTAAATAAAAACTGCTGTGCTACGAATTACAGTCCTGGACATCAACACTGGTAAATAATTCAGATTGGAGTGATAACCCAACCATCTGAGTGACAGATGTAGGATTAATATTGCTAGCTTGGGATTGCTGAGCTCAGGGATGGAGTGGCAGAGAGCATGAGGTCTGGAGAAGAATCAGCTCATGGAGTTACATAACAGTGCACTGCTCTTTTCATGTAAGGCCTGTGGAAGTGTTTTTAGACGCCCTGTGTACGTACGTAATATGTTGGATTACAGTGGTCACTGATAATGAGTACAGTATCACATACAAACAGCCTTTATTACACCAACTGCAAGCCATGGTCAGTGAGGTCAGAGGGGAAGAAGCAATGCCAGAGTGTCCACACCAAAACAATGTATTTACACAGGAATACAGTGAGAACCAACCAGTAGACCGCCTGACTTCCTGCCTTTGGGACAATGACTCCAATTGTTAGGGAAGACACAAGACAAACTCATCATTATATAAAGTGTCTCTGGCAAGGTCGTATTGCATGATAGTATGCAACACAATTGAAACAATGATCATTTCAATCTCAAACATACCCAACACTTTGACCATTTTGGTGGTGTCACGATTATGGGTGGGTAGGCCACGAGGCACAGAGCTAGAAAATATTATTTTTGTCTTCTTCCCAAAATAACAAAACCAAAACCCATCACCAGCCATGAACCCTAGGGTCACAGAGCACAAACAAAAACAATTATCCACCCAAAGGAAAAACCTAAAGTTAAATAAGATCCCCAATAAGAGGCAATGCAGTGCAGGTGCCTCTAATTGGGAATAATCAAAACTGCAGTGCAGAGATGCCTAGTGGCACCTCTGCTGTCAGGCCCTGACTATCACCCCCAGGCACATACAGTGGGGAGAACAAGTATTTGATACACTGCCGATTTTGCAGGTTTTCCCACTTACAAAGCATGTAGAAGTCTGTCATTTTTATCATAGGTACTCTTCAACTGCGAGTGACGGAATCTAAAACAAAAATCCAGAAAATCACATTGTATGTAATTAATTTGCATTTTATTGCATGACATAAGTATTTTATACATCAGAAAAGCAGAACTTAATATTTGGTACAGAAACCTTTGTTTGCAATTACAGAGATCATATGTTTCCTGTAGTTCTTGACCAGGTTTGCACACACTGCAGCAGGGATTTTGGGTTTCAGGTCTGGCGACTGGCTAGGCCACTCCAGGACCTTGAGATGCTTCTTACGGAGCCACTCCTTAGTTGCCCTGGCTGTGTGTTTCGGGTCGTTGTCATGCTGGAAGACCAAACCACAACCCATCTTCAATGCTCTTACTGAGGGAAGGAGGTTGTTGGCCAAGATCTCGCAATACATGGCCCCATCCATCCTCCCCTCAATATGGTGCAGTCGTCCTGTCCCCTTTGCAGAAAAGCATCCACAAAGAATGATGTTTCCACCTCCATGCTTCAAGGTTGGGATGGTGTTCTTGGGGTTGTACTCATCCTTCTTCTTCCTCCAAACACGGCGAGTGGAGTTTAGACCAAATAGCTCTATTTTTGTCTCATCAGACCACATGACCTTCTCCCATTCCTCCTCTGGATCATCCAGATGGTCATTGGCAAACTTCAGATGGGCCTGGACATGCGCTGGCTTGAGCAGGGGGATCTTGCGTGCGCTGCAGGATTTTAATCCATGAAGGCTTAGTGTGTTCTAATGGTTTTCTTTGAGACTTTGGTCCCAGCTCTCTCCAGGTCCTGCAGTGTAGTTCTGGGCTAATCCCTCACCTTCCTCATGATCATTGATGCCCTACAAGGTGAGATCTTGCATGGAGCCCCAGACCAAGGGAGATTGACCGTCATATTGAACATCTTCCATTTTCTAATAATTGCGCCAACAGTTGTTGCCTTCTCACCAAGCTGCTTGCCTATTGTCCTGTAGCCCATCCCAGCCTTGTGCAGGTCTACAATTTTATCCCTGATGTCCGTACACAGCTCTCTGGTCTTGACCATTGTGGAGAGGTTGGAGTCTGTTTGATTGAGTGTGTGGACAGGTGTCTTTTACACAGGTAACGAGTTCAAACAGGTGCAGTTAATACAGGTAATGAGTGGAGAACAGAAGGGCTTCTTAAAGAAAAACTAACAGGTCTGTGAGAGCCAGAATTCTTACTGGTTGGTAGGTGATCAAATACTTATGTCATGCAATAAAATGCAAATTAATTATTAAAAATCATACAATGTGATTTTCTGGATTTTAGATTCAGTCTCTCACAATTGAAGTGTACCTATGATAAAAATGACAGACCTCTACATGCTTTGTAAGTAGGAAAACCTGCAATATGTGGCTATAGCCACAGGATTTATATATATATTAATTCCACCAAATCTTGAAAGACAAGGCTATATAAAGTATAATAATTCATGCACATTTGCTTAGAAAATATTCAGTGGGGGTTACCTAGACCACTGGAGCCCATTCCAATTGAAATCTATGAAATAGGTATTAAAATCCACTTTCAATGTATTCTATTCACTTCCCTTACAGTTCCACAACCACACAAATACAAGTTTGATGATTCTGGAAACCAAACATGATAGAATATTACGAGTACAAAAAGGTTACATTTTTATTTGACAAAAAGTAAAAAAAAAAACATATACAAAAATAAAATCCTAGAAAATGTAAATCTGTTTCTTCATATTCTGTGCCTACCCTGTTCCTCCTGTGGCTGAAAAGTCTTGAATTCAGTAACGGTCTATTAGAAGAGGTCCGAGCCCTTAGCTGAGAGTGTCAGCACAGCTCCGGCCTCTCCCTTGACATCCACTCCACAGTCCCTGCGAATCAAACCTATTAATTACCATACGGAGGCTGCTGCCTCCCACGTGATCCACTGGCTAAGAAAAAAATAGCCCGCAGCTGGGGAACTAAACACAACCCAAACACTGAGACCCACTCACTAATTTGTCCTTGTCCCTCCCCTCTGTACATTTCCCAACTGTTTGACAACTAAAACATATTTAATATCCAAACCAAACAAGAAAACTGCATCCTATTCTTCTAAAATTCCAAAATGTTATATTAAATAGTTTTACCCATGAACCCAATGGCAATGGCTGCCTTTTGTGTAGTCCAAGCACTACCAGGCCAGCTAGTGGATTTGAATCACATGCCATGAAATAACAACACACACATTCCTTAGACAAGAGGAGACTATGGGTGTGTGGACTGTATAGCTGGCCAGGCTGGCTGCCCATATAAGTTAATTAGCCCCACATCACACTCCACATGGCAGTGGCTCTGGCAGGGCTATTGATGACTGTAAAACGAAGGGCGGTTGTGTTCAAGGGGCTATATAGAGTGCTGCCGTGTCAAGCTGTGTGGCTCTTTGGTGGCTTTCATTGCTCCGAATTTTTCTCTAATATTGACCCAATATGATTTCACTGAGCAATAGACTTTTACCTCAGATGTCTCTAGCTATTCAATCAGCATACCTCTGCCTTGAAATAGGACATTATTCAATTGCAAATCTATCACCACTTTGTAAAGGAGTGTGTGAGGTCACAGTGCAAGCTGAGTTACTATAGATAGTTTCTTGAGTGTCATTTCTGTCACGATTCTTACATATACTGTGGAGACCACTACTGGGCTGTATACATTGCTTTGAATCGAGGGACTTAACCAGAAGCCAATTCACTACAATGACATTTGGTATCGGTGGTTTGCTGAGTAACCTTAGCTAGCTCTATCTCAGTCCGGAGAGGTGAAGTCATGAGAAAAAATCAGCAGAGCTTTGGTCTGTAAGGGAGTGGACTGGGGTTTGTCATCACCAGGTCTATTAGCCCTTTGACTGGGATGGTGCATTGACAAGATTCTCATCTCTTTGTCTCCCTCCACCCTTTCTTTCTCACCATCCACGCCAGCCGGAGTACTGTCCCTCCATCACTGGCATCTCTGTGTCCCAGTGGACAGGCCGTGCTCCGGCCCAGACAGAGTCTCCTGTGTCAGACAGAATGGGGGTCATTGTAGACGAGGGCTCTGAGGAACAGAAAGTCCACACAGTGACAGGCTGGCCTGAAGTCAACCTCTTCCAACCTGACACTATCAACGGCCACACCAGGGTCTGAGAACACACCTCACAGGACACCTCAATTGTTTGAGTGATACGTTTTCAAAACATAGCGATGATATGATTAGCAGGGCATGTCCTTACGCTATTAGTGATTATAACAGTCTCATGGTATTCAGTACGGCACAAGATGTAATGTGCAGGAGCTAGTCATTGATATTGCCAAGCAAAGTTGATTTTAAGTTAGAGGTCTACTTAACGGCACGCACTACATTACCTCACAACGCCAATGGTTTGTATGGTGACTAAGGGCACTTAAGGGCTGGCCATTGACAGAACTTTAATATGGCGTCTTAGACAGGCACTCAGAGGATAGAGGACATCTCTGCTGACGGAGACAAGTGAAACTGGAGACGCACAGTGACAGGTCCCCATTGGCACAAACAAGGACTCTACTGAGAACCCAAAAAAATGAATGGCCCTATTACATAAGAATTCCCTTCATTCTCACATTCTAGTCACGCTTTGGGAATAGCGTACATTATGTAATATATCAGATAACAATGAATTAAACTAGTCATGGTCGACTATTGGATTGACATTTACAATAAAACATTTTAAGGGGAAAAGGAGCTTCATGCCTGTTGTGTAAATTTGTGTTTAATGTTTAATTTGGTCATTATTCTTACCCAAACCTATTCTGGTAGACGATTTTGTTGCCAATCCATGTTCAGTTTCACTCGTACAATCGTACATGGAGGGGATCAACATACCGTGTGAAGGTGGTGACATCTACTGTCCAAAATAAGGGAACGGTTTGAAAGAAAGGAACCAATGGGGTTGCTGTTTACTCTCTGTGTCCGCAAGGTTTTGTCTTGGCCAATTAAGGCCTACGATGTATCTCCTGTCGTAAAACAAAGATGGCGTTCGTTGTCTTCAACATCTGACAGAGTCCAACGCCAGGCTACATTTATCTGTAATATTGTTCACGATTCATGTAAGCATTCATATAACTGTCATTTTTCTAGCAGGCTACGTATATGTTATTCATACTGAGAGTAAAAAAGGGCTCTTGCCTGGTCTCTGCATATACTGAGCTAGCTAACAACACAGCTAGCTAGCTACTAATGTACAGTGACCTAGCTATCAACTTTGCTGCGGAAGAAAGTTTGTTAGTCATCATGTTGGTATTTCGCAAATGTACCTTGTAATAGGTGAACGACTTTCATGCAAGCATAGTCTGCACGATGTAACGCTAGCTGGAAAGATACATGACTTACTAAGTACGGTTGGATGTGCTGCATGCTATGCATACCTGTCCTCTAGTAGCTCTGGTCCTTCATGTAACGTGCCTTCAGACTTCACGCCTTGCCAGAATCTTTCCGATTTAGTTTATTTACAGGGTTCTCACCAAGTAGTGAAAATACAGAAACTTTTCTATGGGTCCGTAGGTTGCAATTTCTCCAAAATAACATTTGAACACCATTACCAGTCTATTTCTACTTAATGTGCATACATTTAGGCTAGTCATTTTTCATATACGAAAAAAGGTAATTTATTTATAATGGATACAGTAATGTGGTGCATTTTTCAGTATGAAGGTGGTCAATTTGAAACAGTCCATTCTCCAAGCTTGGAAGGAGCGTTGGAGCGACTACCAGTGGGCCATAAACATTAAAAAGAACTTCCCTAAGGGAGCAACATGGGACTACCTGAACTTGGCAGGTCAGCTGACTTGCGTTGATCATCCATATAAATGCTAGCAAAGCGTGATGTAAACAATATATTAACCCCCCCCCCCCCATGTTTCAGAGGCTCTTATGGAGCAGGCAATGATTGGCCCTTCTCCCAACCCACTTATCTTGTCTTACCTCAAGTATGCCATCAGTTCCCAGGTGAGGTTGACATTTTGAAACACATCTGCACACCCTCAAATGCACATAACATGTAGCTGAACTGAATGGTTCATATTTATCGTCTTTGTAGAGTAATAAATGTTTTGTAAGCTATCATCACACATGATCTGCTGGTGAAATGTTATAAAAGGCGCACAGTTTCTGACTAATGTAATCCATTATATTCCTCAGATGGTGTCCTATTCAAGTGTATTATTAGCCATCAGTAAGGTAAGTTTTGCCTCCTATTTCGTTCCCTCTGGCCAATAACAGCTGTCCAAGTGCTACTAGACATTGGATGAAGTCTTGCCTGCCTGACAAGTGTTGCATCGCTCCTCAGTTTGATGACTTCTCCAGAGAGCTGTGTGTTAAGGCCCTGTTGGAGATTATGGACATGTTCTGCCACCGTCTCAGGTAGAGCACACTTACTGTAATCTGTCTCACTTCCATCCTGTGATTCTGTCTTTTATCATGGCATCAGTGTTAAACGAGTAATCTTGGCTCTGCCGATGAAGAGGTGCGACCTGTCAAAGACTGCTTACGCTTTGCTTACCATTTGTGATTAAATATGGTTTAAGCTCTAGTAGCCGAGAGTCTCCGGGATGTAAGAGTTGGTCAGAGCTCTGGAGAGTGTGTGCACTTGCAGCGTCAGTGTACCGCTGTCAAACCTCAGTTCAACCTTCTTCCTCCACATTCCAGTTGCCACGGGAAGGCGGAGGAATGCATTGGGCTCTGCCGGGCCCTGCTGGGCGGAGTAGTGTGGCTGCTGACAGGCTGCGCTTGGTACTGCGAGAGGCTCCGTGAGCTGGGGCCCTCCACCAGCACAGACGCCAGCCTGAAAGGGTGTCAGGAGAGGTTGAATAACCTGCTGGTCAGCACCAAGAATAGGGCCCTGGTGCACATTGCCCGTCTGGAAGACCAAGGTCAGTCTGGTGCTACAGTCTTCTAAGGGGTTTTCCTGTAGGCTGTGGTTAAGGTTCCAACTTCATCACAACATTTGGTCATTAGGTTGGTGCCGATCAAATGTTCTAGCTGTTGCACAAGAAAATTAATCTTTGTTCACACTGGCTGTTTGTAGTACCTCAAATATGACTTTTAACACACTTCCGATTTAAATAAAATTGTATTTGCAGTCTAAATGGGAAAAAAACCTCAGGGAGTCGGACGTCAAGCCACATCTGGGGTACAAAATCAGATACCAGTCTGATACGACTGTTCATGGCCGCTGTCATGGAACTCAGACCGTGTGGGATAGAAAAAAGATGCTGTCAATGGCACTAGGGCTGCACAATTCTGGAAATAATCTTTTTGCGGGACTATATGGGAATTAACAGGAATAAAATAGAAATTATTTGCATAGGCTGACATACACATAAACCCTATTACCATGTCATATGCGGACATACACAAAACTTTACCTCATCATAAGCAGTCATGAAAACCCTTCTAACAGAAATAAAATTAAAAAACCACAATTTAGTTCGGAGTAAAACATGGGACTGTTTCATGGAACAATAAACAGGAATATTGAATAATGCATTCCCTGTCATCCCACTCTAAAAATACTTTTTGTATTTTTAGAGTACTTTAGAGTACATTTTGTAACCTTTAAAATTATGATACATAGTCTGTCTGGCGACTCCGACTCTGGTTTGGTTGTCATCCTCTATGGCCTGAATGTCTCTCTGGACATCAGTGTTTATTGATTGGACATCTGTCTCAAGCCTAGTATCTTGTTTAGGTATTTCCTCTCAGGTCTCCATGTCCTCTCCCTGGAGCTTCTTGATATCCACTGTTTGAATGTCAGACTTGGATGCCTCATCTTCATAAAAACAAATACTCAAATTAAAACATTGATACATCATCATAATAATAAAACAGAATAAGGAAATAGTATAAAAACGGGATAAAAACATAGGAAGCTATTAGGCTTGACAGTGCGGCTAAGTGCTCAGTTGTGTGTTGCCTCATTTTCTGATGAAATTGGGCAAGATGTTAAAAATTCCCAGACTTAACTTTCCATGGACAATCTCAGGAAATTTCCTGGAAGCCTTTTGCAACTCTAATTGGCACACAGTCAAAACTGATCTCACAAAGTCCATATTTTATTCATTTAATCTAAGTCTGGTTTTTATACATTTGTTTGATTTTGGTAAAATTTAGAAATGATCCTTTTTAGATTGAGAAGTGACTGGCAACAGCTACACACCATTCAAATCAGCTTGTAGTATTGCTAACAAACAGAAATTGGCAGCTGTAGTAAAAGTTGTTTTTATCTTTATTGCAAAGTATTGTTCATGATGACATTAACATTTTGGGGTTTACATCCATACAAGCATCATAGGATTTTAACTAAACAAAGTGTACAATACACATACAAATTATAGCCAACATTTAGGCTAATTTTGCTGGGGGCCATGCAGAGATTGAGACGCTTTCACCATGGTGGCATTCCTCCACATGTTGCCATGACAATTATTTGGATGAGGTTTTATTAACTTCTAACGCAGGGTTCGGCAAAAGACAGCCGGCGTGACAAAACTGGCCCGCCAGCAATTATATCTGGCCCGTGGCATTATTATTTTGACAGCGTCTGGTGCTGAAATAGATCTCATTCATGACAGCAACATTTACTCGTATAAACACTTCCTCTTTAGTGATTTTGCTCTTTAGTGAATTCTTTATTTGGAGTTGAACTGAGAGTTTTTACTGAAGTGCATTCTATTGTGGTTTGCTTGACACACTTCAGTGCAAATAAGACACACCGGCTTTGCATTCAGGAAACTAGGAAGGATGAAGGTATAGTTGTCTTTCCATTCATTTTTGAATGCCCTATTTTAGCTGTCAACTTTTCTCTTTAGACTCTTTGATCGTGCCATTTTGTGTATACAGCTATCTTAAATATTTAGCTCTGCACACACTGTAGCAGTGTAGACTACCTCCAGCACGCAGACAATGAAAAAATGCAATGTAGTATGTGAGGATGCAAAGGAATAATTCTGAGAGTAAAAGTAGGCTACCTCAAATAATTATTACAATAAGTTAAGCTTTTTATCTATTACGCATTTCCCACATATAGCTTTTTTGGAAAGGAAAGAAAAAGGTGCAGTGGTCTCTTAATTTGTGTCTTAGAAAGGCGGTCTGTGTTGAAGCTGGTGAATGAAGACACTGGCCAGGTTAGGCCTACGTGTCAGTAGTACTGTATTAATGAATCCAGCACAAAACCCGCACACTGTCACACGACTGTCGATTTTTGTTTTTGACTGTCTTACAGGATTTAACCACAAGGTAACCGCAGCTGACTAAGCAGTTAAAATAGACTCTTTATTAACAGTCTGTAACAGGCAATTATAGTTGCATTTTTCAGCAAATAATTTCTTGAAATTATCCTTTGACTATGTTCTGGCCCGCCATCTAGTGGCTTAAAAAAAACTGTCCCGATGCCAAACTTACTTGGTGACCCCTGCTCTAACCCATGTTAGCTCAGACTTTTTAACAGTCTGTATTCCTCAAAGAATTTCAATAATTCAAACAGATTGGAGAATTTAGGCCTTGAGTGTTTCACTCACAAATTAAATTCCCCAGATAGTGAACACCCACCTCAGCAAAATGTGTTGAGAATGAAATCTCAGCAATTCTTCTAAAGATGCCATTGGAATCAATACAAGGCAGACAATGTAGCAGCTTTTATTTATTTAAATGGTAGCATTCCCTCAATGATTGATGATCCTGAAGAAAAAACTACTAAACTTGAATCGACGGCTACTGCAGTACTTATTTTTTGGTGAACACTGAAATAAAAACATGGTTCACATCAAATGGATTCTGTTTCACCCAAGGTTTTTCTGTTCCACTGTATCTGTTTATTCTTTCATCGGGTCGGATTTATCTGACTTTGTCCTGCAACGATTCCCTCCTTTTCCCTTGATGTCTTTCCAAAAGCCTCCTGGACCAATGTTGAGCAAGCTTTGCACCGGTTGACTGATAGCCTCAGCAGAATGACCAATCACACCCTGACAGGCAACCTGGAAGAGTGTGTCTCATTGGTGAAGAGGTGAGACTGTAACATGTAGGCGGTGTGTCAACCATTTTGCTCACACAATAAAAGTCCATAGTGAACAACATTTGAACCCTGAGGTTATTGTGTTATCCTTCAATCTCCCACCGCCCCAGCATTCCTACCATGCTGTCCATGCGTCCAGACCCCCCACACCACGCATCCTTCCCCTCAGTGCACGCCTTCATCATGCTGGAAGGAACCATGAACCTGACGGGGGAGACCCAGCCGCTGGTGGAACAGCTCATGATCATCAAAAGGATGCAGGTGAGACTCAACCAGCCTCGGATTAACTAGTAGCGCATGCTACTTTTACACTCAACAACTGAAGGTACATTGACGGAGCGCTTCGTGTTGAAGTTAACGTGATTGTGGTTCCACCACTGGCTGAATTTTAATGGCTGATAATAACGGATTCTGCCTCCGGTGCTTTCTCCTGTGCAGCGCATCCCCACGCCCCTCTTTGTGTTGGAGATCTGGAAGGCGTGTTTCACTGGCCTCATCGAGTCACCAGAAGGCACTGAGGAGCTCAAGTGGACAGCCTTCACCTTTCTCAAGGTCCGCCCATTTCTCACTCTAGGCCTACGTCCTGTTCATTAGACACAAAATAGCGGAACGCCCCCTGAAAACAAACTAAACCTCCTACAACAAATGCTTTAAAATCACTTCTGGTGCAAAATGTTTTGCTACGCTGCGCCTGAGATGAATGTCTGCCGGACTTAGGTTCATGTTTTCTATGAAGCCCCGGTTTTAACGTCACCTTGCTCCCCCCTCTAGATTCCGCAAGTTCTCCTCAGACTGAAAAAGTATCCTCAGGCTGAGAAGGGACAGGTACAGTAAATGTGTCATTACAAGAAGGCAGCAAGCGAGTCTTCACTCTGAATCTGATGGACAGTGAAGTGCATTACTATACTCTCAGTGAAGTACTGTACTCCGTGAGGAGTGTTACTATACTCTCAGTGAAGTACTGTACTCCGTGAGGAGTGTTACTATACTCTCAGTGAAGTACTGTACTCCGTGAGGAGTGTTACTATACTCTCAGTGAAGTACTGTACTCCGTGAGGAGTGTTACTAT